>NC_044398.1:36159844-37359844 GCF_006542625.1 Nomascus leucogenys | reverse complement strand
ACTACCAGGCTCAGAAGCAAAAATACAAGAAACCATTTTTTCCCCATTCACAGAAAGCACTGAATAGATTTGATTTCATTTACATGTAATCTTTATCGGTTTCAAGGAGCCCTCTTGCTTTTGCAGTTCCCCTTGGTAGGCTGGGTGGGGTTGTTAATGCTGGTGTTGCCTGCCTGTGGTACAGAGAGATAAACTAGACAGGGCTTTGTCATCATCCCCAGAGCACAATGGGAGCCTCTCATTAGGGTGAGGATTTGTTAAAGGTTTTCTCCTCCTCCCTGATTATAAAAGTAAACATTTCCTCATAATTCTGCCGCCTGGAGATAGCACAGTTACATTTAGGTATATTCATCCTTCTCTCTTTGTTCTGTGCATTCATATATATATGTATATGCATATATATTTAAAATTTGCTTTATATTATATATGCATTTTTATGTATGCATATAATCCCATAAATCTAAACACTTGAAAACTTCTTTTGAATTAACATATGTTGTACTCTAATTTTTTCTCTCAATGCTCTATTGTTTAACATATAAGTAGTTTCCAATATGGGACTATTTAAAACAATACTGAGATTAGCATCTTTTCCATATAAATCTTAGCTGTACTTCTGCTTCATTCCTTAGGGATAGAATCTCATGAGTGGAATTATAGGGTGGAAGGTAATAAACATTTTGAACATTGTTGATATATATTGCTAAGACACCTCACGCTGCAGTCATTTCTGGACATTTTCCATCCCTTCTACTGGGCTATAAATGCCCGGAGGGCCATGGATCCTCAGAGCCCATCACAGAGCCCAGTTACTACTCTACAAGCAATCGCTGGATTATTTAATTATAGCTCCTCATGGCTCTTGTTTTTCATTAGAAAAAGGAGAAAACCATTATTGGGAGGCTACCTCTTGGTACCCAGTTCACTGATGACTAACTCTGACAGTTCAGCATCTTGTACTAGCCACAGACTGGGCAAAAGTCCAGTTTGGGGAGCGCTGAATACCATAGTCTGTCTGTAGATTCACAACTATATTAGCTTATTAATCTCAGAATAACCTGTTTAAGGTGAATTCAGTGTTTTCCTAACATCCTCAACCATGGAGCCATTTTCCCACATAGCTGTGGGTTGTAATATATTATTAAAATATTTTTTTCTTGCTATTGAAATCATATTGGTTGTATCCTGTAGTTTCTTCCACTTAGCACTATAACAAATGCACTCTCCTGATAATTACAAATGCTTTATAAATATCCTTTGTAAAGGCTGCCTGATAATTAATTTTAAGACAGTACTGTTTTTAGGAAATCGTTTACTGCCGGGAACTGGTTTCCCCAAATCACCCCACAAATCTGCACTCAACAGCATTATGAGAAGGGATTGTCCTGATTATTTAGCATATTTTCTTAGGGTAGATACCCACAGGTGGAATTATAAAGTCAGAGAAAATGAATTCTGAGCCCCTTGATGAATATTCAGAAATAACAATCCATTTGTTTTGAAGAATGTTCAATGCAGCAAGTGTGCTGTGTGGCTGGCAGCCAGGAGTGCTTGGTCCCATGTCAACTTTGCTGCCTGTTATAAGGAGAACAGGCCTTGTAGTAAGATTGCCCAAAGCACATGGAGAGGAAATGACCCTCTGAAAGGACACCCAGTAATAGCAATGCAAAGGGGGCCAGGAGAAGCATCCTAGGAGATTCCCTAGCACACAGCGAATGGAGGTAGACATCATTATTTTATTATTTTACAGATTGAAGATGCCATTGACAACATTAACTATATTCGCCTATGTTTCCAGGTCTTTTGGATTCCCCGTATTTCAGTTGTTAAGAGTGAAGACTCAGGAGCAAACAAGCTCATCTTTCCATATTTCCATTCCTGGCTCCAAAGCAGGAACTTGGACAGATTACTTAGAAAAAGGATAGCTTCACTATCTCTGTGATTGTTCTGAAGATTAAATAATAATGAAATAATGCTGGGAGAGGCTTAGCATGGTGCTTTACCAGTAGGAATCTTGAGGCCCAAAGAACTGAAAAGCATCATGTCTCTCTTTGTATAGTTAAACAATAAATTAAAATATAAACTAATACTAAACAATTGAAGAAGTGTAAGTCTAGCAAAGACATCTTTATCCTAATGATAACTACTTATTAATGCTTAATTTTTAAAAGAAATATCACACCGAATTCTTTAAAAGCATCTACCTAATTATCTTGTGGTGGCCCTGCTTTGTTAAACTTTAATCACATGCCCAGTCTGGCCACTGGATATTTCAGCACCAGCGCTCAATGAATATTGATTAGTATGATGATGAGGATACTGATGATGATGATGATTATGATGACGATGATGATGATGATGATGATGGTGACAGGGTCTCTCCAAAGTTAAATGAAGGAGGCTTAGGGTTCAGAAATGTAATCTGAACCCTGTGTGAAGAGCTGTGGAGTCTGCAGGCAGCATAAGCTGTCTGCACAGACTTCATCAATGGTGAATGGGCAAGGAGCCTGAGAGAGGAGCTCTCAAAAGCCATAATTTGTCCCTGTTTTTGTGACCTTGCCTGGGGGTGAGAGAGATTGAATAGGACATGGTGTTCTCTGGTTGGGGGTAGGAATGGGATACCAGATTTCAGCAATACAACCCTTCTGAGAGGGCTTCAAAAGCAAGAGGCCCTTGCTGTGGGTCCCAGAGACACATCAACCTTCTGATGGGGACTGGCATCTTCCTGGTGAAGATGAAGGTGTGAAAGCCCAGGGTGGGAAAGTGACTGCCATTGAGATGTAGAAACATTTGTGTTCATTTTATACTCTGGTCTCTTAAGAAGTTGGTGGCCTAATGCAGTCCCTAGCTCCAACAGACCTATGGCCCCTGGCAAAATTTATTCCCCTAACCTGGTAAACAGAGGCAAGACCTTGGGCTATGGGGACCCCCACGAAGGCATTGCTACACGGTGAGGAGCACCAAAATGAATGGTCATTTTCTCTGCAGGGTGGTTCACAACTAACACTGGTGATCTGGAAGGTCGCTTTCTGTGCCTTAGCCTCAGTTTTTCTGTCTGTCATGTAAAGGGGTTGGAACAGAAAATACTATAGACTCTGACACAACCAGGAAAAGAAATCTCTTACCTTGAGATGTCCCAGAAGAGTATGAATTCTAAAAAACGTATCCAGAATATTATTATCGTACTGTGTTATTTTCATAATAACTGTGTTCTAAGTACTGTTTTAGGTATTCCATGAGAAAAGTATTCCTTGGGTTACAAAAAAAAAAAAAAAGGAAAATTCTATCTTATCAGAGGTGCAGAGAAATTCTGTACATAGCAAATAAATCTGTTCAGCCCAGTGTTTCCTAAACTTACATGACAATCCTACTCTTTCTTTTCAGAACACCTATCAATGTGTTTTGCATGGAGTGAATGGCGTGAGGCCCGTTATTTTAAACCATGTGCCTGTCTCTTCTAAATCAGCCTTTTTCTGTTCCAGGTCACTCAGCAGCTCCCAGAATACGGTGTGCTGGTTCACCAAGTATTCTCAGAGAAGAGGAGGCCAGAAGAGGAGATGGCCCTGGGGATCTGTGCCAAGGGTGTCATAGTATATGAAGTGAAAAACAACAGCAGAATTGCAACTTTACGGTTTCAGTGGAGAGAAACTGGGAAGATTTCTACTTATGTGAGTGTAGCTCAGTTGATAAATAACCTGCACTTCATTTTCCTTTGATTTGTTGGCCGTTTAAAGGAGCAATGGGTCATGGGTCATGTGGCTTTCTCCTGACCAAACATTCTCACAGCCTGTCTGTTTGTTAACCTGCATTCTGATGCATTGCAAGATATTTGGAAGAAGTCTGCCAAGGGATTTTGGGAGGTCCTCAGGAGGCCATTTCTTCCCTACCATTCCTTGCCTGGACCTCCACATATCCCCATGAACAGTCATTGGTCTAAAGGGCTACACTTTCCTTCTGGGTAAAGTTTTCTTAATTTGGAGACTCCATTAATGTTGAGAGCAAAGTTGAAGGTGGGAGATGGGGGTTGAGAGTGTAGTTTAGGTTGAGTAAAGCCTGAAAGGTTTTGAAAAACTTCTTTCCGTGTTTTAATTTTCCCTTTGCACGCAGTGTGCCAAGGCCTCTGGTCTGTCTCTGAGGACTACAGGTGTGCTACGGGACACTGAGGATTGCAAATTTTTGATAGCTCTTAAAAGTTTCAAAGTCTATTTTTGAATAGAAAATCCCCATTAAGTACACAACATTTGGAATCTACTTGAACACTATTTGCATGCATATTTCTACCTCCTGAAGTGAGTCACTCTGGCACTGTACCCTGGTGGCTGACAGCCTCTGCTTGTCCTGTGGTTGTTCCAGTCAGTACCTGTGTCACTTTAGTGACGATTTATTGTAAAATATGAAGTTCTTTATCTTGTGGCCCCTAAAAAAATTTTTTTTTTCTATTTCATTTTCTTAATGGTTAAAAACATTTTCTAGCTAGATCACTATTTGTATCATTATCTGATGTTAGAGTTTCCTGAGTAGAACATAATTGCTTTCATTCATTTTCAGGATGTTTCTTTTATTTCTTTCATCTTGGCTTTGAAGTTAACATATTGTCAAGATAAAATTTCATAATAAATTATTGTTTGTTTTCAGGAAAAAAGCTTACATCTAAAAATAAATAATAATTGAGCACAATTTAACTGAGTTTATTCAAGTGGTCTATATGTTATCAGGAAACTGACTTTTTTTCCAAATTATTTTGATCAAACTCAAATGAAACAATATTTATATTTGTGAATTTTTCAGAATTTTAATTACTCAAATTACTTTAACTAAACTGAAAGATTATATGAAGAACTTTGTTTAATGAATTTAATACTACTACATTACTTATTTTCTTTATTGCATGTTTAATTGTTCAGATTGTTCAATGCACTATGTTTCAAAATATTCATAAAAATGCAGATAACCTAAAAAAGTAATTTTTTAAAATGGAATTTTTTGAAGCTGTAAAGCTCAACAGTTCCCTTAAGTAAGTACTTCATGTATACATTGGTTTAACTTTTACAGGTATTTATTTCCCCCCCCTACCAGGGGATTTCTTGATTAAATTAGTTGATTAATTTCTTGATTAAAACTGGGAAGTCATCCGGCTCTGAAGACAAACTTAGTAGCTCAAAAAATACTTAATCAGGATTTCCATTCTCTGATGATCATCCTCTTCCTTGGCATGAATAACTTATTTTTATGGAACAGTCATCAGATGAAGTAATGTCACCAGCAGCTTGCTGCAAACCAAGCATCTTACGCAGAAAATGACTTGAATTCTTTTTTTTTTTTTTTTTTTTTTTTTTTTAGACGAGTCTGCTGTCGCCAGCTGAGTGCAGTGCCACTCTCTGCAAGCTCGCTCCGATTCACGCCATTCTCCGCTCAGCCTCCGAGTAGCTGACTACAGCCCCCACTACCCGGCTATTTTCTATTTTAGTAGAACGTTCACCTGTCCGATCCCTGACCTCGATCCCCCCTCGCCTCCAAAGTGCTTGAATTCTTTATGCTTCTGTAAGCACAAAATAGGGAGTTCAGTGAACAATACGAAAATTAACTCAGGAAACTGGTTTCAATTTTGCTTTTTAATACCTGAGGCCAAAATTCTTCAAACAATTACACATCGTTCATCTTGCCAGCCTGCACCAAAGCAGCAAAGGAAGTAGAGAAAAATGACATTTCCAAATAATATGATTCGTAGATGTGTTGGCGTCCATGTGTGGTTTGATTGTTCAATCAAAAACCTGTTCCTTCTAGAACAATAAACCTATGCAAGTTAGTAACTGTTCTTAGTTATCACCACTAGTTAAATCTCTGAAGAGAAATGCATGGAAACAGAAGCAGATACACGCTATGTAGGGCCCTCTTTATGAAAAAGAATACAAAGTTACAAAAGATGGCATGAAAGAAATGTTTATTTAGAATGAGAAAAGAAATCAAAAAAACTTTGTGGATTTTTAAAAGCTGAACAAATCCTGCAGATATCACAAAAGCCAGCAAGTAATATTTTTATTAACTTCCTGACAATGTCTATAATACTTTTTTCCTTTCAAATTTTTAATGGCTACTCTGATTATTTTTCTGTATGATGGCACTTTTGTAATATCATTTTCTCTAGAGAGGATAGAAATATAGTTTAGTTTTTCTTCTAGCATGGTGGATTGAAATCTGTTTTTATTATTGAAAGGATTAATAGGATGCATGAAACACGTGGCTTTGTGCAGAAACATTTTTGCTCTTTCTAGTGCTGCAACAGAGTTCTTTGCTGCAAATGCAGGAAACCTGACAAATTCTATTTCATGGGATTCCCATAAAAAAAATCATGTGGTGTATTGATAATGCAGTATACACAATTATAGAGTATATCCCTGATAGGGAAGCATTTCAATTAGATGAGTATTTTTGAGAATAAATTATAGTTTTTCATTTCTGATGAGTGCAAAAACTTCCTGTAGATCAGCTCCTGGCTCTGTACAGCTCATGCTTCCTTCGGGGGCTGGGTATTATAGGGCATGGTCAATTTCATCTGGCTGCTGGCCCTGCACCTTTCTGCTGAGATTTTAGGTGAGTTAGACAAATGGAAGGAGTATTCTGGGATGGCTAGCAATAAAGTAACTATTCTTGAAAAGGCTTCAAATCACCTAAATAAATCCAACTAAATCTAAACCAAGTGTATCCCCATCTCAACTTAGAGGGATCTGCTGCTTATCACCCAACACCACCTGGTGCGAAGGGAAGTGGCAAGGAGGGTGTGTCCGAGTAGAAAGAGTCAGTGGTCTTAACCAACTGGGGTGAAAACATCTTACCTTCTGTGTATTATAAGACCATGTGAATGCACTGCCAGAGCTCCTCCCAGGAAGTGAGGGCCCTGGAGCTTCAGTTTCATTAGCTTCGTGGCAAGTCTCCTCTGCCTAGAAAAATAATCAAGCAGGTGAACAAATAGCAACAGAAAAGAAAAAAACTCCTAGGGATGAAAATATTCAAAATGGTAAACTGATGCTTTGAAACCAACATGTTACAGAAGCACCTGCTATGAATTAGGTGGGTGCAAGAGTAATCACGCCCACCTAATTGCAGTAATTGCACCAACCTAATATGTTTCTACTGCAACCACAGAAGTGTAAAGAAAGGATTTCATGCTGGTGCTGAAAACCCAGAGATTGGAGTTATATATCATCATATACACAGAGTAGCAGCTTGCCTATGTGAAAGTTTGCAGATAAGAATTTTCCATTAAATGATGTTATCAAAATGGTGATAAATGGAAATAAAATCCAAACCACTACAGTCAAGACTCTTTTCACCTTTATGTCAAGAAATAGGATCAGCATTCCACTCTGGTGTTTGATACCTTGGAGCACTGGCATCTGAAAAGGAGAGTTTTGCTGAGAGTTTATAAGCTAAAAGAAACTTCGGTGTGTGTGTGTTTGTTTGTATGTGGGTGTGTGAATGATTCTCCCTTTTCAGATTTGTTAAAAAATAGTTGTTACATTTTAAAAACTGATTTATTCTTGCAAGGCACAGTGGCTCACCCCTGTAATCCCAGCACTTTGAGAGGCTGAGGAGGATCACTTAAGCCCAGGAGTTTGAGACCAGCCTGGGCAACATAGCGATACCCCTGTCTCTATTTTAAAAATACAGAAATTAGCTGGGTGTGGTGGTGCCTGCCTGTGGTCCCAACTACTTGGGAGGCTGAGGTGGGAGGATTGCTTGAACCCAGCACTTCAAGGTATCAGTGAGCTATGATTGTGTCGCTGCACTCCAGCCTGGGTGACAGAGCAAAACCCTGTCTCAAAAAAAGAGTGACTTGTTCATATGAAAAATGCTTAGTATCTGAATAAACTTAATATAAAACTGTCAGGATTGCATGAAAGCCTATCAGTGTGTACTGACAAAGTGTATAGATTTCAAGCAAATATTCAACTTTGAAAAAGTGTGGATAAAATGATCAGTTGAGTACTAAAGAAGAATTATTACGACTAGTGGAGCAGCATCTATGAATGCTTAAGACAACACATTATTTAAAGAAATACTGGTTATAGTACAGTTCAATTGGATTCAGAATCCATTCCTATTAGCACAAGGAGGCTTAGCACTATACTTGTCAGTAAAAGTAAAGAGTATATAGAGAATGAGCAACTTATCTAAAATTAGGTTAATGGTAAAAAGGAGTTTCTCAGAGAAAAAGCAATGAATATTTATCTGCCTTTTGTTGATATCTGACATGTGTGAATGGAGTTTCTTAGAAATGGTGACTATCAGGAATTAAAAGAGATTAGCCTTAAAGAGGATCAGGGGTTTCCGGGAGCTCTTTCAAGCATAAGCCCTGTTTCTATAAAGTTATCTTTATAGGAGCAAGCTGAAGGTTCTTATTGAAATAGATAGAATATCTAGAATGAACATTTTATTTGGAAGTTTTATATGAATTGATATTTAATATCACCTATATATTTTATTGTTCTTATCAGGATAATATATTGCAAAAATTTGTATTTTTTTTCATAAGGCTCTATACAGGTATCCTCATATAGGTCATCTTCACCAGTTTAGCCCAGTGAGCTGGACAAATATTATCACTTTGTATGTGGGCCTTGAAGGTATAATGTGGGGAAGCGTTTCTTTGTGGTGTGACCTCAATTCCTGTGGCATTTTGAGGACTCTTGCTTTTTTTTTTCATCTGTAGAATAAAAATACTGATAGAATCCCTCTTATTCTGTAGTTGTGAAGACAAAATAAATTCATACTCATAAAGCACTTAGAACAGAATCTGCTACGTTATAGCCAGAAATATTATAACACACAGGTGTTTTTATCTTTTTCATAACCCGACTAGTTGAGATTTTGTCTACAACTTCTTGGAGTGTGTACAATAAAAACAATGGGAATATTTAGTGGCTTTTCATAATGCACACTGAGGGTTAGTTTCCATCCTTGCTGAGGTCAATGTGCCTGACCCACTTCATATTCTTTTCACCCCCCACGCTCCTTGGAAAATAGTAATTGTTTGATAAACAATTTGATTGACGAATGAAGGAAAAACTAAAAAGAAGGATTTTCTTTAAGCTAAGAAAAATATCAGGCCATAGTCAGACAGCATCTGCCATGCACCCGTGGATGCCTGCTACAGGATGCGGAACTGAGGGACCAAGCATTTTCTTGCAGTTGTGCGTTAGTGGAGTGTTGTGGATGATCAATGTATTAAAGTCTGTGTTTGCTTCCTTCAGCAAAAAAAGTTCACCATCACAAGCAGTGTCACTGGGAAGAAGCACACATTTGTCACGGATTCAGCCAAGACCAGTAAATACTTACTGGACCTCTGCTCAGCCCAGCATGGGTTTAATGCACAGATGGGCTCTGGGCAGCCTTCCCATGTTTTATTTGGTGAGTAGAAGCTATATTCTCCATATACACTTTGACAAGTTTGTTATTTCATAAAATAATTTGTATAAATAGATACAATTGATCTGGGGACCTCTAACAGAGTTGTAAATCTAATAACGACAGAAATACAATAAAAATGAAATACAGTTTTATTTTCTCATGTTGGCAAGCACTAAAATAAATAACACTGGGAGGGTAAACTGATATGATCTTTTCAGAGTGCAATTGGAAATATACATCAAAAGCCTTAAAAAGTGCATGTCCTCTTGGCCCCATAATTTTACTTGTAGATAGATATTTATCCTAAGATAATCAATATAGACATACACTAAAGTTGCTGCCCATGGACGTCTACTAGGGTGTCGTTTATGACACTGACCATTTGAAAGCAATCTAAGTATCCGAACATAGAAGACCAGATAAGTAAACCAAGAACATCTATATAATTCAGACAGCGAAATCAGTTTTTGGATAATGGTGATATGTGAAACTGTACATGATATAGTGCTAAGTGAGGAAAGGGAAGTTATAAGACTGTATCTAGCTAGCACCATCCAATGACACTTTCTTCAATGATGGAAATATCTGCATTGTTCAGTGTGGGAGTCACTAGCAACACAGACCTATCATGAACAAAAGTTCTTGGAAAAGAAATTCGAAGGAAAAAGACTTTATTCCTGTTACAGTCTGCAAACCCAGAAGGCACAACCTTGGTATAAAACAAAGGTGTGTTCTAGAGAACAAAGAGAGGGTTTGGCTTTTATAGAGAAAGCTCCCACCTAGGTTCCCAATCAAGTTCATTTATGCAAATGAAGGATTCAAACTTGCTTAGTTCGGATTGGTTGATGTGGTGCAGTTCTGACTAGTTGATACAGCTGAGCCCTGATTTGAGGAGGCAGGTGAGCTCTGATTGGTTGGTTCAGGTGAGCTCTGAAAGTCCCAGCGTTAAACACAAGGGTGGGTATTCAAGGAACTCAGAGCACGTGTGTGACCTCTAGTCAGCAAATGGCTGCTTGGCTCTGTTTTATTTATTTATTTATTTATTTATTTATTTATTTATTATTTTTTAGCTTTTAGTTTTTATTTACTTACGAAACATAAAGCAATTTTGGACAAAAGGTAACAAATAAACCTTGAAATTTCAATGGCTTAATACAGCAAAGGTTTGCTTCTCAGGCGCTTCTTAGTCTGGCTATTTTGAAGCTCTCCTCCAGTGACTTGGGGTCTCTGCTGCTTCAACGGAGAGCTCCATTATCTAGAACAATTACTCCAGAAAGGAAAGAGAGAGCTGTAAAATTACACAAGATGTTTTAAGAGCCAGACCCCAAAGTGACTCATATTCCTTCCATCTGCATTTCATTAACAGAACTCAGTCACATGGCCCCCAAGACAACTGCAAGAGGGGTTGGAAAGGGAGGACTTCCTGTGTGCCCAGGAAGAGGAAGTAGTGTAATGATACACCATGGTCCTTGCCACAACGGCTGCAGCCATCTGCTGTATCACCCTTAATTGAGAGTTTGGTATTAAATTCATAGCAGGACCAGATTACTGAAGAGGCAGAGTTTGTAATTTGTATTTAGATTGGAATCCTTGCAAGGAAAAACACTAAAATGTTTCTGCAATACACATAATCTAGAGATCAGGTGGACAGCATGGTGACCTGAATGCAGCACAGTTGAAGATTACCTACCAACAAGAATAACAAGGAATGTCCTATTAAGTAGCCCTGGAAGCACCTGTACCAATCAGGAAGCTATTTGCTGCTGCTTAGCAATTACAGTGAGAAATGTAACTCATCACATTCTCCTACTTTTGGTTGCTTAGCAGATCTTTTGCTTACTGTGCTTCTAAATTCAAAAAATATAAATACCCTTGTTTTACCAGAACCATATCTTAAACATTTAAGGTACCTTGTGTAGTAGGATTTTTTTTTTTGCCTGAATTCATTTTTTTAGAAAAATTTCAACTTTTATTTTAGATGCAGGGGGTACATGTGCAGATTTGTTACATGGGAATATTACGTGATGCTGAGAGGTTTGGAGTATGGATCCAGTCACCCTGGTAGTGAGCATAGTGCCTGATAGGTAGTTTTCTAACCCATCTCACCTTCCTCCACCCTCTAGTAGTCCACAGTGTCTATTGTTCCCATATTTATGTCTATGTCTGATCAATGCTTAGCTCCTGCTTATAAGGAAGAACATGCGGTATTTGATTTTCTGTTCCTGCATTAGTTTGCTTAGGATTATGGCTTCCAGCTCAATCCATGTTACTGGATACAAAATCAATGTACAAAAATCAGTAGCATCTCTATACACCAACAACATCTCAGGCTGAAGAGTGAAATCAAGAACACAATCCCACTTAAATAATAGCCACAAAGAAAATGAAATACCCAGGAATACAGCTAACCAGGAAGGTGAACAATCTCTACAAGGAGAACTACAAAACACTGCTGAAAGAAATCAGAGACGACACAAATAAATGGAAAAACATTCTATGCTCATGGATTGGAAGAATCAATATTGTAAAAATAGCCATACTGCCCAAAGCAATTTACAGATTCAATGCTATTCCTGTCAAACTACCAATGTCATTCTTCACAGAATAAGAAAAATACTATTCTAAAATTCATAAGGGACCTAAAAAGAGCCTGAATAGCCAAAGCAATCTATTTTAAATTTGGGCCCAGTTAGCTGCTCAGAATCCATCTTGAGGGATTGGCTCTTTCAAGTTCACATTTGTTCACACTACTGGGCACTTCAAAGGTGGCAAAAAGAACTGAGGGATTACATTTTCAATGTTATTTAATTTCGTCCATTTATATTTAAATTTAAATGGCCACATGTGCCTACCGTTTTGAATAGCATAGTTATAGATAGACACACAACGCTAATTTGGTTAATATTAATGTGTTTTAAGATAAGAAAGAATACAGAAATGAACTGCACCAAAATGTTACTTGTTATTACCTTTGGGAGTTAGGCATGCAGGCATGACTGTTTTCTCTGCGATACTTTTTTGATATTTATTAAAGTTACAACAATAAACGTGTATTATTGTTATAACTAAGAGTGAGACTTGGTTAAAATGGGGTGCACATCACATAAGACAAGCTAATATTTATTGAGCATTTACGAAGTGCTATGGAGCTATTTACTATTGTTTTTACTAATTTTTCCTGGTGTTATGCTAAGTATTTACACTAATTACCTCCCTTATGTTTATAATTTACTGTTTTCTCAAACTGTCCTGGTCAAGCAGCTCCAGGAGGCAGGTACCAGCATTATGGGGAGGAGCAAACTGAGGCTTGGAAAAGTTAAGTAATGTGCTGGCTGCATGGTGGTGGGCCTAGCCAAGGTTTGAACCTGTGGCTGTTGGGGCCCAGTGCCTGTACTATGGCCTTTCATAACCAGCCAGAGCATGGAATTCAGTGCTAGAGAGACTTGGTTTTGCGCACTGGCTTTACCACAGCTGCTGTCAATGTCTGAGCGTTCGTTCTTCTTTGGCCATAAAAGGGAGCAATACAATACAGTGGTTTACACCCTTCATGTTCAGAGCATGGTTCCTGGAGCTGCAGCATGCATGTCATCTGGGAGCTTGCAAAGGATGCAGAATCTCAGGCCCCACTCCAGACCATCTGAATCTGAATCTGCCTTTTAAAAAGAACCCAAGTGATTTGAATGTACATATAAGCTTCAGAAACACTGACTGGGAATGTGGCCTGTGGAGTCCAGTAGACTCAGGGGAGTGCCACTTTCTAGCTGCGTGACTTTGGGCAGCTCACTTCCCCTTTCGGAGCTGGAGAGTCCTCATTGGCGCACACAGACCATACTGTAGGCTTGTATTGTGCTTGAGTGGGAAGGTGTGTGCGTGTAACATTTCTAGCTCAGTGTCTGGGGTTCTGTGCTCAGTGTGAGGGTAGTAATGGTGGCTCCTGCTCACAGGGGCTTTGTTCAGTGTCAGCCAATTCGTATGGGAGCTTTGTCATTGGGTCCTGGGGCTGGCCCAGGAGTTGGGGTCAACTGGGAAACAAAATTTTTGAACTTTCAGATGCAGAACCAAATGCAGAAAATAATGGTAGCTTATTTTATTATTTGTAGCAGAACCAGATGAACATATAAACATTTCATTGAAACCACAGGCTGGTGGTTCCGGGATATTTCCAGGGAGCTGGAGGTGACAAATGTAAATTAATTATACCTGACTTACCTGCTATTGCTGAGAACAGTGTGTGAAACACCATGGATATTGCTTTTATTGCCTGATTTCAGTGACTGTAAAATATTTATAAAGATTTCATGAGCTCACTTGTAAAATTAGTCCTTTCAGGCCTATTTGGCTTGTAATAGGCTGTTTTCTCAAACTGCACATTCTACCGTCTTAGGAGTTTTTAGGAATCTAACATTTATTTGCATTGAAAGGATGAGTTTAGACAAAGTTTCCTTGCCTTTTAAAATATTTCTTCATTTTAGAAACTCTCTCTGCAGACACCCTTTTCAGCGATTACATGCAGCTGAGAACTGGCCGCCTCCAGCTGATGGTCCCACACACCCGTCAAGCTCAGGGCATCCGTAATTGATCTCTTCCTCTCACACACCACTCTTTGCCATGATATTCGTCTTGTTCAAAGGGGGCCACCCAGCCTCCCTGCAGGAAACTGGGAGTGTCTGGGCCTGCACCCTCTCTTCCCACCCCACTTGTCACCAAAAACAGAGAGAGAGATGTCAAAGCTGGGGGAACCCAACACACCTCATATCCTTGAAATGGAGGCACATCACATAATGGACTTGCTGCTGACACTCTTGTCCCAGATAATTGTCCTTCTCAGCCTTCAGAGTGACCTTTCAAAAGGACCAATCTGATCATTTTCTTCCATACTGAAAACTTGTTAATGGCTCTCTGTTGTCTGCAGGGACAAGCTCAAACTTCTTGTTTTAGAATGGCATGCCGGACACTTCCCACTGTGTCCCCAATCCTGCCGTATTCTTTGCCCTGACTCCTCCTCTCTGGTCTCTGGCTGTTTTTCATGCCAGCTTGCAGGCTGTTCAGCACAACAGGATGGCTCAGCTTCCATGGCCTTTGTGCCCAGCATACCCTCTGCCTGCAGTGTGTTCCTAACCCCTTCTTGGCTCAGACCACCAAGATAAGTCCGATCCTCTGTAAATAAGCTTAAGGGTAACCTCCTCCTTGAAGCCTTTCCTGATTGACTGCCCCCAGGTGGCTCTTCCTAGGTGGATGGACGACTCCCTCTGCTATGCAGACCTCTGTCTTCTCACCTGTATTATTCTGCCACTTTTATTTGTGGATATGCCTGCCCGCAGTCAGCAGTGGACTGGGAGTTCCACAAGAGCAGCTCCAGCACAGAACAGAGGTGTGGTGTGTCAAATGGGAAGTGGTTAATAGATGTTTTTTGATGAACGAATGGATGATTTGTGTGGAATTACAAGCATTTACTGAACCCTTCCCATTTTTGATATTTAGTTCACTTTTTGTTTTTAAGTATTACAAATAATACGATAAATATCATTGGAAGAAATATTTTTCTATATTTTATATCGTTTCTTTTAGCTAGATCTCAGAAGTGTAATTGTTGGGTACCAGTGCTGGGCATTTTTAAGACTATTGCTGTTTTCCCGAGTGCCGTTCTCAAGCCCAGTAGTGTCTTGCCTGTTTTGTTGCATCCTTGTTGGAATAGATATCATCGTGTTTATCTTTGTTCATTTGAAGGTAAAAGTGATTTCTCACTGTGGCTTTATTTTGCAGTCCTTTGATTCTTGAGCAGTTGAGCACTTTCCAAGTGCTTCTTAGTCATTCTTCTGTGAATTGTCTCAATAAATATATTACTTTACAGTTATATTTGGTTCTGTGGGGAGAAAAGATAGATCACTGAGCTTTTACAAATGCATAATTTCAGGACTAAATAGGCAGGATCTGTCAGCCCTGCAGAGTGGGGCCCATGGGCCTTTGCTCAGCTGTTTCTCATGGGTGGCCTGGGGGCTGCAGGGATAGTCTCGGCCCTTCCACAAGAAGGCTGCAAGACTGCAGATTTGCAGTGAGCTGCCCAGAATCTTGTCCTGGGTGTCTTTTCCTCATGGTCCTTGGCTCTGAGTATATGCTGTGCCCTTGTGACACTGCAACTGACTTGGATTTTGCTCTTGACATCCAGATAGATTCAGCCTTATTTCCCTAGTGCCACAATTATGCTACAGGTCATCCACAGCAGGGAATAGAAACTGTCCACTGTCCTCAGCTCGCTAGTGGCTTTGGGACATTCGTGGCAATGCTTCCTTCCATTCTTGAAAGGCTGTCTACTTTTGGCTCTACCACCTTCCAACAAATCCCCCCTCCACTGTTTGTCCACCCAGTCAGCCCCATGAAACTGAGGCCTGGCGATGACACTGGCACTCACCGGCAGCCCCACCAGCCCACAGCTGTAGGCTGAGTCCCTGATGCTGAGTGCTTGGCACCGAGGGTCTTATTTTCTGACCTCACTAAGCGGCCCCTCTCCTGCTAACTGAGCTTCCTCCTCAGGCTCCAGGCACTCTCCAGCATCTCACAGGCCCTTGAGCTCTCTCTCCTCTGCTAACTTTTGTGAGTCCCCTGCCTCTAAGGGATCGCTCCTTCCTGTAATCACAGTCTCTGTACAGTCTTGCTTCAAACCCGCTAAATCTCTCTGAGCTGAGACCTTGCCTCCACTGTCTCTGCCTAGAATACCCACCTGTGGGTATTAATATCCATCATGATTAAGTCTAAGGTCACTGTCCCTTTGGGCCCTGGTAAACAGAAGGCTGGGCGTGCCTCACATCAATCTCCCCTGCTACTGTCATTGTCTTTGTGTCCTCAGCATCCCCGTTTTCCAGCGTGGACTGTGGAGTCTGCAGATTTGAGTGTGAGTCTGCCCTACCACTTACTGGCTTTGGGACCGTGAGCAAATTATTAACATCCTCTTAGCCCCAAGTTCCATGATCTTTAAATTGGGTATAATAATATCTACCCCATAGGGTCATTGTGAGGATTAAATGAGACAATGCAGATAATGTGCTTCCCACCATGCCTGGCACATAGTAAGCATTCAGCAAATATTAGTAGTTGATGTTGACATTACTGCTGTTGTTGCTGTTTCTGAGCAAGCCCAAGCTCTGGAGTAAGATACTAGGCAATTTGTGCAAAAGCCGCAGTTCACATTTAATTTACTTATATTCCTTCATTGCTTTTTGCCTACTGTATGTGAGTGATGGTACCATAATGCCTCATGCATGCAGAAAATTCTCAAAAAGTTTTTTTAAAAGGCTGGCTTTTTCAGTAAGCACAGCCCTGGCAGGGAACCAGACACCATTGTAGGGAAGAGAGGGGGGTCTGTTTGAAGAAATATGTGCCCATGGATATACTTGAAATGGAGGCGCTTCACCGAGCTCTAGAAGTGCATGTGCAGACACACACACACACACACACACACACACACACACAGAGAAACCAGGAGCCACACACTACCATGTGTCTGACCATTCTTTCCTTCTTGGTTTTAGCAAGGCACAGATGGTCAGAATGTAGTCATCATCTTCCTTTCTTAAAATACTAACTTGGCTTTATGTAAAGCCTCATTAACTTAAAAGCTCTATTTTTCAAATCCCAATTTTTTTATGAACAATGTGAATAGTGAAGTGGGGAGTTAATCACATCCATGGTCTTAAGTTCAAGACTTCATCAAAGTTATTTATTAAACATTTCTGCATGAAAGGAGAAAGGCAAGTGTCAAAGCTGGGGGGACCCAACACATCTCATATTATATTTCAGGAAATAGGACCTTGTATTAAATATGATTACCAGGGCAAACTACGCTGTGTAGAGATTAAAGGTTATATTCCGCAGAGCAGAGACTAATCTTGGGATCCCAGGAGATTTGGAGGAATATTTGCTACAAGAATGTTTGGGAGGACAAATCTGTAAAAGCGGAAAGCAGAAAGCAGAAGGGGATGGGGCAGCTGATTTCGCAGGAGGCTCGGCCGCAGCCCGACCCACTCGCAAATGCTCTAGGGTTAGCACCCATTTAAACAGGCTCTTTGGCTCTGCGTCCTGTCAGCTGCAGGGGGAGAGAGAGCATCTTGTCTCTTCCTTCTTCTGTTTCTGAGGTTTCTTTCATTAGCAAGTGCTAATTAGGAGAACTTACATTCCCAGGGATAATCGCAGGAGACAAAATAGCAGCAGAAAAAGAAAGGAGGAGAGTGGGGGCCCAGTGATATGTTACAACCATCAGAGCAATGGATCCAGCATCATTCTTGTGTGTGTGTATGTCTATCTTTTTCTCCCCAAATTCAGACCATGATAAGTTTGTGCAAATGGCCAATTTGAGTCCTGCACACCAGGCCCAGTCTAAGCCTCTCATTTGGATTCAGAGATTGTCATGCTCAGAAAACGAGTTGTTTGCATCCAGGCTTCAGGATGCTGGAGGAGGCCTGTTGAGTACATCACTGGATAACTTCAACGTGGATGG
The DNA here is from genome assembly GCF_006542625.1 of Nomascus leucogenys. Lineage (NCBI taxonomy): Eukaryota > Metazoa > Chordata > Mammalia > Primates > Hylobatidae > Nomascus > Nomascus leucogenys. Next base: position 37,341,945 of record NC_044398.1, on the reverse strand, counting down.
CAGCAAGGAGGCTGGAGCAGAAGGCATCGGGCGCAGGTGGGTGTGACACATTTGTTATCTGGGCCCAAACCACCATGTGCTTGATGCTTTGCAGTGATCTGTACTGAAGATTTTTTTTTTTCTTTTTGAGACAGAGTTTTGCTCTTGTTGCCCAGGCTGGAGGAGTGCAGTGGCGTGATCTTGGCTCACCACAACCTCAGCCTTCCGAGTTCAAGCAATTCTCCTGCCTCAGCCTCTCGAGTAGCTGGGATTACAGGCATGCACTGCCACACCCTGCTAATTTTTGTATTTTTAGTAGAGACGAGGATTCTCCATGTTGGTCAGGCTGGTCTCGACCTGAGGTCCAGACCTCAGGTGACCCACCCTCCTTGGCCTCCCAAAGTGCTGGGATTATAGGCATGAGCCACCACGCCCAGCCAAGAAATTGTTTAAAAGATGTTAGATGTCTAAGAAAAGTATATATTTATTGGGTAACTGTCAATCAATTCCACAGAGATTTACAGAAGACCATCTATGGGCTAAGTCTATGTTAAACACTCTAGGGCCAACTTCTCATTCCTCCTTCTATGATGCTTGCGTCTTTTGATGAAGAAAGAACTAGATGATAATATGAAATTGGAGAGGACAAATAAACAAGTTGCAATAAGCCTGTTTGGCCTTATTATCAGCCAGGTGCTGTTCTGAGCATGTGTACACATCAACTAATTTAAGTCTTATGACTCTGTTAAGTGTTTCTGCTGTTCTTATCGCAGAGGAAACCCAGGGGTTAGGATTTGAACACATGCAGCTGGCCTTAGAGTCCAACTCCTAACCTCTACACCATGCTACCTTTCCTATTGATGAATTTCTTATCATTTAAATTTATAGATAAAAATAGTGGGCTTATAAATGCAACTTCACATGACAAAACAATGATTCATAAATTTAAAAATAGCCTAGGACTTGGATTACATTTACACTGCAATTTATAGAAATAGCACAGATTCCCAGGCAGCATATGACCAATGAAGGTTGCTGCAGGAGCTGTTTTTTTTGGGATGAGTTTTCCAGCTACTTCAGCAAGAGGGTATGGATGATTCATTTGAACTGAAAGTCTATGTGTGTATCTATATCTATACCTATATCTATATCCATAACTATCATCTTAAAGTAATTCTTAGAAAATTATTGCCCCAAATTCTGTTGATGCAAATGTACATTGCTGTGCACCACAAACTAAATCAACAGTGGTAAAGCAAAATGGTTTCAAGCATCTATTGTTGTGTAACAAATGACCCCAAAGCACAGTGGCTTAAAGCAATCACCATTGTGTTATTCCATTTCACAATGAACTGGATTAGAAATTTCGCAGTGAACTGGGTTAGAAATTCAGGCAGGACTTAGTTGAGGGATTCTTCTGGGTTTCATGTGGTATTGACTGGGGTCCCGCAGATGCTGGACTAGTTTAGAGGACGCAAGACGACTTTGTTCACAGGCTGGTTCCTTGGATGGTTGGGAAGCAGTGCTCGCGGAGCCCCTCTCCCTCCGTGAGTAGTCTTGACTCCCCTCCATGTGGGGTCTCCAGCAAGGTTCTGCAAGGCAGGAGGGCTCCAAGATCCCAAAAAGAAGCTGTCAGTTCTCTTCAAGTCTAGGCCTGAAGCTAGCCTGGTGTCACTCCTGCTATATTGTTGGTTAAAATAGTCACAGGTCAGCACAGATTCAAAGGGAGCAGAAATAGGCTCCACTCTTGATGCAGGAGTGTCCAAGACCTTGTGGACATCTTTCATTTGTCACCCAAACTAATGGTACCTTATAGCACTTCATTGTTTAAAAGGCAGAAGAAGCCGTGACTGACTCAAGGTCATCTTGAGGATGTGTTGCCCGCAAAGCATCCTTCCTGAGAATGGTGGCCCTTCCAGCAACTGGCCAGTGGTCACGCACAGTAGGGGCTTTTCAGTGTTGCATGGTTGCTGGCCTTCTTGATACAAAGCTGAATTGGCACCCTCTGTAATATTCGGTATAACTCTAATCTTGGTTTACAAATGCCAAATTGTCATGACCCTTAATAACTCACATCAGAAGTTACCAGTAACCTGTGGGTGAAAAAGGAAACCTAATTACTAGGCTTTTGAGTTCTTGGAAGATTCCCCCCACCCCACCTCCAAGAAGCACAGCTTGAGACACTGGTTTGGGTGCGGGTATGTTTTTGTGGAGGTGATGCCAAGAAGAAGTGAGAGAGAGAGGGAGTTGGGGAAGCAGGCAAAGTGTGGTCACACGGGTAGGGGTCACCAGGTAGCTGTTGAGGGCAACCAGGGCTCAGCTCCACAGAGGTGTGCAGAGGCCTCCTAGAACTGCAGGACAGGAGGCAAACACCATGTACTGGCTCCTACTTCCCTTTGGTCGAAGGATTGGAGGCCTGGACTCTCCCACGCTTTTGGGTAAGGCGGGAATAGTGAGGGTGGAGGAGATGGCTCCCAAGATGGACAAGAATCTCTAGAGCAGAAAGAGGGCCACACCTGAGCCAGGATGCTGTCAGCTCAGCTGAGCCTGAGCTCTCATGGAACTGCCCCCCACCACTGCAGTTGAGGTCTGAGGTGGGCCAAAGGCCATGACAGTGATGCAGTTGAGACGTTTAGTGTTTCTGTCATGGTACAGAGGCCACTCTGCCGGGGGCCCCTTCTGACAGGGTTCTGGATCAAGCCCCACATCATAGAAGTCCTTTGCCAATACTTGCTCTGCGGTCTAGTGCTGTGTGACCTCCAGGAAGTTATTCAACACCCCAGGCCTCAGTTTCCTCATTTGTCCAGTGGTAGTAATAGTCATCCCTCCCCACTGGGTGTCTGTGGGAATTAAATCATGTTATAAAAGCTGAATATGGGTTTGGTCTGTGGTGACTGCCCTGATGCTGGTCTCGAACACAGCATTAGGCTCCATGAATGGTGCAGCAATTTCCAAGCAAGGGCACCAGGGACGGCTGCTTGGGGGATGTGACATCAGGTCTTGACTGATGAATAGGATCTGGGCACCGTGAGAGGAAGAGGAGGAATACCATGAGCAAGGGCCTCCTTAGTCTTACTAGAAAAATGGATTGAGCACCTACTGTGTGCCAGCCCTGGGCCAGGTGTGGAGGATTCGGCAGTGAGCAGGACAGATGTGGTCCCCCCCTCATGAGCTCACAGGCCAGTGGAGAGGTGGCCCACATGGGGTCTGTGTGGAAAGGTGCGGGTCATGCCGCTGGCCTGAGCCTGGGCATGTGACCACAGGAGGGAAGGCTGACACGCAGAGACAGGACCCCATCACCAGTGGCATTCCTGAGCAGTTGTTTACACAGCATGTGGTGCCAGTGGCTGCCTGCCCTGAGGTACAGCTCCTGCCTGCCCTCCCACTCCTGGGAGGTGGCCTCTGACTTCACATCACTGCTTTTCTGAAGCCTTTCCCCACTGCCTCAGGCAAAGGTGTGGCTCCTCCACATCGCTGGCTCCAGTTAGGGCAGTACCCTCTGTCCCCTCCACCCTGACACCCACATGCTCGTGTCTGTGCTGTTAAACATGGAACTTCTCAAGAACAGCAATGTGTCTGGTATATCCTTAGCTCTAAGGCTGGTAGGGAAAGCTTTCAGTAAATGGATCGTTTTAAAGTTCACATTGAAAATGTTTTTCAATTGTGGTAAAATACACATAATATAACATCTACCATCCTAACCACTTGTCAGTTCAGTAGCACACAGTCCGTTCACGACGTTGTGCTACCATCACCAAAGTCCATCCCCAGAGCTCTGTCCGTCTTCCCAAATTGAAACTGCACCCGTTCGACACAACTCCCATTCCACCCACCTCATCCCCTGGCCATTGCCGTGCTCTTTCTGGTCTATGAATGTGACTGCTCCAGGTTCCTCAGATGAGTGGAATCATTCACATTTCATCCTTTTGTGACTGGCAGTGATTGGCTTTTAAGCAGTAAAGGGTTGCAGGTGTGGCCCAGATCACATGGGTCATAAAACCCCAGGCCCAGAAAAGCCCTTCCTTTTCCCTAAAGGCCGCCTGAAGGCCACCTCAGCATCATCACCTCTCTCGGCTCCTCCCAGACTGTGGGGATTTCTCCATCCATTGAGCACACGAACACCCTGTCGCAGCCTCTCCCTGGGCACCTTGGTTGGCTCTAGTAGGCATAAAAGTCACCCACCCTGCATCCCACAGCAGGCTGGGGACTCCCAGAGGACAGGGCCCATGCCTGACCCACCCTTTACCCTCAGCGCCTTGGAGCTCAGGCCTGACACCTGGGGTTCTCAGTCACTGTGGGTCGATCGTGCTGCAAGGCAAGCACAAACAAGAGCCAAGTCAGAGTGAGGCCTCGTCCATCTCCGGTCTCCAAAGCTACTCTGTGCTGCACCTCGCTGTGAGGCTGGACTTCTCCTCCCCACCACCGCCCCTGTTCTTCCCTTTCTGACTGCAGCCTCTTTGCACAGTACCAAGCTCCCTGCAGAAAGCCCTGGTGTCACAGCTCCAAGGGTACAGGGGGTGGGTCCATGGGTAACTATCCATGCCAGCGACCCCTGCCATAGTCCAGCTGCTTGAAGCTGTGAAATTGCTGTGGGGCTCTGAGGGGTGGGGTTAGTCTGGGTAACCAGGGGAGCTGAATCTGCTCAGATGTTTGGCTGTCCAGGAGGCCCAGAGCTGGCTTTTTCCAGGGCTCTGAGACCCACAGCTTTACGTCAATTGTTCTCTCTCACTCTAGACTTTGCTCACCTCTGAATGTAGCTTATCTCTGTGCAGAACTGACCCCAGGGCTGGGGCAACATCTCCCTTGACTCATTATTCTGCCAGGCTCTAGTACATTATTTACTAGCATGAGGCATATTCCGTCAGGGCCAGTTGAATGCCTGCATGAATGCTTCTTGTTCACAGCATGGTATGATCAGGTGGCACCCAACACAACATGTACAATGATCAAGCAGGTCAGTGACCCTGTGCAGCTCTCGAGCATGTGGTAGGTGGGGTGTGGAGGGTGCCTGGCCTGGCTGAAGGCCTTTAGCTGAAAACAGGAGCAAACGACAAAACATCAGTATCCACTAAGAGTGCTGGTGTTTCATGCTTACTATCTCATTTCATTTCCCTTAGAAGCCTGGGAAGTAGGAATATTATTCTTATTTTATGGTGGAAAAAATGGAGGTTTACAGGGTCATGTATCTTGCACATAGTAGGAGGCTCATATGAAGCCAGAGTGACCTCAGTGTCCCCTCTGAGACATAAAGATCCTAGAGCCATTTTTCCCAGTGCCCTCCTAATAACTAGATCAGCCCTTGACGGGGTCCCTCTGAGGAGCTGCTGGATGACTGGACACAAGGCTGCCCTCCCTGGGCCACCATCCATACTCAGAAATGCCAAGAAGTTGCCTCCTTGAGCCACCTTATCTAACCTCACTGTCCTTTCCCATGGGCCACCTTATCTAACCTCATTTTCTTTTCCTGGCAGCCCCTGCACTGGCCGGGAGCAGCTGAAGAGTGCCTGCGTGATCCAGAAGCCAATGACCTGGGACTCTCTCTCTGGGCCACCTGTTCAGAGCATGCATGCAGGTATGGGCCAGGCCATGACCAGGTCTCGGGTGGAGGAACCTCACACAGGAAGCTTGCTTTGAGTCTTTTACCACCACTTCATTTTGCTTCCCACACAATGTTTGTAACCTTCTTGTTTTTTGAATTGTTTTCTTTTTAAACTACCTGTGGTTGGGAAGAGATATTTAGCTTTGGCTGGGTATGTGGATCTGAAATGTGTTAGTTCTGGCGAAGACAATTCCAGCACTCTTGTCCAGAAGGAAGAACACCTGCTACAGAGGGTGTGTTCAGAAAAAGGCACCATTCACTTGTAGATATGCTTCTTTATGCAGGCCAGAGCAGCACCTCCCAGTATTCACCAGAAAACATACACAGAGTAGACGGCAGTCCCTTGTGCCATGCATCCTCCTGGCCAGTTCCCCATTGAATGTGAGGACAAAAAGATCTGACACTTGGAAAAATATCTCTACTCAGTGAGCATTAAGCCTGAGTGTTGGATCAGTGTATTAGTCCGTTTTCACGCTGCTGATAAAGACATACCCAAGACTGGGAAGAAAAAGAGGTTTAGTTGGACTTACAGTTCCACACGGCTGGAGAGGCCTCAGAATCATAGCGAGAGGCGAAAGCCACTTCTTACATGATGTCAGCAAGAGAAAAATGAGAAAGAAACAAAAGCGGAAACCCCTGATAAACCCATCAGATTTCGTGAGACTTATTCACTATCACGAGAATAGCATGGGAAAGACCGGCCCCCGTGATTCAATTACTTCCCCCTGGGTCCTTCCCACAACATGTGGGAATTCTGGGAGATATAATTCAAGTTGAGATTTGGGTGGGGACACAGCCAAACCATATCAATCAGGAAAACTGCCAGGCAACTCTTTACCAGTAACTGTCTGCCAATTTCTGCCAAGGTCCCTGGGGGAGGGAGAGACGTGGAAGGACTGCAGTGGTGGGTCACCATTTGGGGATTTTCCCAAGTACACTGTGGCACACACTGAAGTGCCCCATCCCAGGACTTCAGCTCTCCAGGAACAGCTTCAGGGCTCTGCCTGGGGGTCCCCCATGATCCAAGCCAGGGGAAGATCACAGGTCACACAGGCTGGGCTGCCGGCACCTTGTCACCCCTGGTTATTTGAGGCCTGGGATGGGAAGGCTTTGATGTCTCACCTCTGTTTTAGCTTTTGTTTTTGTTTTGACTCTTAGCAAGTATTAATACATCTCTGATCATCCTCTGTCTTGTCCCAAAACCAATGCAGAAAAAAATAGCTACAGTAAGTCATACAGAAAACAAGCACCATAGCCCATCCTGTTCTTGCCTCTGCTCTTTAAGCTGGAACTTGAGCAACACTGAGTGACACTCCAGAGAGGCTCATGCGAGTGTGTGTTCAGCTGTCCATTCCCAACACTGCTGGGAGATTAAATATGAGCTACTTTTGTTTTCAGGAATGTGTGCGTGTGAATATGCGTGCGCGCGCGTGTGTGAAATGCTGTTTACTCCTTTTGTATTAGCTCCCAAATAATTTGGGGGAAAAGCACAACGTGGTGCTCTGATTCTACCTCTAGGGTCAAAGAATAATAGGAAGAAGAGCTTTACAGCTGAATTGGGCCGAGAAATTGTGTGTGTGACACTGAAACGCGACCCACATCGTGGTTTTGGTAAGAGGGCTCCCGGCAGGTGAGGCCCAGTCTCTACCGCTAGGCAAAGTGGGGAGGTGGGTACTGTTTTCCCTTTCAACTTATCTACTCCCCTTTCCTATCCCTCCTCTCCCAGTTTGCCTTTTCTAGTAATCACTTCTGTTTTTTTCTCCCCGTAGTTGTCCCTAAAGAGCAATGGGACTTTTGTTTCCAAGTTTTTCTTTTAAGCCTGATACATTTTTGGGGTGCATCTAAGTACAATGCAGAAAAAGATTTTTTCCCCTAATACCATGTAACAACATTCCTCTAGTCAGCGATGGGGAAGAAGAGTCAATTTATCTCGCCTCTTACCAGTGACCGCTTTCTAAGACCCTAAAAACTGTATAAGAAACAAGGTACGGAGACAAGGTACTTGATTAAAAACCGTTTCTTTCCTATGTCTCATTGTCTACTGGAGCAAAATCCAGTGCATATTGGTGGTTTGTGTTCCTAGCTTTAGCTGTGCTTACTAATGGGGAACAATCCACCTTTCTCCAAGTATCATGGCAGAGTAGAAAAGGTCCTCCATTTGAGGATCAGAAGACCTGACTGTAACTATCAGCTAATGCCACTTGGTAGCTGTGTGATATCAGGGAAATAACCTAACCTCTCTGAACAGCAAAATCACTAAGTATCATCTTATCATGGACTATCATCTTGGATTACAGGTTTTGTCATTAATGAGGGAGAGTATTCAGGCCAAGCTGACCCTGGCATTTTTATATCTTCTGTTATACCTGGAGGACCAGCAGAAAAAGCAAAAACGATCAAACCAGGTACATCTTTTTAAATCACTAGAGATACTGTTCTAAGAAACCACTCTTTTTTATTTCCTTGGAAGGATTACGGAGATGTTTTATTTTTCCAGGAGGGCAGATACTAGCCCTGAATCACATCAGTCTGGAGGGCTTCACATTCAACATGGCTGTTAGGATGATCCAGAATTCCCCTGACAACATAGAATTAATTATTTCTCAGTCAAAAGGTATGTTTTAACTCACTCTTGGGAGCTTAAGAGCCTCCCCTGTTTTCAGGAGTACATGATTACTGAGAGGTACTAGACCTTGAAGTCCACGTAGGTCTTCTATATTGCTTTCCTCGTGGTATTGGCTTGCAAAGAAGCAGTGTAGTGGCACAAATAAGCTTTGCAATTTCAGGGGCAGAATGGGCACTATCACTGCTTGTCTTGCTGAAAGGGAGTAACCTACTCTAATTTTGTTAGACACGGCTGGATACAACCAGTCTTTTTTTTCTGTCAACTCTCCTTGCATGGCAGGGAGGACCTTTTTATTGCCACCCAAAGTCCTTGTTGATAGGGTCGGCCCCAGGATTTCTATAGTTTGGGTTTAGGTATAGCAATCAGCTGGGGAGGAGACAGGAACTGTTCTTTGTTAAACTTTTGTTTTGGGTTCAGGGCTACACGTGTAGGTTTGTTATTACAGGCAAACTCGTGTCACAGGGGTTGCTGTACAGACCATTTCATCACCTAGGTGCTCAGCATAGTGCCCAATGGTTATTTTTCCTGATCCTCTCTCTTCTCCCATCCTCCTCCCTTAAGTAGGCTCTGGTGTCTGTTGTTCCCCTCTTTGTGACCATGGGTTCTCATTATTTAGCTCCCACTTATAAATGAGAACATGTGGTATTTGATTTTCCTTTTTTTTTTTTTTTTTTTTTTGGAGATGGAGTCTCACTCTGTCCCCAGGATGGAGTGCAATGGCACGATCACGGCGCTCTGCAGCCTCCACCTCCCGGGTTCAAGCAATTCTCCTGCCTCAGCCTCCTGAGTAGCTGGGATTACAGGCATGCGCCGCCACACCCAGCTAATTTTTGTATTTTTTAGTAGAGATGGGGTTTCAATATGTTGGCCAGGCTGGTCTGGAACTGCTGAACTCAAGTGATCTGCCCGCCTCAGCCTCCCAAAGTGCTGGGATTACAGGCATGAGCCACTGCACCTGGCCTGTTCTTAAAGCTGAGTTTTCATGGCAAGCTCGCTCTTCTTACTTGATGTGCATGTTCTTGATCAACCTAAAGAGTAAAGTACTTTTTAATGATGCTTTTCTTCATCCTTTACATAAGAATGACAGAGCAACAACTGCCTATATCAAAGGAAAATACTATTGTTTTTATTGGGAGCAAGCTTGAGGAGCCTGGAGGAAGTAATGGGAGGAGGCTAACATCCCTTCTCCCTAGTTGCCTGAGACCACTGCTGTTTTTTGGTTGGGTGATCCTGTAAACTAACAGCAGACCGCCTGCAAATTCAGGCTCATGATTGCTTCTTCACACTTCAGGGGTGTCATACAGTTTTCCCTTGTATACAGGAGAACTTCCTGTCACACCAGCCAGCATTTTCTAGGTCCTAAATGCAGGCACTGCATTTGCCTTGCCTTCTGAACACCATGCATGCTCTCTCACTCTTGTGCCTGTACACAGCGCCATGCAGCTCCCCTGTCCAGAAGCTATGGGTGGTGGAAGGTGGCCATGCTGAGGTCTCAGGCCCACACCCTTCATCCTGGGGTTGAAGCCTTCCCAGGGGCTGGCCTTAGTACATCCCCAATGCCAGTCTCTGGCTTGCTGTCTCTGTCGGATTTCCCAGCACCACTGCTCTCCTTTCTGGGTTGGTTCAGCAATCCCTGTGTTTTCTTCCACATCCTCGACCGACAGGAGCAGTCAAACTGTCCCATGTGTCATCAGGAAACACAATGCAGGTGACCGAATCACAATTCAGCATAGTCCAAGGATGGCCTGCTGTGATGGAGGTTGTCAAAAAGCAGTACTTTTGTAGTATAGTTTGAAGTCAGGTAGCGTGATGCCTCCAGCTTTGTTCTTTTGGCTTAGGATTGACTTGGCGATGCGGGCTCTTTTTTGGTTCCATATGAACTTTAAAGTAGTTTTTTCCAATTCTGTGAAGAAAGTCATTGGTAGCTTGATGGGGATGGCATTGAATCTATAAATTACCTTGGGCAGTATGGCCATTTTCACGATATTGATTCTTCCAACCCATGAGCATGGAATGTTCTTCCATTTGTTTGTATCCTCTTTTATTTCATTGAGCAGTGGTTTGTAGTTCTCCTTGAAGAGGTCCTTCACATCCCTTGTAAGTTGGATTCCTAGGTATTTGATTCTCTTTGAAGCAATTGTGAATGGGAGTTCACTCATGATTTGGCTCTCTGTTTGTCTGTGATTGGTGTACAAGAATGCTTGTGATTTTTGTAATTGATTTTGTGTCCTGAGACTTTGCTGAAGTTGCTTATCAGCTTAAGGAGATTTTGGGCTGAGACAATGGGGTTTTCTAGATACACAATCATGTCATCTGCAAACAGGGACAATTTGACTTCCTCTTTTCCTAATTGAATACCCTTTATTTCCTTCTCCTGCCTGATTGCTCTGGCCAGAACTTCCAGCACTATGTTGAATAGGAGCAGTGAGAGAGGGCATCCCTGTCTTGTGCCAGTTTTCAGAGGGAATGCTTCCAGTTTTTGCCCATTCAGTATGATATTGGCTGTGGGTTTGTCATAGATAGCTCTTATTATTTTGAGATACGTCCCATCAATACCTAATTTATTGAGAGTTTTTAGCATGAAGGGTTGTTGAATTTTGTCAAAGGCCTTTTCTGCATCTATTGAGATAATCATGTGGTTTTTGTCTTTGGTTCTGTTTATATGCTGGATTACATTTATTGATTTGTGTATGTTGAACCAGCCTTGCATCCCAGGGATGAAGCCCACTTGATCATGGTGTATAAGCTTTTTGATGTGCTGCTGGATTCGGTTTGCCAGTATTTTATTGAGGATTTTTGCATCAATGTTCATCAAGGATATTGGTCTGAAATTCTCTTTTTTGGTTATGTCTCTGCCAGGCTTTGGTATCAGGACGATGCTGGCCTCATAAAATGTGTTAGGGAGGATTCCCTCTTTTTCTATCGATTGGAATAGTTTCAGAAGGAATGATACCAGTTCCTCCTTGTACCTCTGGTAGAATTCAGCTGTGAATCCATCAGGTCCTGGACTCTTTTTGGTTGGTAAGCTATTGATTATTGCCACAATTTCAGAACCTGTTATTGGTCTATTCAGAGATTCAACTTCTTCCTGGTTTAGTCTTGGGAGGGTGTATTTGTCGAGGAATTTATCCATTTCTTCTAGATTTTCTAGTTTATTTGCATAGAGGTGTTTGTAGTATTCTCTGATGGTAGATTGTATTTCTGTGGGATCGGTGGTGATATCCCCTTTTTCATTTTTTATTGCATCTATTTGATTCTTCTCTCTTTTCTTCTTTATTAGTCTTGCTAGCGGTCTATCAATTTTGTTGATCTTTTCAAAAAACCAGCTCCTGGATTCATTAATTTTTTTGAAGGGTTTTTTGTGTCTCTATTTCCTTCAGTTCTGCTCTGATTTTAGTTATTTCTAGCCTTCTGCTAGCATTTGAATGTGTTTGCTCTTGCTTTTCTTGTTGTTTTAATTGTGATGTTAGGGTGTCAATTTTGGATCTTTCCTGCTTTCTCTTGTGGGCATTTAGTGCTATAAATTTCCCTCTACATACTGCTTTGAACGTGTCCCAGAGATTCTGGTATGTTGTGTCTTTGTTCTCATTGGTTTCAAAGAACATCTTTATTTCTGCCTTCATTTCATTATGTACCCAATAGTCAATTTAATAAATGGTGCTGGGAAAACTGGCTAGCCATATGTAGAAAGCCGAAACTGGATCCCTTCCTTACACCTTATACAAAAATTAATTCAAGATGGATTAAAGACTTAAATGTTAGACCTAAAACCATTAAAATCCTACAAGAAAACCTAGGCAATACCATTCAAGACATAGGCATGGGCAAGCACTTCATGTCTAAAACACCAAAAGCAATGGCAACAAAAGCCAAAATTGACAAATGGGATCTAATTAAACTAAAGAGCTTCTGCACAGCAAAAGAAACTACCATCAGAGTGAACAGACAACCTACAGAATGGGAGAAAATTTTTGCAACCTACTCATCTGACAAAGGGCTAATATCCAGAATCTAAAATGAACTCAAACAAATTTACAAGAAAAAAACAAACAACTGCATCAAAAAGTGGGCAAAGGACATGAACAGACACTTCTCAAAAGAAGACATTTATGCAGCCAAAAAACACATGAAGAAATGCTCATCATCTGGCCATCAGAGAAATGCAAATCAAAACCACAGTGAGATACGATCTCACACCAGTTAGAATAGCCATCATTAAAAAATCAGGAAACAACAGGTGCTGGAGAGGATGTGGAGAAATAGGAACACTTTTACACTGTTGGTGGGACTGTAAACTAGTTCAACCATTGTGGAAGTCAGTGTGGCGATTCCTCAGGGATCTACAACTAGAAATACCATTTGACCCAGCCATCCTATTACTGGGTATATACCCAAAGGACTATAAATCATGCTGCTATAAAGACCCATGCACACGTATGTTTATTGTGGCACTATTCACAATAGCAAAGAGTTGGAACCAACCCAAATGTCCAACAATGATAGACTGGATTAAGAAAATGTGGCACATATACACCATGAAATACTATGCAGCCATAAAAAATGATGAGTTCATGTCCTTTGTAGGGACATGGATGAGACTGGAAAACATCATTCTCAGTAAACTATCGCAAGGACAAAAAACCAAACACCGCATGTTCTCACTCATAGGTGGGAATTGAACAATGAGAACTCATGGACACCGGAAGGGGAACATCACACTCCGGGGACTGTTGTGGGGTTGGGGGAGCGGGGAGGGACAGCATTAAGAGATATACCTAATGCTAAATGATGAGTTAATGGGTGCAGGAAATCAACATGGCACATGGATACATATGTAACAAACCTGCACATTGTGCAAATGTACCCTAAAACCTAAAGTATAATAATAAAAAATAAAAAATAAAAAAAAAGAAGATGTGATACACTGGAATACTATTAAGCCTTAGAAAAAGAAGGAAATTCTGCCATATACAATAACATAAACTGTGAAAAAAAAAAAAAAGCAGTACTCGAGGTCTGCTATTCTCAAACTACAACCTCACGTTAGAATTCCAGACAATAAGTTTCCCACAACGGCTGGGAGTAAAATGTCCTTTCACTGTGACGCCCCAGCCACCTTTTGGCAATGCTGCCTTCATCATGGTGGGGTTTCCTCATAGCTGGGCCACTGCCAGAGGAAGACGTTTCCTTGGTGATGCTGCCTAGGTTTCCATGGCAGAGACTTGACTACCATGACTTTCTTCTATCTCGTTAGGCTGCTGTTAAGGCAGCTGGGCTAGATTGGAGATCAGGATCAGACTGATAAAATGTCCATCATGAGCATCTGTCATGGTCTACAATAAATTGAGTTTCAGTTACCAAAGAAGGTCTCCCAGCTCCTATGTCTACTAGGCAGGACACCAGTTGCAGCATGGCTTGACTTTTCAATTCAGTTGTAAGTCCCATCCTCACCTCTCATGGGGGGCGTGGAAGAGAGTGAGCTGATGCTTATGATACTGCCAGAAGGACAATGATGACAGAATCTGTGAATGAAATGGCCAGAAATACAACATTATGAAACAATGGCCCTGCCACTCCCTGCTGGATACCTTTAGATTTGAATAACTTCAAATCAAATTCATTAAATCAAATTTATTCAAGTTGAATTCATTCAGCGTGTGAGTTTGGGCACTTCCCTCAGTGTTAATGAGTCTGCATCAAAAGTAGTAAATCTACTTGTATCCAGGTCTAAAGAAAATCTAACTGTTATTCATTCCTCCCACATATATTTGTTGAGCAGCTAATAATAACATGTTAACAGTAGATACATTTATTGAGGCTCTACCATGTACTAAGCTGTGCGTGTCTCTGTGTGTGTGTATGAGAGCCATATACATATATATATATATATATATATATATGAGGGAATATATATTCTTTCATATATGCATATATATTTTTATCTTTCTTTACATACGTAAAATCTTTTCTCTGTGTATAATCTCTAAGCCTCACCACCTCTACAATATTATTGATATTGATATTGTCTCTACTTTCGATACAGGAAAATTTAGGTTCAGTCATGTTAAGTACCTTGCCCAAGGTTTTTCTACTGATTCACAACCTCATGTTCTTTTCTTTATTCTATGCCAGGTCACGAGTCAGACACGGGGTAAGCAGGAATCAGTGACCCAGCCTTCACTCACAGGGGCCTGCAGTTTGGTTATTACCAAGCCTCCCAAAAGGACCCGATACGTTGGTTTTTGGATCACATGGTGGTTGCAGATGTGCTCAGTGGGATGTCCAGGAGAGGCTGGGTTTAAGACAGTTCCCACATGCTGGCTGTAGGATTTGGGGCAGGATACTTAATAGCTTTGACTCTGTGTTCTCATGTTTGAACTGGGATAACACCTTCCTGGTGGGTTTGCTGAGAAGATGGGAAGATGTCCATATCTTCCTATATGTATGTATCTCTAAGGTGCCCATCACATGGCTAGAGCTTAATAAGGGAGAGCTGGCCTTATGAACTTCTTTTGAGCCTACGCATTCATAGTTGGGTCACTTAAGCTCTATCTAGGTTTCTAAATCACGTGTAGAATCTTCCCTTTCTCTAATCTAAATGTAACATCTTTCAGGAGGAGCTAAATTCACACTGTACCCGAGCAGCTATAGAAGATCCCTCTGTGGCGGGAGGAAAACGCTGTGCCCGCATAGAGATGCCACCAAGAAACCGGCCTTTTGAAGCTGTTGACTTTTTCTTGGCTTGTTTTTATAGGCGTTGGTGGAAATAACCCAGATGAAGAAAAGAACAGCACAGCCAATTCTGGGGTCTCCTCTACAGACATCCTGAGCTTCGGGTACCAGGGAAGTTTGTTGTCACACACACAAGACCAGGACAGAAATATTGAAGAACTGGACATGGCTGGGGTGCAGAGCTTAGTGCCCAGGCTGAGACATCAGCTTTCCTTTCTGCCGTTGAAGGTAATCATCCCTTTGTTCACTTTCTAGATCTGGAGGAAAGAGAACAGGCTCTGAAGCCCAACAGCCTGGCCTAGGCCCTTCCTGTTCTCTGTTTTCCATGTCAGGTGGATGGAAGTTAACTTAGCCCCTTTGAGCCACAGCTTCCCCATCTGCATACAGAAGCAAATGCCTGCATGGCATGGTTGGTGTGAAAAATGCATAAAAGAAGGCAGAGTTCCTAGGGCAGTGTCTGGGCACAGGCTCAGTGTGGGTGCCTCTGGAGTCCTTAGTCACTAATTATAATTGTTATGATAATAGCACCATGAGGAAATTGATTGCTGCCAACGGCAATGTGTGGGCAACCAGGCACCTCCTATTCTTGTCCTTGAATTGGTCCTCAAGCTGGGAACTCAGTGGCTTTGCTCTTGACCATACCCTGTGGAGGAAGAAGATGGGATCTGGAGTAGGTGTATGGAGGGCTGTGTGCTTCAGTCCCAGCTCTGCTGTCCTCTGCCGTCTCTTTGGACTCTGAGTGGTGTTGTCTCCTTAGGCCCCTCCAGACCCATGCCCCAGCCTCTCCATTCTGCTCTGGGCCCTGCACAGCTGGTGCTCATGGACTGAGTCAACTTGCTGTGTTCTGCTTGGTTCTGCCCAGGAGAAGCCTCAGGAGGAGCCTGCAGTTGTGGGATGAGTGAGGACAGGGTGGCAGTGCTGGAGTCTCAGCTGCACACCCTTCATCCCACTCTCCCCCTGTGCTGACACAGGTTGGCTGTGTCCCTCTACAAAGAGCACAGCTCCTATCATGGTCCATCGACCACTCCCTTCGCTCACCCTTCAGGCTCAGGGGTGGTCACAGCACCCAGTGTTTCCAGCCCCAGGTGCTGAACTGATATTACTGGTTTCTCCAAAGGCTGCCAAGACCTTTGAAAACAGGCCTCCCACGACCTCTCCTCCCTTACTCAGGATGAGTGTATGCCCTTCTCATTCTTGCTGGGACAACTTGCTGGTTGAAACAGGCAGGTTATTGCACCTCTTTTAACCTCATTTCTCTTTTTATGATGGAGATAATGATGTCTGTCCACAGCCGTGGAAACTAAGGTACTATGCCCAGTGTCGGGGATAAAACCCGTCTCTTTCTTCTACTCATCTTAGCTTCATCAGCTAGGGCCCCTGTAACTAAAGGCAGATTAATGAGAGAAAAGCATCCACGTGTATTTACTATAAGTTTTATGTGACATGTGAGCCTTCTTATGGAAATGACCTGAAGAAACAGTTCTCCCTGAGTATATTTGATGAAGAATGGAGAGTCATGGAGAAATGAGATAAGACAAAAAGCAGGAGTATGTAAGGTGGGAGGAACTCAGCAAGGCCAGCTTGTTCAGATTCCTCTCTCAGTCCCTGTGTCTTCCCACATAAGATGCTCCATTTTTCCAGATATAGGGAGGGCATTCTCACTTGAGGGTCTTGTGCCCTGCTTCAGGGGAAGGTTAGAAAATCCTTCCTAGGTTTTAGCACCTGCTTCTGAAGAGAAGGGCAGGGGAAGGTCAGAGAAATCTTCCTGCATGTGCTGTTTCTCCAAATCCTCCAATGTGCCAAGGTGCCCTATTTTGGGGTAGTGTGTTTTGACCCCTGTCACAAGGATCTGGCATGCAATAGGGCTCCATGAATGACAGTGCCTTCCTAATTGGCCATGGTGCTCACCTGGACAGAACATCCCATGAGGAACTGGATGCAGGAGGCCAGCGGAAAAACAACGATAGTAGCTGCCATTAATTGAGTGCTTACCTGTGTGCCAGGCAGTGTCCTGAGCACTTTATATGTATTAGCTCATGGAAGCTCCATGGTAACCCAATGAGATCATTCCTATTATCGACCCCTTTTATGGGTGGGGTACCTGAGACAGAGAGAGCAAAGGAGCACACCCAAGCTCTCTCAGGGAGCAAGGGACAGAGCTGGGATTCGGATTGGCCTCCAGAGCAGAAACCTTCACCCCAGGCCTTCCTCTGGTAGGTCCTCTCCGGCAGGAAGCAGAGCAGAGCAGGCCTTCAGGCTGGGGCTTGTTTGGTGGCAAACCTGAGAGTTGGTTTCCTGGGGCTGGGGGCAGTTGAGGGGAGCAAGGGAGCTCTAAGGCCACACTGACCATGGTGCAGGATGTAGGATCCAACCCAGATGCTGCAGGCTCTTCTGGGTCTCGTGGCCAACTTTGTGGCCAGATGATCCTCTGTGGTATGGTGGACTTTAGATTCTCACTTCAGGTCTCAACCTCAGCAGTCGAGGCTTCGTTGTTCAGCTTCCTCCAGCTTGTTTATTTTCCTGTGTGTCATTAGAATTTTCTAACATGCATGGTCATTAGAAAGCACTAAGTAAAGGGGGAAGATAGGACGAAAGACCCCATCTTCTAGGCAGAGGGACAGTGGAACATGAACAGTGACCCAAGCATTCTCTGCCTAGAAGTGGCATCAGCCCAGTCTATCACTCCCTCATCTTCCTCCTGCCTTGTCTGAGGTCACATGGAGAAGGCCTGATAAAGTTGGAAATGAATCCCCTGCTGGCCCAGTCCAAAGCTCATGATCTTTCTGAGGTGCAATGCTGCCTGCTCCTGAGAGCAGGTGAGAGATAAGAGGTGACATCTGCCTTCATCCCATCTTTATTTTTGTTTGTTTGTTTATGGCAGGGTGCTGCTTCTTCTTGTCCTCCATCACCTCCGGAAATCAGTGCTGGTGAAATCTACTTTGTGGAACTGGTTAAAGAAGATGGGACACTTGGATTCAGTGTAACTGTAAGAGTTTTTAGGAGAGCTTGAAAAGCAGTTAACAAGATGTCCTTCTAGAACCTGGTGGCCATTCCACCCAGATGGCAACCTCTGACAGTGTGCTTAGTTTGCACAAATGTAAGGGGTGAATAAAAAAGCCAATGGGGGCCTGCACTGGAGGATGAGTTCAGAGACAAACAGAGGTACTGGAGAACCTCAGGCTGAGCAGGGCATGCACTAGGGGTCTCCAACCTCATGAGGAGGCAGCGTGGGCAGAGTTGGGTGATGTGTTCTGACTCTGAGGTCAAGCTGGACTGCAGAAAGAAAGAAGCATATTGGGGCTTCAGGGACACAAGCGAAAGGTGAGAAGGGCAGTCCACTGTCATCTGGCTAAGGATGGGTGGGGCAGTCCACTGTCATCCAGCACAGAATCAGTGTGGAGCCTCTTGCTCAGACATCCCAGGGCCAGGCCTCCATCAGGACTGACACTTTGCATTTGGTTTCTGAGCTCTGCCTGGTAGACCCTTGTGAAAGGAGATTACCCATATAACTGTGTTTACCCAAGGGGTTGGGGAATGGCACACACAAAGCTGGTGAAAATCCAGAGGTCAGAGGTTGGAAGGTGCTGCTTTTATTACTGAGTATTGAAAGTGATCCATTACCGGCTGGGCTCGGTGGCTCACGACTGTAATCTCAGAACTTTGGGAGGCTGAGGCGGGTGGATCACAAGGTCAGGAGATTGAGACTATCCTGGCTAACACGGTGAAATCCCATCTCTACTAAAAAATAAAAAAGAAAATTAGCTGGACGTGGTGGTGGGCGCCTGTAGTCCCAGCTACTTGGGAGGCTGAGGCAGGAGAATGGCGTGAACCTGGGAGGCGGAGCTTGCAGTGAGCCGAGATCGTACCACTGCACTCCAGCCTGGGTGACAGACTGAGACTCCATCTCCAAAAAAAAAAAAAAAATGAAAGTGATCCATTACCTTGAGACCGTGGAGTGGGTCTGGATTTCAGGAATGTCATTGTTGGATTTAACTGTTGATGGGAAATAGAATGGCATCTCCCACCAAAGTAAGGACACACTATGGCTGATGAAAATTTTCAGAGGACATTCAAGAGATATGTGAATGGAGGGCATTCTTTGCTTTCCCCTGTGATAATGCTGTGTACCTAGAGCAAGGATATGTGTTTCCTTGGACCCTAAGCCTGCAATGAATTTGTCATCAGTAGATGATTTTAAGGGACCAAGTAAGAAACCAAGCAATAAGGCTCATGAATCCACATGGAGTGAACAGGCTGATACCAAATATGGTCCGTTTATTCTTGGCTTGGGGTAACAGCCCTATCAGACACCAAACATAGCTATTTCTCATCTGAAAAACTCACTAAATTTTGGGTTATTCACAAATATATATTTGCTGAGAAGAGGTTGGTGATTTCCTTTGGCTGGCAAAAACTTGGATTTTCTTTGCAGATATTTAATTTCAAAAATAATTCTTGAAATGCCTCACTCAAATCCAAATGGCCACTAAACACATGAAAAACACTCAAACCCATGAAAAGCCACAGGAATACAAATTAAATTAAAATAAAATTTTAAACTTTATGTCTACCAGCTTGGCTAAATATAGCTGGTGGAATGTAGAAAAATGGTACTGTAATACAAAGCTGGTAGAAATGTGAATAAGTATATCCATATTCACATAGGGATGCAATCTGGCAACATCTATTATAATGAAAAATGCACATATCCTTTGGCCCATCGAAGCACACAAGATGTGCCAGGCACAAGCCTTCAGGCCTAGAGCCGTATCCACCTACACTGGTCACTACCTATAGAGAGATAGTGGTGCATCCCACGTGAGCATTTGTTGAGCACCTGCCATGTACCAGTGCTTGGGCTGGGGACATGCCCAGATCTCTCACACAGTTTCTGTTGTTAAGCTTATGAACACCTAATCTTATTGCTCGGTGGAGAATACAATCTAAACGAATAGGTGAATACAGAAGACAGTGGCAGTCGGAGGTGAGGTCATGGGATAGAGTGGTGGGCAGGTGGGGATTCCCTTAGCTGGGGAGGTTGGGGAGGCTTCCTGGAGGAGGAAAGATGGGTGGTGAGATTTTTGTTGTGTTTTTCAGGGTGGCATTAACACCAGCGTGCCCTATGGTGGTATCTACGTGAAATCCATTGTTCCTGGAGGACCAGCTGCCAAGGAAGGGCAGATCCTACAGGGTGAGAGATGGGGATGGGGTCTCATTGGGAACTCTGTGCTCCGTGGTGTAAAGAGCCCTGCACTGGGAGGGGCAGCCTCTAGGCCTTGCCCTGCTCCCGTTCTGAAAACTCATGCAAATGATTGCCTCCCCAGGTCATGCTTTTCTCACCGGAAAGGGGGTGATAGAACCTGCCCTGCCCATTTGATAGGTTGGGGGGTCTGCAGTGGCACACTGGGAAGCATAAGTGATAGAAAAATAGTAGAAGACTTAAAAGACTTGTGTTGCTCTTTGGCCTTCATGGGAAAGCACGCTGCTTTCCTTGGAGGACAAGTGGGCCTCGGTAACCTCACTCGCATATCCGGGGAGGACACCTGAGCCTTCTGTCTGCCCTTGCTCAGCTCCCACTGCTCTGATGGAAGGGGGTGATTTTTATCGGTCTCCAAAACTGCCAGAATTGAGCCAAAAGGGGACCCTAGGATCTTACTTATCTCCATTTCCCCTAGAATTCTGGTGTCCCCAGCATCAACCATGCCTCCCTGACCTTTTTTTGAAATAAAAAAAAAATACATCCTGGAGATATAAATATCTAAGCGACTTGAAAATACTTTCAAAAACGGTTTCACAGGAAAACAGGAGGAAGGATAAGGTTGAACAGAGCTGGCTTAACCACTCTGTGAGCCAATAATAGAAAGGCTTTTATATCCCTGATCTGTGATGTGCCTGAGAAGAAGGGAGTGAGCCTGCTCAGAGAGGCAGGATTCCTGCTGACTCCAGGGAGACACCTGGCACCTTTGCTTCCTTTTCCACTTCTCCAGGCTGCATGGAGGGGCGCCTGGCAGGGGCCTCCTGGAAGGGAACCTCCTGCAGCCTCAGGCACCAGGTCATGACATGACATCCATCCCTTTCCCAGGTGACCGACTCCTGCAGGTGGATGGAGTGAGTCTGTGCGGCCTCACCCACAAGCAGGCTGTGCACTGCCTGAAGGGTCCTGGGCAGGTGAGTGGACAGTTGCTGACCAGCTTCCCTTCCTTCCGGGGCTTTCCTGAACAACATCAGAAGCTGAAATCGTCTCTGGGTGGGAGGGAGGCAGGCAGGAAACAAGACTTTTTCTTTGTTAGTTTTTTTTTTCTCTTCCATTTCTTCTTACCCTCACTTTTCTATGGGGATGTGAAACCCAGGAGATAGCAGACAGATGTTTCTGAGTAGAAAAATCTCACCCCCTGTAGGTAGCCTTAGAAACGTACTGGTGGCTTGCCTGAATTCTGGAATCAGACAGCGGAACAGAGAAGATGGAGTGAAGCGACTGCTCTAGCCTGGCTCTGGCTGCCCCAGCCCCGCTGGCCCTGTGTCCATGGGCTCTTGGGCCTTCTTACCTCCCTACGTTTGCATAGGATGACCCCACTCTGTTCCCTGTTCATGCCGTTCCCCCTCACCCTGTGTTGTACCCACCAGGGCCTGGGTCAGAGTGTCCTGGGATTCTTTTCCTCACAATGAGGTAGGAATTCAGGGTGCCAAGAGCAGAGCCATTCATCCTTTATGTCCCCTTTATTCCTTGCCCTGCAGTGACTTGATGTTATCCCACTGTGCCGAGTCCTCTGCCTGAGGTTAGGAACTGCCCCTATGTCCTGAGCCACAGAGCTGGCATCACCCTCTCTTGGCAGCTAAAAAGTCAACAGAGACAGGCAGGATTCCTGAGGGCCCTTCCAGCAAGCTGTGGGGCAATGTTCTGGCCACTTTTTGCTTTCTTTACCAAAGCGGTCTTCTGGTGTCTGGTGAAGTTTGCTTATATTAGTGACTTTGGTTGACCTATCTTGAGAACAGAGCCATAATTTATTGGCACCTTCTGATATTTAGACCTTTGCTAATGAGCATGGGTAGAGAGGGTACTTGGCTGGCCTCCTGGCAGCTTTGGCAGGTAGGAATTGTCCCTCTGTGATCCTGGGCCAGGTGCTGAGTGACAGGAGCAGCAGGAAGCTGAAGGCAGGGCCACATGCCCTGAATGGGAGCTTGGCATTTCTGAGAAGCTTCCAGGTGACGTCTAGCTGCTGGTTCTTGAATCACACTTAGAGCGACAAGGGTATATGGTGTCGTGGGGAGAAAGGTGGGAAATCACACCGGAAAGAAAGGGGAGGGCAGGTGGTGCAGAACTGGGGTGCCATGGGTTTGGGTCTTAGGTGATGGGAAGCATTGGAGACTTTAAATCAAGAATGTTGCATGTTCAGTTTGTATCTTAGACCAATTCACTGGCAGCCATGATGGGGTGGACCAAGAGGGGTGCAGACAGGGTCCAGCGAGCCAAGGTAACCAGAGCTTGCCACGGCCCAGCAGGACACTGACAGTGAGAGAGGAGGTGGAGGGGAGGGGTCACTGGGGAGCTGTTCTTAATGGGGAATGTTCACGTCTTAGAAACCAGATGGGGGAGAGCTGGACCACTCCAAATGTGGCCCTTGGCAGGTTAATGGTGGTGTGAGCCAATGCGAGGGGAGGAGTGTTTTAGGAAGAACGAGGAGGGGAAGTGAGGGTGAGTGAGGGGAGGAAGATGAGTGTGGCACTGCATATGTGAAGTGGAAGTACATGTGTTGCTTCCAGGTGCACTTGTCTAATAAGCCCTGAGAAATCTGGGTCTAGATCCCAACACATAGGCTAGTTGAGAGATTCAAATGAGTCTGCTTATAGGAAGGATTCGAAAATTAAGAAGCATTTGCAGAGTCAAGGGAGTGCCTCCTGGTTGCCATATGAAGTGTAAACTGAGTTTGTTCACCTTTCCTTCTAGGTTGCAAGACTGGTCTTAGAGAGAAGAGGCCCCAGGACTACACAGCAGTGTCCTTCTGCTAATGACAGCATGGGAGATGAACACACGGCTGTTTCCTTGGTAACAGCCTTGCCTGGCAGGCCTTCGAGCTGTGTCTCGGTGACAGATGGTGAGAGGGGGGAGAATTGAGTGTTACTATTGTCATGTTATTGTGTGCAGCTTTTGAATTGTCAGGTCAAAGGGGAAAGGCAGGAAGTCTTCCTCTGGGTCCTGAACAGAAAGCAAGCCGTGGTGATCATGCTGAGATCGGCTTTTTCATGCCATGGAAGCCCATCTCATGGAATAGGTTTCTGGAAACAATTGCATTTTCCCCAAATGACTTCTAGGCATCTTTCTGCCCCCAGCCTTCCTCAGTCCTTTAATCAGCTGCCAGAACATTAATGTTTGTGTGAATATTTAGGATGAAATTGACTGAAAGGGTCATACATTTTCAGATAAATTTGGCTTCACAGTCCAGCCAAGTCATTTGTAACAAAGTTATTTGAGGAATGACTAGGCAGGTTGGGAGAGGAAGGTTCAGGAATCTAGCCTTGTTATTAGCATCATTTTAAAAGCCAAATGAACAATCATTTAGAGGGACAAAACTGCATGTTTTCTGATGGGCTGCCCCTCTGTAATTCCCTTGTGATTTTGGTATTGGCCAGGAACACGTTGATTTCCGCAGTAAGAATGATTTGGACTTTAGCCATGTTTTAGTCCCTTCGTAGAGATTTTCTGGTTTTGCTGCAGAAGACTCAAGCCAACCATAGGGTAGAGGTGGAGCAAAGGGGGAATGCTTCTATTTAAATCAAGTCTCCTCTGTCCTCACCTCTTTGCTCACTTCCTTGGGGCCTTTGAGAAACTGACTCCAAAGAGCGGAGGAGGCCTTAGGGCGATGGTAGAACTTTACATAATTGCTTCACGTAGTTGCTTCACATGCTTCCGTTCTTGCCCTAGTGAAGTTTGCAAGTCTGTGCTCTGTCCCTCTGGGCATTGATGCCAGCGGGGCAGCCCAGAGGCCTCTTTGGTGGACAGACCATGTAGGTGGCCAGCTCTATTCATCCTTGGTGCCCAGAGGCAACTGTTTTGTCTTATGGTCAGCCTACATGGGTAAACAAAATGGCAGCTAAAGCATTGTCCATAGAACTGGCCATAATTTTCTCCATGGTCTAATTATGCAAAATTTAGTTTCAAGTATACTACAAATGACTAGAGTTCTAAAGGAGTAATAGGAATATATGTGATACAAGTTTTATTAAATGCCAAGAGCATGTTGTGTATACCTAGCAGCTATATCTTTATGTATAAACACAGTTGAGTTATCTATAATTGTGCTATTCAATATGGTAGCCACTTGCCATGTGTGGCTATTGAGGACTTGAAATGCGACCAATCTAAATGGATAAAATATGTACTGGATTTTGAAAGCTTAGTTTGTAAGAAGAATAAAAAATATCTCATTAATAATTTTTTCATATTGATGACATGTTGAAGTGGTAATATTTTAGATATATGGGATTAAATAAGATGTATGATTATAGCATATTTAACCTGTTTCCTTTTACTTTTTAAATTGTTTTATTTTTTGTTTTTATTTTTTATTTGCTTTTTCCTTTTATTTTAATGTAGCTATTTGATAACTTCAAAATGACATTTGTGGTTTGTATTTGTAGCCCACATTGTATTTTACTGGACAGCACTAATCTATAACATACATAATGTACTCTGTCATAAAATTAGCAAAGGAATTATTTGAACGTAAAAGAAATAATTCATCTACTTGACAATTTGCATTTTGAGACTGGTCAATTTCACTTGTAATCTACTGAAGAATTTAT
The DNA here is from genome assembly GCF_006542625.1 of Nomascus leucogenys. Classification (NCBI taxonomy): domain Eukaryota; kingdom Metazoa; phylum Chordata; class Mammalia; order Primates; family Hylobatidae; genus Nomascus; species Nomascus leucogenys. Next base: position 37,317,208 of record NC_044398.1, on the reverse strand, counting down.
TTTTATCAACATCCCACACTACAGGTCCTAAGTTTGAAGTCAAACTAAAAAAGAATGTCAATGGTTTGGGATTCAGTTTCGTGCAGATGGAGAAAGAGAGCTGCAGCCAACTCAAAAGTGATCTTGTGAGGATTAAGAGACTCTTTCCGGGGCAGCCAGCTGAGGAGAATGGGGCCATTGCAGCTGGTGACATTATCCTGGCCGTGAATGGAAGGTCCACGGAAGGCCTCATCTTCCAGGTGCCCGGGGGCATGGGCAATGCAGCTCTGTGTGCAGGCTGGCCCCAGCTTTGCCTCTTACTAGCCTGCTGCTGTGGGGAAAACTCTGGGCTCTCAAAAATCACACCAGCAGCCTGGATTTTAATCACATAAAGAGAGTAATTAGTGGTACACTCTCACATTTAATTTAAAATCTCTGTTTTTAAATATCTGACCTTGAGTCAGCCTTGCTTCTCACTGGGTTCATGAGAGAAGCTGAAGATAAAGCCCTGGCCTTTGTGCTGGCTGACGTCTCTTCACACACATCCTGGGAGGTAGGCGTGGGGCTGAAGGGACTAGAGTGGGTCGCTTTCTGCTCTCCTTCCCATTTCTCAACTACATTTACAGCTTTTCATACATTATTACACTGATTGTCCTGCCTATGATAAAAAATGCAATTTAAGAAGAGAGAGTAATGAAATACTGTATATATTAGACAGAGTCCTGGAAGAAAATGGAGTCATTTGAGGAACATTTAATAAAGGTGTGGGCAGGTTGTTAGGAAGCTCAAGGGAGCATGTTGTGGCCTAGGGCTAGGAAGAGTGGGATGCAGTTACCCCTACCCCGAGGCCAAAGGGGATGGGAAAGAGCAGTTACCCCACCCCATGAATGGAGAGCCATTGGAGGGGACTTGCTGGCATGAGCTCTCACCTTGGCTGGGGTTATAGTCATCCCATGGCAACCTGAAGGGAGGAATTTGGAAGCAGCGATGACCTCCACTCCTCCCTGTCTCTGGTCTCTTGCCATGTTCCCCTAGCTGAGCCCAACAGGAAGCCTCATGTAGCCTTCATAGGTCAGCTGCAGAAACGCAAAGCAAGATGGACAAAGGGGGACAGTGGCTCTGGGCAGGGCTGGGGGGAGGTCTCTAGAACACCTACACTTTGGTTGGGAGGGCATGCCTTCATCCGTCCATCTCCTGATCCAAGAACCCTTCTCTGAGAACCACTGCTGGGCTGGCAACTCTATGAGAGATTGAAGACACAGAGGAGGACAGCTCGTGCAGTCTCAGAGCTCATGGACAGAAAACAGTCGTGATGGCAGGAGATATGTATCCTGGGAGATGAAAGCCCATGCTGCAGTGCTCACACCAGTGAGCCAGGAAAGAAGTGCACCCCTTGGAAGTCCTGGGTGGCTGAGGCAGGGACTGGGGAGTGTCTTGATCAGCAGTTCTTAAGCAGGGATTATTTCCCTCTCAGGGGACATTTGATTAAGTCCAGAGACATTTTTGGTTGTCACAACTGATGAGTGCTTCTGGCATCTAGTGAGTAGAGACCAGAGACGCTGCTAAACACCCTACGACGCACAGGACAGGCATTCCCATAAGAAATTTTCCAGCCTGAGAGGTCAACAGTGCCAAGAGTTTGAGAAATCCTGGTCTAAATAGGAAATAGGAGCTATTGAGGCAAACTTGAACCCTGGACATTGAGAGGGTGGCTTGGAGAAATGGGTTCAGCATGGCAGGGGCTTAGGACGTGGGTGCAGAGGGGAGTAGACGGGAGAGAGGGAACTGGGGTGAAAGGTAGCAGCGGGCAGAAATGGGGTCTATGTGCTATGCCTTGGAGCTTACATTGAGGGAAAAGCAAGTCAGCCAGGGTATGCAGTGGGGGAAGGACTCAGTTATATCTGCATTGTGGAAAACTACCCTGGAGCATTGTGGAGGGAGGCAGGTGGGTGACACTGGAGAAGGCAGCAAGCAGAGAGGAGGTCACTGCAATACTACAGGTGAGAGGTTCCCAGAGCCCAAGCCAAGCCCTGACGGGAAGCTCAGAGCCAAGGGTCAGGCTTTAGAGATTCAGATGGTGGAGCCTGCACAATTGGTGGCCCAAGATGAGGGGAGGTTGGGAGGAAGGGTGATGGAGATGAACAGCCATTTGTTGGAGTCACTCTTTCTGTCTCTGAAGAAAAGGCATTGGTATTGGCAGATATTGCCATTCCCTTGAGCAACGTGGAGGGAGGCAGGTGGGTGACACTGGTGAAGGCAGGGAGCAGAGAGGAGGTTACTGCAATATTACAGGTGAGAGGTTCCCAGAACCCAAGCTGTACAAAGGTGATGCACAGCCCAGCATCTTGCATCAACTTTGTGGAAGCTGCAGGCCACTGACCTTGGTTCCTTGCACTTTGAAAAGTCAGGCCCACAGCAGTGTTCTCCGGAGTTCTCTGGAGTGAGAAATAGATCAAGGTGCAGGGGGGAGGAGCTAGCGCCTGGGACACAGTGGGGAGAACATTGCTGCATCCCCAGCGATGCAGGCCCAGATCTAACAGTGAATCTTGGTTTCTCACAGGAGGTGCTGCATTTACTGAGAGGGGCTCCACAGGAAGTCACGCTCCTCCTTTGCCGACCCCCTCCAGGTGCACTGCCTGAGATGGAGCAGGAATGGCAGGTAGGCTGCAGTGTCTTCTACTCTCTCTACCTGGCTCTGGTTGGGCCCCCCTTTTCCTGACTCTAGGGTCCTAAGAGGGTTGTAGGTAGGTTCAGTGCCACCTCCTTTCACAGGGGCAGGAAAATAGCTGGCCCCCGAACCTCAGTAGGTCTCCTTCCTCTCCCTGATTCTGCCTCTTCTGACATTTGGATCTTCCTGTAGATGTTTACATGTTTAGACTTTGGCTGTGAAACTTTTAGGGCCAGGCTCTCTGGAAACCCAGGCATCAGAGAGGGGAGCCCGGGAGGAAGGAGAGTAGACACAGAAGCAGACCAAGAGAATTTCCAATAAGAATTTCCATTCTGAGAGATGATGTGGAAAATAGGATATATGATTACCCTCCTAAAGCATGAAATCGGCACGTGCAGTTTAGTGCAAAGAAGAGAGCCATTGGAATCAGGAAAATCGGGATTTTTACCTTTATGCCTATATTTGCCAGGTTCTCAGAGAAATAGAACAGATAGAATGAGTGTGTGTGAGTGTGTGTGTTTATGTGTGTGTTTATATATGAAGAGAGTGAGAGAAAGAGAAAGAGATTTATCACAGGAATTGGCTCATGTGATTATGAGAGCTGGCCAGTCCAAATTCTACAGGGGAGGCCAGCAGGCTGGAGACTCAGGGAATAATTGATGGAGATCAAGCCCAAAGGTGGTCTGGAGGCAGAACTCCCTCCTCCTCAGGGAGGTCAGTCTTTCCTCTTAAGGGCTTCAGCTGACAGCATGAGGCCCACTACATTATGGAAGACAATCTGTTTTACTCCAAGTTTGCTGATTTAAATGTCAAATCACATCTAAAAAAAATACCTTCACAGTGACATCTAGATGGTACGTGACCGCCTATCTGTGTACCATGGCCTAGCCAAGTTGACAGATACAATTACCCAGTGCCATGCCTTCTGTGGGGTCCCTAGGAAACAGATTTTGCAGCAGAGATGTGAGTGTGGGAGGTTTTATGAGGCCTGCACTTGAGAACATCCCCTGTGAGGGTGACTGAAGTGGGGCAGGGCAGAAGGAGAGATCAATGTGCAGCTATAAACAGGGCCTCAGCTGATCCTGGAGGGAGCCCTGGAGCAGAGATGGCCCCTTGGAGCTGCCATGAACTGGGAGAAGAGAACCTGTGGCTTTGCTTGTTGCCCTAACCAGTGCTGGGGTGTGGGCTGCCCCAAGGGAGGGGAGATGAGGCAGTGGGATGCGAGTCTCAGTCCTGGAGGGGGATCTGGGCAAGTATCTGGATCACCTGTACCTTGGGCAGTTGCATAGGCCTTGGGCAGTTGCCTGTCCTCTCTAGGCTCATGATTCCTCATCTCTAGGATGTGGATAAAAATGATCACTTATCGTGTCTGAGGGTGACACCATCACTAGGACAACATACAGGACTTGATGACCCAGATCCTGTTGATGCTTAGATTCCAAGAGGTCATTTGACATAGCCTCTAGGGAGAGAAGAGCTATGGGAAAGATATCCAAAAGTTGCTGGGTTGGAAAAGAAGGTAGATGACAGCAATTGTGTTAAGAAACTGAACCAGGTGAGAGAGGGCCAAATTTCACACATACCAATTCAGGCCAAGGTGCTAGGACCCTGTGTTTTTGTTGAAATATCTAGGAAATCCCAGGGATAAAAGAGGTGTTTCCATCCTGGAGAATAGCTCCTCCCAGGAGAGCCCATAAAGATCTAGCAGGAAGGGTCCAGGTAAGGTGTGGGGGTGAGCTTTCCCCCCTCATATCTGAGGGCCAAGTGGGAGAGAAGTATTGTGATTTGCTTGGGTGGCTCCAGTGGTCAGATTGCAGAGCAAGGGTCAGCAGCTCTGGGGAGCGAGCATTTAGTCCATAAAGTAAAGCATCTCTGAGAAGGAGGCAGCCATGCCCACATTTGGGGTAAGGGCATTCCAGGCAGAAGGAACAGCATGAACAAAGGCCCTGAGATGGGAACCCACTTGGATGTTTGAGGGACAAAAATACAAGTGTGCTTGGGCTGTCGTTAATGAAGCAGAAGTGGAAGAAGTTGTGGAGGTGGCAGGGACCGACCTTGGAGGGCCTTGGGGATCAGAGGAGCATGATGCCACCATCCTGCATGCAGTGGGAAGCCACCGGGCTGGCATGGAGGGTTAAGCAGGAAATGCCTTCCTCCGTTCCTCAGAGGGGCCACTCAAATTACTGGTGCACAGGGACTAAAGGAGGTCAAGCAGCCGTCATTCAGGTCAAACATGATGTGGCTTGGACTCAGGCTGTAGCTGAAGAGTTAAGCAACCAGATTTGGGATACAGCTGGGAGATGGAGTCCAGGAGACTACTTTGGGATTAGAAACAGGCATGAGGAAAGAGAGCAATCAAGCTTTGGCACGAGGAAGCCTTGGGGCAATGCAGGGTGAAGGAGGGGTAAGAAGGTAAAAAGCCTGATTTTCCTGATTCCAATACCTCTCTTCTTTGCACTAAATCACACATACCTATTTCATGCTTTAGGAGGGTAATCATAGATCCTATTTTCCACTTCATCTCTCTTGGCACCAGTTACCAAGAGAGGGACTGCTTACAGGGGCTGGGGAAGGCCATCTGGGGTGCATGGAGGAGAAACAATAGTTCTTGATATCATGTAAAACTGAGATGTTTATAGGCTATCCAGTGAAGATGTCTATTAGGCAATTGTGGAGAATAGGCATGAGATCAGGGCTGGGAAAAGTGAATTTGGGAGTTGTCAGCATATACAGAGGTCGTGTAAAGCCATGAAATGGTTGAGATCACCTTGGGAAAGAGTGCAGATAAGTTCAAGGAGAGGACTGAGAAGTCAGCACAGAGCACGCCAACACTGAGAGGCCTGGTACAGAGATGGGACAACATGAGATTAAGACGGGGCCTGGGAATTGGTGGAAAAACCAAGCAAGGGTGGAGCTGATGGTCAACTCCATGTAAGTAGGGCAAATGAGCAAGGAACCTCTCAGGAAGGAGGGAGGGACACACTTTGTTAAATGTTGCTGAGAGAGTGAGAGGATAGAGTATTGTTCTTCAGCTTTAGAAAGATAGAGGTTACTGGGGACCCTGATGTGGGCTCCTTCCTTTGGGTGGTAAGGACAGAAGGCTGGTGCTAGTGGGTGCAAGAAAGAAGGAGGGAGGCGTGGAAGCAGTGAGAAGAGACACTCATCTAAGAGGCTGCCATGAAGTAGAGCACAGAAATGGGTGGCGAGAGGTGGAAGCTGAAGTTGGGGTAGGGGCACAGGCTGCTCGGTGGAATTTGCTGTGGGAAGATGAAGAGTTCTCATCTGAACGTGTCCATTCTCACTGTGAGGTCACAGGCAAGGTCAGGGTGGAGTTGTTGGAAACTTGAAGAGAGAGACAAGATGAGAAATAATTTAGAGAGCAGAGGTAGAAAACTGAATTGATTAAGGACACAGAGAAAGATTATCTGGAAGTCTTGACTGCCCATTTGACATCTGCAGTCACACACTTGAAGCTAATCTAGTCAGAGGCTCAGAAGCAGGGGTGAGGTTCACACAGTTTGAGTAGGAATTAAAATGGAAACCCAGAATCTGCAAGTGACACGTGATGGAGGAAGAGAGGGGCAAGGAGTTGGGAGCTCTTCCTTGTCTTCCTTGTCTGTAAGTGAGCATCTAGGGGCAGAGCCATGGAATCTAAGCAGAATAAGAGGTGCACCAAGGACATGTGTGACAGGGAAGGGGAGTGGGGGTAATGATGAAAGCAGCAGCTCCACAGACTGGAAGTCTTGGAGTGAGGAAGGATTGCTGGAGAGCATGTCCAGGGACAATGAGCTAGAAGAAGAGGATAGGTTAAAAAAGAGATTTTGGAGGTCTCTCCAAAGAGTATGAAAATGTGATAAAATATGCTCTTTCTTAAAATTTTGATTTTTGATGTATCCTTTATAATGTCAAGTCTATCAGAAGAGTGGTAAATGTTTATGATTTATAATTAAATAAATGTTCACATTTGGAGGTGTATCCCTCTCACTGCTAGGGATGTACAATCAGAAAGGTGGGGAGACCACTCATTGAGGGGGTTCTTCTTTTGTAGGTGAGGGCAGGGGTGGGAACCCAGGCATGGGCTCTATTACATCAGGTGTGGAGATCATGGGGTGGAAGTGCTAGAAGATAATTTTCAGGAAAAGGTAAAATCATAATTCCTACAGATATAAAAATGAACACATGTTAAAGATTTTATTTAACTCATTCAGTGAGGGAACCAGGCAGATGTTAAAATTGGCTCAAAAGAGATTTCAAAGGACCTGTTTATTTATAGAGTAGTAAAATAGCTCAAAGACAGTGGAGACAGCCAGAATCAGAGAACCCAGCAGGTTCTGCTGTAGATAAAAACAGTTTTCTACTGAAACACAGATTGTTTTTCTGTAGAAGGTCAAGCAGTGGCAGCAAGACATAGCACATCATCAGAACCAGAACCTAAAAGGCTGAGAAGTAGGTGAACAGTTGAGAGGAAGCAAGGAATGTCTGGGAAAGTGAGGAGGAGACCCAGGAAAGAACATCATCTTGATGGGGGCGGAGACAGGGAGACAAGCCCTGCGATGACAGATGAAGATGAAGAACTTAAAAAGAAAACATTTCTTATCAGAAAGTGGAATAGAGTCATTGTTTTGCATACTTATCTTCCATTTTTATCTTTGTCTAAATTTTGCAAATATTTTTTATTTAAAAATAAGGCTCACATTTGTGGAGAGCTTCCAAAGCCCTCTAAGCTAAGGTGCCTGAGTGTGTTGCCCAGTGTCCAGCCGGGAGCATGTGGAGGAGCTGGGATGCTATGGTGATAGACAGACCTCAAAGCCCATCTTGTAACTACTCTGATCTATAATCATATGGGGGAAGAAAGCTTTGTGTTTTTAAAAAAACAATGTGCATCCCGCAACCAGTAGTCAGTAGCATTTCTTTTAATAGACACCTGAACTCTCAGCTGACAAAGAATTCACCAGGGCAACATGTACTGACTCATGTACCAGCCCCATCCTGGATCAAGAGGACAACTGGAGGGACAGTGCCTCCCCAGATGCAGGGGAAGGCCTGGGTCTCAGGCCAGAGTCTTCCCAAAAGGCCATCAGAGAGGCACAATGGGGCCAAAATAGAGAGAGACCTTGGGCCAGTTCCTTGACACATTCTCCTGAGTCCCACCCTCATTTATGCAAACTTCACCAAGAAAGGGATGCATCAACATTGGCGACCTCTTTGGAAAAGGATATGAGGCAAAACTGCTATTCAGTTTGTGATATCATGAGACTTGGAAGGTAAGAATCACCACATTTGCAGACATTTTGTAAACTGTGTGCATCTCATTGCTAGGAAATGATAATCAAGCCATCAATAACTATGCTTGGAAGCTTTTTGTGCCCAGCACTGTTCCAGGCATTTAGAAGAGAGGCTGCAACAAGAGAAGCATAAGGTCTGGTGCTGCTGTGACCACCTGTGAGCTTTTGGGAAAGCAAACCCTACCCAGGCCACAATTGTCCCCAGTATGTCTTAGAAGCTATAGATGGCAGGCCTCAGGTTTTCTCCTGGCACACAAAGCTTTCTCTTATATCCTCCATGGCCTGTTAAAGCTTTGTAGTAAGAAGGAAGTTCTTACATGCATCCTCGTTTCTATTGCTAGTATAATGCTTCATTATCAACATCAGCTTTTTTAAAAAAGATGGGGTCTTACTATGTTGCTCAGGCTGAATTCAAAATCCTGGGCTCAAGTGATCCTCCCACCTCTGCTGGTCAAGTAGCTGGGTCTACAGGCGCCAGCCATCATGCCTGGCTACACCAGCTTTTGTTTTCTAAACACATCTATATCTTCAAGACCACCCTGCAACATTCATTTTCACAGTTATTTTTAATTTAGTCAGCATTTTTGTGCCCATCCATCTGTAAGTATTTCCAGTTCTCAGTCCTATGCTGAGGGAACACAGTCTTTGATTTAGTTTGACAAGTACTTATTACACAAGGTGCTTGGAAACCTGTTGGGAGCAGACAGAGGGCTGCACATGTAGGGTAAGACCTGCTTCTAGGCATTTGCCAGCCAGAGGCATGGGCACAAAGCAGGCAAATAACAAGGGGCAATCGTTTGTGTCTGACACTCTATAAACCCACTGAGATTAAATGGCTCTCATTTGGTGATCATCCTAGAAGACTGTCAAAGGTAGATCCATAGGGAATGATAGTCTCTGTGAAGTGTGAAGCAGTGGTGTAATACTGTTGGACCCGGTGAGAGCTGTGACAAACAGGAGCCAGGCATGCATTCCCTAAAAGTACCCTGCTACAATTTTTTGAAGAATGCTGTGTCAGCCAAACAAAAGCTAACTGGTTGGCAAAGTAGAACAGGGTGGACAAGCATATTCATCAATGACATTCACTTTCATTGTCTGATAATGTATAACATAAGTGTATTTATAGTTCTTTACAATTGCAGTGTAGGCAGTAATTGACATACTTGATAAAATAATAAAGAAAATAACCTACAGAGACTTGTCCAAGGACAACTATTACCATGATCTTAAAGGACATATAAAAGGAACTGTACTTTCCTGTAGGCAGGAGGCACTTGTTTGGATATGGAAAGGTTTTGCTGCCAGATAGCTTGGGATAATGAACAGGGACCCTGAGAGCTGAATTATAAAGTGACCCTGGGTATAGGTACAAGCTGGGAATTTGACTTGCCAAGTGCCTTTAATTTAATATAGTCAATAGTTATTAAAAATGGTATTTTAAACTATTAGTATAGGCAGTCACTTTTTCATTCATTAAACTACAGAAAATAAGCCTGTTCAATATAAAAATGATCTAGTCTAGCCTCAAACTCCATGCTGGAATATGCTCCATAACATTCCTGAAGAAGGAGTCCCAGCTTTTCCTTGAATATCTGCAGGAATGCGGAACTTGCTACCTCTTGAATGACCCATTTTATCGTCATCTAGTTACTGATCAGAAGGTTCTTCCTTATATTAAGGTGAAATCTTTATGCTGTTATGCTGTTCCTATGGGGCCAGCATTTAAAGTTACACATTTTGTATACAGCATGACTCATAAATTCAAGCCTCCTAACTTCATCTGAAGCTCAACCAAAGAAAAAGTGATTTGCTCCCACATGGAGGGAGCAAATACATCTTTATGCCTCTTTATGTCTTCTACTTCCAAGTCCGGATACCTATTTCTGCCTATCTTTTAGCATTTGCCATTTTTTTTGCATCAAACATCACATTATTTTGTTTTTCTGAACCAAATTAAATTTGGCTTAGTGGCCCTATTTGCAAGGGTATACCAGATGTCCAAAATCTGTCATTCTTGGAAGGACTGCTCCTTCTAGAGCCACATGAGAGTCCTAAGGGCTTGCCCAGAGCATTCCAGGGGAGTCTCCTATCTTCAGTCTGTCGTGAACACCCATCACCTGTCATACTCACTGCCGGGCCCACATGGTCCATGTACCCATGGATGAACTGTGCGCAGGCAGCTTTACTGTTCTCAGTATCCTGGCTCTCTCAATGGCCAACCGCTCCCCTTTTTTCTCTTGCCTCCCTGTGGTGGTTCTGTTGATGAATGCTTTCTGCCTCCTCACATTTCCTGGCTTTATTTTTACTTCGTTTTCCCTCCCTCACTTAGGAACCTTTCCTCCCCTCTGAAAGAACTCAAACCAAGTCCGCCTCTCCTCCAGCAGGACGTCAGTTTGCATTTAATGCACACATAGTTAGTGGCTGCCCCCTACAGGAAGAAAAGAGGGGCGCATGCCCAGCAACCCCTGGACACAGTTCCCCCAGCTCCTGGGTAGGGTCTGAATCAGGATTCCAAAGTGGGATTGTGACTCTCTGCAGAAGCCTTAGAAGTGTTTGCAGCTCAGTTCTGAGGTGACTGTCGCAGGCCACTGCCTCTAAAGTGTCTGGCATCTGTGAGTTAAACTCTTTAACAAAAAGAGCATGGATTTCTGGATCCTATTATGTGGTTTCAGCGTTGCCACTTACTAGTATGCCTGGAGCTTTGCCTTCCCTGAACTGGAGGCTTCCCAAGTGTAAATGGCGACCATGACAATTTCACAGGGTACTGTGCAGGTCAAAAGAAATAGCACGTGCAGGGTGCTGTCACAGTGCCTGGCATGCAGTAAGAACTCAACGCAAGTCTGTTTTCCTTCCCTTTCCTGAGCTATTTCCAGCTAAAGAACAGGTCCCTTCAATTGAAATTCCCAGCAAATTGCCGGAACTTACCATCTGCCAGGTGGCAAATTCCTACAGCCAGATGGCTGCCAGCACCACAGCAAACCCAAAGTGTTCATGGACAAGATTCGATTTCACTTTCTTTCCCTGTTCTCTTTTCCCACACTCTATATCTAGAGGTTTTACCGTCTAGTAGTAGATCTTTATAAAAATATCTTGCAATAAAGCAGTACAGTATATTTTTATGAAGGAGAGTTGGATTACGTGCCTATCAGAGGGAAAGCTTGGCTGCAGTCACATTTTTTATAAGGTTAGTTCCTAAAGGTAGGCAGAAGGCAACAATCACATCAAGTCTCATTACCCTTGAAACATCACTTTGGAAGGAATGATGTTATTTGCCCCTTGGTGTGGGAGCAAATCACTTTTTGTTTGGTCGAGCCTCAGATGAAGTTAGGAGGCTTGCATTTATGGGCCATGCTGTATGCAAAATGTTTGTCTTTAAATGCTGGCCCCACCGAAACAGAGACAGACTGAGAGGATGAAAGATTTAGTTCTCCCACTCATGTGCACTTCAAGGCTTACACTCATTGGTTGGAAAGTTGGTCTTTGCAGAATGTTTAAGGTTATCTTTCTCTTTCTCTTTTTGCCTAGCACATATCATTAAACTCATGTAAGTAAAATGCACGTAAGTTCAGCAAGCATCACTTTGTGAAAGTGATGGTATAAATCTTGATGGTCATTTATTTAAGAAAGCAAAATGAAGCAGGAGTCCTGGAAATGAACCTAAAGTTATGATGTACCTTCTGGGGAAGGGCACTTCCTGGAATAGCAAAAGATAATTAGGAGGCCAGAAATCTCACTCAACTGCAAGGGCCAGGCCAGGTGTGATGTCAGAGTAGTTAGGGAGGGATGCAGTTGCCAGGTGAGGGAGCTGTCATGCCTACTCTTGGGTTGGAGTATGGTTGAGGGGAGTGAGTGAGGCGGCAGAGCCTGGGCTGCAGCCTCAGTGCTGCCTCTAGCAGTGTTCTCTTTACACCTTACAGGCTCCCAGGGGTATCTGCTCCCCGCATTCCTATCCACACTACTCTGACAAATCCTAACTATTGTACTTCAGCTCAGATTTATCATCTGAGCTCCAAATCTGGCAGTACATTGAACTTGTCTACTTTGATGTCTTAGAGCTGCTGTAAATCCAACCTGCCAAAACTAAAGGCAGTTGTCAGGAGCAGAGACCTGGGGCTCCCAGCTGTGTCTTCAGGGCTAACGGAGACATCAATATGGGGCCCGATGTTGGAGAACTGGAGACATGAAGAGACACAAACCCCAAACTTTGTTATGAGTTTAACCATAAGTAAATGGGACAATTATAATACCTTCATATTTCAAGCCTGAAATACCCAATCTGCCTCTGTGAATTTCCTCCTGAAAGGCAGAGATGAATTTGGTGGCCCAAGTCTTTAAAGGACAGCTGTCCAGAAAAGTTAGGCACAGTGTCTTTCCACAGTAAATATTCTGTAGCAAGCAGAGCCTTCAGAATGGTTTCACTGACTTCAGAGCTGAACTGGGATTCCTTTTAAAAATACCCACTGAAGAGTTTCAGGACTCGGTGGGGACCCTGGTTCTGGGGTCCTGCTGGTTTGTGTGGGAGAGATGGCTGGCCAGGAAGCCCACATGAAATCTCCAGATTCTCCTCTAGTTATCATCTGTCTATAAAAGCCTCCTTCTGTTGGACAGCTTGGTGGGCAGAGAATGAGGGCAGGAAGAAGCTGAGGTCATTACACAGAACCAGGGGGTAAGCAGACAGCCCCGTGTACCCTGACAACATCAGGGTCTTGCTGAAAGTCCTGCTACATTAGCCATGAGCTGGCTGGCCTTGAACCCTGGGTGAAGGACTCCACCTCTTTACCCATCATGTCCACATGGCAAAACATGAGGCTTGCTGTGAAAGAATGTCTCTATCTTAATGAAATTCTCCAAATTTCCAAGTCTTGCCCTTTCCATGAAATAGGCATACAGGCTTCTGGTGCCTCTTTATTCCCTATTCACCCTTTCCCTATGCCCACAGTTGAGCCCCAGGTCAAATCTCCAAGGGCAGCCTGATGGCATGTGCAAAAGGGTAGAAGGAAAGGCAGTCGTTCTCCCAACTTGTGGTGGGATGATGGCCAAGATTTCACCCTTGGGACCACCAAGTCCCGCTGGATAAGTGGGGAGCAAATCGCTTTTTCTTTGGTTGAGCCTCAGATGAAGCCTTGCCTCTTGTCTCTCAGGCTGATGGCTTCCCTAGGTCTCTATCCAGGCAGAGCCAGTAGCTGGAGCTCCGAATCAAAACCAGAGGGCAAGGAGCTTATTAGAAGAGGTGGAGGGAGTCTACTGGTGGGAGGTGAGGTGTGGACACTGAGGCAGCTGCAGTGGCCAGTGGACACATACTGCTGCCATCTTCCACTCCTCAACAAGGCTTAAAGTGCTCAGAACGGAGGGAAGGAGGTATTCCTTGAGGTGGTGGGTGCAGTGGTGAGCCTGGGCCTGGGCAATAGGCTAGATTTCCCATTCTTTGATAAAACTTCTCGAATGTTTCTTTCCTATGTTTATAAGAAAGCACAGTTTTTACATGATTTGGCCAAGCTTAAAGTCAATTTTCCCTGCAAATGCTCAAGAATTAAAAATGTCTTTTGACAGTGAGTATTCCTCTTCAGTCTTTGTAGAATAATTTCTTTTTTATACACTTGAGTGTGCATATATTTACATGAAATTCACTATTTCACATACCTTGTAGTTCTCATGAGCGGAAATAATGTCTCTTTCACAGTGAAGCTCAGTTTGGGACAGATGCTTCCGGCTCTACTGGGGAGGAGGATGGGCTCTCTGGGTGTCTAAGGGTTTGTAGCTATTGGGGTGCACCAGAGCCGATTTTAAGAGAAAGAGGCAATGCAGGAAAGGAGAAGGAGAGCAGCAGCACATAACAAAGCCAACCCATTGATTCGGATGTGGGGAAGGAGGCTGAGAAATGAGGATCCATGTATTTGGTAAAAAGCTAAATCTTTGTGCTTTTCTCTTAGATATTCCTTCTCATCTCCTCTAACCAGACTTTCGACAGATATTTTCTGAGCAACTTCTCTGCATGTCTGCAGTGCTGTGTAAAATGCCCTACCTTTGCACGGACTATTCTTTCTAATCAAGAGGCATGTGTGGCGAACTTGGGGCAGCCCCTGGAAGTCTTGTTCTTTGACCATTACGTCTGTGGCTGCATCACCAGATAATGAGCTTCACCACTCGTCTGCCTCCTGTGTCCTTCCACGGGGAGCAAATGGCACTCCAGCTGGCCGCCTCTCTAAATAGGCACATTTTCAGTGCTCAGAAAAGGACCTGATCTTTGCATAAAGTGCTTTGATGGTTGCCTGCTTGAGTCACTCCCAACCCCTTCCTGAAGCCCTTTCTTTATAATTCTTCTGTTGAAATAGCTATCATATTCACAGTAATAATCACAGCATCTCACATTTACTAAAAACTTACTCCATACCAGGAACCCGGAGTGGGGGGCTGTGTCAGAATTATGTAATTTACGTGTCTCAATAATCCTAGATGCTTCTTGACCATCTAGTTTTGTCAAATGAGAAAACTGAGATTCCAATGAAGTCAATAAACTTGTCCAAAGTCTGACCGACTCTGCTTGCCATGTGATGAGTCAGTCTTAGAACTGGGTCATTGCCCTGCTTGCAATGCTGTGCCGTCTGGCAAGCCCCCCAACCCCGGTCTTCTGAGCTTGGTAAGGTGCTCCAGCTGCCTCTATCATAGCACTTCCTACATGGACTGTAACATTTCTTTACTGCTCCAACTTCTCATTAAATTGAGGGCTCCTCAAAGCCAGGGGTGCTGCCTTATAAGTTTTTTGCTTCCTGGTGCCCAGAGCAGCCTCTGGCAGGAGCTGTTTGAACATTGGCTGAGTCTCACGGGCCTGTGTCGTGGAGAGTATTCTAAAAGGCAAGGGGAAGGTGGGGTGAGGAATTTTTTTTATCAAGGCTGGAAGAAACATGGGCTTCTGTTTTCTAGTCCTGAATTGGATGGGGAGGATGGGGAAGGTGACATGTACCATCCATGTGGAGCCCCTTCTCCCACCTCGGAGGATGAAGAGTATCTTACCGTCAACTCTACATGCCAAGGCCAGCTACCCTGTGAAGAATGTTTGGAGGCGGATTCTGGGACCATTCCCTTGCCACAGTTCTGCTCTTGGGGCACTGTCCCAGAATCTTTGCCTCCAGAAGAGTCCCCAGAGAGTGGGAGTGAATGGGAAGACTTGGAGGAGCCTGTGGCCCTGGAGTACGGTGCCCTCAGGTGGGTATCACTCTGGGTGGGTGGACTGGGGCTGAGCTCTGACCAGAGCAGGGCTCAGTGCTATCAAGCCACTTCAGCTGGGGGCGAGGGATGGTCTGTGGGCATTGCCCAGTTTCCCCTGCATCTTCTTTGGGGGTCATGCATCATTGTGATGGCCATTTTCACAGAACACTTACCATGGCCCTTGCACTATGACAACGACCTACAACATGGGGACTGTCATCACCCCCATTTCACACGACACATTTGGGGATTTCCCAAGGTTATCCAATAAGTAAGTGACAGAACCAGAATTCAAACCTGATCGGTTCCCCACTCCATGGCCCACCTGTTGAGCATGCATCTGTTCTGCCTCCTGTGTACAGGAGGGTGCATCTTTCTCCTTAGGTCTCTCTCTTTTGGGGGTCTGAATGTCTAGTGCTGATTCCTGTTTTGCCTGCTCCTACCTGCCCCTCTGCTGGATGTACTGCAGAGAAGAGTCTTGGTGTCCTGTCATAGGGCCCATCTTGTTGGACTGCTGTGGCTGAGTATAGACCAGCATCAGGAAAGTCTCACTGTTAATGCAAGGAGCCACCAGAAGCTGACCTGGTCACCAGGCAGGGTCAGAACATATTGATGAGGACACAGGAAGAGTAAGGGCAACAGAAACTGTCACATTGGGAGGAAGGGAGGTTAAATTCTGGGCAGGTCTGTAACCACCCAACATTCTGTCAAAGTACTTACAGTGTATATTTAAAAATGCTGAATGTTCCAAAAACTTTCACATAAACACAGTTTCAAGGTCCACTGAAACTTACCGAGACAACAGTTTGAGGAGTTTCAAGTATAATTGAAACACACTCCTTCACTTTCCTCCTATTGTGTCCCGGCTCCATTTTCCTGGCTGTACATAAGGAAGCTCAGCCACCACAAATGATTGAGCTGGAGCCTCAGAGGACAGTGGTGGGCCAGCTGATAAGGAGATTGGATATTTGAAAATAAAATATAACAAAAGGGCTGGTTCTTATCTGAAATAGGAAGCAACAAGTTAATAGAGGCTTTGAAGACCGTGCATGTTCTTTTATGGAGAGGTACAACACTTCACAGCATTGCGAGTGTACGTTATGGATTCACAGAAGTGTGGGCAAGCAGGACGCAGCTTATATGCCGGGGGCAGTCTTCTTGGAGCTGGCTCTGCAGGGCTGGGAAACTGAAAGAAGAAGGCTGAGCAATTATTGGTGGAGACCACAAGGGCCAGTCCACTGAGATCTGCAGTGCCTCTGAGCCAGCCGGGAAGAGAAAGGCAGAAGGTGTGGCATTGTGGTTGGGGGTGCTCAGATTTGAAGCCTGGCCCTGCCACTCACTAGCTGGGAGACCTGCAACACATGACTTTTAAACCATTCAATATGCAGCTGACTGCCAGATAACCAAACCCACTTCATGCAGTTATGACAACACCAAGTGTTTAGTGGTAAGCGCTTAAAAAACATTAGCTATTTTTATCATCAATCACAAAGGAGGGAATTACTCCGGTGAGAGGATATAAGCTTTTTAATGCATTCAATCCTGTTGGGTTTTTCCATGTAGTCAAAGGAACTAGACAGTTGGCCTTGTGCCCTAACATGTGGTATGGGTCTGGGTGGGGAGAAGCACTCACCTATGGTAAGGGTGCCAGGCTCTACCAAGCCCTCATCTATGTATGGACTGTGGCGTGGGATGTGCTCAGGGTGAGTCCTGTTAGAATCACTGAGCCTGCACAAAAAGGAGAACAGGTCTCACCCTCCCCTGCAGACAGAGGATGGGTGTGCCAACATGAGTGCTCAAGGCATGAGTTCTTAGTTTGGCTTCATGCAGCAGCCCACAGGTGTTCTTCATGGCATCTATGGGCTATTGCACCTAGAATGTTGACTTGTGTGCTTCTTTTGGGTAATACAGGTCTTAACAGCCTTTAAATTCTCCGAAGTGTCTATAACCCCTATAAGCTGAACCCCCTCCACTGTATATATTATCTCATTTATAAAGAGGACTTTGCCTACAGAGCAGTGCAGCCTTTAAACCTAATCACCAATTATTTCGTTTGGTCCTTTTAGACATTAAGACAGTCATAGTACATAAGGTAGTTTCTACATGTGATTTAACTTAATCTTCATGTCAATTTTCAGTGATATTCTTATTTCTGTTTTTAAAAGGGGCTTAGGGCCAGGCGCGGTGGCTCATGCCTATAATCCCAGCACTTTGGGAGTCCAAGACGGGCAGATCATGAGGTCAGGAGATCGAGACCATCCTGGCTAACATGGTGAAACCCCGTCTCTACTAAAAATACAAAAAATTAGCTGGGCATGGTGGCGGGCAGCTGTAGTCCCAGCTACTTGGGAGGCTGAGGCAGGAGAGTGGTGTGAACCCGGGAGGCAGAGCTTGCAGTGAGCCAAGATAGCGCCACTGCACTCCTGCCTGGGCCAAAGAGCAAGACTCCGTCTCAAAAAACAAAAGGTGGGGGGAGCTTAGAAGATTTAATTTGCCTGAGATCATAAAGATAGGAGGGGTGGATTCACATTACATCTGTCTGCTTCTACTTTTGGTGCCTTTTCACATTTCCCCTAGAATGTGTCTTTCATGTGAATTTGTGTAACACAGGTCTTTCCATAAAGTGGCACGAGTCCTACTTTTCCTTCACAAAATATTTCTCTTTTATGAGGCTAAGAAAAACTCCCTTGTTCAGTGGGATTAAGAAGAGGACGGAACTGTTCTGTTTAGGGAAGGCTACTGGCAAAATGATGAGGCCACCCATTAAAAGCTGCTTATTGTTTTAGGTAAACACAGAGAACAACCGTCTTCCGAGGCAGAGACTGAGGGTTTCTGCATGGAGGTCCTTTGGACAGAAGAGCCCTCAGGTGACCTTGGTCCAAAGAGTGTATCCACCAGCTCTGCCACTGGGAAAGAAACCTGTAGGCTCCTGCAAAGGTGACCTGGGATAAAGGGCCTGGCCCAGTTGTTAAGAGCTCACTTCAAGAAGAGCATGCTTGTCAATTCCAAGACTCATTTTGAATCGTGGCTGTTGCCTCTCTTTAGTTCTGGGGTTTACGTCCAGCAAAGCTTTGCGTGTGTGTGTGTGTGCATGTGGGAAGGGGAGGTGGTGAGAAAGGGGTGGGGGCTTCCCTTTGTGAAAGGAATTGAGAACCAACCTCCTCCTCAAAGATACCCCAGGCAGGGTGAGGTCTTGCTGCGGCACTGGCACACACTCCCCGGGACAGATACAGTGTTGTAGGGTGCACTTCGTAGTTCACCTTGGAACAAAGGAGTTTCTATGGTAATCACAATGGAAGGACTCTGTTAAGGGGCTTGGCTCCAAGGTTATAGGTGTAATATGTTTTGATGTCTTTCTGTATCCTTTCTATACAACTCCACATAGCTATACATTCTTTTAAAAGGACTTTCCTTTTGGACTTTATATCTGATTCTACAAAGCATATGAAGGAAAAAATAAGATGGGGATATCTAGTAAAGAAAGCAGAGTGATGTGTTAGATCCAGCATTATCCCATATTAGGACAAAGAACTAAAGACACATGGATTAGCAAATGCACAAAAGAAACACCTGGGGGACCACAGGCAAGCCCAGGAGCATACCTGGTGCTGTGTAACAGAGAAAGCAGGGCAAAGTTGGGGTCTCAGCAGAGGGGAAGGGGAGACAACTTCATTGATACAACTGGGAGAGCTGGAAAAATGATTCAGTTTCAAAGCCCACTTCATCTACTAGAATCACATAACACACACACACACACACACACACACACACAACACATATCAGAGAAAGACTGGTAGGAAACAGGCTCTAGTTTTATCAGATCTGCAGAGGAATGATCACTCTTCCAGCTTACTGCAGTAGACCAAAAGTGTAACAACAGAAAACCTACAAAGGTGACAATATTGAAAAAGTTTAAACTTCCGTACAATAATAATGACAAAACTCATGTAAAAAGAATAGCAATGGGTTGGGAAAGCATTTACATAATTGTGAACAAAGATTAATATTTTTAATATTTAGAAAGCCCATTTTAATTTATAATAGATCAATACAGGATTTTAATAGACAAAATATATGATAAAATACAAATGGCCAACAAACACACAAAATATTCTAACCAAAACAATGTCAATATACTGATTTGCATTCATTACGTTCACAAAATTAAAAGAAAACTGTCCAATGCTGGCAAAATTTTGCTGAAGCTGGCATATTCAGAAATATCAAAAGCTATAAAAATGGGTATACCCACTGACCCAACAATGAAATCCCTGAGAATTATCCCATAGAAATAATCCAGAATAGGAAAAAAATCAATTTATTTAAAAATGTTCACTGTAGTGCTCTTGATAAAAACAACAAGTTGGAATTGGCTGAAATGCGTTAGAATAATGATAACATTAGAGAAAATGATGGTACAATAGCATAATAGAATATTGCACTGCCAAGAAAGTAATATAACTACGAAGAACTCGCAACTTAGTGAAGTGTTTGATATAATAACTCAGAATTACATGCTGGTTACAACTATGGAAGGCCTCGCAGGCACAAGGAGAAGCACCGTGAACAGAGGGGAGGCTCAGCAATGGAACAGAAATTGACCAAAGTTTGGGTGATGGGATTAGAAGAATACACTTTATTTTGTTAAAAATTACCTTTATATATCTATTATATAAAAAATTTTACATTGAAAATAAAGAGACTGAAACTTCAAAATAAGAGAAAGAAAGCAACAGTAACCAACCAAACAAAAACAAAGACCAAGGTTAAAAAAAGCCTGTGCTCTAAAATCTAATTTGTGAACTCTCCTCTATGTGCTTTTGTTTCTAATTTTTCTGTTCTCCTTATGACGGAAAAATCTTATAGGTCATTTAGCTTCTTCTGCTATTAATGAAAAAGATGTTTCCAGGGATCTGAACAGCCTTGTTCTAAATTCTCTCAGAGCTGAGGCCAGCTCCCCTGGTGCATCATTATAGTTTCACAGGCCTCAAGGTTAGGGAACTAATCAAGTATGCAATGAAGTGATTAAATAACAGTATTTACAATTTTGGAACTGCTCACATTCTGCTGAACATTGGTTGCTTATTTCCTCTTTGGAAAAGAAATTGGTGGATACAGGCTCAAAATACATCTGGTCCTCCTCCTTGTAGGAAAGGACCACCCTTGACTCCCAAGCTGCTATACTCATTTTGAGCCATATCTCAGGAAGAACATGTTAATTTGTCTTAGGTGGACTCAATTGCAGCTACCACTTGCTTTGTTTCAGGGCAAATATCAGAAAGAACAGCTAATTCCTAGGAGACTCAGCTCAGTGCCTGCACACTGCTTCCATTGTTGGCTGCTACATGCTACAAACCTGGCTGTGCTTGAGGATCAACTATAGCAGGTGTTCAAAATACAGATTCACTGGCCTCATCCCTGGAGATTCTGGATCAGTAGGGCTGAGATGAAGCCCAGAAATCTGTACTTTTACCAAGCTCAGCAGAAGGTTGTTTCTGTGGCCAGATTTAAGGACAACTGATCCAGACTCTTCAAGACTTCACTTGGCCTTCCCATCCTCCCTCCCTGCCATAAATATTTATGAAGCTCCTATTATGTGCCAGCACACCATTGTTATGAGGTTGCTAAAGCATATACATATTTAGCACTAAATTGCAGTGCAAAAGTGGGCTTCCAAACTCAACATAGTAAAGGCATCAATTCTCCCCAAATTAATTTTATAGGTCTAATGCAATTCTTACCAAAATCCTAGCAAGGTATTTTGTAATCATAGATGAGTTAATTCTGAAATTAATTTTATAAATTTTATTTTATATTCATAATGTAATTTACATTATACAAATAAAAATATCTCCTGAAACTTATTTGAAAATACACAAGCACTAGAATAGCTATAATCTTCAAAAAGTAGAGTGGAGTGGGAGGAATCACTGTAATTAATATTAAGGCTTACTATATAGCTACAGTAATAGTGAGACAGAGAGATGGACACACAGATCAATGGAACAGAATAGGTAATCCAGAAATAGACCCACACAAATATTCCCAACTGATATTTGACAAAATGCAGGAGAAATTCAATGAGGAAAGAATTGCTTTTTCAATAAATGGTGCTGGAACAATAGGACATCTATAGACAAAAATAAAAAAAGGTCATTGACGTTAAACCTCACACCTTGTACAAAAATGAACTCCATATGGATCCTGGACTTACATGTCAAAGCAAAACTATATGATTTTTAGGGGAAAAAAGGGAGAAGAAAATCATTGGGATCTAAAGCTAGGCAAAGAGTTCTCAGACTTGACACCAAAAGCATGATCTTTAAAAAGAAAAGGAAAACTTGACAAATTGTTTTTTGTTTATTTTTTTTCTCTGTAAAAAGTCTCTGTTAAGAGGATAAAAGATCCAAGCAACAAATAAGGAGGAAGTATCCAGAATAAATGACTAGTATTCAGAATACATGAAGAACTCACAAAACTCAACCTTGACAAAAGAAAAAAATCCCATTAGAAAATAAGAAAAATACATGAATGGATATTTCACTGAAGATAATATACAGATGGCAAATAAGCACATGAAAAGATGCTCAACTTCAGTTAGCCACTGGGGAAATGCAAACTAAACTACAGTAAGATATCTCCACATATGTATCAGGATGGTCAAATCAAAAATAAGGACAACACCTAACGCTGCTGAGGACACGGAGAAAGGGGATTGCTCATCCATTGCTCATGGGAATGTAAAATAGTGTATACATTGTGGAAAATGGTTTGATTGGGTCTTACAAAACTAAACACACGATCACTGTAAGACCCAGGAATTGCACCTTGGGTATTTATCCTAGAGAAATTAAGGTTTGTGTTTATACAAAAACCTTTACGAAAATATTCATAGCAACTTAACTTGTAATGACCCCAAATGAGAAAGAACCCAGATATCCTTCAAATAAGTGAATGGCTGAGTAACATGTGGTAATGCATATCAAAAGACTATTGATACTCACAACAACTTCTATGAAACTCCAGAGAGTTATGTGGAATGAGAAAATGCCAATCCCCAAAGGTAGTACAAGTATGATTCAATTTATAGAACATTCTTAAAATGACAAAATTATGGAAATGGAGAATGGATTAGTGGTTACAAGAAGTTAAGGAGAGGTGGGGGAGAAGGGAAGGCGGGTGTGGTTATAAAAGGGCAGCAGGAGGGTTCCTATTGGTGATGGAAGTACTCTGTATCCTGACTGGTAGCAGATACATGAACCTACCCATGGGATAAAATTGTATGGAACACACACACACACACACACACACTCACACATAGGTATAAATACAATTAAGAAAATCTGAACAAGAGGTATTATGTCAATGTCAATTCCTAATTGAGATACTATAGTTTTACAAGATGCTACTATTGGGGAAAACTGTGTAAAGGGGACAGGGTATCATCTGTGTTATTTCTTCCGACTGCATTGTGAGTATACAATTATTTCAAAATAAAAACATTTAACTAAAAAAGTGGGTTTTCCAACTGTGCTTTAACCATCCCATAGCAGCTCCACATATTGGCAGATCAGGTTCTACAGAAGGTTACAGACTCACTGACCAAGAATGAGAGTGCTCAGCCTCAGAGGCTGACTGTGGCTGATTAGCCCATCTACATGGTCAATGCTATCACTTTGGCACTTGTAGTAATTTTTAATAAATTATGAGTCTAAACCAATTCCATCCCTCAAGTACTTATAACTGCTACAGAATAAAAGCTTCAACTTCAGAGTCAAATAATCATGGAGAAAAACAAGCAGGAAGAATGTGGAGCAGCTCTAGGTGTCTCTGCTCCCTTTGGCTTGACACACATTCACTGAGTACATGCTGTACAGCAGGCTGTAGGCAAGGCCCAGGGGATGGCAGTGATGTGGATGAGAGTTGCCCTCTGGGGGCTTGCTTCCTGTGCAGAAGGTAAAACATAAACACATGAAATAGTATTATAATCAATGGGATGGACGCTGGAATGATGGTACGGAAGTAAATGTATAAAAAACAAGGATTTTTTTTCCCAAAAGGAAATGGGAATCCTGCCTGAGGAGAGGGCCTTGGATGGGGTAGCAGGTGCTCCTCTGGAAGTAGAGATGTAAGCATGAAAGGGCTTCACATGCCGGGCACGGGAGGAGGCTATCAAAGACCCCAGCATGCAGACAGAGCATGCACGGAGCTGAGAGGCAGGAGGGGAGCCACTGAGAGGTGGGCACAGACTGTGAGCTAGAAGGCTTAGATTTCAGCAGGTATTTGTTATCATCAGAACTCAAATCTGAAAATTTAGTCTGGTTTGTGGGGTGGAGGACAGATTGGTATGGGAAAGACAAGAATTGAGACCACTCTAGAGACCATTGCGGATTCCAGAGAAGAAGGAATAATGATAGGGTCGTCGACTCAGCTGGGGACTACAGAGGAATATCCTATTTGGTGATCATTTTGGTTTTGTACATTTTGAATTTGTGGTATCTCTGAATATGAGGGATCCCAGAGGGGTATTTCCACTTAGGCAAAATCATGCTGAGTTCCATTGCAAGGGAAGCAGTCGCTGAGGCCTCAAAGCAATGCTAAGACATGGTTTTATCTACATGAGGTTCTGTAGAACGCACTCTAAAGAGAGCTGACACACAATGAAGCATTAACATGCAAAGGTAGTAGCAGAAGCAGGGAGTTTCAAGGTAAGCGTAAGTGGACACATCTCAGGGTTGAGGGTGGAGGAGAAGAGGAGACAGAGGGACACCATGTCTCCTCTGTGGTTCTTCATTAGATTTCTCATTGCGTGACTGAGAAGCCCTTTCAAGTCACCCCATGTCTTTGAGAAGAAACTGCTATCATTAGGTTTCAAACCCATCTTTGGCTCAGTTCCTAAAACCAGGCCTACTTACTCTCATTGGGTAAGAGTAGACTATGCGTTGTCTATTCAGCATCCTTTCCTTCTTCTTCCTGCCAGGGTGCTCCAATCGGCTTCAAGGCAACCCTTCTTGCTAAGGACAGAAGTCATAGTTAAATTTAAGCCAGTGAAACACACAAATATTTCATAGGGACTTTTAGAAAAGTACCCACACATCTTTAGGGAAAATTTCCAGAAGCAATTATTTATCTACCCCACTGTATAGCTTCTGACAGCCTTTCCATGACCTTAAGAGGGATCTGTCTTCAAAGGAAGCCAAATGAAATCAACACTCTGGATGCCAGAGCAGGAAGATGGTGAGAGCTGGGGTCCCAGTTGTTATAACTGAATCAACCAACTGAACCCTGTCATGCAGTGGGACTTGGAGCTGCTGTGGCAATCAGTCTATGCATGCTTAAGCCAGCTTAAGTTGCTCTGCCTGTTTCTTGCAAATGAAAACTTTCTTACACAAGAGATTATCAACCATCTTTCCCCAAATTTTGTCCTTGGAGCCCTCTCTGTCTATAACTCGAAGATAGAGACATTTATCCATCCTGGTCTTTGGGATTTCTGTTTCCCAAGTGGTTTTCCTTCACTGGACTTTTCAGATTTCCTTTTACCGTTTTGAAATAATTTTAAAGTGAAAAGCTCTGGCCAGGCACTGTGGCTCATGCCTGCAATCCCAGCACTTTGGGAGGCCAAGGTGGGTGGATCACCTGAGGTCAGGAGTTCGAGAGCAGCCTGGCCAACATGGTGAAACCCCGTCTCTACTAAAAATACAAAAATTAGCCAGACATGATGGTGGGCACCTGTAATTCCAGCTACTCGGGAGGCTGAGGCAGGAGAATAGCTTGAACCCGGGAGGCGGAGGTTGCAGTGAGCTGAGATCGCACCATTGCACTCCAGCCTGAGCAACAAGAGCAAAACTCTTTCTCAAAAATAAATAAATAAATAAATAAATAAATAAATAAATAAATAAATAAAGTCTCCATGCCTAGCTGTGTTACTGTAGACAGTATGCTTTTTCTAAAGTACTTGCCAGTGCGAATCTGGGAGTCTTGACCACAGCTGCGGGTGGCGGCTGCTCTTCCTAGAAGAGTTTCGTCAGAACCTGCCAGCCTTCAAGCCCTGCACCAGGCTCTTTGTGTTGTAGCACATGTAACCCTCACCCTACACCTGTGGAGGAGGCATCTGTGGTAGTCACACAGGGCCCCTTTGTGGTGGAGCAGGGCCATGTGATTTCCAACCACAGAGCTGTGAGGAGAGGCATGGATTGCCAATTCCATGCCAGTGCATTTAATTGCAGGTGGAGGACCCACCAGAGTGCTCCTTCCATCTGCCACCGAGATCCTAATGTGTTCAGAGACAGTGGGCATGCCATCAGCCTGCGTGCTAAGTCAGGGAGCAGGGAGCAGAGTGGCCAGCTGACCCACACTGCGTATGCACTGAGAGCAAGAAGGAAAACTTTACTGATACAGGTGGCTAAGATTCGGGGTTTATCTATTACAGCAGCATAATCTAGTTTATCCTGACTCGTACACTGCAAGGGTCATTTTTATAGATGAGGAAATTGAGACCCAGAGAAGTTCAATAATTTATCTGAGGCCGCAAGTAAATAAAGGTACTGAAGTGAAACCCAGGCCTATGCCCTTCTCACTCAATCATGCTGCCCACCTAAGGACCTGGCAAGCTGTTTTGTGTTCTTTTATGATGTGGTCAGTCAGGTGTGGCCACAGGAAGAGACCCAGGACAGGCTCAGGAAAATAAAGTTTATGATACACACAGGTCCTAGAGACAGGAGGCATGCCATGCCACTCCACATGGGAAACACATCAGGGTGGTCAGGAGGCAGAAGACAGGTGAGGGGGACACCTAGGCCATGGCTTTTACCGGGTTTCCATGGGAAAGGCAAGGCAAGGCAGGGTGAACAGCTTAGGACTAGCTAGTTTGAATCATTCCAGTGGGCTTTGGCTCTAGGCATGGTTTCTAGTTGTCTTGTACCTGGCCCAGGGATGATTAAGGAGAGGAATATGGTGTCTGGAGCGTAGGACCAGATAGAGATGTAGCTCTGTGCTGGTTAGTTTGTATATCAAATGCATGCTCCTTTCTTCAGCCTTCTGGCCACCCTCGTGTCTTCCCCATGTGGTCCTGTGTGGCCTGCTGTGCCTGCTGTCTCTGGGACCTAAGAGTATAATAGATTTTGTGTTCCTAAGCACTAAGTCTCCCGTTGTGGCCTCACCTGATTGATCAACTCATAAAAAAACACAAAACCCAAACCAAGAAGAATGTCTGGCTCTCAAGACCGAATTAGAAACCACCTTGAGAAATGAGAAAAAAGGTGAGAAATTTTTTTACTTTGAGTGGAAGATTCTCTGAACATTGCTTATTAACCTACTTAGTGCACACCAAAGAGGTCTCCACTTTCATCATGCCTCTCCACCCAGCATGCTCAGAGTCAAATAAGACCAGGTACTCTCCTGCTGAATATCGTTCGCCTGCAATCCTATGGGATAAAGTTCAAATTTCTTAGCATGGCATGTGAAACTCTCCAGTATCTGGCTACAACCCAGTTCTCCAATTCCAATCCCAGCTCTTGGACCATCTCCAAACTCTCTCTTGTAGTCATTTGGAGCTCCTGGTAGATAGCTAGTCAGGCAGGAGCAGAGCAAGAGAGGGGTACCCCCACCAACAAGGAATGTCAGGCAACCATCAGATGATGGTCAGGCAATTGTCACATTGCCTCTCTAAAAGAATAACTGGTCACAGCCAGCACCAGAGAGAGGAAGCTTCCCAATAGATAAAAACATCTGTGACTGGCAGCTTTCAGGAATTGGGCGAGTGGGCTCAAGCATGCACATTAAGGGGCAAAATGGCAGAGTATGACCTTCCGGAGGCATTCCACCAGGAAAGGGAAAAAAGCCTCAGGTGAACATGTATACAGCTCCACTAAACACACTGCCCATGCTCACCTCCCAGGTGCTAGTAGACCACCGTGCATGTGGGCAGCTCACCCTGAGGGAAAAATCAAGGGAAATGGGGCGCAAAATGCTGGAAGTTGGTCAGCATATGAAATCCTGGGTTCAAGGTCAAATGGGGCACTTGCCCTTCAAGTTGCCCACTTGGGCCTCTTCCAAGTGTACTTTCTTTCCTTTTGTTCCCACTCTAAAGCTTTTAAACGAACTTTCACTCCTGCTCTAACACTTGCCTTGGCCTCTCCTTCTGCCTTATGCACCTCAGATTCTTTCTTCTGAGGAGGCAAGAGTTGAGGTCGCTGCAGACCTGTAGAGATTTGCCACTGATAACCTAGATAACTTCCACCACTAACACACCTGTGAGGGTTTATAAAAAATTGAGGCCAGGAGTAGAAAATTCCTCTGAAAAGAGTTGTTGGAATGCTATGACATTTCCCCTTCCATACCTGTTTCCCCTCCTTGTGGAGTGGAGAGGAATGAGGTACCTCTCCTTTTCCTCCAGCCACATGAGAAAGACTGCTCAAATCATATACAGGGTTTGACATGTGTCTTCTGAAAGGGCTTGGTGTCTGGAACATCCCTGAGCAATCTCATGGCGAGAGGTGATGACGGCAACAACATGCCTGGGGGGAGAGCAACAAGAAAGAAGACGGCGCTAGGAGTGAACCTCCAATCCCTGTGTCAGGGCAAGGGCGCAGACACCCTTTTTATGTAGGCAAGTAAGCTGCAGGCAGGGCATAGCCTGGAGCCACTGTAAAACAAGCAGAATTGATGTGGACCCCAGCAGAGAGAGAGGCAGAGCCTCAGCTCACACAGAGCCTGCATTAGGGGGAATCACAAAAAGGCATCCACCTGCAGCTGATGAATTACACAAAGGTGGCCCTTTCTTTCCTGTGCAGCCCATTATTGGGGCACAAAACCATGCCTACAACTCAGCCTCCACTTACTTATTTGTCTGGTACCTTTATTCACGGCACAAATTACAAAAACAGATTGGTAGCCCTGGAGGGGCCAAGGAACGGTCTTGTAAGCAGCTGGGCAAAGGCAACATCACTTGGCATGGGTTTGTACTCAGAGATCTTCCGCAGGGGAATTCCTGAGAAAACACAAGATTGTCTCACAGTAGAAATAGCCAGCTCAAAATATCTGCTGAGCCCAGGGGGCCCATTGCTGGAGGACTCCAGCTGTAGAGGTGTCAGACAGCCACTGAGTCTGGAGGGCCTGGGTGTGAAGCTGGGTGAGAAAGGAGAAATTGATGGTACTCATTTCTCAGGCTGAAGGTGAAGAGAGCCTAACAATTAGATAAGTCAGAGGGAATCTTAAACCGAAATGGGAATATTCTGGGTGTTCAAAGTTATAAACCAGCCCAAGATTTCATCTGCACTGGCCCAGGGGAAAAAAGCATCTGGGCATTGAGTTCAAATGGCATTGGAAAGAAACAAAGTTGTCTTCTGTTTGCACTCTGTTAGGTCCAGCTAATGAGATGCAGTTCAGTGAAGACATCTGTATTCTTGCTGTAAAGCACAGGGCTTGGCGCAGACCAAGGAATGACTCATAAGGCATGAAACCAGGTTCTTTCTTAGAATTTGGCAGTCTTTGCACTTCACTTTCTGCCACATCATTATTTTACAGTTAGTACGTAGAGCTGGAAGTGGAGGGCAGGACATTTATGTTCAAGGGTTTGTGGCAGGCTCTCCTGCCAGCTGAGCAGCCCTCTCCTGTCAAAGCCTATGGATTCTCTCTCCTTGTGGTGTGTGCATGCAGAGCCATGGGCTGGTTGAAGCTGCAAACGGATGAGCCGCCAACAAATGGATCAATCTATTAATATTTATTGGACATCTGCTGTGTGTCAGGCTCAGGGACCAGGCAGCCGGGGATTCACAACAACATAAATGTACGTCCTTGTGCTCCTTAAATAGTTTTCCACCTCCACTGGGACTTTTACTGGCATTGAAATCTCCACAGTTTATTTTTATAAAGCCTTTTATGTGAAGTGTCTCAAAGCAGGGCAGAGAGAAACACACAGCGAGGCCCCTACAGCTTCTTCCAAGCTCATGGTCCTCATCAACTCACACTTAATAGGGCTGGGTGTGAAGCATACCATTCCCAAATGAACCAGGCTGCAAAGCACAGGCCTGAAGCAGGGGGTCCTGTGAAGGGTAAAGTCAATGAAGTGATTATTTTTTTCTGTCAATATTGTTCTCAGTTATCTTCTCTTCCTGGGCTCCAAGCCTGAGTTAGAAAGCTCTGAACTTGAGCATAGGCCTTGGGGTCTCTCCTGAGGTCCTGAGTTCCAGCTATCCACTGAGGTCCTCCTGAATGTATCTGGGGACCCATGGCTTGGAGGAGAGTATGTTTGGCAGTAAGTTCTTATATTTGTAAGGAGTAGATGAGCCCCACCTCAGCAGAGAGCAGACATTGGCATGGCCCTCGAGGTCCACCTCAGAGGGCGTCTGGGTATCCGGATCAAGGCCAAGGACTGCAAAGACAAAAATTCCAAAACCAGCATTGCCTCCATGTGCTGGCCAATTCTCCTCCTCCAGCTGAGCCTTCTCAGTGTGATGATTTGAATGTTTGTTCCCTCCTACACTCATGTATTAATATTAAAAGAAATTTGGTTGCTGCTGTGGCAGCGTTAGGAGGTGGGACCTTCGGGAGGTGAAAGGACCATGAGGACTCTGTCCTTCTGGGTGAGATTAATGCGATTAGAAGAGGGCGAGTTTGGCTTCCTTTTTCCTATTTGCCCTCTGCCTTCTGCCACATGAGGACACAATGTTCCTCTCCTCTGGAGGATGCAGCAAGAAGACCCGCACCAGATGCTGGCACCTGATCTTGGACTTTCCATTCTCCAGAACTGTGAGAAAAAAATGTTTTGTTCTTTACAAATTATCCAGGCTCAGGAATTCTGTCATAGCAGCACAAAACAGACTAAGACACCCAGGGATTAGCATTGAGCCTCGGACCATGCAGGAAATAAGGAGGCGGTGTCTGGGGGCTGTGGTGCAGCAGGCGGGGGACAACCAAGAGACTTCCCAGCCTTGTTGGAAAGTGGATCTGGAGTGATGGACTAAAAGAGGCAGAACTGAGGCCTGGGCTGGAGGACCTGAGAGTGAAACTGGGCCTGCACTGGGGAGGGAGGAGGACCTGAAGCTGCAATGGGAAGCCCTGTGTGGCTGAATCCTAGGACCATGAGGAGAGGCAACATTAGCAACTAGGTCTCTGGCCTCTGCTTTTGGAATCACTTTTGGATTCACTTTTGGACGAGTGGTGCATGAACTCATCCAGACTGATGTGTGACAGGCATCCAGCCTTACCCCTAAAGTATGGAGACTGTAGTGGGTCTGTTGCTGAGAGAGGAACTCCCAGAAACTCTGGGAGAGTCACAGACCTAGAGAAGCGTATGGCTCAAACCTCTTGAGCAAGAAAAGCAGTGTTCACTGCCAGGCACGGTGATGAATGCTTCTGTTTTTTGTCTCATTAAGCACTTGCAACTGTGCCCCCTTTTTTAAAAAAAGGATAACTGAGACACAAGTTGGGAAGTAACCTGCCAAACGTCACCAGCTATTCAGTAGCAAAGCAGGGACTTAAGGCCAGGCTCGCAAGGCTCCTAGTGCTACCGGTAATTGGTAAGACTCAAGGGTTTAAAGAGGCCTCCAAAGAAGGGTAGTAAACTGTGATTGGCCCTAAACTTTATAGTTCTTTGAATTTTTCACAGGTAAAAGGACAGAAGGCCAAGAAGAGCCTTCTGGGTCAGTGGCTTCTGGGAATATTGTGTGGTCAAGCAGGAAGTCTGGGGGAGATGGAATGAGACTTCAGGGTCCACTCTTACCAACTGTTCATTTAGCCTCCATGCAAGGATTTCCTGGTGATGTGAGTGGGGGTTATTCCCTCTGTGTGTCTTGGAGCAGCCATGCTGCTCATGTTTGTGAAATGATGACCAGCGCAGAATCTTGATGTTAGGCACTATGAAGAAACATTAGACATGGGGTCCATCTTTAAGGGAGAATCTTACCCTGGTGATATAGTTTGGATATTTGTCCCATCTAAATCTAATCTTGGGCTGGGTGCAGTGGCTCACGCTTGTAATTCCAGCACTTTGGGAGGCCAAGGCGGGCGGATCACCTGAGGTCATGAGTTCAAGACCAGCCTGGCCAACACAGTGAAACCTCGTCTCTACTAAAAATACAAACATTAGCCAGGCATGGTGGCATGCTCCTGTAGTCCCAGCTACTGGGGAGGCTGAGGCAGGAGAATCACTTGAACCAGGGAGGTGGAGGTTACAGTAAGCTGAGATCACGCCACTGCACTCCAGCCTGGGTGACAGAGCGAGACTCCATCTCAAAATAAATAAATAAATAAATAAATAAATAAATAAATAAATAAATAAAATAAATCTAATGTTGAAATCTGATCCCCAATGTTGGAGGTAGGGCCTGGTGGGAAGTGTCTGGGTCATGTGGGTAGATCCTTTATGAATGACTTGGTGCTAGTCTCGTGGAAGTGAGTGAGTTCTTACTCTTTGTTCTCATGAGAACTGGTGGTGGAAAAGAGCCTGGCACCTCCCACCTCTCTCTCTTCCTCTGTCTTGCACACATTGGCTCTCCTTTGTCTTCTGCCATGAGTGGAAACTTCCTGAGGCCCTCATCAAAAGCAGGTGGTGGTGCCATGTTTCTTGTACAGCCTGTGAAACTGAGAAACAAACAAACCTCTTTTCTTCATAAATTACCCAGCCTCAGGTATTGCTTTATAGCAACACAAACAAACTAAGACATGGCAATGGCGTGGATTGCTTGCAGGGTACCTTGGCTGATGCAGAAAGAAAAAGTCTCTCTAGAGACTCACTGTCAGTGACTCACGGAGCAGAAAGCTGGCCTCAGAGCCTGGACAGAGGGTAGCTGTCGCTGCTTAACTGCTGTTCAGCTCAAGCATATGGCTCTCTGTGGGACCAGCACTGAAGGCTGGGGGATAAGTGAGGCAGGTCTTGTCACACCTTCAGGGTATCTGGATTCACCAAAGTGGCTCTGGTCGGGACCAATGAATAGAGGTGTGTTCCTTAAGATAAAAAGATTCTGGCTTCCTGTTTTCAGGCAATGTCAACGATTGAATTCCCTCTACATTGACCACCCTTGCTGAAGTTGTCTTAATTGACCTAGCAGCCAACTGACCTCATATTCTGGCACAGGCTCTGACTCCTTTTGCAATAGCCTATCTGCCCTGCTCTGATAGTACAAAGAGACCCCCCATCCCAGCCCTCTGGGGCCTCATTAGGGGCTTAGGGGGCAGGTGTGGGTCAGGCGAGCATTCCTGGAGAACACAGTCCTCAGTGGTTCAGGATATGAGCATAGCTCAGAGAGCTGTTAGCATTATCAGCCTGGCCTGGGAGAGGGGGACGCGCACAGGGTGGTGCACAGGGCCCGCAGGGAATTTACAGCGGCGTCCGCGGCGATGGGCTCTCAGTGCCTTGGAAGACCGGTAGAAGCAGGTTCTGTCTCTCCCGGCCTGGCAGGCAGAGGGCCGCGGCGCAGGGCAAAGCTCCAGTGCGCAGGCTCGCGGGCGCAGGTGGGATTGGATAGCGACGAAGGCCGGCAGGGTCGGCGTGGACCCAATTGGCGAGGCTACTGGGGTTGCAGCGGGGCAGTTGGGGCGGCCCCGCAGGCCCAGGTGAGGAAAGGTGGCTGGGGGCCAGGAGGGCAGGGGGCGTGAGGGAGTCCGCCGCGCCGGGCTGTGGGAGGGCGGGCGTGAGGAAGGAAGATGCCGTTGACGTGCAGGGGGCCCAAGGCGTGGGTTGTGGCCCTGGCCCGGGAGACTGCCCGGGTGGGCCTGAGCTGTGAGGTAGTGTCGCTGCAGCCCGAGGGCAGGACCCGATTCTGGCCATGTGATGCCAGCTGCACTGTGACGCGTGTTGGGGCGCTTATGCGTGACGGGACTGGGACAGGAACCCTGTGGCTCTGTGGTAGGGGAAGGCCACCAACTCCCTGAGGAGCAGCCGTGTGGTATTATGATTGGTAAGAAGCCATCATCAGGCGCTAAGACAGCCCAGAACTTCCCAATGACTCAAGAGCCGGTGGAGGTCGAGGGACCTAGAAAGAAAGAACATGAATTCATCAATCCATTCAGCAGCTATTTTGAACGCCTCTTGTGTGCCAGACGCTGCTCTAGAAGCTCAGAATATCAATGAACGCGATAGCCAAGGCCACCATATGCCAAGGCCCTCATATGCTAGCCTTGACTCAAGGAAAACTGTAGGATGGGGTAGGTTTCATTTTTGAAAGTTGTGGAATCAGTACTTATGTTTTGAATGTGTTAGGTTTGAGATGCCTAGTAGGTTTTTCCCAATAGAAGACATAAGCATAGCTGGGAACAATTTTGCAGAGGACTCTAACCACCTACCACCTACAGGTGCCATGAACGTTTAGCACATTTGATTTTTCACATTACCTATTCACCTTCTCTCCATTTATCAGTTACCTGGTAGTTTTTTTTAGTATGGTGAAATATACACACATAAATTATCTAGTAAATATTTGGGTTGAGATATCAAATGTACTTTTTAGAAATTTAAATCTGAAGTCCTGGAGGATGTCGGGCTAGAGTTAACCTTTGGAATCGGCATCATATACTGTACATAGTATTTAAAATACATGGGACTGGTGAAGACATCTAGTTTAATAGTGTACACAAAGAAGAGAGAGGCGAAGCCAAAAAAGGGAGGGAGGTAGTGGTCAACCACGTTAAATGTTACTGTATAAGATGACTTTGGTAATTAGGAGGATTTTAATCATTTTGACAAGAACAACTTTAATGGCGAAGAGGGGCCTTAAGTTTGGGTAGAGTTTTTTTTTCCAGATAGAAGAAAGCAGAATGTTTATATGGCAATGTGATTAAACTCGTAGAAAGGAAAAACTGCTGCAGATGAAAGAGGGGAACATTGTAAAGGGTGGTTGTTGAATACCTGAGAAAGGAGGAGACCCTAAGCAGGTGAGTAGTTGGTTTTGAAATGAGCAGGGACACTTACTCTGTTGTAACTAGAGGGGAAGCTGAGATAACAGGTGCAGATACAGTGGGTGGTGGGAAAAGAGTCTATTGGTACAGGCATCCATCAGCTGAGAGGGAGGGCAGCAGGGGAGAGGAAAGGTGTGGGAACTTGGAGGAGAGATATGTGACAGAGTCCTAGAGAGGGTGAAAGTGAACGTACTAGAGAAATAGAATTGGATTCCCAGGCAGTGCTCAGGGCCCATTTGAGATGTGTAGTCATGCATTTAAAGTGATACAAACCAGTGTGGTTGTATCGTGTTCAACTTTGGAAGGGTGTTGTGAGGATTAAAGAAGGTAATGCATGAAAAACATTTAATAGAGTGTCAGGCATTTAATGAATGTTAACGCTTTTTATTTGAGCCCTCATTTTGTTTTTCTTTTCTGTTTATACATATGTGACTGAGGAGGGCTGGCAATTACCACCCGACAGGCTGTTCTGGGGCATGTTCTCCCATCACAGAGAACTGCAGTTTGCAGCTACTCAGAAGTCTGGTTCCTGTTGTGTTTACATGTACACAGCCTGATAATTGAAGGTGTTTGCTTTTTAGAGCCATTGTCCTGGACTGTTTGGGCTGGGGTTTGTCACAGTGACAGTCCTTAAGTTTTTGTGAAAATCTTTTATGACTGCATTTCATATTGGATCTGATGTACTAGTAATCTATAGAATCTACAAATCTAACATTGGCAGGAAAATTTTCAGTTTAATAGATTTTCATTTCTCCCTGACCACTTGAGCTGTTTTAAAATACAAATAATAATAATGGCTGACAGAAAGCTCTTAAAAGTGCCAAGCACTTTTCTAATCACGTCACATGCCTAATCTTGTTTAATCGTCACCTCAACTCTACAAGGCAGGTACAATTATTATCCTGATTTTTCAGATGCAAAAATAGGCTCCAAGAGGTTAAGTAATTTGCCCAAGGTACCCATACCCTGACCTCCAGTTTCTACTGCAGACAGTAACTTTTTTTTTTAAAACTGCTTGGCCATCACTCATCTGCATTGCAGTGGACTCCAAAGATGTTGGACTCCAAAGCCAGATTGCCTGGTTTCAGAAAACTGCCACTTAGTAGCTATGGGACTTTGGGTAAATAATCTAACTTCTGTGTGCCTTTGTTTCTTTTTTGACAAAATGGAAATAATAATAGTACCTGCCTGATAGGGCTATTATCATTGCAATTGAGAATCACATGAGTTAATATATTTAATATGCCTAATATAGTGCCTGGTTGTTTAAATGCTACTATTATCACCTGCCTGGTAGTACCACCATGGTGCTGTATATACTGATTGGTTTGATCTATCAAAGTAAGATTCCAAATGTCCTGTTATTGTCTAAGCAGAGTTTTAAAATTGCAGCCCACTATATTATTCCCACCTCAGGGATCACTCCTGTTTCCTCTGAGTTTATCTTTCTGAGGGAAACAAATAGATAACGGTTTGCTTCTAGGAGCAGACAACAACTCAGATTTCATTCAGACTCATTTGACCAATAGAGTTCATTTCATTAATCCTGGCGTTACATACCACTTAGCAAAGGGGAATAAGGCTTGGGGAGTAATGTGATTCCATGTTGCTTTTCCCAGATCAGCAGCCCATTTAGAGGAATTTGGTTAGAAATACCAATGGGCTACATAGCCAGTATTTGGCACAGCATAGGGTAGGTGATGTGGGTCAGTGAGCTGGACATAAAAGTGTTCTGAAAAGATCTGTAAAGTCTTTGGAGTTACTGATTAAAAGTAACTGGCAGGCTTGGCATTTGAGACCACTGAAAGTTTTAAATGATCTTTGCGGATATATAACACGTAGAGTAAATGTATGATACAAAGCAGTGGTTCTCAGTGCGTTTGCATCAGAATCACCAGTGGGGAGCTTTATGAAGATTTGCACAATGACAGGCTCCACTTCCACAGATTCTGAATCAGTAAGTCTCGGTAGGGTTCTGGAATCAATCAACTTTTTTAAGAGCTCCCCAAGTGACTGTGATGTGCAGTTAGCATGGGATATCGTTAGTACAAATCAGTGCTTTTAAGCCCTGACTGTGTTTTACAATTACCTTTCTATCAGCTTTTTAAAAAAATACTGATGTTCTGGAGCCGCCCCAGGGATTCTGATTTAATTTGGCCTGGTGAGGTCTGGACATTCGTGTGTTTCTTTAAAAAAATTTCTCAGGTGATTCTAATGTACAGCTAGGTTTGAGAATCACTGGCATGGTCAGCTAGATTTCCCGCCATAGTTTATTTACTCTTGAAAATTTAA
Organism: Nomascus leucogenys; assembly: GCF_006542625.1. Classification (NCBI taxonomy): domain Eukaryota; kingdom Metazoa; phylum Chordata; class Mammalia; order Primates; family Hylobatidae; genus Nomascus; species Nomascus leucogenys. The sequence continues at coordinate 37,280,884 of NC_044398.1, read as the reverse complement.
ACATAGCTTCAGGCAGCATCTTACCACCAGGAAACTGGAAAAATGAGCATTTCTGAATTTCCCTAATGTAAATGTTCAATAAAATAATCAGGTAAAAATGAAAAATGTGAATTGTTGATAGAATTAGCATTTCTTACCCTAAGCTATGAAGATTTGATCAAGTTTCCCCTGGGGATGAGAATTTACATTTCCTGAGGCTTTATATAGAATCTCAATATTTCAGCAACTCTGGGAGGTATATATAATTCCCATTTTGTAGATGAGAATTTTGAGGCTAAGGGAGGTTAAGTAGCTTGCACACTCAGTTGTGTACAGTTCCAAGGTCTAGGTTCCATTTTCTCAGTGATTTTCAACTTTGAGTGCACACTGGGATCACCTGGGGAACTTTAAAATTACCAGTGCTTGGCTGGGTGTGGTGGCTCACGCCTACTGTAGTCCCAGCACTTTGGGAGGCTGAGGCAGGCAGATCACGAGGTCAAGAGATCAAGACGATCCTGGCCAGCATGGTGAAACCCCATCTCTACTAAAAATACAAAAATTAGCTGGGTGTGGTGGCATGCACCTGTAGTTCCAGCTACTTGGGAGGCTGAGGCAGGAGAATCACTGGAATCTGGGAGGTGGGGGTTGTAGTGAGCCAAGATGGCGCCACTGCACTCCAGCCTGGCAACAGAGTGAGACTCTGTTTAAAAAAAAAAAAAAAAAAAAGACTAGTGCTGGTGTTCCATTCTCAGAGATTCAGATTTTGTTGGTCTGGTGTGGCCTGGAATTGGGATTTTGCAAAGCTTTCCAGCTAGTTCTAATGTGCAGCTGAAATTGGGAATCATGCATTACACCATGCAGCTTCCTGGTGGTCTAAATTAATTTTCTCTTACGCCCCTCTGTAGACTGCTGTGACTGGGTTCCTTGCCTTCATACGTTCACTTATAGATATCTTAGTGTCTTTTCTTTCCACTCCTTCCTCACTTTTAATAAATATGTAAAGATTGCCAGACACTGTTCTTGGTGCCAGAATGACACAGTGATGACAGGACAGACCAAGTTGCCAGCCTCACAGTACTTATATTGGGGGAGATAGACAATAAACATGTGAGAAGATACATATGGACTTACATAGGTAAGCAAACTTTAAGGTAATAAAAAGTGCTTTTGGGAAAAATAAAGCAGGATGATGAGTAGAGATCCCAGCAGCAATGCATGAGATTCCATTTGCTCCACATCCTCACCAGAATCACTTTGTATTGGATTGTGTGTGTGTGCTTGATTTTCGCGTTTCTAAGAGGTATGTAGCAGTATTTCGTTATGGTTTTCCTTTGCATTTTTGTGTTGGCCAGTTGTATTAATCATCTTTTCATATATTTATTTGCCATCTATGTTTCTTCTTTGGTGAAGTATCTGTTCACATCTTTTGACTGTTTAAAATTGGGTCGTCCTCTTTTTGAGTTATAAGGGTCTATGTATTTAGGATATAAGTCCTTCCTCAGATGTGTGTTTTGCAAATATCTTCTCCCAGACTGGGACTTGACTTTGCATTTTCTTAATGCTGTTTTCTGAAGAGCAGAAGCTTTTTGATTTTTTTGAAGTCAAGTTATCAATTATTTCTTTTGTGGCTTGTGCTTAGTGTCTTAAGAAATCTTTGTGTAATCCAGTGTCACAAAAGTTTTCCCCGAAGCTTTCATCCAGAAGTTTTAAAGGTTTAGAGTTTGCATTTAGGTCTGTCATCTATTTTGAGTTGATTTTTGTACGTAATAGGAGTATGGGGTGAAGTTCATAATTCTGTATGTGGATGTCTCATTTTGCCAACACACTTGTTGAAAGCACTATCTTATCCCCATTATATTATCTTGGCACCTTTCCCCTCCTAAATCAATTGTTGCTATGTGTGAATTATTCCTAATCTCTCTGTTCTTTCCTGCTGAGGTATATGTCTATTCTTATACCAGCACCACATTGGATCCTAGTCAGTGAAATAAAGGTCCTAGTCAGTGAAATAAAGGAAGGAAAAGATATAAATGTACACAGATTAAAAAGGAAGAAATAAAATTATCTTTATTTGCAGACAACATGATTGTTTATGTAGGAGCCCGAGGAATCTACAAAAAAGCAACTAGAAATAACATGACTTTGGCAAAGACACAGGATGTGAGGCCAATATACAAAAATCAATTGTATTTAGCACTGGCAATGAACAATTGGAAATTAAAACTTAAAAATACAATAGTATCAAAAACATGAAGAACTGAGGGATAAATCTAATGATGTTCTGTAATATTTGAATACTAAAAACTATAAAACATTGAAGAGAGAAAGAAAACCAAATAAATGGAGAAATAAATCTATTCTACTTGATAATATTTTGTTAAGGGTTTTTTTGTATATATATTCATGAGAGATATTGGTGTATAAAGATACTGGTCTGTAATATTCTTGATTTTGGTATCAAGGTTAATGGTGGTCTCATAAATTAGTTTCGAGTGTTCTCTTTTCTGTTTTCTGGAACATTTTGTATAGGATTGTTATTCTTCCTTAAAGGTTTGGTAGAGTTCAACAGAGAGGTATCTGGGCCTAGAGTTTCCCTGTGTTAGTTTTATACCATGGACTCAAGTTTTTAAAACTATATATGGCTATTCAGATTTTATATGCTACTCAGTTCTTTTTGAGTGAACTTTAGTACTTTGTGTCTTTCAAGGAATTAGTTCTTTTCATCTGTGTTATCAACTTTGGCATACAGTTGTTTGCAATACTTTCTTATTATTCTTTTAATGGCACTAACATTAGGATCTGTAGTGAAGTCCTCTTTTTCACTTAATTTCTGATTTTGGTTATTTGTGTATCTCATCTTCTCTGCCTCCCTCCTTCTCTCCCTCCTTTATCTCTTCCTCTCCCTCTTTCCTTCCCACCCCTTCCTTTCTTTCAATAGTCAATTCTAGAGCTGCACTGTTCAATAGTTATCCCTAGTCACATCTGTCTATTTAAATGTAAATTAATTTCAATAAAATTACATTAAAAATTGAGTTCCTCAGTCACACTGGCCACATTTTAAGTGATCAGTAGTCACAAGTTGCTTCCACATTGGAGGGTGCTGCTATATAGAATGTTTTCATCATTATAGAAAGTTCTACTGGACATTGAGGGTCTAGAGGTTAGTAGTTTTTTAAAAAATCTTTTCACGGACCTCTTTTGGGTTTCATTGATTTTTCTCTGTTATTTTTTTATTTTCCATTTCATTGATTTTTTTTTCTCTTTATTATTGCCCTCTTTTTGCTTGCCTTGGATTTAATTTCTTTTTTAATTTCTTAAGGTAGGAACTTAGATTACTCATTTGAGGCCTCTATTGTTTCCCAATATAAATATTTAATGCTATAAATTTCTCTGTCAGCACTGTTTTAGCTGCATCCACTAATTTTGATGTTGTATTTTTACCTTCATTCAATTCAGAATATTGTATAATTTCCTTTGTCACTTCTTTGAATTGGGGTTATTTAGAAATATATTGTTTAATTTCCAAATATTTGAGAATTTTAAAGATTTATTTCTGTTGATTTCTATTTTAATTCCATTTTTAAAAGCATATTTTGTATTTCAGTTTAATGTTTTGTGGTTTGTTTTTAGGCCCAGAATATGGACTATCCTTGTGAATGTTCCATGTCCACTTTAATACGGGTATTTTGTTGTTGGTTGGGATGCCCTATAAAAGTTAGGTCAAATTGCTTCATGGTGTTGTTCAGATTTTCTGTGTCCTTATTATCTGTCTACTTGTCTCCAATGTTGTTGTAGATTTTTCTGTTTTTTTTTTCATTTCAGTTTTTATCACTTTGGAAGCTATGTTGTTGGATACACACACATTTAGAATTCCTATGTATTATGTAATGCCCCTTTTTATTTCTGGAAATGTTTATCATTTATTAAAGTCTATGTCGTTGATGTTAATATGGCCATTCTACCTTTCTTTTGATTAATGTTTACGTGGGTTATCTTTTTTCCATTTTTTTTAGTTTATCAATGTCTTCATATGTAAGGTGGGTTTCTTGTAGACAGTATATAATTGGATCTCACTTTTTTAATCCAGTCAGACAATCCCTGACTTTTAATTTGGATGGCCAGACCATTTACAATTAATATAATTATTGATATGATTAGATCTTAATCTATCATCTTGCCAGGTTTGCACTTGCCTTACCTGCTCTTTAATCTATTCCCTTCTTTTCCCATACCCTTTTGGCTTAAATGAGGCTTTCTTTAATTACTCAATTTTTTACTCCATTTTATCTCCACTCTGCCCTTATGTTGCTTCTGCTTTTTCTCCTCCATGCTTCTTCTCCTTCTTTTTATTCTTTTTCTTAGTGGTTACTCTAGACTATGTAAGTTTGTCACAGTCTACCTTCAAATAATATATCATTTCACATATAGTATAATATATATACCATACAACAGTACGCTTCCATTATTTCCCACCCATACTTTGTGTTATGATTGCCATACATTTTACGTCTACATATCTTATAAACTCTACCATATAATTGTCATTATTTTTGCTTTAGACAGTTATCTTTTAAAATTCTTGTTCTCTTTGCTCTTAAAAATCTTATTTTATAGACTACTTTTAGAACAGTTTTAGATTTATAAAAAAATTGAGTATATAGTACAGAAAGTTACCCTATACCCCCTCAGCCCCACGGTTTTCCCTGTTATTAATATGTTGCATTTGTTTGGTACATTTGTTATAGTTAGTAAGCCAATATCTATAGATTAGTATTAACTGAAGTCTCTAGTTTACATTAAGGTTCACTAGTTATATTGTACATTTCTATGGGTTTTGACAAATATATGTCATGTATCCACAATTATAGTATCATACTAAATAGTTTCATTGCCCTAAAAGTCTTCTGTGCTTCATCTATTCATTATTTCAGCTCAATCCCTGAACTCCTGCTAACCACTGATCTTTTTGCTGTCTCAAAAGCTTTTTTCCTACAGTGTCATATAGTTGGAATTATATAGTATGCAGCCTTTCAAATTGGCTTCTTTTCTTCAGAAACATTGATTTAAGCTTTCTCCACATCTCATCATAGCTTGATAGCTTATTGTTTATCATTATATAGATAGATATTCCTTGAAAGGGCCATATGTGCAAAATAACCTCCAAATACAGAAGGAGCCAAGAAATCAAAGAATGAGGCAGGCATATCTAGTTTATTGGCAGAGGGTGATTTTTAGGGGGAACTTATGGACAGAAATGTGTTCTTGGGCAGAAATGTGTTCTTGTAAGACAGGTAGATGTTCACACCATTAGTCCCCAGACTCAGGGCTTATATACCATAGGGAAAGAGTATATACATGCTCCATAGACAATTAAAGACAACCTTCCAGAGCAGAGGGTGCTGGGGGCAGGGTTCGGGGATAAAGCTCCCCAGAGTTTCTATGTTTTGTGTTCGGCTACCAGGGCAGGTAGGGAAATGCCATCAGGTGGCAGCAGGGTTAGGCAGGTCTGGTTTCAGACTCTCCTTGGGCAGGGCTTGCTGAGGCCACTGGGGGGACTGGGGGTTGGTTCTCCAGCCAATGGGGTTATGTTCGATAGGGGACCTTGGCCACCTCTACTGTATTATATAGTTTGCCAGGGAAGTCAGGGATAGCCAGTAGCAAGAGGCCTGACTCATCTCCCATGCAGTTGGCAAGCCCACATATCCTGCAATGCCCCGCCCAGACCTTGCCCCTGCTCTGTTGGTGGCATTTCTTGTACTCCTGCACTTGCTTGTATCTGCAACAGCTCCTGCTCCTTCCTCAGACTCCACTCCAGAAAATTTGTGCCCAGTCAAAATCACTACCAATTTCATCTAGGAGCTTTCTTCACCCCACAACACTTCCGCAGTTCTGCTAGTTGTCTTCCTCAAGGGCCCCAGTGAGATATAGTCAGGGATGGCTTCCCTGTGCTTGAGCTGGAGACTGGGAGTGCATACAAGGCACTTCCTGCTGCTACTTCATATTTTGTGTGACTCTCTAAATCCTTTCCATCTCTAGGTAAGGTTAAATTCTCTTGTGATCTGGATTTTCAGATTCCCAGTAGGGATGTGTGTTTGGAGGTTGGTTTTCTCCCTCTTACACTTTGGGAACTCACAGTTTTTCTCCTGTTTCACAGAATTTGCAGTGGCTTGCCTATTTTGCCAAATTTTTAGATGAGGTTGTTTGTTTTCTCATTGTTGAGCTTTAAGAGTTCTTTGTTTATTTTTTATTAGAAATTTTCTATCAGATATGTGCTTTCTCAAACATTTTCTCCTGGTCTGTAGCTTGTCTTTGTAGTCTCTTAACAGTGTATTTTGCAGAAAAGAAGTTTTTAATTTTAATAAAGTCCAACTTATCAACTTTGTTTCCTGGATTATCCTTTTGGTGTTGTATTTAAAATCTCATTGCCAAAACCAAGGTCACATAGATTTTCTCTTTTATTATTGTTGTGTGGTTGAATTTTATACCCCAAGAGAATATTTTGAAGTCCTAACCCCAGATACCTGTGAGCCCAACCTTACTTAGAAATAGGATCTTTGCAGATGTTAAACAAGTTAAGCTGCGGTCCTAATGCAATGACTGGTATCCCTGTAAAACAAGGGAAATTTGGACACAGACAGAGGGAGAAATTCATGTAACAGCAGAGGCTGAAATTGGAGTGGGATGTCTATAACCAGGGAACATCAAGGATTACTGAAACCACCAAAAGTTAGGAAGAGACAAGGAAACATCCTTCCCTGGGGCCTAAGAGAGGGCATGGCCTTGCTGCCACCCTCAGACTTCTGCCCCCAGTACTGTGAGAGAATACATTTCTGCGTTTTTAAGCCATCCAATTTGCGGCACTTTATTATGGCACCCATAGGAAATGAATACATATTTTGATACTAGGAAATCTTTTTCTGTTGGAATAAGTACCTAAAAATCATGGAAGTGGCTTTGGAATTGTGTATAGACTGGAATAATTTTTAGGTGCATAATATAAAAAGCCTAGACTGCTTTGAAAAGACTATTGATAGAAATACAGATATTAAAGGTGATTCTGGTGAAGGCTCAGTAGAGAGGGGAATTTTAGAAAAAGCATCTCTCATAGATTCTTTGCATCTTAGAGAATACATATATTGTCATGAACAGAATGTTACTAGAAATGTGAACTTTAAAGGTGCTTCTTGTGAGGCCTTAAAAAGGAAGTGGTGAATATATTATCAGACACTGGAGGAAAAGTGATCCTTATTACAGAGTGGCAGAAATTTGGCTGAACTGTGTTTTACCTGTGGGTGGAAAGCAGAACTTGTAGGCAATGAGCTGAGGAGATTTCTAAGTGGGAAAGATGGGGCCATGGTTTCTCCTTGCTGCTTATAGTGAAATGCAAAAGGAAAGAGATAACTTGAGGAAGGAATTGTTAAGCAAAGGAACCAGCACTTGATGGGTCTGAAAGTTCTCAGCCAATCCAGGAAACATACTCCCGAAACAGGACTAAGGGTGTGGCTGAACAACCATTCACTAAAAAGATTACATGTGTGACTCATGGATCCAGACAGCCCTCTCAGGCCCTGGAAACCTAATGAAAATTTCCCTGCCATGTTTTGGACTTGTTTGAGACCTGTGACCCATTTTTTCCTTCCAGTTTCTCCCTTTTGGAAGGGGACTGTCTGTCCTATGCCTGTTGTATTTTGGAAGCAGATAACTTGTTTTGTGGATTTCAGTGTCTATAGGAGAGAAATTTTGCCTCAGGATGGACCATACCCAGGATCTCACACATACTTGATTTAGATGATTTAGGAGATGAGATTTGGGACATTACAGTTGATATTTAGAGGCAATTTTGACTTAGAGTTGATGCTGTAATGGGTCGAGGCTCCTGGAGATGTTGAAATGGGATGAATGTATTTTGCACACAGTAAGGATGTGACTTTTGGGGGATTGGAGAGAAGACTGTTGTGGTTTAAACTGTGTGAGACAGTTGAATCGTGCTGTCCAAGGATTTCTGGCAATCACCAAAAGACAGGAAGAGACAAGGAAGTATACTCCCCTAGAGCCTTCAGATAGAGTGCAGCCCTGCTGACACCTTGATTTAAGGCTTCTAATTTCCAGATTTGTTTTCCCTTCTTTTAAGCCACCCAATTTGTGGTACCGTGTTACAGCAGCCCTTGGGCACCAATACAGTTATCTTCTAGAATTTTGAGAGTAAAAACTCTCAAAATTGTGTTTTACATTTAGGTCTGTGATTCATTTTGAGTTTTTTTTTTTGTGAAAGGTGTAAGGTCTGTTCCATTATCATTTGTTGAAAAAGAATATTCTTTCTTCGTTGAATTTTCTTTGATTCTTTACTAAAGATCAGTTGACTACATTTGTGTGGATATATTTATATGGATATTCTATTCTGTTCCACTGATCTATTTGTCTATTCTTTCAACAGTACCTTGTGGTCTTGATTATTGTAGCTTTATAGTAAGTCTTGAAATCTTGTATTATCTGTCTTCCAACTTTGTTCTTCTTTAGTATTTTGATGATTATTTTGGGTTTTCTGCCTTTTCATATAGACTTCAGAATGAATTTGTTGATATCCATGAAACAATTTGCTGGTATTTTTGTTGGAATTACATTGGCTTTATAAACCATATTGGGAAGAATTGAGGTCTTAAAAATATTGAGTGTTTCTATCCATGAACATGAAATATCTCTCCATTTGTTTAGATATTTGCTTTCCTTTGTCAAAGTTTGGTAGAGTTTCTCATATAGATCCTGTATATATTTTGTTATATTTATACCTATATATTTCAGTTTTGGGGAGCAGCTAATGTAAATGATACTGTGTTTTAAATTTCTGATTCCAATTGTTAATTGCTGGTTTATAGAAAAGGAATTGACTTTTGCATATTAACTTTGTATTCTGCAGCCTTGCTATAATTGCTTATTAAGTTCCAGGAGCTTTTATTTATTGATTTATTTCGAGATGGAGTCTCGCTCTGTTGCCCAGGCTGGAGTGCGGTGGTGCGATCTCAGGTCACAGCAACCTCTGCCTCCCGGGTTCAAGAGAATCTCCTGCCTCAGCCTCTCGAGTAGCTGAGATTACAGGCGCACAGCACCATGCCCAGCTAATTTTTTGTAGTTTTAGTAGAGATAGCGCTTCACCATCTTGGTCAGGCTGGTCTCAAACTCCTGACCTCAAGTGATCTGCATGCCTCAGCCTCCCAAGGTGCTGGGATTACAGGTGTGAGCCACTGCGCCCAGCTAAGTTCCAGGTCTTCGGTGTTTTAAGGAGAAAGTTTATGGACTTAAATAATTTTGTATCTGCAAAAGATCCATATTGCCCATAACCCTTTTCTAAATCTTTTGTTTTATAGATTAAGTGGCTAATTGTTTTTGTTTATTCTTTGAGATATTTTATATAGACATTCATGTCATCTGAGAAGTAAGGCAGTTTTATTTTTTCCTTTCCAACTGTATGCCTTTTCTTATTGAATTAGTCAGAAGTTGTATATGATGTTGAATAGGAGTGGTGAAAAAGAACATCCTTGCCTTGTTACCTATCTTAGAGGAAAGCCTGTAGTTTCTTCCTGTAGATTTTTTTTGTAGATATTTTTTATCAAGTTGAGAAAGTTTGCCTCTAGTCCTAGTTTTCCAAGAATTTTTTTTTAAATCAAGGATGGAATTTGGATTTTGTCAAATGCTTTTTTGCATCTATTGATATGATTATATGAATTGTCAAGAATCAGTGAGTACTTTGCCAGATGTCCATTAAACTATGAGCTCCTTGGAGGCAGAAGTTATTGCATCATCCCTGGATCCACATCTCTGATACAGTGACTAGCACATTGTAGACACTCAAAGCCTGCTGAATTGATTTAGTGTTTTACTTTTCACAGTCAAGAGATCACACACCTGAAAGACATATTTGTGACATATTCAGTAAGTGGAAGGTGTGGTTGCCAGGCAACCATACCCCAGCCTGGGTTGTTTGGTGACTGGATAAGGTATGGGGCTGGTGGTCTCCGAACCATCCTAATCACTTTCTTAGAACTACCTGATTGAGGCTAAGGGCATGCCACTTTCTGTTTATTTTTCTGTTTGTCCTTTTCTTCTGTTTGTTCTTGAATTAGTCACTGTGCAACTTTAGCCACTCACTTCTAAGTAGCATAGAGTCCCCCAAAACATGAGTACCATTTGCTATTCTTTAGGAACAGCTTTATTACCAGAAGTGGGTGGCTCAGGCATCCCTGCCTTATCACAGGGAAGTATTTTCCACCTATTACTTCATATCTGACTGTGAGGACCACAAAGGAGTGAGAAGGTGGGGAAGGTGAGCTAAGAGAGGGAAGAATTTCAAATGAGGAGAACTTGCTGCTGCTGCTGCTGCTGCTTCCTCTTTTTTTTTTTTCCAGGCTGCAGAAACTCAGGGTTCAAACCATTAAATGATGAGAAAGCTAGAAGGTTGGTTTTCTCTTCTCATTATTAACTTATCACGGAGAAGATGTCTACAGAGGATAGAGGAGCAGGAACATGCCTTTTCTTTTTTCTCTGTTCGTGGCAGGGCTTCTAAAAGGAGCCTGACTATAGCTCTCAGTTCAGACAAGAATATTATAACCATCACTAATGGTCTTCAGTGTTTTAAGGAGAAAGTTTATGGACTTAAAAAATTTTGTACCTTCTAAAGATCCATATTGCCCATAGCCCTTTTCTAAATCTTTTATAGATTAAGTGACTAAAGATTAAGGACAAGGTTGGCCTTTAGGCATATGTGGGCCTATGGATATAATCTGAGTAAGTCAGGAAGTTCTCTCTCTGACTTCATTTTCTTAGTGCAGATGCCTTCCTTGTCCTTTAGGTGGCATATTGTTTTTTCTGGAATCCGTTGCGAAACTGTTCTTATCTACTTAATGGGAACTCATTTGAAGTCTGAGTCTTGAGGGAATAGGCAGAACAGGCATGTTGGAAGGAAAGTATGAGTCTCAGGTGAGTCTCAGGTGGGAGGGACAACTGTGTATTATAATTTTACTTGGAGTTTTCTCTGGTTTGATGATCTTTTATTGAGCTGTAATTTTAGTCCTTACTTACATAAGCCCATTGACTGCACATTATGAGACATTAGTCTGGAATTCCTCTTTTCATGATAGCAGAACAAGTTAAATTTTGTTGGACATATATATTTTTATATTAAGAACATATTAGCTTGTTACTTTAAAAAAAATGTAGTGCAAATATGGTCAGATGTAGGTAAGCCTTGTATGCAAAATTATTTGCAGTTAAAAATATTGCAACATTACACAGTTTGTTTTTCCTTCTTTTGCAGAAATGGCTGTTCTGTGATTACCCTGGGATGATGTTCAGGTAATGCTGTATAGTTTTTTCTCTCCTAGGAAGTGGAAGGCAGGAACTTAGAAAGTGAGATATAACTAAGAAGGGTCTGTTAATGAGGATGACAACGTATTCTCCCATGCTAGCCTTTGTCAGAGCTCTCTAAGACTACTCCCAGGTTCAGTGATTGGATAGAAGGATTCATAGGGTTCAGCAGGTAGTCACATTCATGGCTAAGATATGGTAGACTGAAAAGGTACAAAGCAAAATCAACAAAGGGAAATCAGATACAAGCTCCCCAGAATATTCTCCTTGTGGAGTCACATAGGATGCATTAACTTTCTGAATAACAAGGTATGGAAACTTGTGTGAAGTGTTGTCTATCAGGGAAGCTTATCTGAGCTTAAGAGTTTAGGGTCTTTTATCAAGGGTTAGTCATGAGCACAGACTGTCAGTGCGACTGATAGCAGTCACTGAAATTCCAGATACCTAGAAGCAAAGCAGATGTTTTAGGAGAAATGAGCTACTTTTCTCATTTAGAAAAAATTTTATATTAATGTAGACACTGATTTTACCAGCCAAGTTCTCAGACACCAGCCAAGGGCCAGGCTTGTATGCAGGCATTCCTAAGGAGACTCATCTTGGACCTGGTAGGTGAAGTCATGAATTTTTGTCTGCACACATATGTAATGTGTATACATTCCTGACTTACATGATCTCAGTTATGGAAATGGTTCAGCTGCACCCAGTAAATAAGTAGTTCTTTGGAGTATGGAAGCCAAGGTCCACGAATGAAACCGTGCCCCAAAGAGTTAACCAGTGGCAAAGAGAAATTCTTGAATTTATAGGATTGGTTGATAAAAATAAAAAACAAAAACAACTTTCTGAAACACTGAAATTCTCTCTGCTTTTAAGATAACAAAACTGGCTGAAATCAGTTGGAACCAATACAGCAAACTAGAGTCTACACAGAATGAGCTTGCTGATGCCACAGCCCAAATTTCCACTGCGTTTCGTACTAACTCCCCCTGAATTTACATATGTGACCCATGAGATAACATGAAGAGATACTGCACTTGCCCAAAGCCTTTTCAGACCCCCCTTTCCTTCTGCCAATCTCCTACTATCCCCAAATTATCTCTCTAAACATTTTCTAACCAAAATACTGCCTTAAAAACAGTACAGGAAGACAGATTTGAGCTAGACTCCTGTCTCCTTGTTGGTTGACCTACAAAAAAGTCTTTTCTCAAAAACCCAGTGCCGTAGTGTTGGCTTCTAACACATTGAACAGTGAACTCTTTTGCTTGGTAACAGTGATTGGAGGTACAAGAATTGTGTCTTTTGAAATAAAGCACCCTCTTGTAATTACTGATACACTTCCAAAAGAGAGGGAGAGGAATGTAGGCAGGAGGGAAGAAAAGAAGTTTAAACAGACAGATGGACAAACAGATGGACCTGAGCTTCAGGAGGTTGGAGGGAATATGCCAAAGCAATTTATATCGTGAATGAAACAAGCAGTAGAAGGTTGTTTGCCTTGCACCTTAATAGCAGAGGCATCCAGGTAACAGAGTCATTTCGGAAAGATGTCTTAAGTCATTCATTACATTTACTTGAACCATTCTAATAATTGATAAAGTATTTGCTCAGAATATAGCTCGTGGCAACTGTATCATCAGTCCCTGGGTTTCAAGGGTGAAGCATTGTTGACATAGGGTTCCAGTGCCTTTGAAACCTTAAGTCTTCCATTGTTCCAATGGATGCTCACAGTAATCCTTAATGAGCTTGCTGCTAACACAGATGGTGACAGTTTGTTCTCATGTCTATGATGGGTGGGTAGCAACTATTTTTTAATGTTTAAACTTGCATTAATAATGATATTATCTTTATACAAGTGTTTCTATATTTTATTTTAATTGAAGTACATAATCTTTTTGTGGCTTTTTAAAAATCAACCTTATTGAGGTATAATTATGTATAAAGCTTTTAACCTTGCAAGTAAAGACGGTTTTATTTCTTCCTTCCCAATATGAATTCTTTTATTTTATTTTTCTTGTTTTGCCTGATTGCATTGGGCAGAACTGTCAGTGGCTCTGGAGGTAGCACTTTAGCACTTCACTTCTCCCTGCTTCCCTCTGAGCCCCCAGACCTCACACTCACATACTACAGGGAATGATTGATTAAGAAACCATGGAATGACATTTCTTAATGGTTATGTTTATAATCAGAAAAAGCAATAACACCATTCCTTATAAAAAACTAAGAACCATTATTAAAAGGCATAAAACATGCCAAATAATTACTAGTAGTCTAAGAGCTTGTACTGAGAATTTAGTCACAGGAAATACAGATTTCAGAGGAAGGAACTCTTATCCCTGGGGTGCCTACAGGTTGAGACTTCTTTCATTCCCTTCTCTTCAGGCTAGTATAGGTCTCAGGGAGTAGTGTGTGATAGAACTTTCACAAGAATTAGAAGTAACCCCAGCCCTGGTGCTGAGCATGTCATTTTACATTGTGTATTTTGGCATCTTGCACCCAACCCAAAGTCCACTGTGAAGAAATAATCTTTGTTAGCACCTGCTTCAGTTTTGAGAAAGTTTGAGATAGACTGAAAATAGTGTCCCAGCTGAGAATTTGAGAATATGTACAGTATTCAGTGACTCTCCAATTATGTCACCCTGCCACCTGAGGAAAGGTGTTTTGCTTTTGTTTCCTGAGCAAACCAAACACTTGTAGTTTTTCTTTTTTTTATGATTAGATGGGATCACTTTGTTTCATATTGGAGCTTTTGTTCCTCTATCCTCAGTGCTCTATCACAGAATAAGTAATACTTTTTTAAGGATTTCCCTTTTATCAGGGCTAATTCTCTATTTTCTGTACTATTGCACCTTCCCCAGGAGTTGGAGAGAAACCTTTATCTTACGGACCTGACCACTGGTCCCTCAATATCTTTCACAATCTTTCCCTCAGGGACCGAGTGCCTATCACTCAAGTGATATCTTTGTGACTTCTCAGAGTTCTTAATGTGGACATGCAGATTAGTTACCTGGTGATACGTACACATTCTTTATGGAGTTAACTAGTTAGTACCTCAAACATTTCTTGCCATGTCTCCAATGTGTTAGTCTAGTGGCTGGAGATTCAAAAGTGAAAATGTTACAGTTTCTGTCCTCAAGATGCTTATGGTCCAACCCGAGGAGATGAGTCCAGAAATCATTATAAAACATGGAGCTTACAGGGGAAGCGCTTGCAGGGGCTTACTTAGCCAAGCTTGAGGGGAGGTGGGAAATATGGTAAAAGCTTGCACTATATTTTCTGAAAAGTTTTCTTCTGCAAATGAAGATTTTTTTTTGTCATATTGTTTACTTTTCTAGGCTACCTAAAATTTCAGCACACGTGTGTTGATGTTGACTTGTATGATCTTATTACTGATTTACTACAGTAGCTGCAACTCAAAATTGAATTAAATGTTAATCACTTTAATATTGCTTTGTTTTGCCTATTTTAAGATATACTAGAAAACATGCCAGGAAAGGGAAATTTATCCAGTTTAATTCTTGTGTTTCTGTAGGGTTATCTGTGACTCACTGCACTGTTGTTTATTAAAATACTAGGATTAGGCATGCAGATGATCAAAGCTGTTCTGATGGAAGGTTTGAACAACTGACTGTTGGTATGGTTTGATATGAATTTTAGTCTATTCATCTGTGCACTAGAGAGGTCTTACTAATATGTGTGTGTATTTATATAAAGAGGATAAGTCATTGGGGTAAAGGACCATTCACATATTTATTTGTGGAATGCAAGGTATAGCATGTTTAAACCCTAGTATTTGAATTAGTAAGAGTGTCTCCAGTTATCAAGGGGTGTCTTGAAATTACTTGATAAAATTTGAAACAAAATTTATTTTGTCTTTAATTAAAATTGACTATTTTGTGTCTTTTCAATAACATAGTTGGTAGGCAGAAGCTTAGGTGTCATTCTCAGAGGTTCTTAGTTAATTCTGAGGTCCTTAAGATCTCATGTCTGCTTCCAGGGAAGGCTCCTCACTGAAATCTATTACCTCACTACCAGTCATGAGACCACTGCCGTCCTTTTGTTTTTGTTTTTAATTGAGACAGAGTCTTGCTCTGTTGTGAAGGCTGGAGTACAGTGGCACAATCATAGCTTATTGCAGCCTCCATCTCGCAGGCTCAAGTGATCCTCTTGAGTATCTACTGCTTAGCCACCCAAGTAGCTGGGACTACAGGTGAGTGCCACCACACCTGGCTATCTTTTTCTTTTTTTTAATTTTTGGTAGAGATGAGGTCTCACTGGGTTGCTCAGGCTGGCCTCAAACTCTTGAGCTCAAGTGATCTTCCCACTTCGGCCTCCCAAAGTGCTGGGATTATGGGTGTGAGCCACTGTGCCTAGCCCTCCTCCTATTTAAAAAAGATATTCTTCCCCTTGTCAAAGTAGAGTTTTTTAAAAATTAAAAATGTGACTCATACAAATTTGAAATGAAACTAGGTTAAACATTTTACTCAGTGTATTAATTAGTGAAGAAACCAGGAAGATGGCAAAAGTAGTTCAAAGAACAGTTTGAGGATCTAGGTTTTTCACTGGCGTTTTGAACCAATGTTAGAGTAAGAATGCTAGATTAGATTAAGAAAACCTGTTTAATGCCAGACAGAAATAAATTATAATCTTTAGTGTTACCTTATCAGACAGAAATTATTTGTATCACTGCTGGACAAAAATCTATAGGTTACCTTGTAATTGCATTAAGTCTAGGACTTTTAATCAGTAGTAAACAATGAACTGAATAAATTAGTACAATTTCCCCACATAAGTAATCTTTGGGATGGCCTGTCATTCTTTTATGACATTGAAGTGACATTCCACTTATCTTTTTGCCTTACTTTCACATTTTAATTTAATTTAATTTTTTTTTGCCACAGGGTCTGGCTCTGTTACCCAGGCTGGACTGCAGTGGCATGATCTTGGCTCACTGTATCCTCCTCCCAGGCTCAAGCCATTCTCCTACCTCAGCTTTTCAAGTAGCTGGGACCACAGGTGTGTGCCACCACGCCCATCTAATTTTTGTAGAGACAGGGTTTCACCCAATTGCCCCAGCTGGTCTCAAATTCCTGAGCTCAAGCGATCCTCCTGCCTCGGCCTCCCAAAGTGCTAGGATTATAGGCATGAGCCACCACATCTAGCCTTAAATAATTTTTTAACACCTATATCTCAAAGTTTTTAAAATAAATCTGTTTCACACATTAACTTTAGATTCAGATTATAATAATACCATTTTATTTGCAGATAGTTAATGGAAAGGTCTTCGGACAAAAAGTCTCCTTGGTTTTAACCAATGGGAGCAATGTAACATGGCCTTACAGGCCCCTTATGGCAAGAGTTAGAAAAGAAAAGATATTTATTCTGTGTGAGAACTTTTTATAGATTGAATGAACAAGAACTTCTTGAAGACGGGCTCTGTAATTAATTATTATTTATTCAATACTGAATTCTCAGCACCTAATTTAGCCTAGGTGTGGCATTTAAATAATTGAGTTTCCATTGAGTGACATTGATTGAATTTGTGTGTGTGTGTGTCTGTGTGTGTTTATATAAAGAGATCCATCATTGGAGTGGAGGGGCCATTCACATATTTATTTGTGGAATGCAAGGTATAGCATATTTAAGCTCTGGTATTTGAATAAATAAGCATATCTCCAGTTCTCAAGGAATATCCTGACATTATTTGATAAAATTTCAAATGAAATTTATTTTGTCTTTAATTAAAATTGCACTGTTTTAAATATTTTGAATTGATGAGTAATAATATGTCAAAGCTGTGACAGCTCCAGTTGTCTAACAGAAAAATCTTTGGCTTTGTGTGTTTTACCAGGTGAAGAAAAATTGTTTGCTGGCCCCCAGGATACTAATTAGACCTTTGGCCTGACTCACAGGACACTAAGGCTCCTTTTCTGAAGAAGCCTTTTACCAGTCTCATTTAGGGGATGGGAACAACATGTCTTCACCTAGGGACTTTAGAGCAGAGTCTGGTAGGTGCATCATCTACTTTTGTGGGTATGGGATCAGGAGGAGCTACAGCAGTGCCTCTCAGACTGTAGATTTGCATAGAGACCACCAGTGGATTATTATCCTGCATATTCTGATCCCCTGGGTCTTGGTGGGGTGGGGTAGGGGGGCAAGACTCTGCATTTCTAGTAAGCCATCACACTTAGAGTAACAACAATTAAACTCTAGTGTTTTACTTTACCCTTTTCAAATGGCATTTTTTTTTCCTGATTATAAATGTAATATAGGTTTATTGTGAAGAATTTGGGAAGTACAAAAAAGCACCAAAACACAAAGAAAACAAGAAGACAATAAAAACAACCTGTAATCTGCCACAAAGCTGTTTGTTTCCATAATTTTGTTAGATGTGAGCTCAGGGCATATACATTTCTAAGGTTTTTGATACATCTACTAATGCAGTGTTTTAGTTAAATGTCAGCTGTCTCCCAGCTGACCCATATTGCCATTGTCTTGCTTAAAACATTAGTAGCTTGCCATCATTTTTCAGTATGTCTTTTATGCCTTTTCTCATTCCTTCCACCTTCAGCCCAGCTTCTATTCCCTCTTCTACCCGCCCTCCTTGTCATTATTATTGCTCCCTCCCTAGAAGTGTTTTTCCAATCCTTATCGGGTATAATTGACAAAAATTGTGTATATGTAAGGTGTGCAACTTGATGTTTTGATTTGTCTATATACTGTGAAATTATTACCACAATTAAGCTAATATATCCACCACCTCACAGTTACCATTTTCTTTCTTTGTGTGTGTATTACAAACATAAGATCTACCCTCTTAGCAAATGTCATTACAATACAGTATTGTATGTATTATGCTATACATCAGATCTTCAGAACATATTCATCTTGTGTAACTGATACTTGATACCATCTGACCAACAACTCCCCATTTCCTCCTTCCCCTATCCCCTGGCAACCACCATTCTGCTATCTGCTTTTGTGAGCCTGGATTTCATCTGTAAGTCAGATTATGCAATATTTGTGTAAGGTGAGGGATAGGAGTCTAAGTTTATTCTGCATAGGAATATGCAGTTTTTTCCAGGACCATTTATAGAAGATACTATCTTGTCCCCAATATATGTTCTTCGTGCCTTGTCATAAAACAGTTGGCTATAAACACATGGAATTATTTCTGGGTTCTCTATTCTATTCCACTGGTATATGTGTCTGTTTTCATGCCAGTATCATGATTTTGTGGTTACTATAGATTTGTAGTATATTTTGAAGTCAGGTAGTGTAATACCCCAAGATTTGTTCTTGTTTTTTTTGTTGTTGTTTGTTTGTTTTTATTTTGTTTTTGTTTTTCTTGGCTCAGAATTGCTTTGGCTATTTGGAGTATTTTTTGTACTTCCATATGAATTTTAGGATTTTAAAATTTCTCTGAAGAATGTCATTGGTATTTTGATAGGAATTGCATTGAGCTCTCAGATTCTTTGGTTATATTGTCATTTTAAAAATATTTATTCTTTCATTCCATGAACATGGGATGTCTTTCCATTGGTTTGTGTCGTCTTCAATTTGTTTCATCAATTTTTTATAGTTTTTATTGTAGAGATCTTTAATCTCTGGTTAAATTTATTCCTAGGTATTTTTTTTTGTAGTTATTGTAAATGAGATTGCTTACTTGATTTCTTTTTCAGGTAGTTATTGTTGTATAGAAATGCTACTGATTTTTGCATGTTGATTTTGTATCCTGCAACTTTACTTAATTTGTTTATCAGTTCTAAGAGTTTTTTGGTGGATTCTTCAGGTTTTTGCATTTGTAAGAGCATGTCATCTGCAAACAGGGACAAATTTGACTTCCTCCTTTTCAATTTGGATGCCTTTTATTTGTTTCTCTTGCCTAATTGCTCTGGCAAGGACTTCCTATATGGTATAATTTGGATGTTTATCTCTTCTAATCATTTTGAAAGGTAATCCCCAACCTGGTGGGAGATGTTGGATCATAGGGGCAGATCCTTCGTGAATGGCTTGGTGTTATCCCCCTGGTGATGAGTGAGTGCTCGCTCAGCTCATGTGAGATCTGGTTGTTCAAAGGAGTCTGGAACCTCCCCTTCTCTCTTGCTTTGTCTCTCACCATGTGATATGCTGGCTCCTCATTCACTTTTTGCCATGACTATAAGCCTCCTGAGGTTAGATACTAGAAGCAGATACCAGCACCATGCTTCCTGTACAGCCTGCAGAACCACAAGCCAGAACAAACCTCTTTTCTTTATAAATTACCCAGCCTTAGACATTCCTATATAGTGATGCTAACAGACTAACACACAGTATTATGGGTTTTTAAAAAAAAATTTAAAAAATAACATCTGCCTGATTCCCTCACTGATTAATGAATATAATAAAGTAACATGTTCATTTATATATCTGTATGAGAGCCGTGATTTTCTTTTTCTGAAAACTATCCTTTAACAGTTGCAAACTTTTATGAAAAAGCTAATTTTAATGCTAAATCAGTTATGTTAGAATATGGGAAAACATGGAAAGCTACCCAAACTTTTTTGTAGACTATTTTTTTCCAACTTTTATTTTAGGCTTGGGGGTACATAGGAAGGTTTGTTACATGGGCAAATTGCTTGTTGCTGTGGTTTGGTGAACAAATGATTTCATCACCCGGGTAGTGATTCACTTAAGATAATGGCCTCCAGCTGCATCCATGTTGCAGCAAAGGACATGATTTCATTCTGTTTTGTTGTTGTTGTTGTTGTTGTTGTTGTTGTTTGTTTGAGACAGAGTCTCACTCTGTCAGCCAGATTGGAGTGCAGTGGCGTGATCTCGGCTCACTGCAACCTCCATCTCCCAGGCTCAAGCAATTCTTCTACTTCAGCCTCCCGAGTAGCTGGGATTACAGGCGTGTGCCACCATGCCCAGCTAATTTTTGTATTTTTAGTAGAGACAGGGTTTCATCATGTTGGCCAGGCTGGTCTCAAACTCCTGACCTCAGGTAATTCATCTGCCTTGGCCTCCCAAACTGCTGGGATTACAGGCATGAGCCACTGCACCTGGCCATGATTTCATTCTTTTTATGGTTGTGTAATATTCCATGGTGTTTTTGTACCACATTTTCTTTATCCATTCCACTGTTGACAGGCATGTAGGTTGATTCCATGTCTTTGCTATTGTGAAAAGTTCTGTGATGAACATAATGTGCATATGTCTTTATGATGGAACAATTTATATCCCTTCATATACCCAGTAATGTGATTACTGAATCAAATGGTAGTTCTGTTTTAAGTTCTTTGAGAAATCTCCAAACTGCTTTCCACAGTGGTTGAACTTACATTCCCATCAGCAGTGTATAAGTGTTCCCTTTTCTCTGTGACCTCACAAACAATTTTGTTTTTTTTTATTTTTTTTTTTTTACTTTTTAATGATAGCCATTCTGGCTTGTGTAAGATGGTATCTTATTGTGGTTTTGATTTGCATTTCTCTGATGATTAGTGATATTGAGCATTTTTTCATGCTTCTTGGCTATGTGTACGTCTCTTTTGAAAAGTGTCTGTTTATGTCCTTTGCCCGTTTTTTAATGGGGTTGTTTGATTCTTGCTTGTTCATTTATAAGTTCATTATAAGTTCTGGATATTAGACCTTGTGTTCTGCCAGGTTTTGGTATCAGAACGATGCTGGCCTTATGGAATGACTTAGGGAGGAGTCTCTCTTCCTAATTATTTGGAATAGTTTCAGTAGGATTGGTACCACCTCTTGTTTATACATCTGGTAGAATTTGACTGTGAATCCTTCTGGCCTGGGCTCTTTCTGATTGGTAGGTTTTTTTAAATTACTGATTTAGTTCCTGATTTAGTATCTATTCCATAGCCTAGAAATCATTGAGTAATTTTGAGTTTCTTGTCTCATTATTTAAGAAACATTTTGTAAGGCTGTAGCTGCCATAGACAGTGATTCTTCTGATGGCTCTGGGCAAAGCAAATTGAAAACCTTTTGGAAATAACTCACCATTCTAGATGCCATTAAGAACATTTGTGATTTACAGGAGGAGGTCAAAATGTCAACATTAACGGGAGTTTTGGAGAAATTGATTTTAACCCTCATGGATGACTTTGAGGGATTTAAGACTTCAGTGCAGGAAGTACTATCCTAAGTTTTAGGCATCCGCTGGGGGTCTTGGAACTAGGCATTCCCTGTGAGTAAGCGGGAACTGCTTTACCATTTCACATATAGTTGTAGGAACATAAGATACTTCCATTTCCTCCCATTTGCCTTTCATGCTATTATTGATACTAATTTTATTGTGAGTGTTGCATACCCTACAATAGGTTATTATTTTGCCTTAAAATTGAGTTGTCTTTTAAAGAAATTAGAACATGTGAAAGAGTATGTTTTATGTGCTCATGTATTTTCCAGTTTTGCCACTCTTCATTCCTTTGGATAGGTCTACATTTTCATATTTTATCCTTTTCCTTCTGCCTGAAAAACTTCCTTTAACTTTTTGTTGTTGTTTAGTGCAGGCTGGATATTATCTTAGTTTTTATTGGTCTACAGAAGTCTTATTTTTTGAAGTATATATTTTCAGGGTATAGAATTCTATATTGACATTCTATAAGAATTCTATATTCTTTCAATACTTTAAAATGTCTCACCATTATCTTCTAGCATGCATGATTTCTGATGAGAAATCCATCACTCTTATCTTGGTTTTTCTATAGTTAATGTGTCTGTTTTCTCTGGCATTTTTTCTTTTCAGTAATTTGAATATGACATACGTGAATGTGATTTTTCTATAAGCTCATATATTACACTTGTATTTTATTGACCTTCTTTGGTCTGTTGGTTTATAGTTTTCATCTAGTTTGGTAACATTTCAGCTATTATTTCTTCATATTTGTTTTGGCATTCCAGTTACAGGAATTTTAGTTCACTTGATGTTGTCCCAGTTTGCTGAGCCTGTTCAGTCTCTTTTTTTCGCTACTGTGCACTTCATTTTGGATATACTCTTGCTGTATGTTGACAGACACTGATTGTTTTCCTTCTCTTCTGCCTTATCTGCTGTTAATTTCTTTTAGTTCATACATTGTCTCTAGAACTTTCAGTAGGTCTTATTTTTACATGATTTATATCTCTTTTTATTGTATCATGTTTTTCTTTATTTCCTTGAGCACCTTTTAAAAACTTATAATAGTTAAAAGTTCTTTTTTCTGAATTTTATCATCTGTCATTTCTAAGTACATTTCTGTTGATTGATTGATTTGGCTATGGGTTATACTTTTCTATTCCTTTGCATACCTGTTAATTGTTTACTACACATTGTGAATTATATGATTTTGGTGCTGGATTTTTTCTTTTTCTTTTCTTTTTTTTTTTTTTTTCTTAGAGTCTCACTCTGTCTCGCAGGCTGGAGTGCGGTGGTGCGATCTTGGCTCACTGCAACCTTCCGCCTCCTGGGTTCAAGTGATTCTCCTGCCTCAGCCTCCTGAGTAGCTGGGATTGCAGGTGCGCGCCACCACGCCCAGCTAATTTTTGCATTTTTAGTAGAGATCGGGTTTCACCATGTTTGTCAGGTTGATCTTGAACTCCTGACCTCGTGATCCACCTGCCTTGGCCTCCCAAAGTGCTGGGATTACAGGCGTGAGCCACCACACCCGGCCTTGATTTCTCTTTAAAGAATGTTGTGTTTTTCTGCCTTGTAGTTATGTTACTTGAAGTTTAACCTGATCCTGTCTGAGGCTTGCTCTTCACCTTTTTTATAGGTGGCCCTAAGGAGCTTCTGTTCCAAGGATAGTTTTACTACTAAGAGGTATCTCTTCTGTGCCCTAT
This sequence comes from Nomascus leucogenys, assembly GCF_006542625.1. NCBI lineage: Eukaryota > Metazoa > Chordata > Mammalia > Primates > Hylobatidae > Nomascus > Nomascus leucogenys. The sequence goes on along the minus strand of NC_044398.1, from coordinate 37,257,742 downwards.
CCTCAATGCCCCCTGTATTACAGGGTCTCCTCATTCTGGCTTATATGAACTGTTCCTAGGAGTTGTGTGGCTTGCTACTTTCCGGTGGTCCTTCCTGAGTGTCAGAGATTGTCCTCTTTCATATAAGCATATCCATATTCTGCAAAGGACATGAGAGGGTTTCTTTGCAGCTACTTAGACTTCTCTTGTTCTGTATAGCTCCCTCCTCCCTGGTGCTCTGCCCTACAAATTCTGGCTGCCTCAAGCCTCTCCTAACTTTCATCTTTTTCTTCTCAACTTGGAGAAGAATCATTGGACTCTTTGATTCCTTTCCTGAGCTATAGCCTGCAAACTCCTGGAGGCCATAATCTGGGGCAACCAGAAGGCTCACCCCCTTCTCTCTGGGATCACAGTCTGTTGTTTAAGGTCTGAAAATTATTGTTTTATATATTTTGTCCTATTTTCTGGTTGGTTGTGGTTAAGTCCTATTACAGTAAATCTCTCATAAGCATAAATGAAAGTCAATTGTAGGTTGTTTTACTTTTCATTTTTTGTTTGTCAGGTGAGGCTGGACTTTTTAAAAATACATTATTGGCCTGTAAGTTGCCTTCTATGAGTTGCCTGTTTATAATTCTTATAGACTTTTTTTCTGTTAATTTTTTTTTCTAGCACTTGAAGCTCCTTCCTAGGTTTGCAGAATTTCAAAACCGTTTGCATGAGAGATTTTTGTTCATTGAAAGTCTGATAAAATCCCATCTGGAAATCTGTTTGGGCCCAGATGCTTTTTCCTCTTGGGAGTGATATTTTTGATTATTGGTTTGGCTTTTTAAATGGTTATTACACTATTTAGGCTTTCTATATCTTCTGGAGTAAATTTTCATAACTTATAATTCTCTTATAAAAGTTTCCATTTCATCAGATTTCCCTAAAGTTTCTCATAGTATTTGCTTATTACGTTTAAAAATGAGAATTGCATCTGTAGCTGTGCCCTTTCTCATTTTCACACTTGATCTTAGCCAAAAGGCCGAGAAGTGATCCTTTTTCATTTTTAATATTATTTGTGCACTTACTCTCCATTGATTTGTAGTGAAAGAGGGTTGTGTATTTTTAAGTTTTTTTTTTTTCAAAGAACTAGTTTATTGGATTTTGCTGATTATTCTTTAGGCTTATTTTCTGTTATTATATTTTTCTTTATGATTTTCTCCTTTGTAGTTTCTCTGGGTTTCCTCGGTTTTTCTTTGTCTTCTATGATTGAATACAAAACTCGTTTATATCAGCTTTTTTTCTGCCTTTTTTATAAACACATTTAAACCTATACATTTTCCCTCTATCTAAATACTCATTTAGCTACTTCACATTAGTTTTGATATGCCATCCCTTCATTGATATTTCTTAATGTTTTAATTTATAAAATTAATTCATGTGTTATAAAGGTTCATAATTTCTATTAGATTTCCTTTTTAACACACATTCAGGAACACACTTTTTCATTTCCATAGTACTTGTCTACTATATTTTTATTGATTTTGTAATATGCCGTGCCACAGAATTTCTAAATTATAATATTTAAGGCTCCCATGGTATGAGAAACAGGACTCTGAGTGCTTAATACTGAGATCAGAGAAAATTTTCTCTCTTGGCTTCTTATCTGAAAGAGTCTGTGCAGTAAAATTAACACAGTAAATTAGGAATAATCATATAAGAAACCCAGAGTTTCCTTGGGATGATTCATATTACATTATTCAACAAAGCCAAAAACAATTTTCTATGTAATTTAACATATTGCTAACTTATGAATTATAAATAACACAAGAAGTTAAAGTGTGACTTTTGTAACACAGTATTCTTTATTCAAGAAATAGACTCTGAAACACAGAAGACTGTATTCTGTAGATCCCAATGCATAGATTCTGCAGGTTGTAAATATCTAGGATTTACTTGAGAGTACTTTCTTGAATAATATGGCAATGAGGAACAAGGGAACTGCTCAAAAGTCAACTCCCTGAGGATAATCCTAGAAGAAGGATCAGCTTTGCTATGTTGATTTTTTCAAAGCAGTGGGGAAAGAGATGATTACCATAGGAGATAAAGATGGGGTGTTTGGAAAACAGGAAAAGTAGATGAAAATTCCTCTCGTGTAGCTTGTTTTTTCTCATTAAGGCTCCATTTTTCCTTCTGTGTAGTGTTTTCTATTTGATCAGTTTTTCCCCCCGCCTTTGTTCAGCAAAAGATTATGAGGGAAATGACTCTGAAGCAGAAGACTTGAATTTCAGGGAGACTGTGCCTTCATCAAGTCAGAAAAACACACCTAGATCAAAGGTAAGACTAAAAGGAGAGGGATCTCTACTAATTTTGGCTAATACCTAAATTGCTGACTGTGGTCTCTGGGAAATGGGTATCTATTTGGTTCTCACCAAAATGATTTCTTAATTCTTTGTCACTGTAGTGTTGACAATGACCAAAATGGGGATTTGAAAGAGTGGAACTTTTTGCAAAGTTTCTAATGAATTGCATTTTCTAATGCTACTCTGGAAATTTTACAGGCACTAGTTTTGTGTTACTAATGAAGATACAAAATAAATGTCACATGAAGTATGAAGCACCTTTAGATGTATTGATTGTGGACTTTTTCATTGTTTGAGACAGCATGATTGCGTGTCTCCGAACTGTGGAAAGTAGAGGGCTGTGACAAGTCTGTGACAAAACCTCTTACTTCAACACATTACCCCATTTGTGGAGATAGTGCTAGGGTTAGAGCACAAAAAAAGGAAAATGCATTTTAGTCTGGTGGGTGCTTTGCATTTTTTTTCTCTTACCTAGTCAACTGGAGCTTTGGAACTGCCATGATGATGCTGGCCTTGTGCTCATTTCCTGTAAGTTACAGGAGTAATACAGATAAAGTCAGTACATAGACCTAAAACTGCTTCTACCACTTCCCCCGTTCAATTGCCACCTCCACCTCAGGTGGGCAGGAGTGCAACTTTTAAGAATAGCATTGTAACTTGGTTATTATCTCCTGTCCATTCTCTGCTGTACTTAAGTTGGCCACATCAAGGCTACCATCACATCTTTGGCTGGGAATCTCTGGCTGTTAGTGCCGTGTTGGGCTCTCCACTCACTCTTGATTCTTTTCTCTGATCAGAATAGTTTTCTCTTTGAAGCAGAGACGATTTGAAAGGGAGCACCTTCACAGAATGGCCCAAGTATATCCTTTATATGGTCTTATGGTCTTATTTGACTTCTTCTAGAACTGAGCACATTTTGTGATTTTGTTTATGTTTTTACTTTGGGTTTTTTTTTTTGTTTTTTTTTTGCTAAGTTATAGCTTGGCCTATTTAGGATCAATTCTGATATGCTTTAAAGTTTCCTTTCAGAAAAAAGGATCTTAGAACATTCCTGGATGGTTTTTAGAGTGTTGGGAAAATTACCTGATTTTATTAGAACTTGCTTTTCTTATATTTCATGAAACAATTTGATACTGTAGCCATTTTTATGTCCTTTCAGATATAATGCTGTCCCCTAGAAATTGTCTAGACTCATAGACTTGAAGTTGGTTAGATTTGGAGCATAAATAATTTATTTTTGAGACAGGCTAATTTATTTTTTGGATTTTTGGTAGAGACAGGGTTTTACCATGTTGGCCAGGCTGGTCTTGAGCTCCTGGCCTCAAGTGATCCCCCGTCTTGGCCTCCCAAAGTGCTGGGATTATAGGCATAAGCCACTACGCCTGGCCTGTTAAAGACATTTTTATGCCAGCACTCATTTTAGAGGTGAAAGCTGAAGCAATTTGTCTATGATCATATAACTCTTGAATCACAGACTAGAAACCAGGCTCCTATCTGTGTTAGTGTTTTCACTTTGTCCTCATAAATCCTTGCTGCATGGAGTACAGAAAAGCTAACTTAGGCTCCTCAGAAAACATTTTCTAACATTTAAAAAATTTGATATTAATTTGATTCTGTGAGCAATCTCCAAAAGTCCTGCCATCTTGATAATTTATCATATCTCTCCTTGTTAGTTCTTGGTATTGTTAGCAAAGTCACATTTCACTCAATCAGACATATGTTAGTCAGCCTTAAATTTGAATTGCAGCCATCTGGAACAGTTTGCTTCTTTAAAAAATAAATATAATCAATTTGATTTTGAACCATGACTTGAAACATGTCTCAGGTTTAAATTGTGTTAGGACTTCCAGATGTCACTTTTTCTAAGTAAATGAATTATATTCAAATGACTTTTAAGCATGTCTCATAGGACGGAAGTGGGATCATGTTGTGTAATAGCATGTGTCCCACTTCTTTTCCTCCATCCCACTGGAGCCACACTTTCTACATTTCAATTTTAATTATCCTGAAATTAATTTTTAGGGATTTACCAATCAGTGCTGATTTCAAAACTAGTCCAACTCTGTGAAGCTCACTTCATTTCATGTATTGTAGCTACATAGTTTAATGAGAAGGAATCTTAGGTGGACGTTTTCCTGTGATTTTAAAGTAAAAATTAAATATACACCAAGCAAACACTAACAAACTCATTAGTCAAAGAAGAAATCATAATGGAAGTTTAAAGTATTTAGAATGGAATGTACACAAAAATACTAGATGTAAAAACATGTGGTTTGTGGATTGAGCAGTGTGTAGCAAATAAAAGGTCTAATCTATGACATTACATTTACAATTGTGCCACTTAAAGTGTTTAGGAGTAAATCTAAGAAAAGGTATACATTGTCTTTATTGAGAATATTTTATAATGTTTTTTGCTGGATAGCTATATCATATTAGTGGATAATGATACTTACTATATAAATATATCACTTATTTCCAATTTAAATTAAAAAATTCATATTACTTAATTTCAATAATAGTCCTAAAGTTATTTCTGTGTGTGAATGAGATTTGATCAGCTGATTCAAAAGATGTTCTCGAGAAAATAGAAGGCCAAGTATGGCAAGACAGTATTAGACAAGGAAGGAAGGAAAGATGTATATGGTGGCTGGGGCACTGGCACTGCGAGTTATCAAGACTGAAGTCTCTCCAGTGCTAAATTGGGCAGTGGAATGTGGAGAAATACTTAGAATTAGTAGATTAGATGGTGCAAGTACTAAAGTAAAGATAGATATAGTGGCAGGAATTTTATATTCACAGTAAACAAAACATGGTAAACACTTATAAGAAAATTTCTTCTGGGCTGAAGTAATAAATCTATTTTTTCTCAAATGAAGCTTTTTAAAAATTTAGTTTTGAAAAATCACTTGAGCAATTCAATATAAATAACTTCTCTTTACATAGTACTCTACACTGTTTTGACAGATTGGAAAATATTTAATAGGGAGATATACAATTAAGTGATTTTCTAGGAGCAGACATTATACTCTGTGATTGTGGTTATAATTCCATTATTGCAAATCTTTTTGCTCTTCTTAAGTAGCTATCGAAATCACATTTCTTTTAAACCATATTTTTCTAAAACCAGGGCTATAATTTCTTTCCTTTCTTATGTCTGTAGGTTTTTGAAAATAAAGTTAACTCAGAGAAGGTAAAACTTTGTCTTCGGAATTTCCCACATAATGATTATGAGGATGTTTTTGAAGAGCCTTCAGAAAGGTATAACTAATATGCTTATTTAGTGAGTTTTCTGTTTATGCTACTTATATTCATAGCTAGCCCTCTGCATGGAGACAGTGAATAATGGCCCTCAAATGTTTAATTTTTCAAGATATAGCTTTTTATAAACTTGATTTAGCTTTCTTAGGAATATGTTTATGATCTCTTAAATATGGTAATTAACATAAGATAAAAGTATTCTTGAAGGATTCGATTTCTCTATCTTCTCAATAGTTACATGGCGTCAAAGCTTTTGCAAATATGCTTGGAGCTTTTGAAGTGGTCAGTGTACTTGAGGTAGCATGAAGCTCACGGTACAGCACTAAATTTTATTAGAAATGTAATCTATTTTCAGAAAGAAAATTATATGGTATAAACAATAGGATTGTTAGTATGGTGAATTTCTGATAGTATATATTTTAAAAATTTAAAGTACCTGAAGAACAGTAAATTTCCATTACGAAAACAAAGAAACATGTTTTCATGCTTACAAAATGTTCAAATTTAGGTGTTATAAGCAAAAGCATCAAATGAGGAAACATTTTGTTAAGCCATATTTTCTTAGAGGTTTATCAGTAATATTAGCTACCCTCGCTGGAATAGCACTGTATAAGAATATGTATATTCTTTATATTATGTGTTTTTGTATGTGTATTGTATGAAATTTATATGTACAACTTTCAGAAGTGCATTAAACAAATAATAGTAATTCCAAAGACATTTTGAGATTCTATGATATGCTAAGCACTGTACACAAATACAAACTACTATATATTTTTTGCTCTTTAGTTCACAGTTTAATTAGGGAAACAGACATATAAAAGACAAATTGATGTACAATGTAGTAAATATTATTTTAGAGTAAAAATCCAAAGATTGTGGGTACAGAAGATTGACTATGCATGACGGAGGTTTCCCACAAGCTTCTTTGAAGAAAAGATATTTTGGTTGAATTTAGGATTTAATTAAATAGAAACCTAGCAGGTGAAAAAGAGAAGAACATTTCAGGCAAGAAGAAGAAGTTTGAGCGAGGGTAAGGAGTTGTGAAAATATCTTACTAATGGGGAGAAATATTAGGTGCCAAGAGTCGTAGGGTGTGTGTGAGGTGGAATGCCAGGAAGCTGGAGAAGTTGAGAGGTGGAGCCCAAAATACAGCGTGGGCTGGAGTGGGAAGTAATGCCATATATGTGGAGCTGAGTATACATTTTATTCAGTCTGTTAAAATGAAAAGGATGCACATGGAGGGTCTTTTTTTTTTTTATTCATGCAACTATCTATTTATCCAACTAGAAGGAGGAATGCTGGTGGCAAGGTGAGGATAGCTGGAAGTGGCAGTCAGTGGAGATTAATTAAATGTTTACAGTAATCCAAGAAAAAAATGAGAAGGAGAAAAGAGTAAGGAACCCGAAATTCCTTACAGAAGTAAAAGAAAAAGGCATTTATTTTGCTAAGGTTAAAGCATACAGTGCATGTAGGAAATCAGTGGAGATGGTGATGAAAAAGTAGACAGAGGCCACCTGGCCATTATCCTAAACTTAGGTGTCTGATAAGGGGCCTTGATTTATCCTGATATTGGTGGGCAGGTGTAATTAAGTTTGTATTTTAGGAAGAATTTTCTCTAAACATTGAAGATTAGATGCAGAAGTCAAATTAGGAGGATTTTGCTAGGTAGGGTTGCAAATGAAAGTGCAGCAAGAGCCAAGTTAATAGTATTAGCAAGTCAGTTGAGTATGGAGATGTTGCAAAGGAAACAGAAAGTGGGTATGGGCTAGTATTTGAAAAATCTGTTAACAATTAGTAGCTAGACAGAGTTTAAAGCATTTCCTATTTTTAAGATACAGAAAATTGAGTATTCTTATGACATGAAAGAATTTGTACATAGGGAGAGATTCATGATATGTTAAACAAAATAAGTTATAGAAAAGTACCTTAGAGGAGGCAGAAGGAATCAGGTTAGAACACAGAAGGATGAATTTTGAACAGGCAGAAAGCAAGGAATAAGAAAGACATTGATCCATCTAAGTAAATGTTTTAAAAGATAAGAAATTGAAAGAATTTCTATTTTCTGGCTTGCATTTTCTAGAAGAAGTTACATTTGTACTAAGTCAGAGAGAGTATTAAGATAAGGACTATAACAAGATGGTGGCTTGGAATTAGCTGCCATGGAAGAGTGGTACAGGAAGCCAACCAGGGACATGCTGGTGTTTTCCAAACGGCTCTCTGCCGATATTAGAAAGCCCAGTGACCTGAGTACTTCCCTCCCACAGCCTAGGTAAAGGAGGGGAGAAGGTAAATAAGCGGATGGATCTGAGGCGACTAGTTTGCAAGGTAAAAGTAGTGGGAGGAGATGGAGTTTGTGGTCAGACATTGGGATTTGGGAATTATCTCACAAGTGGACCAGTTTCAGGTGATGACAATGGGAGTGGGTGGCTGAATTGAAATGGAAGTGAATGTCAAATAATCAATAAAGATGATTAGAAAGTATTTCTCAAATGTATATATTCTTTGAAACCATGGGCAAATATATACATTTCTTTTCTAGTGGCAGTGATCCCAGCGTGTGGACAGCCAGAGGCCCCTTCAGAAGAGACAGGTGGAGCAGTGAGGATGAGGAGCCTGCAGGGCCCTCACAGGCTCTCTCCCCTCTACTTTCTGGTATGACATCATCCTATTTGTAGTAGCAAGTTGAGGCTCTATTTTAGAGATATGCACAAAGATATTTCTAATACAAATGAAGGAAAGAGCTAGGGAAAACTTCAAAAAATAGGAAAATATGGTTTTCTAGGATTTTCTTTTAAAAATAAAAAAATGCAATTAAAAAAAAGCTCCACACCCCATATTCAAAATGGCTAATTTCTATCCTTTCTTCAAGTATTTTAAAGTATTAAATATGTCAGTTTAGTAAAATCCATTTTTTTAAAGCTAGGTATTTTATAGATTTGAAAAATAACAACCTGCTTCCTTATTTCCTTTTTAAAAATTTGTTGCACAATATATGCTTTGTAAGTAAAATAATAACACTTTTGGATTACAAATTATCACATGTTTATAGTGGGAAAAAAGAAAATAACAAATATGTATAATAAATTATAACACTGAAGAATATTTCAGAACTTTTTGTGTATACGTATTTACATGTATATATAATATAAACATAATTAGAACTATGAATATATACTTAACATATATGTGTATGTGTGTATATATATATATATATATATAAAATTTGTGCTTGTAAACTTGGGGGATCACAGGCACACCTCAAAAACCTTGGAGTTGGAGAGGATCTTAGAGGTGATCCATAACCAACATCCCATCAAATGTTGGAAACATCTTCTCTAATGACTTTATTTGAAAAATATCAAACCCAATTAAGAAAATATTGCATTATGCAATTATTAAAATGCAGATCTCATACAAAAATAGTTTATAAGAATATGCTTTTATAAAATGAGGCATAATTTTTAATTAATTAAAACATGCTTAATTAAACTGAGGCATACAGTAAAATTCACCCTTTTAGCATACGTTTCTATGAGGTTTGACCAAGGTTTACCACCACAATCAAGGTATAGTACATTTCTATCTCCCCCCAAATTTCTCTTGTATTTTTTTGTACTTAACCCTTAACCCTACCACCAGTGCCTCGCAACCAGTAATCTATTTTCATTCTCTTTACTTTTGTCTTTTTCAAGGTATTATATAAATGGAATAATAAATATGTAGCATTTTGAGTCCAATTTCTTTCACTTAGCATAATTCTTTTGATATTCATCTGTGTCATTGCATTTATCAGTATTTAATTTCTTTTTTATTGAATAGTATTCCATTCACCAGTTGAAGGACACTGGGTTGTTTCCAGATTTTGGCAATTATGGATAAAAGTACTACAGATATTCACAAACTTTGTGTAAACATAAGTTTCCATTACTTTAAGGTAAATATCTAGGAGTGGGATTGCTGGGTCATAAATGTATAACAGACAAACTGTATTCCAAAGAAGCTGTACTAACGTTATTGGTTGCTTTTTACTTTTTTTTCTCCTACTCTTTTTACTCTTTGTATTTCAGTTAGGTAATTTCTGTCAACCTGTCTTCAAGTTTACTGATTCCTTTCTTGGTTGTGTCGAGTCTACTAATGAACCCATTGAAGGCTTACAGTGTTTTTTATGTACGACATTTCCATTTGACACTTTCTTACAGATTCCGTCTCTGTTGTTAATGGGTTTTGTTTGCATTTTTCATAGAGCTTAACATGTTAATGATAGTTATTTAAAATTCCCTGTTGGATAACTCTGACAGATGGGTTGTTGCTGATATTTTTTTCTGTGATTGCTTTGCTTTTTGACACTGGCTTCTGTTGTTGCAGCTGCTGCAGCTTCATTATGTGTCTTTATATCTGATTGAGTGTTGGTACTGGGTGTAGAAAAAAAGAGACTAAAGTAAATATAATTTATGCCTAGAAATAGTCATTCCTATTCCTCTGGTAGGCCATTTACGACATGAGCTGGGTTTCGGTTTTGTGTTGCTCTCATTACCTATAGTGAACCATTGGCTTAGAATTCCTTAGGATTTAGCTTGTGCGCAGGGTGGCAGCTGGGGTGCTAAGGAGTTTTTATTTTTGGCCTCTTCCTGTTTTGTCCTCAGCTTTAGGCCTTCCTTGTGTGCCTGTGCTTTAGAAGGGCTCTCTCTCCTTCTCCTGCCCATCTTCCAGTAGTAGACTGGTGCTTGCTTGCCTGGGGAGGGAGGGCCAAGTCATTCTTTGTTGTCCTATTCCATTCTCAGCCTTGGGCAGGTCCTCTGTCCCTGGCCCTCAGTGACAGGCTTGGTCAGTGATACTACCCCTTCTCATGGCATCCAGATTCTGCCTGACACCTTTGGCAAGTCTACAGTGGAGAAGGTTTCCTCCCCTTCACTTAGAGTAGTGGTAGGAGTTTTGTAATAATAATGGCATCAAATCCTGGGCTTAGGACTGTTTTCTGCACCTTCTCTAGGAATAGATGGGTTTTGTTTGCTCTGTTCCCAACTGCAGTGGATCTACACTTATACACAGCAGGCATTGCTGCTCCTCCTCCTGCAGTGTAAGGCTTTTGTTCTGGGAGAAATAGGTATAAGTGGGGCTTTACGCATTTTCGACCATGACAGTAGCTCCCCTCCTCCAAGCCTACCCTTCTGAGGGAATGGTTCTTTCCGTTTCCTGCTCTGCTCTCAGTCTTTCTTATGAGCACCTGTTGGAGGTCTGTGAATTTGAGTCTGTGAATGTGTGCAGGTTCTTTTTGTGTCTGTGGCTTTATGCTGTTCTGTACTGTCACACTGGCCCACATCCAGCTATCAGCAGTGCATTACATTTTATGTCTGAATACTTCTTTCCCACTTGTATAGTGCCTGGTATCTCTTTCTCCCTTGAACTACCACAGGGAGCCAGTGTTCATGTCCTGTCACTCCTTAGGAGAGTCTGTCTTTCCTTAGATTTCAGACTACTTGGTTGCCCTGCAACCTCAGCTCTCTGATGGGTTCAATAAAATTTTGATTTAGTGTTTTTTTTTTCAACTTGTGTATATTGTTAGGGTATGAGTGATGCTCATACTAGCTTTCTGTATTTAGGCAGAAGTGGAATTTTGAATATAAATATATTTTTAAAATAAAAATAAGAACACATTCCTTTGCAAACAGGTAATACCACGTCTTAGCTGTTAGAGTAAGGCCAGTTCCTAGAGAAAAGTAGATAGACACTGCTTTTTTCTTTCTTAGTACCCTCCTTTTCGGTTTCAGTTTAGGACTATGGTTAGGCTCCTCTTAGGGTCTGTTACTGAGGTCTATGCTCACAAAGGATTAATGCCTAGAAAATATAAAAAACTGCATATTAGTAAGTAAAAGATAAACAAATAGAAAAATGGGCAAAACACATTAACAAACATTTCACAGAAGAGAAAATCTGAAAAAGTGGTCCAACCTAATTTTGAATCAGGGAAGTGAAAATTAAATCATAGTGAAATAATAATTTACACTGACTAGATGGTTTCCATTTTTAAAAATGTGATAATAGTTGATATTGGTGAGTATGTGGCTTGATGGAAACCATTTTGGAAAATAATTTGGTATTTTTTTAGTGTGCACATGCCGTATGTCCTAGCAATTCCCTTCCTGGTTATTTAGCTTAGAGAAACTCTTTCCCTTTTGTACCAGAAGACATATGCAAGAATGTCCATACTAGGCTTGTTTGTAATAGACTTCAACTGTAAACAACTCAGATATCTGTCAACACCAGCACATATGAATTAGATATTGTATTTTGTTTAATGTGAAGATGAATAAACCCAGATGCAGTCTTAGCAAAAAAGTCAAGATTTAAAACAAAATAATGTAATCTATATAAATTTGTGAAATATGCAAAACAGCATAAAGGGTAAACAAAACAAACAAAAGGAATGATAGTACAATTCAGAATAGTGATTATTCCCTGAGGGAGGAGGACAAGGAATGAGGTCTGGGAAGGGGACACAGGAGCATCAGGGGCTAATGTTCTGTTTTAAATTGGGTATGTATTGTTCTTTTTCTTAAAGATATTTTACTTAACTATTATTTTATACCTATTTAACATTTAATAAAATATTTTAAAAGCCAAAATTTTAAAAAATTATAAAGTTAATGTATGCTAATATTTTAATGAAAATCAATATAGAATGATACAGAGAAAAAATTAATAATTTCCTCCCATCATCTTGAATCCTGATTCAGAAGCAACCAATATAATAGTTTATCTAAGAATACACAAAGATATAAAAACAGATTTTCTGTTTAAAGTTTAAATAAAAATTGATGTGTGCTCTACAACTCTACAATTACTCTGCAACCGTAGTTTTTAAAATTTAAACTATATTATTACATAGGTTAAGACATATTCTAACATAGGATTAATAGTTGTCTAATATTTCATTGTATGGAAATACCATAATATATTCACCCATTCTCCAACTGACTTTTTCTGCAATATATATATTTACACGTATTTCCTAAGTACTGGTACTTTGATTTTGGTTAGATTCCCTAAGGTAAGATAGTTAAGTCAAAGTTTATGTTTGTTTTATATTTTAATGGACAATACCAGATTCCTTTCCAAAAGCTTAGCCACCATGCCCGGCTAATTTTTGTATTTTTAGTAGAGTCTGGGTTTCGCCATGTTGGCCAGGCTGGTCTCGAACTCCTGACATTGTGATCCACGCCCCGCTTGGCCTCCCAAAGTGCTGGGATTACAGGCGTGAGCCACCATGCCCAGCCAGGATCGGCCCAGGATCAAGTATCTTAATATATGTTTATTAACTTCTTCTTGGATTTGCATATTTATAAACTTTGTTCATTGTTTTTCTTTTCTTATTAATTTGTAGGAACTCTTCACATGTTGGAAATCTTAACATGTTGTCTGTCTGACAAATGTGCTATAAATTGTAACCCTCAATTCTATACCTTAAGAAGGGAGACTTTCATGAACATTCTTAATTTCTAAAATGTTTAAAAAGGTCTTCTTTACAGGAAAAACATACAAATATTCTCCTAAATTTTCTTCAGAATTTTTATTCATTTATTTTGCTTAGATCATGAATCTATCTGCAGTTTATTGCTAAATATTATAGGAGTATAGAAAACTATATTTTCTTTCATATGACTGGACAGTTATACCAGCACTATTGACTAAGTAAACCACATTTCCCAAATGAATTTATATATACTTTTATCACATACTAAGTTTCCAAAAGTGTTTGATCCTTTTGTATTCTCTAAATTTTTTTACTAATTGACTTGTTTGTTCCTGTGGACGTATATTATTCTGTTTTGATTCTACTCATTCTAAATATATCTGGAAAGGAAAAATCCTCCCTCTAATTTTTTAAAAAATACATTTTTGTAGCTATTTGGGCAAGTTTTTGCTACGTCAGTGATTTTAAATTATTTTGTTCATTCCTGCGTAAACTTGTTTGAAATTTAGATAGAATGACATGCCAGTTATATTCATTTAGGTAGGATTGGCACTGTTGTGATTTTAAGTTCTTCCCTCCACATATAGAATGAGGGGAGTCAGGAGATCATCCACGGTGCATCTGAGCACAGTATAGCTGCTGCCCCGTGTTCACCTTCCAGATTTGACATGAGAACCTCGCTTGTGCCCTGTTTTAGCTGGAAACATTCAGGGAACAGAATTCTGGGAAAAGTGGTCCAGCCTAGCCCTGTCAACATATTTTAAAGCTATCACAGTCCACCCTGTATCAGCCTGGCACCTATATACACCGTTTTAGTTACTTAATATCCAAATAAAGACAACCTTATGCTTGCATCTACAGTGATAAAACTAATCTGTGTACAACTGTACAACTGAAAACATTCTCTCCCCTTCTCCAAAAGTGCCTCTTTTTTGTCTTGAGTGATATTCTTTCTTTTCCAACTGATTCACATTCCCTTTAATATTTTTAAAAGAAAACAAAAATATATATATATAATATGCATATCAATAAAGAAAAGAATTCACAATATTTAATCCCTGTTTATGCAGCTGGTCACGTGGTTGTATCTGGTTTTGATCACTGCCGTCTTACACCTGTGTGGTATTCTCTTTCAGCTCAGCAAACATCCCATTTGGTTGTGGTTCCTTGTCTGATAGGGTGACCCAAACATTCATTCCTCAAGATCTAAGTCATTAGTAGTTCTGCCTAGATTGGGTGGTTGTAGTTTTCCGTTTACTTAATCACCTTGACACACCCTAGAGGATCACCTGCATTGCAAGCATATTCCTCCTTACTCCATTGGATAGCAGCAGCCCAGTTTCCCCTTAATACTTAGAATCCAGCACAGTAGGCAGTGTAGTAATCCCCCTTTCCCTGATGATTCAGTAGCATATGAGGAGCCCAAAATGGCCTGGTGGCATTCTCAAATTCCAGTTCAACGGATTTGTTGTTGTTTCTCCTGATGGAAGCATTCCTCACTCTGTTTAGGTCTGCATTGATTTCTTTCATCAGTGTTTGTTTTGCAGTCTTAACATATAGATTGTATATATGTTTTGTTAGATTTATATCTACTATTTCATATGTTTTGGTGCTATTGTAAATGAGACTTATGAAAAATATTTTAACTTCTATTGTTCATTAATAGTAGATAGAAATATGATTGATTTTTGTGTATTACCAATGTGTCCTTCAACCTTCCTAAATGCTCATTAATTCTAGGGCCTTTTAAATATATTTTTTGGAACTTTTTTATGTAGATACTCATGTTGGTGAATAAACACAGTTTTATTTTTCTACCTTTCCAATGTATATGCCTTTCATTTCTTTTCTTTCTTCTTTTTTTTTTTTTTTGACTTATTGACTTATTGCATTAGCTAGGACCTTTGGTTCAATGTTGAAAGAGAGTGGACATCCTTTCCAGATTCTCCATTTTAGGGAGAAAGCATTCTGTTTTTCATCATAAAGTATAATGTTAGCTGTAGTATTTTTGTGAATGCCATTTATCAGATTAAGGGAGCCTTCCTCTTATTCTAGTTTCCCGGAGTTATTATGAATGGACTCTTACTTTTGTTAAATGCTTTTTCTGCATCTACTGAGATGATCATATAGTTTTTCTTTTTTTTGCCTGTTGATATATCATGAGTTACTTTGGTTGATTTCCAAATACCTTACCTGCTTTGCATTCCTGGGATAAGCCCAACTTTGTCATGGTGTAATATTGTTTTTATGTTTTACGATTTGATTTGCTAGTATTTTCCTGAAGACTTTTTTTGTGTTTATGTTCGTGACAGATATTGATCTGTAATTTTCTTTTTTGTGTGATATCTATTACTGGTTTTAGTATCAGAGTAATGCTTCCCTTATAAAATTATTTGGGAAGGGTTTTCTCCTCTTCAATATTCTGGAAAAGTTTGTATAAAATTGATAGTATTGCTTCCTTAAATGTTTGCTAAAATTCACCAGTGAGGCCAACTGGACCTAGAATTTGTGAAGTTTCTAAATACATATTTGTGTTGGTTTTTAGTTTTGTTTTTTTTTTTTGGTGAGGGGGGCTTTTATAACAAAATATCCAAGAATGGATCTTACGGTTCTGTGGGCTATCAGTCCAACACCAAGATGTCAGCAAAGTTGATTTCTTCTGAAGCCTCTCTCCTTGACTTGCAGATGGTCGTCTTTCCTGTGTCTTCACATGGTCTTCCCACTGTGTATATCTGTGTCTTAATCTCTTCTTATAAGGATACCAGTTATATTACATTAAGGGCTATTCTAATGACTTCATTTTAACTTAATCACCTCTTTATAGACCCTATCTCCAAATACGGCCACATTTAGAGTTACTGGGAGTTAGGACTTAGTACATATGTATTTTTTGGGGGGTGACACAATTCAGCCCATAACAATATTCAATTTATTTAATTGATATAGGACTATTTAGGTGTCTCTCTTTTTTTTAATGAGTTTTGGCAGTTTGTATTTTTCAGTGAATTTGTCCCATTCATGTAAATTGTCTAACTTATGGGACTAGAGTTGTTTGTAATATTCCCTCATTAACTTTTTAATGTCTTATCTTAATTGATCACCTCTCTTTTTTTTCATTTCATAAAATGTGTCCTTGTTCTGTGTTTCTTGATCAGTTTGGCTAGAGACTGTATCAATTCTATTGACATTTTCCAAGAACTAGCTTTTAGTTTCCCTTACTTTCTCATTGTTTTCAATTTCATTGATTTCTGCTCTTTATTATTTCCTTTTTCCTTCTTGCTTTGGATTTTATTTTATCTTTTCTTAATTTATTAAGGTGGAAACTTAGATTATTGATATATTTCTTTTTCATAAATACAACTGGCCCTCCATATCTGTAGATTCTGCATCTACAAATTCAACCAACTATGGATCAAAGATATTTTAGAACAAAGATAACAATACAACAACAAAAAATTACAAATTTTAAAAATATAGTATAACAACTATTTACATGGCATTTATGTTGTATTAGGTATTATAAGTAATCTAGACATGATTTAAAGTATTTGAGAGAGAGGATGTGCTTAGATTGTATGCAAATACTATGCTATTTTGTGTAAAGGACTTGAGCATCTGAGGATTTTGGTATCCGTGGGAGGTCCTGGAACCAATCCCTTGCAAATACAGAGGGACAACAGTAGTACAAGCATTTAATACAACAAATCTTCCTATAAGTACTGCTTTAGTTGCATCCCACACATTTTGAGCTTTTTTTATTTTCATTCAATTTATAATGTTTTCCCATTCTAAGCAGCAAAAGGTGGAACAATTTAAACAACAATCTAATGTAGCAGTGGATTATAGTATGAAGTATAAAATCATCATCCATGAGTTCATACTGATATAAATAAATGATTAAATATGTTAATAAATGGGGAAGAAGAGACAAATCTCCCATGCAGAAGAATTCCTGATAAATTATGTTGATATTCAATTTTAAAGGAAGTGGATCATAATTTCCCACCTCTTAAGTGTGGGTTGCACATATTGACTTTCTTTCAAAGAGTACGGTATGGCCAGAGGAGTACAAAGAATAACTGCATAGTAGAGAAACCTAATAAACACTACTGCAGCCATGTGATCAAGGTCACCATCAACTGTCATACATCATGTTAATAGAATATACCCTTGATACTATGGATAAATATGGCATTCTACCTCTGTGATCTTATTCCTGAAAACCCATAACCCCAGTCTTAATCATGAGAAAAAAATTAGACAAATTTCAATAGTAAGGCATTGAAGAATACACCTGGCCAGTACTCTTCAAACCTAACAAGGTCATCAAAAACAAGGAAAATCTGAGAAGCCATCATAGCCAAAAGTTGCCCAAGGAGACTTGACAACTAAATGTAATGTTTTATCCTAGATGGGCTCCTGAAACAGTAAAAAGATATTAAGGAAATCTAAGAAAACCAAAATACAGTATGGACTTTAGTTAAAAAAAATATATCAATATTGGTTCAATACTAATGAATATACCATCCAAATGTAAAACATTAATAAGAAGTGAAACTTTGGCAGGGGATATATGGGAATTCTAAGTGCTCATTTTTTTTCATATAAAACTTTGCTTAAAAATACAATCTTTTGTTAAATACAAATTTAACAAAATGTCTTCCTATTTCTCTTGTGACTTCCCCTTTGATCTGTGGGTTACTTAGAGGTATTTTCTCCAAATTATTTTTATGGTTGTAAACCTTATGTAACATAAAATTTACTATCTTAACCATTTTAAGTGTATATTTCAGTATTATTAATTATATTTTTTAAAATTTGTTTGTACCTTTGGAATCATTGCCAGATCCAATGTCTTGAAGTTATTGCCATGATTTCTTGTAAGAGTTTTATAGTTTTAGCTTTTACATTTAGGTAATGGATCCATTTTGAGTTAATTTTTGTATATGGCATTAGGTAAAGATCCAATTTTATTATTTTGCATGTGGATATCCAGCTTCCCAGCACCGTTTGTTGTAAAGACTGTGTTTTTCCCATTAAATGGCCTTGACAATTTTTTTTGAAAATCATTGGGTTTTATTTCTGGACTCTTTCTTCTATTCCTTTGGCCTATATGTCTGTCTATGCCCGTACCAGACTGTTTTGATTACTGTAGTATTGTAGTAAGTTTTGAAATCAAGAAGCGTGAGTCTTTTTTTCCCCATATTTTTCAGGATTGTTTTAGCTATTTGTGGTCCTTCGAAATCCCTATGAATTTTAGGACGAGTTTGTCTATTTCTGCAGAAGGAGTCATTGGGATTTTGATAAGGATTGCATTGAATATGTAGATCATTTTGGGTAGTACTGATATCTTAATGATATTAAATCTCCCAAACCATGAACATGAGATATATTTGTTTAATTCTTTTTTCAGCAATGTTTTGTAGGTCTCTTTATACAAATCTTTCCCTTCCCCTTCTTGGCTAAGTTAATTTCAAAGTATTTCATTTCTTTTTATATGTTACTGTAAATGAAATTGTTTTCTTAATTTCATTTTCAGATTGTTCATGTGAGTATATATAAATGCAACTGACTTTTGTGTGTGACTTTGTATCCTGCTACTTTACTGAATTTTTTTAACTCTGTGTGTGTGTGTGTGTGTATGTGTGTGTGTAAAATCCAGTAATCTTTAGGATTTTCTACATAAATATCATATCATTTGCAAACAGAGATGTTTACTTTTTGCTTTCCCCAATTTGGATGGCTTTTATTTCTTTTTTTTTCCTAATTTCTCTGACTAGGACTTCCAATACTATGTCAAATAGAAGTGGCAAAAGTGGCATCCATGCCTTGTTTCTGATCTTAGGGGAAAAGCTTTTACTCTTTCAACATTGAGTATGTTTGCTGTGGGTTTTCCATATATAACTTTTATTATGTTTAGGTATCTTTCTTATGTTCCTAGTTTGTTGAATTTTTTTCTCCAAAAAAATAGGCCAGGCATGGTGGCTCATGCCTGTAATCTCAGCACTTTGGGAGGCCAAGGCAGGCAGATCACCTGAGGTTGGGGAGTTCACGACCACCCTAGGCAACATGTCTCTACTAAAGAAAAAGTACAAAAATTAGCCAGACGTGGTAGCAGGTGCCTGTAATCTCAGCTACTTGGGAGGCTGAGGCAGAGCAGGAGAGTCACTTGAACCCAGGAGGCAGAGGTTGCAGTAAGCTGGGATCACACCATTGTACTTCAACCTGCGCAACAGTGAAACTCTGTCTCAAAGAAAAAAAAAAAGAATATATTCTTGAAAGGATGTTGAATTTTGTCAAATACTCTTTCTGCATCAACTGAGATAAGCATGCCTTTTTTTCTGTTAGCATATTGTATTACCTTGATTTTTATATGTTAAGTCATCTTTGCATTCTGGTAATAAATCCCACATAGTCATGGTGTATGATCTTTTTAATATGCCGCTAAATATTTGCTTTGCTACTATTTTGTTGAGGATTTTTACACCAATGTTTAAGATGGATATTGGCCTTTAATTTTCTTTTCATGTAGGATAATTGTCTGTCTTTGATATTGGGATAATGCTAGCCTCATAGAATAAGTTAGGGAGTGTTCCCTACTCTTTAATCTTTTTAAACAGTTTGAGAAGTATTGGTGTTAGTTCTCCTTTAAATGTTTGGTAGAATTTACCAGTGAAGCCATTGGATCCAGGGCTTACTTTTTTGGGATAGTTTTGATAACTTATTCAATCACCTTACTAGTTATAGGTCTGTTCAGATTTTCTATTTCTTTATGGTTTGGTTTTGGTAAGTTTTGTGTTTCTATAAATTTGTCTATTTCATTGAGGTTATCCAGTTTTTTTTGCATACAATTGCTCATAGTACTCCCTTATAATCTTTTTTATTTCTTTAGAATTGGTAGTAATGTCCTCATTTTTATTTCTGATTTTAGTAATTTGAGTCTTTTTTCATCTTAGTTTATCTAATTAAAGGTTCATCACATTATTTTGTTGATATTTTTGAAGAACTTGCTTTTGGTTTTATTGATTTTTCTCTTTTTTATATTTTATATTTTGATCTCTGCTCTAATCTTTACTATTTCCCTCCTTTTGTTAGCTTTAGGTTTAGTTTGTTCTTCTTTTTGTAAATCCTTATGTTGTAAAGCTAGTTTGTTTATTAGAGGCCTTGTTTTTTTCATGTAAGTATTTATAGCTATAAATTTCCCCCTTAACCCTGCTTTTGCTGTGTCCCATAGTTTTGATATGCTGTGTTATGTTTTCACTCATTTCTAAATGTTTCTAATTTCCCTTGTAATTTCTTCTTTGATCCATTGGTGTTTTAAAATTATGTTGTTTAATTTTCACAAATTTGTAAGTTTATCAGTTTTTCTTATGTTTGATTTCTAACTTTATCTCTTGTATTTGGAGAAGATACTTTTTGTGATATCAGTCGTTTAAAATTGACTGATACTTAGTTTATAGCCTAACACATGCAAAATATTCCATGTGTTCTTGGATATGTGGTCTGTTGTTGCACAGAGGATTCTGTATGTATCTGTTAGATACACTTCGTTTATTATATTGTTCAAGTCCTCCCTTTTCTTTCTTCTGTCTGATTGTTCTATCCACTAATGAAAATGGGATATTGAAGTCTTCAATTATTATTGTAAAACTGTTTCTCTCTTCATTTCTGCCAATTTTTGCTTTGTGTATTTTGATTGTTACTAGGTGTGTAAATGTTTATCACTGTTACATGCTCTTGCTGTATTGAACCTTTTATGATATATAATGTCCTTTTTTGTCATTTTTAACTTTTTAAAATTAAAATCGATTTTATCTGATATTAATATAGCTATTCATGCTCTGTTTTTGTTCCCGTTTGCATGGAATATTACTTTTAACCTATTCGTGTCTTTGGATCTAAAGTGAGTCCTCTGTAGACAGTGTATAGTTGGATCATGTTTTTATTTTTTAATCCATTCTGCCAATCTTTCTTTCAATTGGAGAGTTTAATTCATTTACATCTAAAGTAATTACTGATAAGGAGAGACTTCTGTTATTTTGCTATTTTAAAAAAGTATTTCTTGTAGCTTTTTTGTTCCTTATTATTATTTTTTTTTTTTGCCTTACTGTCTCCTTTTGTATTTAGTTGCCTTTTGTCATGAAATATTTAAATTCTTTAAAAATTTCCTTTATGTATTTTTAAGCTATTTTCTTTGGGGTTACCGTGGGCATTATATTTAACATCCTAAACTTATCACTCTAATTTGAATTTATGCCAGCCTAATTCAGTAAAATACAAAAAAATCTGTGCTCCTTTAACAGTTTTGACTCCATCTTTTTCATTTGTTATCACAAAATTACATTTTTATATATTATGTGTTCCAAAACATAAAATAATGTTTTTATTGCTTTAGTTTCTTATGTAGAAAATGAAATGTGGATTTACAATCTAAAGTTATGATAATTTTTTTATTTTTAGACTAATAAATTTAGGAAAAATTTCTCTCTTAAATCATGTAGAAAAGAAAAAGTGAAGTTACACATTATTGTTACAAGAATACTAGCTTTTATAATTAGTTATGTATTTACTTTACTGAAATCTTAATTTCTTTATGTTGATTTTTCCTTTGATTACATTAAAGTTGTCACTCAATTGTCTTCTGGCTTATATTGTTTTTGATGAGCCTTTGGATCTGAGGCTTGGTGTCTTTCATTCATTTTGGAAAAAATTCTCAGTTATTATCTTTTCAAATATTTCTTCTACCCAATTCTCCTTTTCTTCTATTTTGGGATTCCATTTACAGGTATAATATATTAGTCTGTTTGATACTGGCTTGTAGTTCTTGGATGGTCTCCTCTTCTCTGTGTCTGCCCCTCATCTACCTTTTTTCTCTATGTTCTAATTTGGATAATTCCTCTTGATCTATTTTGTAATTCATGAATTCTTTCCTTGCCTCTGTAAAATCTACTGATGAGCTTATCAATAACATGCTTAATTTCTTACAATATTTTTTTACTTTAAGCATTTCCACTTTATTCTTTTTATGGCTTCCATCTCTCCATTGAAATTCTCCATTTGTTCATGTATGTTGTTTACTTTTCCCACTGCCTTTTCACACATTGATTATCACTATTTTAAATTCATCACTTGGCAGTTTTAACGTATGTTATATCTCTGTCTGGCTCTGTTGATTGTTTTGTCTCTTGGCAACTTTTTTCTCTTTTTCTTACTTCTGTGTGTACTCGATAATTTTTTGGTCGAAAACTGGATATTGTATAGTCTGGAGATAGAAGTAAAAATGTCTTATCCGTGGTTTCACTCTTCATAGTTTCAGTTACCTGCAGTCAACCACAGACTAAAAATGTTAAGTAGACAATTCCAGATATAAACAATAAGTTTTAAATTGCACGCTGTTCTGAGTAGTGTGATGAAACCTCACACTGTCCTGCTCTGTCCTGCCTGGGAGTGAATCATTGCTTTGTCCAGCATATTCATGCCCTATATGCTACCTGCCTATTAGTCAACTAGTAGTCATCTTGGTTATCAGATCTACTGTTTTGGCCTCAGAGTGCTTGTGTTCAAGTAACCCTTATTTTACTTAGTAATGGCCCCAAAGAGTAGTGATGCTAGCAATTTGGATATGCCAAAGGGAAGCTGTAAAGTGCTTTCTTTACATGAAAAGGTGAAAGTTCTTGACTTAATAAGGAAAGAAAAAAATCATATGCTAAAGTTGCTTAGACCTATGGTAAGAATGAATCTTCTATCCACGTTTTGCTGTTGCACATCAGAGTGCCAAAGTTATGGCCACATTGCATGATACGTGCTTACTTAAGATGGAAAAGGCATTAAAATTGTGGGTGGAAGACATGAACAAAAATATGCTTCAGTTGGTGATGATCAGGCTCAGTACTATCCAGAGTTTCAGGCATCCACTGGGGGTCTTGGAACATATCCCCTGCAGATAAGGAGGAGCTATTGTAGTAATTCTTACCTAAGTTCTAGACACTGAGGTAAATAGGGATGGATATGACTCTTTTGTTGGTAGGCGTTCAGTGTGCGGAGTTGCATCAGTTTACTCAGTAATGCAGCAGGGCTTGGGTTTGATGTTGCTATGGTTACCCTTAGTGCACCACCAGCTTCAAATTCGTCCAGTGTTACCTTACATGTAGAGGATTTGCCTCAGTGTTTACTCCACCCTCTGCTTTAGCTCTTCCCATTGTACATGCACCTCGGAGAAGGTCTTCTCCATGATCTTGTCTAATTCCCAGCAGTAGAGAGCTCTTACTTAGGATTACCTTGCTGGCCAACCTGGTTGGGGGTGACATTCTCTGATGTCCTTGTTCAGCCTCAGTCTTAGGAAGGCCTCAGGTGATACCTCCTTTGTTATTTTGTCCATTCTGCAGGGGTAGGGAATATCTTATGGCCTGGTCCGGGATGCCCTTCTCTCTTCCCTACCCCCAAAGTTAATGAGTCTTCATTTGTGCCTTGAGGATGACAGAGTTTCATGCCTTTTCCCAGCTTTGTATGCTTTTGGTCCATTAGGGAAATAGGGAAAAGCATTCTGGGCATGCTTTGTGCCATTCCCGTGGATGCTGTTTTTCCCCTTCCCAAGCGTGCCCCATGAAAGAGGATTTCTCAAGTTCCTCACCCTGTCTGCAGCTTTTCTCCTGAGCCTCTGATGAGGTCCTCACATGCATTATCTTTTCACTGTTTGTTTTTTAAACCTTTCTTGTCTTCATTAATGTATGTATACATGCCTTTGTCCTATGGCAATAAGTCGATTTTCAACTGTCTGCTTTGTTTCTTGCAGAATTCGATTTAATTATAAATTATTGCTATAATTATGTACTTTTGAATTTTACTTTTATTTTCTTAGGCTTATAAACTATTTTTTTTTACCTAATTCTATTGTTTTCTTATCTCCTTGTGAACTCTTATTTAAAATAATTTATTTTCTTTTTCTTTCAACATGTTGCATACACAGTTCATTTTCCTTTTTAAGCCTATCTTCCATTTTAGAATAGATTTTAAAAATTATTCTGCATGCTATATTATATTATGTATTTTTTTCTGTGTTTCACGTTTTATTCCATTTTGTTATGAACATGTATAGCTTTTTCTATCTCTTCGGTTTTGTTGATTGAGCAGGAACGAATTCTTCCTGATTTCCATTTTTATTTGGATCTCATTATCTTCCCTTGTAAACTATATTTTGGAGGGCTGCATTTTTTATTTTGCCTGAGGACAATAATAAGTGTGCTGAAGGGGTAGGGGCCAAGGAGCAGGATACTCAAAGGGCATGGTGTGGCTGAAATGTTAAGCAGATAGCACGGATGCCCTTACTCAATATCAGTCACACCCTTCTCCTAGTTTACCTTCCTGTATGGCCCAGGCAGAAACATGAAAAATTACATTTTCAAGACTTCCTGGTAGCTTATTTGGGCTTTGCCAATCATATGCACTTAGCCAAGATGTAAATGTGTAGAGAGGCATCCATTTTATTGCTATGCATCATAGCATGCTTGGCGTTCCTGGTCCTCATTATAGGTAAGGTGATGTGTTACTAGAGCCAACAGTTGTGGTAGTGACTTTCTCATTTCTCCATTGTTGTTCAAGTGGTGTCATCCAGGAGCCAGTGGCTAGAAAAAATGGTCTCCAACTTTCTCAGTTTCCTAATTGTGGCAAAGACAGAACTTTTCTTGGCAGACCATTATGCAGTGTTGTTCTTGGATCATAATGAGAGAGGCATCTGCTCTTCAAGCCCATGCAATGGTGATACAAGCACCAAATAGCTAGATCAAATCCCTTTCTGTAAACTGGCTGAAATGATTCCCATGATCCACAGCTGAAACCACACCTTTATACTTTGACTGGAATTCTTGGATCAGGCTACAAGAAAAAGAGACCAAATTCAGAATGATGTTAATGATAAAGGTATATATTTTCTACCATAATGGAAGTCCAGAGATAGGAAGGATTCCAGGTTCAATATGATCAGTTGCTAATGTCATCAAGAACATAGGTTCTTTATGTTTTTCACATTTGCTATACTCCTTCCTTTTATGGCCATAAGAGGGCAGACTATGATAATTAGGTCCTTATGCTTCTTTGTTTATGTCTGTACAGAGGGATGAGGGTAGAAGAGAGGTTTGCTTCTCTTTTTTACAAGACCAGCCTATTTCTATGGTTGGCGCAAATCACCTACCTATTTCTGAATTGTTCACTGGAAGGATCTTACTGTGGAATGATCACAAATGGCTTTAACTAACCAGAGGGGTAGAATCAGTGTTGAGGAGTCAACCCCAGTGTTTGTTACAGTCATTCTACATTTTCATTTTTTTTCTCTCTTCATTCTCCCAGCTTTTGTACTAGCAAAGGTGGAACACAATGGGAAGGTCTAAGGGTTTTTCTGTTGGGGATCAAAGATGATCAAAATGGCTTCTACTCTTGTGGGAATTTTATCTCCCCTTCTAGCCTGCTCAGACCTCCTCTCATACTAAGGTTAGGGATATTTGTGAGAAATTTTAGGATTACTGTGCCTGTCTATCCCAACCAAGAGCCCTCACTTCCAACCCTACAAGAGCCTCTGGATATAGTGGAGTACCAAGGTAAGATGTGCTTCCCAGGAATGTGCAGATTCTTAGAAATTTCCACCTCTTTCTTTTGCTGTGTTGTTTTATATATATCTTTTTGCTGGTATTAACTTGATTATTCACATTATTTGGCTTTGCAAAAAGATTATGAGAACTTGTTTTACTTGAACATCTTACCTCAAAATTTTGAAGCTTTTAAAATATTCTTTTACTGTTGACTTCTAGATCTATTGCATTTTGGCCAGTGGACTTGATGTATAAAATTTCAGATATTTGGAACCTTGACTGTCAACATGACCTAAAAGATGATAATTAAAAATAAAAAGATTGTATATGTGCTATTAAATATTAATAGAATGTTCTCCCCAATTATTAGTTACAAGTGTCCCTATGTATCCATTATTCAGTCTTATTAATTATATTGCATAGATCCTCTCCATCCTTGGTGTGTGTGCACGTGTGTGTGTTCATGTTCAATCTGTTTCAGAGTAATGAAACAGGACGTGAACTCTCCACATCCCCACATCTCAGACTCTAGGAACTTCCAAACACTTGGTCCCAGGGAGGGCAAAAGTTCTCTCTTTTTCCTAATCCAAGCCTTGTACGTTCTTGCCTTGGCATAACTGTCAATCCATATACCCAATTCACATTATAAAACTGAACACTTCTCAATCCACAGCATCCGTTATGTTTATAGCACTCCAAGGACAGTGGATTTTGTATAATTTCAAGGTATAAATAGCCATGATTTTTCGAAAGGAAGCCTCTTTCAAAGTAGTAGACTCTTCACCCGTGGAAAAATAAACTTCTGTTTACCCTTAAATGGCTGTGCCTTTAAGAGAAACAGAAACAAAAATAAAATCTCCCTTCACATATATACCAGTAACTTACATATGTGAATTTTTCTCTTCCTTAGATACACACAAAATTGTTTCTGAAGGAGAACTAGATCAGTTGGCTCAGATTCAGCCATTAATATTCAATTTTCATGAGCAGACAGCCATCAAGGATTGTTTGAAAATGCTTGAGAAAAAAACAGCAGCATATGATATCATGCAGGAATTTATGGTAAATATTTTCTTAATAAAGTCTATATGTGATTTCTTTTTTTATATCATTGCCAGAGGGTTTCTTTTCTTTTCTTTCTTTATTTGGTTTTAGTACATTGTTTTTACTTTTAAATATTATATATATTTTAAAGTAATAGATGTACATGGTTAAAAGAAAAAAAGCCAAATAGCATAGAAGGATATAAAATATAAAGTCTCTCTCTTTCTTTCAAGACTTTCTAGGGCCCCTTTACACTATTCATTTTGTCATTTTGTCATGCAAACTTTTAAAAAAATTTGTTGGAATGCACTTTACATCCTTAAATTTGTTTTCCTCCTAGATACAATTTCCAAATATATTATCAGCATGTATAGCAGTATCTCATTTTTTTAAGTGTTGCATGGTAATTATATGGATAAGTACCTTAATTTAATATTTAATTTCTGAAATTAAGGTACTTATCCATATAATTAACTACCATGGAACACTTGGACATTTAGGTTGTTCTAGTCTTTGCTATTATGAACAGCAATCATCTCTCTTCAAATACTGTATGCATATATTTAAATATTTTTAGAACAAATTCCTAGAAAGACAATATTAATATTTTGGGCTATCAATTATTTGGATCTTTTCTCATCTCTTAAATGACAAATTATTTCTTATTGATTATTTAATTGGTATTTATTTGAGAACAAAAGAATATCTTTCCATATGTTTTTAAGCCTTTTATATTTTCAGTGAACTGCTAGTTTCAATTCTTTGCCCCATTTTCTATTTTTTGTTTTCTTATTGGTTACTAACTCTTTTTTTTTTTTTTTTGAGACGAGTCTTGCTCTTGTCCCCCAGGCTGGGGTGCAATGGTGCGATCTTGGCTCACTACAACCTCCGCCTCCTGGGTTCAAGCAATTCTCCTGCCTCAGCCTCCTGAGTAGCTGGAATTACAGGCGCCTGCCACCACACCTGGCTAATTTTTGTATTTTTAGTAGAGACAAGGTTTCACCATGTTGGCCAGGCTGGTCTTGGACTCCTGACCTAAGGTGATCTGCCCACCTCGGCCTCCCAAAGTGCTGGGATTACAGGCGTGAGCCACCGCGCCTGGCCGATTACTAACTCTTTAAGGAAAAAAATTATGCCTTTGTGTGTCTTACACGTAGTATTTTTTCTGCTGCTGTTTGTGTTACACACAGGTGCACATGCACGTGCACACATGCCTATTTACCATGAAGAAATAGCTGACTTTTAGTGGTCAAATATGGCAGTCTTTTCTTTGGGGGCTTCTGGGTTTGGGGCTTTATGTGCTCTTTAGGAATGCTTCTTTTACTCTAGGATTGTAATAATTCATGTTTTTTTCTAGTACGTTTATGATTTTTTAAGCATTTAAATCTTTGATGCAGCTAGAATTTAATTTGGTATAAGATGTTTGAGAGGGACTCAGCATTATATAGCTATCCAGTTGTCCCAAGACTGTCCTGGAACTTCTCTTGAGTGGTGTAAAATGCCACTTTTATCATATACTAGAGCCTTACATATATTTTAATTTATTCTTGGACTTTTTCTACTGATTTTCTTATTCCTTTATTGGTATTGTTCTGTTCATTAGCATAGCTTCATATTATCTTTTAACATCTAATGAGACTCATCTGCCATCATTATTCATTCATAAATGAATTTTTTCTCATTCTTCCTACAGATATTTTTCCAGATTTATTTTAGAATTGATTTTCAGAAAGACTTGATCATTTGATTGTACTACTTAAAAGCTTCACAGGCTCCTTGTTCCTCATGGTAGTGGTTGCTAGGTTGGCTACACAAGAGTTACCCCAGAGCTTTGAAAATGTATAGATTCTCAGGCTTTCTCCACAAATATGCTAATAAAGTATGACTAGCTACCTCCTAATTTCATTTATATATGAAACAAGATCATTTATAGTTTTAGTCTGTTGTTGGACTAGATCATGTGCTCTGTGCTTTTATTACCATATTAGTCACAATTTCCCAAAGAGACACGTATGCCTCCATTATTTCCACCCCTTCACCTTCTCTCCTCTTTCCTTCTAAGTACACACTGTTTTTCATATGCTAACTTTCAATGACTCACTAAGGCCCAGTTCAAGGGCTATTTCCCCTTGAGGAGCTTTTCGTCTTGACTTTTAGGTGCAATCTAGTGCTGTCATTTATACTAGTGTCTCCGTACTTTGGTCACGTGGTATTTGATTATGTGTCCTCTAACTACTGTGTTCACTCCTTAAGGATGAGGCCATTATCCAATTCATCTCTGTATTCCAGTATCTGAAACAGGGCCAGGTACCTACTAAATGCTTAATAAGTGTTTGTTGAATTCACACTTGATAAAGAAATTTTTTGAAAGGAAGGATTCTTAGCATCCTAACTATAATTTCTTCAAAGGGGAAGGATAAATTGTGAGACTGTTTGTATATATTTTGTGTTTATATGTTTTTGTTGTTGTTATTTTGTTATTTTTATTTATAAAATGATAGATCTGTGGGTAGGTTCTGAGAAGTGAATAGCCTGTATTTCCTTTTTTTTTTGAAAGAAGAACAAAATGAAGTTCAAGTGGAAAGTATCTCCAGAAAGTTTAACATTTTCTTATTAACCAACTCATTGATTGGCATGTGAAACTTGAGATATTTTATATAGCACTTTTTAAATGGGGATCTAGCTTCACTTATCATACAACACATTAAATAGCAGGTCATGTCATATAGGGGTTTAAGGATCATGAGCATTAAACAAAGGTATATTTTTTTCTTTTTTATTGGTTATAGTAAACACACTATTTATTTATTTATTTATTTATTTTTAACCTTGTAAAGGCTTTAGAACTTAAGAATCTGCCTGGTGAGTTCAACTCTGGGAATCAACCAAGCAACAGAGAAAAAAACAGATACCGAGATATTCTTCCATGTAAGCTAAAAATGGTTTTGATTATTTTCCTGTTTACATTTAGAAAAAGTGCAAAGGGCACTGTATGGCTTTTTGTATGAGACATTTTGGCCTGTGACCATGATAAAGAGTTCTGGTACATAGCACTGGGTGATCTGGGCATATTCTAAGATATGTGCAAGATATGAGAGTCAGGTCCTCTGTTTTCTGGTACATCCTTCAGCCACTGTCACAGGGTCCTTTACAGCAGTCCTTCAGCCTTGTTCTCATATATTGCTGCTTCTCAGAGCATGAGCCTTCCAAAACATAAAATCCAATAATCTGAGTCATACACCACTTTTAGTACCCGAAGCCTTAACCACCTTCTCTGGCTATTTTGTTTAGACACACGAAAAAAGAGCTATTTGCATCCTTCGTCCTGGACAATAAAGCTATTAATCCGCTCTCCAACAGGAGGCTGCCTTTTCATTGCCTCCACATTGTCTCCAATGTTAATTGCCTTAACATTGCTTCCCTGTGTTGATTGGGAGGGTACTGGCACCTTCTGTCCTCCCCACTCAGTTACTCTTAGGAGTTACCCATCTCAGGCCATTCAAAGAGCAGAATCAAAACACAACAATGTAATTTTAATCTTAGGCAGGGTATCTTATTCCATAACTCATATTCCTTTCAAAGTCAAAGTTTTTCAAAACTAAATTTACTATTTTACTTCCTCCAACTTGACCCTCTTCTTATATTCTATATCTTATGTAATCACCAAGTTCAAACCAGAAAACAGGGAGTCAGTTGATTCTACCTCCATAATACCTCCGGGGTCCTCCCCCATCCCTAAGTTCCCACTGCTGCTGACTTAGACTGAGCCCATTTTACCTCTCAGCTGGTTACTGTCTTCTTTCTGCTTCCCTTTCTGATCATTCACAAAAGCTACTGAGATTTTCTTAAAATTCAAGTCAGAACATGTAGCTCTTATTTTAAAGCTCTTTCTTGGCTCTTTGTTACTATCATGGCACAGTTGTTTAACATGGCATATGAATTTCACCTGTTTGCCTCTCTAGCCTTAGCTCTCCCACAAAACTTCTTTTGGTATCTAGAATTCATAATTCTTGTTTTTTGTTTGTTGGTTTTTATGCCTCTTAACCTGCAGTTCTTGAAAGAACTACTGATCCCTTCTTTGCTGAGGCAGTTCCTGCTGTCTTTCTTTTTTCTTTTTTTTTTTTTTTTGAGACGGAGTCCCTCTTTGTCGCCCAGGCTGGAGTGCAGTGGCGCAGTCTCGGCTCACTGCAAGCTCCGCCTCCTGGGTTCACGCCATTCTCCTGCCTCAGCCTCCCGAGTAGCTGGGACTACAGGCGCCCACCACCGTGACCGGCTAATTTTTTGTATTTTTAGTAGAGACGGGGTTTCACCGTGGTCTCGATCTCCTGACCTCATGATCCGCCCGCCTCGGCCTCCAAAAGTGCTGGGATTACAGGCGTGAGCCACCGCGCCCAGCCCTGCTGTTTTTCTTAACCAGCTCCAATAGACTTTTCTTATTTTCCTCAAAGCTAGGTTTGGTGTTTTTCCAGTAGTCTCATAGCATCTTGTAACCACTCTCCCCTTCTACCAAACCATATTTTAATTATTTTTCACTTTTGTTTCTCCTACTAGACTTGAGATAGTTATTATAAAAACCAGAGTGGAACACAGTGACTACTGTCACTAGATAAATACCTTCATAGTTGGTTTATTAAAATTGAAACTAACTTTATGATTATAAAAAACAAATACATTTCCAACATGGTTAAAATAATCTATTCTGTTATCTTCTGTGGGGAGAGTGTGGAGAAGTGCATTGATGAATACTTCTGAAATCAGAGTAATGAACCATGATTAGACATTTTAATAAATAATGCTAATAATTTGTTGCTTCTCCAAAATGTCAAAGGTCCAAATTTTATAATTTCTATTCCTGCATGTGCAGTTTTCCCTCAAGGAGACTAAAAGCAAACATGCCTTAAAAATTAGCCTCTTGGGATTGTAAGAAGCTCATTTTACAATAGAGGGTACATATAATATTTGATCTGACTTGAAGTTTTTATTCTGGATATCGAAAGAGTTACAACTAAGAAATTCAAAGATAATAAAAATAATGTTAAATCATTAAAGTAAGGGAAGTTATGTTAAACTTTTGGCTTTTCATAAAAGAAAAGAAACTATAGTTCAACCATATTCTATTTAAAGGCCCATTGGTACATCTACCTCATAACACAGTGTAATCTAATCTGAAACTCAGCCAACTTAAGTGGCCATCATAGAAAGCTCTTTGGTTTTTTTAATCACACATTTCTTGGCTTTATAGAAAAGGTTCCTGAAGACTCATATCAAGAAAGCTAAAGAAGTAATTTATTTGTCGTCTTCAAATGCTGAGAACACTAAATAGATGAATTCACACACCTTTGAACACTGCAAATATAGGGAGCCTTCACTTTGCATGGCCCCAATATGCTCAAATATCAGTTACTGTGTTTAGCTAAATAACACCAGTCCCACAACAATACAATTCACATTTTAGTTACCACAATATATTCACTGCAAGTAATTGCCTAAAGTAGTAAGCATCTTTGCTAGCACTTTAGTCCACAAGTCCCTATGTAAATAACAGATGTGCATCATGACCAATGACTAATAAATGTTACTTCTTTTGAAATATGTCAGTGATAGGTAACTGTGAGCCTCTTATTCAGTTCACACACAGCAAAGCATGTGATTGTGTTGTCTCCTTGTCTCTCAATGGTAAACCCCTATGACCTTTTACCAAAATATATAATCAAGAGAGAGATTTGGCTGAGAGAGATGAAACTGCAATAAAGAAACAAAAAGTGATAATGTTGGAAATGAAATTTGAATGGAGTTATAGAAGAACTAGCTGACCAGGGACATGCTGACACTGCTACTGCTCAAAAGACTCTAGAGCTGCAGGCTAAAGCACCTGTGGAAGGGGAACTTACCGACATGAATGACTTTGGGAGGCCGAGGCGGGCAGATCACGAGGTCAGCAGATCGAGACCATCCTGGCTAACACAGTGAAACCCTGTCTCTACTAAAAATACAAAAAAATTAGCTGGGCATGGTGGCAGGTGCCTGTAGTCCCAGCTACTCAGGAGGCTGAGGCAGGAGAATGGCGTGAACCCAGGAGACAGAGCTTGCAGTGAGCTGAGCTGAGATAGCACCATTGCACTCCAGCCCGGGCGACAGAACGAGACTCCGTTTCAACAACAACAACAACAAAAAAAAAAAAAAAAAAAAAAAAAAAAAAAGATCCTTTTGCGTGGTTTCAACTTGCGTGGTCATATTTATGGCCCTGTACCATCATGCCAAGCAAGAGTGGCCTTTATTATGTAGTATAGGAATTTTTAGGTATAAAGACAATATCTTCCATTTCTTTACCATTTCACAACTTACAAAGCATTTTGAAGGCTAATAAAAGAGCGAGTCACACAAGTTCTCCAACTCCTGGCCGAATACTTTTTCTGTTACTTGTCTATCAGGGACCTACTCAGAACTAATAAAGGTAGTGACTTAGGTTTCTGTTAGCTTCTCACTTTTCAGAGCATGTTTACATATTTCTCATTGAGTGTTCTGTACGATCATGTGAGAAGAACAGAGAAGATGATAATATCTAAATTTAATGCAAGACAATAAGGAAGGGATAATCTTTCAACAAATCATCTGGACAGTTGCATATTCATGTACCAAAAATGAACTTTGATTCTTACCTCACAACTTATATAAAAATTAACTCAAAATAGATTATAGACCTATCATTAGAATTAAAAACATAAAACTTCTGAAAGAAACCATAGGAGAAAACGTTACTGCCCTTAGGTTTGGCAAATTTTTCCTAAATAGGACACAAAACCCTCAAATTGTAAAAGAAAAAAATAACTTGGACTTCATCAAATTTAAAAAAAAACCCTGCTCTTCAAGGCATATTATTATAAAACCAAAAAGGAAAGCAACAGGCTAGAAGAAAAATACATGCAAAACATTTATCTCACAAAAACTTATATTTATAATCTATAATTACTACAAATCAAGAAGAGGACAAATAACCCAACACTAAATGAGCAAAAAATTAGAGCAGACACTTCTCAAGGAAGATACAAGGTTGGCAAATAAATGCATGAAATGATATTTACCATTATAAATCATTAGGAAAATGCAAATTAAAACCATAATGAGATACCATTTTACATTCACTGCAATGAAATGGAGTTTGTTTCTAATAAAGTTAGACATATACCTACCATATGATTTAGCAGTTCTATTCATATGTTTTACCTAAGAGAAATTAAAGCATATGTCTGCATAAAGACTTATATATTAATGTTCATATCAGCTTTACTTATAATAGCCAAAAACTGGAAACAGTGCAAATGTCCATCAACGGGAGAGTGAATAAACAAATTGTGGTATGTCTACATAATAGAATTCAACTAGGCAATAAAAAATGACTAACAATGCATTGAACAACATGTGTGAATCTTAAAATAATTTTACTCAGTGAAATAAGCCAGTCAGAAGAGTATATACTGTATGTTATGAACCAAATTAAATTCTCCCAAAATTCATATGTTGAAGTTCCAACCCTTTGTACCTCAGAATGTGACCAGATTTGGAGATAGGGCCTTTAAAGTGGTAATTAATATAAAATGAGGCTCTTAGAGTGTGCCCAATCCAATCCATCGGGTGTCCTTATATAAAGAAGAAATTGGAACACACAAGAGACGTCAGGGATCCGAAGACACAGAGAAAAGTCCATGTGAAGACACAGCAAGAAGGCAGCCATTGGCAGGCCAAGGAGAGAGGCCTCAGGAAAAACCAAGCCTGCTGCCACCTTGATGTTTGTCTTAGTTTGTTTGTGTTCCTATAAAGGAATAATTTATAAAGGAAAGGGATTTATTTAGCTCATAGTTCTGCAGACTGGAAGGTTCAAGAGTGGGCATCTGGTAAGAGCTACAGGCTGCTTCCACTCATGGTGGAAAGTGAAGTAAAACCAGCATATGCAGAGATCACATGGTGAGAGAGGAAGCAGGAGAGAAATGGGGAGGTACCAGGCTCTTGCAGAACGAATAGAGTGAGAGCTCACTCATGCCATTAATCTATTAATGAGGGATCTGCCCTTGTGACTCAAACACCTCCCATTAGGCTCCACTTCCAACATTGGGAATCAAGTTTCAACATGAGGTTTAGAAGGGCCAAACATCTAAATCATAGCATTTTGCCCCTGGCCCTTTAAAACTTATGTTCTTACCACATTGCAAAATACAATTATTCCTTCCCAATAGTCCCTAAAAGTCAACTTGTTTCAGCACCAACTTAAAAGTTCAAAGTCACATCTGAGACTCAAAGTAAGTTCTTTCCAGTTGTAAGCCGGTAAAATCAAAAAAGAGGTTATTTACCTCCAAGGTACAATGGTGGTACAGGCATTGGGTAAACATTTCCATTCCAAAAAGGAAAAATTGGTCAAAAGAAAGGGATAATAGGCCCCATGCAAGTCCAAAACACAGCAGGGCATACATTAAATCTTAAAGCTCCAAAATAATCTCCTTTGACTCCATCTCCTGCATATTGGTCACAGTGGTGTGTGGGGTGGGCTCCCAAGGCCTTGAGTAGCCCTTCCCCCCATAGCTTTGCTGGGCGTAGACCACTGGCTGCTTCCATGGGTTGTAATAATGCTGCAGCTTTTTCAGGCTGAGGTGGAATGCTGTGGATAGTTCTGTTATTGTGGGGTTCCAGCACCTTTGTGGCTCCACTAAGAGTTGGCCCGGTGGGGACTCTAAAGAAACTCCAACCCAATATTTCCACTAAAGATTGCCTTGGTAGGGGCTATCTGTGGTGGCTCCACCCCTGCAATAGGCATCTGCCTGCTCTCCCAGGCTTTTTGATATATTATCTGAAATTTAGGTTAAAGCTGCCAAGCCTCCATGTCCCTTGCATTCTGGATGCCTGCAGACTTAACACCACATGAATGCCACGAAGGCTTACCACTTGGCCCCTCAGGAGCAGTGGCCCAAACCCTACCTGGGGCCATTTGACCCATTGCTGGAGCCAGAGCGGCCAGGATGTGGGGAGCAGCATCCTGAGGTGGCCAAGGGTAGTGGTGCTCCAGGTCTGTCCTCAAAAGGCCTTGGGGCCTATTAGGGAAGGGGTGACCCCAAATATTTCTGAAGTGCCTTTGGGCACTTTTTTCAGACACTCCTTCATATTCTTGTCTTTTTCTGAGCCTTCCACACACTTCCAGCCTCCGCTCATCGCCCAGTTCCAAAACTGCTTCCACATTTTCAGGTATCTTTATAGCAACACCCCAATTCTCAGTACCAATTCTCTTAGTCCATTTTGTATTGCTATAAAGGAATACTTGAGGCTGGTTAATTTATAAATAAAAGAGGTTAAGCTCCCAGTTCTGCTGTCTGGAAGGTTCAAGATTGGGCCTTTAGTGAGGGCCTCAGGCTGCTTCCACTCATGGTAGAAGGTGAAGTGGAATCAGGATGCGCAGAGATTACATGGTGAAAGAGGACACAAGAGGGAGAGAGAGAGGTGCCTGGTCCTTTTTAATAATCAGTTTTTGCAGCAGTGAATAGAGTGAGAACTCAGTCAACCCCGAGGAAGGGCATCAATCTATTCATGAATGATTTGTCTCCATGACTCAGAACCTCCCATTAGGCCCCACTTCCAATGTTGGGGATCAGTTTTCAACATAAGGTTTGGAGAGGACAAACATCTAAACCATAACAATACTGGACTTCCAGCCTCCAGAATGTGAAAATAAATTTCAAACCTAGAAAACTAATATACTGTATGCTTCCACATATGTAAAATGTCAGAAAATTTAAACTAATTTGTATTGACAGAACTTATCAGTGGTTGCCTTGGGGAAAGATGAGAGCAAGAAGGATAGATTATAAAGAGGCATGGGGATAGTTTTGCACTGATGGAGATGTTTAATTATCTTTATTGTGGTGGTGGTCTCATGGGTGCACATGTATGACAGTTATACCTCCATAAACTTAAAAAGATGGTTTGTGAGTGCAAAAGTTATATTACACTTTAAAAAAATTTTTCATACACTTCAGCATTATAATGTAGATAGATGGGAAAACAAGCTCTTTCAGGCAGAGATTTAACAAGCTTCTTTCTGTACTTCTTGAGGTTGCTGTATGTTTGTCTCTGTTACTACCACCCACTAATAGTAATAGTAGTAGTAGTAACACTAATATGTTTATTACTATTGCTTATTACTAATTTAAGTCTGTTATAGGTAGTAATATTTAATCCCCACAACAGCCTACCTCTGAGGTGTCAGTATGTTAGTGTCCTTGTTTTACAGAAAGGCTAAAAGAGATTAAGTAATTTTCTCACATTCACACTGCAAATAGCAGAGACAGCTGGGATTCAAACCCAGGCCTAACCACCACTGTATTTATTGTCCATTTTTTTTTTTCTATTTCAAGAAACCTTTTTTTTTTCTCCTTTTGAGATGGAGTCTTGCTGTTGCCCAGGCTGGAGTGCAGCGGCACAGTCTCAGCTCACCTCAACCTCTGCCTCCTGGGTTCAAGCGATTTTCCTGCCTCGGCCTCCCGAGTAGCTGGGATTACAGGCATGTGCCACCACACCCGGCTAATTTTGTATTTTTAGTAGAGATAGGTTTTCTCCATGTTGGTCAGGCTGGTCTCGAACTCCTGACCTCAGGTGATCTGCCCACCTCGGCCTCCCAAAGTGCTGGGATTACATGTGGGAGCCACTGCACCCAGCTGTTTTGTTTCTCTAAGAATCAGAGTCTACTCGGGGGTCAGGGACCCACTTTAGGAGGCAGTCTGTCCGTTCTCAGATCTCTGGCTGCGTGCTGGGAGAACCACTACTCTCTTCAAAGCTGTCAGTCAGACAGGGGCATTTAAGTCTGCAGAGGTTCCTGCTGAATTTTTGTTTGTCTGTGCCCTGCCCCCAGAGGTGGAGCCTACAGAGGCAGGCAGGCCTCCTTGGGCTGTGGTGGGCTCCACCCAGTTCGAGCTTCCTGGCTGCTTTGTTTACCTAAGCAAGTCTGGGCAATGGCGGGCGCCCCTCCCCCAGCCTCACTGCCGCATTTCAGTTTGATCTCAGACTGCTGTGCTAGCAATCAGCGAGACTCCGTGGGCATAGGACCCTCCGAGCCAGGTGCGGGACACAATCTCCTGGTGTGCCGTTTTCCAGGCCCATTGGAAAAGCGCAGTATTAGGGTGGGACTGACCCGATTTTCCAGGCGCCGTCTGTTACCCCTTTCTTTGACTAGGAAAGGGAACTCCCTGACCCCTTGCGCTTCCCGAGTGAGGCAAATGCCTCGCCCTGCTTCGGCTCATGCACAGTGCGCTGCACCGACTGTCCTGCACCCACTGTTTGGCACTCCCTAGTGAGATGAACCCAGTACCTCAGGCACCCCCCCAGTAGGGACAGACTGACACCTCACTCGGCCAGGTACTCCTCTGAGACAAAACTTCCAGAGGAACTATCAGACAGCTGAATTTGTTGTCTCACGAAAATCCGCTGTTCTGCAGCCACCGCTGCTGACACCCGGCCAAGCAGGGTCTGGAGTGGACCTCTAGTAAACTCCAACAGACCTGCAGCTGAGGGGCCTGTCTGGTAGAAGGAAAACTAACAAACAGAAAGGACATCCACACCAAAAACCCATCTGTACATCACCATCATCAAAGACCAAAAGTAGATAAAACCACAAAGATGGGGAAAAAACAGAGCAGAAAAACTGGAAACTCTAAAAAGCAGAGCACCTCTCCTCCTCCAAAGGAATGCAGTTCCTCACCAGCAACAGAACAAAGCTGGACGGAGAATGACTTTGACAAGTTGAGAGAAGAAGGCTTCAGATGATCAAACTACGCCGAGATACGGGAGGAAATTCAAAACAATAGGAAAGAAGTTAAAAACTTTGAAAAAAAATTAGACAAATGGATAACTAGAATAACCAATGGAGAGAAGGGCTTAAAGGAGCTGATGGAGCTGAAAGCCAAGTATCGAGAACTACGCGAAGATTGCAGAAGCCTCGGTAGCCGATGCGATCAACTGGAAGAAAGGGTAACAGTGATGGAAGATGAAATGAATGAAATGAAGCGAGAAGGGAAGTTTAGGGAAAAAAGAATAAAAAGAAACGAACAAAGCCTCCAAGAAATTTGGGACTATGTGAAAAGACCAAACCTACGTCTGATTGGTGTACCTGAAAATGACGAGGAGAATGGAACCAAGTTGGAAAACACTCTGCAAGATATTATCCAGGAGAACTTCCCCAATCTAGCAAGGCAGGCCAACATTCAAATTCAGGAAATACAGAGCATGCCACAAAGATACTCCTTGAGAAGAGCAACTCCAAGACACATAATTGTCAGATTCACCAAAGTTGAAATGAAGGAAAAAATGTTAAGGGCAGCCAGAGAGAAAGGTTGGGTTACCCGCAAAGGGAAGCCCATCAGACTAACAGCTGATCTCTCGGCAGAAACTCTACAAGCCAGAAGAGAGTGGGGGCCGATATTCAACATTCTTAAAGAAAAGAATTTTCAACCCAGAATTTCATATCCAGCCAAACTAAGTTTCATAAGTGAAGGAGAAATAAAATACTTTACAGACAAGCAAATGCTGAGTGATTTTGTCACCACCAGGCCTGCCCTAAAAGAGCTCCTGAAGGAAGCCCTAAACATGGAAAGGAACAACTGGTACCAGCCACTGCAAAAACATGCCAAATTGTAAAGACCATCGAGGCTACGAAGAAACTGCATCAACTAACGAGCAAAATAACCAACTAACATCATAATGACAGGATCAAATTCACACATAACAATATTAACTTAAAATGTAAATGGGCTAAATGCTCCAATTAAAAGACACAGACTGGCAAACTGGATAAGGAGTCAAGACCCATCAGTGTGCTGTATTCAGGAAACCCATCTCACGTGCAGAGACACACATAGACTCAAAATAAAGGGATGGAGGAAGATCTATCAAGCAAATGGAAAACAAAAAAAGGCAGGGGTTGCAATCCTAGTCTCTGATAAAATAGACTTTAAACCAACAAAGATCAGAAGAGACAAAGAAGGCCTTTACATAATGGTAAAGGGATCAACTCAACAAGAAGAGCTAACTATCCTAAATATATATGCACCCAACACAGGAGCACCCAGATTCATAAAGCAAGTCCTGAGTGGCCTACAAAGGGACTTAAACTCCCACAAAATAATAATGGGAGATTTTAACACCCCACTATCAACATTAGACAGATCAACAAGACAGAAAGTTAACAAGGATATACAGGAATTGAACTCAGCTCAGCACAAAGTGGACCTAATAGACATCTACAGAACTCTCCACCCCAAATCAACAGAATATACATTTTTTTCAGCACCACA
Source organism: Nomascus leucogenys (assembly GCF_006542625.1). Classification (NCBI taxonomy): domain Eukaryota; kingdom Metazoa; phylum Chordata; class Mammalia; order Primates; family Hylobatidae; genus Nomascus; species Nomascus leucogenys. The sequence goes on along the minus strand of NC_044398.1, from coordinate 37,217,733 downwards.
CCACACCTATTCCAAAATTGACCACATAGTTGGAAGTAAAGCTCTCCTCAGCAAATGTAAAAGAACAGAAATTATAACAAACTGTCTCTCAGACCACAGTGCAATCAAACTAGAACTCAGGATTAAGAAACTCACTCAAAACCGCTCAACTACATGGAAACTGAACAACCTGCTCCTGAATGACTACTGGGTACATAACGAAATGAAGGCAGAAATAAAGATGTTCTTTGAAACCAACGAGGACAAAGACACAACATACCAGAATCTCTGGGACACATTCAAAGCAGTGTGTAGAGGGAAATTTATAGCACTAAATGCCCACAAGAGAAAGCAGGAAAGATCCCAAATTGACACCCTAACATCACAATTAAAAGAACTAAAAAAGCAAGAGCAAACACATTCAAAAGCTAGCAGAAGGCTAGAAATAACTAAAATCAGAGCAGAACTGAAGGACATAGAGACACAAAAAACCCTTCAAAAAATTAATGAATCCAGGAGCTGGCTTTTTGAAAAGATCAACAAAATTGATAGACCACTAGCAAGACTAATAAAGAAGAAAAGAGAGAAGAATCAAATAGATGCAATAAAAAATGAAAAAGGGGATATCACCACCAATCCCACAGAAATACAATCTACCATCAGAGAATACTACAAACACCTCTATGCAAATAAACTAGAAAATCTAGAAGAAATGGATAAATTCCTCAACAAATACACCCTCCCAAGACTAAACCAGGAAGAAGTTGAATCTCTGAATAGACCAAAAATAGGCTCTGAAATTGTGGCAATAATCAATAGCTTACCAACCAAAAAGAGTCCAGGACCTGATGGATTCACAGCCGAATTCTACCAGAGCTACAAGGAGGAACTGGTACCATTCCTTCTGAAACTATTCCAATCGATAGAAAAAGAGAGAATCCTCCCTAACACATTTTATGAGGCCAGCATCATCCTGATACCAAAGCCTGGCAGAGACATAACCAAAAAAGAGAATTTCAGACCAATATCCTTGATGAACATTGATGTAAAAACCCTCAATAAAATACTGGCAAACCGAATCCAGCAGCACATCAAAAAGCTTATACACCATGATCAAGTGGGCTTCATCCCTGGAATGCAAGGCTGGTTCAACATACGCAAATCAATAAATGTAATCCAGCATATAAACAGAACCAAAGACAAAAGCCACATGATTATCTCAATAGATGCAGAAAAGGCCTTTGACAAAATTCAACAACCCTTCATGCTAAAAACTCTCAATAAATTAGATATTGATGGGACGTATCTCAAAATAATAAGAGCTATCTATGACCAACCCACAGCCAATATCATACTGAATGGGCAAAAACTGGAAGCATTCCTTTTGAAAACTGGCACAAGACAGGGATGCCCTCTCTCACCGCTCCTATTCAACATAGTGCTGGAAATTCTGGCCAGGGCAATCAGGCAGGAGAAGGAAATAAAGGGTATTCAATTAGGAAAAGAGGAAGTCAAATTGTCCCTGTTTGCAGATGACATGATTGTATATCTAGAAAACCCCATCTTCTCAGCGCAAAATCTCCTTAAGCTGATTAGCAACTTCAGCAAAGTCTCAGGATACAAAATCAATGTACAAAAATCATAAGCATTCTTGTACACCAATCACAGACAAACAGAGAGCCAAATCATGAGTGAACTCCCATTCACAATTGCTTCAAAGAGAAGCAAATACCTAGGAATCCAACTTACAAGGGATGTGAAGGACCTCTTCAAGGAGAACTACAAACCACTGCTCAATGAAATAAAAGAGGATACAAACAAATGGAAGAACATTCCATGCTCATGGGTTGGAAGAATCAATATCGTGAAAATGGCCATACTGCCCAAGGTAATTTATAGATTCAATGCCATCCCCATCAAGCTACCAATGACTTTCTTCACAGAATTGGAAAAAACTACTTCAAAGTTCATATGGAACCAAAAAAGAGCCCGCATCACCAAGTCAATCCTAAGTCAAAAGAACAAAGCTGGAGGCATCACGCTACCTGACTTCAAACTATACTACAAGGCTACAGTAACCAAAACAGCATGGTACTGGTACCACAACAGAGACATAGATCAATGGAACAGAACAGAGCCCTCAGAAATAATGCCGCATATCTACAACTATCTGATCTTTGACAAACCTGACAAAAACAAGCAATGGGGAAAGGATTCCCTATTTAATAAATGGTGCTGGGAAAACTGGCTAGCCATATGTAGAAAGCTGAAACTGGATCCCTTCCTTACACTTTATACAAAAATTCATTCAAGATGGATTAAAGACTTAAATGTTAGACCTAAAACCATTAAAATCCTACAAGAAAACCTAGGCAATACCATTCAGGACATAGGCATGGGCAAGGACTTCATGTCTAAAACACCAAAAGCAATGGCAACAAAAGCCAAAATTGACAAATGGGATCTAATTAAACTAAAGAGCTTCTGCACAGCAAAAGAAACTACCATCAGAGTGAACAGGCAACCTACAGAATGGGAGAAAATTTTTGCAACCTACTCATCTGACAAAGGGCTAATATCCAGAATCTACAATGAACTCAAACAAATTTACAAGAAAAAAACAAACGACCCCATCAAAAAGTGGGCAAAGGACGTGAACAGACACTTCTCAAAAGAAGACATTTATGCAGCCAAAAAACACATGAAAAAATGCTCATCATCACTGGCCATCAGAGAAATGCAAATCAAAACTACAATGAGATACCATCTCACACCAGTTAGAATGGCCATCATTAAAAAGTCAGGAAACAACAGGTGCTGGAGAGAATGTGGAGAAATAGGAACACTTTTACACTGTTAGTGGGACTGTAAACTAGTTCAACCATTGTGGAAGTCCGTGTGGCGATTCCTCAGGGATCTAGAACTAGAAATACCATTTGACCCAGCCATCCCATTACTGGGTATATACCCAAAGGACTATAAATCATGCTGCTATAAAGACACATGCACACGTATGTTTATTGTGGCACTATTCACAATAGCAAAGTGTTGGAACCAACCCAAATGTGCAACAACGATAGACTGGATTAAGAAAATGTGGCACATATACACCATGGAATACTATGCAGCCATAAAAAATGATGAGTTCATGTCCTTTGTAGGGACATGGATGAAACTGGAAAACATCATTCTCAGTAAACTGTCGCAAGGACAAAAAACCAAACACCACATGTTCTCACTCATAGGTGGGAATTGAACAATGAGAACTCATGGACACCGGAAGGGGAACATCACACTCCGGGGACTGTTGTGGGGTTGGGGGTGGGGGGAGGGACAGTATTAGGAGATATACCTAATGCTAAATGACGAGTTAATGGGTGCAGCAAAACAAGATGGCACATGGATGCATATGTAACAAACCTGCACATTGTGCACATGTACCCTAAAACCTAAAGTATAATAATAATAAAAAAATTAACTAGATGGAGAATAAGATCTAAATATAAGAACAAAACTATAAATTTCTAGAAAAAAACACCTGAAAATATATCACCAAAGCATGATCCATAATAGGAAAATTGTATTGGTAGACCATTTTGTTTATTCCCCAGCTGATAGACATTTGGATTATTTCTAGTTTTTACAATTATAAATAATGCTGCTGTGAAAAAAAAAAAAAACAGAATCAGAGTCTACTTGGAGTGCAGTAGCACAATCATAGCTCACTGAAACCTCAAACTCCTGAGCTCAAGCAATCCTCCCACCTCAGCTTCCCAAGTAGCTGGGACTATGGGGATGGGCATGTGCCACCATACCCAGCTAATTTTTTATTCATTTATTTTTTTTTAGAAACAAGGACTCTCGCTTTTGCTTAGGCTGGTCTCAAACTCTTGGCTTCAAGTGATCTTTCTGCCTCACCCTCCCAAGTAGCTGAAATGCCTGGCTCTTGTCATTCTTCTTATAGATATGAAACTATGTTTTGTAGTATTTGTTGCTATTACTTCATTTTCTTTCTCTTTTCCCTTAATTTGAAATCACTGTTCTGATGAATTAATGGTTTGATTGGAGATGGCTATAAGTAGTTGATGCAGTCTCAAACTCTACCTTTATCTTTCTTTTTTTTTTTTATCCTGATAAATGAATATCCTTGTTGGTTTTAGGAATCTTGGGTTTTAGTTCTTTTTTTTCTCGTTTTTTTCCCCTAAGTGTTACTTCACTGTCCTCTTCCTTCCAGTGTTTTAGATGAGAACTGTAATGGCCATCTGACTCCTTTTCTTCATGAGAAATATGTTCTTTTATTTCAAAATCTTTAACTATTTTCCTGGAATTAAATAATGTTACCAGGTGTGCTTCATTTCCATCATTCTTACCTAGACAAATAAACCCTTTAATTGATCTTCCTTTAGCTGTAATTTCTACCCTTCAGTCTACTCTCGTTTTTTTTTTTTTTTAGTTTCTGTGCATTTTAGGGTTGCCTCTTGGTTCTATCTTGTAAAACCTTTTCTCTTGTTACTTCTTCTACCTCTGTTGTTTTGCATGTACTTTCTCTATCTCTCTCTCTCATTTTTCTTCTTTCACTTGGTCTTATAGGAAACTAATTTAAGTTTTTAAAAAACTTTCTTCCTTCAAATCATCTACTAAAATTTTTAGCTTGCTTAATGGTTAATTTCATGTGTCAACTAGGCTAGGCTATGATACTCAGCTATTTGGTCAAATATTAGTCTACATGTTGGTGTGAAGGTATTTTTTAAAGATGTAATTAACATTTAGATTAGCAGACTTTGAGTAAAGCTGATTAGCCTCCATAATGAGAGTGGGCCTCATTCAGTCAGTTGAAGTCATTAAGAAAAAAAGGCTCAAATTTCCAGAGGAAGAAGGAATTCTACCTCCAGACTGCCTTTTCACTCAAGACTACAATGTCAACTTTTCCCTGGGTTTCTAACCTGCTGGCCTGCCCTGCAGGTATTGACTTGCCAGTCCCCACAATCATGAGTCAGTTCTTTAAAATAAATCTTTCTCAGTGTATATATACAGCCCACTGATTCTATTTATCTAGAGAATCTAGAGTAACAGAATTTGGTACTGAGAGCAATTCTAGAGGAACAGAATTTTAAGGATGAGTTTTATGAATTACTTCCCTAATCTGATAAGATCTAAAGGCATTAATGACTTTTCAGTAGTGAATAGAGTATTAATATTTCATAGTGTAATGTGACAGTAGAGATATGCAAAGTATTGCCATTAGGTAATCCTATTCAGACACTTAGAAGAAGCAAGGTTTTGGGTGTCCGTATTTGATACCTTAGAACATTTGTGAGTTCTCATGAGAACAATGAGATTGGCTAGTTACTCCTAATGTAGAGAAGGAAAGGATGATCTTAGGGATTAAATTTCCCAGCTCAAGTGCCGCATAAATAACCCAAAAGTTTCTCTTTCTGTTGTTATATATTTTATAATAACAAAACTGAGTTTATTGAAAACTAAACCCAAAATCTCATCCTGAAAATGGCTGAATTACAGTGCAGATTGAATCCCCACCCTTTTAGGGTGTCTGCTGTTAAAATGAGGGCATTGACTGAGAAGGAATGGGATCTTGAAAATTGGAGTGGAGACATATGTGAAGAGCCTTATAAAGCTGGGTGTATCGAACCCCTTGACCCTGGTGAGTCTTCCTTGCCAGTAAAAGCAGCCATGCCACCCCCATCTGAGGAGATTAATGCTACTTTACCTGAGGAAACTTTTATTACCTCCCCTGAGTTTGTTGCCTTGCAAGACATTGCTGATTCTTCTCAAGACCCACAGCCACCATCCTTCATTGCTTCTAGACCTATTACTAGACTCAAGTCCCAGCAGGCCCTTAAAGGTAAGGTACAAAGTGTGACCCATGGGGAGGTATGTTACACTACAAAAGATCTACATGATTTTTCCAATTTATACTGACAGAAATCTGGAAAATATTTGTGGGGAGGGATTTTAAGGATGTGGGACAATGGTGGAAAGAACTTAGTGTTTGTTCAGGCTGAATTTATTGAAATGGGACCACAAAGAAGAGATTCTGGACTTAATATGTGGCTTAGGGAGTTAGAGCTCTTACAGTTTATTTTGTTGGTTGTATTAAATGGACCAAAAGGTAGCCCAGTCTAAATGAATATAAAATGCCAGAACTGCCTCGATATACTATATATTGTGAAGGAAGGGATCCAAAGGATTAGGGAGATTGGAACATTAGATTGGGTTTATCATTTAAGACCTGCCCACCCACCCCAGGAGGTCCAGAGGATATACTTTTCTCTTAACTGTGAGAAATATATTTATGAGGCGAGTCCCAGCATCCTTGAAGAATACTGTGATTGTTCTTCTCTGTAGCTCAGATATTGCAGTGGAAATTGCTGCCACTGAGTTGGGAAACCTGAATGCAGTGGGTATAACTGGATCCCAGAGAGATAAGGGCCAGGTGGTGGCACTTGATAGCCAAAGGCAAGGTGAGTGTGGTATGGTAATAGACAGCAGAGTCAAAGCAGCAATCAGAACAGTCTGACTTGTAGAGACCAGTGGTGTTGATTAGTTGATCATGGTGTTCCTAGAAGTGAACTAGATGGGACATCTACTAAATTCTTCCTTGATATGTGTAAGCAGAAGAGTTCTAGGTCAAGTGAGCAAAATTCTAACCTGAACCATAGGAACAGAGAATCACAACCAGTCAATAACTTCCCAGACTTGAGCCAGTTTACACACAGAGAACACCTTGAATCAAAGGGAGGACCCTGGCACACTGCCAAAAATGTATACTGTTAATCTTTCAGCCTTCCCTAAAGGGACCTATAGCCTTTTGCCAGGGTGACTGTACATTTGGAAAAAGAAAATAGACCTTTCAGAAACTGCTGGACACTGGATCTGAATTGACACCAATTCCAGGAGACCCAAAACATCACTGCAGTCTACAAATCAAAACAGGGGCTTATGGAGGTCAGATATTCAATGGAGCTTTAGTTCAAGTTCATTTCACAGTGGACTCAGTAGGTCCCTAAAACCATCTTGTGATTATTTTCCAAGCCCTGGAATGAATAATTGGAATAAATATACTCAGCAACTAGTAGAATCCCCACATTGCTTCTCTGACCTGTGGAGTGAGGAATATTATGGCAGGAAAGGGCAAATGGAAGCCAGTAGAACTGATTCTACCTAGGAAAATAGTAAAAAAGCAAAAGCAATACTACATTCCTGAAGAGATTGCTGATATTAATGCCTCCATCAAGGACTTTAAGGATGAAGTGATGTTGATATCTATCACATCCCATTCAACTCACCTATTTGGCCTACACAAAAAAGAAATGGAATTTGGAGAATGACAGTGGATTATTGTAAGCTTCCTCAGATGGTGACTCTAGTTGCAGCTGCTATACCAGATATAGTTTCATTGCCTTAGAAAATCAGCACATCACTTCATACCTGCTATGTAGCTATTGATCTGGGAAATGCTTTTTTCCCTATACCTATTAATCAAGAACACCAAAAGTAGTTTACTTTCAGCTGGCAGGGCCAGCAATACACCCTCACTGTCCTACCTCGGGGTGTATTAACTCTTCAGCCCTATGTTGTAATTAGTTCTCAGGGATCTCAATCGCTTTTCCCTTCCACAGGATATTAAGAGGTTTATTACATTGATGACATTGTGCTGATTGGACCTAGTGAACAAGAAGTAGCAAATGCTTTAGTCTTATTTGTCTGTCAGAGGGTAGGAGATATATCCAACAAAAATTCAGTGGCCTTCTACTTCAGTGAAATTTCTAGAGGTCCAGTGGTGTGGGACATGTTGAGATAATCATAAGGCGAAGGATAAATTGTATCTGGCTCTTCCTACAAGCAAAAAAGAGGCACGATGGCTAGTGAACCTAGGCGTTTTGGAGGAAACATTCCTTATTTGGATGTGCTACTCTGGTCCATTTACTAAGTGATGTGAAAAACTGCTAGTTTTGAGTGGGGCCCAAAACAAGAAAAGGCTCTGAAACAGGTTCAGTCTGCCATGCAAGCCTCTCTGCCACGTGGGCTGTATGATCTAGCAGATCCAATGGTGCTTGAAGTGTCATTGGCAGATAAGGGTGCTGTTTGGACCTTTGGCAGACCCCTTTAGATGAGTCACAGTTCAGGCACATAGGATTTTAGAGCAAATTCTTGCCACCCTCTGTGGACTCTTTTTGAGAAACAGCTTTTGGCCTACTACTGGGCCTTAGTAGAGACTGCTTCATAGAGAACTAAGTAGACAATGCTTAACTATGGGCCACCAAGCCATAAAGTTGGGCATACACAGCAGCACTCCACTATCAAATGAAAGTGGTAAATACAACATTGGGCTTCAGCAGATCCTGAAGGCACAAATAAGTTACACGAAGAAGCTGCCCAAATGCTCACTGTTCCTACCCCTGCTACATTACCTGCTCTCTTCAGCCTGCACCTATTGCCTCATGAGGAGTTGCCTGTGATCAGCTGACAGAAGAAAAGACTTGGACCTGGTCTACAGAAGGTTCTGCGTGATATAAAGGTACCACGCAGAAGAGGACAGCTACAGCACTACAGCCCCTTTTTTGAGACATCTCTGAAGGACAGTGGTGAAGAGAAGTACTCCCAGTGGGTAAAACACTGGGTAGGGCACTTGGTGGTTTTTTTTGTTTGTTTGTTTGTTTTTTTGCTTGGAGAAATGGCCAGAGGTATAAATGTGTACTGATTCATGGGCTATGTTTAATGGCTTAGCCGGATGGTCAGGGACTTTGAAGGAATATGATTGGAAAAATTGGTAACAATAAGGTGTGGGGAAGAGGCATGTGAATAGACCTTGCTAGATAGGCACAAACACAAAGATATTTGTATCCCATGTGAATGCTCACCAACGGTTGATCTCAGCAGAGGAAGACTTTAATAATCAAGTGAATAGAGTGACTTGCTTTATGAATATCAGCTAGACTATTCCCCCAGCCACCCCTGTCATTGTGTCATTGCCCATAGGTCTCATGAACAAAGTGGCCATAGTGGCAGGGATGGAGGTTATGTATGAGCTCAGCAACATGGACTTCCACTCACCAAGGCTGACCTGGCTACAGCTACTACTGAGTGTCCAATCTGCCAGCAACAGAGACCAACACTGAGTACCTAATGGGCACTATTCCATGGGATGATCAGCCAGCTAGCTGATGGCAGGTTGATTACATTGAGACCACTTCCATAATGGAAGTAGCAGTGCTTTTTTCTTACTAGAATAGACAGTAACTCTGGGTATGGATTTGCCTTCCCTGCACACAGTGCTCCCACCAATTTACCATCTGTGGACCTACAGAATGCCTTATCCACCATCATGGTATTCCATACAGCATTGCTGTAATCAAGGAACTCACTTTGTGGCAAATACCTTGTGGCAATGGCCTCACTGCCACTATGTTACCATATTCCTTATGCTCTCAAAGCAGCTGGCTTGATAGAATGGATGAATGGCCTTTTGAAGACTCAATTACAGTGAAAGCTAGGTGGCAGTACCTTACAGGGCTGGGGTAATGTTCTTCAGGAGATTATATATGCCCCATGTCAGCATCTAATATATGATGCTGTTTCTACCACAGCCAGGATTCAAGAATCAAGGGGTGGAAATGGGAGTGGCACCAGTTGCCTTTACCCCTAGTCATCCATTAGCATAATTTTTGCTTCTTGTTCCTGTGGCCTTATGCTCTGCTGGTCTAGGGGTCTTAGTGGCTCTCTTCATTAATGTTGTCTGACACTTAGGCCTTTCTGTCTGCAAACTTGAGTCTTCCTTGATAGACAACAGAGCATGGAATTATTTTTGGACCAGAGTCTAGATTTACCTAGTCTGTGGAGTCTAGAAGATTGCTGCATAATATGGAACAAGTTACTTTGTACAGATTCTTGATTTGAAAAGTATGAATATAATAGCACCTCCCTCAAAGGTTTGTTTTGGAGTTCACAAGGTGATACAGGTAGCATATCATGCTGCTTGAACCTGGTATGCATGTTTCACTGCATTCTGTTAGTACTTTTGCTTCTGTTAGGGAGCTTTCCTATGATCACTTGAATTATTTCTTTTCTGCAGTGAATTCCACAGTTTGTTTCTGAAATTCCTTTTTTATATTCCCCTTGTATGTGCTGCGTCTTTTAGCATTTTAATCATTATTGTAGGTTTTTTTAATCTTTTTTTTCTGAGTTTTGGGAAAATTTTTTAAGCCGGTTTTCTAAACATAAATTTGTTTTTCTGTTCAATTCCTGCTTTAGGAGTTTGAGTTGAATGATTGTGACTTTTGTATGAAATCAAGCTTTTATTGTTTTAGATTATTTAATTTTCACGTATTTAATCTCGTTTCAAAATTTAAAAAATGCTTTTTTTACTCTGAAGTAATTTATACGGTTTAGATACTGTAATAACTACTGCTAACATTACGATGAACACTTGCCATGCTTATTACTATTATATGACATATATCATCATATATCTACATAAATATGATGAAAGATCTCCCTACAAAGCCATTGTTATCGCTTTTATAATTTAGTAATATAACATATTTGTTAGTAAACATAGATATAAAGTATTGTTTTAAATAATTAATGCTCTCTTGAATTTTATTTAATATACAAATAGGAGTTTTTAAGGTGTTATCACCTTTTATAGAAAGGAGAATATTTGTTGTGATTTTTTAGAATGGGCTCCCTTTTTGAAATACTTGGGTATCTTTATATATCTAGCAATTTTTTTTGTTTTTTTGAGATAGAGTCTCACTCATTCTGCCACCCAGGCTGGAGTACAGTGGCACAGTCTCAGATCACTGCAGCCTCCGCCTCCCTGGTTCAAGTGATTCTCCTGCCTCAGCCTCCTGAGTAGCTGGGATTATAGGTGTGAGCCACCGCGCCTGGCTGTTATTTCTGTTCATTCATATTTACAAGGGAAAGTTTCTGTGTGCTATGTTAAAATTTGAGAAGAGTTCTGCCAGATATTATATAAATGCCTGTTCAGGTCTTGTCAGCATATTTACTAGATAAGTGGTCCATGTGATTCTGAGTAGTAAGGAGAGGTTATTGGTGAGAGAGCTGCATAGCAGAGAAGGGCCTCCTTTGCAGTGTGTGTTTCTGCTCTCAATGTGGGGATGGTGGTGGAACCAGAGCTTCAGATGTCTGTGTCAGGTGAAGAAGGAACTCCTGGAGCAGTGAAGCTTAGTAGGCCAAATAGCTTGTTTTCCCTCTTGTGTTTGTTATAACAGTCCATGTTAGATGAGTCCCATATTACTTGGAGCAAATCCTCTTGGTAGCATCCTTTTGCCACAATATCTTTGCTTTGAATAACATGTCCCATCACCAGATGAAGGCTGAGAATGGACATAAAATATAGCTGTCTGGTTTGGGGACACTGGTGGAATTCCATTAATCCTAGAATTTGTCTGCAGTCAACTATCAGATTTTTTTTCCCCTGGCCCCTGCTGCGCTGGGTTTGCAGGTTTCAGATTTACAGGAGAATATCATTCATTTACTCCCACAAAGAGTTTCTCCTCTGTTGTGTTCAGTCGCAAACTAGAGGATACTTCCCTTGACTTAATCTTGCCCATGCCACTTCCAGCAGAAATTTCCAAAAGTACCTGGATGCTAATGATATCATTCTGTATTTATTAAAAACTGATCTGGAAAATAAACATCACATAATTGTATATTTCTTAGGTCATGCCAATAGTTTTCAGGGAGGAAATAATTTAAACTCGTGGATTCAACCCTTTTGAAAAGAAACTCCTAGGCCATCTTCTGTATTGGTCAAAGAGATATATGGATTTACGTGTGTGAAATCCTTTCGTGAAGTCTGGGTGTGATGTATCTCCAACCTTTATCTACCAGATGTTTCTGTTTCTGTAATAGATGATTCAACACGCGTTCCTCTTGGAAAAAGCAAGGACTACATCAATGCTAGTTATATTAGAATAGTCAATTGTGGAGAAGAGTATTTTTATATCGCTACTCAAGGACCACTGCTGAGCACCATAGATGACTTTTGGCAAATGGTGTTGGAAAATAATTCTAATGTTATTGCCATGATAACCAGAGAGATAGAAGGTGGAATTATCAAATGCTACCATTACTGGCCCATTTCTCCGAAGAAGCCGTTGGAATTGAAACACTTCCGTGTATTCCTGGAGAACTACCAGATACTTCAATATTTCATCATTCGAATGTTTCAAGTTGTGGAGAAGTCCGTAAGTTTTTAAACATCAGTATTAGATATATGTTTCACCACATAAGCAGATGTCTTAGAACTAGAAGTTAGGAGTAGGATGGAAAATAGATCGATGATACTTCTTAAGTAACTTTTTACTTGTCCCTGGTACCAGAAGCCACCACCACTTCTACTTCTCCTTAACCAGATTCTGTGGGGAAGAAAAAATTGGAAAAGAGAGGTGGGGCAGGGAGAGTGACTGTTGAAGTTGTCTGATTCTGGGTTATACCTGCCTCTGCCAAGTGTGGCAGATACGTATTGAGTCCTTAAGGTATGGTAATCACTGGGCCAGGCACTATCAGTACTTACCGAGTAGTGGAGAGGTTGGTACACTCACTGATAGATACCTAACTTACCGTGTTCAATGATAATGTTGAGATCTGTCTTGGGCACTTTGGGGCTCAGAAGGTAAATACTTAGCTTTACTTGGGGTTTTGAGACAGGTTTACTGGAGGAGGTGGCATTTGTTTTGAGAATTATGCAAATGAGAAAGATGGAGGGAGAAAGTAGATGATCAAAATATAAAATAGCATAAGGTGTGTGTAGAGACAAATATAAGTAGTTAAGTGTTTCTGAAATGTAAAAGTTCAGTGCCAGGGAGTAATAAAAGATGAGATGAGGTTATCAAAAGTAAACAGGGCCCAGCTAGAATGTGAAATGTCTTAAATTTCAGCTAAGTAGCATGAACTTTATTATGAAGATAACTGGGAGACATTGAAGACTTTTAGTAAGTGACATGATCAACTACGGCTGTTGGCATGGGGGTAGAAAGCACAGACGCAAGTGTTTTGCAGATAAAATTGGGAGACTTATACGTCACTTATGACTTATGATTTATAAGTAACAGAGGAGGGGTTGAAAATATGTTCAATACAGTAACCACATGTGGATATTTAAGTTTAAATTTAAGTTATTTAAATTTATGTAAAATAACCAAATTGAGTTCCTCACCTGCAGTAGCCACATTTCTAGGGCTTATTAGTCACATGTTGATAGTGGCTACTATATTGCCACTATTTAAGACATTTGCTTCAGTATAGAAAGTTCTGTTGAGAAGCATTGGTCTAGAATAATTCATGGATTTCTTGGTCTAATAGAAAACAGAAAAGGAATGGTCTATAGGAGAAAGCAATGAGTTAGATTGCTCTAGTGGATTCAGTTGGCAGGTAGGTGATACATGTGTTAACAGGAGTGAAGGGAATAGGAGTTGAACAGGAAACTTGTAGAGAATGGTGAGTTTTGGAGTCATCACCAAAGAAGTTGATTGGAGCACAATCACCAGGAAAAGGGTTGCTGAGTGATGCTGAGGTTTGACCCATACATTTGCAGTAGCAACAAAATATGTGATTATGTATTTTTTTCTAGCAGTATAACATTGAGATCCCTGAATACAGGCTATGGGACTGATCCAGAGAGAGAGATTAATTTTAAGGAGTTGGTTCAAGTGATTGTGGAGGGTTGGCAAATCTGCAGGGTGGGAAAGTAGGCTGAAGACCCAGAGAAGAATTGCAGTTTGAGTCCAAAAGCAATCTGCTGGTAGAATTCCTTCTTGCTCATGGGAGGTTAGTTTTTGTTCTCTTAAGGCCTTCAGCTGATTAGATGAAACCAACCCACTTTATGGAGAATAACCTGCTTTACTCAAATTCTACCAATTTAAATGTTAATCTCACCTAAAAAATACCTTCACAGAGACACAAAATAATATTTGGCCTAGTATCTGGATACCAGGGCTCAACTAAGTTGACACATAAAATTAACTATCACAAATTTCAGTCAACACTGTGGATTAGAATAGAGCTCTGAGCACTAGCATCTTTATTGAGGAAGCTTAGGAAAAAGAGGTGCATTTGGGAGAAGCAGAGGAGAAGTGAGAAACTCATTTTGAGTTCTTCCATTAGGGTCCCATGTGTGGTAAAATAAGGGCCCCACACTGAGGAAAGGGTCATGATCCCTTTGGATGAGATATAGGTAAATTCAAAGTGCTTTATCTGACAATGCTGGTAAGAGTTTCATGACTCCACTTCAAGGGGGCTCAGCACAATAGTGGGACCCACAATCTACTCTCATGGTCATTGACTACCCTATCTTCATCGCTGGAAGAGATTGGTGCCTCTCTTGTCAGACACCTATATGTCTTAATTAAATTTCATATGTCATTTCTAAACTAAGATACATTGCCTTTTGGTCTTATTCCTAACATGACACAGTCCATCTCTCACTCTAAGCATTTTGAAATCTTGGTTTTCCTGCAGCCTCATGGTACAGAAGAATGATGTTAGATTAGAATTCAAGACACCTACATTACAGTTCTAGCTCCAAACGTGTGAACCTTCTGACCTAGCATACATCTCTCGTCCCCCTCATCCTTAAATTTTCATCTGTAAAATGGAGATAAAATGGTGCCTACCTCACATGGTTGATGTGAAGATTAAAGGAGAGAATTCATGTGAAGCCCCTAGCATAGGACCTGCCACACAGCAAGTGCTTAATTTTTGTTACCTGTTAATACTGGTATTTTTATTGTTGTTACTGTGCTCTCCTTTGTAAAATGGAGAAAACCTCTCTTCCTAGCAACTTCCAGAATTCTTATAAACATCAAAAAGAGGTTTGAGTACTTTTTGAAAGTTCTATATAATACCAAGGTAATACCATATAGCCATTATTATTATCATTTGAATATTAGAAGTTGGTGTGAGGTCTCTAATATAAGAAATCAATAAATATCTTTCTCGCTCTGTTTCTTTCTCTAACAGACGGGAACTAGTCATTCTGTAAAACAGTTGCAGTTCACCAAGTGGCCAGACCATGGCACTCCTGCCTCAGCAGATAGCTTCATAAAATATATTCGTTATGCAAGGAAGAGCCACCTTACAGGACCCATGGTTGTTCACTGCAGTGCCGGCATAGGCCGGACAGGGGTGTTCCTATGTGTGGATGTCGTGTTCTGTGCCATCGTAAAGAACTGTTCAGTAAGTGTGTGAATCAAGCAGATAAACTGATGCTGTTGGTAAACACACTACATTTAACAGCCTGATCGTTTGGAAGACTAATATTTGGTCTTCAAAAGCAACCTAGTAAATTAAAAGCATATGAGCTTTGGATACCTGATTCTCACTGAACTTGCTGCAGGTTCCTGGGGGTGTTTGTGAGGATTAAAGTATGTAATGTAAATAATGGCTTAGGACAGTGTCAGGAACATAATAGATACACAGAAAATGTGAGTTCCATTTCCTTTTCCTTCCCTGTATCTTACACAGGGTGTTTAGACTCTTACTAGAGAATGTTGATGGAATGTGCCATTTTTAATGAATATAAGTGACAAGCACACATAAGAATGTGAGAAAAAAATGTATACTTCTGAGTTAATGAGGGGTCCCTGTTTGACTGCCTGTTTTGCCACATACTTTAGATTTTGGTGACTTTGGGTAAATTGCTCATCCTCCCTCAAATCTAGTTTTCTCATTTGCAAAATAAATATAATAATATAATTGTTTGAGTCAATAATTCACAGTCCTTTACTTTTCTTTTTAATTTGGAACCAGCTAAGAGATAGACACAGGAATCAGATGTGATGATTACAATATTTCCTTTATGATTATTTTTATTCTCAAGTTTTATTTGTTAAAATGATTCCATCTGTGTTGTTTTTCCTTTTATTTTTAGTTGGCATGTAATAATTGTACATATTTGTGGGGTACAGAGAGTGATATTTAGGTACCTGTATATAATGTGTAGTGATCAGATCAAGGTAGGTAACATATCCATCACCTCAAGCATTTATCATTTCTTTGTGTTGTGAACATCAAAAATCTTCTCTCCTAGCTCTTTAAATATATACAATAAATTATAGTTAACCATATTTGCCCTACAGTGGTGCAGAACACCAGAGCTCATTCCTCCTATCTAGCTGTAATTTTATATTTGTTAGCCAACCTTTCCTCATCATCTTTAATACCCACAGTTCTACTCTCGGCTTCCATGAGCTCGATTTTTTAGCTTTCATATATAAATGAGAACATGCAGTATTTATCTTTCTGTGCCTGCCTTGTTTTGCTTAATACAATGTTCTCCAGACGTGTCCATATTGCTGTGAATGACAGGATGTCACTCATTTTATGGCTGCATAGTATTCCATTTTTCAATTCATTAGCATAGGATTATTTCCATTTGTTTCTGTCCTCTTTGTTTCTTTCATCAGTGTTTTATAGTTTTCCTCATAGAGGTCTTAAACTTTTTTGGTTAAATTTATCCTAGGTGTTTTTTTTAAAGCTATTGTAAATAAGATCACCTTCTTTATTTCCTTTCAGCTAGTTTGTTATTGACGTCTAGAAATATCACTGATTTTTGTATGTCGACTTTGTATCCTGCAACTGTACTGAATTAGTTTATTGGTTCTTAGAGTGTTTTGGTAGAGTCATTAGTTTTGGGGTATATATATATATATATATGAATATATAGTCATGTTACATGCAAGGAAGGACAATTTAATTTCCCTTTTACCAATTTGGATGCCCCTTATTTCTTTCTCTTGACTAATGGCAATGGCTAGGACATCCAACATCATACTGAATAAGAATTGTAAAAGTGGGCATTCTTGACTTGTTTTCCAGTTCTTAGAAGAAAGGCTTTGAGCTTTTCTCCATTCAGTATGATCTTAGCTGTGTGTTTGTCATATATCATCTTTATTGTGTTTAGATATGTTCCTTCTATGCCTCATTTGTTGAGAGTTTTTTTTTTATCGTGAAAGTATGTTGAATTTTATCAAATGCTTCTTCCACATCTATTAAGATTCTCCTATGGTTTTTGTCATTCATTCTGTTGATGTGATGTATCACATTTATTGATTTGCGTATGTCAAGTTATACTTGCATTCTGGGGATAAATCTCACTTGGTCATAGTGCATTATCTTTTTGATGTGTTGTTACATTTGTTTTGCCAGTACTTTGTTGAGGATTTTTTTTTTTGCATCTATGTTCATCAGGGATATTGGCTTGAACTTTTTTTTCATTGTGTCTCTGTCAGATTTTGGTATCAAGATGATAATGGCTTCATAGAATGAGTTAGGGAGGAGTCCCTCCTCCTTGAATTTTTTGGAATGGTTTCAGTAGGATTGGTACCAGTTCTTCTTTGTACATGTGGTAGAATTTAGCTGTGAATCCGTCTGGTCCAGGGCTTTTTTTGGTTGGTAGGATTTTTATTACTTATTCACTTTTGGAATTCATTATTGGTCTGTTCAGGTTTTCTTGAACAGTAATTTCTTCCTGGTTCAATCTTGGGAGTTTTCAGGAATTTACTCATTTCTTCTAGATTTTCTAATTTTCGTGTGCATAGATATTTATAATAATCTCTGAGGATCTTTTATATTTCTGTGGGATTAGTTGTAATGTCATCTTTGTCATTTCTGATTGGGCTTAGATTTTCTTTTTTTGTTGTTTAGCTAGCAGTCTATCAATTTTGTTTATTCTTTCAAAAAACAGATCAGGCGCAGTGGCTGACGCCTGTGATCCCAGCACTTTGGGAGGCCGAGGTGGGTGGATCACCTGAGGTCAGGAGTTCGAGACCAACCTGACCAATATGGCGAAACCCCATCTCTACTAAAAGTACAAAAATTAGGTGTGGTGGCATGCACCTGCAGTCCCAGCTACTTGGGAAGCTGAGACAGGAGAATTGCTTGAACCCAAGAGGTAGAGGTTGCAGTGAGCTGAGATTGGGTCACTGCACTCCAGCCTGGGAGACAGAGCGAGACTCCATCTCAAAAAAAAAAAAATTGTTTTGTTGATCTTTTGTATGCATTTTTCCATTTTAATTTCATTCAGTGCTGCTCTGATTTTGGTTATTTGTTTTCTTCTGCTAGTTTGGGATTGATTTGTTCTTTTTTTCTAGTTTCTCTAGGTGTGACATCAGGTTGTTCATTTAAGATCTTCCTAACTTCTTTGATGCAGACATTTAGCACTATAAACTATACTCTTAGCACTGCTTTAGCTGCATCCCAAAGATTTTGATTTGTTTTGTCTCTGTTTTCATTAATTTCAAAGAATTTTTTTGATTTCTGAATTCATTTGTTTACCTAAAAGTCATTTAGGAGCAAGTTGTTTAATTTTCAAGTAATTGTGTAGTTTTGTGCACTATATTTTCCAATATGTTTTCCAAATTGTTTACTCTTTCTCTTTCAGAAATGCCAGTGAGTCATAGGTTTGATCTCTTTACATAATCTCTTATTTCTTGGAGGTTTTGTTCATTTTCAATTTTTTTTTTTTTTTGAGACAGAGTCTTGCTCTGTCACCCAGGCTGGAGTGCAGTGGCGTGATCTCAGCTCACTACATCCTCCACCTCTCAGGTTCAAGCAATTTTCATGCCTCAGCCTCCTGTGTAACTGAGAGTACAGGCGCATGCCACCATGCCTCACTAGTTTTTGTATTTTTAGTAGAGTTGGGGTTTCACCATGTTGGCCAGGCAGATCTCGAACTCCTGGCCCCAAGTGATCCTCCCACCTCAGCCTCCCAAAGTGCTGGGATCATAGGCATGAGCCACCACCCCCAGCCCGAAATTCTTTTTTCTTTATTTTTGTCTGACTGAATTGATTTGAAGGACCAATCTTTGACCTCTGAGTTTCTTTCCTCATCTTGGTCTATTCTGTTGTTAATGCTTCCAACTGTATTATGAAATTTCTATAGTGAATTTTTCAATTCCAGAAGGTCAGTTTGTTTGTTTCTTAAAATGGCTTTGTCAACTTTTTAACTCTTGGATCATTTCACCGAATTCCTTGGATTGGTTTCAGCTGTCTCCTGAATCTCATTAAGCTTCCTTACTACCCAGATTCTGAGTTCTATGTTTGTCATTTCAGTCATCTCCATTTAGTTAAGAACAATTTCTGGTGAGCTAGTATAATTATTTGGAGATAAGGAGGCACTGACTTTTTGAATTGCCAAAGTTCTTGCATTAAATCTTTCTCTTCTGAGGGGGCAGGTGTTCTTTTATCTTGTTGAATTTACTGTCATTTCGATGATGCTTTTTGTTTTTATATTCTTTATATCCCTTGAGGGTTTGACTGTAGCGTAAGCTGAGTATAGTCAGTTGGCTTTATTTCTGGGTGCTTTCAGAGGGCCAACGCTCTGTATGGGATATTTATTAATACTTGTGGCTAGATTCTGGCACTGGATTTCACAGGCAGTGTATACTGGAAGAGTTTTGGGTGTTTAATTTAGGCTTCAATCCAGTAGATGGTGCTTGAGAGTAATGGCCAGCAAATAGACTCTTAGTCACATCTTTACTGGAGAGCTGACATCTTTACTGTATTGAATCTTCCAATCCATGAACATGGTAAGTATCTCTATTTATTTAGGTCTTCTTTGAATTCTTTCATCAGCATTTTGTCATTTTCAGTGTATAGATCTTGTATATGTTTTGTTAAATTTACCCTATTCATTTTCTTTGGAGCAATTGTAAATGGTATTGTGTTTGTACTTTCAGTTTCCACATATTCATTGCTAGTATGTAGAAATTTAATTGATTTTCATTTGTTGATCTTGTACCCTGTGATCTTGTTGAACTTACTTATTAGCTTTTAGAGGTTTTGTAGGTTTTTTTTTTTTTTTAGATTCTTTGGTATGTTCTACATAGACAGTCATGCCATGTGCATATAGATTTGTCTCTTCCTTTTTGGTCTGTATACATCTTACTTATTTTCTGGTCTTATTGCTGTACTAAAATGTCAAGTGCTATGTTGAATAAGAGTGGTGAGAGCAGGCATTGTTGCCATCACTGATCTCAGAGGGAAAGCAAACTAAAATTTTATGTTTTGTGAAAGACCCAATGAAGAGGATTAAAAAAAAAAAAAAACAAGCTAGAGAGTAACTATATGCAGGGCACATATCCAACAAAGGCCTTGGATCTAGAATTTATAAGGAACCCTCAAAAATCAATAGTTAAAAAATGAAAAACAGAAATGGGTAAAAGACATGAACAGACAGTTCACCAAAGAGAATATACAGATGACAAGTATGTGAAAAGACGCTCAGCTTCATTAGCCCTTGGGGGAATGCTAATTAAAACCAGGATGGAGTAGCATTATACACTTATCAGAAAGGCTTATGTAAAAATAGTGACAGCACCCCATGCTGATGAAGATTTGGAGAAATGCTGGTGAGGATTTGGAGAATTACGTGAAGATTTGGAGAAACTGTATTGCTCATACATTACCCATATGTATGAGACATTGGGAATGTAGACTGGTACCAGCCACTGCGGAAAACAATTGAGCAGTTTCTTGGGAAAAAAAAAAAAAAGACCTAGCTAAACTAAAGTTGACATATAACCCAGAAATAGCACTCTTGGGGCATTTATCCCAGATTAATCAAAATTTATGTTCATACAGAAACCTATATGTAAATGTTCATAGCAGATTATATTCACAATAGTCAAAAACCAGAACAACCCAGATGTCCTTCAACAAATTGATGGTTAAATAAAGTGGCCCATATCCACATCATGGGATATTATTTAGCAATAAAAGGAAGCAAACTATTGTTACACCAACAACTTGGATGGATCTCCAAGTTATTCCGGGTGGGAAAAAACTCAATCACAAAAGGTTAGCTATTGTGAGATTTTATTCATATAGTGAATTTTGCTATTTCTTCTTGAAATAGCAAAAGCATAGAGAAGGAGAACAGATTACTATTTGCCAAGGGTTAGAGACTGGGGTGGGTGAGTGTGACTCTATACGCATAGCAGGAGGAAGTCTTGTGGTGGAACAGCTCTGTATCTGAACTGTGGTTATAGTTACATGGATCTTCACATATGATACAATTGCATGGAGCTGTGTGCGTGCACACATGCACACATACACACACACACACTCACTAACAGTTGCATGTAAAACTGGTGAAATCTGAATTAAGCTTTGTGGATTGTCCCAATGTCAGTTTCCTGGTTTTGATATTATATCTGGTTAAACAAGATGACACCATCTGGGAAACTGGGTGAAAGATACACAGGGCCACCCTGTACAACTTCCTGCATATCTATATTATAAAATAAAATGTTTTTTATGGCAGACATGGTGGCTGATGCCTATAATCCCAGCACCTTAGGAGGCCAAGGCTGAGGATCACTTTAGGCCAGGAGTTTGGAACCAGCCTGGGCAACATAGTGACACCCCATCTCTACAAAAATAAAAGTAAAAAAGTTAGCTGGGCATGGTGGCACGCACCTATAGTTCTTGCTACTCAGGAGGTTGAGGAGGGAGGACTGTAGTTTGAGATTGCAGTGAAATATGATGACACCACTGTACTCCAGCAGCCGAGACAACAGAGCAAGACCCCGTCTCTAAAAAACAAAAAGTTTTTTAAAAGGGTTAATTAAAAATTTTAATTATAAAAATGATAAGCTATGAAAATAAAGGAATGCTTATTGTTTTCTATGTTTATATGCTTTGGCGTTACAGTTGACAAAATTTACATGTGTCCACAATGTCTTGCTGAAACGACTCATACTCAGCTTGTCCCACATGTGACTCTCCAGGCAAGTTCAGCAACACCTGAGCTGGTCTATATCCTGTTCAGCTGAGCACACTTCTCAGTGCTGTGCCAGTATCAAATTGCCATAAGAGTTTCTGAGCACTTACTCCCAGTTTCTTGACTCATTGTGGACCAGCAACAGACCTTTGTAGGCCTGCACCAACTCAATGACCACACCCAGCTGTACTGGTGTCCACACGCAGTCTGGAATCTAGTGTTGGGTCAACTGTTGCTCCGGGACTCTGTGTGAGTTGACAGGGATCTTCATATAAGAAACAGATATGCTATTGTTGGGGCCAGAGAAAGTCTTCTGTGCCTTTCCAGAATTACAGTGCTGCTTTAAGTTCTGCCTTTGGATAACAAACAGGGACACACAAGGGCAAATTTATTACTTATTTTGGAGAGCATTTCTTATTATGAATGATTGCTTCCTACTTTCTCCTGAAAACCTATTAAAATAGTCTCCCTTATCCATTGGGCTAAGTTAAAAATAGTATATTTTCTTGTGAGTGAAAATGAGATCTTTCTGATTAAATCTTGACATCTCTTTTAGTCTTTTTGGCAATCTGTGAATTTGTGTTTTTCCCCCTATGTGGATCATACAAAATTACTGTCATCTTATTACAGTTCAACATCATGGATATAGTGGCCCAAATGAGAGAACAACGTTCTGGCATGGTTCAAACGAAGGTAAGTTTTCACCTATAAGAATAATGAATATAAAGATTAACATTGCATAACACTTTACCACTTATAAAGCTCTTTTATTGGCATAATCTCATTGAATTCCTACTGTTTGTGGTAGACATTAGTTTTGCTCTGGTGCTCTGGTATTCCTGACCAAGTACTTCAAATTCAGAGCAATAAAGCCTGCTCCATGGGGTCACTCAGATAGAAGGGGAGGAGCCAAGCCTGAAGTCGAGGTCTCCTCGTGTCCAAACACATGCCTCGTCCATAATGCCGTGCTATTTAAGTAACATCTAAAGTTATTTTTAAAACATTTCTGGATAGCAGTTTGAGATATTTACTTGCCACTAAACTGTCAAGGTTATTGGGATGTCATAAAAAGACATCATTTACGTCACAGATTTGTTAGTAGCCATTGGGAGAGTAGATTAATAGAATATGGATAATGATAAAATAAAAACAGTTATGTTAAGCCTTAAGGTAACTAGTTCTAGGCCAAGAGCTATATTTTGATCATTTATCTTCCTCATAGTTTTAAAAATGTATTCGCATAAAGTTCTTAAGTGTTTATAGTTAAATGTTTGCTCTTTTTAGGAACTTTCCAGTGTGGCTGAAAATTACAAATGTGTTTTCTGAAAGTGGATTCTGATATTCAATTACTTAACGTTCTGTTGTTTTTTATATATATGTATATAGGAGCAGTATCACTTTTGTTACGATATTGTGCTTGAAGTTCTTCGGAAACTTCTGACTTTGGATTAAGAAAGACTTCTGTTGCCTCTCACAAGTGGCTTTGCGCCTCCTCATAAAGAACATATTCGCACTGTGCTGAAGGGCTTTGCTATGCATACAGTCTGCTTTCTTGGTTTATCAATTTATTTTCTTTCTAAAAGCTCCCTGAAGGGCAACATCATTTGGCTTGGGGTGAACAGTGTTTACTCATTGATCTTGCTAGACAATATCAAAATACCTTCCCACATTTTCCAGTGAAACAGATGTTACATAAAAAGATTGCAGCTTGGCTATTTGGTTGAAGGGATTACAGAGCCCAATAAAGGATTTAAAATATATTCGTTAAGATTTTATTTGGAAAGGTGGCTGGAGAGAGCTGAGGATTTCCAGGATTTTATAAGTTCTTATTCTGGGAGAACATAAGGCCAATAATCACGACCTCTTCCAGGCATTTTTAAGACAGATACCTATTCATGTTCTTTAGCTAGAGCCTGTACTTCTAGCTGGCATTTGAATAACCCAGTTTAAAAAGAGTCCAGTTAGGGTGGACTAACTTTGGACACAAATTGGCTTCCATTTCCTACATTTTCACACTGCTGCCTTCCTACAGCAGCTAGACCAAGACCTGTTGGTCTGGGAAGTATTTCATGGATAGGGAGAGCTCCTCTCGGTGAACAGTCCAAAACTAAAATAGGTGTTTATATAGAAAGTCCAAGAGGAGATTTTTGCCAGGCCTGAGTTCTTTCCTATCCCACCCTAACACGTAACATATTACTTAGTCTGCTTTGTTGAAAGCAAGTATTACATTTAACTTGCCTCTAACTCTTTGCCCTTTAGCTAACTAATAAAGTTTGATATAGGCATTATTATATAATTCTGAGTCATTCATGGTATCTCTCATGTTTGATGTATTTTTCAAACTAAGATCTATGACAGTTTTTTTTCCAGAGTTCCATTAAATCATTTATTTCCATTACTTTCTCACCTCTGTTGAAACATTTAGAAACTGGATTTGGGAACCAGATTTTGGAAAACCAGATTCATAGTCATGAAAATGGAAACTTCCATATTCTGTTTTTGAAAAGCTGTGGCCATTATTACAGTAATTTTATTGTAGAACTTTGCCTCGTACAATTAATAGTGATATTTTGGACAAGGAGTTCTGGTGACCAGCTATACCTAATTATAAGCCATAAAACAATAGATATGAGGGTTTGTACAGTTTAACTCAGTGGAGATCAGAATATTCTATGTATTGAGAAAATGTTTAATATCAATCTATAAATCTTGAATTTCTAAGAGGCTTATTTTGTTCTTTTGGCTGAATGAGTATATTTGAATTGGTTGAATAATTAATAATTCTCATTGTAAAAATAATTATATGCCAAAAATATATTTGATGTTAAATCAAATAGATGATTCTGTTTACATTGTTCATATGAATAATAATCTGTGTTAATTTCATTTTGATAATTGGCCTTTAATATTTGTATCTCTAATTTCATTTTCTGTCTGTTACTGTAAAATAATAGCTATAATGTATAACAATTTTCTTCAGAAGAATTCTATGCTATTATTAAAATAAAATATTTACTATGTATTGCCTGAAGTATTTTTATTTATCTGGGCCTTGAAATCGTCTTGTAAAGAAAAATTCCACAATGCTTGATGTTAAACATGTCTCTTCTTTAATGTGTGCCTCATATTTTTACAGCTAGACTAATTTTTAGTTTTCCAGGGAAATTAAAGGAGTGAATATGGAAATACTAATTGCATTTGTTTTCACTTCATTCTTGGAAGGTGAATGCCAAAGTGAAAACTTTTGACTGATTGAAATAATTTTATATCAATAATGAATCAATTTCTGCCTGCAATATTAATATGAAATTCTCATTGACACCTTTGTGAGTATATGAATGCTAATTTAAAGGAAGTTTTAAAATATTTAAATATAAGCATATATACATTTATTGACTTTCAATTTTAAATACATATTTTTAAAGTTGTATGTTCTTGAGGCTTACATGTTAGACCAAAGCTTTTCAGAAATAAACATCTTAGATTTTTTTCTTCCATATTAGAGTTAGTAATTTATCTTCCTTTGGACCTTTTACCCCCAATCTCCTTAGAACATTATTGAATTTTCAGCCAAGTTTACCTTTAGCACTCAAAAGTTATTTTAGTGATTTATTTTTATTGAAAAACCTCAAAGGAAAACACCTTTAAAAAGTCTAAAACAAAAAACTTTTATTTCCTACTTAATTTTTTTCTAATTCCTGGGAAGAATTCGTTTTCTTCTATGTTGTCTTGAGGTTCACGTAATTGAACAAGAAGATTCAGAAGGTCTCTATTAAGTAAAAACAAGTCATTGGTATTCAATGGGGGTGATGGATTGCTCACTGGAACACCCATTTGTCTATAGCCTCAATCAAAAACCGGTAATTACTTCATAATTAAACAATTTGAATTAGAAGGGATCTTAAAAGATTGAATACAAACATCATATCTGAAACCTGAACGTGATAAAGAACATTTTTTAGAAACCAACAGCAACATCAAATTTGTAGGTGAAAAAATAGAGCCCCCCCAATTAACAAAACAATACCTCCTGTTAGCACAGTAGCTGAGCATTGCTCCAGAGTTATCTAGCCAATGCAGTAAGACTACGAAAGTGGAATAACTGCTGTAAATATTAGAAAGCTAGAACAAAATGATCTTTTGTTCGTATGTTGTTCACATAGAAATAATAGACTCAACTCAAAAATAGTATTAGCAAACTTATTATGAAGTTAAGATACAAGATAACTATGTAAAAATTAATCTTTCTCTATATCTATTAGTCTGTCTCCTTATCTACAACCAGCAAACTATGGCCCACAGGCCATATCTGACTTCTTGCCTTTTTTTGTAAATAAAGTTTTATGCCCATTTGTTTACATATTGTCTATGGCTGCTTTTATATTATGGCAATGGCTGTGTGAATAGTATCAGCAGAGATCACATGTCTTATAAAGCCTACAATTTTTACCACCTGGCCCTTTAAAAAAAAATTTTGCCAACCCCTGTACTGTATCTTCAACAGGAAAAATATCTCTGAGCAACAGGCATACATAAAATGTATATTTTATAAAATATGTGAAATACTTAAGATTAAACTTAACAAGAACATGCCCAGATGATGCTTACATTTTAAATGAACAGTAAATGTATGAAAAGAGCTAAGATACTTTTGAGAAAGAAAAATTAACTGGAGGAAAGGGAAAAGGTTTGCCTTAGCAATAGTCAAAGTATTGTCTAAAGTCACAGTAATTAAAACACTCTGATTCTGGCACATGGATATATAGATAGATAAATGGAACAAAATAGAGTTGAGCATTACAGACTCATTTATATTTGTGAATTTACTATATGCTAAGGATAGCATTTCAAATACAGAGCTTCAAATACATGAAACAAAAATGGATAAGATCAGACTGGAAAAATATGCAAATCCATAATTAGAGTTTGAGGTTTCAGCATTTGTCTCTAAGTAATTGATAGAACAAGTAAACAGAAAATAAGACGTAAAAGATTTGAATAACCCTGCCAACCTGCTTGACCTAACTGATACTTATAGAACACTAAACTACAGCAGAATACACATTCTTTTCAAGTGGACATAGAACATTCACCAAAAGAGACTATATTTTGGGTCATTAGTCTCACTATATTTCAGAGGAATGTAACTATATAAAGTATGCTTATGGAATTAACTAGAAATCAATAATGTGAAGATATTTTTAAAATTCCAAAATATTTGGAAATTAAACAGCATACTTCTAAATAACTTATGAGTCAGAGAAAAAATTAGAAGTTACAAAATATTTGGAACTGAACGAAAATAAAAACGCAACAAAACTTTTGAGATTCATTGACAAAACTTGGGGAGAAAGTCATGCACTTGTTTGGTTCATGCTGAATTCGTTATACCTATGCAAGTGTCTCTACAAGTTTCATGTTAAAAAAGATTTCTGAGCTGAAAACTCAGATCTGGAGGAATGCTTGCCTTGAAAGTGATGTTTGAGGGCATGGGAATGGATGAGCTCCACAAAGAAAGTGAGATGGAGGCCAAGGGCAGAGCACTGGGGAACTTCAACATTCACTTTGACCCTGATTGCCCTCCAGGGGCTGGCCTAAGAACTTTCTCTTCCATGAAGCCTTCTAACACTCATCTATCCCTCTGCTGATTCCTTCAGCAATGCTTCTCAAACTGTGGTGAAGGACCAGTTTTATTTACCAACTGATAGACCTGAACACAGCCTAAAGATCCAACAGATATTTACTAGAAGGTGTGGTGGGGCTAAGCTGAGGATGGCGTCGAAACTGGATGGGCATTGCTCACTTTCAAAGTGAAAAGTGCGAGGAGCACATGGTAGGGCCTGAAGGGGTTAGAGCAATATAGCTCTTATTTGCTCTAAAAGGTGACCAGCCAAGGCTCCTTTCCAGAACAGAGTCACACTGAGGAGTAACCTTAAAATCAAAATTGAGGAGAGAATGGGCTGAAGAAAAGAGAAGGTCCTATAAAAGTGATTGAGGAGAATAGGGCCAGAAAACCTCAGAAAGCAAGCTCAGTGAACTTATAAGAGCTGTCTGTCCAAGTCAAGTTTAGTTCAGGAAAACCAAATTCACATGGAAACAAGCACTAGAAAATATTATGATAAAATCCTGTACAAGTTACCGTAAGAAAAAAAAAAAGACTGAGGAGCTGAATAGCATCCCTTACAAACAATGAAGGTACACCGGAAAGATACACTCAAAACACAGTTCTCAAGGGCGAGCAGCTTGGGAAGTCACAGAAAACGATATCCTACTATTTCAAAATGAGCTTAAAGACAATAGGAAAATTGCATAAAACAGGATGGAACAACAAAAATCAGAAGTAGAAAAATGTAAAGCAGTATGAAAATCAAGAAAGAGTTAGCAACAAAAATTAGAAATAAAATCTAAAAACTAGAAGGAACACAAAAAATTGATAACTGATGCTTTACAATAAATAGAAAGCTTAAGAGGAATAATTTCAAAACAAAATGGAGAAAGAAAACAGGATTTAAGAGCATAACGAGAATCAATGATAGGTAAAGAAGACTAGTAGATAGATAATAGAAAGTTTAAAGAAGAAAAACCAAAGCAAGGGTTCAGAACAATTTCACTAATTCAAGAAATATTTAGAATAATAATGAAAGAAAATATTCCTGAAATAATTGTTTTTAAAATTATATGTTGAAATATCATAGTACGTACCTGAAACCATCAAATTAGTATGACCAATACCAAGGTTTAATAAATTTCTAAGTAAAATTGCTGCAGTTTGAAGAAAGAAAATGG
Source organism: Nomascus leucogenys (assembly GCF_006542625.1). Lineage (NCBI taxonomy): Eukaryota > Metazoa > Chordata > Mammalia > Primates > Hylobatidae > Nomascus > Nomascus leucogenys. Next base: position 37,189,199 of record NC_044398.1, on the reverse strand, counting down.
GGGGGGGATTTATGCAAAAGAATATGAGGAAAAGAAAATTAGATGATTATGAGATTTTTAAGAGTAATGCTTTAATACAAGAGAAGATGGAATAATATAGTTAAGATGTCTAAGGAAAGATTTTTATGAGCCAAATATGTTATGTCTAGAAAAACTGACACAGGGTGAAAATTGAAATCAACATGCAAGAGCTCAGAAAATATTGCTCCCAAGAGCCATTCCTCAATAGATGCAGAAAAAAAAATCTAATCAAATTTGATATCCATTCTATATTTTAAAAATAAAAAATTTTAGTAAACTTGGAATAGAAGGGAATTACCTTAATCTGCTAGGGCATAGCTACAGCAAACTTACAACAGAAGCACATTTTATGGTAAAACACTGTTTCTCTCCTACAAGTCAAGTACTGTCTTGGACTGGCCTGAAGAATGGATTGGAATGCAACTGGGGAAACCGAGTCCACCACACAGCCAGGCTTGGAGATAATAACCCCAGGGAAACAACTAAACATCCCTTTATGCAAAAGAACCTATCTTCCTCACTAGTAACAGTGCCAGAATTCTTTTTCAGATATGGAGGGGGAGCAGATTTGGTTAATTATACTCCATAGAGCACCTTTAAAATTCTGTCAAGCCTTTCTCCTCAGGATCACCACTGAGATGTTAGTGATCAGAACCATCTCTCTTACAAATCAGATGTGTAGAAGGCACTTCACAGTCCAAACTGAAATGTATATTTTCACAGTATTTCATTCTCCAAGCATATACATCTCCAGCAGGGCACAAGACTCTACAGTTGCTGAAGGGCTTATTTACCAGTAATTCTGGCTGCATGAAGCAGAAAGTGAGGTAAACATTAAAGCGAATAGCAACAAAGGACTGAATCAAAGAGGCTGGCTTTCCAAGAGCCTGAGCTTTACTGTATGGCCTTACAAAACTAAATGGTGCCTGGGTCCTTTCGGTACTTCCCGAGCTGCTTGCCGTTGAGAACTGGGGCATGCTGGGGCCTCACCAGGATGTCTGGGCTGGCATACCTATGGGGTCGACTTATTTCTATGAGAGTTCTTATGGCCTCTAGGGAAGACAATGACTGGGCCTCTGGCACCAACTGCCACCCCCAGAGCTAGGTGGCATGCCACTTGCTATGACATTAGAGCACAGTGGCCATTTCTGACTTCTCAGGTCACATATTGTGTGGGAGAATCATCCAGGCATAAAGAGACTGCCAAGGCTCTGGACAGAGCCAAAGACCGTGAATAAGGGGTTTGTAATTATGTTAGGGAGGCCAAGTGTTGAGAAGGGTTGCTCATATTTTTGTCTGGATTTAGACCTTCAGGGAAAGTATGTAAAGTTGAGGCTGGGTAACTGGCATGACAAAGCCAAAGCATTATGAGTATGATAAGAACAGATAGCCTGGGGATATCCTGTTGTTGGGGGGGCTCCTCAGGGGTTTCCATGAAAAGAAAAGAGCCCTCCCTCAGCTCTTCGCTGTAATGATGAGAGCACAGGAAGCTGTTGCTTTGAGGCTGGGACAGGAGCCATACCTGCAGCCAGGAGGGTGTTCTGCCAGGGGAATCAGAGTTTGAGGAGTCCAGAGACCCCCAGAGCAGCTGCCTCAAGGGGGTGAGGAGGAACTTCAGAGCGCCGCACAACACTTGGAGATGGGCTGGGGGCTCCTAAATCAGTGCTGGGGGAGGCACCTCTGGGTTTGGAGGCTGCGGTTTTGCTCTAGCCTGGCTCTACTGGGACTATTGGTTCAGGAAAGTCACAGAAGTAGCCCTTCTCATGCTCATGTGCACTCTGGTTGCCCACACCCAGATACATGGACATTCGTGCAGGTGTGTATCTCCTTGCAGTATGCCACTTGCCCTGTGACATACTTGCCCTTTGACACACCCGTATAATAAGTAGGACAGGCAGGAACATGGTCATATTCCAATTGTTGACAAAAACAAACACTATAAAATATTTGAAGAGATTTAAGCATATTAGCACCTGAAGAGCCTGGAGAAGAACTTACATGGATAAAATGGCATCACTTCAGCTTCTGGTTATGAAATTAGGAATATAAGGATAAGGAGGGGTGAATTAAATATCCAAAGAGCATAATGTAGTGACAAATTTGTTTTGTCTCTTTAGCTAGTATATAGAAATTTCATTATGCATAACTTGGCTGATGACAGTTCATCCTCCAAAAGGTTTTCCAAGATGGGCTCACAAGTTCCACTGTCCTTGATTTCTGGCATTCTTTCAATTAATTGAAGTTCTTTGGGCTCTGTATAAAATTTATGTGTCATTTTTTTCTCACTTGGAGGGCTTGTAGACATTGTTTCACTTACTTTCTCTTAACAGTCAATGTTGTTATGGAGGAATCTATTGTATTGGAAACATAATTCTTATACACAGGGGAGTGAGCACATTTTATTGTTTCATTTAACTGTTTAATGACTAGCCAGCTGGAAGGCAAAAGAGCTGGGTTGGAGGGCATTAAGAAACAAGAATTGTTTTCCCCAAGCACCGTTGTCAACTCATTTATCTTTTATTTTTGAAAGTTTTAAATTGTATTACGTAAAAGTGAAGAAAATAGGCATATATTCCACTAGAGTTTGTCATTAATATAAAGTCTTTCATTGACATGCTAAGTCATTTCTTTCTTTTTTAAAAAATTTCAACTTTTATTTTAGATTCAGGGGATACATGTGCAGATTTGTTACATGGGTATATTACGTGATGCTGAGGTTTGGCATGTGACTGATCCTACCACCCAGGTAATCAGCATAGTACTCAATAGGTAATTTTTGAATTCTTTCCTCCCTCCCTCTCTCTCCACTGTAGGAGTCCCCAATGTTTATTGTTTCCATCTTTATGTCCATGAGTACCCAATATTTAGCTCCCACTTATAAGTGAGAACATGCAGTATTTGTTTTTTTTTTTTTGTTCCTGCATTAATTCATTTAGGATAATGGCATCCAGCTGCATCCATGTTGCTGCAAAGGACATGATTTCGTTCTCTTTATATGGCTGTGTAGTATTCCCTGGTGTATATGTACCGCATTTTCTTTATCCAATCTACCACTGATGGGAACCCAGGTTGATTCCATGTCTTCACTATTGTAAATTGTCCTGAGATGCACATACAAGTGCATGTGTCTTTTTGATAGAATAATTTATTTTTCTTTGGATATATACCCAGTAATGGGATTGCTGGGTTAAATGGTAGCTCTGTTTTAAGTTCTTTGAGAAATATCCAAACTGCTTTCTCCAGTAGCTGAACTACTTACACTCCCACCAATAATGTATGAGCATTCCCTGTTCTCCACAGCCTCATCAGCATCTGTTGTTTTTTGACTTTTTAATAATAGCCATTCTGATTGGTGTGAGATGGTATCTCATTGTGGTTGCATTTCTCTGATGATTAGTCATGTGGAGCATTTTCTCATATGTTTGTTGGTTGCATGTGTGTCTTGTTTTGGGAAGTGACTGTTCATGCCCAAACCCATTAACTTCTCTTCAACATAGTCCTGGAAGTCCTAGCCAGAGCAATCAGGCAAGAAAAAGAGATAATACGATTCTAAACAAACAAACAGAAAAAACCCTAAAGACCCCACCAGAAGGCTCCTAGAAATGGTAAACAACTTCTGTAAAGTTTCATCAGACAAAATCAATGTACAAAAATCAGTAGCATTTCCATACACCAATAATGTTCAATCTGAGAGTCAAATCAAGAAAAAAATCCTATTGACAACAGCCACAAAAAATATCTAAGAATACATCTAACCAAGGAGGTGAAAGATCTCTATAAGGAGAATTAATTACACGCTGAAAGAAATCACAGATGATGCAAACAAATGGAAGAACATTTCATGCTCATAATTGGAAGAATCAATATCATTAAAATGGCCAACTCACTTTTAAACTCTTCTTGTTATCTTTTTTTGAGGGCCTCTCTCCTTTAGCTCTTCCTGTGTGGAAGCCGTAGTTTTCATCTACTGCGTATTCTTGAGCTGCCTGTTGCTTTCTTTTCTACTATCTTCGAATGGCTTCCTTGATTGTTCTTTCCCTCTTTGGAAGCCACTTTTCCTCCTCTCTGCCAGCTGTTGTTGACAGCTGGTGTTGAATCAGGGCAGAGGGCAACTCGGATTTTGCTCTGTTGTCTTCAAATCCATCCTCACCAACACTGTCCTGTAGGGGCAGGGGATGTCTCTGCTCCTCAGTTTCCAGCAGTACATAGTTTCTAAGGAGTGAATGAATGCAAATACCTGACTTTCACTGTGTAATCTCCTAGCATTTGGGTGAAGTAGGCCACCATAATGTCCTTTTGCTTTTAGAGAAACTGAGTGCCACCACAGGACCAAGAATAAGTAGCATAAGTATTGTCACAGAGAACCCTCAGGAGCTTTCCTTTTTCATGGAATGAGAAGAGACACATTTGAGTTTTCATTCTGCAGTGCCAACTAGGATGATTACATAGATCACATTTGACAGATAGAACAGCACCTCTGGCTCATTCTCTCCCAGGCCATTTTTTGAGAGAGGCAAGATTGTCATGATGAATGCACAGTGGTGATGGGGGTCACATTTTAACTCATGCTGCTGTCCAAGGTGTTTGGGAAATCTGTCAAGCTAATCCTCCTGAATTTTGGAATTCCTGTTTTGCTTAGAAGCTTCTGCTAATAACAGATAGACTCAAGACTTACTGGTTAAAAATGAAATAAGTCATAGTATATGTCAGCTGTGTCTAGGATTCAGCCCTCTATGTGTATAGTTGCTCAAAGATTTTAAAGCCCCCTGCCCTGACTGTCTCAGGGAGCTGGAGAAGCTGCCAATGATGATCAAAGGTGACATGAGACTCAGGCCCTGCTGACCCTGGTAGCAGGCCAGGGACAGTTCACTCACCGAGCACAATCTCAACCAAGGAAACAAAGGGACAAAGGGAGGACAAAAAGAAATAGACAGTCTTTGAATCAAAACAGTGACTCAGCTGTGCAAGGCTCCCTTCACAATACTGTGGCTGGGCTAAGACACTTTTTTCCTCTTTGGCCTGACTTGATTTTATGTTGGCCTTGCACCACCCTGCACACAGGGTCCTCTGCGGGGTGCAGTTCATGTGCATGTTCTGCCCATGATGGGAAATGGGATTGTGGGCATTTCTTTAAGTAGAAGTGGCTGTCTGTCCTTTCCCAGATACCAGTAAGAATCTGAAACCCATTCGGTATAATGTCTTTCCTAGGCCAGAATCATTCTGCTCCATCTGGAACACACGCTATTCTTGTGTTCCAGGCTGTGAGAACAAGCCTCAACCCTGCAGGGCTGCTGGGAAGGCAAGGTGTGGGTACCCAGATGGGTCCTGGTTGCTGAGATCAACTTTCACTTGTTTCTTTCTCGAGGGAAAGACACTGGGGAGACCAGCACCAGGCTGGGCTTAGAACAGCCACATCTCCTCTCAGAACTGTTATTCTCCAATAATTCATGTAGAACTTCCTCTTACCAGCACCCTCGCAAAAATAATCCAACCCCCCTTGAAAAAAAAGATTAAAAAGGAAAGAAAACAGACCGCTGTTTTACAAGCTGATTGTTGGGTTGATACTTTCAATACCTACGTCTGATATTAACCTTGGTTCAAACGTATTTCAATCTTTGCCATATTCATTTTGTATTATCAATATCTAAGGTATTTTCTAGTCCCCAGAAACTTTGTTAAATGAGTGAATAAATAAATATTATGCAAGGTGGTAGCATAGTGAGCTCATCCTGACTCTGAATATTAGCTACATGCCTGTTCCATGCACAACTTGGGCTTGGAGACAACTCCAGCATGCTGGAAACCACGAACCCACAAAGGAGGCAGCTCCACCCGGAATGCCTCAACAGCCCTGGCCCTGCAGCGCCCCGGACAGGCGCCCCTCTCACAGAGCCCAGCATGCGGCTCATGCCCAGAGATTATAAATCAAATCCCTGGAATGCCTTCAGATGGGATCACACCACAGCTGGAGGAATTTTCTTTTTTCCCCCAAACTTAGCACGTCATAAAACATAGCCATTTGGGGAATGAGAACGGCCAGGAGGTGTTTTCGCCTTGGAAGCTCTATTCTGGGAAGTCCAGGAGGGTGTGGTCAGGACTGTGATACAGTCACACTGCCCAGGCAGCTTGGCCAGCAAGCACCTGGAGGGCCTCGCTCCACATTCTAGACTCCCCCTGGACCGATGGGCTGGCTGCTGTGGCCCAGGGCTAGCCCGAACTAGCAGAAAAAGGTCTTGGCTCCCTCTACAGGGCCACCTCAGATTTGTGACATGCAGGCTTACTGTAAGCGAGTGTAGGTCTGTCCTGGATTCCACTAATCCCCACATCCATTTCTGAGTCTGTCAGCACCTGTACCTGGCCCAGGTAGGTATAATGCACCTCTGGTCCATGATGCCATAGGTGTCCAATACCTGCTTCCTGGCCTCAGTGAGCAGAATCCCTACCAGGTCCCTGTCCTGGGTCAGGGCAGGCAGTAGATGATCTCCATTGATTCCTCCCTTCCCTATGCAGGAGCACTGCTCTACTTTCAAGAAGTGGAGTCTTTTCCTGCCCCTTGAATTGGGGGCAAACCTTTGACACTCCCTGACCAATAAAATGTAGACAAAGTGATGATTTTTAGCCAGTCCTGATTCTGGCCCTTAAGAGGACCAGCAGCTTCTGCTACCCTGGGGAAGCCACCATCATGCTCTAAAGAAGCTAGGGCTAGACTAATGCCAAGAGGCCAGGTGAAGAGAAGCCACACGGATGAGCACCAGGTGTGAAACAGTGATGATATCTGCCCAAGCAGGTTGCTGGCAAGATTGCGTGAGTCCACACGGACAGAGTGCTTAGCATGAGCCAGGCAGGCACTAGCAGTTGAGCCAGTATTCACTTCCTTCCCCACAGTTCTCTTGCCCTTCTGACTCTAGAGAAGCCATCTTTTATTCTGGCAGCCCAAGGGCCAAGAGGACAAACTTGAGTGAGTAACACTTTGCTGTTCTTCCAGCATGCTGAAGGAGAACACAGTGTTTGTTTAGTGCTGATACACCACTTCAAATCTAGGCTGACTTGTAAAGCACACATTACATTTAAGAATTGCCTTCTGGCCCTTTCTGGAAGGCTTCCTCAGAGATCCCAGTGGGCAGTACACCCATGTTACAAATGTGATGGTGACAACCTACAATGCCTAAGATTTGTCCAAAGCAGCCAAGTGAAACCCAGAATGGGTCTATATATGGACGCATTCACAGCCTGTCAAGAAGAAATTGCACTGGACAGTTGTTAAAAATGGCAAGAAAGGTTTTTGCAGTAGGGGAGAGAGGCAAGTATAGAACTGAGTTCAACTCTGCATACAGCAAAGACAGCTGAGGATTTATAGCCAAGGTGCAGGGGTATAGTCAGGTGTCAGTGGGTGGAAAATCACTGAGAGGAGCCTAATTAGATATCAAGGGTTGGGGGAGTCTCCATAAACTGAGTTCAACAGGCCAAGGCCTAGTCAAGAAGCGAGCTCAAAGGAGACTGACTAAAGTCTGGCAAGGAAGGAGTCCTTGTCAAGCCACACCTTCTATTTATTATCAGATTAAAATTCTCCAATATGTGTAATACAAATTCTACTTCCATCCATGCATCCTTCCACCCATCCATCCATCCATTTCACTTACTTTCTAGTTTAATTTTCCTTTCTTCATTTAGTGAATATTTCTATTTATGTCCTAAGTAAAAGGAGCAGCCTAATAAGAAATCTCTCCTATCATCTATCTATCTATCATCTATATAATCTATCATCTATATCTATCATCTATAATCTACCCGTTATCTCTCTATTATCTATCTATTGATCTAGCTACTATCTATCCATCATCTATCATCTATATCATCTATCATGTATCTGTCATCTTTCTAGCCTAGCATATACACATGCATGTCCAACTTCACACATATGTACATATGTGTTTATTATATTTATGTCTGTATATATGGTGATATATACATTAGGTGATGTATGTGAGAGAGAGAGATTTGTGGTTGAAGCAGGCAATGTGAGAAAGGCACAGAGGTGAGAAGCAGTGTGGTGCATTCAGGGGACTGAAAGCTGATTAGCTTGACTGGAGCCAAGGGCAAGGGGATGGGCTGGCTTAGTTTATGTCCCTTGGGGGACCAAAGAGAAGGAGCAGATGGGACATATTAGCTTCACCAGGCAAAGGTCACCTTAATTGGAGGTTTAGGATCGTCAGTGACATAGGTGATAGTCCAGCCTAAGTGACCTGCAGTCTGTGGGAGGAGCCACCTGCTTAAGCATGGCCCTACAGTCTCCCGAATGCACCTTTCTTAGACATTTATGTTTTTCGAGACCACCAGTCCCATGAGTCTCAGAAAAAAGACGGCAAGTACATAAATTACAAAAAAAAAAAAAAAAGGTTTTCAAATGCCCTAGGGAGAATCGCTTCATCACAGGCTCCTCAGCATCTAAGCTGTTAGAAGTTTTGCAGTGCAGCAAACCCCAGGAAGAGCACATGCCCTGTAACCTACTATGGGAAGCACTAGGCTAAGACAGCGTGTTTCCTAGAGGCTTCCGCTCCCATTTACCATGCTGCCAGGGAGTAAGGCACTGGCACGTCGGCAAGCATGCCTTACTCTGGAGGTGAGCAGCATCATTCATTCTGAGAGTGTCTACACCTCTCTCTGCCCCAGAGGAGCTGCTTAGGAAGCGCACACTGATAGGAGAGGTGGACATGGCGGAAGGCAGGCTGGGGCGCTGGGAGGGAGTGTAAACTGCTGCCGGGACTCAGGCAGGGAGAGAGGCCTAAGCTGAGTTTCCAGGAAACGGCCTTGTAGCGGGGCCATGAGAGAGCTGGGTCTTTGACAGGTGGAGGGGGGGGGCGTTCCAGGTGAAGGAGAAAACAGGAGTCACTGCAGCACCAGGCAGGAGGTGGGATCCAGTCCAGCAGGCGAAGGACACAAACTTAGACTTGAGGCATTAGATGTGTCAAGTCATCAGTATAAGTCGGGGCGGGGGTGGGGGGCGGCAGGCAAAGCCCTGGCTCCCAATCTCTCCCTTTCCACACGCACCTGGTGGGTGCACGTGCACATGGGTGGCTCTGGCTCACTCAGGCAGTCATTCTTACCTGGGGGAGGGAGTGGGAAGGGAGCACGGACTTAACTCTGGGGGTGGGAAGGGAGCATGGACTTTATGAAAAAGCCTCTTGGGTGACTCTGATAGTCCCTATATTAGCCATCCCTTTTATTTTCTGTATTCTGCTGCTCTGACAGTTTGGGGCCTTGCTGCCCCTCCCAGGGCTGCTAATTCCTAAGGACAGTGAATAAGTCACCCAAGCGCGTGCTTTTCAGACACAGACCAACCAGTCCAGAGCTTACACCCTGAGTGACCCCCTCCAGGGGACTCTCACTCATGATCACTACTCACCTGCCCTAATCACCCAGGGCCAGGTGCCAGACACCTGGGCAGCCCCTGTGCCCCAGAGCCCTCTCCTATTATTCAAATTAGCTCATCTTAGGCCTGTTTACCTTGCCTTGCCTGTTGCTTTTCACAGAAACCTCAATAAAGGCTCTTGCCCACAGACTCCCACTCTCCTTGCCCCCTGACCAAACCCAGTGCTTCCCTGTTGGGCTCTGACTGGGGCACCATGCCTCCTGTTTCTAGGCACCTGTGTGGAGGCCTCTTCCTTCATGACAGTCATTTTAATCCCTGCGTGTCTTACCACACCCGATTAAAACAAATCCCAAATATCCTTATGGCAAGCCTGGGGCTAGGGTGATCAGGACAGTCCACTTGATGCCTGTTGACCTGCGTAATTATTAATGACACCTCCTTCACTTTCAAAGGTGTCCCAGTTCAAAATGCTTCAGGACATTGGTATGGGCAAAGATTGTTCCTAGGTAATACCTTAAAAGTGGAGGAAACCCAAGCAAAAATGGACAAATGGGATCACATCAAGCTAAAAAAATTCTACACAGCAAAGGAAACAATTAACAAAGCAAAGAGACAACCAACCTACAGAATGAGAGAAAATATTTGCAAAATATCCATCTGACAAGAGATTAATAACCAGAATAGGTAAGGAACTCAAACCACTCAGTAGCAAATAATAATAATAATAATAATAATCCAATGAGAAAAATATCTGAATAGACATTTCTCAAAAGAAGACATACAAATGGCCAACAGATATATGAAAAAAATGCTAAATGTCACTAATCATCAGAGAAATGCAAATCAAAATAATGCAATATCATCTTGCCACGGTTAAAATGGCTGTTATCAAGAAGACAAAAAATAGCATGCTGGCAAAGATGTGAACAAAGGGGAACATTCTTACACTGTTGGTAGGAATGTAAATTACTACAGTCATTATGGAAAACAGCATGGCAGTTCCTCAAAAAACTAAAAATAGTACTGTATGACCCAGCCATTCCACGGCTGGGTATCTACCCAAAATAAAAGAAATTGGTATGTCAAACAGATATCTGCACTCCCACATTTATTGCAGCACTATTCACAATAGCCAAGATATGAAATCAACCTATGTCTATCAATGGATGCATGAAGAAACTGCCATGCATATAAACAATGGAATATTGTTCATCCTTTGAAAAGAAGGAAATCCTGCCATTTGCAAAAAAAAGGATAAGCCTAGAAGACATACTAAGTAAAATAAGCCAGTCACAGAAGGACAAATACTGCATGATGTCACTTATATAAGGCATCTAAGTCAAACTCATAAAAACAGTAGAATGGTAGCTGCTAGGGTCTGGCAGGGGGAAGAAATGGGGAATTGTTTTTCAAGGTATAAAGTTTCTGTTATGCAAGATGAGTAAGTTCTGGAGATCTGCTGTACAGCATAGTACCTATGGTTAACAATATAGCATTGTGCATTTTAAAATACATTAAGAGGACAGAGTTCATGTTAAGTGTTCTTACAAAAAAACCGTAACTTACAAAAGTACACAAATTTTTGGAGGTGATGAATATGTTTAGTTCCTTAGTTGTGGTGGTGGTGTGTGCATATGTCCAAACTCATCAAGAGGTATACATTAAATGTGTGCAATTTTCTGTACATCAATTCTATTTCAATACAGCTAAAAAATAAAAATTTAAGAAGTTAGAAGACAGAAAACTGGAAGAAGTCAGAAGACAGAAAAATGGAAGGAGGTCAGGAAGGAATCAGGAAGCTGAGAGATTTACAGTCCCGAGGGAAATGTTTGTTTCAAAAAGAGGAAGGGTATTTCTCAGAAAAAGACACACTGGGGGAAGATAAGACACATTCTGAGGAGAAGGGGAGAGAAGGTGAGAATGTCATTATAGGATGAAATTCTCAATAAATTATAAAGTGAATTCATCTGGTATGAGTTTGGGACGTGGGGGTGGGTTTGTGGACTGGGGAAAAAGAAGGAGATTGGGAACAGCTGTTGGGACGCTAGCAAGGGATGAAGAGCTGGGCTGTGCAGCAGCCTGAGGGGCTGGTGGAGGTTGCCTGGCTTGTCAAGGAGCCAAGGCACACAGTTGCACAGCTTCCCTTCCATGTCGCACTGGCCAGGAGATAGAGGAAGGCAGGTGGTGGCTTATCCATGGTTGGTTCCTGACAAGGCAGCCATAGAAAGGGGGACTTTGCAGGGGTTTGGTCTGTGTGTGAGGATATAGCTGAAAATGGTTTCAGGAGGGACTTGCAGGATAAAAGAATGGGGTGTTCTTTATGGAAATAAAAAGCAAGTGAACCAGGCCTGGGGAGAAGTGGAAGGGGAGGAAGATCATGGCCAATGACGGCAATGTCAGAGGGCTTGGCCTGGGAGCTGGTTTGATTTTTGAGGGATGAAGAAACCCAAGATGAGGATGTTTCTGTGTGTGGCTGAGAAGAGTGGAGTCAGAGGCCACCAGAGAGGGCCTGGGAGCAGGGTTTCAGCAGAGTCAGAGCATGGAGGTTGCTGTCCTCTCCCATCCTGGAGACAATGGCAGGGGGCAGAGTGAAGAGGGTGTCGAGGGTCTGGGCCCCCATCCTCTGAGAAGATGGAACTTTGTGGGGGTGTGCTGTCAGGGAGTGGCATTATTTTCCAGTGATGTGGTGAACACGCCACCATGGAGTGGACACAGATAATGTGGTGGGGTTGTAGCACAGATAAGATGATTAGTAAGGAAATGGAGAGTCAAAACCACGTTTCTTCTTGATAAGTAAATATATAACCTTGCAATTATCATACAGTTTTTTTTTTTAACAATCTGTTGCATATCTAGGCCAGTGCTTCTTTCTGAAGGAGATAACTTTAGTGGTGACAGAAAACAAAGATCATTGTCCTTAAAAACCTGGAAAGTAATTGCAGAGACATAAAGTAACTAGGAACCCTCTAGGTTTGCATTCAAAGCCTTCCATTCTATGCTGAGGGCTCTGGGCCTCAGGCTTCTCATTTCAAAGACGGACATGGGAACTCCTGTGTTGTCTACCTTCTAGAGTGTGGCCAAGAACTGGGGTGAGAAGAGGAGGCGAAGGGGCATCAGGCACACTCAGCCCCACCTGCACAGCAGTGTGAGCGTGTGCTGTAAGAGTGTGGCTGGGTTTCAGAGAAGGTAAGAGATGGGAAAGGCTGGGGTTACACAGGGAGAAGATTGAATAAACTGTGTGAAGAGTCTTGGGCTGGTTCTTTAGGAGGAAAGTCTGGTATGAACAGAGAACTATTATTGTCCTAGAAATGAGGAAATTGGGAGAACACAGATCATCAGAGTCCACCTAATTAAGGCTGGGCTTAGTCACCCTAACAGGAAATCTGGGAGCCTGATCATTGGAGGCATCCCCTGGACTCAGAAACTCAGCCAGTCCAGACTGGGAAGGCTCTGCCAGGCCATGGAGGCCTAGCTAGTGCACGCTCAGGCTTTCCACTGTGGGCCCACACTCAGCCCTCAGCTATGGGTGGAAACACTACTCCCAAGGGCTGGCCCAGGGGCCTTGGCCAAGGCTGTAGACCCACGCTGCAGCCACGGCTTGAAGATCTACACATCACCCCATTTACAAGGTCTGCAATGAAAAAAAGAAGGACATTTTTGGAGAAGGAAGAGTCTGGAAACAAAAAGAACAGGGTCGTATTAATTTTGTTATTCCTATGTAACAAATTACAAAGTTAGCAACTTAAAACAACTCATTTATCTCACAGTTCTGTAGGTCAGAGGTCCCGGTGGGCTCAACTGGGTTGTCTGCCCAGAATCCCACAACTGAAATTGAGTTGTTGGTAGGACTGCATTCTTTACTGGACAATTTGGGGCAAAAAATTGTTTCTAAGCTCATTCCGGTTGTGGGCAGAATTCATGTCCTTGTGGTTATTGGACTGAAGTCCTCACTTCCTTGCTGGCTGATATCTGAGGACCACCCAAGCTCCTAGAGGCTCCTCTCAGGGTGTGGCCCCATGGCACCTCTGTCTCAGGAGAGGAGAACCTCCCTAGTGTACAAGCCCCCTTAAGCATTAAAGCTCTCTGACTACCTCATCTCCCACTACCAGAAAAAAATGTTCTACTCTTAAAGGTCTCCTGTGATTAGGTTAGACCCAGGCAGAAAATATCTCCTTAAGGCCAACTGACTGACTAGCAACCTTCATAACATTTGCAAAGTCCTTGCACCAAATAAGTAACATAATCTTGAGAGTGATAGATTTTCATAATCACGTTTACTCACTCAAGGAATATTACAAAAAAGACAAGAGTCATTAGGGGTCATCTAAGAATTCTACCCCTGCCGCAGGGCTAGAGATGAAATGCAGCGAGGACAGCCCTGAAAGGAATTTCCTGGTGGGGGCTGTCCCTGGGGGGAAGGGGAATTCAGTTTGAGGGTCTTTTCAAGGCCTCTGTTCCTCCCCTAACAAGCTCTTCAGACGAATACAGTGAGAATCAGGGAGGCAGCCATGGTTGGGAATCAAAACGACCATGGACTTGGAGATCATCTGAACTGTGTTCGTCACTTCTTGCTGTATCAGTTACTTAAAATTACCCTGAAACCTAGTGGTTTAAAAAAACACATTTATTTAGCTCATGACATTGTAGTGTGGGGTCAGGCTTCATGGGGATGGCTCCCCATGGCATCGCCTGGGCAACTCAAAGTGGGGTGGAGGGTCCGCTTTCAAGAAGGCACACTGCATGTCTGTCAGCAGGGGACCAAGCCACGTTCTTCTCCTTGGGCCACTTGGGCACCCTCAGAGAAGGGTGATTGGGTTCCAAGATAACCCAGGTTTCTTACAGCCTGAGCCCAGAAACTGGCCCAGCATCATGTCCACAGTGTTTCCTCGGCCAAGCAGCCACAGAGCCTAGGCTCAAAGAGAGGGCATAAACCCCACCCCTCAGTGGAAGGAAAGTCAAGGGATTCTGGGGCCATGTTTAAGACTGCCACCCTTGCTGTGTGATCTTGCCAAAAACTCTGAGCCTTAGAGTCTGACTTTCCTCATCTAGAAAGTAGGAAGAACATCTTATCAGGGTTGCTGTTAGGGTGGCTCATGAGAGAAGCCTGGTTTTAGAGCTTCAAAGGTGGAGGGGTCTCAGAGGTGAGGTCTTTGTACTTTCCCAAAGCAGGGGGCTGCTATGCCTGACGGGAGGGAAAGCAGGAGAAGACGAGCTTGGCCAGCCTCCCCTGGGAGACAGCAGCTCTGAAACTCCTCCCAGGGCCCACCCCGGAGAGTCAGGGTCCTGGGGTCCATGCCATGGGACTGCAGATGGAGCTCACTGGGCTAGCCTGGGCAGCAGCCAGAGTTGTTGGGGTGGGAGGCTGCCTCCTGCCCCTTAGGAAGATGGAAGGAGTGTTAGGAGGTGCCTGGAGTGAGGCTAGGGAATCAGGAGCTGGCTAGGCGTGTCTCCCATAGATGTGGGTGGTGGCTAGGTGCCTCTTCCTGGACTCACCATGCCAAAGGCTGGGTGTCAGCTTTCCATCGGGGCTGTCAGCCCTGGCCTATGGAGCACTCGCAGATTGTCTGAGTGCAGGTGCCCTGGCCCGTCCTGGAGAACGGCCTGTTCCCACCAGGGAGGTCAGAGATTAACGAGCTTCTGTGGCTGGGAGTGATAGCCACACTCCAGCCCAGCATGGATGGAGCAAGCCCGAGCTGATGCCATCAGATCTGCTCTCCAGCCCTGCTGCTGGCGACCTCCTTCTCCAGCTGCCGTGGCTGGCAAGGGGGTGCTGTTTGTCAGCTCTCAGCTGTGGGACAGAGCCTGACTTAGGGTTTTTCATCACACCAGGCTGGGTGAGCAGGATTCAAGCCTGCCTCTGAGTGTGGACAGGAAAAAGGGGACTTTTGTTGAGTCTTTCTTTGGTCCCAAGCACCGTGTTAAGCAAGCATGACCTGTGACCCAATCCCTACTTTATAGCAGGGAGTGTGGGGCTCAGAAGGGGACAGTAAGGTCCATTGAGTTAGTTCTTTCTGGCGGTGTCACAAACTGCCCTCCCTTTGGTGGCTTCCAACAATAGTTATCCTCGTACGGTTCCTATGGGGCAGGGATTGGGGTGGCTTCGCTGGGTCTTCTGCCTCAGGGCGTCCCACAGGCTCCCTTCATGCAGAGGCTCTGCTTCCAAGCACACTTAGGCAGTTGCTGGCAGATCACTTGGGGACTGTTGGCTGAGGGCAGGCTCAGTTCTCTGCTGCGTGGTCCTCTCCAGGCCACAGCCTGGCCACCGGCTTTCCCTGAAACAGGCAAGTGAGCAGGCAGGAGGCACCCAGGGCAGAACCTGAGGATTTTTTTTGTAACCTAATCTTGGAAGTGGTGGCCGATGACTTCTGCCTTGTTCTGTTCATTAGAAACAAGGCATCAGGAGCAGCCTGCAGTCCAGGCAGGGGTTCCGCAGGAGCACACCCAGGACCTCTGGTCCAGAGCAGGTATTTAACCACACTCTGAGCGCCTGTTGGTGCCGCGAACCCCACTCACCACAAACGCACTCACACCACACACACCACACATTACACACCACACACCACACATTACACACACCACCATGTACAGCACACCACACACACACCACACACACCACACACTCCACACACCCCACACCACACACTCCACCAACACACCACACACTCCAAACAACACACCACATGCACCACACACATCACACACCAAACATTACACACACCACGCATGCACAGCACACCACACACATACACCACACACACCACACACTCCACACCCACCACACACACCACATGCATGCCACACACATGCATACCACACACCACACACACCACACCACATATTTGCCACACACACCACACATTACACCCACCACACCCACCACACACATGCACACAACACACACATATGTCACACACACCACACACATGCACACCACACACTACCCACAGTCCGCATACACACATCATACCACACACACCACACATTACACACACCACACATGCACGGCACACCACATATATGACACACATCTCACCACACATCACACATACCATGTACACATACACACCATGCCATACACACCATGCACACTTCACACTCCACACACTCCACACACCACACACACACTCCACACCACAAACACCACATACACCACATATTACACACACCACGCATGCACACCACACCACACACACCGCACATATACCACAAACACACACCATGCATTCACTCCACAAGTACCCCACACTCCACACACACACACCACACACACTATACCACACACACTATACCACACACATCACACACACCACACACGCTACACACCACACACACACATCACACCATACATCACCACACACACCACATATACACACACAACCACACACACATTTGTGCACACACAAACCACACAGTCACACACACACACCGTTGCTGGGAGGAGAAGGAGGAGGAGGACAGCATAGGTCAGACAATGGCTGCTGAGAATGCAGCTTCTGCTGTCACTTGGAAAATCATCTCGGGACCCTAAATAGAATTATGAGCCAAGTTGATTCCATTTCAAATAAAACCTAGTTCAAGAAGGAAGTTAAAGGATCCAGAAAAACTCTCTTTTATAATGGAATAATGTGTGGAGCTTGTAGGAACCAGGCTGGCCAGCTGCACAGCCTGGGGCTTGCAGTCTTGTGTTCTGGGTGGGCGTGGGCATGCTCTTAACCTTTCAGTGCGACGGTGACACCTCCCTCACGGCTTGGAGCCTGGCACGCACTATCATGCCCTTAGCGAATGTGACCTCACCCCCTTTCCATTTCAGACTACCTGGCTGTCCTCACACAATCCTCAAATTAGCTTTTCGAAAGAGGAAGGATGCATGGTTTTATGGCTGCTGATGCTCACCTCCAAGATAGGATCCAAGGGGTAGGAAGCTAGGAGACATCTGTGTGCGGGTGAAGGTGTGGGTAGGAGCCTGAGGTGTGTTCACGGCTCTGTGCGTGTGTATGTATGTGTGTGTGTGTGAGGACAATCAATACCCTGAGTCATGGCACTATGCATGCCCACTAGGTGGCGCTGCCCACCTGCACAGCAATCAGGACCCTGCCAGAGGCAGGTTCTGGGAAGCAGGTTCCCCTGACTCCCCACCCACACGCTCAGCTGCTGAACCTGTGTCTCCTCCTCTGTTCTGGGTCAGAAGTTCACGGCTAACAGATGAGCCCCAGCTGGAAACCTCTGCCATCAGACCCACATCCTATTTGGGCATGGACTTAATATTATGCCTGACTCCCACTTCCCAGCGCTGTACTTGTTAATTTCCGGGAGGAAAGGAAGGCTTCATCTGCTCCATGCCAAGCACTTGACACACATTATTGCTTTGGATCTTCACAACCACCTGTCAAGTGACAACACTGAAGCTCAGAGAGGTTAAGCACCTGCCCAGGGTCACACGGCAGGGAGGTGGAGTGAGCCAGGCCTAACTCCACAGCCCCTCACTTCCATAGCCTGCTGCCTGCTCCCTGCTCTCAGAGGCAGTCTGGTGGAGGAGGGTGTGCTGGGCACAGAGCAGGGAACGTGTGAGGGCCTCAGGACCAGAGACAGAAAGAAGACTGAAGCCAGATGAGGTGGGGCTTCTGCAGTCCGGGGCCTTTGCTCCCTCCCCTATGTGGTGCCGCAGGGTAGCTGTAGGGCTTTGCGAGCCCAGACCTGTGTGAGCAGGGGCTCATCTGACCCTGTCCATATGAGGCTGTAGCCTGGTAGCCCACAGATGCACAGTCAGTGGCTGTGACTTTCTTAGAAGCTGGTGCTTGTTGGGTGGCCAGAGCCTCCACCAGGCCCCATCCTCAGCTCTTTACTCATCCTTCCTGGCCCTTGCAGGAATCCAAGTCTGTGGTCCTTGGACAGGATGGACTCTGGGCCCCACCTCCTCTGGGACGACTCCCAGAAGCCTGGGAGAGAGGAGTCCAGGCTGGGTGGAGGCCTGTGAGCTCCAGTCACCCTTAGCTTCCTGAGGAGGGGCACGGAGGTCTGTCTGCCACTCTGGCCCCTCCTAGGGATGACAGCGCCTACAGCTGGATAGGATCAGGTGCCCACAGGTGCTCCTGCACTAAGACGGCAGATTCCCTGCAGGACCATGAGGCAGAGACCCCATCTGCCCTCTGCCTCCCTGCAGGAAATACTACAGAGAGCCAGAGCTATACTATTGCCTGCAAATGTCATGGACCCCCAAGGTCACCTCCGATCACTGTGCCCATCTCCACATGGTTCTGCAGGGCAGCGTGGGTGGTGCATTCACCCAGGGTCCCTGGCCCCATCCAACCTGGTTTAATCCCAGCTCTGCCCCCAGCTATGTGAGCGTAGGGAACTAACCCTCCTCGAGCCTGTTTCATCTTCTGTAAAATAGGGTTCATGAGAGTGACCACTGCCCCTCCCGTGAAGAGGGTGAGGATTTGGCGGAATTGGACCTGCACCCAGCACATACTGGCTCCGGCCTCCCTGACCCCTCACTCCTGGAGCCCAGCCCCTGTGACCCGGGCTCCTCATGGGGTCCAGCTGCCTCCGTCCACACACATGAAGAAGGTCAGGGCCTCCCACTCGCCATTCCCTTCTTGGAGTTCCCAGCGGGACTCTGCCGGAAGCCAGGAGCCCGGCCACTGCCCCTGAGTGCACAACCAGGCCTCACGGCAGTTTCCAGGAGGGGCTGCTGCCCTGGGCCCTTGGGCTCTGGGGGGCGCTCGCCCACAAGGTGTTGGTGAGTGGAGCAAGTGGGGAGTTGGGCTCCTGGGCTATCCAGTGAGCCCTCTGCCCAGCCCTGGGCCTTCCTTCTGGGCACCCCACAGGGACCGGAGTGAGGATGTCAACTTGGATAGGAGGGGTGGGGAGGGGGAGGGCAGAGGGGAGTCCTGCACTGAATGCCCACTGGTGCCAGTGGAAGCTGGGCGCCAGGCAAAGGTCCCATCTCCTCGAAGCTTCACCCCACCAGAGGAGGGGGGTCACTCATAGCCTCTTTCTTTGCAGAGAAGGGAATGGTGGCCACCCAGGGGTCATGGGGCTGGTCAGAAGCTGCCAGCCTGATGCCACACCTGCCAGGTTCTCCCCATCGATTGCGTCAGTGCCCCAACACACTTGTGTTAACATTTTGAGGGTGTTCTGCCAGGGTGGGGCATGCCAGAGCCCTAGGAAGAAGGCAGGAGCCTCCCAGCCTCAGATGGAGCTTCAGATGCAGAGGTATTGGAGGGGGAAGGGAAGCACTTGGGGGGTTTGATGGGGCCCAGTGGGAGAGGCTTGTCACCCTGCACTTCTGGAAGGCTCCACAGTTGGCCAATCAGAA
Organism: Nomascus leucogenys; assembly: GCF_006542625.1. Classification (NCBI taxonomy): domain Eukaryota; kingdom Metazoa; phylum Chordata; class Mammalia; order Primates; family Hylobatidae; genus Nomascus; species Nomascus leucogenys. Next base: position 37,169,490 of record NC_044398.1, on the reverse strand, counting down.
GAGCATGGCACAAGTCTCCACGAGCCAGGCAACCCGGATCCTGAGGCCAATGGGGAAGGCATAACCAGTGCCCACCCCAGCCAGGGCGTGGCAGAGGGGTGCACGGACCTGTGGGCCAGGTGCTTCACAGGGTGGCCTTGCCCAATCCTTGGAGAAGCCTGCTGGTGGGGCTGTCTTAGCCCCAACAAGGAACAGCACAGTGAGAGCGTTACAGATGCTGCCAGGCTTGCACCACCAATATTTCATGGGATTGGCTTTTCTTTCCTGGGAAGCTGTGCCCTGGGGAGAGGGAGAGAGCCAGGGGTGGGAGGTCGGGGACAGGGTTGTACAGGAGACTTCTCCATCACAGCCCCAGCATGCCCTCCCCAGCAGCCATGGCATGGCTAGCCCCAGATCTGTACCTCTTACCCTGACTTCTGAGTTTCAGACACAGGTGTCCTCATGTCCCATGGCTACCCCTGCCCAGGCTCCCATGTCCTCATCTTCAGCGCGTCTGCAATGAAGCTGCCACTCCACACTCTTTCCTGCCCCCCTGCCCTGCATCCACAAGGTCGCTCACAGCACAGACAGAAGCCTGAAGCCCCTGCTCTGCCCACCCAGCCGGCTGGTCACCAAGTTAGTCCTGCTCTTAGGTCTCAGACACATGGCGGCTCCCCTTAACCCACCTGCTTCAGCCCCCCCGCAGTTCCATTCAAGGACTATTTAGTGAGAGCTTTCCCAAGGCCGTACACTGTGATCCCCTGTATGACGCTCCACGTGGACAGCAAAACAGCCTTTCTTCATGGGTGCCACCACCACCTCACTCTCCCTGTCACTTAGAAGATAGGGCAGGGGTGCCCTAACACCACTCTCAGGGCCCCAGCCTGCCTCTGCAGCCCCTCACCCAGCATCCCAGCAGCCTGGTGGCAGTATGGGAGCAGCATGACTCTGGGCAGGGTCTCCTCCTCTGGGTCTAGACACCTTCGGCAGTGGGAGGAGGAGTGGGGCCTGCAGGCTGAGGGTGGTCCCCTCACCCAGGAACCCTAGGGGGTCACTCGGGAGAGAGGAGAGAGAAAATGGATGGAATGTTTATGTCCCCCCAAATTCGTATGCCAAAATCTTCATCCCCAGGGTAATGAGATTAGGATTGGGGCCTTTGGGAGGTGATTTGGCTCATGAAGGTGGAGCCTTCTGGAATGGGCTTAGTGCCTTATAAAAGGGACCCCCAGAATATTTCTTACCCACTTTCTGCCACATAAAAATGCTGAGAAGCCGGTGGTCTCTATCCCAGAGGAGGGCCCTCATCAGAGCTCTCCACACCTGAGTGGGATAAGGCAGGGGTGGGCATCAGAGAACCCAAGCACTTGATTACAGGACTGATGCTTTCAGCCCTGCCCACCTCTGACCTCCAGGAAGGCACAGGGGCTGGAGATTGCGTTCTGTCACATGGCCAGCAATTGAATCTATTATGCCAGTGTAATGAAACCCCAACAAAGCCACTGCAACAGGGGGCTCAGGGAGATTTCTGATGCTGAAACACATGGGTGTGCTGGAAGGGGAGCCCAGAGGGCATGGGCCCTGCCCCAGATCTGGCCCCAAGGACCTCTTCATATGGCCATCTATCTGTAGCCTTTATCATAAACTGTAATAGTAGGGGCAGCTCTTTTCTGAGTTTTGTGAGTTGTTCTAGCAAATTATCAAGGGGCGGTCTGTGGGAGCCCCCAGATGTGTACTCTGCCAGGCAGAAGTGCAGGTGGCCTGGGGCCCCTGAGATTTGAGTCTGGCATCTTGAAGTGGGTGCAGTCTTGCAGGGCAGAGTCCCTAGCTTGTGGGGTCTGTGCTAGCTCCAGGCAGTTGTGCTAGAATTGAATTGAATTGTGGGTCCCCAGTTGGTGTCAGAGAATTGTCACCTACCCCTTCTCTTAGCTCACCTCCTTCCTTCTCCCCTACATGGCAGCATCTCCAGCTACAGATGTGTGGTTCAGATCCCACCCAGAGGCAAGGTGGCTTCCAGATCCTCATGGAAGAAGCAGGAAATTAAAGGGAAGCACACCCCTCTGGGGGTAGGAGGCAGGACCCCCTTGGGGAGAGGGCTAATGCTCAGGCCAGAGAGAAAAGGGCTGTATGGCACCGAGGATCAGCTCTGGGTAACAGCCCCACATCCTCTGCACAGCCCCAGGGGAATAGGCCATGCCTGGGGGATGGGACCCAAAGCGCTGCTGTCTGGGGCTTAGTCAAGTGAGCATTGCCTGGAAACCCGGCTCAAGCCCCCCTTTCTCAATGAGCACATCTGCATTTCAAGCAGTTCACCCTGTGGCGATGGGAAGCCAGGGTGGGGCTGAGATGCCCGGGGCAGACAGAGCTGAAGGGCCCTCCCAGGGGGAAGACAGAGCAGGCAGTGGGCACAGGCCTCAGGGACATCCCTGAACCCCTTCATGAGGCACGCTAAGCTTGGTTCCTCACCCAGCAGAGAGGCCCGCATTGGCCAGGGCTCTGGAGCATCTGTCTTAGATGGCTTGAGCTACAGAAACAAAGAATCACAGACTAGGGGGCTTAACCACAGAAAGCCATTTTCCCACAGTTTCCCATATAGTTCCCACAGGGCTAGAAGTCCAATATCAGGGTGTCGGCAGGGCTGGGTTCTCCTGAGGCCTCTCTCCCTGCCTTGCAGATGTCGCCTTCTGCCATGTCCTCACATGGTCCTCCCTCTGAGTGTCTGTGTCCTCATCTCCTCTTCTTATACAGACACCAGTCATGCTGGATTAGGGCCCATCCTAATGATTTCATTTTAACTCGGTCATGTCTTTAAAGACTCTATCTTCAAATACAGTCACATTCAGAGGTACTGGGGGTTGAGACATCAACATCTGGATTTTTCATAAACACAGTTTAGCCCCAAGAGAGCAGTGGATCTCAAGGAGTCAGGGAGAACTCCCTTTCTGAAGGAGGGTTGGAATTTGCCCTTTCAGCCTGGTGGGCCTGAGGGGGAAAGTGATGTGGCCACAGACCGTCAGCTCCCCTGGATGTCTTGACCACCACGGGGTTTCCTAGTCCAGATACACTGAGGAGCAGGATCACAAGCCCTACCCCAGCGAGTTCCACGGGGCCCAGGCCCTCGGTGGCTGATGCAGTGGACTGTGCTGTTCATCATGGCTGTGCTGGGACCCAGGGGCTTCTTCATGCTGATCACGAATCTGGAAACTCACGGAGTCTCCACAGTTACGGTCTGGCTGGGCAGGCTGGCCTCACCCTCACCCCTTCTCTGCAGCCTCACAGGGCCCTTTCTGGGTCTTTCACACCCAGTGTTCCATTTTCCAAAGCTCCCCACCCATGAGAAGGGACATGCTGTGTGCATTTGAGAGCTTAGATGCTTGCTGGCATCTGTCTGCTGTGCTCAGTGGTGGCCTGGGAACAGGACATGGTAGCAGGAATCAAGGCTATTGGAAAATCACAAAAACATGTGTTTTGATGAGGTGGTAAACTCTCCAGTCTATAAAGAAATCCAAATGATGTAACGGGAATGCATTCAGAGGTCCCAGGCCCAGGGCCTCCAATTCCCACCTCCGTGTCTGGGAAAGATGCTGACCCTTAGGGTGCACAGCAGGACCTGACCTCAAAGAGAAACTCACAGGGGTCCCCCTAACCCTGACAAAAGCAACATGTAGCTTTGTCTTTTTTAACTTATTCAGAAATTCCACCCAAGATTACTCACATACGTGAGATCCAGTCAACAAAGTCCTAAGGAGTGGCTGCAAAACTTTGGCTGGCCAGAGTGTATCCCACTCATTCATTCATTCGGCTAACAGTTTTGGGTCCCTTTGAGCGCTTATTGGAGGCTTTTAGTGGTGGTGCTGTCTCTCAAAGTGTGGCCACCAGGTTAGCGGCATCACCATCATATGAACTTGACATTGGAAATGCAGATTCTCAGGCCTCACCCCAAACTCACCAGTCAGAAACCCTGAGGGGATCCCAGTGTTCTATGTGCCTGTACAAGCCCCTACAGTGATTTCGATGCACACTTAGGTTTGAGAGCCACTGCCCAGGGATGAGGATGGAGGACAAGGGAGTCCAAATACAAGGGTCAAAGTGAGAGAAAAGTAGTGTTGAATGTGCAGGGGAGAGAAAGGCTCCCAGGTCGGGGAGCAGGCCTGAGCCAGGTCATGAGGTTCTCCCTTGCTGTGTCAAGACATTTGAGTTCTTGAAATGTAGGGGGAGCCCTTGAGGGATTTAGAGCTGGAATGACACACCATGTTGGACCTTTAAAAAGATCATCTTGAGACCTGTGCTAGGGGAGGTCTGGCAGGGAGGCAGCTTAGAATCAGAAAGACAGTGAGGGCGCTGGTGCAGTAACAGCCCTGGCAAAAGATGAGAGCCTGAGCCAGGGAATGACAGTGGGCAAGGGGGTGGGCTGGGCTCAGGAAACCTCAAGCCAGTGCACCCGCAATGCTGACTGATTGCTGGGGGTGGAGATGAGGGCCAGAGACACCTCAAATGATTCCCAGGTTTCTGGCATAGAGACCGGCTGGTGATGATGTCATTCTTTGGAGCAGGGGATGGAGGAGGAGTAAGTTTGGAGGGATCCATAATGAGTTCCATTTGGGATCTGAGTTTGAGCTGCCTGTAGAGCTTTCAGATTGCAATGGAGCCTGGAGCCAGGGGAGACGGGGCTGGGGATGTTGGGGAGGTGGGGGGACTCCCCTGGGAGCAGCAGGGAAGAGCAGACGGCAGGCCCAGGTGGGTCTCAAGTAAGCACAGCCCTCAGATCATTGCACTTCGCTGAATCCACTCTGGTTTGAGGACAAGGATGCAAGAGAATCAGGGACATAGTGTGTAAAGCTCCTCACATGGTGAGAGACTTGGGTTGGAAGAGTGAAGGCCTTGGCTGGGTGTGAGTCAGAGCCGTGGAAGATTCCAGAGGGCACTCTCTGACTCTCTGAGCCGCTGTCTTACATAGAGGCAGAACTGCCCGAATGGAGTGAGGCCTCCTCGGTACTGCGCAGACCCCACCAAGGTCCTCTGAAGAGGCGCTGTGGCCGAGCAGGAAAAAGATGGGCCTGGAACCATGTCCAGAAGGGACTGCTCCATCTGAGGGGTGGGGAAGGGAGCATTTGCTTCCAGAGTGGCTCTGTAGCTCCCCGACAGAGACAGGAGGATGTCAGCAAGACTTAGAGGGGGCTTTCTCATCTCTAAGCTGTTGCTCATCACAAAACCCCTTCCCTGGGGTGTCTTGGGGGAAGTTGGACTCCAACTTTTTTTTATTGAGACATAATAGGTGAACATATTTTAGGGGTATGTGTGATAATTTGAAATATTCATATAATGTGTAGATTAAATCAAGGTAATTGGGATACTCATCACCTTAAACATTTGTCTTTTCTTTATGCTAGAAACATTCTAATTATTCTCTTCTGGTTACTTTGAAGTGTACTATTGTCACCCTATTGATCTATTGAACATGAGGTCTTGTTTCTTTTATCTAACTGTATATTTGTACCCATCAATGAACCTCTCTTTATCCTTTGCTCTCCCTAATCTTCCTGGTCCCTGGTGGCCACCAACTCACTCTCTATCTTCTTGAGACCCACTTTTTAAACTTCCACATATGAGTGAGGACATGCGATATTTGTCATTCTGTGCTTGGCTTATTGCACTTATCATGATGTCCTCCAGGCTCATCCATGTGGCCATGAATGACAGAATTCCATTCTTTTTTATGGATGAATAGTATTTCATTGTCCACTCATTTCTTTATCCATTCAGTTATTGATGGACACTGAGCATCAGTCAAGCTCAGTGACCACATGTTGGCTATTGTGAATACTGCAGCAGTAAACATGGGGGTGAAGATATTGCTTTGATAAACTGATTTTCCTTCTTTTGAGTATAGACCCAGCAGTGGGGTTGCTGGATCATATGGTAGCTCCATGCTCTCCAACTTTGGGGATAATGCAGAATGGTCCCCTCATATAGGAGCTGGGTCTCATGGACCTCAAGAGTCCCCTTGACACTGAGATGGGTCACCCTGAGGCTCATTCTCCAGGTGACTGTCTACTCCAGGTGTATTAGCTGGTGAGGGGGACAATCCACAGCCCATCCTCACCAGGTGTCACTTCACTGAAGACTGAGCCGAGAGGGCATTCGAGAGCCTTGCTGGCTGGGCGGGGAGGGTTTCAGGCTTGAATCTGTTTTCCTTTCATTCATCTGCCTCTTACAGTTGCAGTTCTTGGTTGTGGGGGGCAGTCATTTATGAAATGAAATCACACACTGCGACTGTTTTGAGGATGAAGAGGGTGGGCATAGACCATGTCAATGTCGCCCATGCAGCTTTGAGGGAACGTGCTGGCTAGTAAGTGATAGCACATGATACAAGGATAGTCTTGGGCTGGTCCAGTGGCTCCCTGACGCCTCGTGGGGTGCAGGCACCATATGGGATGCAGTCCTGTAGGTGTTACAGTCTGACCTGGGCACTGCAGAGTCCAGCGGGATGGGAGACAGGACACTGGCAGCCGCCTGTGGAGGGTGTGATGTGATGGACAGTGCTGTCCGTGGGATGGGTGGGCACAGGAAGCAGGCGCGGGGCTCAGGACAGCTCTTGGGGCACTATCTGAGAATGTCAGTGAAGAAGGGTGGAAGATCCTTCAGGCCAGGGAGAGAGTATATTAAGAGTGGAGGTGGCAGGGACCCTCCAGGCAGGTGGAAGATTTTCACCATGACTAGAGCAGCAAAAGGGAACAGGAGCAGTGGGAGATAAGGCTGTGCCCAGCTTGGGCCAGGCCACGGAGACTTGGGGCTTAGCTCTACTTGGGAGGGAATAGAACTTTCTGCAGGGAGTTGTGTATTCTAGCAAGACTGCGCTGGTAGCAATGGCCTGGATGATACAAGATGAGGGGTGCAGCGGCCATTAAGAATGGGCTGGGAGAGGAAGGGACAGCCAGATTGGAGGACTCTGGCACTGAGCGGGGAGCATGAAGGTGGGAAGAGGGGTGTCCAGGCCTCCATGGAGCTGGTGTCCCCTGTAGTGCATCATAAGTATCTTAGACATGTGCTGCTTTTCTGACCATCTTATTTTTGAATTGCAAATATGAAAATAAATAAGCTTTAAAAAAACCCTAAAGTTGATTGTACTTGTTTTTGAAGAGAAACGTAGGAAATTAACTCAGTTTCTGAGGTCTCCAAGTTGTCTTCCAATTCCTGTTGAAAACTTGGACAGGGGACTTGTAACATCCTTGTCGACTGTCCTTATTAACTCCACATTTTATTTCAATTGCGCTGAGCACCTGCCTCCAATTACTCGGCTCTGGCAGAGAGCAGAGCTCTGATTAAATGCTGGGCTCTGTGTTAGTACAGCATCACCCAAGCGCAGGCCATCATCCATCTTCATCAAGCCTGAGGCCTCGGTGGCCTGACAGCCATTCCAGGAGGGACCAAGGATGGTTAGCACCCAGAGGCCACATCACCCAAGATAGGCTCTGTGGTGCCCAGAGAACGATTTGTATTCATTACTGTTCTCTCCAATCATTGTCCAGGCTTTTCATGGGCTGCTGGTGAGCTGGCACAGACAGCCCAGCCAGGATGTAAAAGGGAGGGCATGGGGCATGGGGAGGTTAATGACAGGGAGGATGCAGATGACTGAAGGGGTGGCCTGCCCCTCCACACCTGTGGGTGCTTCTCGTTAGGTGGGACAAAAGACTTGAGAAAAGGAATAAGACACAGAGACAAAATGTAGAGAAGGAAAAGCGGGGCCCAGGGGACCGGTGCTGTGCTTACAGAGGACCCACACCGGCCCCGGCCTCTGAGTTCCCTTAGTATTTATTGATAATTATCTTTACCATCAAAAAGATAAGGGAGTGACTGGACAATAGGATCATTGTAGGGAGGAAATCAGCAGTAAGACATATGAACAAAAAATCCTTGTAACATCAATAAGTTTAAAAGAAAATGCTGTGCCTTGAGATGCATATGCGAACATCTCCATAAACCTTTTAGCGGTATTGCTCCAGCAAGCCCCACCTTATTCCTAAAGGCGGTTTTCTCCTTACTCAGTAAACAAAGCACACAAAGGGTTTTACCTGGAGATGTTCCATCTCCCAGGGACGGGCAGGAGACAAATGTTTTTCTTTTTCTCTAGATTTAAGAGAATGGCGATGACCTTTAACCATAAGCAGCCTTTAGGCACTTGTTTAACAAAGCACATTCTGCACCGCCCAAAATCCTTTTAACCTTAAGTCACCACAGCACATGTCTCTTGCAAGGACAAGGTTGGGGGTAGGGTCACAGATTAACAGCATCTCAAATACAGAACGAAATGGAGTCTCTTATGTCTACTTCCTTCTATATAGCCACAGTAACAGGCTGATCTCTCTTTCTTTTCCCCACAGATGACAATGACTACAAGATAAGGTGGGGGCGTCAGGGGTTGCCACAGCTGTGGACGAGCCCCGTCACTGCCAGAGCACCTGCCCTGGTGGGGCAGCACCCGCCATGGGACTGATGCTCCCTGTGTGTGCCACATAATGAGGTTATGAGGCCAGCATTCTCAGGTTCTTTTTCCATTTTATGGATGAGGAAGTGGGGATTGCCTCATGACTGCTCACCCAGAACAAGGAATCTGTGTTCCCAAAGCCCACCACAGAGCATGGCGGCTCCCCTCCAGCCCCCATCCAATGCCTGAGAAATTGACTTTCCCACCCCCACTGCTTCCGGCCAGGAGATGCTCCTGCCCAGTGGGGCCAGGTGACTGGTCAGGAGCAGTCACCTCCTCCACTTCCCTGGCAGACAGGCAACTTGATTCAAGCAGGGCTGATGACTGGAGGTGTTAAATGCAGGTAAGTGTGTGTGTAAAGCCGAGTGCTTAGCCCTGGAACACAGGAGGAAATAAGTGTGGAGCCTCCTGATGCCTGGGGTCGGCGAGAGCTGGGTTGGAGGGGCAGCTCGGCTTCAGTGTTCTGCCGTCTTGATCTTGGGCAAGTCTCTCATGGGTGAAAGACTGCCTCAGGGAGCCACACCTCTGAGATGGAGCCCCAGGGTCACCTTTACTACCAGGGGAACTAAGGTCTGGAATCTCCCTATTAGCACATTCAGCCATAACAGGGGAGACAGTTGGCCCTGGGCACAGAGTGTGGGGTACTCAGCCACACGCAGTCACAGCAGGGCGGATGCCTGCAGCATGCTCTTCTCCTTCTTTTCCCAACACTCCCACTGGAAGAGCCGCTCACCTTCTGAGGGGACACACACCTGGTGAACACAGCCAACAGCCAAGAGACAGACACTTGGCTGTGAACAGCAAAATCAGGGTCCCAAACTGGGGAGTCTGACCTTCCCCCTGAGTGTCCAGCCCATGTGTGCAGCCAGCCCATGTCTGGAGAGTGCAACCTGGGACAAGGGGAAGGAAGTCAAGTTTACACCATCCTGCCCTGTCCTGTCCACATGTCCTTAGGCTCAGAGAGCAAAGCTTTAGGCATTGAAAAGAAATCTCTGGGATCCCAAGGCCCCAGGTGTGGGGCCTGGTAGATGTGCTGGGAGCCGGCTCTCTGCCCCCTTCCTCAACTAGGCCTTGTCCCCACAAGGACCTCCTGTGACTGAAGGCTCCTGTGCCCTCCCTTCCTAGGGCCTGATGGGTCAGGCTGCCCACTGCAGGCTAACTGCACTCTCCAAGCCTACCCGCTCCCTTTCTCACTGCTCCTCACACAACGAAATGCTCCACCTTCATTTCTGGAGCCCACTTGGTCCTCTGCAGATTTGAAGGTGTTTCCCAGGAAGGCAGGTAGTTCAAGAGGCTGACTTGGGAAAATTCATCAGAGAAGCCCTGGTTGGGGAGGAGAGTGAGGGGCAGGTGTCAGGACACTGACACCTGGCGTCTGGGAGGTGGCCCATTTCTGAGGGTCTAGAAAGAGCAGTGCTGCTCCTCGAGAGGGGTGTGGCTAGCGAGAGTGGCCTGTGCTTGTTAGGGTCAGAGGAGCTGCGCTTGAATCCCAGCTCTGCCTTTTCCCATCTGTTATCACTTTGGACAAGGCACCTAAATTGCTCCAACTCCGTTTCTGCACAGGTGTGGGCTGACTTTAGTAGAAAATGAATTTATTGAACAGATGGGGTGGTTGACAGAGAATCCTAGAGCACAGGCTCGGGGAACAGGCAGGTATCAAGGCAAGCTTGACCACCGAGGTCAACCTGGAGGTGGGGGTGGGTGGTGGGGAGGTGTGGGCCACACCCTGCCACCCCACTGTGAGGCCTGGCAGAGCTTACTGCTGGGTGGCAGAGTTCAGGTAACAAGTAGGTGGGTGCAGCAGCAGGAAGATGGCTGAGTCTGGACTGCCCTGCTCCGTGTCTGTAGCAGCAGCTGGGTCCTGAATCCTGCAGGACTCATCCATGCTGGGGCCAGTTCTTCAGGCACTAAGGGCGTTCAGAGGCTTGACGGCAATAGAGAGAATAAGAGGCACTCTAATGCCCAGTGTGTCTGCTTTCTGGGGGATCCTACAGACTAAAGATGAGGTCTGTTGGGTTCCTGACTCCCGGGGGGCTGTCACTGAGTAACCAGTGGTTCTGTCTCTGACAGCTTCTCTGTAGCCACAAATCAACTCCCTCATCCTGTGTCTCCACTGCCCAGTGAAGAGGCACCTGCCAGTCCCAAAAAGGACCTCGTGGGGCATCCAGGGTCACCTTACCCACCTGGCTCAGGCTCCAAATGCACGCACAATGCCTGGATCAAAGGGAGGAGGAAGAGGCTCACTGGTGGATACACTTTTATGTCACAAACCTAAGGAGAAGAGGAAAGAGCTGTTTGAATGAGTAATTTTGAATCTTGGAGGATAATATGGAGAGGGTCATTTGTCTTTGGATTTTAACCGGGACTTCCATGGAGAAAAGTTGGGGGCTGTTACTAGACATCCTACAGGTTTGGGAGGTGTAAAAGCTCTAGCCCTGTTCCAGCAACAGGATGAAGGCAATATTTCACCCTCGGCTTATTCTGCCAAAGATACAACAAGACAAACGCCACAAGGACAGTCTTTAGAGTTAGTACATGTGGGTTTGAGGCCCACCTCCCCTCCCTAACAGCTGGGTTCTATTTAACTTTGCCAAGCCTTAGTGACATTCCTTCAAATGAAAGTCAGGGTCTATTGCCCAGGGACATTATGAAGCTAAACTAAACTAGTTTTTCTATACCTCCTAGAATAGGAGATAGTAAATTTTCTCTATAAAGAGTCAGAGAGTAAATATTTTAGGCTTTCAGGCCATAGGCTCTCTGTTGCAACCACTCAACTCTGCCATCATAGCCTGAAAGCAGCCATAGGCAATGCATAAACAGATGAGCCTGGCTGTGTTCCAATAAAACTTCATTGATAAAAATAGACAGCAGGCTGGATTTCGCCTACAGGCCTTAGTTTGAGAAGCCTCTCCTGGAAAATAGTAGATACTCCTCCGCCAGAGAAGGCTGCATTGAGTGATAAAGAAATTGAGGATTATGCTCAACAAAAGGGGGCATGGAGAATGGCTGAAGGAAGGGGGAGGGGCTCAGAAGGTGTCCCCAGAGAATTACTGGTTTGCACTTTACAGCATCTGCTTCCCGCACTCCCTGACAGACATGGCAGACCCCCCCTCAAATACCCCCGCACCCAGGCCAAAGCATGTCCCAGACCCCTAGAGTGGGCTGGCCATGTGGGTGCATTGAGTGGGACGTGCTGCCCAGTCTTGAGGCTGGATGATCTTTCCAAACTGGATGACATGTGCCATCGTTGGGGGTCCTGACCAAAGGCGAGTGGGCAAGGCTACTGCAGCACTGCTAGTCCTGGCAGGGATCACACTTGCTTGGGTGGGGGTGTGCTCCTGTGACCCCTTCCCTGGCCCGTGGAAGCTTTGGAGCCAGTCCTCTAGTACAGGATCACCCTCTGTGCAGGAACCCATGGCAAGTGCTCGCATCAGGACCTAAGTCACCAGATGTTGACCCTAGGGGTCGTACATTTGCTGCCTTTACTTCAGATTCAGCAGTGGAGTCTGGTCCATCTGCCTGGGGCTGGGAACCGGGGTGAGTGTGGAGGGGGAGAGAGCACTCAAATGGTACCTGGGGATGTTATCTCATCCCATGTGCAAGGGTTTGAGCTCCCATCACTCACTTAGATCACCCCAGCCCCCACCTTGCATGTGAGGGAGCCAAAGCCTTCAAGAAGCTCACAGCCTCCTGGTAAACAGGGAACAACAGCAGAAGCTATTCAAGGTTACATTTTGGTTTTTCCCTGCCTGTCTATTTTCCATTGTTCAAGATTATTCTTGAATTTTAATCTGTTTTGATGATGGAGATGTAGACATTCAGAACTGTCCTAAACTTCCTCCTAGGTCATAAATGTGTTGTCATTAGCGTGAGACTCTCCCCCCATGGATCCCCTCCCTCAGGCTCCGGATGGCTGCTGGGGGTGTGCCCCTAGCCTGCCGCCAGGCCCCGCAGCCACACCCTCTGTGACAGGGGTGCTGGGCCCTGATAGGAGCGTCCCCCAATCTGTACTTGGTGAAGCAAGACCTGTCACTCTCACCCTTTATCACACTCTCACCCTTTATCACACTCTCACGGGCTGTTGGCTTTCTCAGCCTTTTTCCTGGTCTGTGCTTGTCAATGTCCCATTAGCAGAAGGACAGGCAGTGGGAGAAATCTGTGTCCTCTCCCTTGTGTATGACCCCGTAGTCTTTAATTAGCTCATGACACCAGTGGTCTATAATTTCCGCCCAAGACCCGCTTTGATTTTTGCAGCACAAACATTGCGCGAGGACCACTGATAAGGTTCACGGGGGACAGAGCAAAGAGCCCAGCACTTCTTGAGCAGATGGCCAAGGGATTGCATGGCCCATATCGCTAATCCCTTAATGAGGGCCTGGGGGCTGCTGAGGGCAGGGGCCAGGGGGATCGAGGGCTGGAGAAGCACAACCCAGGCTACGCAGAGGCCCCAGGAATGTCTTACACTAACAAACCAGCCCGCAGGGCAGCTCCTCTGGCCTCATCGTCATGCTCATGGAAACTTGTGCTAATTATGGACAGAGCAACGTGGCTCTGCAAAGGAAGCTCCTTTGAAATCTCATGGCCTCTGATGATAATACTTCAGAGCTGTGACATTAACACAAACAGGCATTGGTAGGTGGGCAGGGTGAGAATGTGCTGGCCCTGCACGGCCTACCCAGCCACGCCTCGTGGAATGATGCTGCAGTGGGGGACAGCTCTGCCATGCACCACAGCCGCTGCTGCTATGTCTGTTCACAGCAGTGACCATTTTCTCCCCACTTGCTTTAGCTTGAGGTTTAGATTTCACCATCTCATCAATTCTCAAGACAGCTTTGCAAGGCACCTGTCACTGTTCCCAAATTACAGATGAGGCAGTCTTGCTGAAGGTCACCCAGTTGAGAAGGAGCAGGAGTGTGATTTGATCGTAAGACTGGTTCTGAAAACCCATGTAATAACCACTACGATGGTGCAGCCACCTTAAGTCCCCAAACTAGGCTTGCCGTAGCAGATGGACCAGGCTTGAGGACCACCCCGTGTCCTCATCATTCCTGACTGCTCTGCTGCTCCGCCATCCAATCTCACTGTCCACAAGGCAGCGCCGTAGACAAAGCCCCATCCCAAGTGGCAGGTGTGTTCCTCCGCAAGCCCAAATCCTGGCAGCCCGGCCCACAGGTTCCAGCCTCCATCGCAGGGCCTGTGCTCTGGTGCTGGCATGGTCAAGCTGCCCACCAGGCTGCGACATGAATCTGACCTGGGCCATGTGAATCTGTTCCATCCCCATTCCTGGAGCTGGTCCATCCCCTGAGTCTTGCCCCACAGCCACAGCAGGGTGCCTGCCTGCCTCCACACATGGGATTGGAAGAAGTGTGGCCTGTCCGTCTGCACACTCGCCCTCCCTCATGCCCTCTTTGTGGGTGGATGCTGACCAGACCCAAGCCCGCTTAGCTTGCTTGGACTCTGGACAGGGGCAGTGACCGCTCTCTGCTGAGGCTGCAAGCTGGCGAGACCTTGAGCCACCCCTCCCATTTGATGCCCCCTGGAGCTCTCTGAATGCCCTCACCTGGGCTGGGGTAGAAGGAGAGAAGCCTGCATGCAAAGCAGAGGGGATTGTTTTAAAAGGGGGAAGGGTGGAACGGCCTGGGACTCAGTTATCTCTGCTTTTGTGTTATTTGCATTAAACTTTAGACATCTGTGTGTTCCTTGAACGTCTTTCTTCTTGTTCTACATGGTAAGCGCTGTGAGGACAGAGACTTTGCTCACTGTTGTATCACCAAGTCCTAGAGCATTGCCCCTGGCCCGTGCCCACTAGATGCTCATGCGGAGGTGTGGAGTAAAGGGAGGGAGAAAGGGAAGGAGGGAAGGGCTGTCTTCAGAGGCAGAGCCTGCATGCTGTCACTTAGGATGTGCCATAAGGACCCACACACCTGGGCCTAAATCCTGGCTTGGGGAAGCAAGCACCCACTGTCGGGGGTTCACCTGGAATGTGGGGCAGGGGAAGTGAACAAACAACTCTGAGAGGTAGGTGCTGTAATTCCCAATTTGCAGAGCAAGACACTAAAGATGTCAGGATGTTTCCAGTTTCTGCAAGATTATAGTCCCCCCAGATAAACAGGTGCAGACTTCACATGCATGGAAATTATTTTATGCCAACCTTTAATACATACTACATTTTACATTTTATTTGGATTTTATTAATAAGTTAACTCATTTCTTGTTAACAAAAAAATTGAAAGTACATTTTAAAAATCTAAGCTCACTTGCTGAATCACCACTTATGCTGAGTTTACTGATACCCAGATGACGCTTGACTTTTTAAGTTCTTTAAGTTCTTTTTATTCACGTTTACCACTGAACTTGACATAGATTATAGGACTGTGTTTATTTTTTAAAAAATTTCCAACAGCAGGTTATTTGCTAAAAGAAATTTCTACTTATCAAGATATTTTGGTTTGTCCCAGTAAAGTGGACATCATATCCCCAGCACCAGCTTCCTTATAAAGGAATGTTGGAAAAAGTTCTTTTTTGTTCTTCTTCTTCTTTTTCTTTTTCCATTGGAACAACATCTGGATCTGAGGTCCTTTACCAAGAAGAGATTCCTCTGTGTTAGTCAAATCCAAAAGTCTTCTGAGTACTGGCTGATGAAACTTCAAAAGGGATTCTCAACAGCCTTTGCATCATCAAAATGGATTTTTATGTTGAAAAACATTTTCAGTCTTGGCACTGTGTATATGACACCTTGATTTAAGGTGACTGTGGATAAAGTTGTCAAAAATATACCTTCCTCTAATAACATGGTAAGATTTTAGGAACTGAGGCTGACAATAAAAAATAAATAAAAACTGAGACTGGGCAAGGACACTTCTGTGCTCACCACAGAATAGCACTGAGGCCTGGGGAATGGCAGACAGGCTGTTGGAGGCAGTGGCAAGCAGACTTTGAACATAGGGATTGTCCAGAGACCTTGCTGCTGTCTCCAGGAGAGAGGTTGAAACTGGCCCAGTGGTCCAGGACACAGGCCAAGAGAGCGTGTATGTCAAGGTGTTAGAAAGTTACTTCTCAGGAAGAAACCCTGACCTTGTCAATCCAGAGGTATCTGGAGCTCAGACAGGTTGGAACACCTGTCCAAGATCACACAGCTTCCAAGTGGGAACGTGGGATTCAACCCTAGTTCTAATCCTTGAGTTTCTAGTACAGACTGTCTTCTCTTCCATGAGGCTTCTATGGAGGCCTCTGACCTCCACGCTGTGCTGAGAAGGGGATAGAACTGTGGGCAGAAGGACAAAGGGTCAGGAAAATGACTCCAGCAGATGCTCCAATTCTCTGCCTGGTGCTTGGCCCAAAGGACATGCTCTCTGCACCCGACATTGCTTCCTGGTAGTTTGCCCTTACTTGAGGGTATGGGGTGTGCTGCTTTCACAGGCCCCAGAGGCTTCCGACACAGACAGTGGGGACCCTGAGCTGAAACGCCATGTGGTTCAGTGCATCCGAGATGACAGAGTTCTCTCACTGTAATGCATGTGTGTTGGGGGTTGCAGACTCAGTGTCAGGAGGGCTGGGTCTACATTCATTCATTTCACAAACATATTTACGAAGATCTCATTATGTGCCACCCACTGTTTTCGGCTCTGGGAACATTGCAACTGCAAAAATCCCAGACCTTAGATAATGTTACCATTTTAGATTCTATGGCCCAGGGGTGAACTATGCAGAGTCAGGAAGCCTGGATGGAGTCCTTGCTCTGCCACACGCCAGCTGGTTGCCTTGGACAAGTCACTTAGTCTCTCTGGGCCTATGTTTCCCCACCCGTAAAATGGGAAGGTGCTGAATGAACCAAAATGAATGAGCACTGTGCATGGGAGGCACTCAGGGCACAGCTCAAGACTGTGAGCCCAGTGAAATCAAGGTGCTGCCCTGGAGGGGCTGACGGTCCCCACAAATGTGTGGAGCCCACACTGCGCGATGATCAGGCTTCGGAGCGGGAACAGAAGGGAAGCGAAATGGGAAGTGGGTGTGGGGGAGTCAGGGAAGGCCTCAGCAAGGGGGAGACTGCTGTCGGGACCAGATCGTTCCTCCACCCAGGGTGCCACACGCAGGTTCCTTGAGCCTCTGCCCAATGTGATCTGGATGGTAAAGCTGAGTGGGACTTCTTCTTTCTTCTTTTTAGCCAATAAATAAGTAAATAAATGAATAAAAGAAGCTGCATCCCACCGTCGACTCCTGCCCCTCCATGGAAATCCCCTCCTTGCAGGTGATCACTTGAGGCTCAGCTGAGCTGCCATCTCCTCTGGGGGCTCTTCTGCCTTGGTTCCCTGAGGCTACCAGCTGACAGGATGGCCAGTGCCATAGTCACTCTCTCCAGATGGGGTGCCCTTAGGGCAGGCAGACTCTCCTTGCTTCATGCTGCCGTGCATTGGGTGGGGCCTCTGTGCAGGCTCCTGGTGGCTTCCCCCAGAGATGCCCAGCCTGCAGTGCTTCCCGTGGAGGAGGCATTCCAATGTGAGCAAGCACAGATCCCCCATGCCCTCTTCCCTGGGACATCTGCAGCAGGCCCCAGGCTGTCCTCAAGGCTCCACTACTGTGTGGCTGTGTCAGGGGGACCCAGACCTAGGGCCGTGAGCCTGCCTCTCCCCTTGTCCCTGATGAATATACTCAGAAGTGCAGGACTGCGGCCCCGGGGAGAAGCGCCCTTGGGCTGAGTCAAGACCTGCCCTTCCTGCCATGTCATCAGCATGCATCATCCACTGTGGCCTCCATCCTGTGCAACTTTCAGGGCACCGTGAGCGCCGCGGTGTCTCCTGCAAGCTGCTGCCACTGGACTTCAGAGAATCCATGCTGCACTTTCCCTTCTAAATCAGGAGCCTGCGCTGTGGTCTGTTTGCTCCATCTCCACTCGCCCTGCCCTGGGAATTGACGACAGGTGCCTCTGAGTGGTTCCCCCAGAACTCATCATCTGCATCCCATGGACAAGAAGGAAAATAATTTGTTCCCTCTTCCCAAAAAATGTGTGTAAACAACATAGGCCTTGTCTTCAATGCGAGCCAACTCTCTCCAATTTGATCTGCCTCTAAAGAAGTGAGACAGTGCAGGGTCCCCCTGGGTGGGAGTGATGCCTGACGGGAGCCTGGAAACTTGGCAGGGATGCCCTGGATCGCGGCTCTGGCATTGGGCCCACCTGGCAGGGGAATGGGGAGAAGCTTTCCCACTGTCCTGATGCGATTCTCCCAGCTGAAACGAGGCTGGTGCACATGTGGGCCGACACTGATGGGATCTAGCTTGCAAGAGAGGTGCACTCCCCCATATGAGTTCTGGTCAGCAGGCACTTACCAGCATTCACTGAGTGCCCACTGGGTGCCAGGCACTCAAGGGTGGCACTGGAGGAGGGCACTGGAGGCCTTCATGTTTCCAGGGCTAAGAGGAGGGTGGGAGCCTGTGACCCCCATCCCTCCTGGGGACCCTGATGCTGCCTGATGTGATCCTGAGTCATGGAAATGAATCCAGATGTGCACACTCGCTCACCTGTGAGTGATGGCCATCCCTCTGACGGCCCCCAGGACCCTTCCCAAGTGAGGATCTTAGTCCCTAAGTTGGGTTCCCTGGCGCCTGACATCTGAATATTAGGAGCCACCCCAATGACTGGAGGCATGTCTACTGCTGACCCAGGTGTTCAGCATTAGGAAAGTGCCCTCCAGATGTCACTCCATGTTGTTTGAAAAGAATTGAGATATCACATTAAATATATTTCATAATCCAGAGGAAGGTGGGAGAGATGTCTTGGGCTCCAGCCCCAGTGCCAGGGGTCTCCTGTGCTTTCTGTGAGTCAGGGTGAGCCTGGGATGGGGTGGGGGCCAGAGCCTTCCACAGGTTTCTCTGTGGGCCAACCTCACCTTTGCTGCCTGGGTCTGGCCATAGTGTTCCACGTGGTGTGGACCCCAAGCTCACAGACTATGGTAAAGACAAGACCCAGAGAGGAGGCAGCTGGTGGTTCCAGGCAGCGATGGGCTCAGGGCCGGCCTTTCCAGGCACCAGCATCCTGCATGTCTCAGCTCCCCTCTCCGCCAGATTCTTCTCTGTCCACAGCACCAACCGCCAAAGGAAATAAGCTCTGAGAGGCCCAAAGTGGCTCCGGGTGGCCCACCTGAGCATGGACTGGGCCAAGTCCAAGGCACAGTCTGGGGCAAGTTGGAGGTCAAGGCCAGATCCCAAATCCCAGAACTGAGTCCAATGTGGGAGCTGGGCTGTAAGAAGGAGGAATCAAAGGTTGAGGACAGGGTCAGAGCAGGGAGGCCTCAGAGTGAGGAGGAGCCTGGTGATTCGCCTCACTGTCATTGGTCAGCTGGTGTGGGCTATGCGGGCAGGTGGATTGGGCTCTGAGGTTCTGGAAACCAGTCATGCCCCATGCAGATGCATGTATACAGACCCAAGCCTCCAAGCCTGATGGGAGGGACCCCTCCAGGGAGACCTTTGCAGGCAACACCGAGCTCTCAACACCTGCATCTTAAGGCTCCAAGGACATGGCAGGTGTGGCCCATGAGTGGCAGGGCCTCCGCGTGACCACGGCTTGGACGGTGTGAGGGGCTGTCTACAGGAAGCCAGGCAATAGTGCAAGAGGTGGGGAGGCCACAGGTGCAGGGCAGGGGCTCCCTCCAAAGGGCCTAGGGCACAGGACAAGCAGCCAGGCTGCTGGCAAGCTCTCTGTCCTCCCTGCAAAGCCTCATAGAGGAAATCTGTGTATTCATCATGGCCCTGCCACCCTTGGCCAAGCGCCTACTAAGGTGCGTTGGCCCTGTGAGGAGCTGGATGTGAGGAGGTGGAGAGCCTGTCAGAAGGCCAGAGAGGGCCGGAAGTCCTGGGTGGCCCAGTAGGATGGGCGAGGAAGGTTCTTGGGGAGTGGAGATACTGGTAGCAGACAAGTGCACCATTCCTGGGACTCAGAGAGGGACCAGCACTGCTCAGAGTCATGGTAAGGAAACATAAGTGGTAGCACCGGGCCCTTGAGGCCAAGGGGAGGCTGACATCCAGCTGGGCAGAGACACACCACTGGACCCAACATAGTCAGAACCCAGGAAACTTAAATTTGGGGACAAACAGACCCTGGGTGGAGGCAATATCCAAGAATATGTTAAAAGGGAACTCCACTAGCTGGTGCCAGGCACTGCTCCTGGGCCTGAGTGTGCATTTTCCCTCGAATCTCAACGTGGGCCCTCCAAGCTTGATTTAGCCAGGAGGGCATGAGGAACCCACAGTCCTGGCACTTGCCTGGAGTCACACAGCTGCTTTGAAGCATCCCAGTGATGTGGGTGTAGCTCACTGGGTCCTCAAACCCATGCAGGCCATGACCAGTTTTGGGTGGTGGAAAGAGGTGGTCAGAGGACCCAGAGGGCCCAGAAGTCCTTACAGGAAGGGCTGTTGCCAGCTGGGAGCCTGGGCCAGGCCTGTGCATCCTCTCCCCACCTCCCCATTTCCTCCCTTCCCCTGCGCCCTGGGCCAAGACACAGTGCCAAGCGAGGGGGCTGCGGTTGCTGTGGAGGCAGGAAAGCCCAGGGCCCAGCTGGAAGGTCATGTGGGAAACTTCTGCTTGAGGGGAGCTGCTCAAACGGGTCACTGGGCCCCTCGGGTACCAGACCTTGTTTTCCTGTGGCCTCCTCCAATGGATAAGGGGCACTGGGGTAGGGGCCTGGCTCCAGCAGCCAAGGTGTGAACAATGGTCTCGCAGGCTGCCCCGTCATGCCCCCTTCTCAGCCGCTGCCCTTCCGGAGGACCAAAGCTGCCGTGTGAAAGCGATTTCTCTGAAAGGCTTCTCCGGGGAAACTGGGTGTCGGGGCCTATGCTCACCACACTCCCTGCGTCCCTCCTTTCTGCACAGAACCCTGAGTGTGGGTGGGAGGGTGGGCACCACGGAAGGTGTTGGGGCATGGGTGCTTCTGTGTGTGGGGGGCTCAGATGAAGAGGTGAGTGGCCTGGTGGGTCCATGTGCAATGGGAATGGACAAGGGCCTCGGCATGAGTCTTCCATAGGAACGAGGGGTGAGGGCTGTAGGGGGTCTCTGTGAGGCTGAGTATGCCTGTGCAGGTGGGGGGCTGTGAAGGTGTGTGGGAGGCTGCTGTGAAGGGTGCTTTCCGGGAATGGTGCTGTGCTGCTGCAGTTTGCTTAGAGGGCAGATGTGAGTGGGAGTCAGGCAGGCAGGGCTGCATCTGCAGGTTGGGTCTGATCACCCAAGCCTTTCCCTGGGCTCTTTCTCAAGGACAGGGAAGCCCTGGAGGTTGTGGAGCTGGTGGTGAGAACGCTGGAGCATTCTTGGCAAGAGGACTGGAGTGTGGGTGGTGTGCGGGATGGATGGGTGTGGGAGAGTGCAGAGCCAGGCCACGTGGTTGGGCCCTGGGTATGTGTCCTGCTGGGGGCGTGAGGACCTGGATGAGGAGGAAGGCACAAGGGGCAGTTCTGTGGGGGTGAGAGCCATGGGAGGGGGGGCAGAAGGACTCTGGCAAATTGAACGCAGAGAGTGGAGGTGCGGAGCATCCAGGGAAGGTGAGTCTGGGCCAGTGTGTGCACACCGCAGGCGCTTGTTAATTTGTTGATTGGCTATATGATTGATTTGTTGGTGGTGCCAGTGGGTACAGGGGGTCCTCAAGAGAGGTGTCAGAGCACGTGTGTATGTTAGAGAATGAGAAATGGCCCATGCATGCACACCCCTATCCCGCTCCCACCCCGCCCAGCACTCCCCTGCCCAGCTTCTGGGGAGCTGCTGCAGAGGAAAGCCCTGTGAGCTAAGCCGCATCATCATCATGGGCAGCAGGGGGCGCTGTGCCCTTGGGTGGCCCAAGCTCTCCTAACAGCTGGAAGATTGGAAGATACGTTTGTACATTTTTGAGTGCGTGCCCTGCTCTGACATTGCTTAGATGGTCATCTTGCCCCCATCCTAGCTGACAAGCTGTCTTCACTACATCACCTCCCATGCTAACAATACCACGGGATGTCACCGGGGGTAGCCAGAGCTCCTGGACCCCTCAGCTCTGCTCACCCCTGAGAAAGGCATGCACAGTCCCCGACGAGAAGATACCCGGAGCTGGGCATGAAACTAAAGCAGGAGGAAGGGAAGGTGGCCCAGTCCCCAACCTGGGACCTGTGGCCACATGGGAAAATCAAAGTGCAACCCAGAGGGTGGGGGCTTCCACCTGGGGTTCTCTCAGAGCTCAGGGTGGGACCCCAGCAGAGGCTTCAGGCTCTGTTCCTCACAGCCTCTGCAGCCCCAGGGCCTCCTACTAGGGTGTGGTTTGCTTGAGAGTGGGTAACAGCAGCACAGGGTGGCATCAAAGGCAAGGACCAGGGGCCCTGGGGACAGCTGCTGGGACCCTCAGGTTAAAGCAGTGGCCCCAAGAGAGCTGCCTTACCTCAGCTCAGCATTGCCCCTCACTGCAGAGTGGACTCACTGATAGTGATCAAGAGATCAAGGCCAAGGTGGGTGCTGGTGTGGCCTAGGGAGGCGTTCAGCCCAGCCTGGGGAGCTGGGGTTGCCAGGCACAGCCCCCAATATGAGGTATGTCTGAACTGGGTTCTGAAGGATGAGAAGGAGTTCGCTGGGCCAAGAAGGCAGTAGTTGGGGGAGTGTTCTCTTGTTCACAGGGTCCATTTGAGCCAAGGAATGTCATTGGCAGACCGCCTGCAACACCGAGAGGAGGAGGCCAGCACTGGGTTGGGCACCCCTGCAACACAGGCAGGAAGCGTGGGCTGGGTGATGGAGGCCTGCAGGTCCTGTCAAGAGCGGAGGCAGGGCAGCCCCTGAGGAGGGCGCTGGAGCCTGGGCCCACACATGTTGGAGCCGTGGGAGGGAGTGTCGGTCCAGGGCCAGGGGCTGAAGGCACTGCAGGGGGGTCATTGCAGCTGGCCGGGTTTCTAGGTTTAATGTTGAGACCGACCAAATTTGTATTTTGGTTCAAATCTTGGGCCCTTCCAGGGACAAATAGCTCAACTTCCCTGGAGCTCAGGATTTCATCTATGAAGTGGAAATGGGGGCTGTGTGAACAGTGGGGTGATAGCCTGCCAGGGTGATTGGTAGGGTGAGTTGAGATGACATTTGTAAGCCCTTGTCAAGGTGCCTCATGCATAACAGGTTCAACAGATATTAACTCCCCTTTCTCCTCTCCTTCTCCTTCTCCTTCCCCTTCTCCTTCTTCCAGGATTTCTGCACATGGGTGAAGCTAGGAGGGAATTTATCTAATTTGTCTAATTTTGTCCCTTTTTATCTATCATGAGATAGTGTTCCCATTTTACAGATGAAGAAACTGAGGCCAGCCAAACTAAATCATTTTCCCAGGCCACACAGCTAATGAGTAGCAAACCTACTAGCTGCCTTTCACATCTGGGGAATGGGCAGCCCCATGCAAGGGCTTCCTTAAAGGCCACGGGAGTTGGCCCTTGGAAGGGTGTGCCAACTGGGTTGCCTGAGTGGGGCAGAAAGCAATTGTGTTTAAACATGAGTTTTGGTAACAGCAAAGAAGGGCCATGAAACACCAGCAAGCCTATCTCCTCCACAGCCTTGTGCTCCTGGGTTTCCTGGGGCTTGGACCTCTGCTTTGTGACCAGCCGGGCAGGTGACAGACATGAAGAACGACCAGATGTCTACACGGGCTGACCAGCCTGGAGGCTGTACTGCAGGTGGGCTCCTGCATCAGGGTCATCTGAACACTGGGACAGCTCCCGGGAATGCAGAGCCCCATGACCAGGATGAAGGCGAGGGAGGAGCATGGGCCCTGGAAGCAGAGGCCCCCCTGCCAGCCCTGAAGGTGGCTAGGGCCCAGGGGTGGTTGTTAGGGGACACCAAACAGAGGTCATGAATGTGCTGTGCTGGCCAGATCCGTCCTGCTGATGTGTTTTATTTGGCTTGCAGAGTGCTTCTCAAAAAACTTTGAATTATGTCTTAACATTTTCATATGAAAATCTAGATCTGCAGTTTCTCCTGAAAAGTTGGAGACTCTGGCCACAGATGTGAAAGGAGACTTGTGGCAGGAAAGCGGCTGCCCAATCTAGTTGGTGGCAGGTTCCTGCAGACCCCACAACTCTCCATAGTGCTCCCGGCACTGCCATTCCCTGCCTGGGTCCCTCAAGGCCCCTCTCTTCACAGACGTGAGACCTCAGCCCCTTGCCCATGACCCGAAATTTGGCTGTGATTTCCCACTCTGGCCAGTTTCCCTAGAGGGGGACATGAGGGACGTGACACACACTCAAGGTCGTTAGTCTCAACAGTCTGAGACTGAGTGTGAGGACCAGGGAAAGAGGCCTCTTGCCATCCCCAGAGCCAGTGATTCAGAGGGTTTTGGTGGGGCACCTGGCTGAAGCAGACACCATGGAACCTGAGGGACTTTGGGAAGCCTTCTCCTCTCATGCAAGAGCGAAAAGGCCAGGGCTGATTTGTCTAGCCACATGGTGACGCGGAGGAAAACTCCATCATCCTCAGGGAAATGCAAGGAAAGGGGGAGGAAGGAGAGAGAAAAAGAGAGGGAGAGGAGGGAAGGAGGGAGAGAGAGACAGAGACAGACAGAGACACAGACATAGAGAAGGATAAACAGAGAGGGAGACAGAGACAGAGAGAGAAGAAGACACAGAGAAAGAAACAGATAAAGACAGAAAAGAAGAGAGAGACAGAAATATTGGGAGCTTGAGTGCCACAGAGCGAGAGACTGAGTGTCTATGATGGGCAGCCAGGTCACTCCTATGGGGCCTGTGGATTCTCTCTTGACAGCTGGATGGCCACTCCCCTCTCCTCCTCTTCAGGCCTGCTGCTGGCTCCAAGGAAGCTGCTGAGACAGGGATGGAGAGAGAGTTCCATGCTAACAAAATGGCGCATACCAGGTGCTCAAGATAGCTCTGTGGAGATAGATGCCTACTGCTCTGTCTCCCAACAGTGTGGATTTCTGTTTGCCAGAGGGAGGTCACCTTCGCTGGCTTGGAAAGTGCCAGGAAAGGCCCAGTGTGGCCAGGTGGGCTTCTGCTGGTGGCCAGTGGTCAGTGGAGGGGCCGGCACCTTTCTCGGCAGCAGAACCACTTGAGAAGGCCCGGCCTGTCTCTGAGACCAGGCTTCGGCCCTAGCACCCAAAGCCAGCCCCAGTAGGACACAGACTGGGGCCTCAGGATCATCCACAGTAAAATCAAAACCAACTTCTTCCATGGTACCAGGCCAAGTGTGATAAATTTGGAAAGGAATATTTGCAAACCGTTTCCCGGCATCTCACAGCAGATTGGCTTGGTGCAGCTGGCATGGCGTGCCCAAGTGTGTGCAGCCAGGACTAAGGGTCTGCTGGGACTGGTGAAGGTGGGAATGTGGTTGGGAACGCCAATTGCATTTCATTAGAGGTTGGTGATGGGGCACTTCCAAGTGGATGGTTTGGAAGCCCACGACAAGGCAATGCAGGGGGCCAAGCCAGACTACATTATTCACAATGTGGTTTTCTAGCTGCTTCCAAATTTGCTTTTGCCAGTTGAGGCTGAGAGAGTTAACCCTCCGGCCTTCATCTCTTGGGCCTCAATTTCCCAAGCTTCTCCAAGGTGTTGCCCTTTCTTCTCTGACCACTAAATCTGTGGGAATGAGCTCGAAGCCTGCACCCAGTGCTTCCTGGCTATGCAGCATCTGTATTGACCAAGTCACAAACTGGTCTAAATAATAAATAGGATCAAAGACTGACCCCTGGACGGGGTTGGCTCCACCGCATTTCTGTGTCTGTCAGTGGCCTTGGCAAGCTGATAGGCACATCAAAACCTCTTTGGTATAAAAGTCCAGATGAGGGAGATCAGAGAGTGTGAGGGTGCAGAGCCTCTGGGGAGGATGGGTTTTCAGGCCACACTGTGTTCAGGTCCCCAGGTCAGCAGGGATCCTTCCCTGCAGGTGGCCTCTGAGATGCCTTGCACCTACCCTGCACTTGTGACATCTTGGCTTCTACCTGGGGACCTCTCTCTGCACCGTACACAGAAACAAATCTCTACCTCGATCTCCTCTGGCCCTCCATTTTCCCTGTGGCACCTCCCTTCCTGAGATTGCACCCCAGGGCTCCCCTGGCCAATGCAGACTCCCCTGTGCCACCAAGACCCACACCGAGTCCCCATGTGTAGGATGAGAAATACTGACCTGCCCAAGCTAAGATGAAGGAAGGGCATTCGCGCTGGATCGGGTGAACTCCCTGTCTTCCCCGTGGCCTTCACGTGAAGCACCATGCCAGTCAACTTCCCTGCTCCTAGGAAGCTCATGTGCAGAATTGGAGAGCCCTCAGAGATTACTCAGAGTCTTCTCCCCACTTGACAGAAGACAACAGCAAGGTCAGAAGGGGGAGGTAAGTTCATCTGCATGGGCTACTGTTCTTTCTCTGCTCTCTGGTTGCTTCCAAGGTCCGAGGGACTCCCTGGTCAGAAGATGGCATTTCCATGTGTCTCCCTCTTAGGTATCCCAGTCCACACACCTCACTGGCTCTTGCAGAAATGAGGACCAAGAAACTGCTTGCAATCGCCCATCCACGGAGGAGGTGGGCACTACCCCCACATTAAAATGCAAGGGATCTTGCAAAGGGCCGCTCCATATTTATGAGCATTACTGAATCAAAGTGTCTGAGCAAAGGCTCTAGGGATCCCTGAGAAAAGAGGTGGGCAGGCCCATTTTTTAGCCTGCTGAAGCCATTTATTTTAAAGAAATACTGATGGGTACTAAGACATTCCTTTGGGAGCAGTTGTGTCAGCCTCCTAGTTTAGGTGTCTGATTGATTTCCTTGTACGACTGTTTCATTTTAAAAGTGCATTTTCTTCTGATAAAGTCATCTGTGTTACACACACACACACACACACATACACAATGCATGAAGAAGAAAACAGCCATCACTCCAAATTGTACCACTCAGAGCATTTTAGTTAATATGTTGGTAAATTTCTTCGGGCTGTGGATACCTAGTGACAAGGAAGAGACATAACAGAAGGATTTTTTTTCTGTTAACATTGTTGGTATTGTGTCAGGCAATGCTGTGGGAACCTTATTTTGCTTACATATTTGTCCGTTTTTCTAATCATTCCTATTAATAGATTCCTGTCAGGGGGATTGCCAGGCCAAAGAGTATGAACAATTTGAATATGTATTGCCAGTTTGTCCTCCAGAAACTCATGTTATTCGCTTTCCAGGAGTGTGAAAGTACACACCATCAGTCTTTAAAAAAGAACAGGATTGGAAATGACTCAAAAGTTAATCTGGGGATGAGATATCTAGTGACCAGATGCCAGTCCAGTCCCCATTTGAATCAGGGGCTCCTGAGCCATGGGGAGGTGTCGGGGGATGGAGAGCTGGCGCCTGCCAGTGGGGCTCCATGCCTGCGGGTGGTTAGGTTGGCTCTGGGTCCCAGGGCCTAGAGATGGCTTCTGGGCTAAGGTGCCTGAGGCCGTGCAGAGTTTGTGTCTGCACCCATGCCTGGTCACCACCTCAGTCACGGTCCATCTAGTTTCTATGATTCCATATTAAATGTAGGGGACTTTGTAAAGAAAAAGAATACAAAATTGTGAGTACAAAACTAGGTGTAAAAGTGAATACTTATTCAAAATGATACAAGAACCAAATGAACTACACATTTTTTAAAAGCTGATAAATAATGTAAGCATCACAAAACTCTGCAAAAACATATTATTTACTGGCTTCTAGACATACTGTGTAATATTTTCCTTCTTGTATTTTTGGCTGGGTACTTGCTGTTTCCCTCTTCATATGACAATGATTTTCTAGAGTCATAATAGAAAGGTAATTCAGTCTTTCCTCTGGCAGTGCTGGACAAACAACATTTTCTGAAAAAATCAGTAGCTGAGAAAAATTTATTTCAACTTCAAGATGAATTGGTAATGTCATATAAATTATAGTAAATTGTTGAAAAAAATTAGGGAAGACTTGAACCATGTTTCTATCCCATCTGAGCTGTATGACTTTAGGGCATGTCAAATTTTCTGCATGGTGATTGACCTGAAATGCTCTCTGAATGACAAATACACATCTAGATCCACATTTTAATGGTATTCATGTTTAGTGTCTTCTTTGTTGTTGTCAGTTTTGATTAATTCATCAATAAATTTAAATGTTTCCCCAATATCTTCATAGGACCCACTTCTCTTGATTAGATTACTAAGTATTCCAAAAGCCTGCTTATTATTTTTATTAGGCATTTATTTCTACCTCTTCATGGTAAAATCTGAACATTTAAAAACATAATTTGATTAACAGTAAATTCCTTCTTTCTTTTCTCCTTTCCTTTTTTTTTTTTTTTTTTTTTTTGAGACAGGGTCTTGCTCTGTCACCCTGGCTGTAGTGTAGTGGTGTGATCATAGCTCACTGTAGCCTCAACATTCTGAGCTCAAGTGATCTTCCCACCTCAGTCTCCCAAAGTGCTTAGATTAAAGGTGAGAGCCACGATGCCTGGCCCCATTAATCATTATCTAATTTTTTCTCTGTTCCTTAATTAAAAATTTAAGGATGACAAAATCATATTTCTGTCCAAAGTGGAAGACCATAACTTCTCATTTGTTTTATTGCAACATTTCAAAGCATCTTTCCAGATTATAGATTAAATAACATATTCTCAGCTGAACTTCTCTGGATCCCCCATATATGCCTGGGGCCACTCCAGTGCCAGTTGATGGGGGCAGAGTACATTATGTGGGACAGAGGGGAGGTCCCAGTAGGGGACTTTGTAAAGAAAAAGGATACAAAATTGTGAATGAGAGGATATCTTCTTACTTACATTGATCGCTAGAGCCACTCCTGGGGCTTTGGAAGGGGTTCCTACAAATGAGAGGCCTGTGCTGGAAGTATCATTAGCTTCAAGGTAAATCTACTTCTTACATGGGTCCTAAATTGCACCCCTGAATCTGCCCCAACTGCAGGTTTCCTGGAGGCTCAACCCATCCCTGCTGCTTCTTGAGTGGTTCCGGGTGCAGGGTGAGCGTCAATGAATGGGAGGGCTGGTGAAGACCCCATCCTGGGACACATCGTCAGACATCATTTTGCTGGAGGTGGAGCCAAAACCCTTTGCACAGTTGGGCTTGGGGCCCAGCACTGACCCATAAACTGGCTACCTTAATTCCCTTTCCTTCCTGATTCCTGGAGGACAAGGCCCTTCAGCTCTGCTACTGTGTCCCCCTTTTGGTCCCTCAAAAGACTCGGCAGTTCCCATCATCATGAGGAAAGGCTGTTTTGGGGAAAGGCTGTTTTGGGCCCTCCCTTCTCGCCCTGCATTCCTGCTTACCTCAGCTCTTTGATTTCTGTGGCTTCTTTTATTCCTGTCCTACGGTAGCTGGATAATTGCAGAAGCAGCAGCCTGGCCAAGGGATCCGATCCCAGCTCCTCACTCTACCTGATGCACCCCTGGGCACAGGCATTCTCATCCTGGGCAACTGTGTGACCTTTGGTGACCTGCTTCAACATGGTGAGTCTGACAGGGTCCCACCACAATCCCTAATCCATGATCTGGAGGCTCCTAGCAGAACAGTTAACAAGGAAGGAGGAGTAGGGAGTGCCGAAATAAACCAGGCACAGCACTTCCTCTTCGGCTGCGCTTGCTCTGGGGCCAGCCAACGTCCAGGGCCTTGTTCTGTTCCTCCAGCCCCTCTGGATCCTGGCTGTCACCCAGCTCCAGACAGAATTGTCAGGTAGGGCGGTGTGCACTGGGTGCTGCACCAAGGTCTCCTGCAGCTCTAGCTCTGGCTCTGTTCTCACCAATGGCTGGGCAGAAAGAGTTGGAGGGGCCCTGTCTTCCTCATGCACCCACAATTGCAGTCTTAGGCACGTGGAGTGCTATGAGGTGCACAAGTGTTCCCGTGGAAAAAACCAGAAAAGAGCACAAAACCAAGTGGCCTGGCCCCAAAGCACTGCAGCCTACCTTTATCCTTTAAATTAAATGGGTGCAAGAGTCATCAACCCAGGCATATCAACTCTCAGCTGCCTCTGTCGGGGTGAGCTCCCTGGACCGGAACACGGGGACTTCCTGGCTGCCTCTCCCATGACCTCCCTCACTGTCAGGGAGCAGAATTGCCTTCCACTTCCCCGAGAATGTTCTGAATAAGTCCCTGTGCCTCACCCAGTCACTAATCTCATTTCCTGTCCCTTGCTAGAATGACCAAGAGTGGGAATTCCTCTTCTTTGAGGCACCACCACCTCCTCCCTGGAGAGGGAGGCCTGTCCAGTGGAGTCTCTAGTGGAAGGACATGTAGCCTTTCTACCCCAAAGCATTAGTCTAGGCACTGGCTTCAAAAGAGCAGAGCCAGCCCATGAGACGTGGGATTAGTGGCCACAGCTTAGCAGGCCAGTGTGGGCTCCTAACAAACCCACATCTCATGGCCAGGAAAGCCTAGGAAACCACAGCTGTGCACTGCTTCTAGATCTAGGAAGAAGGTGCTGTACTCATTCTCATTACAAACTCTTTAAAATAGGGTTGTTTTTGTCCTTAAAAGTCAAGTCAATATAATTAGAAATAGTGAGAAAACAAGCCACACACTGGGAGAAAATATTTGAAAAAAACCACATCTTACAAAGGACTGTCACCTAAAATACACAAGTAACTCTTAAACTCAATAAGAAAACGAACAACCTGATTTAAAAAAATGGACAGAAGACGTGAACGGACACCTCACCAGAGAAGATACAAGTTGGCAAATAAGTGTTTGAATAGATGCTCAATGTCATACGTCATTATGGAGTTGCAAATTAAAACAGGATCCAACTATATACCCGTGCAATGAGCAAAATCCAGAGCCTGGGAAACACCAATGCTGGAAGGATGTGAAGCAACAATGCTCTCATTTATTGGTGGGAATGAAACGTGGTACAGTTCCTTTGGAGGACAGTTTGACATTTCTTTAAAAACTAAGCATACTCTTACCTTAGGATCCAGCAGTCACACTTCTTGGCATTTTCCCCAAAGAGATGAAAACTTATGTCCACACAACCAGCACCCCCAAAACTAATGTTTATTGCAGCTTTATTCATAATTGCCAAAACTTGGAAGCATCAAATTGTCCTTCAGTTGGTGAATGGATTAGCTGTGGCACATCCAGGCACATGGAATACGATTCAGTGCTAAAAAGCAATGAGCTGTCAAGACATGGAAAGACATGGGGGAAACTTAAAGGCATATTGCTAAGTGAAAAAGGCCACTCTGAAAAGGCTACACACTGTATGATTCTAACTATATGACATTCTAGAAAAGGCAAAACTATGGAGGCAATTAAAAGATCAGTGGTTGCCAGGGGTTGGGGAGACAGAGGGATGCATCGGCAGAGCACAGAGGTTTTTTAGGGCCATGAAGCTGTTCTGTGTGATATTACAATGTAGATACGATTGAGAGGGTGCTAGGGATGGCAGGACTGTCAAAGTGACCCAGAGAGGAGGGAATGAGACTTCGGGGTGGGGAGCTGCTGCCTTTCTACGGCTCTGTTCCACCCAGACTAGGACTGTGGACTGTGCTGTCACCACCATCAGTGCGGGGTGGGGGTGGGAGGCAGGCAGTGTCACTCTGGTGGAGGTCTCCTCACATGACCTTAGAAAGCCTGAGAAGGGGCTCATCCTCCACCATACCTCCAACGATAGGCGATGGCACACACTGGCCCTCTTCCCTCACTTGACACAATGGTGGATACATGACATTATTAACCCCCATAGAATATGCAACACCAAGAGTGAACTCGAATTAATCATGGACTCTGGGTGATACTGGTGTGTCACTGTAGGCTCAGCCATTGTAAGAAATGCACCACTCTTGCGGGAGATGTGGATAATGGGGGAGGCGGTATATGTGTGGGGCAGAGGGTATAAGGGAAATCTCTGTTGTTTTTGCTGTGAACCTAAAGTTGCTCTAAAATTATAGTTGACTAAAAAAGCCAATATATTCAGTGTTTTGCAACTTATTTTAATAGCCACTTCCATGGAATCTATTCCATTGATGTTTACTAATACCTGCTTCATGCTAGACCTGCCCAAGGCCATGAGGTCACAGTTGAGAAACAGTCTGCCCTGATTTCTGTATTCAAGGCACCATAATCCCTCAGGGAAGAAAGTCATTACACAAGTGTAAACAACATATTACAGTTCAAATCACAGTAAGGTTTTTTCAGTCTTCCTGTATTCCAGAGAGCGGGGGGTCTCAGGTCAATCTGGAGGGTGATGGGCTTCCCTGCAGAAGTGCCATCTAATGCCATCTGAGACTGAAGGTGGCTGCAGTTGGCTGAGCAAAGCGTGGGAATGAGAGACCTTGCAGAGGGACACAAGTGTGGGAGCCTGGATGGGAAAGAGTCGGAGCTTCCGAGAACAAAAAGGGGACTTCTGTGGCTGGAGTTATGAAGAAGAGGTAGAAGCCAGCCCTGTAGTGCCTGGGCACCCGTCAGCTATCCAGTTTCCCTCCAAATGCATTGGGAGGATTTGAAGGGCTTTAAACAACTGTGTGACATGATCAGATTTGTGTCTAAGAACTATTATATTGGGCAGTACACAGAATGGATTTGATGGGGCCAAGGTGGGAATGGAAGACTAGTTTAGGGGCTAGCACATAACCCGGGCAAAGAAACCGTGTTGGCCTTTGCAGAGAGAGATGTGAACAGGGCCAGGAGTTCTCAGTTTGACCTACCCTGACTCAGAGCCTGATTGGACATGGGTGCTGAGAGAGGGACCAGTATCTAAGGACAGTACCATGTTCTGGAGGACCCTGGAGGGGCAGATCTGGAGAAGCAGATGTCAAGTGGATGTAGACCTGGGAGCTTTGGTGGCTGTTAGCCGGCTGAGGGAGGTGTGCACAGGATGGATGTGTGCACCTGGAGCCCTGCACACAGCCTGGGCGGGAGACATAAATCTGAACAGAGAGCCGGTAATTGGAGCTGTGTGGCCGATGAAATCATCTAAGGGGAACGTGTGGGCTGAGGAGAGCAGGGAACAGGGCCATGATCGCTGCCACATCTGTGGACTTCGGTAGCTGGAGCCAAGACACCATTGGATTATCAGCAATGCGAGGCACAGCAAAATTTAGAGCCCAAGGCTTGCTTGATGCTCTGCAGCTGACAAAGGCTTCCCACCAAATGAGGTCCCCAGGGCTTCTCACCGAAGCCCTGAGAGACAAGTGTACTCCTACCGACGGGGACTTTGCAGTGTGGAGGAAAGAGTGCAGGGGTGGGAATGGCAGAGACCGTGGCTCACATGCACAGGGTAATAATTCCCACCTGGAGAGTTATGGCACAAAATGACATGAGGCATTGACAAAGCTCCAGGCACCGCGTCTGACACATGGTTGGGTTGTCGAGGTTTTAAGGGACTTATAAATAACACCCCATTATTCATCTCCTCCACTTACATCCAGCTGAGAAGTGAAACACAGGAGATAGAGAACTGGAGAAGGAGCAGCAGCTTTCTCACGGCACCGCCAATGGAGCAGCAGGTCCACGCTCACCTCCCCACCCTGTGCCCGCTCCCTGCCACTTTTCCAACAGCCCCAAGAGAATGCTGGAGCAGGCAGGACTGTCAAAGTGACCCAGAGAGGAGGGAATGAGACTTCGGAGTCGGGGGTTGCCTTTCTATGGTTCTGTCCTACCTTTCAAACTAGGACTGTGGAATGTCCCGTCGCCACCAGCAGTGGGGGATGGGGATGGGAGGCAGGCAGCGTCACTCTGGTAGAGATCGCCCCACATGACTTCAGAAAGCCTGGGGAGAAGGGGCTCACCTTCCACCATGCCTCCAACAATAGGCGGTTGCACACACTGGCCCTGTTTCCTCGGTTGACATGTAAAACCAAGACCAACAAGTAGAGGAGCCAGTGTGTGCTCACAGGGCTTCTCACTCTAGTCTGGCCAGTGCCTGAAGGTGGGGCTTGGTGCCTGCAGCTTGTCCTTGAGGGCTCCTCCTCCCTGGCCTTAGCTGAGTTTTGGGTGGGTCCTGAAGGGCCCTGAGCTGGGGTGGTAGAAATGGTGGCTGTGTCTCGGGGCTTCGCTTCTTAACCCTGGGAGCTCTTCCTTCCAACCTCTGCTGTGAGGCCATGCCTTGCCGCCTCCCCATTCTCTCCTTTAGGTACTGACTTCAGACTCATGAGGGGACGACTCTTTCTTCCCCATTGGTTATGTCTGTCACATGTCAGCTCTGCAGTCTGAGACCTGCTCCCTTCAATGTGGCGTTTGGAGCACTGGGACACGGCCACAGTGTGGGTGGGGTATGCTGACTTGGGTATCACCTGGTGGCTGAGCTCAGAGAGACAAGAAAAGTGAAACCCAGCCCCAGTTCAGAGATCACTCACTTCTGACCAGGGCTCAGTGCGGCTCAGTCAGCCTGCTGGATATGGTAACACTGGAGGCTGTGGGATGTGTCTGTCTCTAAAGTCTCCTCTCTTCCTTGTCTGCCCTCCTCTCTGTCCAAGGACTCCCTTCTTCTGCCTTGCTAATTGTCCCTAGAGCTGTCAGGGTTGGTTGTGACAGCTGACTCTGGAACCAGCTGTCTGGAACAGAGAGAGGCAAGACCCTAAAGGTGACTGCTTATGTCTGGATGTGGGAAGGTGGAGTGAGTGTGATTCCAGACAAATTCCTCATCCCAGGCCAAGCAAAGCCTGGTGGAGGAAATTTCTCACCTGCCTTGGATGCCAGGCCAGATGGGGCATCACCTGAAGCAAAGGAGTTCATAATTCAAAACAAGAATAACTTAGGCGGCAGACATATGCCTCGCTTCCCAAATACTCTTTGAATTTCTGGCACTTCTGTCTGGCTGGAAATAATTCAGTCTCAGTTATATTGGAGGTTCCTTTTGAATCCTGGGCTTATGAAGGTCCCACAAGAGCAGCAGGCAAGTCCTCCAACCCACCTGTTAGGGCTACAATGTGGAGGACACAGTCTACCTGGTCTCCTCAAGGCCAGGGGCACCGTGCATCTGGACCCCAAGGTCACAGCAACCTACACAGGAGTGGAAATTCCACGCCTCCCTCTAGCAGTTGCTTTCAGAAGTTGCTTTCCTCAGCACTGACAGCTAGCCAGGCAGGGTCTCTCCTCCAGGAGCCATGGACTCTGCCTCCCTCGATGGCTGCACAATCTTTCCTCTTTCCCTCACGGCTTCTGCAGCTAACTTATTTCTTCTTCCCATCACACTTCCTGACTTTTGAAGAACAAGAGCTAGGAACAGGGGTACTCTCTGAGAAGCTTCTGTTTTCTGCCCTGCTGCTGCCCCCCCAGGAGGTAGAGAGCTCCAAGGCTTCCAGCCTCCAACAGGGCAGGACGTGGAGAGATCCCGACAAAAGTCGTATCTCAGGGAATTATCCTGCCAACATCACATCATCTGTCCCATGTGTGATGTCACTGTTTTCCACTTGTCATCTCCATGCTTCCTAGACTGGGGCCCGACGGTCTTTGGAAGAACTTGGGGGATCCTGAGCCTCAGGATAGACTTTGCATATCAGTGGCCAATAAAGGTAACTGATTGAAATCATAGCATATTTTTGAAAGCTCTGTTGTGCAAGAAGACCCTGAATGATGTTTGCTGTGAGTATAACAATTGTACTGATTCCAGAATTCACAAGAGGAGTCAGAGACTTGGGATGGGATTCTCCACTTTCTTCCTTGAAGCCCACCCTCCCAGATTCCTTCTCTGCTGTGGGGCTTTAGGTCTAACTCTTTGGGAGCACCCCCACAGTCCTTCTGATGCTAAGACTGAGATGTCTTTTCCTTCTTGGACTCCATCTCCTTCCCCTCCTCCAGGGCTTTGTCTGCCGCCTGATCCCAAGAGAGTCCTACCCTGGCATGGTGCTGGGGATCCAGTCTTTAAGCTCCCTGAGTTCCCTGCTGAGAGGCACTAGGCTTAGACGGTGGGGTTAGCAGATGAGATAAAGGGCCTTGGTAGTGGTAGTCCGTAGTGACTGAAAGATGATCAGATATTTTACCCTCCCCAGTTAATCCTATTGGCACCCCCTACACTTTATTCTACTGGAAGAATGTCTTTGTCTGTCATCCCAGCCTGATGTGTGTCTCAGGAAAGAGAAAGAAGGCAAAAGGAGAGGAAAAGAAAAAAAAAACCTTCTGCCAGGTATGCCACATACTATAAAAACAAACAGGGATGTATTATGAAAGAGAGTAAAAACTTCTGCCTGAATTTTAAAGATAATAAGTAAGACTTTGAAGAAATTTCTGGATGCCACCCCTTTAGGTCTATGCCCCAAATGACTGAGTTATGTATTTACTCACTTGGAGGTAAGTCGCTGAAACAGTCTGAAATGTGCTACCTTCACCCCTCTTAATCTTTTCCTTGTTGTTTCGTAAGTAGTTCTAAAAATGTATGTTTATCAGAGTCATATATGTACGTAGTTTTAAAACTTAAATGGTTCTTCAAGGCTTGTAATGAGAAACAGCCTTCCTCTTCCCACTCCAGATTCCCGTTCCCCAGAGGCAATCACTTTGAATTCCTGCTGTTTCTTCTGGTGCTTTCCTCCTGACTTTAAAATAACAAGTTTAGAAGGCCGTTTTTTGATTTTCCAGTTTAAATGTCATGGGATGAACTTCCACCATGGAAGAGGAGGATGTCGCTCTTTAAAAACACCATCCTCCTGTGCATACGTGCTGTCTCTCTGTTCATCTCAGCCCTGTCATGGTAGTTACAGCCTAAGTTTTGGCCAAATCAATATTTGGTATTTACATAGTTATGACTATGTTCGTATTATTCACAGCTAAACCATGCAGTGCACATTTCCTATTTTGTACAACTTTTTGTTTTACTTGGAATAAACCGTTGCCAAGATTTCCCTTGGTTTAGTGCTCTCTTCCCACTCATCCCTAGACTCTGGGCCAGAAGGGGGCTCTCTCTGCAGTGGTACAGATGCATCATGGCTGGGCTTCCTCTCCTACTGACATCCTCCCAGGCCCCCGCCCCAGCACACTTGGCTGTCCAACTGTTGTCTTGGGGTTCTGGGAGTCCCCTTTGCCTTCCCTGCGTTGGGTCTCTAGTTGCCGAAAGATGGGTCCTCTCTTGTTTTTTTCCCTCTCTGTAGCTTCCTGAAGAATGTTTTGTACTGGGAAATGTTTCGAGAGCTTGTATGTGCAAAAATTAGTTATTCTACCTTCATGTTTGATTGGCAGCTTGGTTGGAGATTCTTGACCCAGATTTTGAAGCCGTGGCCACTAACTTCTGGCTCAGGGAGCTGCCACCAGAAGTCAGACGCCATTCTCACCCCTCTTCTTTCATACGAGGCCAGATCCCTCTCTGAAATATTTCAGAATTTTCTCTTTTATCCCGGGAGTGCTCTGGTTGGCGTGGATCTCATTTCACTTAGGGGTTATTCAGTGGGTCTTTTCACACTAGAGACTGACGATCATTATGCAAAATCTGATACATTTTATTTTATTGTTTTCTTTAATTACTGACTCCCACTCCATATACTTTCTCTGTTCTCTTTTCTAAAACTTTTTCAATCATGGATCTCCTGGGCGGATTCACTTATTATTGTAGCTTTTCTCTCCTGTTGAGGCAGGAGAACAGGGTCTGGAGGCAGGGAATCTAAGATCAATTCACACTGACTTCCTAGAACTAAATTGAGAGGAAAACCCCAACTTTCCATGCCTCAGTAACAAGAGGACTCAAGGCTGCTCCCTTTGCAAATCCTTCCTCTTTTCTCTGTGGCAAATGGAAAATTGAAGGTACTTCTGGTTGGCTGCAGAAAGCAGTCAGTTAAGGTTTCTCCAGTTAAGATGAGGTCATTAGGGAGAACCCTAATTTGATATGACTGCTGTTCTTATACAAAAGAAGAGGAGTCACAAACATCTTGTGATGACAAAGGCAGAGAGTGGAGTGCTGCCAGGAACAACACCTGTCTCCACCAGCCAGTCTGGAGAACTTCCCAATTCATGGGCATTGAGTACTCAAAAGATCTTGCCTCATGAGTGTGGCTATCATTTGTCCTGCACTAAACCCAGCTCTTGTCCTGCCTAATAAAATTTGAAAGCAAGACTTGAAGGGATCAAAAGATTTTCAGTTAATTCAACTGCATATAAAAAGCTCAAGAATATGCATAGGAATACAAAAGTAGCCAGCACCAAACAAGGTAAAATTCATAATGTCTAGCAGTCAATAAAAAAAGAAGCAAAAAAATGCAACCCATAATGAGAGACAGTTAATCAATTGAAACTGATGCAAAACTGACATGGATGTTACAATTAGTAAACATAGACAGTAAAACTGTTATTATAACTGCATTCCACATGTTCAAAAAGTTAAGTACAGACATGGAAGATATTTAAAAGATCCAAACAAAAGACAATATATAACATTTAAAATACACAGGATGGAGTTAATATCAGATCAGGCATCACAAGAGACTGGCGATCTTGAAGACGTAGCAATAGAAATCATAGAGAGAAAATTTTAAAAAGTCTTTAGGCCAGGCACAGTGGTCCACGCCTGTAATCCCAACACTTTGGGAGGCCAAGGGGGGTGGATCACTTGAGGTCAGGAGTTCAAGATCAGCCTGGCCAACATGGTGAAATCCCCATCTCTACTAAAAATACAAAAATTAGCTGGGCATGGTGGCAGGCGCTTGTAATCCCAGCTACTTGGGAGACTGAGGCAGGAGAATCACTTGAACCTGGGAGGCAGAGGTTGCAGTGAGCCACGATTGCACCACTGCACTCCAGCCTGGGCAACAAGAGCGACACTCCATCTCAAAAAAAAAAAAAAAAAAAAAAAAAAAAAGTCTTTAAAAGAATCCCAGAGCATCAGTGAGCTGTGGGACAATTTAACGCAGCCTAATTTACAGGTCATTTGAGTCCTCAAAGGAGCAAAAGAGAGGATGAGAAAGAAAAAGAACTGAAGAACTAATGGTCAAATATTTTCCAAGTCTTATGAAATCTATAAACCTATTGTAATAGTTTCCTAGGGCCTCTGTCACAAAGAATCATAAACTGCATGGCTTAAGACAGCAGGAATGCATTCCCTCTCAGTTCTGAAGGCTGGAAGTCCAAACTCAAGGTCTCAAGGTCCATGCTCCCCTTAAGGCTTCAGGTAAAATCCTTCCTTGCCCCTGAATCTAAAATATAAGCTGAAAAACAAAAACAAACAAATAAAAAAGAAACCCATTGTTTCAAGCGTTTTGTTGTCTTTGTGGTTGTTTCAGACAATAGTATCTGTCTGTTCCTTGCTCGAGCATCTTGACTGGTAGAGAGAATACTTACTGAAGGATTTTAAGTAGAATACTGATGTAGTCATGCTTGTGATTCTGGAAGATGCCTTTGTCAGTCCTGTGCAGGATAGACTGAAGGTAGGGATGGGAGGGATAAAGAGGTCTCAGACAAGGACAAAGACAGCAGGCATGGAGAGGAGGGGGCTTTATGGTAATTAGATAGTGATGCTTCTCAGCCATCCAAAAGGAGGAGTGCAAGTAGGATTGCTTTGGCAGAAGCCAAGTGGTGTAGTTGCTGTGAGCGTGGAGTCAGCCAGAGCTGGATTCGAATAGTGAGTGGAGTCAGCCAGAGCTGGATTCTTTGCTATGTTGGGAAAATTATTTGGTGATTCTAAGCTTCCAATTGCTCATTTATAAAATGGGAATCATGATAATACCCACCTCCTAGAATTATAATGATTGAATAAAATAAAGGGACAGCACACAGCATATCTCACTTGCTCAACAAATGGCAGCCTCTCCTGTGGTTGGCCTTTTTGCTGTAATTATCATCTCCTTCCTCATCTGTCCATCATCTGTTGGTGCTTTCCATATTTCTATTCTTGTTCACCTTGGTCATGCTCAAAGCCACTTACATGTTCAGAAATACAAATTGGAATCTCCAAGATCTGCCACCTGAGGTGTGTGCCCACACACTCCACTGTCTGATGGGCCAGAAGTGTATCCCCTGGGATATGAACTCTCACCTCTGCTTCCTTCCCCACCCTGCTCCTTGCCCTCGGTCCCTGCTTCTTGCCCTGGGCCCCTGCTCGAAGTGTGGGACTGTTGTCATCAGCTACATTAGTCATCACATTAATCTATTTTCTTCCTCTCAGCCTGCATGTCCACAGTCAACAAACTGTGCCAGTTGTCCTCCCAAGCCCATGCTCACCTGCTCCCCCTTCTCCTCCCGTGCCCCATGTCTAATTCCAGCCTCCACAGGTGTCCCCTGGACTACTGCTACAGCACCCTAGTGTGCTTCTCTGATTGGCTTTTCCCTTCATCCACTCCATCCTCCACACTACTCTTTCTTCATTTTTAACTTCTCTCACCTTTATTAATATTGACCATACACACATATAAATACATTGTCATTACAAAAGATTCATATAGCAGTGAAGTTTACTCAGTAGAAAACATGAGGCCGGGTGTGGTGGCTCACACCTGTGGTCCCAGCACTTTGGGAGACTGAGGCGGGTGGATCATTTGGGGTTGGGAGTTCGAGACCTGCCTGGCCAACATGGTGAAACCCTGTCTCTACTAAAAATACAAAAAAATGAGCTGGGCATGGTGGCGGCTGAGGCATGAGAATCACTTGAACCCAGGAGGCAGAGGTTGCAGTGAGCTGAGATCACACGACTGCACTCCAGCCTGGGTGACAGACTGAGACCCTGTCTCCAAAAAAAACAAAAAAAACCAAAAAACCTCTCCTCACAGGTACCCACCTACTTCCCAGAAGTAACCACTGGCAACATTTTGATGAGAATTCTCTAATTATTTTTTACATATTTATATATGTATGAATATATAAATACATACACACACGCATACATATATATTTGCTTTTTTTTTTTTTTTGAGACAGAGTCTCTCTCTGTCACCCA
The DNA here is from genome assembly GCF_006542625.1 of Nomascus leucogenys. Lineage (NCBI taxonomy): Eukaryota > Metazoa > Chordata > Mammalia > Primates > Hylobatidae > Nomascus > Nomascus leucogenys. The sequence goes on along the minus strand of NC_044398.1, from coordinate 37,129,261 downwards.
GGCTGGAGTGCAGTGGCATGATCTCGGCTCACTGCAAGTTCCACCTCCCGGGTTCATGCCATTCTCTTGCCTCAGCCTCCCAAGTAGCTGGGACTACAGGTGCCCACCACCACTCCCAGCTAATTTTTTGTATTTTTTAGTAGAGACGGGGTTTCACCATGTTAGCCAGGATGGTCTTGATCTCCTCACCTTGTGATCTGCCGGTCTTCGCCTCCCACAGTGCTGGGATTACAGGCGTGAGCCACCGCGCCCAGCCTATATTTGCTTTTTAATGTAAGGAGTGTCATACATTGGATACAATTCTGTGATTTGCTTTTGGGACTTCCTGTGTCTTGGAGACTTTTTTATATCAGAAGATGGAGCCATTCTTTTTACCAGCTGCATCTTATTCTGTGTGTGTGTGCAGTCATCGTGTTTTGTTTTTTTTGTATGTGTGTGTTTTTAACTTTTATTTTAAGTTCAGGAATACAAATGCAGGATGTACAGGTTTGTTACATAGGTAAACGTGTATCATGGGGGTTTGTTGTATAGATCATTTCATTACCCTTGTGTTAAGCCTAGTATCCATTAGTTATTTTTCTTGATCCTCTCCCTCTTTCCTCCAACCCTCTGACAGGCCCAATGTGTGTTGTTCCCTTCTATGTGTCCCTGTGTTCTCATCATTTACCTCCCATTTATAAGTGAGAACATGCGGTATTTGGTTTTCTGTTCCTGCCTTAGTTTGCTTAGGATAATGACCTCCAGCTCCATCTATGTCCCTGCAAAGGACATGATCTCCTTCTTGTTTATGGCTTCAGAATATTCCATGGTGTATATGTACCACATTTTCTTTTTCCAGTCTACCATTTGATGGCCATTTAAATTGATTCCATGTTTTTGCTATTGTGGATAGTGCTGCAATGGACATACACGTGCATGTGCCTTTATAACAGAATTATTTATATTGCTCTGGGCATACACCCAGTAATGAGATTGCTGGGTTGAATGGTATTTCTGTGTTGAGGTCTTTGAGGAATTGTCACATTATCTTCAACATTGGTTGAACTAATTTATACTCCCACCAACAGTTTATAAGCGTTCCTTTTTCCCCACAACCTAGCCAGCATCTGTTATCTTTTGAGTTTTTAATAGCCATTCTTACTGGTGTGAGATGGTATCTCATTGTGGTTTTGATTTGCATTTCTCTAATGATCAGTGATGTTGAGCTTTCTTCATATGATTGCTTAGCCACCCTTATTGATGGAAACGTAGATTGTTCTAAATTTGCACTTTTCTAATGAGGCAATGAATCTATATTCAACTTTATGCACATATGAGAGATGTTTTAGAACATATTCCTAAAAGTGGGATTTTTGTAAAGTGTAAGTTTAGTTTCAGCAAATCTGCATTTTGCCTTCTGGAGGAGTTTTTGCACTCCCAGGCTCTTCAGTGATGCATGAGCAATTTCCTCACCATCCTGAGACCACATTGGTATGTTGCATATTTGCCCCTCTGAATCGAGAGAAACATATTTTTGTCTTAATTTGTGTTTTTATGATTGCTGGTGAGGACCTTTCTGGACAGGGTCCAGGGGACTTCACTGGGGGCCAAGTGGAGGACCGCTTCTGTAGTTCTCACTGTCACCCTTTCCAGTCTTCTCTCCTGGTTTTCCTTCCCTGCTGTTGAATAAAATCTGGGGCAATTCCCATTGAATTTTCAGTGGCTTAGTCTAGTCGGTCAGTCTAGGATCGCACCGGCACAGTCAGGACCAGCATAAATCTGACTCTGGGCTCTCATCCCAGTGAAAGCTTCCCCAGCCTCCAGCAGGAGCTGCCTGGAGAAACTCAGCTGTTCTCACCCTTCTTTTCCCCCAACCCAACAGGAACTGCTTATTATCCTTCTTAAGCTGGACTCAGGAAGGAGAAAGGATTAGGAGAAAAGGCCACAGAGTGGCTGATGTCATACAGCTTGGGGTTTTTTCAGACTTCTGGGTGCAATTTCTGATGCTCTCTTTGAATGATGCTTTGGGGGCTGATGAAGGCCCAGTCCACTGTGGGCCCAGATTGTCCTTTTCTTGACAGAGGGAAGGCCTTTCACTGGGGCCACTCGTAGTGCCACCATCAGCCTGTAATTAGGGGCCTAGATGCCCTAGGTCCTTCCCCTCTCTTCACTGTCCTTTGCTTCCTCTTGTGCCAGCTTGGGCAGAGCAGACATAGCCACATACCCTTACCTTCAGTCTTTGGAGGGACCCATCTCACATTCTCCTGGTGACCCATCTTGCAGTTCCTCTCACAGTGTGACTGCCCTCTGGCATGGGCTGAGAAGCAGATCGCCTTCCTCCTCCGTGTGTGTCTGAGTGTGCATGCGTGTGTGTGCCTGTATGTGTCTCCAAGGAAGCTCGGGGGCCACTGCCAACTCTTTACAAGAAGCCCTGTCTCCCTCTGCCTCTCCTTTGGGTAAGAGGTGGAGGGTCAGATCATCCTCTGAGCGGGTCTTGCATCAGGGTCCAGCATGTCGACGCTGGGGCTAGTTGGCACCTGCTGTCTTGTTCTTGACTTTCAGAGTCTCAGGCCAAACCAAGGCTGAAAGATTTCTGTTTTAGCAGTCAGCATTATTGCTTTATCTTAGTGGTGTGGCCAAAGTCTTCACCAATTTTTCTATTTCATTGTTTTCTCTTTGTGATTTGTAAGAACAATTTTTGGCTACTAATCTTTCGTTTGTTAGAAAATTCCACATTACTTGTTTTTAAACTTTCTTTCTGATGTGTTTTGATCTGTGGGAGTTTTTATTTTTTTATGAGATGAATCTGTTAGTTGTTTCCTTTATGGCTTCTGGGTGTTGAATCTTCCTTCCTTGGAAAGGGAATCTCCACCCTAAACTTGTAAAAATAATGTATTATTTTCCCTATCACTTTTATGGTTTTGTTTTTTCATTTAGCTCTTTCCAATATTTGTTTTTATTATAAAAATGCATCCTAATGTGGCAAAAAAAGTCAACATAGAATATGTCGATAATGTCATCTTGATAACTTGATAATGTCATCTCTTTTCTCCTCCATCCCGGCTTCCATAGGTAACCAGTGTTAATAGTTTGAGCTCTGTCTATCACACCCTGTGCTCATTCAAATATATATTCAAATATATGAAGTTTCATTTTGTCTTGTTTTACCAAAATGGGAAGATGATATTTAAATACCTCTGAAAGCTACTTTTTTACTGTATTACAGATTTTGTTATAATATTTTTAAAAGGTTTTTAATTTAGATTTTTATTTGGTTAACTATAGATTCACTTCCAAGTTGTGAAAAATAATATAGAGTTCTTGCATACCTTTATCTAGTTTCCTCCAAGGATAACATTGTGTGAAGCTGTAGTAGAAAATTACGTCTAGGATAGTGATGCAATCCAGTGATGTTATCCTTGGTTTTACTTGTACTTGTGTGTGTGTGTGTGTGTGTGTGTGTGTATTTCTGCACTACTTCATTACATGTGTAGGCTCCTGTAGCCACCATCACAGTCAAGATACAGAACATTTCATCACCATAGGGACCCTCCTGTTGCCTTTTCATTACTTCCCACCTTCTTCTTGTCCCCTTCCTCACACACACATTTGTCCACCTTCCTCCAATCTCTAATCCCCAACAACCATTAATCTGTTCTCTATTTCTACAACTTCATTATTTCAAAATGTTGTGCAGATGGAGCATACAGTATATAATCTTTTGGGACTGGCTTTTTTCATTCAGCACAATTCTTTGCTGACTCATCCAGGTTATTTATTGTGTGTATTAATATTTCGTTCCTTTTCATTGTTTAGTAGCATTCCATGTATTCACCAGTTTGTTTAGTATTCTCCTGTTAAAGGACATCTAGCCTGGCTTTCATTTTAGGGCTATTTTGAATAAAGCTTCTATGAAACTTTGTGTACAAGTTTTTGTGATAACACAAGTTTTATTTCTCTCGGGAAAAAAAAAGTTCAAGAATGAAGTTTCCGGGTCATATGATAATTGCAGGTGTATTTGTTAACAAATTGCCAAATCATCTTCCAGAGTGCGAAACTACTTTTAAATTATTTTTTGAGATCTGTTTTGGACTAAATGTTTGTATCTCCCCAAAATTCATATGTTGAAATTCTAACTTCCAGTGTGATGGTCTCAGGAGGTGGGGCTTTGGGGAAGTAGTTAGATCATGAAGGTTGAGCCATCAGGAATAGGATTAGGACCCTTATGAGAAGAGAGGTTTTTCTCTTGGCTGTGCGAGGATACAATGAGAAGGTGTCTGTCTAATCTCACCAGACACCAGATCTACCAGCACCTTGATCTTGGGCTTTCCAGTTTCTAGAAATGTGAGAAATAAGTGTGTGCTGTTTATAACATCCATCTATGGGGTATATTTGTTATAGTAGCCCAAACTGAATAAGACAAGATCCCTCCAGGTTCATAAGCATTCATAAGCACAGATGTAGCCTTTTTGTTTTTAATAGCTCCGTAACATTCCATTGTGTGGATAGGATGTAATTGATTCCACCATCCAAACTGTCTCATTGTTTTTTTCATAACTATGCTGTGATAAGCATCTTCTTACAGAGAGTCTTACATACTGATAAGAACTTGAACTTGGTTTCCATAGCTAGATTCTCAGAATTGATAATTTTAATAGATATTGTGTATCACTCTCCAAAAAGTTGTAGCAATTCACACTACCACTAACAATGTATGAAATTGCCTTTTCTACACCTCCTAGCAATGTAAACTATTAGTCCTCTTAGTTTTATTCTAGTACTTTATTGCTTTGTAAATTATATATTTAAATCCCTTTGAAACTTATTTATAGTGTAGAAAGAGAGTCTAACTTATATTTCCCCTAAGTTGTTCCAGTTAGCTACTACTGCATGACAAACTACCCCCAAGTTTGGTTTACCCTCAAACCAATAATTTACAAGCATTACATCACATGATTCTGTGGATTAAGAATTGGGACAGGGCACAGCAGCAATGACTTGCTTTTGGTCCGCAATGTTGGGGCACTCAGCTGGGATGGAGGAGGAAGGAGTCACGGGCTGGCCCATCAACTTCCCCTCTCTCCCTCCCCACGGCCTCCCCTGATGGCAAGCCTGGGCTTCCTCACAGTATGGTTAACTCAGGACAATCAAACTTCCCACAGGACAGCACAGGGCTACCAGAGAAAGGAAGGAGAATCTGCTGTTCCCTTAAAGGTTTGGACTGGAGCTGGCACAGTATCACTTCCAACATACTCTAAAGCAACTAAAATCCAGCCCAGATTCAAAGGGAGGAGGCAGAGACCCCACCTCCCAATGGCAGGCATATCTAGACTCTGGAGCCATCTTTGATCTGCCACACAGGTGGATCCCAATTATGCCTATGCCAGCTATTTCATTATTTTTTAGTCACTGAAATATTTTTTTTCTGGGCTCTGTATTCTGTTTCACTGATTTGTCTTTTCCTTGGCTAATTCTGTTCTGTTTTGATTCTTGTGGTTTATCTTTTGATATCTAGTGATCTGGTGCCCCATCACTGACTCCCCTGCTCCAGAATTTGCTGTAATCCTGGCTCATTTACACACTCAGGTGAAATTTGGGTTAGCTTCTCATATTCTGTAGATAGTATGTTTGGATTTTTATTGGAATGGCTCAAAATGTATAGGTTAATTATGGGAGAATGTATATCTTCACAATATCAAGTCTTTCCTTTAGAAACACAGCACATCTATTTATTTGGGTTTCCTTTTTTAATTGAAGTCTTACAATTTTATTCACACAGGTGTTACTGGAGATGTTACTGAATGTCTTATTGGTTATAGTATGTTTTAAAGACAAATCCCTTGGACTTCCTAGGTAATGGTATTATCTGCTAATGATGTCAGGGCTAGATCTTTTGCTCCAATATCATATCTCTTGTAAACATTTCTGGTGTTATTGCCTTGACGAACATTTCAATGTATGTTGAGTATTTAGTGGTGGTGATGGGGAGAGACATTCTTTTCCTTCCTTCTTCCTTTAGTGATAATACAGCAACCATTCACCTTTCAGTGCATTATTTGATAGAGTCTTCAGCATATACCCATCCCTAAAGAATTTCTCTTCCATTCTTGTTCAGCTCAAAGTTATTATTATAAATGGGTTTTGATTTTTTCAAATGAACTTACTACATCTTTAAAAATTATCCTATGAATTTTCTTCTTTAATTTGCTAATTGAAAACATTTCCTTGACAGATTTTCAAATATTGAACAATTTTGAACCCTGCATGGTGATCAAGCAGACTGCCTCTCCCTGGCTCTATCTCCATGGGTTACACTTTGAAGGGCATCCCTGGGGAAAGCCAACCTAGAGGTGGTACCCGCTTGGGTGAGCTCTTCTTTCAGAGACCATACCAGGGGGTGTCTGCTGTCCAAAGCCAGGAAACAGTTATTTTCTGTGTTCAGCTCGGCTTTTATATGATTCCCAGTGGGGCAGTATCTCCCATACCAATTACTATTATGTGCTTTTCCTGTTTTACTTATTTTTACTATTTTTAATGATGCAAATATGCAAATTTTATAATCATTTATCTGCTTTGATTATTTTATTAAAATAGATGCTTATAAATGGAATTACTGAGTTAGTGTGTTTTTGAACTATATTGCAAGGCTTGCTTTCTAAATCATTATACTAATTGACAGCAATCCAGGAAAGTATGTTTTACTGCACCTAAGCCAGGATTGAAAACTTCAAGCCTCTTACTTTTAATTTATATTTGTTTGATTATTCAGATGCTGCATCTTTTTCTTACTTTTAAAAATAAACATTTAATTTTATAACAGTTGTAGATTTACAGAATTATTGTGAAGCTGGCACCGAGTTCCCATGTACTCTACACCCTGTTTTTCCTATTGTTAACAACTTACATTAGTGCGACACATTTTCTGCAACTAATGAACCAGCAATGATGCATTACCATTAACTCAAGTATACACTTGATTCAGATTTCCTTAATTTTCACTTAACATCACGTTTCTGTTCCAAGTTCCCATCCTATCCAGGATACCACATGACATTTTGTGTTCATGTCTCTTTAGCGCCTCTTGGCTGTGACAGTTTCTTAGGTTTTCCTTATTTTTGATGACCTTGACAGTTTTAAGGAGTGCTGATTAGGAATTTTGTAGGATGTCCCACAGCTGGGATTTGTCCGATGTTTTTCTCATGATTGTGCTAGGGTCTGGGTTCTTGGGAGGAAGCCCACAATGGTAAAATGCCATTCTCATCACACCGTATCGAGGGAACATGCTATCCACGTGACTTATCACTGATGACAGTGACCTTGACCACCTGGCCCAGGTAGTGTTTGCCAGGTTTCTCCATTGTAAAGTTACTCTTTAAAAAAAATTCTTTGCCATCCTGTATTTTTGGTAGAAAGTCACTTCCTTATCCTCTGCAAGATATACAAGGGGATCTTTCTCAGATCTTCACCATGGCCATCTTGTGGGGCTCCTAGACTTAAGGCCCATGAAAATGAGGACCCCTCTAAGACTGCAGCCCTCTAGAGCTTCTCACTTTTGTTCTGCTCCACACTCAGTTCCCAGCAATTCCTCAAAATACCACCTAAGTGTTCCCACCAGTCTATGGTTCTAGTGGCTTCTGCTCAAGGTAAGCTGAGCCCAACTAGGACTCCAGACTGCTGACCTCTCCGGGTTTCCAGGTGGAGGTTTGCCCTGAGCCCTTGAGTCTCTGACAGGTCCTGGAACACTGGTTGATTTTCAGTGTTCTAGCTTTTTCTTGTTGTAAGGATGGGAGAGATGATTTCCAGGCTTTTTATGTATTGGAGCCGAATCCAGAAGTTCTCTTTTTTTATAATTCATGCATTTCCTTTTAGATTCCTTTTTTCATACTAAATTTTATAGAGACTATATATTAAGAATATTAATCCCCTGTGATATTTGTTTTAAAAAATTATTTTCTTCTTATTTATTCTTTATTTCTCACTGTGAGAGACAACAGAAAGACCAGAGATGAATTCATTGTGAAGTGGAAGGCGTTTGAGCGTGGTGACTGAATATGACAACTGGTCAATACTTGTACCCATCAATTTGAGCTTCAAGAATTTGCTTACATCCTCCCCAGACCTCAGAGGGTTTCGACCTTTTCTGTCTTTACCAGCCTCTAGTCTCTGAGTGCGATGCCTCCTCTTCCTAGTGGGGTGAGTCCATTGCACTCTCTTCTTGGTGCAGTTTCCATCTCTCCCTTTCTGAAGCCTCCCCCCGGCCGGGAATTATATTCCTTCACTTACTCTTTTCTGCAACCCCAAGCTTTCTCTTCAAATACCAATCTGATCTTGATTTTTCCACTTTCACAGCCAAATTAATAGAAGACATAGAACAACAACAAAAGAAAAAAGAAAAAAACACCCTCCACCTTTGGCTCTTATTTCTGTATCACTGCCTGCTTCTTAACCTATAGCTGCTGTGACTCTTACCCTTGCTGCAGCCAGGATATAACACCACTTACAAAGCTGGCCCATGCCCCTAAGTGTCTCTCCAGTGTCTGTCTCCTCTTTATCACTTCTTACCATTTAAAACAACCACTTGAGTGTCCATGGGGTCTGGGCCTCCAGAGCTCCTCCCCTGAGCGTGGAGCTCTGTTTTGTTTGTAGGCATCCTCAACATGGAAGAGAAGACCAGGGAGAAGAGGCTTGCACACTTTTTGCATGCGAGGTCCAAGCTATAGTGGTGAAACACTGTTTCCTTCCTTCAAAGGCTAGTCATTCGAACCCAGCTTGGTTTTGATTTTCCATCAAAAAGAAAAGGGCAAAAACATTATTTCCTCTGAGAACTCCTTTCAACAACCCAGAAGCCCGGGGGGAGATTAATGGGGAGATTGATGTGTGACATTTACATACAGGGTTTGGGAAGGCATTGTTTGTTTTATAAATTCATTTCTGTTGTTCATGGTCTCAATAGACATGGATTGGTTACCCACAATACTTTAACCATAATATAATCTCAGGCGAAGCTCCCATCTGCCCCTAATGAGGGGCCTCTCAACAGGACATAGCAGACTTTGCATGTGTAGTTTTCTTGGAAGATGGAGCGATGATGAACCACCTAACGCCATCCATTTCCAGGAAGCAGGGAGCATATTATGATTTCTAAGATGGAAAGTGTGTTTCAGCTGCTGTCTATTTAGAACTACTGGGTGATGTTAAGTCACAACAGGCCAGTGCTAGCTTCTAGGGGACGCATAGAGTAGACACTGCTTAACTGAAACAGAAGGAAAGATTTAAATGCCTGCTGTGTGTTAAAGCAGGACATGGGGATGAGGAGGCCTTGTGGCATTGTGTATGCTGTGCACTGAGCAAGGACGAAGATCTTCCTGCTTTCAGCCCGAGTCTCTCCAGTCAGGTTGGAGACTGATGACATCAATGGAGGCAGTTTTGCAGCTGTAATCTGGGGACTTGACAATTTCAAATTCAGCTTTTATGAATTGGAGAACGCACTACTTACCAAGTAACAGTAGGGCAGGGATGCATGTTAACGAAGATGGCTCCATTAAACTTTTCAGAGTTGGTACACCATGTTAAAGCAACCATGAACTACTGCACAGCAGAGTTAAAAGGCACCCAAGCCTCTACTCCAGGTGGCTGCATGTGAGGCTGGGAGGCTGCGTGTGCCAGCAGGGCCCTGGTGCTCACACTCACTCCTGTGGATCTGGACGTATCAGCTGTGAAGAGCCCTGTGCTGATGAACTGTGCCCATGCTGAACCTTTAAGTATAGGATGGAAGGGAAATGGACAGTGGAAACTATCCTGTCCTGTTATATTTACCAGACCCACTACCGCCTCTGCAGCCCCCACACGGGTCCGTCCCCTCCTCTGCCAGCTCCCTCACTAGACTCTCCAGTTCTCACTTCTACAGCTGCACGCCAGTCCTTTTTGATTTGAGGCACTGGCACACACGGCTCCCTCTTTACAGTGCACTTCCCTGATATTTGACCTGGTTAATGCCTCCCTTAGTGTTTTACTGTATCTACCTCAAGGGCAAGGTCAGAAAGTCCTAACATGACACAAGCATGCACGTCACTCAGAAAGTCTCCCTCCCACCCTGTCTCCTCTCTCTCCAGGTCTCAGTGGAATAAATGACGTTTCCTCTGGGAGCTTTTCCGGCTTCCCACACCCCAACCACCTTCCCCATGATGTTACGTCATAGATCTTATCACAATTTTTAATGGTCTGTTTTTCTGTGGCTATTGTGTACATTGCTAGTAGAGAAACATCACGTCTTTTGTTCATCTCTTTTCTCAGCATCCAGCCCAGAGCCTGATGCTTGTGTGTTCCATCAACGTTGGCTGAATTAATAATTGCTGCTGTCTGCGCTCATTTTATTGCTTCAGGATTGAAGACTGCTGTATTAATTTCCTTGGGCTGCTGTAACAAATATCCGCAAATCGGGTGGCTTAAAAAATGGGAATTTGTTCTTGCACAGTGTGGAAGCCAGAAGTCTGAAATCAAGATGTCAACAGCACCCGGCCTCTCTGAAGTCTATAGGGGAGGACCCTTCCTCACCTCTCAGCTGCTGGTGTTGCCGGCAATCCTTGACGTTCCTTGGCTTGTAGACACATTGCTCTAGTCTCTGCGTCTGCTGTCACTTGGCATTCTCCCTGTCTGTCTGTTTCTGCCTCTTTTCGTGTTCTCGTGAGGACACCAGTCATAATGGATTAAGGACCCATCATTCTCCACTATGCCCTCAGCTTTACTAATTATACTACAACAATCATATTTACAAATGAGGTCACATTCTGAGATTCCAAGAAGAATGCGAATTTGCTGGGGGCTATGTATTTCACCCACTGCAGTTGAGAAGTCTCCCTTTCTGCCTTCAGGGATTGCCCGGGTAATGTTCCTTGCATGGTGTCTAGTGCTGCTGCTCTGATGGCTCTGTCCAGTACTCCCTGCTTGGTGCCTCATCACCTATCACAGAAGGTTGTGACGAAGCATGGACGGGGTGAGGGTTCCCAGGAGGGGGAAGCCCAGATTTGCATTGGTAATTACGAGAGAAGAGTCTGGAGCCCAGCTTCCCTGGAAGTCAGCAAGCACTTATTTCTTCCACCCAATCTGCAAGCCACTGTGCCATCCCCAGAGATGGGAGGGTGTGGCCCTGAACCTCCAGAGGGACCCTGCATCCTTTCCTGAGAATGAGGGACCATCTTACTGTGTCCAGAGTTAGTTCCTGCCAGTAGGCTCCTGGTCTGCTTGACTTCAAGAATGGAGTCACGGACCTTTGCGGTGAGTGTTACAGCTCTTAAACATGGCACAGACCCAAAGAGTAAGTGGTAGCAACTTTTATTGTGAAGAGTGAAAGAAGGAAGCTTCCAGAGAGTGGAAGGGCACTGAGAAGGTTGCTGCTGGTGACTGGGGGGTGGCCAACTTTTATTCTCTTATTTATCCACTCCCATGTTCTGTTTCTGTCCTATCAGAGTGCCCTTTTTCAATCCTCCCTGTGACTGGCTACTTTTAGGATCCTGCTAATTGGTGCATTTTACAGAGCTCTGATTGGTGCGTTTTACAATCCAGCTACAGAGTGTTCATTGGTGCGTTTTACAATCCAGCTACAGAGTGCTCATTGGTGCATTTTACAATCCTCTTTTAAGACAGAAAAGTTCTTCAAGTCCGCACTCGACCCAGAAGTCCAGCTGGCTTCACCTCTCATTACTATGGGGCCTTGGCACTGTCCTCTGGGCCTTCCCTCATCATGTGGTCTGAACCGCCTGGGGTCTGCTGAACAGGATGCTGATCCTCCTCTGCTTTGCCAGCATTAGGGGACTGAGTGTGTGACCTTAGGCATGGAAGTGTGACCTTGTGCAGAGCACATGGGCCAGAGCAGTGTGAGTGGGCCCCAGACAGGCTCCTTTCACACCTTGGGGTCAGACATGTCCTGGGGCAACTGGCAAGCCCTAGCCTCTAAACAGACTCACACCCCATCACACTGGGCCTCTGCCAGTTGGGGGTGGGCTTGGCTAGATTTCCAGGAAGCAGAAAGAATCAACACAAAAGCAATCATACTGACAGAGACTTTGGGGGCTGGGGGTGGTAAGGGCATGGGGAGGTCAGAGCTTCATGTCCAGTTGTTTCCTAAGCACGTAAGCCCTTTAGCAGCAGGGTTGCTGGAAAGATAATGCAACAAGCTTGTCAAATAAAACTGCACATATCTTTTTGAAAGACAGCTTTTTAAGGTATGACTCACTACGCAATTTATCTGCTTACTTACTGTGCAATTCACTGACTTAAAGTGTACAATTCAGTGGGTTTTGGTATATTCAGCATTGTGCAACCATCAACACTGTCAATTTCAGAGTATTTTCATCACCTGAACCCTGCACCCCTTAGCTATAATCCCCCAAGCCCCAGCTGTAGGAAACCACTTATCTGCTTTCTGTTTCTATAGATTTGCTGACTCCAGACATTTCATACAAATAAAACCATGCAATATATAGGCTTTTGTGTCTGGCTTCTTTCACTTAGCCTGACAATTTTAAGGTTCATCCGTGTTGTAGAATATGTCAGTACTCTGCTCTTTTTTTTAATAGCTGAATAATATTCCACTGGATGGGTGGACCACAAATCATTTATCCATTCACCAGTTGATCTACATTTAGGTTGTTCCCACTTTTTTACTATCATGAATATTGTTGCCATTAACACTCATGTACAAGTTTTTGTGTGGACTTTTTTTGTCACTTCTCTTGGGTATACACTTGGGACTGAAACTCCTGGTCATATGGTAACCACATGTATAACTCTTTTAGGACCTTCCCGACTGTCTTCAAAAGCAGCTTCAGTCAGGGAATGTAGGGCCACGTCTCCCTTCAACTGGGAATTCCCATGGCACCTGAGAGAAGAAGAGGGTTTCCAAGGTTTACTAGAGGGCCAGCAATATTAACGGTGGGGGGAGGGGGTGCAGGGCAAAATAAAAATGCAGACCTCTTGTTCAAATAGCAGAAAAGGGTCATTAAAGGAACAAAAAATGTAAAGATTTTTCTCTTTCACGACCTCTCTCTTTTTCCCTTTATGACGTTTTCTGTTTGTTACTGAATCTCCTGCTCCCTTAGGCATGGGGACAGTCGGAGTGAGTGCAGACCCTCCCAACTTGTTCCCACTCCCACCAGCCACAGAACTGATGCACCATGCCCCAACCAGGCGTGGGTACATTGAGCCCCTTGTCTTCTCTCCCCATAAGCCTGCCCCCCAACTCACAGTGGGTAGGAGACCCCAGGACGTTGCAATCTTCACAACAGGGTGCTCTAGTTCCTGGATTGGGGGGTCAGTGAGGGGCTTGCACCTGCCAGGTCACCTCCTGAACACACCATAGTGCTGCCCGACTGGAATGTGCCACTGCCAGACCCCACCCTAAGATACTCTGGGCCACCCACACCAGACCTCAGCCCTCCCCCATGCCCAGCCTCCCCTAGGAGCAGAGGTTGGTAGCTGTTGCTGGTTGGAAGTGAGAAAGGGGTGTCTGGGAAGGATCCGAAATGCTGGGGCAGGTGACCAGATGGCCAAGAACCTCTCCTGGAAGGCAGGGAAAGGCAATGGGTACTGGGGCTGCATGTGAACCGAGGCTCTGTGCCTCTGTGTATGCTCTATCGTCCATCTGATGTCACTTAGGAAACACAGGTGCAAAGATAGGGAAGACTTTCCTGAGGGCACTCAGCAGTTGCAGTGCATTAAGCCCCAAATTCAAGGCCCTTCTGAGAGCAGGACCTGTGGCCTGTGCTGGTTACCCACACATAAGGCCAGTCCTGGTGTCCCACAAGATTTATTGGGAGACGGGCTGAAGTCCTAGCTCAGAAGAAGGGGACACACAACAACCCTCCCATGTGGAGGACGGTCGCCACCAGAGGCCCTTGCATTCTTTCATGCCAGTGAGCTGGTGGACAAGGGGTCTCTTAGTGGCCCCAGGACAAACCCCACAGGCCACCCACATCGAGGAAGCATCCAAAGAGCAAGAAGGAGGTGAGATCAGGGACTCATCCCACTAGGGGTAGGAAGCCAGACAGGAAGTGTTCCCAGTGCCCTGCCCTCGCTTGGGAGTCAGAGAGGAAGGAGAACAGAAAGAAAAAGAATCCCTGGGTTTTCACCAAAGATGTTGATATGGTTTCAGTATTTGTCCCCTCCAAATTTCATGTTAAATTGTAATCCCCAGTGTTGGAGGTGGGGGTCATGGGAGGTGTTTGGCTCATGGGGCAGATCCCTCATGAGTGGCTTGGGCCATCTTCTTGGTGATGAGTGAGCTCTCATTCTGAGTTCACAGGAGATCTGGTTGTTTAAAAGTGTGCGGCACCCACCCCGCACCTTCTTTCTCTTCTGCTCTCACCATGTGATGTGCCTGCCCCGTCACTGCCTTCCACCATGATTGGAAGCTTTCCAAGGCCTCCCCAGAAGCAGATGCTGCCATACTTCCTGCACAGCCTGCAGAACTGTGAGCCAATTAAACCTCTCTTCTTATATATTACTCAGTCTCAGGTGTTTCATTTTTTTCCATTTGTTTTTCTTTTTTCTGAGGAGTCTTGCTCTGTTGCCCAAGCTGGAGTGCAGTGGCTTGATCTCATCTCACTGCAACCTCCATCTCCTGGGTTCAAGCGACCCTCATGCCTCAGCCTCCCAAGTAGCTGGGATTACAGGTATGTGCCACCACACCCGCCTAGTATTGGTATTTTTTGTAGACACGGAGTTTCACTATATTGGTCAGGCTGGTCTCAAACTCCTGGCCTCAAGTGATCCTCCTGCTTCAGCCTTCAGATGTTTATGGCAGTGCAAGGATGGCTTACTGCAGCTGTATTAACATGAAAGAGTGGAGTCTTAAACTGCAAGTGACTAAGTTACTTTGACTTGGTACTATTACATTTATGGATCTCAAATCCATCTGAAGATCTCTGCTCTAAGATCCATTACAGAGAGTAAAGCATCTCCCTTTGCTTTTATAACCAAGGTCTGTGGACTCTTGCATCTGCAACATGACGCCTCCACACGGGTGCTAGTCTGGCTTATGCCAGATCTGGCAGGGCCAGAGCTTCTTCACATCAGCTAACTTTCATAACAACCACACGCAGCAAGTATGACTTCCTCGCCACTTTTTAGAAGAGGAAACCAAGGCTCAGGGAGGTGGAATCCCCTGGGTGGTCATGAGGTGGGCAGTTAAAATGTAGCGGGGCCAGAACCAAAGCCCCCACCCTACTTGTGAGCGGTGAAGCCAGCTGGGCTTCTGGGTCAGGTGAGGACTTGGGGAACTTTTCTGTCTAGCTAAAGGATTGTAAACGCACCAATCAGCACTCTGTTAAAACGGACCAATCAGCACTCTGTAAAATGTACCAATCAGTTCTCTGTAAAATGGACCAATCAGCGCTCTGTAAAATGGACCAATGAGCAGAATGTGGGTGGGGCCAAATAAGAGAGTGGGCCACCGAGCCAGCTGTGGCCACCAGCTCTGGTCTCTTTCCACGCTGTGGAAGTTTTGTTTTTTGAATCTTCTCAATAAATTTTGTTGCTGCTCACTCTTTGTGTCTCCACTAACTTTATGAGTTGTAACGCTCACTGTGAGGGTGTGCTGCTTCATTTCTGAAGTCAGCAAGGCCATGAACCCACCGAAAGGAAAGAGGAACAAACAACTCCGGACGTGCCGCCTTTAAGAGCTGTAACACTAACTGTGAAGGTGTGTGGCTTCACTCCTGAAGTCAGCGAGAACAGGAACCCACGGGAAGGAAGAAACTGTGGAGACATCTGAATATCTGAAGGAACAAACTCCAGACACACCATCTTTTAGAGCTGTAACACTCACCGTGAGGGTCTGTGGCTTCATTCTTGACGTCAGCAAGACCAAGAACCCACAGGAAGGAATAAATTCTGGACACACTTGGGCTCATAATCCTTTCTTTACTTCTAATCTTTGTGTGTCTGTCTATGTGTGTTTATGTTGCATGCATGTCTTCATGCAGTAAATACTTTGCGAATGCTCCAAAAGAAGAGAGCAAGGGTGAGAGGGAGGGGCAGCAGGGGATAGGGGACTCTGAAAAAGGTGGTCCCAAGTTCTGGCCAGCTGGACGAAAGGATGGAGATGAGGATGGCCTGACAAGAAGGGGATTACACCTCTTGTGCCTAAGATACCTGTCCTGAAATGCCTCGTGCCTGGGTCCAGGGGCCCATAAAGACCGGGGCCCATAAAGACGGCTCTGTGGCAGCAGGCAGGCTTTTCAGTGGGTAGCAAGCCAGACTCCTGAAGACCAAATTTGAGAAGCAGAAAGCAGATCTTAGAGCGACAAAGCCAGCCCATCCGGGAAGGACTCTCTTCATGCCAGGTTCCATTAGGTTAGCTACTGCCTCCTCCACCCTGTGAGACGTTGGGCCTTGCATCCAAAAGCTGGGGTTAGAGGCCGGCTACGCGATATGCTTTCTTACACACCACACACTAGGTGGCTGGAGACAGTCCCTGAAGCTCCTGATGGGATGGCTTGGAGACAAGCGCCTGAATAGCCTGAATTTTAAAACTGCACACACACACCCAGTTTTTTTGTTTCATTTTGTTTTGTTTTGTTTTTGAGACCGAGCTCCACTCTGTCACCCAGGCTGGAGTGCAGTGGTGTAATCTCGGCTCACTACAACCTCCACCTCCTGGGTTCAACTGATTCTCCTGCCTCACCCTCCCGAGTAGCTGGGATTACAGGTGTGTGCCACCACACCCAGCTACTTTTGTATTTTTAGTGGAGATGGGTTTAGTGGAGATGGCCAGGCTGGTCTCGAACTCTTGACCTCAGGTCATCCACCCACTTGGCCTCTCAAAGTGCTGAGATTACAGACGTGAACCACCATGCCTGGCCCACCCCCAGTTTCTTAAGATGATTGAGGGGTTTAGGTTTTTCATGACATCTCCAGGTCTGAGCGTAGTCTTCCGCTTTAATGCTTGAGAAAGGGAGTGCAATATGTGTCTTTCACATTAATTACATCTTCTAATAGAACTTTGTGGTAAGAGCATTTTTCTTGCATTTTAATATTCCCTTGCACATCCGAAATGAGAAGGCCTACACTCCATACGCCTAATTACTGACGAGTGCTCCGTGTGCGTATAACATAGACGCTCACATGCACAGACTCCCCTGTTCTTCACGCAGGCTGTAATCATTTGCTCTCTTTGGTCTTCCAACCGAGTCTCTCTTGATTTATCTCTCCTAATAAAGTGGCTGACTTACAACCTGTGGACATTGCAGCCTTCATTGATATATAATTCCTAAATACTGTATTTCATAACCATTCAGTGCTCATGGAAATTCAAATCACTAGGAAAATTACTATAGGCACACGCTAATAACTATCTCATAACAGCTTTGATTAACACTGAAATACATCTTATTAAGGTCATTGGATCAGACACCGAATGAATAAAACTATGTGGGGATATTCATTCAGCCAGAATAAGTTGGGGCGGTGGTTGTGGATGGCAGAAGAATGGAGTTTCTAAAGCCCAGGTGGGGCTCAGAGAAGGTCCCTCATGTGATAATGTGTGTGAAGAGCTTTGGTTTCATAAGCTGTTGTGAGTAATTCCAAATTACTTCTGATTTGCAAACACGCACACACACACACACACACAACCACACATACAGAGGGGTTCCCTTTCAATCATCCACTGAAAATATTTATGCTCTGGACCTTCCCATGGGTCTGCCTTCATTTTTTCTGCTTTCCTCTTCCTGTTTCAAGCAAGGCGGAGATAACAGTGGGAATCTCCAAGCGACACCATGACGTGCTATCCATCAACTTTAGACATGTTTTGTTTTTCTCCCAACACTTTTATAAACATCTCAAACACATACAAAGTTAAAAGAATAGTACAATAAATACTTGAAGGCTCTCAACCCAGATTCAACAATTATTTACCTTCAGCCACAGTGACGTGTGCATCTGTCTGCTTGTCTGTATACTTCTTTATTTTTATTGAACCACTGGAAAGTTTTGCACATCACGCCTTCACTCTTGGATACCTCAGCTTTCATTTTCTAAAAATAAGGATATCTTCCCATTATAACCACAACATCATATCGCACCTAAGAAAATAATACCACCACAATGTGATCTCAGATCTAGCTTATTCGCAAATTTCCCTGTGTTAGCCCCTAGACCTCCTGGGCCTGGGCCACCATAGCAAGTAAAGCAGCCAGGCCACTGTCCTTGTATGTGAACACACCCTCCCTTTCCGCGAAGTTCCTTCAGGTTGGCTTCTGCCCCCTTCACCCTGTGAGAGGGGGTCTTGCATTCTGAAGGTGGGGGCCCAGATGGAAGGGAAAGTAAGATGCATGGAGGATGCCCTGCGTGTCCTGCCCTCCAGCCAGATGTTTAGAGCCGGGCCATGGTGCGGTTTCAGGTGGGTTACAGGACTGGTCTCTCTTCTTACACGCCACACACTGGGTGGCTGGAGGCAGCCCCTGCAGCTCATGACAGGACAGGTTGGAGACAAGCAGCCTCTGGGGCTGCATATCTTGGCCCGCCTGGCTGGCTGGGGTCTCGGACCACCCCATATGCCATTTCCGTTTGAGCATGTGAGCACCTCATGGCTTGGGCCTTGGGTCTTCCTGCAGCCACCACAGGTAGAGAGGAGAGGCTACCTCCGCATTCACCAGCACCTTTCAGAGGGAGCGGAGGGAGGAGTGGGGAGGTGGGCTACCAAGTGCTTCATGCTCCCCTCTTGTGACAAAGCACCTCAAACTTAGTAGCATAAATCAACAGCCACTTCATTATGCTCTCGAATTGTGTGGGTCAGGAATTGGACAGGGAGCAACAGGGCTGTTTTGTCGCTGCTCCATGATGTCTGACTTCGGCTGAGAGACACAAAAAGCTGGACATGACTTGAAGGGCTGCGGGCCAGACTTGGCTGGAGACTCTTCACTCCTAGGTCCAGCACCTGGTCTGGAATGACCACAAGCCTGGACTTAGAGTGGGGTTGCCAACTAGGTAACTCAGGTAACTTTCCATGGGTCTGGACTACTCCCAGCATGGTGGCTGGTGTTCTAGAGGAAGCCTCCTGAGACAACATCTAGGAAGCCAACATCCCAAGAGAACAAGCAGGAGCCGCCTGGCCTCACTGAGCTACCTTGGGAATCACTCACCATCACTGCTGCCACATACTGTGGGTTACAAGTGAGCCACAGAGACCAGCTCAGATTTGAGAGAAGGAGCCATAGACCCTGTCTCCCATGAGGCAGTGGGAGGTCACATTGCAGAAGAGCATGTGGATGAGAAACACTGTCGTCATCTTTAGAGAATATCATCTGCACTGTGCCGCGGACATTTCCAAGACTTTCTAGACAGTGGCTGTTGACAACAGTGACTGGAAGGAAGTAGCTTTGGGTCTGCACACACCAGGGGATCAGGAATCCCAGGGGATATAAGCAGCCTGGCCAGAGGGCAGGAGCCCCAGCTCCAACCCCGATGGCCCACAGTCTTGTCCCTATGCTTACAGGCACTAGCTGGTTTAATTAGGCAGCAGGCCCTTAATTGTATGAGATTGAAGCTACTAGCTCTGGGCTACACAGGCAGGAAGCCCCAGCTAGACCCTGAAACCAATCTGTCTTCCCTCACCCCACCGCCTCCTCACTGAGGACCAGAGCTGGCCTTCAACTGTCCAAGGGCTGCTCTGCTCTGGACTCTCTCACTGGTAAGATGTGTGACCATGGGTGCGCCACTTCACCCAAATGAGTCACAGTCTCTCATTAGGAAGAAGGAGGCCATGAGTCCTGCCTGTTAAAGCTCCCAGGGTGACGGTCAAGTAGCACCGGGCATGCTTGGGGCATATGCATAAGGAGGGCTAACGCTGTGCATTATGAAGTGTTACGTGTTCATGTGTTTATCCATAACTCACAAAACATTGTCCTGCATTTTAAATGCTCTAAGCACTCAGCTAGTCGAGAGGCTGAGGCTGAGGAGGATTGCTTGAGCCCAAGAGTTGGAGCCTGCAGTGAGCTATGATCATGCTACTGCCTTCCAGCCTGGGCCACAGAGAGACCCTGTCTCCAAACAAAACAAAACACGCTGGGCACATTGGCTCACGCCTGTAATCCCAGCACTTTGGGAGGCTGAGATGGGCGGATTGCCTGAGGTCAGGAGTTCGAGACCAGCCTGATCAACATGGTGAAACCTCATCTCTACTAAAAATACAAAAATTAGCCTGGCGTGGTGGTGGGCGCCTGTAATCGCAGCTACTCGGGAGGCCGAGGCAGGAGAATCGCTTGAAGCCAGGAGGCGGAGGTTGCAGTGAGCCGAGACTGGGCCATTGCACTCCAGCCTGGGCAACAAGAGTGAAACTCTGTCTCAAACAAACAAACAAATGAACGAACAAAAAACAACACCCTAGTTTGCTTTTGATTAAAACTTTTTGTAAAAGAAAAGTAAATACTCTCAGCTAGGTAGCTGGTCTGCTGAAGGTCGGAGATGGTGGGCTCTCTCTTCTGTTCCAGGGGCCGGGCAGCTCAGCAGCTCAGCGATTTCCTCAAGGCAGCCACGGTTCTTCATCTATTTAGGCTCATAGGCTTTTAAGAATCTGCTAAAAGCAATTAACACTCTCTCCGTCTCTCCAACTTAAAAAAAAACCTGTTGTTATAATTTTGTGCATCATTTCCAGAGGTTCACACTCACCTATCTAAATCCTTCTCAGATTGTGAAAGGAAGGGGGAGGAGCTCCTCATTCTCACCTTGCACCTGCTAATGTAGGAGTGAAGAGCCCCACAAGCAGGAAGTGCTTTTCACTTGAGAAGTGAGTTTCAGTGCTAAGATAAAGACCAATGGGTGGAGGGGGAATGTTGCTGGTGGAAGGGGGGTATTTTACAGGGCTAAGAGTCTGCACAGGAAACCTGGGGCCTGTGACTCTGCTGCACTATGGGGCTGGCCTCACTTGGTGGCCTCAGACACTGAATTTCCTCAAGACATCAGCACATACAGGGCAAGAATTGAATATAGTGGCCAGGGTAACCCTAAGGATTTTTCTCTTCTAAATTGTTTTAAAGTGATAAGAGACCTGAGTCCCTCCCTATGGATCAACATGTGCCAGGCCACTTTGATCTAAGTCCTTGACCTGTGTGGCTGGAACCAGCCTGTCATGGACAGGGTTTCTTGGGAAGCAGGCTCTGGGTCTAAGCTATGCATGCAAGAAATTTCCTGGGAAGAAATGCAGAGAAGGGGTGGGGAGAGAGAGGAGGTGGGCACGGGGCACTTCCAAAAGGTGCCTCGGCCAATCACAAGGGGAGCAGGCATGGCCTGGTGGAGTAGTCCCAAATGGAGGCAAGGAGTCAGGGGAACGAGCCTTTTGCCCCTGCACTGAACCCCTGTTGAACATGGGCTGGTCAGGGATGTGGCTGTACACAGCTGGGAGAGTAGAGACTTGGCCCTGTGGGTGTCGGGGGCTATAAAACCCCTCAAATGTGGCACTCTGATCTTGGAAAGGCAACCATCTAATTCAGCCTGTTTTCAGTCCTTTTTATGACCAGATAGATGGAACTGACTTGTGACACTGTTCTAGCACTTTCTAGAACTCCTGTTGTAATGCCAATTGACCCAGGTAAGGGCACGTCCAGAAAAGAGAAAAGGCAGTGAGAGCATCATGCCAGCCAGGGATGTCTCCTTACTCTGGACTCACTGAAAATACAGCTCAGACCATCTGGAGTTGGGCACAGCAAGCGGAAGCAGGGTCGGACTCTCTTTGGACAACCGTTGCTCAGTGGCTATGGGAAGCTCAGCCAGGGAGCTGGAGCTCACCCGGAGTTCTGGCCAGCGTCAGGCCAGTGGAAGGCTGGAGGGAGAACCAAGAGAGGATCATGACAGGCCAGGCTGTTTTTGACAGCTAAGTCCAAGAACTTGGCTTTCCGGGGTACCTGGAACTGGCTGAGTACAAGGGATTGACTCAAAATGAACAAGCTCTTAAGATACTGATAAGGATAACAGTAATAAAGATGACAATGAGAGATGACAACGAGAATAGTGACAATAGCTACTATTTGCGGAGCTCCCTTTTGCCAGGGCCTGGGCTAAGCACTCTGCATGAATTATCCCCATTAGTCCTCCTGAGAGCCCTAGGAAGCCAATACTATTTTTATCCTTGTTGTACAGACAAACGTACCAAGAGAGGCTGGTTAAGTTGCCCATGTTACAAAGTTAGTAGGTAATGAGCCATTATTTAAACCAGACAGTTTTTATTAGACCCTGAGGCCCTCCCCCAGCCTTCTGTTTCTCACTAATTGGTGCCATTGGTTACCTAGTGGTTCAGGACGAATTCCCTGGCAGTCACCCTCTATTTCTCTTCTTCTCAAACACTCTACAGTGAATTTATCAGCAAGTCCTCTCATCTTTACCTTGAAAATGTAGCCTCCCAACTCGCCACTGTGGCAGTCATAGTGAGCTGGGAGATGCCTCAGTGGCAGACACTTCTAACTCTGAGGGGCTAAAATGGCAAATCTTATCCCTGGCTCTTGCTCTGTGTGCACTGCACATCCATGGAATTGCCAAGGAGGCTCTGCTCCATGTGTTCCTTACTCAAGGACCCACACTGACAGAGTTTCTAGAATTTATTTATTTTATTTTTTATATTTTAACTTAATTTATTTTTGAGTTCCAGGTTGCATATGCAGGATGAATGCCTAGAAGTTATAAACCACCACAGTAGGGGAAAGGCAGGATGAATCATGCACTTGTTCTTAAGGTCTTCTACTCCTTGCATTTTATTGGCTGAGCTGATCACATGGCCACATGGAAACTCACATGGGTGAGAGGAAGGGTTCCATCGTGGATCAAGGGAGAGATCTAAACATGCGGTGAGCACTTGAATTCCTGCCACAGACACTTTAGATCCAGTCTCCAGCCTCTTTTGCCCAAAGAACTTTAAAAGCCTTGAACTGGTCTCCCTGCTTCTGCTCTTGCCTTACAATCTTTTCTCCATGTAACAGCTAAAATGATCTTCTAAGACACAAATCACATCACTTTACTCTTAGGCTTAAAACCCCCAAATGGCTTCCATTCCTTAACAATAAAAGTAAAATTCTCATCTTGGCCTACAAGCCTCCAAAACCAAGGTCGGCAAACCATGGCCCTCCAGTCAAATCCAGCCTTCTAGTCAAATTCAGCCCTCTGCCTATCTTTGTCAATAAAGTTTTGTTGGAACACAGTCCCACCTGTTTATTTACATATTGCCTGTAGCTGTTTTCATGCTACAACAGCAGAGATGAGTAGATATAATAGAGACTGTATGGCCACCAAACTGAAGTATTCCCTACCTAGCTCTTTACAGAGACAGTTTTTAAACTCCTGCCTTACACTACCCTGACTCTGCCTTCCCCTCAACTTCATTACCTTCCTCAGCCCCATCTTCCATTTTCTCTCTTCCTTCTCTTTTCAGCACCATGCATTTGCTCCTGTCCTTCAGCTTTCTTCTCCGATAGGACCTCCTCAAAGTGTCCTCGCTGACCCCTACAATATCAACCCCCAACCTTATCACACTTTAATCCCTTCTTTGTAGCACTCCCTTCCACTAGAAATTATATTCCAGACTTCATTCCTTTATGGGTCTCTGGTCTTCTCCCATGTTAGGGGCTATGAAGTCTTAGAATTGGGGTTGAGAGACCTAGAGTGGCCTCAGTACCTTGATAATCTTCTCTTACTGTCTGTGCCTTCTGTGTCTCTCGTTCCAAGCTAACCAGTTTCCTTTTGGGGAGGAAATTTTTAATTTTTTTTGGCCTCAGCTCTAAAGAGAATATATTTCCATGAGATTTTCAAAATTGCTTTATGACTGAGGATTTTAATTTGTGCATCTGAGGGTCAAGGACAATAGTCGTGTCATTATGCCTTGTGGTTTTTTTTTAACACTTCAAGCAAATTCCGGTCATCTCTGGGAGGCATACTTTGAACATCCCTGCAGTCCCCGAGGAGAACAATCTTCTGTAACTTTGAAGCCAAATAGGATTTCTGAAAAGGAAGTTACAGTCAATTGAGAAATCTCAGTGGAGCGTGAAGAGCCGAGGGATCCTGTGGTGGGGCTGCAGCTGGGACTGTCCAGGGGAGAAGTGCCCTTCCTGGCAGAGGGAGACCCCACAGGCAGCATGGCGGGCTTGCCGGAGGCTGGCTGAGCCTTGGACATGACTGCATCCAGAAACTACAGCCCAGAAAACGCAAGCGTGCCTTCCTCATCATTGCTGTGGGCTTGACCATTCTCTAATGAGTTTAGGTGATTGAAGCAGGGCAGACAAGCAAAGCAAAAACAAAATGAGACTCCACTCACCTATTTGTTAACCGTCATGCTCTGGAATATGGCAGAAACAAGGAGTCAAGGGCAATGAAAGTTTGGGGGCTGGTGTCTGTAGAGGAGGGCGATCCCCAGAGCTCTGGCCCAGTCTTCCCAGAAGTAACTCCTTGGCTCCTTCCTACCTGCCTGGCTGCAAGGAAGGAAATGCAGGGGTGTCAAGAGGTCGACCGCCTCCTGGGCTTGGCCTGCTGCCTGCCTGCTTATGTGACCTCCTACCACTTACCCTTGGCTGCCTGCTCTGGTGCTGGTCTCCTGTGTTCTGCTGTGCCTTACCCCTTGTGATCTCCTGCTACCCCCAGTTGATTACATCCCAGCTTAGCTTAGCATTCCAGGCCATTTGCAGTCTGTGCCCAAGAGCATCTTCCCTTTCTGTCATATATGGGTCTACCCTGGGTTTAACCAGTTGGGCATCCAGCTGTTTCTCAGAGTCCAGCACTTTCCTACTCCCTGCATTGGGTCTTATGCTTGCCATATTCCTGGTGTCTGCTACTTCTGCCTAGAGAAGCTATCCATCTTCCAAGGCCTAATCCCATGTCACCTCCCTGGTGATGTTCCTCTGGTTTTCCTGAGCCCCATGCAGGCATTGATGTTTCTACCGTGACTTGCACCTGGAGCTGCAGCCGCTCATGACTTCTCTCTTTCTAGAGCCTCTGTGGAACCGGGGACACGGCTTGTTCATCTTTATTCAACTCTGTCTGCTGCTGCCTCAGCATGGAACCTGATGTAGAAGATGGATTAGTAAGTGCTTATCAGATGAATAAATGTTCTAAGAATAGGAGCTGGTAATCTAATTCACACCAAAATGTAAATGACTAATAAGGTTTCATGTGTGGTCTTCCCACCAAGTTTGGCATCCCTGAGGTGGGGGTGAAGGTGGCATAAAATTGGATGAGGTGGGGGGTTGAGAATCTAAACCAGGGAAGGCACTCAGTTCGGCTGTGGCTCCTGGGCAGGCCTGACTGATTGGGGCCATTCAATGGGGTCACTGAATTAGTTATTGACTGGGTTCATTGATTGGGGTCATTGATTGAGGTTATCACCCCAGAGCATTGCACTGAGGGACTGAAAGGCTCTGCCAGGCCTGCTCCAAGCAGAGCACTCATGCGCATTCACATCCTTGGCAAAGGCATGAGCCTCTGGGAGGAAAGGGCAGACCCAGTTTCAGGGATCAGAAGAGCAAGGACTTCGAAGAAGGCAGGCACACCTGCCTACACCCCTGACAGCCTCCCTCGGTGGCCCTCTGATGCCCTTAAGTGTACCTGCCAGGTGAGCTGGGTGACTCTGGCCTCTTGCTGGGGCCACCTGTGCTGCATATGGGAGGCCCCTGGCCATGCCATGGCACCTGCAACCCTCGGCTTCTATGCAATCTCAAAGCTCCTCACTCCTCGCCCTGTCAAGGTGGGCAGGAATCAGTCACGGCTCATTTCTGTGTCCTGCTGCCTGGGCCCTGGACCATGCCAGCTGTGTCCCAACTACAGAGATGCCTAGACCCAGACACACTTGGGGGTCCTCCCTCACTCCAGCCCCCTCTCTCAAGGGGGCTGAACAGAGAAGCCTCCAGGGCCACAGCTTGGTTCTTGGAACGCTTACTTGGACATGGTTCTGACACTGGGCTGGGCGGTTGGCAGGGTGCCTGGCTCCTGTTCCCAGCTCAGGCTGTGGCTTTGCCAAGCACCTTGCCCATTAGAGTTTGTGAAGAAAGGCCCAGCAGGTCCCTGGATGCTCTCAAAGGCTGCCGCTCCTCTCAAGTGGCTGAATACAACAGTTCCCTCCTTGAAGTTCTATTGAACTTCAGGAGCCGGCTGTGCAGAGGAAAGAAAAGAACTGTCACTGAAATCACAGAGGGGGCAGGACAGCAGGGAGGTGAAGGAATCCGATGAATAGGAGGGCCACGGCAGCCAGGTGTGGAGTGGCTGGTGAGACCAGCCTGGCAACAAAGTGAGAGCCTATCTCTACAAAATTTTTTTTAAAATGTGTTGGGCATTATGGCGCATGCCATAGTGGTGCCTGTGGTTCCAGCAATCTCTGAGGGCTGAGGTGGGAAGGTCACTTGAGCCCAGGAGGTTGAGACTGAAGTGAGCTGTGATCATGCCACTGTGCTCCAGCCTGGGCAACACAGCAAGGCTCTGTCTCAAAAAGTAAAAATAAAAATAAATGTTTTAAATAAAATACATTTTCAAGTTCTCCATATAACATGTATTTTCTATTCACTCAGTAGTTTTTAAATCTGTTGGGTTAATAAATGGGAGTGTAGCTGTGTGGACGTCTTCACCTTGCTGAGCCCTAAGGTGTTTTTCCTGTTGGATAAGGGTAACGACACCAGCTCTACAAGATCTGAGTGGATTGAAAACACACAAGAGTTATCCCATATCCATCCACATCCATACCCACATCAGTCTACGCTACACACTGCTCGCAGCTGAGACCCTGATCTGTCTCTGTAGTACATACTTATGTATTTATTCCTGCCTAGCATGCACTTCTCCTCCCAATAACACCTCAATGTCTTTATGGAGAATTCTTTGCCTGGTGGGGTTTTGAGGAGGTCAACACCAGTTGCCTGCCTCCACCTGGGGCAACAGCACTGCTTTCTGAACACTTCTAGCTGGTTTGTTGAGGGAGCTGAGGATTTTCCTAAAATTGTCACCATTATAAGATTCTCAGTTGGACATTTTTTCCCCCATATGTGAGAAAGTTGTGGCATTTCCATTAGCACTGTGGAAATGGCTGAGACCCAGGAGCGTCCGTGGGTGTGTTACATGTCACCTTGACCTGCCAGGGAGGCCCTGGAAGAATGCAATGCCTCTGGGTTCTCATGGGTCTCGGGGAGGCAGGTTAAAGGTCTAGAAGGCTTTGCAGAGAGGGACTATCTCCATCCTGAGTGGCTGGGCTCTGATGCTGTTCAGGCAGGAAGTTCACTTCTGCGACCTATGTATATGAGTTTCCCTAAGGGACATAAATAATGGTTCCTGCCAGGACAAAAGTCCAGCCTGTTAAAAACCACAGGCAGAAAGCCCACCAGTGCAGTGTCGGGGCCGTGGAGAGGGAGGAGTGCAGCTCTTCATGAGAGAAAGAGAGAGATCGAGGTCTTGTTTGTTTCCCCCACCCTTGCACCACGTGCATATGTCGGGTTCTTGTACCACTAGGTATTTCTCTGAGCCTCTCTCCTCATCTAGAAAGCAGGGCATGATATTTGCCCCTTATAATTGTCATAGAGATTAAATAAAATAATGTGAAATCATGTATCAGAACTGCCTGAGACACGCTGGGCACTTGATAAATGTGGTCTCCTTGGGCGTGGGGTGGATTTCAGCAGAGGAAGAAAGAAAGGACCCAGCATGGAGGAGGTTTGTGGCCTCTGCTATGAACGGGGGACAGAAATAGCAGGCAGGAGAGAGAGAATTTGTGGAAAGGAATGTACTGAGGGCAGGAGACCTAGCTGTAGAATCACAGGATTTGAACCACAGTGTGAAGACTACCCAAGACCATGGCTGGGCACCTGTACAGCACCCCATTCTCCCACGGGGCTCCCGTCGCCAGGGTTGAGGCCCGTTTGTTCGAGGAGCGTGTGGGATGCACACTGTGGACATGCATGAGTGGATGTGGGAGGTGGTGGTCAAAATAACTCACACTGGAAAATCTGTCCCCTAATGAGTTGTTTCTCTCAAACTCAACTGCCCAGCAAATTTAATTTCCAAGTCTATCCATGTTATGATTATGTTATTTTCAAGTTATCTCTTTTCCCGAAAGTCTCCATGAAAGAAGGCTAAATGGATGCAGTTTGTTGTAGAAAGAACACTCAAAGCCAGGCGAAGCCTTCTGTTCCCAGGTGAGGGGCCAAGGCGAGGATGGCCGTCCGTGATGGGGTCTGCCATGCCACGCCTGCCTGGGGAGAGGAAGGGTGCTCACAGGGTCCTCAACCCGTCAGCTCCGGACCAGGCAAGGTCCCGAGGATGGAGGAGTCATGCGGGCTCCTCCTGCTGCTTGCCCTCTGCCCTCCTCTCAGGAGGCAGCCGCCTGCCCTCCATCAATCTCGGGTCTCACTCCCAGTATTTCCATTTCCCTTTCTGGGACACAGGCCTGGCCTGGCCAGGCCAGGCCAGGCTCCCAGGAGAGGAAAGATGAGTTTCTAATGCAAAACAGGATTTTGTGGAGCCAAGCTTTGGATTTGGAAGCAAGCCTAAATGGAAGCAGCTTCTGTCTTCCATCAGGCAGGGGCGGGGCTTCCATTTCAGGCTACCGGAGGTGGTGCTGGGCTGCTGGATGTGGAGAGGTCCCCTCTGGTCAGCCGGGAAGCCTTGGGAGGGATAACTGGGGGCTGGCGACCTTTAACTCCCTTGTTCTGGCCCTCTCTCCTCTCTTCCCTTTCATGCTGTTGAAAGGTGAGGCCAGCTGCACTTCCCGGGTCTACTGGGGAGTTGGAGAACTTTTCTGTCTAGCTAGAGGATTGTAAACGCACCAACGAGTGCTCTGTGTCTAGCTAAAAGATTGTCAATGCACCAATCAGCACTCTGTGATCTAGCTAGAGAATTGTAAATGGACTGATCAGCACTCTGTAAAATTGACCAATCAGCACTCTGTAAAATGGGCCAATCAGCACTCTGTAAAGTGGACCAATCAGCAATCTGTAAAATGGACCAATCAGCAGGACGTGGGTGGGGACAAATAAGGGAATAAAAGCTGCCCCCTGCCCAGCCGCCTTCACCGAGCCAGCAGCGGTAACTCGCTCGGGAGACGTCCTACACTGTGGAAGCTTTGTTGTTTAGTTCCTCACAACATATCTTGCTGCTGCTCACCCTTTGGGTCCATGCCACTTTTAAGAGCTGTAAGACTTGCCTTAGAAGCTGTAACCGTCACTGCGAAGGTCCCTGGGTTTTGTGGGGTTTTTTTTTTTGTTTTTTTTGAGATAAGATCTTGCTCTGCCACCCAGGCTGGAGTGCACTGGTGCAATCATGGCTCACTGTAACTTCCGCCTCCCCCGGTCAAGCTATTCTCTGATGTCAGCCTCCTGAGTAGCTGGGATTATAGGTGTGGTGTGTGCCATGACGCTGGGCTAATTTTTGTATTTTTAGTAGAGACGAGGTTTCATTGTGTTGGCCAGGCTGGTCTCAAACTCTTGACCTCAAGTGATCTAACCACCTCGGCCTCCCAAAGTGCTGGTGCTGGGATTACAGGCGTGAACCACCATGCCTGGCTAAAACATCAATGCACTCAAGAAAAATATGATTAAAAGGTCAACTGTCTTATAAATACGGTTTAGAAGGCAAGTGATCCCTCTGCTATAAAGAAAAATGAAAAGGTAATCACATTCTCCAGACAAAACAAAAAACTTTAAAAGAAAGTCATGGTACAAATATAAAACAAGTTAAATCTTGTGTAATCAGTAGCATTTAAGAAGGGAATAGATTTGACTTTAAACGTTGGAATATTATCTGTAGAACAGCACACATTCTCCGACCTAGGAAAATACTCTTATTTTTAAGCACGTTTCTCTAATAAAAATGAATAATTATACCATAGGAAATTGTCATAATTTTCATGTGGTTCAACTTAACACATCACACTATCAAAAACGTGAGTTGTGTTTGGTTTTCAGAATCAACATATAAATAAATCACAAAAGATAAATCATATTTGCAGAGCAAGGTGTAAATGATAAAAGTTTTCAAAATCTAAAAGGCATGGTATGCTTAGGAGAGGCACAAAGAAGTTCAGGGGCACCGAATTACATAGTTAGTGAGGAATCACAAGATACCGATTATATTTATTTTATGGAGCAAGAAACATTGTGGATATTATAAGAGAAAACAAATGGATAAATACACCAATATTGAGAACTAAGACTTTCACTATAAGGAAAAGAAGGTACAAGTAAAAACTAAAAGGAAAAACTCTATTTTATTAAATTTGAATTAGAAATATCACTATAAATTCATGATTTTAGATATATTCCTTTCATTCATCCATCCATCTCACCAAGTTCTGTCTACCAAAAGGACAAATACCAGCAGCAATGAGTCTATCTAGTAACCCAAATCTTGGTTTCTAAATACCATTTTTCACTGAAATGAATCAGATATTCTTGGAGAAATGGATAATTACAGGCCTGGAGAAAGAAAATGATAAGTCTGGAGCACCTTGTGATGTCAGAAAGTAAGGAAGTGCTTGAAGAATGCAGGAAATACATCAAAAGAATACAGAAGCCAGCCTTAAGGCAGTCCCATTGACCATATTTCAGATAATTTATGTATCAAGAAGTATAACAATGAAAAAATAAATCTATGAATCTGTAGTAATAAAAGATTTTGCTTATATCTACAAAAATAGACACGGATAGTAGTTCCATGCAATTGTTCCAAACTGGAAATAATCCCAATGTCATCAACAATGGAATGGATAAATAATTGAGACACACTCATAAAATGAGTGCTGAATAGCCTTGCTGTCACCTTTTGCATTAGCCCATAGTTCCCTCCCAGGGGTAGCTTCTTGCAGAACCAGGGAGAAGTCACCCCCACCTTAGCTAGCACCCATCCCCACCTCTCCTGCTGAGTGCTCCTGGATGCTCTGGCGAATGCATCTCTGCCCTCCACCAGCATCGATGAACCAGACAAAAGAATAATAGATTATACATATCAGCTAGGTCTGTGGTTCTTAACCCTTGCCCTATATTAGAATCACACTAACATCCAAGCCTTACCTCCAAGACTCTGATTCAACATTTAAAAATTACCCCCAAAGGAGTCTAATGTTCAGCCAGAATGAACTAGGAAAATTTGGGACAAAGTCTGAGAGATAACAGAGTTCAATTTGTGCAGTCTCGACAGACTGGCTATTGAGTGTGGCTATGGACTGTGGTTAAATGTGGCACTGTTTAACCCTGGACGTGGCGGAGAGGAAATACTAACCGGGACAATGTGGAGTCCAAAATACCTTTCACAAATTCCAGTTAAACTTTCCACAGTAACTAACAGTGATTAATGTTGTGTGTTCAATGGCAATATCAATAATAGAGTCGCTATTCATTGATTGCTTGCAATGTGTCGGCCACTGTTTAAATATTTGACTTGTATTTACTCCTTGTGTCAAATCCAGTTTCAAATGAAGCCCCCTCAGCAATAGGTAACATTTGTACTAGGTTGAATCATTGGAACTTATTGCCATTTGACCATTTTTGTCCTACTGAATGGTACTTTCACATGGTTCAATCTGATCCCACATTGCATGGCAGTGCCAGCCTTAGAAGTGCCCAGAAGCTCACAGGAGCTGAGAAAGAGGCCACGTGGTCAGAGGCAGGGAGAGGGGGCTCAGACCCAACCTGCAACACTAGAGCACCGTCTGCTAAACAGGAACATGGGGACTTTGGATCCTCATCCCCTAAAGTCGTTTTCAGGCCCCCGAACTGCACCAACAGGAGGTGTGCAGGTTCCTAAAAGGAGAAGGGGACTCCCCATTTCAGAAGAGCCCATGGAGAGGAAAGTGCCAGGGATCACAAAGACCGTGGATGAGGGGGACCCCACCTTGCCATTTAACCTGGAATTGACTGCGGTGCCAGAGAAGGGATTCGAATTTCCGACAAGTGGGATTTGATCATCGCTATGGACAGCAGTGGTTCAGAAGGTTTCCTGAGAGTTTTTGTTGGGGTTGACCTGTCCCTTTCCTGTCCTTTATATGGAGGGTGCTGGGTGAGATGACTTGTCCTTAGGTGTATGGCTCACAAGGCCACCAGGTGAGCTGGAGAAGATGGCCACGTGATACCTGAGGGAGGGAGCCACCCATCATGCAGATCAGGCCTTTGGGTTGGCTGCGGCAGCTGATGGCACTTGGGGGTGGTGTCCTTGGAGGATGTGAGGCGTGTGTCCGGTGGGTAGGAAGATCCTGTGTGAACGTCGGGCAGCTGAAAAAGTGGAGGCAGCAGAGGCTGCTCTGTCAGTGCCTGCCTCTTGCTTCCTAACAGCACCCCTATTTTTATCTGGGACAATGATGTGCCCAGCCGAGAGACTACATTTTCTCACCTTCACTGCAGCCAGGAGTAGTAAAGAAGACAGATGCATGAACCATTGCGAGGGGCTCTGGGGATGCTTTTTGCTGTGGAAAGTAGACAGTCGTGTCCTCCCCTTTCCTCCTTCCTGGCACCAGTGAGGTGATCCAAGGCCCCTCTTGTCAGGCCACCATGGCTCTGAAAGTCTTTCACAAGTGGATGTGTGGACCTTCTTCTCATGAGCACGTTCTCTCTCAGGAGATGCCCATTGTCCTAAAGTGCCTAGGATCTCCTGCAGGCCCACCCCTGGGCTTCCCTCCACACATCGTCTTCGTCTTACTAAATCCTGGCTGGGTGCTGCATGAGGCTCAAGCTTGGGAGCCCTTCAGATGGGCCCAAAATGACAAAGGAGCACATTTGGTAACAGCAAGGTAGCAGGCTAGAGTCCAGCATCCTTGCCCCAGCACAGAAGTCCTTTCCCTCCCTGCCCACAGCATTTGGGACCATCACCTCTGAGACTCTAGGTTGTAAGATAGAACATTTTACCACTAAAGACCAAGACCCAGGCCCTGGCTGGGTCAGACCTTCCATCTGAGAGAAGGGCAGAGCCAGTTGCTGAACATGTAAGATGTTTCTCCAGCCGTGATGCTGGGAGCTGAGAGAAACACTTTCCTAGGCAATGTGGTAACCAAGAGAGCCAGTTCCTGAACATGTAAGATGTTTCTCCAGCCGTGATGCTGGGAGCTGAGAGAAACACTTTCCTAGGCAATGTGGTAACCAAGAGAGCCAGAAATCTCCATTTCTCTCCAAGCTGCCCCAGCCATTCATTCCTTTACTCCAGTAGCTTTACCAGAGCATTTTGTGCTGAGCACCATTCTAGGTCCTGGGCACAAGGAGAAGTCAAATACTGCCCCAGCCCAATTCTTTGAAAAACAGCAGCAAAGGGAGCATAACTGGTAAGTCTAAGCAAGGAAGTCAACAGGCACAGGGAAGAATTGTACAAACACAGACAATTAGAAATGAGATTGTTTTTAGAAGTAAAAGAGAAAACTATAACTCTATGTTAACGAATTTGTATATCATAATAAAAAGGAAGAATTCACAGGAAAAAATAAACTTCCAAAATATATGTATATTTTTGATATATATGTATTTGTTGTGATCTGAATTTTTGTGTCCCTCCAAAATGCAGATGTTGAAATCTAATCCCCAATGTGTTGGTATTAGTTGGAGCCTTTGGGATGTGATTCGGTTATGAGGGTGGAGTCCTCACGAATGAGGTTAGTGCCCTTATGAAGTAGGCTTGAGGGAGTTGGCCTCCCTTTCTGCCATGTGAGGACACATAGAAGGCACTGTCTATAAGAAACAGGCCCTCACCAGACACCAAATATGCCAGTGCCTGGATCTTGGAGTTCCCAGCCTCTGGAACTGTGAAAAGTCTATGTTGTTTAAAAATCAACTAATACTATATAAGGAATTTGGTTATAGCAGCTAGAACAGACTTAGACAGTTCTGGATACCTAATGCACAATTGTCAACTTTAGGGGTGTTATAGATTTATAGTGTTATAGATTTAGACATCCTGAGTTCAAATTTCAAGTCCATCAGTTTGACTTCCAGCCAATGAGCTCACTTCCCTGAGTCTGGGCTTTTTTGCTACAAAGGCAGGGCAGTAAGAGTGTTCCCCAACTTCTCCCAGTCTGTAGGCCCTGGCTCCATCCCCCAGAGGACTTCACTCCTCATCTTTGTGGTTTTGGAAAAAGCCAACTAAATCCTTTCTATCCACTTAAATAAAAGGTGTATTAATTTTAGCTGAAAAGATGAAATGCTTTATAAATCACGACACTCTGCACAGTATGTGGATGGGCTGAAGATATATTTCCAGGGTCACAGGGCAGGCTCTCAGGGGTTCCCTGTGGCCCATGCAGTGAAGAGCAGGGATTCAAAAGCCAGGATGGGCAGGCAGCTGCCTTGGGTCCCAGTCATTTTGTGAGGGTAAGTTTTGACATTCTGTAGAACCTGGAAGCTGCCTTTCAAAACAGTGCCTCGCTCCAGCGTGTTGGTGGGCCACATTTCCTCTCAATGGTCAGAAGCCCGGGCAGGGATTCTGCTGGAGGCTGAACTCAGGCCCAGGGAATGGGAAGTGGGAGCTCTGGCAGTGGCTGTTACTGCCAATGGGGACCTTCTCCATCTTCTGCTGAGACAACTCCCCACCATCCACTTGAACTAAGGACATTGTTTCTTCTATTGCAAAGGACAACTCTCTGGGCAAAGGAAAGGAAGGCTGTGCCATATCCCTTTCATACTCTCATAGCAGCAGGTTCCAGGAAAGGGAGGCCCATGACCACCTTGCTAGCTGCCAAAAGGTTTTTGCTAAAATTCAGTTTCAGCTCCTGCTACAAGAACATGGGATGGGAAGTAGCTTTCTCATGTACTTAGCAATATTTATCCAGAAACATCAGCCCAAATCACCTCACAGTCAAATATTAGAACACTCTCCAAATTGGGTATCAGGATGGCTGCAGGCTGGGCTCCCTGGAAGGAAAATCTGAGACCAAGATTCAAGACAGGAGATCTCCTGGGGACGCTCTCAGATCAGCAACTGTGAAAGTAACAGAAGCAGAGGGAGAAATGCGGCTTCATGCAGTTGCAACAGAGGCCTTGCTGATCCCCCAGAGAGCTCCGAAGCTGGATAGCCCCACAGCATTGGCAGGCGAAGTGAGGAGACAGGATTTCATACCCTGCATTGGCCAATCACTGGACATGAGTTTCCTGGAAGAGGTAGAGTGAGGGCCAAGGCGACTCTCAAGGCAGTCTCTTAGCTGAAACCATTCTGTGACGGCCAGCACAGGGTGCTGACTGACAGTAGCTCCCTCAGCAGCTTGGAGCTTTTGGTCCTGAGGGTGATAAAGGTGGTGGTGGCGGAAGCATCACAGCAGCCACTCCAGTGCTGTGCATCACATCCCTCTCATGGGTGTATATGATGTAAGGAAGCTTGCTTAACATTGTGTAACCCAAACTTTCACAAATATATTTTAATCACACCAAACCCCTTTCTTTTCAGCAGACTGTCACAGCTCAGGAGTGTAAAGCTGTGAGGAAGAGGGTTTAGGGGTGCTCTTTAGAGGCCACCCTGGTTCCTTGGGTGCTGTCCCTGAAGGTTCTGCTCTTCCTGTACCCAGCCCCACTTCTGAACCCTTTCCAGTTGGCAGGAGGATCTAGAAAGACTTCCACCTCTTGGCCATCGAACCTGAAACAAAGACTCTTAAGAACAAAGACTCTTAAGAACAGGCAAAGTCACTGTGCAGAGATGCCTGAGACTCTCTCTGCCCCGGGGAAGACTCAATGGCAGCGTGCAGCTCACACTCACGTCACTGTGGACACCTGTGGCCTCCTCATCCCTGTAGAGATCAGCCCTGAGTTGCTGCCTGGCTTCCATCCACTGGCCCTGCATTGCTAATGTCTACCTAAAACCTCCCTGCTGAAATTCCTGCCTCTCCAGGCCAAACACCTTTGGGATGGTCAGCTTCTTGTCTTTGGGGCACATTTTGGCTCCTCCAGAATCAAAGGGGCCTTGCAGTAAGAAGACATCCTTTAGCTGTAATGTTCCTCTCTATTCTTGTCATCAAAATGAGGAGGAAGGAGGAGAGAGCATGTCACAGCCTTTCATCACTCCCACCAGAAGGCTGCATTCAGGCCAACTGAGGAAGGATCCTTCTGGAGCCAAAGGGGGAAGGAGAGGAGAGGTGTTTGTAGGAGAGTCACCGTGGAAGACACGGATGGTGCAATCCCTCTGCATCTCCATTTCCCAGGATGGTATTTCAGTGGATTCCAAAATTCCCTTCCTGGGGCACCTGGAAGAAAAGGGCCCCCATATCTCCATCCATTCTGTTCCTTCCGTCTTTCTCTTTATTTGAAAAGAGTTGGTGTGCTATGGATGAAAGAGTGAGTTTTGGAGCCAGGCACAGAGACCTTGGTCCAATCCCATCTTTGTCATGGAGATGTCCTAGAACTTTCTGAGAGTCTGTTTTTCAATCTGCAAAATCACAATAGCAAAAACATCTCCCTTGGATGATAGTCTTGATGATGAAACAAAATGACATTTTCAACTTAACTTAGGGCAAAATCACAATAACATATGTCTTTTTTTTTATTAAGAGACAGCCAAGCTCCTGGCATGTGAATTTCTCCTTTTAGCAAAAACTATTTATTTACATTTTCATCATTTATTTGTATTTTCCTTTCTCTAAGAAATTAGTACAAATCTTTGGCAGATTAAAATTATTCCAACATGTTTATAGAAAGGAATCCTGATTTTTTCATGGCTGTAAAATAACTTTAGCTCTGTTTCACATAATAATTTTTATTCATGTTTAATAGCTTTTTTGAGGTATAGTAGACATACAATAAACTGCTCATTTAAAGTGCACAATTTTTAACATTGTGACACATATGAAATCACCACCACATCAAGATAACAAAGACATTCATAATTTCCTAGTTTCCTTGCACCCCTATATAATCCTTTTCTCCCACCCTTATGCCCCCATCCTCAGGCAAGCATTGATCTGTTTTGTTACTATTCACTAGTTTGCATTTTCTGGAGTTTTCTATGGATGGACGAGTGTACACTCTTTTTTATATAGCTTCTTTTACTCAGCATAATTATTTTAAGATTCATTCATGTTGCTGTATATATCAATAGTTCATTCCTTTTTTATTACTCTTATATCACAATTTGATGCATAAGATAAATACTATGAGAAATATAGCAATTACCTTTTTTCTGGAAAGTCAGAATGTTATAGGAAATATTCTGGACACAACTTCAAAAATTTTTAGTTGAAATGTTCCAGCTGTAACCATGAACACATCATTTACCCTCCCTAGGCCTCAGTTTCCTCTCCTGGGGGATGGGAGAGAGTCCAGTGCTTTCGTCACTGACTTGAGAAGTCTAGCTTCCCAGGCCTGTGTCTGTCTGCATGTCTGAATGGCTTATGGACTGGTACTTCTATCAGCTCTGGCTCCCTGGAGAGTGGTGATGGCTGAGATCTGACAAGGGCCAGGCAGTGCTAGATGAAGGGAGAGGGGCCCTTCATTTGGGTGAGCTGCTGGAGTGGGAGGCACTGTGTCTTGCTTCTGATGGAGTGTCTGAGAAGCAGGTCCAAGAGGCACCGCTTCAGGACCCGCCTCAGATTAGCACAGGTCCCCACACTGGGAGCAGAGGGCATGATTTCTGGAGTGATCTCAGAGGTGCTGCAGCTGGAAAACTGATTACCAAGTGAGAAGGATGTTTAATGGAGATGGTGGTGAAGTGACACTAATGGGAAGCTGTACTCCTGATTCTCAGCAGAAATAAGATTTTGGGGAAAGCAGGAAAGTTATTCACACCCGTCTGAGAAGGGGAGGAAGGCATTAGGTATTTGGCCAAACAGGTCTTTCCTCCTAGCAAAGTTAAGTTACGGAAACTTCAGGAACCTGCAAACAGGGGTGGCACTCTTCCCAGCTGAGGACAGAACTTGTGGCAGATTGTATTTTTCAAAGATGGCCCTAACAGTATCTTCTGTCCCACATGCCTTTCCACAATCTTACCACTTCCCTCATCTAGAAGTGGCACCTATGACCTCTCCCCTGGAACCAGGCCTGGGTGACTGCTTTGAGTAATAGAATATGGAGGAAGTGACACCATGTGACATCCAAGGCTAGGCTGGGTCATAACATTGTCATGCATTTCTGCTAGGTTCTCTGGGGACAGTTACTTTTGGAGCCCTACCACCACACTGTGAGAAAGCCCCAGCAGCCTGTGGAGGGGCCCACGTGTGGAAGAACTGATCCCAAGTGCCCAGCCCCAGCTGAACTCCTGGTCCACAGTCAGTGGCCACTTGCCAGCCAAGTGAATGAGCCAGCCTGGAAGTAGACCCTCCAACCCAATGTATGCCACATAAGGCACAGATAAGCCACATTGTCTGACTTTCAGATTCATGAGCAAAATAAGTATTGTTTTAAGCCGCTAATGCCTTGGAGTATTTTCTTATGCAGCAATAGATAACTCATACAAATCTCATCTAGGAAAAAGGTTAAAGTTGAGGACAGCATTTAATATCAGACATGAGTCCATATGGGGACATGCCAGCCTCAGCCTGTACTGTCACATGGTAGCCTCCAACGCTGAGCAAGGGTGTCCCACTATCCTGGCCAGTCTAAGGCATTAAAGGATAACATTAAGAACTGCCCGTCCCCTCTTGGACATCCAAGTTAAAAAAAATTATAATAATACCTCTGATAGCAGCACATTTTGGGAATGACTGAAAAAGAGTTTGTGTCATAATATTATTTATGAATTGTGGGATTCACTGAGAGTTCCAGATAACTCCTCTGCAATGGCCAGGGCCTGCTCTGTCATCCAGGTTTATAAACCTCTTTCTCTGCAGTTTGCAGGATGAACCAGGCTGCAGCGAGTGTTTAATGAGATCTAACGGAAGGTTTCAAAAACCAGTGTATTATTTCGCTGCATTTTATAGATGAAGAGACTGAGTGTTCTAAAGATAAAGTCCATTGAGCCAGTAACTGTAAGAGCAAGACAGGAAGCTAGTTCTCTCTGTTTCAGAGTCTGACACTCTTTACAAAGCCAAGGAGTAATTTTTACCTTAAATTGAGGATTTATACTATTTCACTTAATTGAGTGATCAGAATAAGAACATGTATCTTTTACGCCCCCTTCTCTCTTTTTTCACTTTAATATATCATAGGCAGTCATTTCTTTTTCCCAGTTTTTAAATTGTAAAATATACATAACATAAAATTGACCTTTTCAACCATTTTAAGTGAACAATTCAGTGGCATTAAGTACATTCTTGTTGCTGTGCAACCTTCACTACTGTCCATCTCTAGAACTCTTCATCTTGCAAAACTAAAGCTCTGAACCCGTTAAACAGTCACTTCACATTCCTGCCTCTCCCCAGCCCCTGGCAACCACCATTCGACTTTCTGTCTCTATAATTTTAACTCCTCTAGGACCCTCATATAAGTGGAATCATGCAGAATTGTCCTTTTCTGACTAGCTTATTTCACTAAGCATGATGTCCTCACGGTTCATACATGTGGTGGCCTGTGTCAGATTTCCTTCCTCAAAAAACAGGCATTTCTTTTTGTCCAAATACAACATCTTACTCTTTAAATTCTCCAACAAATGAATGTATCCCCATTCTCAGCTTGATATATGAGACTGGGTTTCTCTTAGCAAGA
Source organism: Nomascus leucogenys (assembly GCF_006542625.1). Taxonomy (NCBI): domain Eukaryota; kingdom Metazoa; phylum Chordata; class Mammalia; order Primates; family Hylobatidae; genus Nomascus; species Nomascus leucogenys. Next base: position 37,089,740 of record NC_044398.1, on the reverse strand, counting down.
AATAGGGGTGGAGGAAGGACATGGCCCCCAGGAGTTCCCCCCTTCTGTCTCCAGGGGTTAAACACACCCTTCAGCTCTGGAAGACCACAGCTCAGCGTAGCCCCCTCTGGGGAGCCCTCTCCCAACTGGGTTAGGCTAGGAGCTTCTTTATCCCCTGGGAGACCAGAGCTTCTTTAATCCTACACCGCATCACTCTCTATCATTGATTGGATCATGAGAGTAAAGGGAGTTTCTTCATTAATTATGAGTTCCAGGAACTCACACACTGTAGAGTCCTCTGTAAGCATCTGTATCTGAATGAGTAGCTTCATGAACACATGCAGGCACCAGAAGGCACATGAGTTCATGTAAAACCTGGTCAGTTCATAAGAGTTACCACAAGGGATTGGCAATGGGGGAAATATAAATGGATGAAATGTTTATAATGAACTCCTATTGAGTTCATAGCAGAGATTATAAAATTATTTTAAAGACTTTCAAGTCAGTAAGCTGTGACTTTAACCAAGCTGCATGTGTCAGCAAAGCACATGTCCCAGTCAGAAGGGCAGCAAGCATCCACACTGTGCTGGCTATGTCACGTCCTGTCCTGATTCATTCCTCCCAAAAATCCGCATGCATAGGCTCTGCTGCTGTTCTCATTTACGGGTTAGGAAATGTGTCCTGCGCGGTTGAGTAACTTCTCTGCAATCTCACTGGCCTTCCTAGAACTTGAATCCATGTAGCCAGCTGCAATGGAGAAGCCCAACCAGGGAGGCCCAGACAGGAAGTATCTCAGGGGACAAAGCTGGCATTCTACTTCTTTGTGCCACCTGGGCAGTGCTTCTCACCCTTCACAGTGCTCACAAATCCCCTGGGGGTTTTATTCAGCAGCTCTGCACAGGCCTGGGGGTCTGCAGTCTAACAAGCTTCAGCTGCTGCTCAGGCTGCTGGCCCATGGGCCACACCTGGAGCCGAGAATGCTGGGAAACAGATGGTGCTGGCCATGCATCACCACCTGGGAGGTTCCTGGGGCAGATGTAAATTCAGACCCAGGATGCAGAAGCATTGGCTGTTTTGGCAACTTTCTGACTTTACATTGGTTTCCTGTGTATTATCAAATTATCAGATGGGGATGGGTTGATGCATCCCTCTACGAAAGCTGGGGCATAATGACTCTGCCCCTGAAGCCAGAGCCACTCAGCATGGCTGGGACTAACCCACGAGCCACCTCAGGAGGCAGACCTGGCCTTCTGTGGTCCGTGTCACCACACCTGTCCCATTTGGAACATCAGCAGAAGGAGAGCAGAGCCGCCTTCAGAGGTGGGCACAGCTGAGTTAACAGGCCTGCTCTCCATCCTTGACTAGCTGTGAACCTCAAGGAAGGCCCTCCTCCTGCGGACATGATTTCCCTATTTGAGAAATGGGGCGGTGATAACACCTCACAGGTCCTTGAGATGATGTAAGTACAGCCAAGTTGCTTAACAGAATGGATGCAAACTACACCTGTTTAAGGCAACAAGAAGAGACAGTACTTGGGAATCTGTGGATTTCATTTAAACAAGCTTTAGAAATGAGAGTGCAAGACTTTGTTGGCTGGAGATGCAGTTGGCTGGGCGATCCTACAGAAATGACTTATGAGCAAAGATATGTGGACTGAACATGCAGTTTTCTCCGCCTAGCGCAAAACACTGTTTTATTTCACACTTGTATGCACAGCGGAGTCAGAAACCAGAGCCCCCCTCATGTTTTATGGACTCCCCTTACTCTTGAAATTGGCATCATAAAAAGAATTTTCTGTGTCCCAAATGTGTCCTTCTCCTGTAGCCACAATTCTCCAGCTCCTCAGCAGAACATCTGTAAAGCCTGGTGTTGTATGTCATGTTCCCTGATGCTTCCTGTGACCGGCGTCCAGCAGGACCTGTGGGCTCCCCTGTGAGCATCCCAGGCCAAGCCTCTCTGCTCCCCATCTCTGTGCTGACCTCTCTTCCAAGTCCCTGCCCTCTAATGGGCTCTTTGTCCCAACCTGAGTTCCCTGGGTTCTGCCTGCTTGAAATAATGGGAGATTTGATCAATCTATGGCCGCTGATGTCCACCTCTGTCCCCATCCCCACTCTGTGAGTGGGGTTGAGTCCCGGATTTTGCTTTTTATGATGTGTGGTTACTCTCAGTAAACTTTTTAACCATGCCTCTGTCATTTGAAAGCACTTTTGTCCAGGATATGTGGACTGGTTTATGGCAGTTTTTTTGTGGTTAAACTGTGTGATTTTTATATATACTTAATTTGAAGGCTAATGTCACAAGGAAGCCAGAAGCTAGGCAGAGATTTTGTTTTTCTTGCTGCCTTAAACATGAAATCAAAGTGATTTAGTTGTTGTTTAAAACCAGGTGGGAAAGCCTGAGCACAGAGCTTCCCTTGGAGGGACTAAGACCACAGGGCCGCCAGTGGGTTGATGGCACTCACAGCAGCAGACCACCACTCTGTGCTGGGCACCGTCTGGGCAAACCTGCTTTGTCTCCCATATCTCCTTTATCATCACACAAACTGCATATGCTATCTTCCTTTTTCAACTGATGAGGAAAGTGCTCAAAGATGTTAATAAAGTGCCTGAGCCTTTATTGTTGGTGGGGTTGGAAATCAAGCCCACCACTTCTGATTCTTCTCCTGGCACCCCCAGGACCAGCCACAGCTCCCACACAAAGTCCTCCAAGTGATGCTCTTGGGGTAGGTGCTTCCCTCTGGACACAAGCAAATTTAAGTCCAGCTCCAGGACTAACAGACTCTGATAGTGGAGAGTTCCTACCCTCCCCAGGCCTTGGTTTTCTCGTTTTCTCATGAGGGGGCACATTCAAACCATAGAGTTCATGGGTTGGAAACTTAATCCCCAATACAACAGTGTTGCAAGTGGAACCCTAAAGAAATGATTAGGTCATGGGGGCTCTGCCCTCATGAATGGATTCGTGTCCTTATTGTGGGAGTGGGTTGTTATAAAAGCGAGTTTGGCTCCTCTTGCCCTTCTGCCTTTCACCATGGAATGATGCAGCAAGAAGTCCTTTTCCACATGTGGGCCCCTTGATCTTGGACTTCCCAGTCTGTAGACCTGTAAGAAATAAATCTGTTCTTTATAAATTACCCATTCTGTGTATTCTGTTATAGCAGCACAAAACAGACTAAGCCAGGTTCTTGCAGGCCTCAAGGAGATGGGACATAGTCTGCTCCAAGGGGCTTTCTGGCTCTGTCCTCATGTCCAGCCTAAGAGAAGGCAGAGTTGGCTGACTGTGGCTTCTCTTCATGCCAGTGCCCAGAGTAGCCCATCACACTCCAGGAACCTTGCTGACCCTGGACTCCCAAGAGTTGTCGTTTGAAGCCAAATGCCTTCACAGTCTTTCTATAAACCAGTTAGCCATTGCAAGCGTGAGCCATAAAATGCTGCTTCCTTTTCCTTTCCTGTAAATTCTAGGGGATTTTTGTCTAAATGGAAAACACGGCAAATAGTATAAATAGTATAACCTACAAGCTTGATCAGCTTAAAATAAAATTCAGGAGATTGAGCTCAGCTGGCTCTGGGCCCATACCTCTTTTTGGACTGTTTTGAAAAATGCATTAGATTCAGCAAAAACCCTTCCCTACAGGCTTCCTCTTAATTTTTAAGCCCCTTTGTGTGTCAAGGAAAATGCAAGCCTTTTGTTTCCAATCCATTTACTCCTTAAGTCACTGCAGTTGTTCTGTAAAAGTGATTGAATGTTCTGATGGTTCCTTTTTCAAGACAGGAGGCTGTACTGAACTTAGAATGAGCAATCTCTGATGTCCCAAGGTCTGAGAAAGGGTTAGAACCCCAAATGGAAGGCTTGGCTGAGGAGTGCCTTCTTTGGCTAATACTATATTTTGGTTCTTTTAGATTCCATGTTCCTTTAAAGAAATTATTGGGTAAGTGTCACTGATTTATTCTTTCAAAAAGCCATCTTAAAGTCAAATTACCAACACAATTCAACTGAGGCACACAGGCACTTTTGCAGTGAAATCAGAAACCTGGAAAATCCCCCTAGCTTTGTGTTTCTAGGTGGGTTCAGAATTGGATCAGAAGACAGGGCAGGGCTGGGCAGTACCTTTGACTTTGTCTGCAGCTTCTGGAGGTGCAGATGTCTTGTGTGTTGCTGAGATGATTCTCAGCCTAGTTGGAAGCAATCAGATGAATGGAAGAAGCTTTTCCAGGAAAGGACCTGGTGTCCTAGGGGTGGAGGTGAATACCATAAACACAGCAGGGACTCAGTGAGTTGAGTCAGAGTTGTTGGTTTGTGCCTTGGGCTCTCTGAATGATTGGCTTCAGGCTTGGCTTTGGTTTTATTCTCAAATATGAATCGCCTCTTCTTTCCGGTCTTCCTTTGTGGATGAAACCAACTGATCTATGACTCCAAAAGGCTCTGCAGGGCCTTGTTCATATTGTTCCCTGTTGAATCCACCATAGAACCTGGAATGTGGTTGGTGGTCAGTTACATGGTTGTCAAAAGAAAGAATGAAGGAATGCCCAATGCCCTTTTATTTTCATTTTCTTATTAAAAAAAAAAAAAAAACTCATGTAAGTAAGCCCACTCCTTCTTTGCCTCTTCCTTTCTAGTGTGGCCACATAATTTCCTAGTTTAGCCTTTAGACTGCTGTAAACCATTTCTTCATTTGTAAATCAGCTATGGCAATTGTTGTTTGAGCTATTGTGTTTGGAATTCTCAAGGATTTGTCTAATGGCTACTTCCAGGCTCCCCTTGAAACATAGGTGGAGAAAATTCCTCTATTGGTTGGACATGGAGGAATGGGCTAAGGTAGACATGTCCTAGATCTGTAATTAAACCTGTCAAACATTGTTGGGAAGACAAGGAGGGAATTGGAGTTGGGGAAAGAATCTGGACTAACAGGCAAAATAAACAACGTATCCAGGTGGCATGAGTCCTTTGGCATGGGTAGCACAAGACAGACCATAGGGGGCAGTCCTGCACCCAAACCATGAGAGGGTCTTGCTGGGGCATGGCGGTTACACACAGGATGGCAGGTATGGAGATATTCAGACTTTCAGAAAACTGGCCAGTGCCAGGCTGGCCACAGACTCCAAGGCAGGTTTAGGGTTAGGCCTCCAGTCTTGGGGTATGAGTGGGGATTACTCTCTTGAGCATAAAGAGCTCTAGCTCCAGGGGAGCAGAGCTGGGTTGAGAATCAACCCTTAGGAACAAGGCAGAAATCCAGTTACTAGAAGTGAACCAGCAGCAGATGTAACCTAAACTCAGCCCATGTGAGGGGTTGGGGCTGTTTAAATGCCCCAGTCTGAAATCTAGACTGGTGTGTGAATGAGGAGAAGAAAAGGCAGGCTGAGGGAGGCTAGGCATTCCCTCGTCAAGTGTTTCTTCTTGCTTGAGTGTGGCTGTTACTTAAAGGCTTGACTATTTGGAAAGGATATCAGAGCCAACAGGAGAAGGACCACACCTCTTACTTGTATGTGAAATCCTTGCAGGAAAGTTATAGATGGGGGAAGCTGCATGGATTTCAGACTCTGTGCTACCTGCTGAGGCATGGTTAAGTCTGGCAAGGGGCTTCACTGCTTTAACCGCCACCTCACCTCCTCCCACCACCACTGTCACCCGTGGTTGTGGGTGCTTCACAGTGTGCTCACTCTTTAGGCTCCTCCAGTTTAGTGCCTAAAAGGCAGCCCCTCACTCCTTGTTCACAGATGGAAAAACAGGATCCAGGAAGTCTGATGATTTGCACAAGGTAACACACAGAATAAAGTGGGGCCCCACCTTTTTTCTACTATGCCACCGAAGCACCCCTAAACTTAGAAACTGGAAATCAAAAAATAGAAAGGATATTTCATTTTTGGAGGAGTGAGTGAAACTGCAGAAGGTCCTGAGACCTACATAGTCTACTTCCCAGTGGAATGAAGGCAGTGTTTTAGCAGGGACCAGAAAGGTGCACAGTAGACCTTCTACAGATATTAGTGGAATAAATAGATACATAAATACAATTTATCTTGTTAAATAAATAAGAAAATATGCAATTGGCTAAAAGCCAAATTCGCTGTGTCCTTGTTCATCTCCACTAATTCAAAGCATGCCCACCTGCTTGATGTGAAGCTCATGTAAGCTGGGTCCCCAACAGTTTTTGACATTTGACTCACCTAGAATCTACATACTTGTTGCCTATATCACAGTTGACCCAGGTGCTCCTTCCCCACAGACCACAGAGGGATCCAGGTTGCCATGTCTGTGGCCACTACATATGGCCTCATCCTCCCCAGTGGTGGGTTCCCTGGCTGTTTTTTATGATGGCCTCCCTGTGTCCGGCCCTTGCTCCCCAATTGCTACCAGCCCTTCATGCCTAGGTTTGTCCTACCCGCTTCATCAGGGACCTCAATGCAATTGGGAGAAACCCACAGGGAATAGGATCTTCACCAACCACCACGGTTAAGGCCATTGATGTCTAAGCAAGACTCTGCAAGGAATTAAGTGTGCCCAGTGGAATCTTCTGGGCAGCCAAGGAGTTCTCAGAGCATACAAAAAAAAAAAAAAAGGAAAGAAAGAAAAGAATAGAAACATCAAAAAGTCCCTTCGTTATATGCAGTACACTCTGTGCCTCAGACAATAAATTAGAAATAACCAGAAGAAGCAAGATATAAAAGTACCTAACCATGGCTGGTGCGGTGGCTCACACCTGTAATCCCAGCACTTTGGGAGGCAGAGGTGGGTGGATCACCTGAGATCAGGAGGTCGAGACCAGCCTGACCAACATGGAGAAACCCCATCCCTACTAAAAATACAAAATTGGCCCGGGGTGGTGGCACACGCCTGTAATCCCAGCTGCTCGGGAGGCTGAGGCAGGAGAATAGCTTGAACCCAGGAGGTGGAAGTTGCCGTGTGCTGAGATCGCACTATTGCACTCCAGCCTGGGCAACAGAGTAGACTCCGTCTCAAAAAAAAAAAAAAAAAGTACCTAACCACACAAAATCTGAAAGTAGTCTCCTAAGTACCAACCAGGCAGGGAGGAAATTCAAAGAAAGTTAGGAACATTTAAGAAAACAATTAAAACACATACTCTATGGACTCAGGCCAAACCGTTCTCAGAGGGAAAGTAATTTCTTTAAATGGCAATTTTATTAAAAATGCTGAGTGAGCTTTAATGATCTAAAAAGTTAACAAAAGAAGATGCTGGCTCAGAGAACATGAGTGGAGGAAAGAAATACAAACAGCATGGAGAAATAGACTGGGAAGAGAAACAACAGGCTACATGATGTGGGTTAATTCCTTAAAAAATAAATTCACCAAATCGATAAGCTATGGAAAATATTTTTAACAGAAAAAAAAGAGAGAATATAGAAGCGACAAGCTTAGAAATAAAAAAGGCTGATGAAACACAGAACAATTTAAGGGTTTGAGGCCATGGCACCACGCTTTGAGAAAGCCAACGGAACAGTGTTTGGCTTGGGAGCTGACTGCTGCATTTGAATGTCACAGCTTCACTTCCTTCAGCAAGTTACCTAACTTATTCTTGTGCCCGTTCCCTTCTGTGAAATGGAGAGCATCATAATAGCCTAACCCTTAAGGCTTTTTGCAAAGATTGAGTAAGTTAATCCATGTCACTTATGGGGATGTGGCAGGGGCAGAGCTGGGGAGAGAAGCCGACCTTAGCCTCCCAGCCCCACACAATACCAATCACAGAGCTGCTGCAGCCCAGGAGGCCTGGCCTATTCTTAGCCCCATTGTACAGAGAAAGCTATCAGGGCAAAGAAAGGTGAAGGAAATTTTCCAAGGTCATTCAACTTTCTCAGAAAGATTTTCCTACCTGGTGGAGAACCACAGAGCTGTCACATGGTTGAAGGAGCTGGGGATACTCCCCTCAGAGAAGAGAAGACTCTGGAGGCCATGCACCCTGAGTCCCAGCCAGGAGCTAACACCCCTGGCAGGGAGCTACACAGAGGAGCATTCAGTTTGATATGAGGGTAGTGGAGTAAATGTTTGCATTTTACACCATTACTGTCTACTTTTGCTAGCATTTCCCCTTTCCTTCTCAGCTTGCATTTTGGAGAGTGATGGGGAAATGGCCTTCCCTGATTTTTGTGTTTCCAAAAACATGAGTTTGTTATGAAACAATATCCTGTACCTCTGAGAGAAGGATCATCACCATTAGGAAAGGAGGAACTTCTTCCAGAGGCTGGAAAAAACTTGGGGTGGTGAAGTGGGTGTTGGAGGGGTCAAGTGTGGAAGAGAGATGAGATTACATGAGGAAAGAGGAGCTGCCCCACTTCTCGAGCAGGCTGTGGTGGAGCCTCCAGGAGGCAGGGAGGCCCTGGGGAGTCACTGACTGATGGCCTCCCCATTGAGAGTCTCACCAGGCTTCCAGTGCCCCAGCACACCCCTCAAAGACACAGGCAGGCTCCTGTGACCACCCCACGACCCGCCTAGGAATGGCATAGGTAGGCTGGTGCCAGCTCGGAATCTGCAGGAACCACAGCTGCGGGGACAAGGGGGCTCAAGTAGAGACCCTGGGACCCAAGGTCAAGGACCAGATGACACTGTGCTCATCTTGGCAGACAACTGAATGGACAGAGGACTCAAGAGCTAGGTGCTTTCTCTACCTAAGTCCCCTCTAGAACATACTCACATCCCTGGGGAGGAAAGAGGCGATCACAATGAACTGAATTCAATTTTTCCCCAACTTCAGTAACATGAGATTTTCTAATAGAAATTAAGTAGAATTGGGTTGTAGATTGAGTGTGCCTCTATGTTGGGGAAATTTTTTCCCCTACTAGATAGAGGCACTAAATGTAGATGGTCCCCTGTCACTGGAATGTTCCAGCAGGGACTGGATAAACCTTTGGTGAGGATGCCTAGAATAAATGGCCAAGCTGGCTAGAGACTGGCTCATCTAGAGACCGACTGCAGAAACTCCAGCAGGTAGGAAGATGGCAGCCGGCAAGAGCAGTTCTGCCAAAATGTTCCTCCTGCAACCTAAACCTCATGTTCAGTGATTCACTTCTGAGGGGAAAGAGTTGTAGGATATATGTGCTATGGTGGAGGGAGACAGGGGATTTGGGTATAGGAAAAAGATAATGTCTTTTTTGTTTTTGCTTTCTTTACTAGCTAGGTTATAAGAGATTTCATTTTGTAAATCATCATTTCTTGACTCTGTACAGTCTCCTGTTTATCTCTTCTGTCATCATTTGTTTTTGTTTTCAAATGAGTATACTTTTCACTTCTGGATTTCTGTTTTTTTGTATGCTCCTGTTGTAGTTCATAATCTCTAATATTTGATTCACAACCTCCTATTCTTATTTTATGAATACATTACTTCCTTTGTCTCTTTAGGAATTTTAAGGTGACCAATTTTAAAGTCCTTTTCAGATTACTTTATTATTATCATTTTTTCTGGAAATGAATTCTTCCATTTACTGGATTTGTTAATATTCATAGTATTACCCTTTTTTGTTTGTTTCAACTTTTGGCTTTTGAGCCCTTCTTGCTTTGGGTTTTATTTTTGTGGTTGTTACTTTAAATATTTTCTTTGCAAATTATCTTGTTATTGTATGGTGGCTTTTCAGATTCGGCCAGGCTTCCTGTGGTCTACATCTCAGAACAAAGTCTTGTAAAAGGACTCAGGGATCTTTCCCCTTGGGAACTGCCAGTCTCGGTCCCTGAACCTGTGAGTGGCAGTAAGAAGCACCAAGTTGTATGACTCCAGGGGCACCATTTACATGAAATATGATGTTAAGATAGCACCTTAGAAGTGTGCAATAAGGTGGCCCTGATGCTGGCCCATTTCCAATCTTGATATTTATTTGCTATTGCCTTTCACTCCTTGCAGGTACCCCTATCTAACGCTCAGAGAATGTAAATCACTTGCTTAAGGAAATTCAGTGAAGAATGGCCCAAAGCTCATACATTTTCCTGCTACACTGCTGTACCCCAGCTGGGCCCTTGAAGATTGGCATACTCGAATCAAATGAAAATGGATTCCTCACATTTTTCAATGTGCGTGTGGATGTTTATGGGGAGAGGGGTTGGTGAGAAGAGACTGGTTGGGGCCAGACTGCCTCCAGATTGCCCCATGTCTGCTATAATGGCTGGACTGGCTGAGTCCTCAGCGGATGCCAGAGACCGGGCTGTGGGTGTGTACAGGCAGACCTATCTGTGATTCTTGCAGTTCATTCTACACTGCAGAGACTGACAGAGGTCGCTCTCCTTCACTTAGAACTCTCCGGATTTTAAATAGTCCCGAGGTTGTGTTACACTGTTATTGGATGTGATTTTCCAAAACCACGCTTCACTTTGAGTTAGCATCATTGTTGGGCAGCCTCCCCCACTGCTTCAGAGGAAGAAGATGGAGACCAGATGAAGAGTTAGTAAATATACACATATAGCCTTTGCACATTTCCTCTCTGATTTTTGGCCTCATTGGTTCAGTAATCCTGGAAATATTTGATCTTGGCACTGCAAATTCCAAGGGTCGTTGGTTACTGGAGGCCAGTGCTTGAAGCCTCTCCTGCTAAAACCCCATCACCAAAGAAAAGATCTCAAGGTTACCACGGGAACTGACTGCATGTTCAGCCAATCAGATCTTTGGGAGGAGGGTTCAAACCCTCTCCTTTGGCTAAGCCTGTCCTATGCAGTGGGAGAGCTGCCAGCCGGCTTCGCCTGTGCCTAGCATGGAGCTCAGCACATGAGTAGCTGTCAGCAACTGAAAGGAAAATAATTTGGCCATCAAAAGAGAATTAGCCGCTGTCACCGTCCAAAGGGTAAAGGGATAAGTAGCAAAATGGTTCACCTCCAGTGGATCCACTTTCGAAAGATGACAATCTGCATGCACTTTGGGTTATGAAAGTAGGTAAAACTGCTTTTCTAAATGTTTCAGATCTGGAAAACTTCAGAGGTACTTGGTCAAGCAAGATTGTTCTTAGTTTGAAAATCCTGGTCTCTTTTAAGACGAATGTGAGCCGCCTGTTTCTGATTCAGTTATACTTGATTTGTCAAAATACTCTTTTCTATGAGGTGTTTGTTGTCCAAAAATCCATGTGAGCCCTCTTAGAAGTACTGCATCTTGAGACAGGGAATTGATTATGGTCAGTTGTCCTCAGCCCCAACCCTGATCTTAGCTCCATTTCTCATCTTTCTGGAGGGATCTAAGTCCTAAAGAAGGCTTCCTGTCTCTTCCCTTTTTGGGAACTAGACAGAGCCTTTAAAAGAAGAAACTGTGGTTGGTTGTCCTCAGATCCCCAACCAAGTCTCAGAGGTTTGGCTAAAAATCCTGAACACCCTTCCCAGAGGAGAGTAAATAGAGCCTTGTAAAAATACAACATTTGTGTTCCTTTGACTTTATTAAGTTTATATACTTGCAGCGTAGCATGATAAATGAGTGTGTTTTTCTGTGGTTACCTCTGTTTGGTCTGCTGTAGAAAGGTCTGCATTCATTCTCATGATATCTAAAATGACAAATTATCCTTTTAAAAATATTTTAAAATTATATGCAGTGAAATATACAGATCTTAAGTGTATAAACCGAAGAGTCTTGACAAACATATATACCTGCATAACCAATAACTTAAATCCAGATAGAGAGCATTTTCATCATCCCAGAAGGTTTACTTGTTCCCCTTCCAGTCAATTCCCATTATGTATAAGCAACTGCTGTTCTGGTTTCTGTCACCATGGTGGGCAGCTGCTAAGATGGCCTTAGTGATCCTTGTCTTGGCATTCATACCCTGGTGCAATACCCTCCACCAGAGTGTGTGCAGTGCCAAGTAACTTGCTATCCCTTCTGAGGTTAGGTTATAAAGACACTGACTTCTGTCTTTCTCATCATTTCTTTCACTCTTCCTCTGGAGCTCCAGCTCTAGTGGAAGCCAACTGCCATTGAGAGAGACCCATAAGAAGAGCTCCACTTGGCAAAGAAGTGGTGTCTCCAGTCAACAGCCACATGAGTGAGCTTGGGAGCACATAGTCCCCCAAGCAAGCCTTGAGATGACCACAGCCCCAGCCAATGCCTTGAAGTAGCCTTGCTGGAGATCTGAATCTGAAGCATCTAACTAAACTGTACCTCTACTCCTGACTCAGAAACTTTGAGATAATACGTTTGCTATTTTAAGCCAAATAGTTTTGGCATAATTTGTTATGCGACAATAACTAATATAATTACCGTGGATTAGTTTTGTCCTTGAACTTCAGAAAAATGAAATAATACAGTATATATTCTGTCATACCGGGTTTTATTTGTTTAACAGTGTGTCTATAAGATTCATTCATGTTGTCGTATGGGTCAGTAGTTCATTGTATGAATATAGGACAATTCATCCATTTTCCTGTTGGTAAACATATGGGTTATTTTTAGTATTATGCTTTTTTGAATAAAGTTGAAAAAAGGTGCTATGAACATTCTTTTACAAGTCTTTCTGTGAAATTATTTTTTCATTTTTTTAGGTAAATACCCATGAGTCCAATTGCTCAGCCACTGTTAGTTAATCTTAGTAGAATCTTCAAAATGGATTCCAGAGTGGCTATAACCATTTTCAACTTCTTTTTCAAAGTGTTCATTCGAGATTTCCTTTTATTTACCTTTTCTCCTTTTTTGGGCTTCTTTAGGTGAAAACTTAGATCATTGATTTTTAATTCTTCCTTCTTTCTAATATTAGCATTTAAAGTTATGAATTGCTCACTAAGCATTGCTTAATTGCATTCCACAAATTTTGATATGTTGTATTTTAAAGTGTCATTAGGTTAAAAATATTTTCTAAATTCTAACTTTTCATTCTTCCCCAGAGGTAGATTATTTTGAAGTATATCTTTTGATTTTCATATATTTGAGAATTTTATATTTATTTTTGTTGATTTCTAATGTCACTGTAGTCAGAAAATATACTTTGTTATATTTTAATCCTTTTAAATTTATTGAAGCATTTTATAGGCATTTGTAGACAGATATGATCTGTCTTGTGAATATTCCAAATGCACTTTAAAAGAATGTATGTCCTGCAGTTTTTTGGTATAGTATTCTGTAATATCAATTATGCCAAGTTGGTTGTTAATTTTGCTTTACCTTCTATATTACGCTGGGATTTTTGGGGGGGCATGTATGTACATGTAGTCTTATAAATTATTTTAAAAGGGGTGTTAAAATCTCCAACTAAAATTGTACAGTTTTTTATTTCTCTGTCAATTTTTGATTTATATATTTTGAACAATTTTAAGATGCATATTGTTTTGGAATTGTTATGCCTTATTAATGAGTTGATCCTTTCATTATTATAAAATTAGACCTCTGCAATCTCTGAAAATACTTTCTGCTTGAAGTCTCCTTTTTCTGATTTTAATATGCACATAACTGCTTTCTTGTTTCCTGTTTTCATAATGCATCTTTCTTCCTCTTCTTATTTTCAAACTCTCTGGTGCCTTTATATTTCAAGTCTGTCTCTTGCAATCAACATATAGTTAGGTATGTTTTATTTTCCATTTTGGTAAGGTCTGCATATATACTGAAGAATATATTTTTCTTTTATATTTACCCACATATGTACCATTTTTGCTACTCTCCACTCCCAAATACAAGTGTCTATCTGGTGTCATTTCCCTTCAGCCTGAAGAATATATATTTTTTTTTTTTAGCAATTCTTATAAGACAACTCTGCTGATTACACATTCTATCAGTTTTCATTTATATGTAAATATCCTTCATTTAAAAAATAGCTCTATTGGGTATAAAATTGTGGATTGACACTTCTTTTTTTTCACCAGAATTTAAAAGGTGTTCCATTGTCTTCTGGTTTCCATAATTTACAAGACTAAATTTAGCCATAATTTGAAACATTTTTCTCTAGATGTAACATGCCTTTTTTCTTTAATTGCTTTTAAGATTTTCACATTATCTTTAGGTTTTTGCATTTTGACTATGATATGACTACATGTGCATTTCTTTGTATTTATCTTGCCTGTGGTTTGCTTAGCTTCTTAAAGCTGTATGTTTGCTTTTCACTAAATTTGAAAAAATAGAGGTATTATTTCTTCAAATATATTTTTCTGCCACATTCTCTGTTCTATTTTTCTGGGATTCTAATCATACCTATGTTAGACTGGTTGGTATGATTCCACAGGTGACAGAGGAGCTGCTCTTATTTTTCAGATTTTTTTCTCTTTGGATTTGAAAATGTCAACTGATCTGCATCACAGTCGCTAAATTATTCTTCAGCAGCCTTTTGTGAGCTGTTATTCCTATCAAATAAATTTCTCAATATCAACATTTTTCTTTTCATTTTTAGAACTCACATTTGTTTCAGTATGACCACATTTTTAAGGGCTTTAACATATTTATCACAGCTACTTTAACAACTTTGCCCGTTATTCAACATCTGAACCACCTTGAATTAAGTTTCTAGTGACTCCTTATTTGTCTCTATTATGGGTCACATTTTTCTGCCTCTTTGACAAAGGATTGTATTTTCTACCTTCTTCACATGTCTAATTTTTTTTTTACTGAATGTTAAACACTTTAGATGACATATTATAGGGTATCCAAATTATGTCATTTTCCTCATAGGGCATTGAGTTTTGTTTGGCAGGCAATTCACTTGCCACTACATCATTTTCTGTCTGTCAGGCTTGGCTTCTGACTCTCTTAGGAAGGGTGTAAATGTAGTTTGTTTATTTGTTTGTTGCTTGTTTGTTTAGATTTTTAACCTGGCTTCTTAACTTAGCCCTAGGGCAAGTCCTTTACTCTAGGGCGGTCCTTGCTCCTAGGCATGGCTTTTCTGGGGTGCAAGTGAATCTCTGATGCAGTCAGCTATTCCTGCCCTCCCACTCAGCAGGAACTCAGGCGTCTCCCAGAATTACACACCTTTGGTATTTCTATCAAGCTTTCAGCTCTGTAGCACACAATCGTGTCCAGGCCTTACAACGTCTCACCTTGGCCATTTGTAGTCCGTCCCTCACAAAAGACCTACAGAAAACCTGTGGAGACTTCTGGGGATCTCTTGGAAACCCCTTTTCTCTAGTACTCTATCTCACAGATTCCAGCTGTTTCAGCAGCTTATGTCTCCTATACTTGGGATTTTTGCCTCCTCACTCAGTTCATAATCCTCTGCTTGAGCTCTGCTTCCGCTTTTCCCTGTATGGCAGCTCGAAGCTCCCTCCAGGCAGAAAACCTGAGTGAAACTGAAGTTCACTTCATGTGATTCTTTTCTCTTCAAAATCACAAGCCTGTGTTTTCTTTATTCAATACTTGAAAAGTCATCCAGTTTTATAGTTATTTTCTGCAGAAGGACAAGTCTGGAGCCAGTTCCTCTGTGATGGCCAGAAGGATAAATCTGGACCAATCTTTAAGTTCTCAATAATTTATTTTTTGTACAGCCATTTATACCTGCCTTTCAGTTTTGGCTCCTTGACATTTGTTTTTGGGAGAAGTCACTTTCCAGCTCAAGCATAAGCTACTGAAGAGGTAGCTGATGCTGTGGAAAGAACATTTAATTTGAACCTTAATTCAAATACTAGCTCAGTCACTTATAATCTCAGGACTTTGGACCAATTAATCACTCTAAGTTCCAGTTTTCTCATCTAAAAATGGAGGCAATAACAATAATAGTAATAATAATGCTGATGCTAAGAGATAACCATAGCATGTTCAACCTGTACCAGGAATTTTTCTAGGTGCCTTAAACTTGCACATGCTTTGTGAGCATAGAATAATGCTCTGTTTAAGGGTCAAGTGGCACTGGGGATTGGGAAGAGGAAATTTAAGATTCTGGGACTCAGGTGGGGCCTGACAGCCCGCCCCAATGACAAATCTCTGTCTGAGTGCTATCACTTGGTGTTCATTCCCCATCCTGGAGGTTTCATTTTGTCCCTACCAACAACTGGGGGATCATTAGCCTCCTCAAGCATGGGTGGCCAACTGACTCTTGGATGTGGGAGAACTAATGGCTGTGGATGTTACTTGCCAGTTTCCTACTTGAATATATTACTCCTATTAGACTTACAGTATTAGACCTATTACAAGTTCTCAAACATTTAAAGGGATTAAATGTCTGAATTATTAGAAATTTGAAGTAGTAAAGAAATTATTGAAGATAGGGCTTAATTAACTACTAATTTTCTGAGACACTGAATTTTTTTCTTGGTACTCAGCAGATAACAGTTTTCCTCACCAAGACTGTTGAATAAACTTTATATCAGTCAGTGTGGTCTAGGTTACATTTCAGTAACAAATAATCCCAAATCTCGGAGATTTAACACAACTGCCATGGACTGAATATTTGTGCCTCCCTCAAATTCATATATTGAAAGCCTAATAGGTGATAGTATTAGGAGGTTGGGCTTTTGGGAGGTGACCAAGTCAAGATGGCAGGACCCTCATGAATGGCATCTGTGCCCTTATAAAAAAGGCCCCACAGAACTCACCCCCTTTCCACCATGTGAGGTTATAGCAAGAAGATAGCTGTCTACGAACTAGGAGGCAGGTCCTCGCCAGACACTGAATATGCTGGCACCTTGGTCTGGCCTTCTTAGCATCCAGAAATGCAAGAAATAAGTGTTTGTTGTTTATAAGTCCAATTTATGGTATTTTGTTACAGCAGCTCAAATAGACTAAAACAGAAAATTGTTACTGAAAGTGGGGGTGCTGCTGTAACAAATACTTAAAAATGTGGTAGGGACTTTGGAACTGGGTAATGGGTAGAGGCTGGAAGAGTTTTGAAGTGAATGCTAGAAAAAGCCTTCAGCCTTATATCATGATTCATGATATCTAAAATGACAAATTATCCTATTAAAAATATTTTAAAATTGTATGTAGTGAAATATACAGATCTTGAGCATATAAATGAGGAGTACTGACAAACCTGCATAACCGACAACCTAAATCCAGATATAGAGCATTTTCATCATCCCAGAAAGTTTCATTCATTGTTGTGAGTGAACCTTTAAAAGTGATCCTGGTGAGGGCTCAGAAAGAAAGGATAACTAGAAAGAAAGCTTCAGTCCTCTTAGAGAATACCTAAATAATCCTGAACAGAATGTTGGTAGAAATATGGATGATAAAAGCCATCCGAAGAGGTCTCAGACAGAGAAGAGGAACATATCATAAAGTGGCAAAGGATTTTGCTGAACTGTGTTCATATCTTAGTGTTCTGTGGAGAGTAAACTTGTGAACAATGGAACTGGATATTTGGCTGAGGAAATTTCTAAGCCAAGTGTTTGAGGATCAGCCTGGTTTCTCTTGATTGATTATAGTAAAATGCAAGAAGAGAAAAATGATTTAAAGACAAAATTGTTCATCAAAAGGGAAGCAGAATTCAAAGATTGGAAAATTCTCAGCCAATCCATATTGTAAAAATGAGAAAGCACGGTCAGAAGAGAACACTAAGGATAGGGTGAAATGACTGCTAAGGAAGGAGATTAGTCTGCTGTCTCAACAGAAGACAGGAGCTATTGTTAAAGACAATGAAAATATGCAAACGAAGGGCCACTGGCAACTGCAGGACCTCAGCGTCCTACCCAGCACTGCCTCACATAGCAGGCTCCACTGTGCAAGTGCTCCTAACACCCTGGAACTGCACTTCTTGGCTACCCCAGGTGTAGCTTTGGTGAGCCCTGGTTTGGTGTGGGCTGTGCCCTGTGGAGCCAGCGGGCATGGATATCTCCACCTAGACTTCAAAGAAGAGGGTCTTCTGGCAGAGCCAAGAGCTTGGAACCCCAACACTGGAGAGCTGTAGGGCCTAGGCAGAGGACTCCCACAGGAGCAGGGCTCAGGCACAGAGCTGCCACCGAGGTGGAGCTGCCTAGAAAACTGAGGGCTTGACTCCTGTTTGGAAGAGCCGCAGAGGCAAGAACCCATCCTGGTGGGTCCTGAATGCAGAGCCCCACCCAGTAGGTCTAGAAGGTAGGACCTCTGTCCAAGTAGGCCTGGAGGGCAGAGCATCAAGCCAAAGATGATGATTCTGAAGACTTAAGGTTGAAAGGCATTTGTCTAATTGGGTTTTGGACTGTCACTCTTTTCTTCTTTCTTATCTCCCCTTTTGGAAATGCAATGTGTACCCTATGCCTCTCTCACCATGATATTTTGAAAGCACATAACATGTTTGATTTTTGCAGGTTCACAGCTGGAAAGAGATTTGCCTCAGAATGAATTGTATCTTGAGGATCACCCATAACTGACTTAGATGGTATTTAAATGAGACCTTGGGCTTTAGACTTTTGAGTTGATGCTGCAATAAGTTAAGACTTTTGGGGCCATTGGGATAAAATGAATGTATTTTGTATGCAACAAGGACATGAACTTCGGTGGGGGGTAGGGGACAGAATGCTATGGTCTGTATGTTCGTGTTCCTCCAAATTCTTATGTTGAAATCCTAAACCCCAAGGTGATGGTATTAGGATATGAGGCCTTTGGGAGGTGATTGTGTCATAAGAGCAGAGACTTTATAAGAGAGACACCAGAAAGCTCCCTCTTCTTTTCTGTCATGTGAGGCTGTAGCAAGAAGATGGACATTTATGAGCCAGAAAGTGGGTCCTCACCAGATACTGAATCTGCCAGCATTTTGATCTTGGATTTCCCAGCCTCCAGAACTATGAGAGATAAGTTTATGTTCTTTATAAGCTACCAGGTTGATGGTATTCTATTGTAGCAGCCCAAACAGACTAAGACAACAATGCAAGTTTGCTTCTCACTCGTGCTACATGTCAAATTTAGGGAAGGGAGTTATTTATTTATTTATTTTCTTTAGAGACAAAGTCTCCCTATGTCACCCAGGCTGGTCTTGAACTCCTGGGCTCAAGGGATCCTCCTGCCTCAGCCTCCCAATGTGCTGGGATTACAGGCATGAGCCACCATGCCAAGCAAAGAAAGGGAGTTTTGCTCATTGCAAATTCTCAGGGATGCCAGGGTACCAGGAGGTGTCTCTATATGTACTTTTATATGTCTGTATATGTACTTTTATTATCAGTGAGATGGGGGAAAGGAACAATGCACTCTTTGCTGGATCTTAAGGGGTTCTGCACATTTCATTGGCCAAGCTGGATTTAGCTGCACATAACTTTAAAGGAGCAGGGAAGCAAATTTTAGAATACACTTGTGTGTGTAAAGTTGGAAGATTTGTGAATGACCCTAATGGCTATACTGTCTCTTTGCAATTTTCGCCAAACCAGCTTGGGCCATTTCAGCCACACTTTCATTTGGCAACAACTAACAGTCACATGTGCTTTTGCCAAGAACCATCATGCCTTTAAAATGGCCATTTGTCTCTTAGACATGTGGTCTGTGTTTTCTTCTTAAAACTCTCATAACTAATAAGAATGGCAGCTCAGTCAGCCTATGTTCAACTCCATCTTTTCTAGCAAAGATTTTAGTTTTAGGGCCATGAAGTTACGTTTTAGCCAATGTACAAAGATGCGTTAAATGTAAAAAGTTTAAATTTTTGTCAGAAAATCAAGACTGTGTGCTTTCTTTGGCTTCTTATTACTCTTGGAACTTTCTTAAATTAACCAATGATTATAATTCCATACAAATTTTAATTCATTTGTGTATTAGTTCAAGAAGCTCTTTCTACCATCCATAATTGTCTTTAAATTTTACATTTCCTATATGACAGAAGGATCACTGAAAGGCCAAACCTATTAATATGTGAGATGTGAGGTTCATATGTTAGTGAGCAAATTTTTCCACCAAAAAGAGCCAGAGTAAACTGCAAACCACACAGTGAGAAATGAAAAGATTTGAGGGTGTTTGGAAAATGAATCTTAAATGTTAGCTTTGGCTTAATTATTTTAGTAGTACCTGTCCACAAAGCCCCCACTTCCTGGTTATAAGAACATGAATTTCATGGACATGTCCCTGACTGGCACTCCAGAGAATATCTGTTATTTGGGGTAGATAAGCCTTGTTTTGCCAGTCTCATACCATCTAGTTACAAACACTGTTAATACAAGGATTTAGAAAGACGTTCATTTATAGAGAAAAGTATGCAACAGCTATGACATTTGTAGATTATATGTCAAAGCTAAAAGCTGACTCAAATTCCTATTTTAACGGGTTTATGCATATTTTCATAAGCTCTCAGATAGCAGAATAGGGAGGAAAATTTGAGGGTAGTTTTAGGATGCTTCTTTGCCTCTAGTTGGCCATACCTATTAGGTAGCACCATTTCAGACACCACAAAAATCACTGTCTTTTCTCCTCATTATAGTAATTTCTTAAGTAAAAATGCTCTTACATTCTCATAAATGCTCCCATCTTTCATATCACCATGATAACCATCTTCTATCTGCCTTCCTTCTGCCACTGCTACAATAGTCAGGAGGTCACACATCTCTATGTTATCACTGGTGTTTCCTTTTTTCTTTTTTTCTTTCTTTTTTTTTTTTTGAGACGGAGTCTTGCTCTTTCGCCCAGGCTGGAGTGCAGTGGTGCTATCTCGGTTCACTGCAAGCTCCACCTCCTGGGTTCATGCCATTCTCCTGCCTCAGCCTCCCGAGTAGCTGGGACTACAGGCGCCCGCCACCACACACGGCTAATTTTTTGTATTTTTAGTAGAGACGGGGTTTCACCATGTTAGACAGAATGGTCTTGATCTCCTGACCTCGTGATCCGCCCACCTCAGCCTCCCAAAGTGCTGGGATTACAGGTGTGAGCCACTGTGCCCGGCCTGTGTTTCCTTTTTTCTATCAATAAGGAAGTCTACTTATGGACTTGATGCCATCATACTGAATCTATAAAATCTTTGCTTTATGAGAGTTCTCTTATTATGAGAATATTAAGCTAGAAATCTGTAACAGAAAGAAAACTAGATACTCTGGCCTGGACAAGATGAAATATACCTGTTTCTCCCTATTCCTCCCCACCGAGTACAACAGTAAACCCTGAAAATAATGAAGAGAACTCTGAAAGGTGGGAAGAGGGAGGTAAACTGATTAGAAACCTAAGGGTTGGAGGGACAACATAGAGTCAGGGTGTCTTGCAATTTCCCGTCACCCAAAAGAAGAAGAAGGAGATTCAGGCATAGTATTTCTGAAACCCCAGCTCAGCAACAGAAGGCAGCCCAGGTAGGAAGGTCCCCAGATTGAATGGGAGTCCTTCTGGTGGCCACAGCAGGCGAGCCCAGTGGCACTTCATATGGGATCAATCAGGAGCTCCACCGACAGTAGGTAGTCAGGGAAAGCACTCTCCTTCCCTGCTGCCTGTGAGACTCTCCTCTCCCAAGAGACCACAGAAGGCAATGCTGGGGTAGAGGCCCTACAACTCCATGCTCCCAGCTCAGAAAGCCTCTTTGACTCCTTAGGCCCAAGGCTCCTCTCCCACATGACAGACACCCAGTAGCAAAGCAACATGGGCAAGGAGATCCTTTTCAAGTGGACAACCAGAAAGCCCTCTCTATCCTCTCGAAAGCAAGGGAGATTCTGCCAAAAGGCAGTCCGGAAACTTCCTTTCCCCACAGGGTGGTGTCAGGTAGCTCAATGTCTTCTGTCCCCTCGGGCAGCACCAGCAGGAAGCAGTGGGAAAATGAGATAAACCAAGCAAACCAAAATAACACCACACAGGTCTCGGAAATTATATTGTCATTGGAACCACAGCTGACAAAAGTAGGACAGACCTGTGGGCTAATCCTAAACAGGGCCCCTGGCTGTTAAAATAAGATATTTAAATAGAATCTAGAGTGTTAGAATAGTCAAATTTTCCAGGATATAACTGAAATTATCCAGCATACTAAGAATCTGAAAAATTGAATGAGAAAAGGCAATCAACTGACCCTGCACATTGAAACGAATCAGATGTTGGAATTATCTGAAAAGCACCCACTCTAAAAATGCTTCAACAATCAATTACGGATTTTCTTGAAACAAACGGACTAATAAAACATTTCAGCAAAACGATAGAAATTATTAAAATAATCAACTAAAAATTGTGGAATTGAGAAATACAATACCAATTTTAAAAATGTGCTAAATTAGCTCAGTGGAGATGACAGTAGAATCAATTAACCTGAAGACAGCTTGAAAGAATTTACTCAATCTGAAGAACAGAAATAAAATAGACTTAAAAAAAGAGGAATGAACAGAGACTCAGAGACCTGTGGGACAAAAATAAAAGTTATAAAATTTACATCATTGAAATTCCAGAGAGAAAGAAGAAATATAGAATGAAAGAGTATTTGAAGAAATAATGGCTGAAAAGCTTCCAGATTTAGCAGATTCAAGAAGGTGATCCAACTCAGTATTTGATAAACCCAAAGAAATTCATGCCAGGACACATCATAATTAAACATTGGAAAACCAAAGGAAAAAAAAATTAAAAGCAGCCAGGACGAAAAAATACATGACCTAAAGGGGACCACCATTTTGAGTAACAGTGGGATTCTCATCTGGAATAATGGAGGCAGAAAGAAGTGGCATGACATTTTTCAAGCACAGAAATAAAAGAACTGTCAGCTAGTAATTCTAGATCCAGAGAAACTATCCTTCGGAAAGAAAGGGAAGTAAAGATAATCTCAGAAAAAGAAAAATCTAGAAGAATTTGTCATCAGCAGACTTACCTGTAAAGAATGGCTGAAGTTCTTTAAATAGAAAGTAAATAATAAAGAAAGGAGGCCGGGCTCGGTGGCTCATGCCTGTAATCCCAGCACTTTGGGAGGCCAAAGGGGCAGATCACAAGGTCAGGAGATCGAGACCATCCTGGCTAACGTGGTGAAACCCCGTCACTACTAAAAAATACAAAAAATCAGCGGGGCATGGTGGCGAGCACCTGTAGTCCCAGCTACGCAGGAGACTGAGGCAGGAGAATGGTATGAACCCAGGAGGCAGAGCTTGCAGTGAGCCGAGATTGCACCACTGCACTCCAGCCAGGGCAACAGAGCGAGACTCTGTCTCAAAAAAAATAAAAAATAAAAAATAAAGGAATATTGGAGCATCAGAAAGGTAGAACAAGAGAAAGAGCAGAAATATGAGTACATACAACAGACTGTCCTCATGAGTTTTATCAATTATATTTGATGATTGAAATAGAAGCTATAACACTATCTAGTATGCAAGATAATATTTAAACGTGGGGGAAAGTAAAGCGACTTAATAAAAGTTAGGTTTTAATCCTTCATTTAAAGTGATAAAATATTGATACCAGCAGACTACAACAAGACATATTAGTATATTGCAATATCCTGAACTAAGAAAACTATAAAAAGAGATGCATGTAAAAGCACTATAAATAAATCAGGATGGAATCATAAAAATTGTTCAAGTAATGTATCAGAAGACAAGAAAAGAGAAACAGAAAAAAAAATAAAATGGTAGACTTGAGCTCTAACATATAATGACCTTAAATGTAAATTGTCTTAATGCACAAATTAGAAAGCAGAGATTTGTAGAGTGGAATAAAAAGCATGACCTAACTATCTGCTGTTTATAAGAAATTCACTTCAAATTCAATGGCTTATGTAGGTTGAAAGTAAAATAATGGGAAAATATATACCCTGCAAACATTAACTAGAAAAAAGGCAGGACTGGCTATATCTGCATCAGATAAAGTAAACTCTAGAGCAAAGAGAATTACTAAAAACAAAGAAGGACATTATAATAAAATAATGATAAAAGAATTAATCCAGGAAAATATAACATCCTACATCTACATGTACCAAACAACAGAGCCTCAAAATACGTGAAACAAATATTGATAGAAATGAAAGAAGAGACAAATTCACAATTATAATTAAAAACTGCAACACCCTCCTTTTAGCAACTGAATACTAGATAGAAAAGTAGCAAGTACACTGATGATCTGAACACAATCAGCCAGTAATATCTAGTTGGCATACACAGAACTCTTTACCCAATAGCAGCAGAATATACTTTTCTTTTAAACATAGGTATTCATGGAAAATTCACCAAGATAGATTATTCTCTGGCCCATAAAATGCCCTCAACAAATTTAAAAGAAGTCATCCAGAGGATATTCTCTGATCACAATACAATCAACTAGAAATCAGTAACAGAAAAAAAGGAAACTCTAAACATTTAGAAATTAAATAATCCATGAATCAAAGAAAAGTCTCAAAGGAAACTAAAAAAAAAAATAGAACTGAATGGAAAAATTTTAAAGTATATTAAAATATATGAGACACAGCTAAAGCAGTGCTGAAAGGAAAATTTACAGCACTAAATCCTTACATCAGGAAAATAAAGGTCTCAAGTTAATAATCTAAATTCCTGCCTCAAGAAATGAGAAAAGGATCCAAATAAACCCACAGCAAGCTGAAGAATGGAAATAAAGGTAAGAGCAGAAATCAGTAATATTGAAAATTAAAAAAAAAACACAAAGGAAAATCAATGAAACAAAAAGCTAATTATTTGAGAAAATTCAATAAAATTGATAAACCTCTAACAGGAAAAAAGACATAAATCACCAATATTAGAAATAAAATAGGAATATCACTGCGGATCTTGCAGCCGCTAAAAGAATAATAAGGAAATATTATGAACAACTTTACTCTCATAAATTCCACAACTTAAAAGAAACCACTTTCTCAAAAACCACAAACTGTCAAAATGCAACAAATAAGAAATATATAATTGTAACAGTCCTATAATTATTCAAGACCGATAAAATCTTTAAAAAGAAAGCAGTCTGAGCAACTTGAGACAGGGCGGGGGCTAGGATCTGCTACCCAGGGAAAGAGTAAGAATAAGAACTTAAAAACTAAAATGATAATAGAGATAAGAAAGCATGCATTGAAATCCTTGGGTTAACCTTTTTCTAACTGGGTCCTTTTGCACAAGACCATTCATCAATTTGTAACCACTGTAATATTTTGTAAGGTTGGTTTTTTTTTTTATTTTAAGATTTCCAGGCCGGGCGTAGTGGCTCACGCCTGTAATCCCAGCACTTTGGGAGGCCGAGGTGGGCAGATCACGAGGTCAAGAGATCAATCGAGACCATCCTGGCTAACACGGTGAAACCCCCGTCTCTATTAAAAATACAAAAATTAGCCAGGCATAGTGGCACAGGCCTGTAGTCCCAGCTACTTGGGAGGCTGAGGCAGAAGAATCGCTTGAACCTGGAAGGCAGAGTTGCAGTGAGCCGAGATTGTGCCACTGCACTCCAGCCTGGGCGACAGAGCAAGACTCCGTCTCAAAAACAAAACAAACAAACAAAAGAAAAAACAAAGTTTTCCTTCAAAAAATCTGTCGTATTGAACTTTTGATTTTAATTTGATGATACAAAATATTTATAATTGCCATATTTGAATGCCTAGGGAAATGTAAGTTGTTAAATGATGTATTTGTAGTGTGAACTGAATACTTGGAGGGATGCTTATTTAATATTCGAAGAAATGCTATTTGATATATTTATACAATGAATAAATTGGACATTATCAAAGTACAAATTGTAAGACTATTATTTTCCCATGCATTAAAGCTTCTCAAATATTAAAGGATTTATCAATTAGGAGAAACTGAGTATTCATAATTCTAATCACTATCTTTTCAATATCATTTCTTGAGCACTTCTTTTGTGCACTTAGTAACAAGGCAGGTAACTCCCTCATAGGGCAGGGGTGGTCAGTACAAGGATGTCCTAGCATGGGTCGCTCCAGCACAGAGGTCCTCAACCCTGTCTTCATGTTGGCATCACCTTGGGGCTTTAACAAAATGTCAGTCTGAGTGAGCTTGTCTAGGATGAGACATGGATATCAGTATTTATAAAATACTCCTAAGGAGTTTCTAATGGGAATGGGGCTGTTAAAAGGTAAACTGCAGCATGGTATAATTTTAAAGAGTTCAATGGAGCAAGCAGCAATTCATGAACTTGGAAGTACTAATCCAAAGGTGGTTTCAGGCTGCACTGAGGAGATGCAAGGAAAAGGCTTTTTTAAACGGTGAATGAAGAAGTAAAGCAAAGGAAATGTTTGATTTGTTGCAGTTATATACATACAACTTATATATACAAGTTGATATGTTACAGTTACAGAGTTGCCTTATTGGATTTATCCTGTTGGAAAGTTCCTCATTATATAATTGTCAGTGAGTTGAGAGTTCTGATTGATTATCCTTACGTTTCATTTTTCTTTCTTTTCTTTCTTCTTCTTCTTTCTCTCTCTCTCTCTTTTTTTTTTTTATGTAGGAATGGGGTCTTGCTTTGTTGTCCATGCTGGTCTTGAACTCCTGGCCTCAAGGGATCTTCCCACCTTGGCCTTCCAAGGCACTGGGATTTCAGGCATAAGCCACCATGCCTGGCCTCAGTTTTCTTTAAAATAGGCATTTACAAGAAACAGCTCAAGTTAAGCTTTGCTTATGTTTGTAAATCAAGCAAGGTTATGGTCACTTATAAGGCCTCACTTATAAGTGACCTCACAATTTACTTCAGCACAGCTGAGAACCGTGGCCTCACAATGTGAAGAGACAGGTGGAAAAGGAATCATGGAAGCTGACTAGGAATCTGACTGTTAACAGGAGGAGGAGGTTTGAGTAAGGCCTTGAAGGAAAGTTTGATTTTACAGGCCAAGAAGCAGGAGCGCAAGAGGAGACTCCTGGACTGCACCCACAAGAACTGCCTTCACAGCAGGTGCATGTCCTGATGTTTGGAGGCAGCATACTCCCTGGCATGTTCTCTCGTAGGCACAAATCTCTCTCTGGATTCAGAAAAGTCCTGCTCAGCTCACAAGGCAGGGACATCTACCTAGGTCTGATCACCATGAGAAGGCTTTGGGGGCAAGCCACAGTCCTTCTGTTAAAACCAAACGGTGGGGGCCCTCCAAGAATCTGTGTCTGGTGTCTGGTTTAGAAGGAGGCTGGCAGAGAACCCTGGGCACTTGGCCTTGTCTGTTGCTCAAGCAGGATGGGCTAGCTGATGGTCTGCAGTCTGCCACAGCTTGGAGGAGGCCTGGATGTGGGAAAGCGATGCATCAGCATTTAGGTGGAAGCTCTTCCATTTTGGTAATACTCGTTGAAAACCTTTTAGTATCAGTCATTCTGATAGGTACAGGAAAGACAATAGTGAATAGAACAAAGTCCCTGCATTCAAGAAAAAAACCAGATAAGTAAATGGTCACAATCCAATGGGATATGTGCACGGAGGAGGTAAATATGAGATACAAAGAGCAACTAGCTGAGAGTGACAGAATTGTGGAGCAGGCAAGAACACACGTTCTGGAGCAAGACTGCCTGGAAATGTGAGCTTGGCTAAGCTGCTGTACTTCTTTGGGTCTTGTCAGCAGCAGTAAAATGGGAATTAATATTAAATAAAATGATAGGACATAGTATATTTATCTGAGGGTTTCTGTGAAGTATAGATGAGTTAACACAAGTAAATTACTTATAATAGTGACTAAAACATAATTAATACTGAATAAATGTCATATATTTATTATTATTATTTACAACCATCCCCAGGAAATCCAGGAAGCTTCCCAAAGGAGATGTGGGAGTTGAATTTTGAAGGAAACAGTGGTGTTTTGGGTGCTGTTTCCGAATGGCGAGGGCATTCCAGACAGGGGAACAGCATGTGCATAGGCCCAGAGATAGTAGGCAATGCACAGTGTTCAGGGAAGCCCCTGTGATTTGGTAGAACTGGAGCAAGGCATGGCATAGACAAGGCCAGGGGCAAGAGTGGAGGCCACGTGAGCCCCAGATATCTGAGACAGGTCTCAGTGCATTTAGAAAGTTTATGTTGCCAAGGTTAAGGATGCGCCCATGACACAGGCTTAGGGGGTCTTGATGACATGTGCCCAAGGTGGTAGAGTGCAGCTTGCTTTTATACATTTTAGGGAGAAATAATACATTAATCAATACATGTACGATCTACATTGGTTCCATCTGGAAAGGCAGGACAACTCGAAGCAGAGGTTTCCAGGTCATATGTAGATTTCAACATATTCTGATCAGCAATTTGTTGAACGAGTCATCATCAATGGAAAGGAAATGTCTAGGTTACGCCAAGAGGTTGTGGAGACATGGGTTTTATGCAGATGAAGCCTCCAAGTAGCAGGCTGTAGAGAGAAGACAGTAACTGTTTCTTATTAGGCTTCAGGCCTGTGTTGATGTTAATGCTGGGGGAGGGTTACAATGAGGCATATCCAATCCCCACTTCCGGTCATGGCCTGAACCAGTCTTTAAAGTTACATTTTAGAGTGTCTCGGCAAAGGAGGAAGTACATTCAGATGGTTGCCGGAGTCAGGGGGGGTCTTTGAATTTTACTTTTTGTTTACAGCCCCAAGTGGAGGCTGGGGAGTATAGCCATGGCCCCACTGGCCAGTCTGCTGATCCCCATTGAGTTCACAAATGTATTTTTGGGATATGCATATTCTGTGAACATTTAGCAGCTCTGTGGTCTTATGTTCACAGTTTTTAAAAGGGATCTTTTGTAATAATAGCTTGCATTTGAAGGACATTTTATTTAAATAAGATTTTAGTTTCATAAGTCGAGGCCCCAACTAGGATGCCTCCAACTTGGGTCCTTGGTGACCCAGGAATCTTGAATCAGAATTCTTCCAGAGACTAAATATATCCCCACCCATACTGGCATGTCTATGGTACAGCATGAGCTGCAGGATATATATCTCCATTCTCATGATATATACATACACAAGCTTTAGAAACACGGTAGAGGCACCAGAGAGTGTGTTGGCAGGGCCTGCCCCACATATGGCGTTCCTTGTGCAGCCCCACTGTGCTCTATGCTTAGAAGAGCCCTGTGCTTGGTGTAACATACTGTTATTGTGGTTTTGAAATTCTTAACTTTTGAGCAAAGGGCCCACATTTTGATTTTGCACCAGGCTGTGCATAGCATATTATGTAGTCAGTCCTGTATGGGGCACTGACCATTAGCCTTTTTTTCCTGATTGGCAGATGGAGAAACTGAGGTTTAGAGAGCTGCCATCTTCCTGCAATGGGGAAGCAGCAGAAGTGGGGAAGTAGCAGAACCAGGCGAGGGCCAGTTTGGCTGACCATCTTTTTATTGTGCATAGAGGTGGCCAAGTGCCATATTTGAGTTTTTGGGAAATGCATAAGTAATTTCCACACTAGTCCTCACTAGTAGAGCCCCTTTCTGGGGTCCCTGCTGTGGGTTTTTTGAGGCCTTTTTTCCAACAGCAATGGACTTCTCAGTACCTCCCACCTAGGAGTGAGGCTCCGGGACTGGCCAGCACCCGGCCTGCTGAGTTAATGGTTAGCTGGTCCTGGGGAGGGGAGAGGATGGAGCCAGCTGACCTACCCACTGGGGTGGTGAGTCGAAGCTGGATTCTAAGGCCTGCACTCAGGCTGCCATCCGGGGTGCCCAGAGCTGCTGCTTACCCACACATCGGGGCTAGGACCTGGGCTGCATGATCCACTCTACCAGGCCAATGCTTATGGTGAGGGCTGGCAGAGACCCTCTGCTCTCCTTGAATGTCCATTCCTAGGGCCTTCT
Organism: Nomascus leucogenys; assembly: GCF_006542625.1. NCBI lineage: Eukaryota > Metazoa > Chordata > Mammalia > Primates > Hylobatidae > Nomascus > Nomascus leucogenys. The sequence continues at coordinate 37,060,363 of NC_044398.1, read as the reverse complement.
CTCAGTTCCACACCCAGAGACCTCTTCAGGGCAGCATTTATGAGGGCAATTTCATTTCACAGTGGGCCACCCCAAAGGAGTGACATTTACGGTGAGTTCCAGGCCAGGTGAAGGAAAGGCCCCCCTCCCACCATGTCCCTCAGGCTCTACATGTCTCACCTGCAGACCAGCCCCTCCCTGACCAGAGCACCAGGTTTGCTCCAGGATGGGTGCAGAGGGCAGTGGCTGGGGTTCCCTATAACTATTCCTGTGTAATTGCACAGCTCTCCCATCCTCCCACCTCCCACTCATAGAATCCCAAGGCTGCAAAGGCACCTCATGGTTGCATAGCCAAAGCGCAGCATCCCCATTGGGTAGCTGTGCAGCTGCCACTTGCATGGAGCTACTGAGGGGGCAGCCTTTCCCCAGAACAGCCCATCCCACTCAGGGCAGCTCTGAATGTGAGACAGGCCTTCCTTGCTGTGCTGGCCTTCTGATATCAGGTTGGCTGGCCAGGACTATGTTTCCTGGTGCTCACCATCAGCTGTTTATTGTTAGAGTCAGCCACACAGAAAAGTCTTGGGAGATTGGAAAGTTGATGGGGAAATAGCAGCACACACCTATTGTTGCTGGTCTGGTGGTTCACCCCAATGGCATGAAGCCACAGCCAGGCTGCCTTCTCTGCCTCCTGGCCCAGGTGCGTGTGTTTAACCCTGTGAGGGAGAGTCCCTGCTTCTGCAGGACACCCTTGTCACCATGGTCAGAGGCAACAAGCATGGGCATGGTCTCCGCTGTCCCTCCTGCTTGCAGGTTCCAACTTGCTCACGCCCTTCCCTTCCTGATGGCCTACCTCATAGACTTCAATCTCCAGCATCAGCTGTGGGGACCATAACCTTGCAGAGACCGCTTAACAAAACCACCCCCAGGGCGACATTAGCTCAATGCCCGACAAAAAATCATCTATCTCTTACTGGGTCTGCTTCTCTTGGTAAACCCCAATTGATGCACTCAGATTACACTGAACTTGAGTTCCTTTTGAATGGCCCTTGTGGGCCCCAACTTGAGCTCTGGGTGTCATAAGGAAGAAGCCTGTCCTCCCTCCACATCAGCCCCTCAGATATCACCAGGCAGCAGCACCTCCCACTGTGTTTGCTCATCTCCAGGTCAGAAACTCCTGATACCTTCAGATGGCCTGGAGAGTAGAGCCCTTGCCATAGTGGATGCTCTGGTGTCCAGTCCTGGCTTCACAGCAGAACACCTGGAAGTGAGCTTCAGGGTCCAGGTGAGGTCTTTACTTTCTGAGGTCCTCATCACTGACCCTTCTGCAGGGCTCAGTCACAAGTGTCAGGGCCTCCTAGTTCCTGCCTCTTTTCTTTTCTTCTTTCTTTTTCTTTCTCTTTCTCTATCTTTCTCTCTCTCTCTCTTTCATTTTTCTCCTTCCTTCCTTTCCTTTTTTTTCTCTTTCTTTCTTTCTCTATTTCTCTCTTTTTCTTTCTTTCCTTTCTCCTGACTGCAGGAGAGAGAGTACAACCACAGGAGAAAGCTAACCCACCCTGGATTTGTTTGGTTTTCTTCCCAGAGACTCAACACAAAGCCAGGCTGGAGCTCCCCTTTCTTGTTATTGTCCATCAGGCATCTCAGGCTTGGCAGGCTGTCTGCTGGCCTCAACACTGCAGCTACCACAGACTTCAGCTGCAATGAGGTTGCCAAGGTCTTGAAGTGACACTGCTTCACTTAGCAGCCCCATTCCCCATGCCCCTTGTGCTCAAGGCGGACATGGAGTGGAGCCACATTAGGTGGCTGAGGTTTTTCACATGATTCTCTGTGGTTAACTGGCTTCTGGAGTCACTGAACATTTCAGGACCCTCACCCCCTGGTCCCATGGTTCAGGGCTCTGGCAGGGGTAAAGAGAGGACTAGAAGTTGACCCTCTTTTTGTCTGTTTCTTCACTGCTACCATCCAAGACCTGAGGTTCTGTCCAGTGTCCTCGCTTATCTTCCCAGGGAAGCGATTCAGCCCCCAATTCAGGCCCTTTCATTATAATAAAAAGTCAGTGAGACTAATTCCTTAGATTCTATATTCCCACAAAAGCTAACTAACCTCCAGAACTCTGGGCAACAAGAGCAGAATGCCAGCAGACCCCACCTCACCCTTGGTCCAGCCTGACTCCTTAGCTCTAGGGTTCCTGACCACGTATGCACACTATTTACACTTGATAAGCATCCTCCCACTCCTTAGTCCTATTATTTTATTGATTCTCATAGCTTGGAACAAAGACCTCTTTCAAGACAGACAATCCCAAGGAATCTCAGACATTTTGGGGGGCCCAAAGGAGAATGATTCAGAGGACAGTTGAAGGCTTAGGGGTTGACTCGTGGATGTTTAGTATTGCTACAGACACTGATCTTAGTCAGGCACTGCTGGGAGCATCATTCGGGCTGACAGTGGCATTTATGAGAGCAAATGTCTGTCCCTGCACAATTTCTGTGGGGATAGTTGCAGTCAGGTCTACAGGATTTGCTTAAAAATTTCCAAGACCTGGGTGAATCTGACAGCCTGGACCTCAAAAAGGAACTAGCTCCTCTCTGATTTCCCTGGGACAACTGCGAGCAAGCACAGGAGGCCATGGAGCCACGGGGAGTGTCACTTCAAGTGCCTCCCGGGAGCTCTTGCAGACGCAAAGTGCTCTGCCCTTCCCCATTACCTGTGGTTTCTCCAAGATGTGAGATGAAAGGCCAAGAAACCAATTCCTCTGACTTCTTCAGAGAAGCTGCACAGTCTCTTGAGGTAAGATCTTCATGGAAGGCTGGGGATCTGGGATCTGGGAAGCTGTGAAGTCAGCACCCACTAATACAGGGCTTCTCCTGGAGTCTGCCCCATGGCCAGGGAATCAGGTGTGAGAACAGGTAGGAGACCGCTTCTCCTCTTGGCCCTGCCAGGCCACCCAGGTTCCAGGGGACAGCAGGGTAGTAGCCCTGATTCTCCTTCCTTCCCCATCACTTCTCCTGTCTCTCTCCCCCAAATCCCCAGCCTTGGCCCTTCTGGAAGAGAAGCTAAGTATGTCCGAAGCTGACACCACCCCCAGCCCCATGACCACACTTGGTTTGTTCCCTCACGTATCCAGAAAAAAAAAAGTTTTACTTAACTTGTTCTCTCCACCACCCCCATCCACCCCCACCAACCAGTGGCTCTCTCTCTATGAGGGCACAGTTTTTTCTTTTTTTTGGGAAAATCTAGGTTTGAATTCAAGTTCTTCAATCTGCTAAGTAGGTGCCTTTCACAAGTAAATGATACCTTTGTGCTTTAATTAGATGAAGAAAATCAGAGCCGTGAGGATGATGATAAAAGTACTTAGAAGAGACCAGGCACAATGGGGGCATGTTGTACATATATGACTCCCTTCCTTCCATGTTCGTCCAGCTAGTTCAAGCACAATTGCTCAGTGACTGTCTCCTCATGCCCCTGATCAGAGACACTTCTCTTCTGGAGACAGAAGGGGGCTGGGACTCAGTGAGCCCAAGCTGCCTGCTCACAGCCTCTTATGTGTCCAGGACCCAAGCCCCCACTGAAATGCCCTTCCAAGGAGGCCATCAAAACAAACACCACAGCTCCTAAAGCAATTCTCTCATGAGCTGTTTGAGTTCCAAAAACAGCCTACCATATTTCATAGGAAGGATTATTCTGTGATGCAAGTTTGAGTAACACAACAGCCTCTCCCACCCTACACTGCTGTAGCTTATAATAAAAATTCAGTGATTTAAAAAAAAAAAAATTGGGTTGACATATTGCTATTCCTGACCCAACAAATAAATAACTAAATAAATTAAAAGAGAGAGAATGAGAAAATACAAATGCAATTATCACCCAAGCTCAGGAGAAAGCCTGCAACTGTGTTTCTGAGTTAGCAGAATTTATGGGTCATGATGTTTGTGGTCAGAGGGCACCCAGGGCCTCTGCAGGGCTGGTCAAGCACTTTTCTGTGCCCTTGACTTCAATGAAAGAGAAAAAGGCAATAAGGACCAGGAAGAGGTATGGTCAGATGCAGACACCAGACACTGGGATGGCGTTTACAGCTGAACAGGCCCAGCAGGAGGAAATGAGGCCTGGTATCCAGCGTGTGTAGCTGCAGGCAAGTGACAGCTCGCCTCAGGCCCTGGGTAAAAGGAGTCTCCGTGACCCTGGTGTGTCTGGAGTTGGTTCCTGCCAGTGGGTTCGTGATCTCGCTGACTTCAAGATGAAGCCACGGGCTGGGCACAGTGGCTCACACCTATAATCCCAGCACTTTGGGAGGCCGAGGCGGGCGGATCACGAGGCCAGGAGTTCCGGACCAGCCTGGCCAACATGGCGAAACCCCGTCTCTACTAAAAATACAAAAATTAGCCAGGCATGATAGTGGGCACCTGTAACCCCAGCTACTCAGGAGGCTGAGGCAGGAGAATTGCTTGAACCCGGGAAGCAGAGGTTGCAGTGAGCTGAGATCCTCAGATCGCGCCACTGCACCACGCCAGCCTGGGTGACAAGAGCAAAACTCCATCTAAAAAAAAAAAAAAAAAATGAAGCCGCAGACCTTCGCAGTGTCACAGCTCTTAAACATGGCATAGACCCAAAGAGTGAGCAATAGCAAGGTTTATTGTGAAGATCTAAAGCAAGGCTCCCACAGCCTGGAAGAGGACCCCAACAGTTGCCACTGCTGGCTGGGGGGTGGCCAGCTTTTATTCCCTTATTGTCCCCTCCCATGTTTCGTTTATGCCCTATCAGAGTGCCCTTTTTTCAATCCTCCCTGTGATTGGCTACCTTTAGAATCCTGCTGATTGGTGCATTTTACAGAGCGCTCATTGATGCATTTTACAATCCTCTTGTAAGACAGGAAAGTTCCTGATTGGTGCGTTTTACAGTCCTCTTGTAAGGCAGGAAAGTTCCCCAAGTCCCCACTGGACCCAGGAAGTCCAGCTGGCCTCACCTCTCACTGGCAAAATCTGAGAGGAAGGATCTGCAGCCTTTCTTTCCTGTGTCCTACCCAGAAACATTTCCCACTGGGGAGAGCAGGGCCACATACTACCCTGGCATCTGCCTGTTTTTCCTGCCTCCTATCCCCTAGTGAGACTTGTGAGTCTCCAGCCAGGATAAGAATGGAAAGTAAATTACACAGGGCTTGACACCTAGCAGGTGCTTGAAAAATGCATGTGACAATAGCTACTCATGTGTGGATTTTGTTTGAGCACAGGCCAGGCTCTGCTCCCGGTGCCCTACAAACATTAACTTGGTTCACCTCACTGTGTTCCTGTGAGGCTGGCAGTGTGGTTATCTCCATTTTACAAACAAGGCAACTGAGGCACAGAGCCATGAGTGGGCTCAATCCCAAATGTCTGCTTCTAGCATCTATGCATTGGCCATCAAGTGGCTTGTCCTCTCAGGCTCTGCAATCCCTTCCTCTCCTGGAACCTGGCGTGAGAGCAGAGGGAGCCCCAGCCGGGAAGACTTGGGAAAAGGCCTTTCAGGGCAGGATACCATGAGCTGTGGGAGGGTTTGAAGGTGCAAGGATGTGGTGCATTTTAAACCTGACATATTTCATGTTGAAATTCTCCTCTGACACTCTCCAGATGCAGGAAGCTGTTGAAGTACACATGATTCAAAGCCATCTCAGGTGAATAATGTGATAATAAAACAGAAGGGAGTGAGGGTTAAGTGCTGTGGGACATTTTACCTGCAGTGTGAGAGCCAAGCTGCACATCAGCTTCCCTCACCAGGAATTTGGGAGGCCCTGCTGAGGTTAGCTGCTGGCCATCTGCACTTGCTAGACAGTTTTATCTTTGCGATGTCAAGACATGAAAGACAGGGCAGGCAAAGAAGGCAGACTTTGCATAGAACAGGAGAGCCATGAAACTGTATGACTCTGACAGTGCCTTGGAAGAGGGCATAGTTGCTAAACAATGCCCCACAAATAATAATTCCCTTTTCAATTCTCAACCAATGAGAATCCCAGATTGCCCTGGTGGTCTGGGCACTCGATCCCCGGCTACTCAGCCTGACTCACTAAGCATGTCTGAGGGCCAAAGAGCCACTCTCAGCTGCCAGAATTGGGCCAATAAGTGACCAAGCCACTGCTCAGCAGGCTCGGGGGTCTGCACCTGTATCTTCACTGTCAGGAGCAAGAAGGACTTTTTTTCATGGAGGTCCTCCATGTGTCGTCAGACACATGCCATGGGGCAGGAGCTGCCAAGTTGTTGCTGCCCAGACTCGACTGAGGCCACAAACCTCGCTAAACCTCAGTTTCCTCATTTGCCAAGTGAGACAGTGATGACTCCCCAAAGGGCTGCTCTGGGAGAATGGACTGGCAGGAGGTGGGAGGCCAGGTGGTTGGTGCCCTGGAGATGGAGGAAGTAGACAAGGAGGGAAGGGAGAGATGGCAGAGATTCTCTGTCATCAGGGTTTAGGAGTCTTTATTGCTGATGGGAGATGGGCCCAGGCTGAAAAGCAGCTCATCTGAGGTCCACAGAGGCACCACCATCCATGAGCAGGTGCAGAGGTTGGGGACCAGGGGCTTCCTTGGCATCTTGCTGTACCGTGTCTTGTGCCCAACCCATTCCAGACTCACAATTTCACCACCCCCTATGTCCTCCAAACCCACTCACCTCACTTTGTGTTCACCATCTCCATCTTGCCCAAATCCATCCCCTGTCTTGGGCCCACATCGCCTTCCCATTTGGCAGCCACACTTGCATCTGAGGGGGCTGTCCATTGCTCAACTGCGTCTGGGTTTATTCTTGCTTGTGGGATGGAGAAAATCCCTCCCCCTGGCCAGAGTCCACATGTGGACTGCCCTGTTCTCTTATCCTGCCTCTTCCCCACCCAGTCCCTCTGTCTCCCAAGTCTCCTCCCCACCATGTCCTCACCCCATGCTCCCGCCCACCCCAGGGCCTTCCTGCATGCACTGTGCACCTCAGTTCCTCTCCCCTCTCCTCTTCCCAGGGCTTTCTCTCTCCTTCAGGTACTTGGTCTTCCTGGTGAGAAAATAGCTCTGATATGATTTGGATCTGTGTCCTGCATCCAAATCTCATGTCTAATTGTAATCCCCAATGTTGGAGGTGGGCATGGTGGGAGGCGTTTGGATCACGGAGGTGGATCCTTCACAAACAGCATCCCCTTGGTGCTGTTCTCCTAATAGAGTTCTCACCAGATCTGGTTGTTTCAAAGTGTGTGGCATCTCCCACCTGTTTCTCGCTCCTGCTTCTGCCATGTGAGATACCTGCTTCTTCTCCGCCTTCCGCCATGATTGTAAGTTTCCTGAGGCCTCCCCAGAAGCAGAAGCCACTATGCTTCCTGTACGTCCTGCAGAACCAGGAGCAAATTAAACTTCTTTTCTTTATAAATTACCCAGTCTCAGGTATTTCTGTACAGCAGTTCCATAATGGACTAATACAAGCTCTAGCATGTGTTGATGTGTGGGCACACCACAGGCCACCCTTTCAGGGCCTTTGCCAAAGCAGCACTTTTTTATTTTGAGAGAAGGCCTTTCCCTGAACTCATATCTGCCTCCTTTTCCTACTAGAAGAGGCAGGAGCCTCTGTAGCCCAGGAAGGGGCTGAGTCTGGAATATCGAGTCCATGGTGGCTTACTTAGCACTGAGATTCTGTGGCTCTCTGTCACCCTAGAAGAGCAGCTTTTGTGTATTACACCTATCATGTGAAGTGGCGAGGGCAGAGAGTCCACACCTCTTTGTTCTTCATTCTGGTTACATTCTGGATTCATGGCATCCAGAGAAGGCCTGAGGCTCCCTGATTCGTGTCAGGAACAGAAAGGGGGGCAGAAGGCTGCTGAGTGAGGTGAGCAGTGGACGCCCTCGGGCTGCAGCTGGGCTGGGATTGCACACACTCTTGGAAATGCAGACAGAGCACACACAGCTGTGACACTGGGAGTTACAACCACTGAGTTGTGCCCCATCTCCTCCTTGAAGTGGGGTCTGAATCACAGTCTAGTGCGCAGGTCTCAAAACCAAAGTGCCTGGATGGGCCAGACCTACTTTCGGCCCCTTCAGCTCCATTTGTGCAAGCCAGCAGGGAAGACCTACACTCCCACACCCTTCTCTGTCGGGAGAGCAGAGGCAGCTCAGGCAGGTCCCTGAAGAGGGTGTTCGAAGATCAAGCTCTGTCTTAAAGCATGAAGGGCTCCCCAGGTGGGCATAGAGGAGTTTGTGGGGCAGAGGTGCAGGTGAAAGTGTGGAAGCTTGGGGACAGTTGTGGCATGTTCAGGACCCAGTAGTTGGTGGTCTTCATGGGAAGTGTTGGGAGAAAGAGCTCAGGCTACAGGGCAGAGCAGAGTGTGAGCTGCTAAGGGACTTCCACCAGGTTGCCTGCTGCAGGAAGGATAGGGAGCTCTTCCAGAGGAGAGCCAGAGGGCAGGGGGGCCTGGGGCTGGGGGAGGGAAGGAGGCTGTAGTCACACACCAGCCAAGGGAGGCCAGCCTGAATGAAGGTGGTCTATGGCTTGGGGGGTGCAGCAGGGACAGACAGATGAGATGCAGCACAGCCTCCTGCCTGCCATCTGCTACCCAGGAACCTGAATCCACCACCCTCTCAGGGTGGAGCTCACACAACAGCAGGGCCTGCATTGGTCACAGATAGCCATGGGTCCCCCCACCTCTTGCTCCTTCCATTGGCCTCAGGCTCTGGAGGACGGCAACAAGCAGGGGGATCATCCTCATGGTGAAGAGGAAGGGCTGTCAGTGTCCGGGATTGGTTCCTATCCCTTTTGGAAAACTCCAGGGACCCACAGACTGGTTGGGTCCTGAGTGCTTCAGTAACTCCCCAGGGGCCTTGGGCTGGGTTCTTCTTCCCTCTGTGTTGCCACCATCCAGGCATTGGGGTCTCCCTGACCAGGCCCCTCATTCGCTGTTATATGTACTCGTCAGGCACACACTGGTACTGGGCACTGGGCACTCTCTCAGGGAGGCTGAGATCCAGTCTTTGTCCTAAGGAACCCACATGGGGCTAGGCTGAAGAATAAACACACACAGAAAAATGTAATGACACACTGTGGTCAGAGGGGGAAGGAACGGAAGCAAGTGCCTTTAGAGGAAAAGGAGTGAGGACTTACTGAGAGCGAATCAGAGAAGACATCCCCCAGCGGCTGCTTTGAAACCGAATCCTGAGAAGCCCATGGGAGTTGTTCAGGTAAAGAGTGAGGAGAGGTATTCCAGGTGCGTGGACAATTGCAGGACAAGCCTCTGAACAGGTAGGGCACGTGTGCCCTGGGGAGGCAAAGAACAGTGGAGGGGGCTGCAGCACGGTACTCAGGGATGGCAGGGGGGAAGCCGGAGAGAAGCCAGGCCCCGGTGAGGCCTAGCTGAGGCCCTGGTGAGGCCCTGATGAAGCTGTGATGAGCCCTGGTGAGGCTCTAGTGAGACCTGGTACAGCCATGGTGAGGCCTTGGTGAGGCCCTGATACAGCCCTGGTGAGGCCCTGGGGAGGCCTAGTGAGGCCCTCATGAGGTTCTGGTGAGGTTTTCATGAAGCCGTGGTGATGCTCTGGTATGTCTGGGTGCCTGTGTCAGGGGTCATGTTCAGGGCCTCAGTGTCCCCAGGCCCAGCCCAGGTTCCATCACAGAGCAGGCATGTGGGGATGACCATCCCCTAATAGAAGTGGTGATCTTTTAGTCCCAGTGCTGTGGGCTCTCACATCCCCTCCTCTGGGGCTGGAGTGGTAGTTGGGAGGTCCAGACCTTGCCTGGGCTCCTGCTGGCCATGCCCCGCTTGCTGGCTTGGGCCTGCCTGCCTAATGGAGGAGGACCCCTGGCAGGCAACACAGGCCCTTTTTCTTTGTTAATTACTACCTGACATTTTAATGTTCACATTTAATTACATTCTTCACCACTTGGTGCAAAAAAACCAAAAACAGTTGAAGCCTTGGAGACCTATAAACCAAGTAAGAGAGCTTTGTAAAGCCCTTTGAAGTCCCTGCTGAAGCCCAAAATGTGTTTTCTCTTTGAATGTGCTGATTGTGTGATGGGGCTTTTGAAATGAGGAAAGGACCTGTGTGCACATTCACACTAAGCCCCCGCCACCAGCATACACACACGTGGGTTGGAGACACCCAGAAACCCACTGCCGCCGTGCAGGCCCCCTGAACCTGTTTTTTTTTTTTTTTTTTTTTTCTGAGAAACAGCAGGAGTTAACCAGAAGAGTGACGGTTGTGCACGGACGGCCCTGGTTCACAGTCCAGCTCTGCTATCCCTAGCATGACACCTGGGTGAGTGACAAAGTTTCCATTTCCTCCCCCACAAGGCAGTGGTGATGTCCCTGAATGAGCAATGCCCGCAGAGCCTGCTGTGTAATACTGTCTAATCCACACTAAGTGTCTGCTTTAATCAGGTGATTTGCTACATGTTTGCCAAATTGCAAGTTAACTTTATATGCTTTAAAATGTTTTCTATGAAATGAATTCACTTTCCAGAGAAGAGTCCTCCCTGGGACACTATCTTATTCATTTTTATGCTGTATAACAGAATTCCTAAGACTGGGTAATATATAATAAACATTTATTGGATCATGGTTCTGGAGGCTGGGAAGTCTAAGATCGATGGCCTGGCATCTTGTGAGGGCCCTCTTGCTCTGTCATAGCATGAAAGAAGGGAAAAGAGAGGGCAAGAGAGAACAAAAGATCAAACTCGCAGCCTCAAGCCTTTTTTATAATCAGCGTTAATCCTTTTATGAGGGAACAGCTCTCATGACCTAAACACCTTGCAGTAAGCCCCACCTCCCAACACTGATGCATTGGGGATTAAGTTCCCATCACATGCTTTTTGGGGACACATTCAAACCTTAGCAGACACGGTTTGCTCATTGCTCCAGCACTGCAGAGCAGATTTGGAGCAGTCAGGTGGGGAAGCTCGCTTTGGGGTGCCTTCACATAACTGCATTTCTGACCTGCCCCATGACAGTTTTGCTGTTAAGATGCTTGTACACCTGACAGCAAGGTCCTTTTGAGGTTGGTCTACAGTTCATGCTAGCCAGACTCCCTGGCTCCCTCTTTATTTTCTGCTCCAGTCTGGGAGCAGAAAGGAGTGGGCCACTGTGGCTGAGTGCATTTTCCAAAGATTGCACCAGCAGCATCTCCTTCCCACATGTTCTTCTGCAATGAGACTTTGCTACTCTCCCCACAGGATGGTGAGGCCAGGCCCCTCCACTGTGAATCTTGGCAGGCTGTAGCCACTCGCTTGTAACGAATAGAATGCAGTGGAAGTGAGGCTGCGTGATTCCGGTTGGGTCAGAAGAGACTTTGTTGGTTCTCTTGTGGGATACTTCCTCTTGCAACTCAGCTGCCATGCCATGAGTCCACACCCAAGAGAGTGGCAGTTAACAGACATCTGGCTAAGTCCAGACTTGCAGTATTCTCAGCTCAGGCAGACAGATGAGTGAAGTCATCTGAAGATTCTAGCCTCCAGCTGAGTCCCAGATGCCAGAGAGCAGAGATAAACCATCCCCTCAATGTCATTCAAATTCCTGACCCACAACATCCATGACTATAACAAATTGACTTTTGTTTTGCACCACTAAATTTGAGGTAGTTTATAAACGGTGAGACAGGCATGGGGATGTCCAGACAATATACTGCTAGAGGTCAAACTGGGAGGTGGGTGATGAGTAGTGACCAGTGTGACCATGTAATTTATCCTTAAACCTGGAGCAGTTTGAGAGTGAAGTGAAGGTAGAAAAGAGACAGAGAAAGACAGATAAACAGAGAGAGAGAGAGGAACAGAGAGAGAGAGAAAAAAAAGGAGATCCAGATATCTATGTTTCTCTATTTGTATCTCAATGCCAATAGGTATATCAAAATAATAGGCACAAACTGGAATTATCTTGGATCCCTGGTCACCCTAGGGATGGGCTGATTCATCACTGACCCTCTTTCCTTTTCTTCCAGCACTATAGAGGAAAAGCCTGGCCTTGGCTTTGGAAGATCTGGATTTATGTCCCTGTTGAGTCATTTTACTAGCTGAATGACATTGAATACATTACCTAGATAATCTTCCCAAACCTCAGTTTTCTAGTCTGTAAAATAGAAGTAATAACTCTTTTTTTGTTGCTGTTCAGCCTTTAAGCCATAGCAATCAACCTTTTGCCCTTACAATGACTGCTTCAGGTCAAATCCCAAAGGCTCTGTTCAGTTCTCACCTCTCTGGCCTCTCTGGTATCCAGCCCTGCCAACTGCCCTTTTCTTGCAGTATCTTCCTTTTAGTTTCTGCAGCATCTCTCTACTGGTTCTCTTCCTGCTTTTCTGGCTGCTATTTCCCGGTTTCCTCTATGGCTTTTCTTATTCTGCCCACAGTTTAATGGTTGGGCCTCCTGAGGACTCTGCCTAGGTCCAGTTTGAACAACAGAGAGAAAATAGACTAAGCAAAAATAGCAAAGCCTGAAGCACCTGTGGGTCTATAACAAAAGATCTAACATTTGTGTTGTTGGAGTTGTAGAAGAAGAGGAGAAAAAGAATAGGGCTGGAAAAGTACTCAAAGATAGAATGTCCCAAAACTTCTCAAATTTGTTAAAAGACACAAATCTACAGATTTTTAAAGCTAAGTGACCTCAGCAGGATGAGCCATAGAAATCCATATCAAAGCACATCATAGTCAGCCTTTTGAAAACCAAAGACAAAGAAAATTGAAAGCAGTCAAGGAGAGGTAACACCTGAGATACAGGGGAAAAACAATTGGAATGACCATGGATTTCTCATCAGAAACCATTGAGACCAGAAGGAAGTGACATTACATTTTTCAAGTGTTTAAGGAAGAATATTTTCAACCTGGAATCCACATTGAAGGGATAATATACTTCAGAAGTGAAAATATCCTTCAGAAATGAAGGAGAAATAAAGATATTCTCAGCAAAAACAACTAGAGAATTTATTGACAGCCCATATATCCTAAAAGAATAGTTGAAGAAAGTTCTCTGAACAGAAATAAAATAATAAAAGAAAGGACCTTGGAACATAAGAAAGGAAGAAGGAACATGATAAGCAAAAATATTAGCAAATACAATTGACTTTCCTTTTCCTCTTGAGTATTCTAAATTATTTTGACCGATTAAAGCAAAAATTTCATCACTGTCTGATGTGGCTCTGAATATATGCAGAGAAAATATATAAGACATTTATATTAAGAAAAGAGAGAGATAAATTAAAAGAAGGTATTTTTTCTATACTTTATGCAAGCTGGTAAGACGACATTAAGTACATTGTGATAAGTTATGTGTGTATATGTATACATATCTATATACATCTAGTAATACTTAGAGCAACCACTAAGGAAAGCTATACAAAATGATACACAAAAACTAAATATAATCAAAATATAACTCTAAAACTACTTAAGTAGCCCACAGGTAGGCAGGAACAAAAGAAAACTAAGAAATGCAAAACAGAAAACCAAAGAATTAAAAAGGCAGATGTAAAACCTAAAATATCAATCACTTCATGAAATACAAATGGGTCTAAATATATCAATTAAAAGACAGATACTGGCATAGTGGATTACAAAGCACTACTCAACTATATGCTATTTACAGAAAACTTGCCTTCAACCTAAAAATGTAGATGGGCTGAAAATAAAAGGACGGAAACCATATAACAGGCAAACATTAAAGAAAGCAGGAGTAGCTACATTAAGATCAGATAGATTTCAAAGCTAAGAAAATTACTAGAGACAGGAGGGATATTATATAGTAAATCAACCAAGAAGACATAGCAATCCTAAATGTTTAATGTTCAAACAACAGAGCACCATAACACATGAAGCAAAAAATGATAGACCTGAAGGGAAAAATAAACAAATGCCTGTGGTACTTCTCTAGTCTGAGAAACCATCACAGCCAAGAGGAGCCTAAAGAGATGTGACAACTAAAAGTCATGAATCCTAAATGCAATACTGAAACAGAAAAAGGACACCGGGCAAAAGGTAAGGAAATCTGAACAAGGTATAGACTTGAGTTAAAGATAACGCATCAATATTGGTTCATTAGATGGAACAGACAAAACTGGGTGTGGGATAGATGGGGAGGCTCTGTACTTTATTTGAAACTTTTCTGTAAATCTAAAATTTAAGAGTTTTTTTTTTTTAATGGCCAAAAAAAAAAAAAAAAAAAACACCCAATACCCTTCTTTCGGATGTCCAATCCAAGCCCTGTGGATTCTACCTCTGGATCATCTCGTCCGAAATGCCACCTGTCAATTTCCACTGGTCCTCCTCGGTTCAGGGCATCCTCATCTTCCGCCTCCACTGAAGCAACAACTCCTCACAGATCTTCCTGCTTCCAATCTTGCCTTTCTCTTTTCTCTGTTACCCAAACCCATAGGCATGTCCTTTTCAGATCATGAATAATATTCCTAAAACACAAACAGGATCAGATTCCCCCCTTGTAAAATTCCTTCAGTGGATGTCTACTAACTTCAAGGGAAAGGCAAGGACCCTTGGATCTTCCAAATCCAGACCAGGCTGACTGCTCTAGCCTTCTTCCATCGTCCACAACACCCATTTTGCACCCAATGATCTAGGCACTGGGAGCTACTCACAGTTCCCCTGACCTGACAAACTGTTGAGATATCCACACATTTCCTAGTGCTGCCTGCACCTACATAAATTGCCATCTGCTTTCCTCATGTCCCAACTACTGTTAAAACCTTCTCATCTCTTATTACTCAGCTCTACTGTTCCCTTCTTGCTCTACAGAAATGGTTCCAGGCTCCAGTTATGACTCTCCTCTATGTCCCAATCAGAACACATTTGGTTCCCATTAGAGTCTCTAGAACAATCTAATCTTGCATTACATTTTTCCCCTATAGGACCACAGCTTGTTGAAAAAAATGGACAGTCTCCCTGGTACCATTTGTTTTTGTATCCGCAGCATCTATGGCATTGAGTACATAGAGTCCTTGGGATGACCAGCAATTGAGCTGTGGGCAGAACAAGAACAACCAGCAAAGGAGACTGAGAAGCACCAGCCAGAGAAGCAGGAGGAGAACCAGTAGAGAGAGAGCTGCTACAGCCATCAAAGGGAGGAATGTAGGTGTCTGGTTGAGTTGGGCTAGATTTGTTAGGTCTGCATGAGCCTCAGGATGACCCTGTGAGAGCAGCCCAAGTCACCCAGGAGAGCCAGCAGAGCATCTGAGTATGACATATGACCCCCCTACCACCACTCTCGACTGTTCAAACTGGAGAAGGACTGAAAGCACGTGGGCAGCCAAGCACCTTTTATGGGCTTCTGGAAGGTCATCTCAGCCACAGCATCAAGTACACCACGTGATGCTCACTCACAGTATGAGCCCCCATAAGGAAAGCAATGACCCCAACACCGAGAGCATGGTAGGGTCCCATCTGCTCCCACATGGCAGACAGGCCTCGAGAATGAGCATGACTGGGTCTGCCAACCAGATGCAGATGTAGGGTGGTATGGTTGAATCAGGCAGATGGCTGTAGGATCAATTCTCCATCTCACCATTTTTTTGCTGGGTAATTCTGATTAAGTTAGTGAACTTCCTTAAGCTTGCTTTGTACCATGGTGACAAAACATCCACCTTACACAATTGCTAGAGCATGCAGGTGAGGAAGGACTTGACATCTATTGTAGCTGATGATAAAGACACACTAGTGCACTCTTCTTATGCATGTTCTTAGTCTTACAGATGTATGCCAATTTTGAATATAAAACCTATATAGTTGATGTTTACTTTTTGGATATCATAATGACCCTAAAGCCCACAGGATATACAATATGAACATTCATTCCTTCAGCTAATATTTATTGAGCATCTGTGCTAAGTACTAGGAAGGCAATAGTGATTATCCAAAGGTTACATTTTCTTGTGTGTTGAAGGTGCTTCATTGAGGAAGACAAATGTGTGAGCTTCTAGGCAGGAGAAATGACATTCACAAAGACACATACTGTGTATAATTGGAGGGTTAGAAGACGGCAGAAATGAGAGATAGCAGGGAAGTTGCACAAGGGCCGGGGGATGGACCACAGAGAGTGTTGAATGCCACCCTTGAGATAGCAGCCCCTGTGGGCCATGGGCAGGACAGTGACAACTGACTGCTTCCCTTCCTTCTATTTTTTTTTGTCTACTTTTAGTGTTTAAAATTTCATTTAATTAATGAATCAAAGTTGGCAACAAAAGATTTTGCTACATTTGCCTGTCCCATTTCTTGACAATTCTCTCTGAGGAGGAGCACTGGGATACTCGTACTGTCTGGCATCTATTAGGTATTGTTTAATATCTGTTCAAATGAACAAAATGTACTCGTATTGAGTTGAACCAAAGTGAAGCCCTTTGGGACAACTTTGGAGCAATAGTGGATTATATTATTCTGGATGACTTATGAAAAATATTTATCCTTAATCAGTCTTAGATGAACCGAAAATTATTCATATTCAGTTCAGTTAATGGTGGTTATTTAGCTAAGTCTTGATTATGTATAACGGACAGGAGCTAGTCAACAGATAACGATGTGGCCCTGGGTTTCCCTCTGCCCCAGCCTGAACATACTTTTTATGAAAGGACACTTTCCTGTTTGTACAGCAGCCAAAGACTCACATGTGAATTCTTTATACACACTGCAAGCAATCCAAGCATCTGACTTCCATTCTTCACTCACAGCTGGGAGCAAGTGCGAGAAATCAGTGAAAAGCTGGAGGTTTGTTAACAGGGGGTTTATTTTGGCACTTGGTTGCAATTAAATCCAGTGGGTTAAAAGCTTCTGAATGCATTACCCTCTTTTAAACAGGCCACTTTTAGAGTGTTTCCACAATGAACAATATTCATCACCAATGTTATATATGGCTGACTTTCACCCTCAAATAATACCTTCTTTCCTTGGAAGGAAAAGCAAATTTCCCATCATTATAATTGAATCCAAACATCTGTCACCCACAAAGGCATGGTTTTAGAGGTTGATTAATGGATATCTGGTTCACGGAGTACACAGAACCACACTCATTTGCAACAAATTTACACCCACACCCACACGCTTAGGCACATATACCAATACACATGCCCCAAATGCGTTCCTCCAAAAAACACTTTTCCATTTTCATTTCTTTGAATAAAATTAAGACAACAATAAAGAAAGAGATGTAGGCAGAATAGTAAAAAAGCAATGACTTGGAGTCCAGAGACCTCAGGTCTGATCATGACCTTTGACGAGTAACATAATCTCTCCAGCTCTCAATTTCCACACGTGAAAAATATGAATGATGAAACCACCTCCATCATTTAACGTTTATAACCCACCCACGACCTGACATGTTCATGCGTTTGTGCCTTCGTGTGAGAGTTCCTCTGCCAACTGTATTCCACGAGACCTTCATCATCTTTCAGAACTCAACAGATATGCCACCTCCCCAAAGAAGCCCTCCCTCGTTCCCCCCAGCAGAATCAGCAGCTCATTCTCAATCATTCCAGAAACCTTGCATGCAGTCAGTTTTGTTGCAGCTTTCATTGCATAGTACAGCAACCACCTCACCTAAGAGAACAGAGCAGGTCTGATTGTTTTCATTTCCATGGTGGAGAGAAAAGGAATAGCACATGAAGTTCTAATAAAAAGTTGAGGGGAAAAAACAATTGAATGAGTAATTACTTAAATGACACAATATCCTCATATGGCATAAGAAAAGCTCCCACCTGGCCTTCAGTCTCTTCCCCTCTGCAACGCTGAGACCTTGGTCTTGCTGAAATCTGGTACTAGTCCCATCATGCTCTTGGCCCATCACCTTCAGGATACAGTCCAAATTCCTCATCAAGGCAACCTGTTTCCGTCTCTTCACAACTGAGTTGCCACCTCTTCTGCTGCTCTCCTCCCATCCCCCACCACCTGCTATGTTCTAAGATACTCAGCCAAGGTTCCTGGCACGCCATGATCTCTCTTACCTCTGGGTCTATCCCTCTCTCCTACAATCCCATCCACCTTCCTCACTTAGCCAATCCCTACCTGTCTCGAAGACTTACCTAAGATGATTTTTCCTCCAGGAAGCCTTCCAGGATCCCAGAATCCTCTTATTCTCTGCCTGCCAGAATGCCATGGTTGTCTCTAATAGGACCATCTGTTTGAGGGTCTGTGGGCTCCTTGAAGACAAATCTGGGCCCTGCTCACCTCTATCCCCTGCCCCATGCCTGATGCTGACTGGCCACTCAGTAAGCATATCTTGCTGTGAGTGGGTGGGCAGATGAATGAAGAGTCCAAGGTGATCAGAAGAGGGTCAGATTCTATAGGGCAACTCTAAAGCATGTGCATGCCACACCACCAGCTGAAGGTTTCCTTCTTGCCCTTTGAGGAAGGTTATTTTCTTCTAGACCTTAACCAGCTTCTGAGAAAAGCATTCTTAAAATCCCCCATTGTAGCTATTAGTTTTTCAAATTCTCCTTGTAATTCATTGTATGTGTCTGTGCACATATGCCTATATTTATATAGTTATGTGTGCACAGACACATACACATAGTCACATATATATGTATGTATTTATAAGTACATATTCAGTAAATACACATTGAAGCTATGTTGCTAGGTTTCTGCAAGTTTTAGATTATCTTAACTCTGCAGTAGAGCCAGACCTTGCTTAGATTATTTCTTTTTACCCCCTCCCCTCCCTCAGCACACACACTTTTATTTTCAAACTTTGTGTTTAGTTTTATTTGGTTAACTCTTTTGGAGGCAGCTTGTACTAAAATTTTAAAAATTGAATTTGATTGTGTTTTCTAGTGAGATAATGTAATTCATATAGGTTTATTATTATTTCTGCTTTTTAATGTGTTCCATTTCTTGTGCTTTTTTCTTTTTTTGCTGCCTTTTTCTACCTTCTTTTCTTCCTTCTGCTGGATTAATAATGCTAGATGTCTTCCTTTTTCCTATTATTTGCTTTGGAAGTTGGAGATTCTATTACAATTGGGTGGAATGGATTGTCCCCTAGGATTTTCACTTTACAAAATCACATTTATATTTTCAAGCAGTATCCAAAATTATTCAGTATATCTGTCTTCATTCCAAATATGACACTGCTCTTAGCATGCTTCAAATGCCCTTCACACACCCCTGCTCCATTATGTGTGTTATTGCTCTATAAGTCTAGTTCCATATTTATTTTTTCTATCAAGAATTCATTGCATCTACCAACATAGTTTATCAATTTTTTTAATCACCATTTCTTCTTTTATTCTACTCCTCCGAATTTAGCTTCCTTCTTGCTAAAATTTATCTTTTAATAGTTCTTTCTGTGGAGGTATAAACTCTCTTATTCTTGTATGTCTGAAAATGCCCTTAATTCAGATACTCTGGAATGACAGTTAACTGGGTGCAGAATCTAGGCTCACAGCTCCTTTGAAGATGACTTTCCATTTTCTTCTCGCCCCTATTGTGGCTGATTGGAAGTCTGCTGTCAGGCTGGGTATAATTCTTTTGTAGAAGTCTTAGTCTGTTTAGGCTACTATAACAAAATCTTACAGGCTGGGTGGCTTATAAACAACAGAAATTTATTTCTCACAGCTATGGGGGCTGTGAAGTCCAAGATCAAGGCTATGGCAGATTCAGTGTCTGGTAAAAGCCTGTTTCCAGGTTCATAGATGGCACCTTCTCACTGTGTTCTCACATACTGTGTCAAGAAATCTTTTTGGGATTTACTTTATAAAAGCATTATGGGCTGGGCATGGTGACTCATGCCTATAATCTCAGCATTTGGGGAGGCTGAGACAGGCAGATTACGTGTGGTCAGGAGTTTGAGACCAGCCTGGGCAACATGGTGAAACCCCATCTCTACTACAAACATAAAAATTAGCCAGGCATTGTGGCACTCACCTGTAATCCCAGCTACTCAGGAGGCTGAGGTGTGAGAATAACTTGAGCCTGGAAGGCAAAGGTTGCAGTGAGCCAAGATCGTATCACCAGTTGCCATGAAGTGAAGTGTGTGATTAACCTTGTATACAAGGTCCCTCACTTGTTTTATCTATGTGTTTATTTTATTTTACCATGATTTATTTATCTCCCCTCTCCCACAGAAGAACCACTCCTGTGTGTTTAATGTGTATTATTTTGTTCTTATGTGATATTAAAACATGTATTGTTTTCTGAACATGTATTTTTAATTTATGGAAACGATTATATGTTACATATGCCACACATATTGTTGTGTGCACATCAAGTTCATTACTTCCAATTGCTGCATATTAATGCTTGGTGTACTCCAACCAAGTGTTACCAATTCATTTCCCAGTAGCCAATCTTCTCTATCTCCTTGACACTACAGATAAATCCCACTTGTATTTGTCCTTTTACTGGATTGGGAACATTTCTTTGAGATATCCCTATTCCTATTTCTATACACATATCTATCTATCCATCTCTCTCTCTCTCTGTCTCTCTCTCTCTCTCTCTCTCTGTATCCATCTATGTCATCTACCTATCTCCAGGAATATACCTAAATTAACTAGTGCAAGATTGCCTTTCAGAATACTAATAGCTTTTACTTCCACTAGCTATGTATGAGGTTCCTATATCCTTATATCCTAATGAACATTTGATCCTAATCAACATTCGGCTTTATCCAATTTTTTTAATAGTGTTTCCTTGCTATATATCTCTGTGTGGAATTATGCATAAATTTTCCAATGTTATTTTCCATTTTATTAATTGTGTCTCTTACTGTGTCCAGTTTATTTTCACCTAATCTACTGAACTTTCAGTCTTTTACTTTAAAGATTATATTTTTCATTTCATGGGCTTATTATTTTTTCCATATTCACTGGTTTTTTATTCATGTTCACTAATTTTTGTTTTATAATCAACTGGCATTTTGATCAATAGTATTTCTTTCATTATTTCTTGGAGAACTGCTTAACATCTTCATTTTTAAATCCAAATTAAATTGTAAGCCATTCTTCCCCAGCCCCATATTCTGAATTGACTTGACTTTGCTTCATTTTTTCTGATTCCTAGTGTACTATATAAGTCAGTTTGGCTATCTCCTTCCCCTGATCCAGGCAGGGACTGCTGTCTGCTTGTCCATGCATCTCTGGTACCTACAACAGTACCGGGGACTCTAAATGTGTAGCTTCCCAACACACTTGCTGAATTGATCAGTGAATGGATTGGTCTATGTTATCTTCATTTCCTCTGAGTGAATCCTTCTGGTTGTTTTGTTTGTTGGATGATTGTTATAGTGGTAGCTTTCCTCGTGTGCTACAAATTTCCTACTGTGCCCATGGAGTGGTATTGGTTTTTGTTTTAGTTGCCTTTTCTTGTCCCTGCATTCACTTCTCCTGCCTGGTAGTTTTGCTGTTGCCTTTACCCAGCCCCTGGGTTTTCTGCAGTATCAATGCTCTCATATTAGTGGCCCACGGTTTGCACCCATAGAGATATAACTGATCCTGTGCCCAGGCCAAAGCACAGCTTGTCGTTGCTCCCAGAGGTTGAATGGATACCACCTTTCCCTCCCGCTACCCCAGGGAAACGTTCATCACCATCTGCAGCCACAGGAAAACCACCTCAGGCTTGATTTCGTGTCTGTGTGCCCGGAAGTCCAATGAACTTGTGAGTTTCACACAGGGAAGCTGGCTCTGGACCACTCCCCAACAGTAGGGTGAGCTTGGGCCTTGTTTCCAGTGGCAGGTGGCTTTGTGGGACCAGCATCTATTTCTGCAGCTTCAGCCTTGGGCCATGTGAGTTCACATTCTGTCTCTTGTCAGTGCCGATGCTTATTTTGCTTGTGAGTGTAGCTCTAGCTTTTCAACATATTAAATATATCCCTAAAATAACTTTTTAAAACCACCTTATCGTCACTTTGATGAGTTTCACCAGACTATTTTGAAATTTGAAGATCAAGTGTTGATCTTTTCTTTCTCTCTGCATTTTAGCTCCATCACCATCCTCTGAGCCCATAAAGGCTGGCAGAAAACACTCCAAACATCAGACAACATTATCCCACCTCGAATACTCTTGCATCTGTTTTCTTTACCTCCTCCTTTTTCACCGGGCATCTCAGGCATCATCTTCTTTGAGCAGGATGTCTAGGTTTTGTGCCTGTATTAGTCTGCTTAAGCTGCCATAACAAAATAGCACAGACCGAGTGACTTAAAGAACATAAATTAATTTTCTCACAGTTCTGGAGGTTGGAAGTCTGAGATGAATGCAGTAGCAGGTTTGGTTTCTCCCACACTCTCTCTCTCTGTGGCTTGCCGGTGGCTGCCTCCCTGCTGTCCTCACATGGCGTTTTGCCTGTACACACACCCTCAGTGTCTCACCCTTGTCTTATAAAGCTACTAGTCAAACTGGATTAGGGCCTACCCTTTTGAATTCATTTAACTTTATTTCTTCCAAAGATTCTACCTCCAAATACAGCCACATTGGAAGTTAGGGCTTCAGCATATGAATTTTAGGAGGACGCAATTCAAACCATAAAACTCCTACTAAAACCCTATGTTATAATTGAACAGAAATAATGAGGCAAATAGATATTCATACATTTGGTCTTTCTCTTCTTTTAGTCAATGGTCTTAACAACAAGAATGAATCAATGTCTTTCGTGATTTGAAGTTCATAAGCACCATCCCCTTTGCCAGTATGCTGTAATGTTCAACGATCTCTGTGATTGTGTGTTATGAGTGTATGGAGGTGGTGTCCATTGAGGCTTAACTTCAAATTATTTTAGTAAGATTAAATGCTGGTTATCAGTGAAAACATCACATTACCTTGGAATAGATGTTCATTGATAACTAGATGTTAGCCAAGACCCTTTGCATAACTAGATGTCAGCAAGCAAGTGCCTGTAGCATTTACAGCATATGTTTACTGTTCTGCATGGAGAAAGCCACGTTTTCCAATACTCCTCATGATTTCTGGGAAGAAGTTAAAATCTCAAGCCCTCCCCCTTTGAGGCTCAATGTTAGGGAGTGGAATAAGGAGGATCCTATTGGGGAAAGATGACAAGAACGAACAGGGGAGTGAGTCCCTGATGGTAGATGCGCCGCGAAAGCAGAGAGAGAGGGACTGGCCATCCTGGCCCAACTAAGGACCTAGGTGGCCAAGAGAAGATGTGGATGAAGCTGACAAACCTGCTGTCTAGTCTCCATGGGCATGTCTCAGGAACATGTGTGAGTGTAAGGGTGTCTCCATGTGCATGTGTGGGTAGGTAAATCAAAGTAGCCATCTACCTGAGTAATTTAACACTGGGAGTCCAGGCGCATTCCCCGGGGATCCTCCAGTGCTGAGCATCACTAAGCAGGTCAGAGAGCCCCTACCTGTCTCGGGTCCTGAATCACTGTTGCCATGCACCCAGAACTTTCTACATCTGACCAGGGCTTCCCAAACAGTGTCTAACAGCAGGAGAGATGCTCAGAAGAGAGTGGCACCATGGTAGATGCTGGTGAAAGTAATTGTCCTGCCCTGGGGCCTGGGCCAGCCTTTGAAGAGTCTTTGGATGATCCAACCCCAGGGGTGTGGAGTATGCTACTTGGGGAGGAAAAGAGGAGTATGAACACATGCTATTTTTAAATTTAAATATTAGAAGCAATGAGACTTTTTTTGTACACCAAGCTCATGAGTTGCCACTACTATTTTGAAGTCAAGGTAATCAAGGCAAAAATATTTATTTATGGATCAAATGTGTTTAGTTAGCACCTATTTTATGCCAGAACCTGAATTAGGCAGTGGGTACACAGAATCAACATGGCCTCCCCACAGGGAATGCCCAGATGGGCAAAAAAACACCTTAATCATCTGTGCTGATGCCATGTGACACATGCAGTGTGATGATGCCTGCAGGGCTGGGAGGGACGGCTTTTTGCAAGAGGTGGCCCGAGGGTGGTGACAGGGTTTTGAGAAGTAAATAAGAGCTGATCAGGTAAAGAGAACAGCAGAAGAGGCTCCCTTTGGTCAGGTATCAGCCAGGTGTCTTTATTTTAGTTCTCTGAAAGGAAGTCTTTCATTAAGTGGGTGGGACTCAGCCCATCTGTGACCACCGATGGTTCCAGGGGGACCTGGCAGTCACCCACCCCAACAAATGTAAAATCTGCAGCTGAGGCATCTGAATGTTCCGTGAACTTCCGCATTGGAACTGTCTATCCTGTGCTCAGCACGTTCCTCCACACGTGGGAACACTTCCCATGAATCTGGCCAATCTGGAGGTGGTGCTGGAGACTCAGAGACCTCCCCACACCAGCCTGGCAGGCCCCTCTGCCCAGAGTGGAATGCACCTCAGGTGGAGCCCGATCACTGGCTCCTGCCCTCATCTGCTTTTAATCATCCCCTCTCCGCAGTACATCCCATTATGTTAACAAAACATTTTTGCAATTGCCCAGTGCTTGCTGCTGGGTCAGAGAGCTCACCTCTATGAGCGAGGTTGGAAGGATGATGCATCATTGCCTGGGCACATTAGTAAATCAAGATTTTTCTATGTCTGGGCGTGCTGCCCTGGTGCTGGCGAGCCCTGCAAGGGACCTATGACTTCCAGAGCAATCTGGTCTGTATCAGTTGAGCACTCCCTGGGCCTCAGCTGGCCAGCAGGATGTTCTGGCAGAGGTCTGTGTTCTAATGAGGCTCTGTTTGTCTAAAGATCACATTTTGGTACCCTCTGGGGAGGCTGCTAACAGAATCAGGGAGCATCCTGGATCCTTCATCCCACAGTTTCTTAAGTTGCTGTCAACAGGACTTTGGCAAAACCTGCTCTTCGATTCTCCAAATAAGTTACAGAAAGAGAAGCTTTCTGTGCCACAGCCATGTCAGCAACCAGGCGACCGCCCCAGGAAGCCTCTATGTCCCTGGCTGAGGAGTGCTACATGTAAGCCGGTGTTGTTTGAAGCCAGAATCTTAGCATTAGGATGTGTTGGAAAGGGAGGCATTCCAACACCACCTTCTTATTGTGGTGCTAGAGTGCCCTGGGAGTTTTCCAAGAAGCAGGGGCATTGGTAAGAAAATGTGCAGGTGGCAGATGACTGTCCTCCCCTCTGGGGGAGATGAGGACAGGATGCTGAGGGAGCGGAGAGCACAAGGGGAAATGTGTCCATCAGTGGGCTCAGCTGAGTGTCCTAGGAGTTCTTGTGCTGATCCCTCGCATCCAGGCCCCCACTGTGAACTGTGTTTTCCAAGGATTGAATATACTTCCCTGGCAGAGGGACGAGGCAGGAAGTGGGTTCCGTTGGACAGGGTGCAGGCCATGTTCCTTAACACGTGCCATGGCCCCTGGGGACCCATGGAAGGCTCCTACCTCCAGTCAGACAAGCTGTATAGACGCAGCTATATTTATTAAGCTCGTTTTCTATGACAGATCACCAATGGCTACTGAGCTTACAGCTCCTCCCATGGAGTGTTGGAATCTCTCTCAACCCCCTAGGATCTGGGCTGGGCTGTGACTTGCTTTGGCTAATGGGATAGTAGCAAATGTGGCACAAGCAGCGACTCTCTTCCTCACTCGCTTTCGCCATTGCTGCTCTTAGAGCCCTCCTGCCATGCAATTAAGTCTAGGGAAACTTCTGGACAATGAAAGACAGGAAGCCCAGCCCCCTCCTCTTCTTCTTTCTCAGCCATTCAAATGCACTTTTGACATCGCTATCAATCCACCAGTATGACTCAGGGGTTATGTTTTTGGTTTTGGTAAAATGGAAATGACCTCCCCATGTAACAGCTTAGGGTGTGTCTGTTATCCCCACCAGACTACATACTAGATCCTCAAAGTATGGAATATGTTCATTTGTCTCTGTAGCTCATGCTTACAGCAAAGGAGCTGACATGCAGTAGGTCTTCAATATACATTTATGGAAGTAAGACAGGATGGAGGGAGGAAGGGAAAGTGTGAGGAGGGAGGGTCCCCACCAGGACCCACACACAACATTTTTAATGTAATAACTACATAAACAGTGTTGTCAGGACTTCTTTAACACAACTTCATAAAATCTCAGATTGGGAAGAAACCTTGATATTCATAGCTGCTTTTTCACAATGACTTTTCTTTGCCTGACTCACACGACGGTATTGTGAAGCAGTCATACAAGATCATTTTCATTCCCATCTGACAGTGAGGAGAATAGGGCAAAGGACTTAAATGACTTGCCCAGCATCGTGAGACTGTTGTGTGTGGATGGCAGAACTCAAGCCAGGATTTCTAACATCAAACATCCCCTACCATTCTACCTAGGGGTCCTCAGGGTCAGTGCTTCCTGTGTGCCAGTTACTGGAGTGACACCTTCAAAAGTTTTGCCATTTCCACGTACCACTTGCCACTGTCATTTTACTTATTTTCTTTACATAGACGCATTTTAACTTTGGTGTATTTATTAGATTTTGGTGAAGCTTTTTTATTTTGAGATAACTGCAGTTTCACATGCATTTGTAAGAAATAATACCTAGAGATCCTTGTACCGCAGTTCCCCAATGTTAACAACTTACCAAACTATAGTACTATTAGCACCAGGATATTGACATTGATACAGTCAAGATACATAACATTCCATCACCACAAAGTTTTTCCTATTGTCCTTTTGTGGCCACACCCACTTCCCTACCACTCCCAGACCCTCCTTATCCTTGGCAACACTAATTTGCTCTCCATTTCTATAAGTTTGTCATTTAAAGAATGTTACATAAATAAAATCTTTTGGTATGTCTAATAACCTTTTGAGATTGGCTTTCTTCATTCATCATCACTCTCTGGAGATTCATCCAGATTGTTGTATGTTAGAAATAAAAGTTAAATAAACTTCCTTTTCATTACTAAGTAGTATTTGGTGATGGTATTCCATTGTCTACCTATTCACCATTGAAAGACATCTGGGTTGCTTCCAGTTTTTGGCTATTGAAAATAAAGCTATTATACACATTTGTGTCCAAGATTTTGTGTAGATTTGCTTCCTTTTATCTGAGAGAAATGTCCAGGACTGCAATTGGTTGCATGGTAGTTGGATGTTTAGTTTTTGTAAAAAAAAATTGACAAACACTTTTCAAGAGTGGTGGTAGTGTTTTATATTTCCATCAGCAATGTGTGAGTGACCCCATTTCACCAGATGCTTGCCAGCATTTGTATGGTCACTATTTTTTTTTTTTTTTTGCCATTTTGGATAGGTGTGTAATGATATACCATGGTGGTTTTCATTTGCATTTCCCTAATGGCTAATAACCTTGAACATCTCTTGATGTGTTTATTTGATAAATGTGTATCTTCCTCGGTAAAATATCTCATGACTTTTTCCCATTTTCTGATTTGATTGAATTTTTTACTATTGAATTTTAAGACTTTCTTATGTATTCTAGATACTATGATGTTGTCATACGTGATGTTTGCAAACATTTTCTTTCAGTCTGCAGCTTTTAAAAAATTATCAATAGGCTTTTTGTAGAGCAAAAGTTTTTATATTTAAGAAGTCCAATTTATCAATTTTTCAATTTACGGGTTGTGCTTTTGGTATCAAGTCTAAGAATCCTTTATCTCATCCCATATCCTGATGATTTCCTTCTATTTTCTTTTAAGTCTTATAGTTTCATGTTTTATATTTAAGTCCTTTATTTATTTATTTATTTATGTTTTTTTTAGAAGGAGTCTCACTCTGTCGCCCAGGCTGGAGTGCAGAGCTGTGATTTAGGTTCACTTCAACCTCCACCTCCTGGGTTCAAGTGATGCTTCCCTCAGTCTCTTGAGTAACTGGGATTCTAGGTATGTGCCACCATGCCCACCTAATTTTTGTATTTTAGTAGAGACGGGGTTTCACCATGTTGGCCAGGCTGGTCTCAAACTCCTGACCTTAGGTGATCCACCTGCCTCAGCCTCCCAAAGTGCTGGGATTACAGGTGTGAGCCACTGTGCCTGGCCCATGATGTATTTTGAGTTAATTTTTGCAAAGGGTGTAAGACTTAGGTTGAGGGCTTTTGGCTTTTTTTTTTTTTTTTTTTTTGCCTATGAATATCTAATTACTTTAGCACCATTTATTTAAAAGGCTCTTTTCTGCAATGAATTACTTCCACATTTCTGTCAAATATTAGATAAGCATATTTTTCTGGATCTGTTTCTTGGCTATTTATCCTATTGTATTGATCTATCTATGTGTCTAGCCTTCCACCTATACCACACAACCTCAGTTACTATAGGTATACAATAAGTTTTGAAATCAGATAGACTGATTCTTCTCACTTGATCATTCTTTAAATTTTTAAATTTAGTTATTCAAGTTTTTGTGCCTTTTCATTTAAATTTTGGAATAATTTTCCCCTGCCAAAAAAAGTATAAATCTTGCTGAGGTTTTGATAGAATTGCATCAAATCTGTGTGTCAATTTGGGGAGAACTGACATCTTCAGTTTACTGTATCTTCCAGCCTATGGTATGTCTTTCCATTTGCTTAGATCTTCTTTGATTTCTTTAATCAGTATTTGTAATTTTCAGCATGCAAGCCCTATGCATATTTTGTTAGATTCACATCTAAGTATCTTATTTTTGAGCAATTATAAATGGTATTGTATTTGATATATTTGTTTAAAATAAAACTTTGTTGTTCCATAAATGAAAAACAGTTATCACTTCTCATAAAATAGGGAATAACTACAAAATCTATAAAATTTAACTGAAAGAAAACACACTTTAAAAAAAAAGGTCTGTGTGCTTCGTAAAATCAGCACATGGACCACCAATGGTGCATGCACCACACTTTGGAACGCAATCAAGCCTCCAGTGGTTCATGACTCACCACACCAATAAGACATTCCTAGAATATAGCTGTGAGTGCCTTACGTAAAAACCCTCAGGGCTGGGAAACTCACCACCTCGGCAGCTCATTCTATAGTCAGACAGTTCTGATTGTTGAGAACTCCTTTCTTTGGTTGAGCTGAAACCTATAGTCCTATGATTCCCACTGGTTCCAAATTCTGGGGTAGAGGGCCCGATGGTGCTGGTGCCTTCAATGTGCCTCCAACTATGACTTGGACAGTGTGCTCTCCTTGCCTGCAGGACGCTACTTTCAGGAACTGGGCAGTATTCGTAAGCCCTGGAGTCTTACTAGCTGGCTTCAGATGTCTTGTCTACCGTCAGTGCCCCAACAGCCCTTCAACTGGCTGGGACGTGACCATGACATCAGCCTTCAGTTGTCCCTCTGTCCCACCATGCTGCCCAGATCTGGTAGACCTCAGGCATGTTTATTTTTGCAGCCCAGGTATCCTCTCAGGACATGATGGAGGAAATAAATCAGTTTGCTCTTCAACCCACCCTCAAGTGAGCAGGGGACTCTTCCAGAATCTGGGGACAGATTGAGGCATAAAGTGCAGCCCCCGCCCTGCAGGACTCAGAAACATGTGTTGGTGGCAATCATGCACTCATGAATCACCAAGGCTAACGTGAACTCTATGCAAAGAGCTGCAGGCAACCAGGGGAGGCAGCAGCCACGTTTCCCTGCAGTGCAGGGGACATCCAAGAGTGCTTGATCTTTACAAGGACCTAAAAGCTAGAGACATTTATTCCCATTCTATAGTTAGAAAACTGAGACTTATACATAGTTTTCCAAGATCGCAAAGTCAGTAAATGACAGAAATAGTTTTGGCTTTCAAAGTCCTAGCCCCTTTTTCTTATTAAGCAAATGGAAGGCTCTCAGTACTTGTTGAATGAATGAAAAGAGGTAGAAATGAATTCTACACTGTCTGCCAAGAAGTTTCCTCAGAGGCAAGAAACAGCAATTGTGCTCATGCATCCTTCCGTGGGGCTCTGCAGTACTCCTTCCCGGCTTGCCCTGGGAACCCCAGTAGAACACCTGTACCCACAGCCTGGGAGGAGCCCCTCCTTCCGTGGGAGGCCTGGAGCCTCTTGGCATTACCCGGCTAGGCTGTTGATTTTGTTCAGTCACATTCACCCAGGGAATGACTTTGATAGACAGTTTTGTCTGAACCTGGCCTTCGGAGGCTGGGGGCTAATAGGAAGTATGTAAGAAAGCCTGGGGCAGGGGGAAGAGCAGCCCCAGAGTTCACAGCACGACATCTGCTGCCCAGAGAGGTGAAGTACTTTGTGCAAGATACACGTCCATCATACAAGGAGCCAAGATTTGGACCTGAGGTTTTCCTGGGCCCTTCCCACATACCCCCGGCCTCTGCAGAGATTCAGAGGAACGAATGGGAAGGAGCAGCCAACCCGACTGCAGGGTGATCACAGAGGAGGGTTCTGCTGTGTCCTGTGAGGCTGCCCTAGGGCCCCTGGGGCAGAGAGCTCGCGTGTGTCTCTGACTTGCCTGATGGTTACTGCCAGGCCGCCTTGCCTGCCTTCAGAGCTCTAGACAGAGGCCCCTTTAAACTTCCTCCTCGGCCGGGCCAAGACGCTGCAACAACTCAGCGCGGCTCCCAGCGAACCCCGAGTGAACCCTCGGGGCTTTATTTTCATTTCTTCTTGGCAGGACGTAACTTCCTGCTTCTAAGAAAAACATCTTTAAACAGAGCCACGAATGGTTCCAGGCTGTCCCGCACATCCCCCGCTCGACGGAACAACAGCGCGATGAGCTGCGTGGAGTGGATTGGAAGCACATGGGGCCTGTTTCCTTTCAAAATCCCCCAGGAGCTCAGCCTGGAGGAGCCAGGGTGTTTGATAAATCATGCTGGAACTTTTATCAGGTCCAGTGTGTGTGGGCAAAAGCCAGAAGGGGAGGGAGGGGTCCCCTAGGGCCCCCAGAATCCAGGCTGACTGGAGGCCTAGACAAGAGGAGGAATCTGAGTCTCGAGCACCTACTGCATGCGCTGAGGTGCTGGCTCATCCAGGGCCAGTGGGAGAAGTGCCCCAGGACCTGCCCTGAGCCCTGTGGAGACAGAGACACAGCTGTCATAGACCAGGCGCCACTGGGGAGTGTGGCAACTAGGAGGAAGGGCTCACTGGCTAAGGGGGCTTGCTTCACTGTTACCTGTGCACTCTCCTAGTACGTGCCTCTTCAGACCAAGCAGAGGGGAATTTGTGCAAGCCCAGGAGGAGCCTTCTGGATTCTCTTCCTTTCTTTTCCTGAAGTACGGGTGGATCAGGGCCTGGCCTCAGCCCAAAGCGTCAGGGAGCTCAGAGGGAAGTTTGGCCTTGGGTCCTGGGGAAAACATGGAGGCATGGAGTAGGGCAGGGAGGGGCAGTGAGGAGCCGAGGAAGGAGGCTCTGGGAGTCTTAGGGGTCTGGGCAGCATGGAAGTGAGAGGTGAAGCCAGCTGATCTGCTGGGTCAGGTGGGGACTTGGAGAACTTTTCTGTCTAGCTAAAGGATTGTAAACACATCAATCAGTGCTCTGTGTGTAGCTAAAGGTTTGTAAACGCACCAATCAGCACTCTGTAAAAATGGACAAATCAGCACTCTGTAAAGTGGACCAATCAGCACTCTGTAAAAATGGACCAATCAGCAGGATATGGGCGGGGCCAAATATGGGAATAAAAGCTGGCCACCAACCCAACCTCAGTAACCCTCTAGGGTCTGTTTCAACTTTGTGGAAGCTTTGTTCTGTTGCTCTTCACAATAAATCTTGATGCTGCTCAGTCTTTGAGTCTGCACTATGTTTGTGAGTTGTAACACTCACTGCCAAGGTGTGCAGCTTCACTCCTGAAGCCACCGAGACCATGAACCCACCAACACCATGAACCCACCAGGAGGAATGAATAACTCCAGACACACCACCTTTAAGAGCTGTAACACTGGCCAGGTGTGGTGGCTCACGCCTGTAATCCCAGCACTTTGAGGGGGCTGAGGTGGGCAGATCACAAGTTCAGGAGATCCAGACCATCCTAGCCAACACGGTGAAACTTCATCTCTTTTAAAAATACAAAAAATTAGCCGGGCGTGGTGGCAGATGCCTGTAGTCCCAGCTACTTGGAGGCTGAGGTAGGAGAATGGCGTGAACCCGGGAGGCGGAGCTTGCAGTGAGCTGGGATTGAGCCACTGCACTCCAGCCTGGGTGACAGAGCCAGACTCCGTCTCAAAAAAAAAAAAAAAAAAAAAAAGCTGTGACACTCACGACAAAGGTCTGTGGCTTCACTCCTGAAGTCAACAAGACCACGATCCCACCAGAAGGAAGAAACTGGACACATCTGAACATCTTAAGGAATAAACTCTGGACACCATCTTTAAGAACTATAACACTCACTGGAAGGGTCTACCACTTCATTCTTGAAGTCAGTGAGACTAAGAATCCACCGGAAGGAACCAATTCTGGACACAGAAGCATTACTCTCTCTGAAGGAAGCCTGTGCTTCTGCCCCTGGGCATCTGAGCCAGCTCCACCATGTTTGGCTTGGAGGAAACCTCACCAGGAAGAACAGCGCAGCTCCATTAAGCTGTGGTGGGGGTGTACAACTGGCCTGTGAACTGTCATGCCTGGATGTTGGTCACATATAGGTAGTTACCAGGTTTGTAACTTAGCTTATTCTTATAAACAAACATTCTTTACAATATATAACATTCCTTGCGTTATTAATTTCCTTGCAATCTCTAGAAAGCAGTATTGTTCCTAAGAATTTTATAGAGGCTCTTATGTAACAGGAAAGGGGCTGAGAGCAATGGACTTTGGGATTAGAGCGCAATGGTTTCAGTGGCACCTTCTTGGCTGACTCATTTTCAGTCTCGGTTTTCTTACCTGTGAAATAGAAACAAGGACACCTACCTTAAGGATTTGGTGTGAGGGTTAGTTATTTATGGGTCCTTATTACAATAAGGTGAAGGTGACTTTAGATACATAAAAGAATAAAGTGGCAGAAGAATAAAAGAAGGAAGGTAAGTATAAGAGAAAACAGAAAATGTATTCAGTAATAACTAAAAACCACATACCATAATAATCTTTCATTTTCTGAGGGTAAAGAATATTTTTTTTTTGAGATGAAATCTTGCTCTGCTGCCCAGGCTAGAGTGCTGATGGCACCATCTCGGCTCACTGCAACCTCTGCCTCCCAGGTTCAAGCAATTCTCTGCCTCAGCCTCCCGAGTACCTGGGATTACAGGCACCCGACACCAGACCTGGCTAATATTTTTGTATTTTTAGTAGAGGCAGGGTTTCAACATCTTGGCTAGGCTGGTCTTGAACTGCTGACTTTGTGATCCACCAGCTTCGGCCTCCCAAAGTGCTGGGATTACAGGCGTAAGCCACCACACCCAGCCAGAACATTTTTATCTCTAAGGATTCTTACCCGCATGAGAACGGGACTCTGCATGCTCTGCAGTTCATGGAGGGCATAGGATGAAGCAGACCAGGTCCCCACAAGAATCTCAACTGTTCTTGGTACCAGGATGAGGTGGAAAATAAGCCTGGTAGTCTTATTTTTTAAATTTTATTCATTTAATTATAAATTGACAAATTACATTTGTATATATTTATGGAGTACAAAGTGATGTTATGATTTATAAATACTGTTGACCCTTGAACAATGTGGGTTTGAACTGCATGGGTCCACTTACATGCAAATTTCCTTCTGTCCCTGCCACTTTGAGACAGCATAGCCAACCCTTCCCCTTCCTTCTCCTCAACCTACTCAACATGAAGATGACAAGGATGAAGACCTTTCTGATGACCCACTTCCATTTAATGAATAGTAAATATATTTTCTCTTCCATATGATTTTCTTTATAACATTTTCTTTTCTCTAATTTAGTCTAAGGATGCAGTATATGATACATAAAACACACAAAACATGTTAATCGATTGTTTATGATATCAGTAAGGCTTCGGGTCAAGAGTAGGCTATTAGTAAAATTTGGGGGGGGGGTCAAAAATTATACACAGATTTTCCACTGCCTGGGGCTTTGTACCCCTAACCCCCATATTGTTCAAATCTCAACTGTACAATGTAAAATAATTAAATCAAGCTAATTACTGTATCCATCACCTCAACCATCATTTTTGTGGTGAGCATAGTAAACATAATAAATGATAATGTATTACACATTTCAAATTCACTAAGAGTAAATTTCAAATGTTTTCACCTGGTGGTCTTTGTACAAAGATTGTGATGTAAGATTATGAATGAAGTCCCAGGGGAATTCTATCAATTTCTTCCATAAGGTAATCTCTCAGCTTGGAAAAACAGCATCAAGCAACTAGTGAAAGTGATTCTCTGTGCACTCCAGGTCCCCGACTGCTTGCTGACCTGACTTGATATAGATGTTACTTTCACAATACTGAGAAGCATGAAATAGCTGATGGACTTTAAAAAAATCATCCCTATTATATGTCAACAAATTGAAGGCTGTCCTCTCCAACAGCTACAGGATGGGCAGCTGTTCTCTGTTGCTGATTAAATGCAGATCCATAAGCTTTGGCAAGAAGTTGAGTGGAGGAAGTGTTGGTTGCCTCCTGAGGAAACGAAGATGCCTAACAATGACTTAGGCCTGAGTCCTTGCTCAGGGGTGTGTGTGTGTGTGTATGCGTTCCACAATCCTCTATAGAAAATAATTGGGGGAAATTCTCCCCAGATATTTCACATAGGTTCTTTTCTATTCTCCCTAAGTGTCAGCCGGTCTGAGAAATAAAGGGACAGAGTACAAAAGAGAGAAATTTTAAAGCTAAGTGTCCGGGGGAGACATCACATATCGGCAGGTTCTGTGATGCCCCCTAAGCTGTAAAACCAGCAAGTTTTTATTAGTGATGTTCCAAAGGGGAGGGAGTGTACGAATAGGGTGTGGGTCACAGAGATCACGTGCTTCACAAGGTAATAGAATATCACAAGGCAAATGGAGGCAGGGTGAGATTACAGGACTACAGGACCAGGGTGAAATTAAAATTGCTAATGAAGTTTGGGGCATGTATTGTCATTGATAACATCTTATCAGGAGACAGGGTTTGAGAGCAGACAACCCATCTGACCAAAATTTATTAGGCGGGAATTTCCTCATCCTAATAAGCCTGGGAGCACTATGGGAGACCCGGGCTTATTTCATCCCCTATCTACAACTGTAAAAGACAGCTGTCCCCAAAGCGGCCATTTTAGAGGCCTCCCCTTAGGGATGCATTGTCTTTCTCAGGGATGTTCCTTGCTGAGAAAAAGAATTCAGTGATATTTCTCCTATTTGCTTTTGAAAGAAGAGAAATATGGCTCTGTTCCACCCGGCTCACAGGCAGCCAGAGTTTAAGGTTATCTCCCTTGTTCCCTGAACATTGCTGTTATCCTGTTCTTTTTTCAAGGTGCCCAGATTTCATATTGTTCAAACACACATGCTCTACAAACAATTTGTGCAGTTAACACAATCATCACAGGGTCCTGAGGTGACATACATCCTCCTCAGGTTATGAAGATGACGGGATTAAGAGATTAAAGACAGGCATAGGAAATCACAAGGGTATTGATTGGGGTAGTGATAAGTGTCCACGAAATCTTCACAATTTATATTCAGAGACTGCAGTAAAGACAGGCATAAGAAATTATAAAAGTATTAATTTGAGGAACTAATAAATGTCCATGAAATCTTCACAATTTATGTTCTTCTGCTGTGGCTTCAGCCAGTCCTTCCATTCAGGGTCCCTGACTTCCCGCAACAGAAAATGATTTTGGATCCACCAGAAAACACAAACTATGACAGATGACCAAAGCTCTAACATTTGCACTCCTTACTAAAAAAACACAATCGTTTTAGTCTTGGGAATGTTCAGAGCAAGTGAAAACAGTTAAGTATCCCAATCAAAAAGAATCTCCAGAAAGCACCTCACATTTGAACTTGAGAAAGCAAATTTTTAGTGAAATGATTTATTTAAACGAATCTTTGTTTATAAACCTCTTGGGATGAGGATTGTCTACAAAACCATAACTTGAATTTGAGACTAGTTGGTCTTACTTTGAAGCAACACAGAGCTACAATGCTTAGCTGTTTGAGTCACAGCTAGATAGAGATGGCAAACTTCATCATCCACCTAAAAGAAGATGCATGTATTCATATTACATACATTCTCCATACCAGGCAATTATGTAGCCACCTTAGCTGTGAATAGTATAAGATAATTAACAAATAAGTGTTAGAGAAGTGGTAATTGTAAGTTCTAGAATATATTACTTGAGTGCATTAATTTTTTTGCTTTTCTTAATTTGTGGGAATTGCTCCATTCCGAATGAATGAATTAATTTTTTAACAGTAATACCCTTAGTAGTAAAAATCCAAACAATGCTGTAACTATAGAATAAAACCCGCCCTTTCCCTCCCACCCTTCTTGCCAAGGGTAATAACTTTCCAAAGTTTCTGCTTTTACTTTTTCTGGCCATGGTTTTCATAGCTCTAAATAATATGTTCAGGGCCCTAGTTCTTGATCTGCCAACTTTCAACAGTGTCTCTTGGCTCCTATCCATTAAAAAAAAAATTAAATGACATACATCAAATTTTACTCAGCCTAAACTTTGTTTATATATGTGTGATTATTTTAGTTCTCTTTTAGTTTTTTGTTTTACTTTTATGACTTTAAAATATGTCAAAGCTATTTCTTGATCTCTATTTACAGGGCACCCTTTGACTCTCCATGTACATTGAAGGAATTAAAACCTTTGTTTTCCTGCTTCCCTCTCCATCTCATCATCTGTCAGTTCTTTTCTTATCTCAAACTGTAAGGTTTATAATATTTTCATTCTCTTTTGTCGGTATATCATATTTTATCAAATCTAACATGCCACATAATTGTTATATGTTTCATTAAATTAAGAAAGTGCTGTCAATTATACTTTATTGGTTACACAGTACATCCCATTTTCAAGGAGGCTAAAATGTGGGGGGAAAAGTGCTATTAGATTTTATAAAAGATAATAATTAGTCTCCTGTACTTTGTAGGTAAATACTAAAAATAAAAATAAACTACTTCTACAATATTGTTGTGTAATATTTCAGTAGAATGGATTAGGATCATAGAAGAGGGATAGAAGCTTTTGTCACTAAACCAGTGTTACCCAAATGGAATGGTTACGTGTCAAAAAGATTCTCTTTTTTTACAGCCTAAATTTTTCCTAAATCATGCACCATTTTAATGTTCTTCATATTGAGCTTTGATTTTATGTTTCTTTCCTAGACTGTCTATTGTATATATTTTAGCATTAAAAATAATATTTTGTATTCACCTTATCACAAAGATTGTCTGGATCCTAAATCAAAATATGTGTTGTGAAAATTCCACATTTGTCTTCAAACGTTCTTCTAGGGACTTTCTGGTTGGACCAGTTGGTTTTCTGGTTGGACCAGTACTGAGCACCGTTTGCATCTTCATTTTGTGGAAAGCACACATTTTCTCTTTAGGAATAGATCCCTTCTTCGTTGTTTTGTAGTACATCCTCAAGTCATTTTTCTTAGAAGATTGAGAAGAAAGTGTATATTTACAAATCTAGAGATAACTGAACATGTTCATTTTCTCTGCTCCCTCACCAAGCCCCACTGAAATGACAGTAAAGTGATTTTTAAAAGCACAAACTTTTTTTAAAAAAGGACACAGGAGAGTAGTTAATATCAACAAAATGTTGTAAGCTGAAAAGGAGAGGGATAAATGGTAAGTGGCTGAGCAGAATCCCAAACCTCAAATGGCAAATGTCTGAGCAATCCAACCCACCCCTGAACACCCACAGTTGCAAACTGGAGCCCCTTAGTCCACCTCAGTGTGGGGGGAGAGTGAGGAGGGGCTGCAGACAGGGTTTATTAACAGCGTG
The DNA here is from genome assembly GCF_006542625.1 of Nomascus leucogenys. Lineage (NCBI taxonomy): Eukaryota > Metazoa > Chordata > Mammalia > Primates > Hylobatidae > Nomascus > Nomascus leucogenys. The sequence goes on along the minus strand of NC_044398.1, from coordinate 37,022,783 downwards.
TTTAGGTTTGTAGATGTTTCCCTCAAGAATCTGAATATCTTTGGCTGTATGGTCCTATTTATGAATAAATTATGATTAAATATGATTATGATTAAAGAGTCAGGCACAGCCCTGTGCTGATATATTCTGTTCCTATTCTCACTGCTGTTATGAAATTTTTCATTTCTGTGTTCTTTTTATCATTAGAAATTTAGGGAACATCAAAGATAGGTAGGCAGATTGATGGATGGTAGAGATAGATAGATAGATAGATAGATAGATAGATAGATAGATAGATAGATTAGATAGATAGACAGACAAACAGACAGATAGATAGAGCCAGTCAATGATTTTGAACCAGTATCACTGCTGGAAACATTTAAGGTCCTATTCTGTCAAGAGATAATTCCTCCTGGCTCATGGTTCACATTTGCAAGTTTAGCCCATGATTCAAAAACAAAACTATTTGTTGACCTTATGTAGCTTTGTTCATAAACAAGTTACATGAATACATTAAAGGTAATTGGAATGCAATGAAATTCATCAACAAACCAACATAATCATTATGTTACCCTAAGTGGTGGACAGGTGAACATTAGTCTGTGTGTTAAGTCCTCTGGCTATATGTGGAAAACATTGGCTTGGAAAACCCTGACCCACAGTGTGTCAACCAAGAAACAGGACAACGTTTGGATCATGTATCTTTCGATTAAATTTGCAGGGAACAGAAAGTCATCTTTTTAATGACAGGATTCCCTTTCTCAAACCCCATGAGACTATGTCTATATAGTTAATGAGGGTAAGTGAGGGGTTCAAGAGAAAAGCCTACCCCCTGGTCGTGAAGCCCTTTAATGGCCTGGGTATGCTATGTACTCGGTTGGAGGGTGCTTGCATTAGTCACGGGCTGCCACAACAAAACATCACAAGCAGAGTGGCTGTAGCAACAGAAATCTCCTTTCTCACAGCCTGGAGGCTGCAATGTCTAAGACCAAGGTTCTGACAGGTTCCATGTCTGGTGAGGGTAAAATGAGGTTATAAGGTTGGAGCTTTGATCCGATAGAACTGGAGTCCTAATAAAAGAGAATGAGACACCATCCCTCCCTCTCTCTCTTTCTGCCATGTGAGGACATGGCGAGAGGGTGGCCATTTGCAAGCCTGATATTTTAAAAGTCTTCACCTAGTTAGCTGACCCTATCTATGCTCTCTATCCCTCCCTGTGCTGTGCTTTCCTTAGAAACCCTGGGTTTCCTTGGTGGCTCTTGTCCTTTAAAGCACTTCCCACATGCACGTACACAGAATCACACACAGCACACAGACATACACACTCACAGGCACACACAACATGCACACACGCTGAGAGTGACCATTAGCTGCTTAGAGGCAGGTCTTCACCTCTGAACCACCAGTCCCAGCCCACTGAAAATTTCCTTAATGATGTGTGGGAAAGCACATTGCTAACGGTCAATTTCTGTACCAATTAAATCCTATCAAATCTCCAGCTGAGAATAATACAACAAAAACATGTTTCTGCCATTGAATTCCTTCCAGCAGTAGGATTTTTACTCTGATGAGAAAGCATAGTTGTGCTTGAAATTTGCTGAGGGTCGATCTTAAGTATTCTTACTCCAAGAAAGATACGGGGGGGCGGAGAGAGAGAGAGAGAAAAGGAAGGAAGGGAAGGAGGGAGGGAGGGAGGGAGGAAGGAAGGAAGGAAGGAAGGAAGGAAGGAAGGAAGGAAGGAAAGAAATGGCAACCATATAAAGTAGTGAATATATTAACTTGATTGTAGAGATTATTTCACAGTGTATATGTACATCAACACCAAGTCATACATGATAAATATATACAATTTTCATTTGTCCATTATATCTCAGTAAAAATCTCTCCAAAATGATGGGAAAGTGCATCACGCTGGGCTGGAGTGGCAGCAAAGGGCCTGCTCTGCCTGGCGTTTGAGCTGCCTTCTGTCCCACTTGCTACTCCCACCCTGTCTCCAAAGTGCCCAGTGAAGAGCCATTCATCATGTCCCTGGGTAGTTCCACTGCTGGGAGGGTCGGCGAGTGCCTCGCAGGCATCTCCATTGTTGGGGACGAGGTAGAAGTGTGACTGGGAGACGTGTCCAAGAGCCCAGAAGCTGAAACACCAGTGATGGTATCTGTTTGATTTTCCTATGGTCAATTAGCCTTTATTTCTAAATACTTTGGGGTCACAGTGCTTCCATCAAGCAGCCCTTCCAAGCACTGCCCAGCTCTTGAGGACAATGACGGACTTAATGAAGATTGATGGCCCAGGGAACCCCCACTGGGCCCCCTTCCCCACTGTGGGAAGAGGGACTGTGCAGAGCCTTAGGGGGCAGATGCCAGCTGGCGGCTGCATCTGCAATTCCTTCTTGCTCAGACCCTTAGCAAAATTGGCTGTCTTACTGATAGCCTTCATAAGCAGGTGAAAAATAAACCCCAACTGGCTTTGTCTCTTGATCCTAGCCCTGCCTGTCTCCAAACACCTTCCACATGCCCTGAAGAAATTTTCAAATGCAAATACAGCCCCTTGGGTCAGGCCCTGGCTTGATTACCTTTTATTACTTCCTTCGGGATACAAATTGAAGCTGGCACATATGACTTCTGCGATGAGGCCCTGATCTCTTCTTCCTCACTTCCTGCCCTGCCTCCCTTGGCGTTTCAGCAACCCTGAGCTAATCCTAGTTCCCAGCCTGTGCCGCCCTGTCTCCTGCGTGGGGACTACGCTCCTGGTGTCCAGGTGCCTGCCAGGAAGCATTTTCCTCCTTGCTGCCTGAGAAGCTATGATCATCCTCTTTTCCTTCCTAAGCCTCTCCTGACCTCAGCAGAGCCAAATCCCTCACTCCGCTGTCATATCTTACGTCTGTCCCTTCCTATGTCTCATGGGTTTGTGTACTACATTGTCCTTGTTTAGACCTTTAGTCCCTTTGCTCTAATTTCCAAAGGGCTATGTGTTTATTATAAAGCAGAAAGTATAGGAATGCATGTGTTTCAGAAGGGACCTGCCCTGCAACTCTGCTAACGCCAGTGTGCATTTCAGTTTTTCTGTAATTACCTCTCTGTCTCTCCATGCAAGGGATACCCCTGGGGGCAGGGGGAGACACCTCCCACCTGCTGAAGCCGTGCCCAGAAGCAGTGGGAGGTGCAGAGCTAGGCAGAACAGATGCCAGGAACCTACTCATTCTGGAGATTCGTGTCTAACGCCCACAAGCCCCTGTTCCAAAGTCCCCAATACCTGTGCATCTGTCCCTGACAGCCCCACCCTCCTACTGATAAGGTCCTGGAAAAGGGTAATGTGAGACATTACCTTTCATTCATGACACATTCAGTGCACAGAGCAGCTTTCATGCTGCAGATGTTTGGCTGGGATAGACAAAGTGAGAACTCTGATTTTTAAACCCACCGGCTCAACCAAGGTGTGTAAACCCAGACCTCTGACGGGGCCGCGTGTGGCAAAGGGCAGGGTAGGAAAACAATGAGTGGTGGACTCTCCCAGAGCTGGAAGGCTGACTGAGCTGAGATTAAATGCTAGGCCAGTCTGATGCCTAAACACATGCCCTGCCCATTGCTCTGCATTGATCCCCACCCAAAAACAAACAAGAATGAGATTATTCTGATGGGACTCAGTGCCCGGTGCTGGGGACTGACGTGTAGACAGGTTATTGCACAGCAGGGTGGCTCACGTGGTGGTGGCCTCGGTGAGGGGCTGTCAGCTCTTGGGTGGGTCTGTAAGTGCTTCGGAAAGTCAGAGATTGTCTGCAATGTGCTTTGCACACATCATGCGATCCTTCTGGCCTTTTCTAGGCCAGATGGTCATTAACCTTGAACATATGGGATATAGTTGGCTGAATGTCAACAGTTGACTTGGTCTCAAAGTATCATTCATTTGAAGTATTCAAAATAGAATGCACTTAGTCAACAGGGCTTTGTTTTAAAAGTAAACAGGTGGAAAATAACAGATCATGCCTTCAAACACCAGCAGAGTAATAGCACATGACAGTATGACCTATGTGTCACCAGGCTTCATGGAAATAGTCGGCATGATTCTAATTACTCTACATGCTCTGGCCACTCCAGGATGTGAATAGTTTCTAAATGATGTGCATACTCATTTGCAAGGTCCATGGCCAGCCCAGAAAAATCTCTGCCTGAATCACTGAGGGAGAAGCCAAGAGAACCTGGTTACAGATACAGATTTTAAGAACCGGCTTCATCCCACACTTCCCAAATTGTCCACAGGCTTTACAATACCCAAGTTCACAGCCCATCTTCCTAAAGGCCTTCTCAATACCCTCTTGCTTCCTCTTCGATTTCTCATTTCCTTTCCCCCTCAACAGGTTCTGCTGGGAGGAAAATGAGAGTCTGTGGAAGTAGGCCAAAGAATCTTCTGCCTGAGGAACATTCACTGATGCTTCAAGTGCTGGGAGATCTGTGACTCCCAGATGGACCATGCCAAGCTCTTTCCCTTTAATTTCAGAGGCGCACAGTGCAATTTACAGAAAATCCACTCCATGTGTTTCTGATCCATCTCCTAGCAGCTCATCCAAATGTTGGGTTTTAAGGGTTTGTAGATATGCACAATGCATTTGGAGTCAAATTTACAAGCCTTCCATGCTTTCATTTGTATTGAGAGAGGAAGCCTGGTTTTGCCAAGAGTAAATGAATTGGCATCTCTGAAGGTTCATGTTGGGTCTGCACCCTTGAAGCCAGAAGGCTTGAGTGAAAGCTCAGCCTCAGAGAAAGTGCTCTCATCCCTGACCAGATGCAGTTTCAGAGGAGAGGCTTTCACTGGGCCACTTGAAGCCTTCCCATCCTTGGCCTCGGCATATTTCATGCTCATTCGTTACAGCTTTCCTTGGAGCACAGCAGTGTCAGGACAGAATCTCATAGCCCTGAGGGAGCACATCAGTCATGGTCTTTGGGAGTGGTTGTAACGAAGCTTTGAGCCCAGAACTGATGGCTTTGCCTTCTGGTTTTGAGGTGTTGCATAGGGTCTGGAGCAAGAAGAGAGGCGTGTGATGACCCCCAAAGTTAACAGGTTGAATCAGCCTCCACACTGTCAACACATACTATCCACAGCTGCTGAGGTTCAGGGCAGAGGGACATGAGTGAGGATCTGAATTCAGCCCTTCCCACCTTAGTGTTACCAGCCTGGAGGAAGAAGGGAAGGCAACACGGTTTTTCTGGAGAGCCATGCACCAGGAAGATAAGAGGGAGGGGAAGCTAGACCACCCCCAGGACAAAGCAGGCTGCACATCCCTTCCAAGTGGGTCATTTCAGCAAGAGTATGGAATGTGCTGCTTAGGGTCTGTTCAGATCTTTTCCTTGGCTTTGTAACAGATACAAAGTGTCTGTGTAAAGAGGGAAACATGTACATCAACAACGCAAATGCAAGGTGCTGGGAACCACTCTCATTTGTACCGTAGCCATGGGCCCAAAGGGCAGCTGCCACATATGGTACAAAGCCGGTGGACTTGGGAGCCAGGTGAGTCTGGGTTTGCATCCTGAATCTACCACTTAGTGGTCATGTGACCTTAGGCAAGTCCATGCACCTCAATTTCTTCCCCTGTAAAATAGGTATAGCAAAATCAACCTCCGGTAATTGGAAAGGTACAAGAAAACACACAAAGTGTTTCATAGAGGATATTATTATAGGGCTGTTAGCAGATGAGTACAATTCTGCAGCCCTGTGAGCTGGCTAGCTGAGTCAATTGTAGGTGACTCTTTTTCCAATTTGGCCATTAGGCCTTAGTCCTGATAAAGGGAGTCAAGGTGGGCCTTTAAGAGCTCACACAGGGGGTATGTGCAGATCAGGGAAAGATCGTTGGCTTGGGAATCTGAAACCCTGAGACCTAGGTTTGAGTCTCAGCTTTGTGAGTTTAGGCAAGTTGCTGAACCTCTCTGGGCCTCAGCTGCTTTATCTGAATAAATGGTACTTATGACAAGGATTTCATGAGAAAACCCATGTGTGAGTGGATAGAGCACTAGGCAGGGGTCACAAGGCCAGTGCTCACATGAACCAACCAGGTGCAGGAGGGAGAGCCCACCTATGGGAAGAAATAGGGAGTGGAGTCATGGGGAAAGAGGGTTGGGAGAGGGCACCAATGCCGTCACCCTACCAGAAGGAACCACACTGACCATGCATGCTAACCAGAGCAGGCAGCCCTGAGGAGCTAGGATGCAACCTCTGGACAACAGTGCCCATCACTTTACATTCTGTGCAATTATGAAAAGGTCATGGTCAAGGATGGAAATCTCCGCTGGCTGCCCAGAAGTCAGACAGCTGAGAGAACATCAGAAGGGGGCATTTATCAGAGGGTGCATGCCTCTCTGTCACACTGTGGTCTTGGGCAAGCCCTTTCCCTTGCTCAGCCTTAGCTTCCTATCTATAAAACAGAGTGTTGGTGAAGATTAAGAAAGAAGGCAAACACCAGATACCTGGAACATGCTGGTCCCTCAGCAGTTGTTTTGGTTTCTTTCTTCCCCTGCAAAATAAGTCAAACTATTCCGACTTTCTGACGGCTAGTGCAGGCTTTTCTTAATTTCTGTGGCTGGCCAGTGTGGTGGCTCATGCCTATAATCCCAGCACTTTGGGAGGCAGAGGCAGGAGGATGTCTTGAGGCCAAGAGTTCTAGACCAGCCTGGGCAAGATAGTGAGACCCCACCCCCACCTCTACAAAATTAAAAAAAATAGCTGGGCATGGTGGCATGCACCTGTAATCCCAGATACTTGGGAGGCTGAGGTGGGAGAATCGCTTGAGCCCAGGGAGTTGAGGATGCAGTGAACTACTACTGTGCCACTGAACTCCAGCCTGGGTGACAAAGTAAGTCACCTTCCCAAAAAAAAAAAAAAAAAAAAAGTCTGTGGCTATATATATATAAAAGAAAATGTGTAGGTGCAGATGAGGTCAGACTGAAGGCAGCCTCGAAACAGCCCAAGGAGAAAACTTGAATCTGGCCCTGGTGCACTTTAATTTCTCTGCTCATTCGAAATAAAAATGCACATCAATGTGGGTGCTCTCCTGTCTCCCAGGCTGCCGGCCGAGGGCTGGAGGAGGAAGGCCCACTTCCTCACAGGCCCTGCTAGAGATTGACTCCAGGAAGGCCGCTCTTCCATCCCCCTGGCATGTTTTGCTTCTGGAGGTCCCACCAGTGGCTAACAGAGCCCCTATTCACACTACCTCCAAGGAGTAACAGAGCATTTCACTATTGCATGCACAGGCTCCCAGAAATCAGGTTTACAAAGAATTATTTTCTTAAAGAATTTCTTTAAATTCCATTTCCTTCTCTTTCACCTATGCCCAACCCCCATATCCTTGTGATTGAACCAAAGGCTCTGTGGCCAAGCTTTTCTTGGATCGTGTGAATCAAGATCAATAAATATCCACACTGCAGCATGACTGGCCCGGCGCCTCGCTGTGCTCTGGGATAAGGGCCCGGGTTGTGTGAGGCCGTGTGGCCCTGGCACAGGCCTGCCCTGCTGCTATACACGTCTGTGTTGAGTGTGGGCCCCCGGGTCCCCAGCTCCCAGAGAGGAAAGACCCTTCCTGGGGGAAAACTAACCCAGAAGTCACCCCCCTGGGGGTGTTATCAGTCTCAGGGGTTGGGTTTCCAGGGTGAATTTTCAGGCCATCTGATCCACAGCTTGATTTCGAGTAGCTCATGAGCTGCTGCAGGCTCAGCAGCACAGATGAGTTCTTCAACACCAGCACTGTTCCTTGAAAAAGTCAAGAGAAGCCTGTGCTCCCTGTCTCCCCTTCCTCGCTCCCTGTCCTCTCTTTAACCCGCTCCAGTGAGGTGTTCACTCTTACTGTCCCACCAAAACTGCTGCCATCTTGTCAAACCCAGGGGTCCACATCAGACTCAATGCCTCAGCAATGTTTTTTAGTCGATCGCTCCATCCTTCCCAAGCACTCTCATTGTGTTTCCACAGAACCACGGAAGACCACAGGGGTCTGCCTGCCTTTATCTCCCTGGCTGGCTCTCTCCTTCCTGACTCGTTACTGTGGGGGACCAAGGCCTCAGCCCTCAGATCCCACTCTTCATGCATGCGTGCCCCCTAGGCATTTGGGCCTGTGGCTTCGAACACCATCTATGCTACTGGTATCCCTAAATTTATCATTTCAGCCCCAGCCTTTCCACAAAGACCCAGTTCAAGTCATCATTCAAATATCCATTTGGAGTCTCAAACTCAGTATGAAGGTCACTCTAGGTGCAGTCCCCACATTGCAACACAAACCTACTCAAAATATACTCCTCTCTATGCACATACTTTGCTTTCTTTTCTTCCCACAAACTGAAATTGATTTTTTTAAATTTATTTACTTGCTCCTTGTCTGTCTTCTCTGCTAGATCATAAGTTCTACAAGGAAACAGGATATATTTAATTTTGCCTTTGTAGTCCTAAGAACCATCCAATCCACTCAACCACTTGCTGGGTATTTAATAACTGAATGAATAAAATAACACTGACTTTTGTAATGTGAATGTGATTCTCTTTCTAGTTCTCTTTAGATTCTCAAAGGCATGTCTGTAACACTGCTCTAACACATGATAATTTCACTGTTTAACAAAGAGAGAACAGTTTCAGTCTGAGAAACTTGGCAAAACAGTGTCCTGCTAGAATTTAATAAACTTGCTTTGTTTTCATTGTATTTTAAAATATAGTTCCCTTCTACTTATGGCAAGTATTAATAGTTTCCTATTTATACTTGTGGTATAAAGTTTCCTTTTAAATTCTATTTATGCAGGCAGTATGAGTGGATCAATTTAAAGAAAATATTAAGTAAATCATAGAAGGCTGGACATTGGTGCTAGATGGCTGAGGGTAGGGAAACACTGCATGGATCTTCAAGTGTCTGGGAGTGAAGGACCAGATATCTTGAGCCAGACAGGTTTTGGACTCAAATAGTTGGATCCTAATTCATTTAGCAAGGACCAGCTCATCTGCGCTATTTCAAGTTAGAAAGCATACGGAGGTTGACCAGCTGCCTCCCTTGCCAAACAGCTGTCCAGGCCTAGGTAGACATGTAAATATTTGAAGAGGCTTGGATGGGGGTTTGCCCCACTCAAAGGACATAGTTCACACAAGAAAGAGATTCTCTTCACCTTCCCACCTCACCAGGTGCCCTGTGGGCACACATCTGGCCTCCATGTGCCCCCCATGTGGGCAGACCCTGGACCTAGAGGGCTCGGTGGCTGGACTTGTCCCATGACATCCCTGCCCCATTTCTCACACTGGGAGTCTGGCCAGGAGACTCTGACATAATCAAAAATCTAGCAGCAGAGAAGTTATCCTCGGAACCTGGCACCGCTGGGCCTCCCCAAACCACCACCTGGGCAGAGGGAGCTGACAAAGGCTGCAGTTCCCTGTCCTCACTCCTTACACATTCGTTCCAGATGCCCAGAGATCTGGAGCACACTGCCGTGATGAAACCCAGTTGCAAGAGTCAGCACTGGTCCCTCCGCCCATCTGCCTGCAGTTCTGAAGATACAGCCGTATGTGGCAAACAGAGCAGCCACGACCACAAACTGCCAGGACTTCACAATTGGCTTTGTAGTTTTGTCTGAGGGACTGTCCAGGTTTGGAGAAGTCCTAGCCTATCACAGGTTATACTTCCCAGGCTTGTTTCATTACACAGGGCTCTGCAGCCAAAGAAGACCTCACATTTCTGAATCATGAAATCCCTCCAGGACAGGTACATGACGTTCCAGCAAGGCTGAAGGAATCAATTCAACATGCAAAGCACAGCCTCTCCCTGGAGCCAAGGAGCCGGGGCAAACTGGGGCAGCACCTCTGTGGTTGGAGGGCAGAGGGCCTCACACAGAGGAGTCAGGGTGAGGGACAAAATTGGAGGCAGAGTGGCCCCCAGGGAGTGAACAATGAGGCGGATGCCACATAAGCAGGCCCAGAACAATTTTGGTGCCAAGGAACAGGCGCCTTTTAAACAAGCCCCTCCCTAGATCAGAGCCTAGCAATGAAATACAATGAAAATAAAACCTTTGGAGGTGCAGGTGCAGGACAAGCCACAAGAAGAGGAAGGAACACAGAAAGTGCTCCCAGCACCTGAGGGGCCATGTCTTCTAAAGTTACTGGCAGTGCAGCGGCCCATCACCCTCAGAGACAGCCACCTGCCCCTCCCAGGGATGGGCACCAGGCAGCTGGATCATCCCTCTGAATGTTTTATCTGCAGTCAGTGGGTAAGTCTGCCTATGGGCCTTGGCCTTGTTTTATGCCTCTTTGGGCTCACCACTTGTGCCTAATGCCAGGTGCGTATTGAGTCTGGGGTGATGAACCGGCAGGATTTAACTAGGGAAACCCCCTTGGGCCACTCCCTAAGCTATCGCAGGCCACAGAACTAGATATTCAAAGGGAGCAAATTGCTCTGCCCACACCCCTACTGGGGCTGGGTTGGACCATTTGGTGACAGGCGGCGTAACCATCCTGCAGGGGCCTCCCCTGCTCTCCAGCAAATGTGGACTTTCTAGGTCCTCACTTCAGAGGGAAAGGATTGCTTCTTTGACCTCATGGCTCTGCAACATCCTCAAGTGGTGCAGCTGGAAAACCAGGGCCAGAGGCTGCAGAGGGGTGACAGATGTCACCACTTCACTATGCTGGAGTCAGATGGCTGCAGAGGCCAACACCTCTCTGACCACCAGCCAACCCCCTGTGTCTGGGTTACTTTGCCTGGAGGGGGCCACATCGAGGTGCCCCAGGGACACCACCTGGGGCCCAGAATACATCTTGCTGCCTGAGATAGGGCTGCACAGGGCCACCTTGGGCACTAGAGAAGCTATGGACTGTAGCACACAGGGCAGAGCATGGGCTACAGCCCTGGACTGCGTCCTGGGTGAAGTAACAGCTGTGGGCCCTTGCCCTCTTGCATGCCATTCTCACCCTCATAGTGGGGAGGACTTCCCAGTCTCCTGAGTGGACAGCACCTCATCTGGTGCCCAGTACTGCCTGGCCCAGGTCCCTGGATCTGAGTGCTTGTGTGCCGGTCTCACCGGGGACCAAGAGCCCAACTGTGCTGCAGCCTCCGTCCCTGAGATCTGCTATTCTTGCTGTGTTGGCAATCTTGGGTCTTTCCTGAACCCCAGCCAGGGCCTCGACCCCTGTCCTGCCCCTACCTGCCCCTCTCTCCAGGGATTCTGTTTCCATCACCACCTGGTTACTGCTTCTTCTAGGCAGGCCACACCCACTCCAGAGGTGCAGGGCTCTGAGCCCTGCTGCACCTTAACTCCTTTCTGGCCTGGGACCCTCCCCACCTTCCTCTCTGCGCTTTGGCACGCTTTCTCCTGCTACACCTTGCACCTCTCTTGCTGCTCACCTTCAGCTTGGTAACTTGCAGCGACAGTCAGGAATCACTGTTTTCACAGAGTTTTATACATTTACATAACCTGCAAGGGTGAAGCTTGGGCTCACTCACTCTCAAAGAGCATCTGCTGAGCTAGGTAGTTTTTGTAACTCAGATTTATTAAGGTATAATTTTACATACAATAACATTTGTCCTTTTAGATGTACTCTTCAATGAATTATGGCAAATATATATATAGCCATGTAATCAACACCATAATCAAGATACAGAGTATTTCCACCTATTATATTTGGAATAATATTTCATCATCTATGTCCATATAGAATATTTCCTGAACATGCCCCACTGTAGTCAAACCTCTCCCCTAACCTGAATCTCCCTGTTTCTATAGCATTGCCTTCCTCAGAATGTCATATAAATAGAATCAGACAGTGTGTTGTTTTTGTGACTGGCTTCTTTCACTTAGCATAATGCATGTGAGATCTGGCCGTGCTACTGCATGGAATCAGTAGTCGTTTCCTTTTTATTGATAAATAGAATTTCATTGTATGATGTACCACGATTTCTTTATTCCTTCATGGAATCTGCATGGATTCCAGCTTTTGGTAATTATAAACGAAGCTGCTATAAACACTTGTGAGCATTTGTATGGAGTCATGTTTTGCATTCTCTTGGGTGACACCTAGGAGTGGGGTTGCTTGGTTGTATGGCTAGTGCATGGCTCACTCTACAATGACCTTCCCACCACTGCCAGAGTGCTCACCATGGTGGCTGTGCTGTTTCCCCTTCCACCCACAGTGTGGGAGAGCACCAACTGCTCCACATCCTCACCAGCCCTTGGTATGATCAGGATTCCTGTTTAATCTTTCTGACACATCTATTGTGTGTGCTGGGTATTTTAGTCTTTTAATGTATTCTATAATTGGGTCTCAATTCTGTTAATTTTATGAGAAAATGGAAACCTCACAATATATACACCCCAAGAAACAAGGTTACAATTATCAGTGTATTCCAAAGTGGCCGTTTGACAGGATGAGTGCTCTCGCAATTGCATTTTGTGTCAGTGGAAGCTCGTGGCTAAGGAACAGAGGCTTGGTCGTTAGATGGACCCAGATGGACCCAGATGGAACTCCACGAAAAGACCTGCTCACAAATGTTTATGGCAGCTTCGTTCATAATTTCCAAACACTGGAACCCACATGGATGTCCATGAGTAAATAAGCAAATCATGGTACATCAAACAATCAAATGCTACTCATCAATAAAAAGAAAATAACTACTGATCCATGCAGCAGTGTGGCTGAATCTCAAATGCATTATGCTGAGTGAAAGAATCCAGTCACAAAGACAGCCTGCCGTATCTTCTCTCTCTCTTCTCATGGGCTGTGTGGGACCTTGGAGCAGTTATGCAGCCTTTGCATGGCAGCTTCCCTGTCCATCCAATGTGGAGAACTATCTTGTCCTCAAAAGTAGACATGCAATTGGGAGTTGACCCTAATAGATGCCACCCTGACTGTCCTTGCAGTGGTAATAGCAGTGTCACCTCTGAGGCTGCCGTGTGGACTAACGTGACCGTGGGCAGAAAGGTGACCCTAAAGTGCAAGGTTCTGAACAAACATACATGATGGCTGGGGCTGGGAAGCAGGCAGGAGACGGTCATGAGAGCAGGGGGAGATGGGACCCGAGAGAAGGGAGGCGTTTAGGGCAACCGTGTGCTAGGAACTGCCTGGGAGTGAATCAACCACAGAGAAGCAGCAGTGTCCGCAAGCATGCACCATGCAACATGTCTAAAGGCAGAGGCAAGGATGGCTGCAGAGGTGAAGCAGAAAGGTCCTTTTCATTCAGCAGCCTTGCAGAGCTTCACTAAGCAGAGCTCAAGGGCATGTGTCCCCCTCATCTGGCCACTTTGTTGCTGGCCCTTTGCTTTGTCACCATGTGGCACTCTCTCTTTCTGTCTCACACCTGCCCCCTTCTTTCTCTCTTTCTCATCTGAAATCTAAAGTGCATATACACCCCACTCACCTGAGCAGGGTGCCCAAGTGAAGGGGGTGGTTTGCTAGCACCCTTGCCCACACTAGATGCTGCGTCCTTTCCTCCACATTTGTATGGATTGCAGGGATACCTGGTTTGAACTGCTGACCTCATATCTTTACTGCGACCTCGGTGGGCCAGAGATGCAGGCAGTTGGCCATGAAGACGCACTTCCCCGAGGAAGAGGAAACAGGCTCACCCACTGCAGAGCAGTCCCACAGCCTGCCTGCAATGGAGCCTTCAAGAATACAAACATTTCTAGAACAAGTTATCAGAAACGTGGCATGGTTGGGCCTTCTCTGAACGGGCCCCAGGTGAAGTGGGCCTGGTCAGACACCACCTGGCCAGATACCACCTCTTCTGAGAGCCTTGGCCTCTGAGAGAGGCCTTGAGCTGAGGCAGGAGGGCCAGTGTGTGGGGCCACAGCAGGGGGATCCCCTGTGTGGCCACTATAGAGGGAAACCATGATGGATCACTGGCTTCTCCTTCATCTTCTAAATGCATATCTTCTGAACACCTACTGTATGTCAGGTGCTCTGACAGAAAGACGATCTCTATCCTCAGGGTAAGCCATCTGATAAGGGAGAGGCATCTGCCAACACCCTCAGCCACAGTGTCACCAGACTCAAGGGCCACAAATGAGGCAAAAGCCTGCAGGGAAGTGAGGCAGGGGTGGTGCCTCCTCCTCAGAGGACCAGGCAAGGGTTTCACGGTGGCAGGGCAGAGGTGGGGGGCTGGGGAAGAAGAGGTAGGGTGGAAGGGGGCGGAGAGGAGGGACTAGCCCCTGAGGTGAGGTTCTCACTGGGAGACTGGATGACAGCCCAGCCACTGCCATCCTGAGCTTCTGCTGGTACCTGAGGCCCCACCTTCCTACCAAGATGTGGTGAGGGCGAGTTTGCACAGGCCTGCAGTGGAATTACCTCAAGACCTTCTGGGACAATCGAGCAAGAAGGGAAGGGGACGAGAAAGAAGAGAGGAAGAGGAGAAGGAGTAGGAAATGGGAAAGGTGCAAAGAATTTATTTCCTATCACACCCTGAAAATTATTGCAATCTACTTGAAATGTTCGATGCCACATGCACACAAAGAAACCATCGTCTAGATGCTTGACCTTCCTTCCAGTCTGTGACTCAGTCTTTGACAACTCAGCCTTGAGACCAGGCATCATCTTGCCAGACACAAAACTTCTGCTTCAGGCCAATTTCTCTCTGAGACTGGGAGCTGCATAAGGGCAGAGCCTTGGTCCACCTCACACCCCATGGTGGTGTCCTCAGAACCTCACAGGTGCTCAGCCACTCAAAAATATTTGCTGAATGAATAAAATAAAACTAAAAGTTAAGGGTGAAAAAATCCCTGAAGATACTGAGTTTCCACCAATAATGTATGAGGAACACAATCAATGAATGCTGAATGAATGGATACTTGGCCTAAAGGGAAATGCTGTGGGGTGAAGGTAAGGCTGGGATGCTAGGTAGAGGGGCATGGGATTCTCTGTTCTCTAGGGAAGATGCTTAGACATTCCTTTATCAGGGCATCCCAGCTCTTCAACACAGCACAGAAATTTCACAGCACAGATGTCCTGCACAATACTCCAGTTTCCAGGGGCCATCTCCTGACCCACCCACTGTTGTGTGTGTGATGGGTTGGCTTTACACCAAGGATCATGCTCTTTATTGGAGAGATAAGGCTGTAGTCTAGGGGATGGTGACAGCCATTCACCAGGGCTAACTTTACCCCAAGTACTCACTTCTCCCATCGTGTTGTCCTGGACAGAAGAAATGTCCTCTGTCAAAAAGAATTACTGACACTCGTTAGAAATTGCAAGACTTTATTTGGGATTATTGCAATAGGGGAGAGAGATTGAACTCAACTTGGAATATACCAGGGGCAAGCAGGGATTTACAGAAAGCAGGGAGAAGGAGTGGAGGAAAAATTACTGGGAGGAGTTTGGGTAGGAATCAGGGGTGGAGGAAGAGGAGTTTGATCAGCTATCAAGGATGGGAAGATTTTCATCAACTGAGTTAGTAGAATTCTTTGCTAAAACTGGGCTTAGCCTGCTAAGGACAGACCAAGGCCAAGGTCTAGGTGGAAAGAGGGCTCAGAGGAGCCTGGTTAAAATTTTATCAAGTAGAGAGTCTTTGTCACCCTTGAAGAGAGAAAGGCTTGCCTGAGGCACAGGTCTGCGTGGGCACGGAAGGGAAAGAATGATCTGAGTGAAGCACTGTGGAGTGCCTCAGAGGGTTCTCAGGCTCCCAGGGACATAAGCCAGGACTGTGGGTTAGGGGAAATATCTAGAAGAGGTGGCAGGAAAAAGCTGGGCCCCAGGGATCCTGGTGTGTAGCCCAACACAGGCATTTTCCCCGTGAATAGAGGATATACCTGCATCACTCCAGCTGTGAGACCCCAGTGAGCTGCAGGCACTGCCACTCAGAGGGAGGAGCAACAGCAGGCAGGGGCCGTAGCCTGGGGCAAGGCAGTAGCTCTGAGCCTGCAGAGGTGGCATCAGCAGCCAGAGGCAGATGTGCTTGGGAACCTCAAGGTAGAGAAGGAGGGCTGCCACCGACCACCAGCAGACACCCTGGGGGCCAATGAGTCAGTGGAGGTGTCTGGGGGGACAGTGGTGGGCCCTCGGGAGTTCTGTGAGCTTGGGCTAGAGCCAGAGAGTACAGAGCTGAAGCTGTTGGGTCCCATTCTTGGGTCACACCCCCCAGGTGGGCTTGGGCTTCTGGAGCTTGGCCTGCATCCCTGAAGTCCTGGAGAGTAATAACAGACAGTCAGGTCGGGGGCCAAGGCCTTGCTCAGTGTTCATGATTAAGAACAGAGTGCATTACTTTCCCTGGACTTACCATCCTATGGCATCAGCATGGATGAATGGTTTACTTTAAAAACCTATGTTTGAAAACGGCAAGACTTCCTGCCATTTCTGCCCAGGTATTCCATTTCTGGGAACTTTGCCAAAGTAAATAATATTAAACAGAAAACAAGCTTTATGCATGAAGATGTTTATTGCAGTGGTACTTATATGAGCACAGAACTGCAAACAATCCAAATGTCCCACCACAGGGAACGATGATTAAGTTCTTTCATAATCCACTCGAAGTATTTACTCAACCATTAAAAGTGATTCTTATACATTCCATAGCAACAAGGAGAAATGTTTAAAATGAGCAAAAAAGTGGGAAACATAACTGCATATATACTGTGAGTATGTCTGTGTACAAGTAAATAAAAATTCAAGTATTTTTGTGTACAAGAAAATAAAATTGAAGAACCTCAGAGTTCTAATAGATTTAAACATTCCTCTATTAACCAGGAAACCTATCTGTCCCGCACCTCCTAACTCCAGATCATACTCTACAAGGCAGCACCCCTGCATGGTTCAGGTCAGTACACATGTCATTGAGGTACCTGGCCAGCAAGGGTACTTGCTTGCACCAAGTGGCCCTGACAGGCTCCACTGGTCAATATGAGTTGGGTTAGTGCAGTAACAACTAACCAAGAAATCTCAGTGGCTCCAAACAGCACAGGTCTATTCCTCACTCAGGTTACATGTCCAGAGTGGCTCAACTGGGCACTCTGCTCCTCACTGTCTTCAATCAGAATGCAAGCTGCTGGGCCTGGAGGTTTGTGGGTCCCCCTTGCAGATTGTAGAAGGGCAAGAGATGTAAAGTGGCTCCCATCCATAATTAAATGCTCCATCCTGGAGGCAGCTCACATCACTCCCACTCACACCCCACTGGTCAAAACCAGTCACATGGCCTTCCCCATGGAGGAGGCTAGCCTGCTCTGTGCTGGGAAGGAGAGGGGGACTGGCCACCTCAGGGCAGCACCATTGGCCACAAGGGCCTGCTGTGAGCTGAGTGCTGCCAGGAGATGCCTTGGGAAAGTTTCCTAGTGCCTATGGCTCGGTGTCACCCTTCAATGCCCTGACCATGGCCTAAGAAAGGCAACACCATACATGAGGTCCCAGACACACCTTGAAACCATAGCAAATGACTCAACTGCCATCCTTATTTTCTGTTTTCCAGGTTCAAAATGGAGATATTTACCTTCTTCAAAACTATTGCTCCTGGGGCACTTTACAGAGTGGGAAGCGTGTTCACACCCAGGCAGCCCAAGGGCCATGCCTGCTGCTGAGCTACACGGGGCCACGCCCAGTGAGCCTCTCCATCTAGGCTTGCTCTACCCCCGGAGCTAGCTCGCTTGTCTGCAGGGACCAGCCATTCCCCAGAAAGAAAAATAAAGTTCTAATCAGAAGTAGTGAGGATTAATTTACTAAGCTTTATTTCATTCTTGGCACTATTAGGATGACAAGGTTTAAAAATAAATGAATGAGTAAAACAGAAGCAAGATGAAAGCATTTATAACAAAAGCACCGTGTCTGTGATAGCTGAGGAGTCTGTCTCTGAGTCTCTCTTTCTCTCTGTCTCTCTTTCTGTGTGTATCTTTTTCTTTCTTTCTTTCTTTCTTTCTCTCTGTGTCCATCTGTCTCTCTCTCCCTCTCCATCTCTCATTGGTCCCACCTCTGTCCCACAACCACGATAGTAATGGATTTATTTTTGCTTCCATGTTATGCTGTCAGCATGATGATTAACTTTTCCTATCAAACATGCTTGAACTGAGATATATCCCTGCCCACTGTCATGCCAGGCTGAGCTCTGAGAGATTTATCAGGAGGAGAAACCTGGGGGTGGAGAGGGCCCTGTTAGTTTTGGATGGCTACAAAGCTTAGTGGATTAAAACAATGCAAACCTGTCATCTCAGTTTCCAGGGTCCAAGATTCCAGGTGCAGGGGGGTGAGGTCCTCTGGCCAGGGTCACCCTGGACTGAAATCATGGTGGGAGCTGGCTGGCTCATTCGAATGGTTGGCAGAATCCAGCACCTTGTGGTGGTAGCACTGAGGTACCTGCTTCCTTAAGGACTGTCAACCAGAGGCCACACTCAGCTGCTAGAGACCCGGCAAGCAGTCCCTGGCCCTGTGGTGCCCTCCACAGGTGTGGCTGCTTGCTTTCTCCCAGACCAGCAGGAAAGCTTTGGAGGTGTCCCCGTTAAGGCCTCACCTAATAAAGTCAGGCCCACTTAGGATAATCTCCCTTTTTATTAAATCAAAGCCAAATGATCAAGGACTTTAATTCTAGCTGCCCAGGCCCCTTTGTCAGATACAGTAACCTGATGACAAGGGTGATTCTGCAGCATATTCATGGGTCCTGCCCATAGCCCAGCGAAAGAGATTATATGGGTGTCGACACGCAGGGGCAGGAATCTTGGGGCCATTTCAGAATCTGCCCACCACAGGGGTCCCCTCTTCCAAGGTCAATGGATTCACAGTTAGAGGAAGCCTCCAGACCACACATACTAAGCTGTCCTGGGCAGACGCAAAGGACCACGTTTTCAAGGAGAGCTCTTTCTTGCTTGGATGCCTTGATCAGGAGAGGGATCTTCTGCAGTCCCCAAGGCAGAGGGATAGAGCAGAGAGGAGATGGATTTCTCATTTGCAGGCACTGTACCTCCTTCCCTGTTCATCTTCCTAAGGAAGTGCAGGGGCGGGGGAGCAGAGCAGCCTGTAGGAGGACCGGGCTGGGAGATTAGGGCAATGCCACACACAGAGGGGCAGCAGACCTCAGACCCCTGGGGCAGCCACACTAATATTTTCTTCTCCCCATTCAGGGGAAGCAGAGGGCAGGAGGCCCTGGAAGTGATAGCAGATGTGTGTGGGGCCTTGGCACACAACGTGAGGGGTGTCAGAGAACTCTCCCCACTTTGGAAACAGATGCCCTGGCCTTGGTCCAGGGGCCACCAATAGGAGGCATGCCCCACTCAACTCCCTGGCAGCAGGGCTTCCAAATAGGGACCACAGCCCAGTGGCCAGAATTCAGGCCTCTGACTGTGAGGCTGAAACCCATGTGGGACCTGAAAGTCAACACTGAGTCTCAGGGACTGTCCTGGGGTTGGAGCTGGGAACTTGGGTTCTCTCTCACTGTTGGCCTCGGGCAAGTCACAGAGCCTGGCTGAGCCTCAGTTTCCACCTCAGAATATGGGGTAGGTGCAGGATGGAGAGAGACCTTTATGAGAGCAAGTTTTCTGATGGCCACATATAGTTGATGTGTTCCACATGCCTTTTGCTCCCAGAGACCACACTGCAGATCTGTGTGGCAGTGACCTGCTCTGCTCTGCTAGGGAGAAGTCGAGTCTGCCTGAACCTGGTTTGAAAGATCGATCTCTCCTCTGCCTGCCTGTGTCTGCCATCTCTCGCAAACAGTTAGGACAGCCTTTACCAAACAGAGTCAAGGAAACCAAAGGTGACTCTCCTTCCACCCCACCATGAGTGGAAGCTCGCTAAGGTCCTTATCAGAAGGAGATGCTGGTGCCACAATTCCTGTACAGCTTACAGAACCATGAGCCAAATAAACCTCTTTTCTTTGTAAATTACCCAGCCTCAACTATTCCTTTATAGCAATGCAAATGGACTAAGACAGTGACCTTGGATAAACCAGGGCCGTACTCTGAGCCTCAGTTTCCCCATTTCAAAATGAGGAATTTGGGCTGGTCCTACAATATCCACTATGTAGCCTAAGGTCTAGGGATAAGCCCCCTTGATCTGGGACAGCTTGCTGTGACTTTTTTTTTTTTTTTTTGACAAAGTGTCGCTCTGTTGCCCAGGCTGGAGTGCAGTGACGTGATCTTGGCTCACTGCAAACTCCGCCTCCCAGGTTCAAGTGATTCTCCTGCCTGAGCCTCCCGAGAAGCTGGGATTACAGGTGCCCACCATGATGCCCAGATACTTTTGGTATTTTTAGTAGAGATGGGGTTTCACCATGTTGGCCAGGCTGGTCTTGAAATCCTGACCTCAGGTAATCTGCCTGCCTCAGCCTCCCAAAGTGCTGGGATTACAGGTGTGAGCCACCACGCCTGACCCCATTTTAAACTACGTTGTCTAGCACCAGTACTTAGTGGGCCCCAATATTTCCCTTACTAAAACTAGACTGAATAATGAGAAAGTCTCTGGGGAAGCCCCTCAGGATGGGTAAGGATGGAGGGTCAGCAAGATCAGACGGCGTATGAGAGAGTTCATCACTGAAGACAACCTCCCGAGGCAAGCAGGGGTCTCTGCCTGAGGCTTCCCAGGGCTTCCCGCCCACTACTGGACACTTCCGCCTATGCTACAGCCCATCTCCCTGTCATCTGCATGGAGCTTCTGGGGGTTTCCGGGGCCTGTGCAGGGGACCCACTAGAATGCTCACCTTGGGGCTGTGGGGCAGACACAGCTGGGCTGTGATGCAAACTGTGTGAACCAGAAATCCTGGCCCTGGCTTCCCAGCCCTGGCTTCCCGGCCTGGCATTGCTGCTGTGGGACCTGGCATTGCTGCTGTGGGAGCACCACCTGTCTTTCCAAAGTCAGTTTTCTCCTCTGCAAAATGGAGCCAATGAAACCAGTTTCTCCTGGGTAGACTGAGAATGAACTAATCCAGAATGGACTGGGTGTTATGGGCTAAATTGTGACCTTCCCCCCAAACAAATTCATACATTGAAGTCCTTAACTCCAGTGCCTCAGAATGCAGCTGTATGTGGAGATTAGGCTTTTAAAGAGGTGACTAGGTTAAGATGAGGTCAGTAGGGAGAGTCCGAATCCAATATGACTGGTGTCCTTATAAGAAGTGATTAGGACACAAATGGACCCAGGGGTAAGACTGTGTGAAGGCACAGGGAGAAGGTGACATCTCCAAGCCAAGGAGAGAGGCTTCAGGACAAATCTACCCTGCCAACACCTTGATCTCAGGCTCCAGGGCTCTAGAATTGTGAGAAAATAAATGTCTATGGTTTAAGGACAGTCTGTGGTGTTCTGTATGGCGGCACTTGCACACTAATAGAAAGGGGATTGGTTTTGCATTAGGCAAAGGGGAAAACCCGAGAGGAGGGTGCTCTGCCTTGCCGATCCTCCTGGGGCCCCAGGCCTGGTGTGCCCAGGCCCGCCCCAAGGCCTGTAGTACTCTGTATCCAGTGCAGAACAGCCAGCCATGCCACTGGCAGGGGAGGCCACGGGGCCAGGGCAAAGTTGTTTTGATTGTAGGCAACTGCCGAGAGGCTGCGAATGCCGCCAACTTGTCTAACATGATTCCGCGAGAAATGTTGACTCTAAATTACAAGGACTTAATTTTTCCAACCACAGCTAGGCAGTAAATGACTCTCTGAAATGACAGATGGAAAGTTCAGTTAATATGTTTATCTTCTGGCTCAAAGTGGCCCGCCTCCCCCAGCACTGCTCAGGCCAGCCTTCATGGAATGGGGAGGAGCTTCCAGATGCCCCGATGTGCCCCCTGGACCTAGACCCCCAAACCTGCCCTAGATGTGGGGTCACTGTGGTGTGCGGGGCAGGAAGGCTGTGAGAGCCCCAGGGTCCAAGTGCCTCTTGGAAAAGTTAAAGGAGCTAACCTGCAGTGACAATGGCCTGGCTTTGTCCCCAAGGGGACAAATCACACGACCTCATCTACCAGGTTGTACTCAGAATCATGATCCAAAACTCTCCCTACTGGCCTCTCAGGGAGATGCCAGGAACAGGTTCATAATTTTAACACCCAGGATCTACATAATGTTTCTACAGGACCGACACTGAACAACCTGAGGATGTGGGTGCTATCAGTATCCTCATTTTATCATTGAGTAAATGGAGACACAGAGAGGTTAAGCAACTTGCTCAAGGTCACGGAGGCAGTCAGTGCTAGAACTGGGATTCAAACCAGGGCAGGCTGGCTCCATAATGCATGCCTTTGTTCACTGTGGCATCACTCCCAGAGAGGTTTGCTGAGGGAGATGCTGTGGGGAAGGGCCCTGTGCCAGCTACTTGGCAAGGCCTGTCGCCACGGAGCTCTGAGGCTCCTGCCTCTCTACAGACACCAGCATGGCGGGCTTGGGTCCAGACTGGGCTGGGCACTAGGTCACACCTCAGCCACTGATCCCAGGAGGAAAGGGTAGTACGAAACTCACCACCTTCTTCCATCCCTCTCACCTGACAGCCACATGCCGCTTGGCCCCATCCCTGCCTCTGCTGTCCCGGGAGCTTTGACAAAAGTTCCCACGGATGTCACAGTCCAGAGGGTCTGCCAGAGATGGGGAAGGTGAGCAATGAGGCATCTGACCCTGGCCCACAGCCCTGGCCTCTACACAGGAAGAGGACACCTTCCCTGTCAATGTCTTCCCCTACCCTCTACCACTCTCCATGCAGCCCTCTGTGATGCAGGGTGAGCGTGTGTCCCACCTGTGCAACCCTATACCCTTAGGCCAGTCTCCTCCACCCCACATCCCTGGACCCAGATGTGGATGTCAGGGTGAGTTCAGGGCCACACCACCCCCCAGGACCTCCACTCCCCGGCAAGGGCTCCAGGTTGCTGCCCACGTGGTTGCTGCTTCTCCAGCTGGTTGGATCATTGGCCAGCACCGGTATGATGAGCTGGAGTCACAGGATGACTTGGGGGCAGTTCCTAGTCTGAGAAGCCCCCACGTTAGCAGAGAGAGATGGCGAGATCATGACAGTCCTCTGCAGGGTGGGCCCGCAAATACATCAGAGCACAGCACGGGCTGGAAGCCTGAGGCCTGTGAGGAGAGATGGCCTTGCCAAGGCCCCACCTGGGCTGAGCCCTCAAAATGAGAAGAAAGGGGGGATTAAGGAGAATCTCAGGAACAGCCTGAGCAAGAAGGAGAAATGGTGTGGTGTGTTTAAGGAAGCCAGGCGTGGAGCTGCAGGGTGCTGGGGAGACAGGGACAGGCAGACAAGGCTGCAGGGGCAGCTAAGGCCCCACCAGATGGCCTTCTGGGAGAGTCCCACATGCCAAGTGGAGGAGCTTGGGCCTCATCCTTAGGGGATGCAGTCACTTTTTAAAATTGTGGTAAAATACACATAACATAAAATATACCATATTAGCCATTTTTAAATTCAGTGGCATTAAGTGTATTCACATTGCTGTGCAACCATCACCACCATCCATCTCCATCACCCCAAACTGAAACTCTGCTGCCGTTATACAACAACCCCCAGCCCCCAGCCCCTGACAACTTTCATTCTTCTTTCCATCTCTATGGAATAAACTGCTGTGGGTAAGGGACGCAGTCGCAGCCTGGGAAGGGGGACACTGTGAGGGGGTGGTCCCTCCAACCGCTATAACTGCAGAGTAGAAAGTGAGTTGGACAAAGACCTCAATGGCAGCCACTGCAAAGGTCCAAGCCAAAGACAAGGGCTGCTTGCTTTAGGTGGTGGCTGCCAGTTGGTGCCCTGCCTCGAGGACAGGAGACCTGGGTTTGAATTCTAGCTCAAGTTCTCAGAGGCTTGTGACTCTTGGCAAGTTCTCAGCCTCCTGAGTGCTCATTACTGCACATGAGATGAGGGTGACAATGCTCTGTTTGTGGAGTTGACTTTAGGTACTGAGGATAATGATAATAATAGTAATAATAATAGCAAATATTGACCATGCTCTGCCCAACACCAAGTTTTTCACCAAGTGATGAGATGATGAAGATCTGTCTCTCATCAGCCTTGAGGCCTTACAGAGAGAGCAACTCTAAGGCGAAGAAACTGAGACTTGTTGGGTTCCGGGCGTATTGCCTAGGATTTGCAGCAGAGAGAATCTTAACCCAAGGTCCAGCACAGAGGGGATGCTCCATACATGTGAGTTGACTTCCAACCCCTCTGTAAAGTTAAGCCAACCGTAGTGCCCAGTTCATGTATCAGCCATTCCGGTGGATGATACTTTCAACTTGCGGAGTTTCTCAGGAGTTCAAAGTGGCCTCAAGACAGATCCATTTCAGCATAATCAGAGCCCCCACAGGTGGCTGCAGCTTCTGAGAGGCCTCTCCTGGCTCTGCCACTCATTAGAACCTGTGTGGAGGCCTTTGCCTGAGGCCAGTTGACTGCCCAGGGGCTGCTCTGCTTACCCTGGGGACATGGGGTTGCAGAGCTCCTACAGGCGCCTGAGAACAAAGATGTCATAGGGGCTTTTGTTGAGCAGCCCCAGACACCATCCTCATTTATTATGCTCATGGCTGTTGGGTCTGGAATTCAGTCAGAGCACAGTAGGATGGCTTGTCTCTGCTTCATAAGGTCTGCAGCCTCTGCTGGGTTTCCTAGAATAGCTGGGTGTGACTTGATGGCTGACAGCAAGAATCATCTGATGACCTCTTCACTCAGCTCCTATGTGTGGCCTCTCCATGTCACCTTGTCTTCCTCATAAGACGGCAGCCACATGGATAATCAGTTCAGGCCTCTAGCACTACTATTCAAGTGGTTAAGGAGGAAGATGTATTGCTTTATTTTTTTTTTACAAGCTCATAAAATTCAAGAGGATGGAACATGGAGTCTGTCTATGTGAGGGTTGCAAAGTCACATTGTCAAACAGCATGTAGGATGGAAAATATTGTTGTACTCTTTTTTGGAATATACAACCTGCCACAAAATGAATAGCAGATAAATTGAAATACATATACCCAGTTGAAATTTTCTTCTTTTTCCCTCTGCAGAATTGACACTGATCCTCCGTCTCCAAAATCAGGTTTTCGGCACAAGAACGAAGGCAGGCACCAACAGCAATCTGCTCAAAGAAAGTTCTTTTGCAGGCCATATTCTTGTGCATATTTAAAATATGACATCCCAGACTCTGTGAAAAAAAATTATTTCTTCCATCTTTCCTACAGGGTAATTTCCAAAATCAGACTGTTTCTTGATCTAAGTTGAAAACTAAGAGAAAAACATTAGGCTCTAATCTCCATCAACAAATTTGTTCCAGGCAAGAACTCCCAGGTTCTACTGGGTTCATTTCTGTAGGAAATGAACAAGTAAATAAGCAAGTAAAAACAGACTGTTTTTCAACTCAGGATCTTCATCTATCTCATTGGAATAGATGTTATGTTTTCTAAAGGGAGGGTGAGATGTTTCATTCAAGGCATATAAAATGAAGTGGGGAGCAGAGAACGTAAATTCTGTTTGTTCTATTTATTCTGAACATCTTAGAGTAAATAGAATGCTGGATGCTGAAATGTGTGTTTGTTTATTGAAAAATTTTAAAGAAATTTAAAATGCCATTGGTCCTATCTCTTTAATTAGAGATGAAGGCAGAGGGCTGGGGATGTTGAGGTTAACTGAGAACAGGGGCCCCACTGTCCTCAGTCTAAACAGAAGGGAAAAGTAAGTGTAAGCACCCAAAAAAGCATTTGATTATTTTTCTTTAAATGCAAATAATATTTTTGGCCAGTAGAGCATTGAGGACAGGCTTTTGCCTTCAGCAAATAAAAAATCCTGTTCAAGACCCAAGACCCAGGCTGGACTCACCACCAATTTCGTCTTTTAAAAAATTCTTATGACTTATTTGAGCACTTCCATGCCATCAAAACTGGTCTGGGACCTTTGGTTAACATCTGGAAGGAATGTATGTTGACAAATGCCAAAAACAACTTTTAAATATCAATCCTCTAGAAGAAGCAATGGAGAGGGAGGGATTCTTGAGAAAGGGTGGAAAAATCAAACTCATTTCATTGGTTTAGAGGGCAGCCTAACTTCTAATCCATCCCATGATGCTGATGTCATGTGATCAGGTGGTGCATTTCCCCAGCTTCCCTCCCCTCTGTATCATCGCTGTCAGAAGATGAACCTATGAAAAGAGAGGTGGGTGTCCTCTCCTGTCTTTTGTCATGGTTATGTCTATGATGAACATAACCATGGTGACGGGTCCTGGGCTTCTCTAGGATTTCTGAAGGAACCGCATTTAGCTCAGCCAGTGGAGCTCAGAAGGAGGAGAACATCCCAGAGAAAACTAGACAGGAAGCAGACTGAGCACCCAGAGTGGCCTTATCTCAGAACACTTTGCTCCAGCAGCCTTAGCGACCTGTCCTTCAGTTTGTACTTGAATGCCTGCTAAGATGGGGAACCCACTGCCTCCTAAAATTTTCTGTTCCATTAGGAGTCTCTGTTGGGCAGCTCTTCTTAATACTAAGCTGAAATATAAGCCCCTTCGAATTATTTGTGGGATGAAGTGAAGTGAATAGATAAGTACTAAGTTGAATCTTTCTTATTTGTATCCACTGTGTATGTTGTACCCCACCTTCTACCCCAATCTTTACAGAAGAAATCCAAGAGAGTAAAATAGAAGGACGAGTATTTGCCTGTAACTATCTGTGTCAGGGGTTCTCTGGTGAGGTGCCAGAGCACCCAGGACCAGCACACAGGACACAGTCATACACTGAGATGGAGGACAAGGTACAGCATGCTGTGAGGACAGCATAAAGAGGCCAGGAGTAAGTCAATGGGTACCACGTCTACTGTAATATGTGAGGACTATACCTCAAGACTGTGAATCCAGTGGGACATGGAAAGATTTTATCCACACACTGCTGCATTGCTGAAGAATAATGAAGTGGACATGGGAGAAACAGGTGTAGAATGTAATTCCTTTCCATGTTTGAGGCACACTTTCAGTATTCATATCACACAGGGCTTTGGAGACCACTGTAGAGACGTTGCTCTCGCTTTGTAGGAATGGAAGCCATTGGCGAGTCTTGGGCATAAAAAGTGATGTGATCAGGTTACACTGTGAGAGGATTACTCTGGATGCTGTGAGAAGAACTGGTTTAGGGAGCAAAGTGGGATCAGGAACTAGAAGTCGGCTACAATGATCCAGGCAAGAATTGAGGCAGCTTAGACCATGCCGACCTGGGCCATCTTCAGCTGCACGAGTCTGTGAAGGCACATCTGTCTAGCTAAGCACATTGTCACTTGCATGCAGAGTTCTTTTTTTTTTTTTTTTTTTTTTTTTGAGACGGAGTCTCGCTCTGTCGCCCAGGCTGGAGTGCAGTGGCGCGATCTCGGCTCACTGCAAGCTCCGCCTCCCAGGCTCACGCCATTCTCCTGCCTCAGCCTCTCCGACTAGCTGGGACTACAGGCGCCCGCCACCACGCCCGGCTAATTTTTTTTGTATTTTTAGTAGAGACGGGTTTCACCGTGGTCTCGATCTCCTGACCTCGTGATCCGCCCACCTCGGCCTCCCAAAGTGCTGGGATTACAAGCGTGAGCCACCGCGCCCGGCCGCAGAGTTCTTATAAGGAGCAAGGCATATTAGTCAGGGTTGTCCAGAGAAACACAACTATATATATATATATATATGTATGTGTGTGTGTGTATATATGTATATTATATATATGTGTGCGTGTGTGTGTGTATATATATATAGAGAGAGAGAGAAAGAGAGAGAGAGAGAGAGAGAGTGTCTTATGATATGAAAGGGGCTCACACCATTATGAAGACTGAGAAGTCCCAGGATCTGCAGTTGGCAAATTGGAGTCCCAGGAGAGCTGGTGGTGTAGTTTCAGTTTGAAATCAAAGGCCTGAGAACCAAGGGACTGAATGTAGCTCCAGTCCAAAGGCCAGTAGGCTCAAGATCTAGGAAGAGCTGATGTTTCTGTTGAACTCCAAAGGAGAGGACCTATTCTCAGCTCAGGGCAGTCAGGGAAAAGGAGTTCCCTCTTACACTCGGGAGGGTCAGTCTTTCTGTTGTATTCAGTTCTTCAAATGTTTGGATGGGGTCCACCCGCAATAGGGAGGGCAATCTACTTTAATCAGTCTACCCATTCAAATGCTAATGTCATCCAGAAATATCCAGAATACTTTTTGACCAAATATCTGGGCACCCTGTGGCCCAGTCAAGTTGACACATAAAATTAACCATCACAGAAGGTGAGAAAGGATATCGGCTAGGTGGCTGCAGCATCTGCCACAGCTCCTGTGTGCCTCTGGTTCCAGATTTGATTCTTTTTCTACCAAAAGGAATTAAGACTCTTGGTCCCAAATCTCAGGACAGAAAAAATATTGAGTATGGACAATCTCAATGCTAGAAAACAAGACTGTTTTAAAAATGACAGTAAGTCGCTGTTGAAAGGACAAAGGTATCAGTTTGAAGGGTCCCATCAACCAAGCAGAGTATGAAAAATAAAATAGTACTCAAGGTTAGCTGAAACAAGTTGATTTTGTGAAAGATCATGGATTTACAACAATATTTGAAAAAGCAAAGTTAATATAATGTGTGCAAAAGAATGCACATGTTAGGATTTGTTTAGTTTTATTGCTTTAATAAATAGAAAAGTACTTATGTTTGTATTTACATTTTTCTATTGAGCATATATCCATTTACAAAGTGTAGAGTTATCTTTCTCACTATCTCTGTGCATAAGAAAGAATAAACACAAGGAACTATAAATAAACTAAAATACCCCCCCGCAAACATGCGTAGTATAGGGAGTCAAGCAATTGATTGCTCTTGTGATCCTACACAGCAACCAATTAAACAGAGAATTTCACAGTGTTTTAAGATGATTAATTAGCTAAACATTGCACACACTCCATCTCTCATCTCTTAGTAGATGGAACCTCAAGATGACCCCACTAATTATAATGTAATATTGATGAGGCATGCATAAGTTTCCAATTAATATTTATAGACTAGGCTAATTCATCATAATGACAGGACAATAGTTTAGGTACTGCCAGCCAGCCATAAGAAACTTTTTACAATACATCATTTCTGGGAAAGACACCAAGTTTTAAAAAATTAAATCTTTGAATTTAGCTTTTGAAAGGCAGAGGCTTAAAAGTCCAAATGTAACAAATAGAACTTTATTATCAAAAGGCACTCAATCAGGGGTTTGGTTTGGATCACTTTAAACAAACAGACTTATCCTGGACCAAAATCTGCAACTTCTTCTCTCCTGAAATGGTATGCACCTGGTTTGGGATCTGCTGTGATTATTAGTATCTCATAGAATTACTGAAGCCCTACGTGAGTGTAAAAAATGAAACTTTTTGAATGATATACAAATAAAAATCATTTAAACACAGAGAATTCATAATTTTGTAACCACATTTACACATTATCAGTGTGATTTTATTTATGTTTATGTCTTAAAATGACTACTAGTCAGGATAGTGTAGGTAAAATTCCAATGACTTGATACAATGAAGGTTTATTTCTTTTTTGTGCTTCATATCTATCTTAGTTCAGCAAAGGGCTCTCTGCTCCACCAGGTCACTCAGGAACCCAGGCTGACAGGGGCTCCACAGCCTAGCAGTTGCCTCATCCAGAAAATGCAGCCTGTTCAGTCACTCAATGTGATGGTTTTAAAATTTTGTTCACAAATTATTTTATACTTCCCTCAAAAACTGGAGACTGATCTTCTTCCCCATAAGTGTGGACTGTTCTTAGTCACTTGCCTTTGATGAATAGAATAGGTCAGAAGTAACAACCTGTGTTTTCCAAGACCGGTCATAGAAGGCACTGTGACTTGTGCCTTATTCTATCTTGGATAACTCATTCCTGGGGAAGCCAGCTACCATGTTTGAGGCTACTCAATGAGTCCTAGGAGAGGTCCATGTGATATGGAGTGGAGGCCTCTTTCCAACAGCCAGTGAGGAACTGAGGCCTTGCACCAACAGCATGTAAGTGAGCAGTCATACAAGCAAATCCTCTGGCTCCGCTCTGGAGATAACTGCAGCCCAGGGTACATTTGGGCTGTAACCTCAGGAGAGACCATGGAGCCAGAACCACCAAATGAAGCCATTTCTGAATTCCTGACCCACAGAAACTGTGAAATAACAAATGTCTGTTGTCTTACACTCCTAAGTTTTAGGGCAATTTGTTACGTAGCTAAAAACAACCAATACCATGAGACAGAGGAAAAGACCACTGGAAGGTCTTGTTCTAGCAGTTTAGTGGTTTAGCCAGAAGAGGCACATTTCATTTCTGCTGTCAGCCCTTCAGCCAGAATTGGCCAAGGAGTTATATCAGATTGCTAGGGGCCACAGGCTCCTCCCCTGCACTCAGGCAGAGAGGAGACCTAGATTGGGCAGCTACTCAGAAGAGATTCAGATATTTAACCACTGTTACAAAGCATGTAAGACATTAAAGAGAATCTCATATATTTGATCTGCATTTTTTATTAAGTGGAAAGTTTGATCAAATAGATTTGTAATGATGTATAAACATTAGGAAATGTTTAATTTATTGTATTCATAATTGTGAAAGATTATATTAGAAATATATGATTAGAGGAAATATTATCATCATTTAAAAATATTTATTATTACAATCTTAATATTCATAAACTTCCTATCAAATCCAAGATGTACAAATATAACCATTCTTCTTGTGCAAAAGCCTTTCGAATGTTAAAAAAATCTATCAGCCTAGTAAAGAGGTAGATGGACAGATGTTGTCCTGGTGAGCATAAAGAAGCAAAGGGTGGACTCCAAAAGACAAGACAAGATACTCCTTCATAGACAGATTCTAAATGAAGCCATTACATTGAAAATGGTGGCATACCTGGTAAGGGTGAGCCAACAGGGGTTCACCAAGAACAAGCCGTGACAAACCAATCCCATTTCCTCTTTGGGAAGGCTTTACTATTAGTAAAATTTTAGCAGAACACATTCAAATACTATTTTTTTAATCTTGTGCTATGTGACATATTAATTTATAGCTAAAAATGATACTCAAGGAGCATCAGCCTGGTTAGAGATACTAAGATGTGTGTCCCACTTATCCGTAACTGTTGCTCTTCTGTCTCACCAGATCCCTGCCCAGCCCATCTAGTCTCTTCTCTGATCCAACAGGAAACTCACATATCCTCTGTTCTCAAAGCACAGAGCCAGGGTAGGTTAAACTGTGTTGCAGTGACAATTTAACCTACCCCTAAGTAGACTGCATAACACAAAACCAGTCAACACCACCTGGGATGGGGAAAAATTAATCTACTGGATCATCAAATCATCATTCAAAATGATCTTGTTAGATTGGGAAATGGTCTAGTAGACATTTAAATAAAGATGACTCAAGCCTGTGGCTCAAGCCTGTAATCCCAGCACTTTGGGAGGTCAAGGCAGGCAGATCACGAGGTCAGGAGATAGAGACCATTCTGGCTAACACGGTGAAACCCTGTCTCTACTAAAAATACAAAAAATTAGCCGGGCGTGGTGGTGGGCGCCTGTAATCCCAGCTACTCAGGGGCTGAGGCAGGAGAATGGCGGGAACACGGGAGGCAGAGCTTGCAGTGAGCCGAGATCTCACCACTGCACTCCAGCCTGGGCGACAGAGGAAGACTCAGCCTCAAAAAAAAAAAAGAAAGAAAGAAAGCATGTTACTCAGAGCCCTTAGCTAATGGACAGGGCTACTATGTCTTTTCACCCATTTACTTCACAGCTTGCTTCAAAGGCCAGTAGAGGAGCCAGAAGCATCTTCCTCCTTCTCTGCAGTCTAAGCATAAGTGGCCAGGCCAAGGGCTTATCTTCTGTAGGCAGGCCTGGCCATCTTCTAATGTGTATGTGTGTGTGTTCCAGTTTCTTTACCTTCAAATGAGTGAGTTAAGTCAGCCTTGCATTAGTTCCCAGTTGTCTTCAATATAGGATGCAGAGAGCTGCGGTCACCCTTCAGCCTCAAAAATTCAAGGTGAATTCTCTATTCCAGTTTAAATCAAAGAGGCCTGCCTTTTGTCAATCTTGGGATGCGTGCCCAACCATTAATCAGCCTGTCACTTTTATTTACATCTCTTTTTGCCTATAAGCCATGGGACAGAACTTTGGAAGGGAAGAGGGGGTCAGTTTTAGACTTCAAATCCCAATAGCTCCAGTTGGAATATAAGCCCAGAGTGTGATGTGGTTGCTGGGAAAAGTAATGCTATCTTAGGTGACACTGCTAGAATCGTGCAATGCCTCGAACAAGATCAGTGATAACACTTTATCTGACAACCATCAGACCAAGAGGTTCTGAATACCACACTAAAAGGAGGTGACATACAGAGTGGTGATCAAGACAGGGAGAAATTGGAGGTCATGTGAGGGGTGGTGGAGGGAACTGAGGCTATGGAACCAAGCAAGGAGGAGATGAAATGGAAAATGCCAATGGCCTCAGGCATTTGAAGGGGCATGGGACAATGGGTGTGGATAGAGCCAGTTTTATTAAGCATAGAGAATTGGACTTGAGAACTGGCCCTGCCAGGAAGGTAGACAGGATCAGAACATGGAGGAATTTTACAAAGAGCTGTCTCAACATGGAATTTTCTGGCTCATAAGATAGTGAGACTCCATTGTGAAAGTGTCCAAAGAGAGGCTTGATAATCATTTGTTAGGATTAATGTCAAGGTTCTTGACTTAGGATAAACTGGACTAATGGCCTCCAAGTTTCTTCCTCACCAAGACTCCATAATCCTGAATCCGGCTAACACAAATGTAATAGCTCAGAGGTTAGCCAGATGGAACTCTTTAGCAAATGAAGAGAGCTTTGGTCTGTATGATCAAAAGAGTTAATGTTCACCAATATTTAGTACTCTGCTACTTTCAGTTACACAGAGAATCATAAGGTATTCCTTGAATTTAGGTATGGCTAAGTAAATAGTTCTCACCAAAGAAACATGAATAGAAATAGTGCCACTCCTAGGCCCAAGCAATTAACTACAGCTGCTTGACCCTCCACCTCTTTCTTCATCCGCACCAGTTTGGGATTGCTTAGTGTTGAAATGGAAAGGCCAAAAGAAGGAAACAAACTGACTTGCTAAATATGGAGGAAAATTGCCTAGAGAATTACCCAGATCTGCAGTCGACTTTATGAGACCAAGATATCAACTTCTTGTGGTAAGCCACAAAGAGTTTGAGGTGTTTTGTTACTGCAGCACAATTTAGCCTACCCTAGCTGCTATGCTGTGAGAACAAAGGGCATGTTAATTTCCTGTTGGGCCATGGAAGAGACTAGAGAAGATGAGCAGGGCTCTGAAGAGACAGATAAAAGGAGAGTCAGATCCCTGGGTCTGCCTATTTTCCTGGAGGCTTGGAACACTGTACATATTTCTCCAGTTCCCAGAGGCCATGACTAGGTCTCCTTCCCTGTTAAATGGGCAATACCTTACACAAAAGTTTGGGAACCAAGAAGGTCACAGATCGTGAAATGAAGTTAAACTAGGCTGCTAGAGTTGCCACCTTGGCTCTGTGCAAAGATCAAAGACTCTCTTTGGTGAGAAAAATCCACCCCCATTGTGCCTGCCAACATATTACATCTGGATCTACACATTATCTGCTAATTTTATAAACGACTTCCTTCCCAGAAATCCAAACTAGCCTTATTTTATAGATGTGGAACTGCGGTCTCCTAGTTTCTGGATGAGCTTACACTGGGCCCTTTGGGCTTCCATCTTCTCACTAGGCCATGCTATGAAGATTGCACAATGGACCTATTGCTTCAAAGGAGAGTCACACAACACTCCCCAGCCACTGTGTTGACAGCCCTGGGCTGGAGGAAAGACAGCAGTCTTCACAGAGGTCACTTTACGGCTGGGCTCACCCTTCACCCCAAGACAGCTTTGATGACTGTGAGGTTTCCACAAACACAGAATGAATGAGGAAGAAGGTGGTTAGGTTTTCAGTGTGATCCACGTGGACGAGAGGTGAAGGATGGAACATCTGTAGCATCAAGGTTTTTTTAGCTCCTTGACTTTACATGGCTGTCAGTTTCCCCTTAATGTATAGGTTTAAAATAGTTGTATATTTTCTTGCTTTTTATCACTTTTCATCAAGTAATGAAGATTTGAAGGTGTAAGCCACTTACGGCTTAATTTACTAATGCAATTCGGTAGTGAACAAGTGCAGGAAGCAGCCTGCCTGCCTTCAAATTCCAATTCTTTCCTTTCTGCTTTCTAGCTGTGTGGTTTCAGGCAAGTTACTTAGCCGCTCTGTGCTTTGGTTTCCTCATCAGTTAAATGGGTGTAATAATAATAATATCTATCTCATAAGGCTATGGTGGGATAACATGTATTAATATATGTGATACATTTGGAAGTGTACTTGGCATAGGAAAATTTCAAGAAGTAGTAGCTATGTTTTATTAAGTTCTTGACTGGCAGCCAACCAAATTCCAGGAACTGGGGACACCTGCTGTGCGCTCAAGCCTAGGCTAAGCACTGTTGGGGAGTTTTAAAATAAGGTAATTAACAGGTCACTCTGAAAAGTCCTAAAATCTATCAGGAACCAAAACAAAAACAGACTAAGCAAAACTCTGAGGCATATTAGTAAGAAAGAAGTTAAGAACGGGCAGTACATAGGAAGCTGGCAGTGTCTGCACCAGTCACGGTGTCACATGATCACCTCAAACCCCAGGGATGCTGGGAAATTGTTCTAAATGGCCAATGCGATGACAGCAGCATCAGCAGGCAGTTTCTGCTTCCAGCTCTAAGTGTTACTCTTTCTTCCTTATCTCTTCACTCTCCCCCTCCCAGAAAACAAGAGTGTGTTTCCATCTTGCAACCATTTAGGAAAGGCCACAAGAATTTCAGATCATGGTTCTGACAGTCCTGAGCCTCTGAACCAGATCCCAGGCACATGAGGAAAGATAACAATATCCACCCTGTAATAGTAATATGTTTAGCTACTCTTGAATGCATTGCATTATTTGTGCCAAAACAGACTCTAACTAATATGGTAATCATGGCTTCTGTGAAAATGGACAAATGTTTCAAAAGTGAAGAAAAAGGAAACTGAGGATACTGGAAACTATAAGGCAGTCACAAACCTGGTAATACCTCTCTCCCTCCATCCGTTCCAAAACTACTTCCAGAGTGTGGAACTTGTGCACAATATGGGCAACTTCATATAAACGGATCATGCTGATATTTCAACCTATTCTCTTGGAAGCCAAAATAATTAAAGGATGTATCTACATATGATGATAATAGATGACAGATAGATAGATATAAATAAATAAGCTAATCAAGAAGCAGCAAATATATCTATATATTTATTTATTTAAAGCAAGAAGAAGGGACTATGAAAAGAGAACAATCTTAGAACAATAAAGACTTCCTAGAGATATAATTGCCAGGATAGCAAGTCATTAGACATTCTAGAAAATAGAGAATTCTCACACAATATGAAGCAAAAGAAAAACCAAAATATACATCCAAAATTGAATGAATTGAAGTTTCAGAAAGGGACAATGGAGAAGCTGTAGGGGAGAAAATTGACAAATAAATAATAAACATAAAAAATGAAAAAAGAAACTCAAAAAGGAAAAAAAGGCAAGTGGCCAATGCACAGATTAGGTTATAAAAGAAATGTAAGTTATACTGACCATGAGATGTTGGTTTTATACATCAAACTGGCAAAATTTAAAAAGAATAACATCTGATATAGTTTAAGTTGTAGGTAAACACAATTTCAAGGACTATTGGTAAGGGTTAGTACCGGTACAATATTTCTGAAGGACACTGTAAAAATCTGTAGGATAATATGTATTCATTTTAATGTGGCAATTCTACTTCTGGGCACTTCATTAGGAAATTACTGGGTGATCATACCAATGTGTACATATCTGAAGGTTTATGAAATGATATTTTTAGTAGCAGAAACTAGAAATGCTGCGTGTTCCTCAGTAAAGAGCCAGGTTTCTAGGGAGAGCTACATCCTACAATGCTACCAAGTAGGTTTCAGCATGGTTCACGGTCATGATTTATCACGTGCCAAATTCAAGTGATGAAATAGTGCATATTGTATTATCCCATTTGGATAAATATATGTCATATTTGATATATTTAATTTAAATGTTTGGAATGATATAGTTTCATTGTGAAGTTGCTATCACAAACTTCTAGAGGTTTATAAGGAATATTTTCTTTTTAGTTTTCAGATTTGTTAGTTATCTTCTTTACAGTTAGCATGCATTACCCATTCAATCAGAAAAAATAAACACAGCTATTTACATTTTGGTGGGGAAAGGAGAATAAGGAATGCCTCTCAATTGCAGCTGTGATGGCACAGACAGCTTGGAGCAGAAGTGCTCATGTTAAAATTGTGAGGCCGGGTAGTTCACCGGATGTCTCCTTAGTGTTAGATCAAGACCAGCCCTTTCAAACCCAAGTCATCATTTTGGAAGCTTTCCTTTCATGTTAACTACAAGCATACTTTATTTATGTGCTCTTTACTTTATTGCGCTTTGCAGGTGTTGCATGCTTTTGCAAATTGAAGGTCTGTGGCAACCCTGGGTCAAGCAAGTCTATCAGTGCCATTCTTCCAACAGTAAGTGCTCGCTTCATGTCTCTGTGTCACATTTTGGTAATTCTCACAATATTTTGAACTTTTTCATAATTATTGCATGTGTTTTGGTGATCTGTGGTCAGTGATCTTTGATGTTACCATTGTAATTGTTTTGAGGCACCAGGAACCATGCCCATACAAGACGGCAAACTCCATTGATAAATGGGTGTGTTCTGACTTCTCCACCAGCTGGCCATTCCACTGTCTCTTTCTTTCTCCTCAGGCTTCCTTATTCCCTGAAACAACAATATTAAAATTAGGCCAATTAATAACCCTACAATGAACTCTAAGTGTTCAGGTGAAAGGAAGAGTCACATTCTCTCACTTTCTTTTTTTTTTTTTTTCTGAGATGGAGTCTAGCTCTGTTGCCCAGGCTGGAGTGCAGTGGCACAATCTCGGCTCACTGCAAGCTCCGCCTCCCGGGTTCACGCCATTCTGCTGCCTCAGCCTCTCCAAGTAGCTGGGACTACAGGCGTCCACCACCATGCCTGGCAAATTTTTTGTATTTTTAGTAGAGACGGGGTTTCACTGTGGTCTCGATCTCCTGACCTCGTGATTCGCCCGCCTCGGCCTCCCAAAGTGCTGGGATTACAAGCGTGAGCCACCGCGCCTGGCCCACACTCTCTCACTTTCAATCAAAAGCTAGAAATGATTAAGCTTACTGAGGAAGGCATGTTGAAAACCAAAATAGGCCAAATGTTAGGTCTCTTGTGCCAAATAGTTAGCCAAGCTGTGAATGCCAAGGAAAAGTTCTTGAAGGAAATTAAAAGTGCTACTCCAGTTAACACATGAATGATAAAAAAGCAAAACAGGCTGATTTCTGATATGGAGAAAGTTTTAGTGGTCTGGACAGAGAATCAAACCAGCCACAACATTCCCTTAAGTCAAAGTGTAACCCAGAGAAAGGCCCAGGTTTTCTTTAATTCTACAAAGTCTGAGAGAGGTGAGGAAGCTGCAAAATAAATGTTTTGAAGCTAGCAGAGGTTGGTTCTTGAGGTTTAAAAGAAGCCATCTTCATAACATAGAGTGCAAGGTAAAGTAGCAAGTGCTGATGGAGAAGCTTCAGCCAGTTATCCAGAAGATCTAGCTAAGATCATCGATGAAGGTGGCTACACTAAACAACAGATTTTTTTTTTTTGAGACAGAGTCTTGCTCTGTCGCCCAGGCTGGAGTGCAGTGGCATGATCTCAGCTCACTGCAACCCCCGCCTCCTGAGTAGCTGGGACTACAGGTGTGAGCCACCATGCCCAGCTAATTTTTGTACTTTTAGCAGAGACGGGGTTTCACCATGTTAGTCAGGCTGGTCTTGAACTCCTGACCTCATGATCCACCCCCCTTGGCCCCCCAGAGTGCTGGGATTACAGACGTGAGTCACTGCACCCAGCCACAACAGATTTTTAATGTACACAAAACAGCCTTCGATTGGAAGATGTCATCTAAAACTTTCATAGGTAGAGAGAAGTCAATGCTTGGCTTCAAAGCTTCAAAGGTCAGACTGACTCTCTTGTTAGGGACTAATGCAGCTGGTGACATGAAATTTAAGACAATGCTCATTGATCATTCCAAAAATATTAAAGCCCTTAAGAATTATGCTAAATCTCTACCTGTGTTCTATATATGGAATAATAAAGTCTAGATGACAGCACATCTATTTACAGCATGCTTTACTGAATATTTAATGTCCACTTTTGAGACCTACTGCTCAGAAAAAAGGTTTCTTTCCAAATATTACTGCTCATTGGCAATGTACCTGGTCACCCAAGAGCTCTGATGGAGGTGTACAAGGAGATGAATGTTATTTTCATGCCTGCTAAAACAACATCCTTTCTGCAGCCCAAGAATCGAGAATTAATTTCAACTTTCAAGTCTTACTACTTAAGAAATACATTTTGTCAGGCCATTGCTTCCATAGATGATTATTACTCTGATAGGTCTGGGGAAAATACATTGAAAACTTTCTGAAAAGATTCATCATCGTAGATGCCACTAAGAGAATTCATCATTCATGAGAGGAGGTCAAAATATCAACATTAATGGGAATTTGGAAGAAGTTGATCCCAAACCTTATGGATAACTTTGAAAGATTCAAGATTTTGGTAGAGAAAGTAATTGCAGATGTGGTGGAAATAGCAAGAGACCTATAATTAGAAGCAGAGCCTGAATACGTGGCTGAATTGCTGATTTTTGGTGATTAAACTCGAAAGAAAGAGGAGTTGCTTATGGATGAGCAAAGAAACCGATTTCTTGAAATGCAATCTACTCCTAGTGAAGTAGCTGTGAACATCATTGGAATGACAACAAAGGATTTAGAATATTACATGAACTGATTTGACAAATCAGGTTTGTGAGGATGGACTTCAAATCTGAAAGTTCTGTGTGCAAGATGCTATCAAACAGCACTGCATGCTACAGAGAAATCTTTCATTGAAAGAAGGCTCAATGGATGCTAAAAACTTCATTGATGTCTTATCTTAAGAAATTCACACAGCCACATCAACCTTCAGCAACCACCAACCTGATCAGTCAGCAGCTGTCAACATCGAGGTAAGACCCTCCACCAGCAAAAAGATACTGACTCATTGAAGGCTCAGATGATTGTTAACATTTTTAGCAGCAAAGTATTTTTAAATTAAGGTATGTTTTTTAGACAGTGCACACTTAGTAGACTACAGTATACTGTAAATTATAACTTTTGTATGTACTGGGACACCAAAAAACCTGTGTGACTTGTGATATAGTTTGGCTGCGTCTCTTCCCAAATGTCATCTTGAATTGTAGCTCCCAAAATCCCCACGTTTCATGTGAGGGACCCTGTGGGAAGTAATTGAATCATGGGGTGGGGGATGGGGTTTTCCCATGCTGTTCTCATGATAGTGAATAATTCTCATGAGATCTGATGGTTTTATAAAGGATAGTTCCCCTGGACACACTGTCTTTCCTGTTGCCATGTAAGATGTGCCTTTGTTCCTCCTTTGCCTTCCACCATGATTGTGAGGCCTCCTCAGCCATGTGGAACTGTGAGTCCATTAAACTTCTTTTTCTTTATAAATTACCCAGTCTTGGGTATTCTTTCATAGCAGTATGAAAATGGATGAATACAACTTGCTTTATTGAGATATTCACTCTACTGCAGTGGTGTGGAACCAAACCTGTAGTATCTCCATGGTGTGCCTATATGTTTGGGTAATGACCCTGTGTAGGTGCAAGTTCAACTCATTCGTTTGCTAAGAGGTACTTTTTATAACAGGTTTATCTTGGGGTGTTCCTCAGGAAGTCACATAACTTAAAGTTAGACATCTTCTGCTAAACTTTGCTAAGCCTTTTATGACAAACATGAGCATTTAGTAACATCTATTTTAAATTTTGCAGCCCAGAATTATTGCTATAATATTAAAATCTTGGGCCTTGAACACATTCTGTCTATTGATAAAATAGATTCCAATTTATGTCTTCATACATTATTCTCCAAAATTTTTTTAGTGCTGTGCAGTTGCTTTTTTTACTGTGTTAGGAACTGGAGCTATGATGGTGTTAAGGTTGAATGGTGTTCACCCAAAATTCATATGTTGATATCTTAACACACAGAACTTCAGAATGTGACCTTATTTGGAGATAGAGACTTTACAGAGGTGTGGTGAGGTAATTAGAATGGGCCCTAATCTAATAGGAGGAGTGATGTCCTTATAAGAAAGGGAAATTTGGAGACAGCCATACAGTTGAGAGAAGGCCATGTGAATATGCCAATGGCGATCCACAGCCAAGGAGAGTGGCCTAGAACCAGCCCTGATGACACTGTGATTTCAGACTTCCAGCCTCCAGAATTTAAAGCCAATACATTTTGTTGTCTAAGCCACTCAGCTTGCAGCACTTTGTTACAGCAGCCCCTGCAGACCAATACAAACAGTGAGCAAGTCAGCAATGGGCTTGGCCCTCCAGAAGCCTCTTGTGCAGTGGAGAGAGGTCAGCCCTGGATGCTGGGCAGGGGTGGGACAGGCAGCATGACCTGCTCTCAGGCTGGTGTCCTGGTTAAGCAGCTGTCCAGCTCTCTGCAGAGCATGGAATCTGGGATTCACTCTGACTAAGCACTTTTTTGTCATCCTTCAAACGAAAAGGCAAGGGAGGCCAGCTTCACTGCAAGTATCAGGGAGTCAAACCTTGAAAACATCATCACCTCACATTTAAAGTTGAGCAAAAATTATTCATTGAGAATTTGGTGAAGGATTAATCCAGAGCAGCATGGACCTCGTTCAAAGAGCCCCTCCCGTGGAGCTCTTTTCATGAAAGTGTGCTTCCTGCTTAAAGTGCAGACATGTGGAAAGCAAACTCAAAGGCAGCTGGGAAACCCACCGTTGCTAACTCTGTGAGGATATTGGTGAAGGACGCTGTCCCTGGCCCTACACAGTGACAGGGCTGTGGGTCTCAAGTATCAGCAGCATAAAGTGCAGTATGCAGTCGTTACAGTTTGTTTATATCAAGGACACTGTAATTCATGTCACAGGATCCTGTTTTCCTTTTCTGGTGGGTTGCTTGGAGTCCCAGAAACACTTTAAGATCCCTTTGTGTGTGGGCTCTTATAAAGCATATTTCATGCCTCATCTTACTATTTCTACTCTCTTAGCCCCACTGACTCTTTTTTAACGCATACCAATTTTCATAAGCCCCCTCCAATAATTATTTATATGAAGAGGAGCATGAATATTTGAAATTAAATAGGTAATTTAATTAACTCTAGCAGCCACCCAAAGATACTTTATTCAGTTATTTGTTTTAAAATGAATTAACACCTTGGAAAATATTTTTATTATATTTATTTATATTTAATATTTATTTTTATTTATTTTATTTAGTGTTTATACTTAATGTCTATATTTAACGTTCAGGAAAAAAAAAGCCCAGGATGGACTTCTCTTTCCAGAAATATCCCCACTAGCTTTTGACGCAGAGCAAAAACTAGGAGTGGCTCCAGGTGCCTCCGAGAGCAGACTATGGACCCAGGAAGCAGAGCAAGGCTCTGGTCAAGGGCTTTCCTGAGCCCAAAGCAGGGTCGTCTGGCAAAGTGTTCTCACCCCTAGACCCAAAAGTTTCATCTCATTATAACATTAAGCTCTTTAAAGTTCAGGATCTTGTCATCTAAGTCAGGCACAGAGACCTAAAAACTGAAAAAAGAAATTATTTGCCCCTCATTCCTAATTCAGAATACAATCATGAGACAGAGACAGAAGAATAACTAAATAGACACTTCCACCCAGAAGGGGATGAAAGGGAGGTACATTACAACTACTGAAATCTACCTGGGCTCCAGCAGAACCTCCTGCTCTGGGATAAGAGAATGTCCCTGATTAGAAACTGGTTCTGTTCCCTGGAGCTGACGCCATAATTCATTGTCCTCAAAAGCTTTGGGATCCACTATTTGATATCTTAATTTTTCTATAAGAAATGGCCATGTTTGCAGTCGAGTAGCAAGTTTCATGATCTCAGTCCCTGCCACAGCAGTGAGGTCCCTTAGATCTGCTGAGACAAATGAAATAACAGATACAATACAAATTATTATTTTTTCTTTTTTCTTTTCTTTCTCTTTCCCTCTCTTTCTTTCTTTCTTTCTTTCTTTCTTTCTTTCTTTCTTTCTTTCTTTCTTTCTTTCTTTCATTCTTTCTTTTTTTATTTTTGGTGAGGCCTTACTCTGTTGCCAAAGCTGGAGTGCAGTGGCACAATCTCAGTTCATGGCAGCCTCCCCCTCCCAGGTTCAAATGATTCTCATGCCTCAGCCTCCCAAGTAGCTGGGATTACAGGCGTCTGCCACCAAGCGTGTGTATTTTTTGTATTTTTAGTAGAGACAGGTTGGCCATTTGGCCAGGCTGGTCTCAAACTCCTAACCTCAGGTGATCTGACCACCTCAGCCTCCCAGAGTGCTGGAATTACAGGTGTGAGCCACCACTTCCAGCCACAAATAATATATTTTTA
Source organism: Nomascus leucogenys (assembly GCF_006542625.1). Taxonomy (NCBI): domain Eukaryota; kingdom Metazoa; phylum Chordata; class Mammalia; order Primates; family Hylobatidae; genus Nomascus; species Nomascus leucogenys. The sequence goes on along the minus strand of NC_044398.1, from coordinate 36,980,381 downwards.
AATATAATGCTTGGCTGGCACAGAAGTTAGAAATCCACAGAATAGTTTGAAAATATCAGGGGTCAATCCAGGTTCTGTGAGACTGTAAATGTACAAAATATGCCTTGTTAACAAAAAGAATACCAAATTTTAAAAAGCAAAATTAGGCTCAGTGGATTAGAAAGAGCTCATGTAAATGAAGCATCCTGAAAAACTCATATTTCATTAGCTTCACAGTACATCCACTTGTGGAAAGCAATAAACCTTGAAATGAAGTATATCAAGTATATCAGTTGAGATGACAGTAGATATTGATAAGCTTTAGACATTCTTAAACGCGCATACTGAAATAGCTAAGATAATCACTAATAGAATAGACAATTGTATTTGTAAAACAAGTAGAGGGATAATAGTGGAATCTGATTTTAAAGCACTCCATCCAAAATAAGGCACAAAAGGAAAGGACAAAAAAAAATGCTATGAACTAGTAACAAAGAGATGTCATGAACAATGTCATAGCAATAAATGACGAGAAAGATACATATCTAAAAAATTCCTTACTAAAATTATTTCAAGAAGATGTAGGAGGCCTCATTAGTTGCTAAAATTCTTTCACAAAGGAAACCCCAGACCCCAGGGGCCTTACAGTTGATTTCTATCAAACATCAAAGATCAAATAGTTTTATCTTACCCACACTCTTCCAAAGAATAGAAAAAGTGAAAGCATCATCCTAACTCATTTTATGAGGCTATCATATGTCTGATACTAAGAATAGATGAGTAACTGCAAGAAAGTAAAGCTACAGATTAAGTTTCTTTATAAATAAAAGTGAAAACATCTAAATAAAACTGCCATAAAGAACACACAAAGGAAAATGTATAAAGAATCATACATCATAATCACGTTGAGATTATCCCAGGAATAAAAGTTGTTTAATTTTGAAAATCAATTAGTGTAACACATCACATCAACAGATCAAAGGCACAAAGTCCATGCTCAGGTTTACAGATGCAGAGATCTGTTTGACAAAACTCAACATCCACTCATGACTTAAAACAAAACAAAACTTGTAACAAAACAAGAATGGGAGGAACTTCCTTAACTTACTAAAGAGCACCTAACAAAACCTACAGCAAATCACATGTAAAGATGTTTACGACATTCCCTTTAAGATCATAAAAATGGCAAGAATGCCTGCTTTTCTCTTTCCTGCTCAATAATGTATTAAAGGGCTTAACCAGTGCAGTAAGAAGAAAAAAGAAATACAAGAGAGATTGGAAAGCAATAAACAAAGCGTCATTATTTGTAGATGTTAAGATTTTCTATATAGAAAACCCCAAAGAAACCACAGATAATTTTTTAGAACTAAGAGACAAATTTACTAGTTGAATTTTTTAAATTCAAAACAAGAAAGTCACACTGCATTTCTGAACATCAGCAACTTGAATTTACAAAATATGATTTTTTAAAGTTCGATGCTGTTTGAAAATGGCACAGAAAAGCAACAAGTGATGAAGACATTATTCAGGATGACAGTCACTTGCAGGGAGTAGGTGCAGTATAACTGAGGAAGGGGACATTATGGGTTTCTAGTACATTTGGAAAGGTCTGTTTCTTAAGCTGGGTGGTAGATTCATGATGTCTATTGGATTTTTCTTGTTTCAGCTGTACATATACTCTTTTTGGGCTCTTTTTATATTAGATTATTTTGCAATTCTTATTATTAAAAACAGTTTCAATTCTTTTTATGTATTTTATTGTTTGAAATTATTTTATGCTATTTTTAAAAAGCAGAGCACCATATCTCTGGTATTATTACCATGATGTTAAAATATGTATATACAGTGGGAAGTGGCAGGGAGTACAAATGACAAATTAAGAAGCTGGAAGGATTTAAGTTGGACGATGACATAAAAAATCAGTAGGGCTTAAATTCCATGTTAAAGAATTTTTACTCTGTTCTAAAGCAATAACTATATACTCCATCAGGAAACAGTATGTGTTCACACAATCAAGGGATTAGGTGTATGGCACCTGTGTTTTAGGACGGTAATTGGCATAATGCTGGGATGACCATTTTGGAATTTTAGAAATGGCTTTCTCTGCAGCTTGAAATTCTCTGGTGACTTTCCAGTAGCTAAAGCCTCCTCTCTTTGGCTTCCCCAAACTTTTCAAGTGTAAAGTGTCAGGGCCCCTCCGTTGTGAGGTGTCCTGTCACATGGACTCAGCCAGAGCTCCCCTGTGTTCTATGGAAAAGGCAAACGAGATGAAGTGGACCTAAAAGGGCAACACTTGTTTTGTAGCCTACAGCACGCAGGGACCGAGCCTGTGCCAACACCATCCCCAACATAGATGAGCTCTGACCTTTAGGATGCTTGCAGCCACGTGGCTCTAGCTAGTCCCTCTGTCCCTGCCTCTGCCCTGAGTCTGGCCTTCTTGGCAGCTCCTTCTTTTCTCTGCCCTGCACTTGCTCTGTGAATGGTCCCCTGGTTTTGTCCCCTAGCATTGTATCTCAGACACAGTTCTCACTCCCCCTCCATCCTGATCCTGCCTGGCCATCCTTCTTTCTGGAAGAAGCTCAAACCCTTGGTCCCCAGACCGGGGCCACTGTTGTAACCACCATTCCCTGACCAGGCCTGCTCAAGCCTATCTGTGGTCTCAGCTCCCCCATCATTAAGATAAAGGCTTTGATTCTGATTAGTATTTGCTTAGCTCCTTAGATCAGAGTGGAAATAGGTATTCTCAGGGTTTGGCCTTGATTGGAAAAACTGTGGGTTGTAACCATTAGTGGATTATGAAATCATTTTGGTGGGCCATAACCAGGGTTATTTTAAAGAAATAGAATAGAATAGCAAAGATCAAATGGTCTCCCACATTGTAAAGGTAATGTATTAGCCCGTTTTGTTGCTGCTGACAAAAACATACCTGAGACTGGGAAGAAAAAGAGGTTTAACTGGACTTATAGTTCCACATGGCCAGGGAAGCCTCAGAATCATGGTGGGAAGTAAAAGGCAATCCTTACATGGCAGCAGCAAGAAAAAATGATGAGGAAGCAAAAGCGGAAACCCCTGATAAACCCATCAGATCTTGTGACTTATTCACTATCACAGGAATAGCACCGGAAAGACCAGCCCCATGATTCAATTACCTCCCCCTGGTTCCCTCCCACAACACGTGGGACTTCTGGGAGATACAATTCAAGTTGAGATTTGGGTGGGGGCACAGCCAAACCATATCAGGTAAGTACTGTTTTGTTCTGTTTTTTAACTCACATCTCATCTCATTATTATTATTATTGTTATCATTATTATTATTGTTTTTGAGACAGGGTCTCCCTTGGTCTCCCAGGCTTTGGTCCAGTGGCACGATCTTGACTTGCTGCAACCTCTGTCTCCCAGGTTCAGGCGATTGTCCTGCCTCAGCCTCCCAAGTAGCTGGGATTACAAGCATGCACCACCACACCTGGCTAATTTTTATATGTTTAGTAGAGAGGGTTTCACCATGTTGGCCAGGCTGATCTCAAACTTCTGACCTCAGGTGATCCACCTGCCTCGATCTCCAAAAGTGCTGGGATTACAGGCATGAGCCACCACACCCGGCCTTTGTTAGTTATCTTTATGTACTGAGTGTTGAGATTGTTATGAGCTGGGTTGTACCCCCTCCAAATTCATAGTGGAAACCCTGCCTCCCAGAACCTCAGAATGGGACTGTATTTGGAGGCAGGTCTTTAAAGAGGTGATGAAGTTAAAATGAGGTCCTTAGAGTGGATGCTAATCAATATGACTGGTGTCCTTATAAGAAGAGGAGATTGGGACACAGACATGGACACACAGAGGAAAGACCATGTGAGGACAGTGAGAAAATGGGATCTACAAGCCAAGCAGAGAGGCTTTGGGAAAAAACCAACTCTGCTGGCACCTTGATCTTGGACTTCTCATTTCCAGAACTGGGATAATTAATTTTTTGTTGTTTTCAGCAAGCAAGTCTGTGGCAGTTTGTTATGGCAGCCCTAGCTGACTAATACAGACATATAATATAATTCTTATGGGGTGAATTCAGTCGAAAACATTAGATATTCACTGGCTGGCCTTTCAAATTTTAGACCTCATTAACGGTTGAAAAAAGCAAAGTCCTATTCTGCAGTTTGTAAGGGAAGCTCTCTTGGGGATATTTGGAACTTAACAACATTTCCTATGATGCAGTGCTCTCATGCAGTGGGTCCCCAAGCAAAATCAAGCTTCAAAGATCTAGAGCTACAGTTCTCATCATGAAGACAGAGAAACACAAGCATGTGGGAACCAGCCACAGGATCCACAGACCAAACAGCACATTGCAGAAAAGGGTTAAAAAAGAACTGGACATGTGAAATGTCCAGGGCCAGGCCCTGGGTCTCCCTAACACTGGATCCCTTGTGCGATGAGATAACATGAGTGAGGTAGTGGATGTTTCTGGATCCTGCTCCACCTCTTTCCATCAATCCACACTGAGCACCATCCCAACATAAATGGAGGCGAGCCCAGCTGCATTAGAGCAGGCCCTGCTCTTGGCTGGGGTGACGGCACGCTCACCACACAGTATTCCAAAGGTGAGTCCGTAAACTCTGTCCCCAGAGCGCCATTTGATGATGACCTCACCTTGGAAGGTCTATTTTGAGTATCCAAGAGTCTCCCTCCCACAGTCGTTGTATAACCTCCAGCGCTTGCTGCTAAAGAGTTTTCTGTCTCCAAAAATAATCTCCAAATGATGGTTAACATGACCCTGGCATAATTCATCCTCTACAAATAAGTGAAAGGGAGCCAATGCCCAACTCCTGGCACAGCCACAGAGCGGGTGTTGGAAGTGGAGGTGGCCATGACTTCAATCCTTGGCAGAGGGCTGCAGATTGGATGGGGAGCCAGGCGAGAGGCAAGAACACCATACCCAAGATGCCTGGCATGGGCATTTCCTTCTGGCCGGGGCCAGGGAACAGTTTGAGGCTCCTCCACTATCCCACATAGAGCTTTGAGTGTCTGTCAGCTGAACTGGCCACCCTACCATCCCTGAATGTCACCACGACTTTACTTTTTAAAGAGCTTCTTAATGGGTAGCTGAGCACCAGGTTGCAGTCACCACATTGTATTCCCTGACCCTTAATTCTGAGAATAGCATCTCTCATGTCCAACTTAGTCCTATCATTGACCACAGAGAGATACCAAGTATCATTGGGCATGCTTCTATCCTAGATATAGTCTTATTGGAGGATCATTTTTAGGAGTAGAACTGCAGTACCTTGTGCAAAGAGAGCGATGTTGTGGGCCGCTGGCTTTCTTCACATGTTCCTTCTCCTACTCATTCAGGGTCTGGTTTATCCGAAATATTTGAGCCTGCAAAGAGCCGGAGGATGGACGAGGTTACTGAACATCTTCAGTGTCTCATAAATCTCTGCAACAGTCCTGGAAGTGATCATTAGTATACCCACTTTGCAGACAAGGAGACTGAGTCCTGGAGGTCAAATAACTTGCCCTAGGTCACCACACTGTGAAGGGGACAAATCTTCACAGTTTACTTGTTGGCCATGGTCTAGGACCTTGGCATTCTCCCTCATGCTGAAGCTGGAAAAGAGAATCAGTTCAGAGGGAGACAGGAATGATGGGGGCTAGCCCAGTGATGACTGAAGGTGCCAAGAAAGCTTCCAGGGCAGCCCAAAGGCAGGCCCTGGAGATGGTTCAGAGCCAACCTCAGGTTCAAAAACCTCTGAACTGAAGTACATTCTGACTTTAAAGGATCGATCCTTCCTTAGACTTTGGAGACATTGGCCCATGAGGGAGGCAGAGCCATGTGCTGGAAAGCTCAGGGTCTGGGGTCAGGTCCAGCTTCATGATTTACTAGCTGGGAGACTCTGGGCATGTTGCTGGACCCCTCTGTGCATGGGAGGATCCATCTCCTCATGCGGAAAATGAACATGGTGTTCTCTATCCGTCACCGTTCTTGAGCAGCCCCTGCCTTGTGCTGGGCCACTCTTGTTCCTCATGCCACCCGTGTAGACAGTGGCATACGCACACTGAGCTGCTCACTCACCGCTCACTGCACTTGGAGGTGCTGAAGCCAAATGGAAAATGTGGGCTTTCGCCACAGAGCTTTCCTTGTTTGAGTGAACTGAATCTTTATTTTCTTTTACAAGCAAAGAGCTTTTCATTAATTTGTGCCAGACCATTTAATATATTCTACAGTGTTCTTGTTTCACTTAATTTTCTGGATTTCCAAGAAAGCTTTAGGATTTGGTTTGGTGAGAGGCCTTGAAGGGACTCAAAGAAATAAGAAAAATTAGAAACAATACATTCACAACAAGACTTCAGTTTAAGGATTTCATCAAGAAATAAGTACAATGAGATGTATCTGGGGGTTTTCCTCAGAAGTCACGATCTTGGTTTTTTTCTAGACAATATAAGATTGATAAGAGCCGAAGCCAGAAATTCAATCATAAAAAAAACACTTTTCTGTTTGTTATATTATAAATCATTAATCAGCAGTTAAAGCCCTGGATAGCAGGGAAAGAGATGCTTTTGAAGAAACTTTCACTGTAACCCACTTAAAAGCCACCTGGGAATGCTGCAACCCGGTGGGAAGGGTGTTTGCACTGAGAGCCAAGCTCATGTTTCTGAATCAGGTGAGAGTATTGATGCACTGGGAGCTCTGGTGATTTGCCTGAGGTTCAGAGATAGTGAGAGGATCTAGCAGACCCAGCAGATTCCAAAAACCTTCATTGCAGAGAGGGAGGGAGAAAGATCAGAAGAAACCAATGGGATCCTGCTGGGGTCGGGGGAGGGGCAGAGGGGACTTGGCTTTCCTATGGTAGGCATCTCCCAGGGCTGCCATCTCCCAGGGCTGCTTCCAAGATTACAGTGACAGAGCACAGCACAGAGAAGAGCTTTCCTGCACCACACTCACTGGGGGCAGGGCAGCGGGCTCTGAGACCAGACCCTGCAGCAAGCTTCTGTCGTCTCTGAGCATTGGTTTCCTCAGCCACAAAATGGGACTAAGAATAGACCCTGTCTTAGAGGAGCCGTGTTAAGATCTGACACTTGCTGGGTGACCCATCAGAGATAAAAATCCACACATGTGATTAGTAATATGATGCCCATTGAGAATGTTAGCATGCAACACAAATAAATATCATTGTTATCATTTGCATGAAGTAGGTGTATATGCTGGAGCAGCTGTACTTAAGTCCAGAAATAAGAAGACAATTGATCTGAGGACTCAGGAGAGGGCATGGCTGCTGCGTAGATGGTGCCTTCTGTCGCTTGGCATAGGGAAGCCAAGCCAAAGCCTGTGTCTTGGGTAGCACAGGAGCTCTCAGGATGGCTTGAAATCTCCCACCTGGCCTGGGCCTGTTCACCTTCCCCTCCAGGTAGGGTTATCAGATAAATTAAAGAAATACATAATTAAATTAGAATTTCAGAGATGTAACAAATACTTTTTTAACATAAGTATATCTTAGGCAATATTTATGATACACTTATACTAAACATTTATTTGTCATTTATCCAAAATTCAAATGCAACGAACATTCTATCTTTTTATTTGCTAAATGTAGAAACCCTTCCTCCAGTTGGCCACTTATCACTTAATTGACTTGTTATGACATTTTTGTTATAATTTATTTTCTGATTATGAAAATAATGCACTCTTATTACAGAAAATCTTTAAAAATACTAATAAATAAGAAAGAAATAATAACTCATATGTAATACCAGTAACTGATAATTGAAAGGCTGCAGTATTTGAAAATACTTAAAAATTGTGGCCTAATTCTTGAATTTTACATGGTTGAGATGCTACTTTATGTGTAGGCTTGTATATTTCTTTGGTTTAGCATTATACCACGATCTCCCTGTCACTAAATTTTTTCTCCACTGGATTCTGTCATCTGGCACAGCAGCTTTCTCTTTTTGCTGAAAAAGTTGGTGGTTTTCAATATGTGTATCTCTGTGCATAAACTCTGTCCACACCTCTTCAGTTGATCTCTCAAGTGGCTTTTAAAATTATTCCTATATATATATAATGAAATAATCTGAAAGTGATGACATTTAATATCTCATGGTGACTTTTTTCTACAGCTCTCCTGGGTGCAGTCAAAGCTTCACTCCCTACGCCCTACTGAACTATTAGCTGACTGATTCCCACTTGTCCGTGCCCCAGGACTCCACAGAAGCTCCACATGCTTCCACAAGCTGATGTGCCAGTTCCAAGAGGAGGAAGAAAAGCTGGCACTCAGCCTCTATTTCTCCCCAAACTCCACAGTCATTCAATTCTGCAAAAAAAAAAACCATTGCTTTGAAAAACATAAAATGAGATCTATCGAACAGCATCTTGTATTTTAAAGTGGAAAGAATGGACTTTGGAATCATCTTTGGCAGCTAATAGGCTGGGACACGCAGAGAAAGAGCTTGCCTGCCTCTGCAGACATTCCTTGGACGAGTGGCTCTAAATCCCAGCTACACACTCAAATAGCTGCAGGAGGTTTAAAAACTGTCAAATCTCCCAGCCCCTGCCCAGCCCAGTCAATATTTATCTCAGGACGAGGAGCCCCCAAACCAGTGTCTTTTCACAGAGCTCCCTACATGACTTTGATGTGTGGCCAGGTGATATCTCCTGAGTTAGGAGACACTGATGCTATCACTCAACACCTAGTCAAATGAGAGGAGTTGGGGATGACGGAAGAATGCAGGCAACCTACCTACCTGAAGCTGGGGCCTCAAGGTCACCATGCCCTTGAGTGAGCCCTATATGGGTCTACCCTGTGTCTGATGGTTCTCAGCAGGCACAGCTTCTCTTCACAGTTTCTGCCAACATCTTCCCTGCATGTGGAAAGTGGCCCGGTCCCCCTAGACTCAGCTCAAGTCCTCCCTTTGCTCAGGTTCCCTCCGAGTCCCGGTACCTCTCCATGCTGCAGACCTCCTCATGACTCCTTCCTCCCTGAGGCCTGGCCGTCTGCCCAGGGCAGGATGCGCCTCATGTAGACCAAGGGAAAGAGCCAGCAGCTGCTTCCCATGAGCCTGTCCTCCTCTGCATCTGAAGAGAAGCTTTGGAAGGCCAGCGCCCCCACTTGTCCTGAGGATGGAGGGGCTGTTCCCTCTAACCCACACCTCGAATTCTAGGACTAACTTTCACTTTTTGGAAGCCAGAGCCACTCCTGACCATTCAGGGCCTTTCAGCATTCGGAAGGGACACTGACTCCTCCTTAGATACCACATGTAGGACAGGAGGGAAGTTCAAGAGTGGTGTCAAGGGCCAGAGACAGGGAAGCTGGGGGGTCCGAAAGAAGCTTCCAGGAGATGTCTTCACTGCAAAATACCATAGACCAGGGGGCTAGGGGCTAAAACAAGACATGGATTTCTCACAGTTCTGGAGGTTGGGTGTTGGAGATTAAGGTGCCAGCCAGCATGGTGGGTCCCTGGTGAGGACTCTCTTCCTGGCTTACAGATAGCCGACTTCTCACTGTGTCCTCACATGCGGGAAAGAAAGCTCTGTTCCCTTCATCTCCTCGTAAGGGCTAATCCCATCATGGAGGCACCACCTTCATGAACCCATCTAACCATAATTACCTCCCAAAGGCACCACCTCCCATAATATCACCCTGGGTCTTGGGGCTTCAACATATGGATTTGGGGGAACACAGACATTCAGTCCATAGCAAGGCACTTGAGGAAGTTGGGGCATGAGAGCAGAGGAGACACCCACACATCTCAGGAGAGCAGTCACGTGTTTGGAGGACATCAAGCCACGCTGAAGGCCCCTAGCCATGCTGGGGTGAGCATGCTCTAGCCATGGACTTGGAGATGAGGTGGGGGTTGCCCTTGCGACCTTTCATCTAGGACCTCCCAAGTTCCATGAAGAGACAAGAGAAAACAGTAAGGGCACTCTATTCAAGGGAAGAGGAGTGATGAGTCCCTGTTGGGTTCCTCAGTAATGTCTTCCAGGACAGTCCATTGATTACACCTCTGCACCAGTCAGGAGATTTTTAGTGAGGCCTGGTAATGTGCCAGATGCTGTGCTGTGAGTGAGATGTGCACATTTCCTTCCTCGTGGAGCTCACACTCTCATGGGGCAGACACACAATCACACAATCGCACACATGTGCAGTATGCAGAGCCTCCCTGCAGGCTGGCCCATGCCTTCCAGCTGCGTTCACCTGATAGGAGGGCCAGCTGGAGACCAGAGGCTGGAGGCAGCCGGGGAGGAATGTGGGCACTGGTTTTCTGACTCCCTGCCTGCTGCATTCTCTGCAGCAGGCCCAGCTCCCGCCCAGCCCCCATGCTGCACGAGGTTCTGAGAATCACTCCTGCCCCCACTCCATCAGGTCTGGGGAGGTAGAGTTCCCCACTTAACGTAGCTCCACTGGCTTAGCGGACCCCCCCACCCCAGGGGCTTCACCTAAACCAGTCATATTTTGTAGACAGTCCCCTCACTGAACTCTGATCAAATTACCCAATTTAAATATACCATCTGTTTCCCACAGGGTCTCTGACCGACCCAATGACCTAGTCTGGGAGGTTAGGGAGTCTTCTGAGAAAAGGATGTCTGAGCTGAACTCTGAAGGATTAAATTCTCATTGCTTTTAATAGTAGGATCCAACATGTGTGTTTAGTCAGTAGTGGGGGTCCTGGTAAGTTTGAGGCTGTAGTGAGGGGTGCTGCAGGGGACACAGGGGAACCCATGAAGCCCCTCACCCCACCTCTTAGCCATGCCTGACCAGGGTGGGCATCACTAGACCCGGGCTCAGCTATAAGAAAGAGCAAGAACCAACAAACATTTCTTAAGCACCACTCCGGGGCCAGGCCGTGTGCTGGGCCTGAACACTTCTCATAGGTGACGTGGAGACCTGGGGGTGGCTGCCATCTGGCGCTCTGGGTTTTGAGGGGTGCTCTCTGAAAGACCAAGCTGAGCAACAGGAGGCCCAGAAATGGGGGCTCCCATTAGACATTCTGGCCAGTCTCACAGCACAGCCAGAAGGGTCAGCACAGCGGGCAGGGGAGCAGGGGGGAGGATGTGCTCCTCAGCCAGGCAAAGGCCTGGTCCCCAGGACTGAGGTCCTAGAGAATCAGGGATGCAGGAGAATGATGAAGACAGAGGTCCCAAGGCCAAAGACAATAAATAAGGTGAACTGTCAGAAAGTCTGGGAGAAAGATGATTTGAGGGTCCCCCGAGAGGCTTGCTGTCAAATGTCCCAAGATCGGACAGTCGAGGGAGGCAGCACGATGGAAGAAATCTAGCCCTGTCCGTCAACATAAGCCTGATTGCAAGTGCACTGTTGGAGTCATGAAAAATGTAATGTCTAGTTCTGGGGTGAGCAGGGCCACTCAAAGATACTCCCATGGGAACAGAAGAAAGGGTAGAAGCCCAAAGAGCCATACAAGGCAGCAAGTTCAGGAAGCCACCAGAATGTCAGTGGGATGTTTAATTTTGAAAATCAGTTAATGTAACGTGTTATATCAACAGATCGAAGGCAGAAAGTCCATGCTCAGGTTTATAGATGCAAAGATCTGTTTGATAAAATTCAACTCATGACTTAATAAAGAAGCAAAACCTATGGCAAATCACGTGTAAAGGTGTTTAAGATATTCCCTTTAATATCAGAAAAATGGCAAGAATGCCTTCTTTTATCTTTTCAATGCTGTAATGCATTAAATGGCTTAGGCAGTGCAATAAGAAGAAAAAAGAAATAAACTGAGCTTCCTCTGCCCTTGGGATGTGGGCAGAGGAATTTGGAAAGCAATAATCAAAGCTGTCATTATTTGAGGCAGATAGATAATTGAAAGTACCTCTGATTGGTTGCAGCAGCCAATCAGATGTTTGCATAGAGGAACTTTGTAACTTCAGACTCTGGTTGCTTTCCAAAACAATTAGACTGATTGCCAACCACCACTTCATTTACATGGGGTGATCACCAAGTGGCCAATGGGAAACCTCTAGGGGATATTTGGACCCCAGAAGATACTGTAACCAGGGCCCTTGAGCTGCTGCTCTGGCCCACTCCCACCCTGTGGCATGTACTTTCATTTTCAATAAATTTCTACTTTTGTTGCTTCAGTCTTTCCTTGCTTTGCTGTGTGTTTTGTTCAATTCTTTGTTCAAAACACCAAGAACCTGGACAACTTGCAGTCAAGACCCTCTACAGGTAACAAGCTGGGGAATGCTCCTTCCGGGGTCCCAAGGGGAGACTCTGGTCCTTGTCTGGCTGAGCTTCTGGGGGCTGCCAGCATTCCTTGGCTTGTGGCTGCATCACTCCACTCTCCATCTCCATGGTCACATCACTTCTTTTCTGTCTGTTTTCAATCTCCCTCTGCCTCTCTTATAAAGACATTTGTGATGCATTTATGGCATACCTGGATACTACAGGATAATCCCCCTTGTCAAATTCCTTAACCTAATCACATCTGGAATACACTGTTTTTGCCTAGAAATTCACATTCGCAGGTTGCAGGGATTAGGACCGTCTCAGGCACCAAACAATAAGAAATCATCTTTCTGAGTAACTCACATGGAGTGGCCGCTGGATCCTAGAGGCACTGTTGGCCTGACAGCAGAACTCAGGGACTCTTAATGCCCTTGCAAAATGAATGCATTTGCATATGGGAAGGTCTCTTGGAGTCTGCCTTAGCTCCTCTCACACAAGGTAGCAGACCTGGCCACCTTCCTCACTTGGATAGAGAGCACTGGGGAGCTCTCAAAAAGCAGCCAGGCCCTAGATCAATTCAGTCAGGACCAGTAGGGGTGGGGTCCCTGCACCAATAGGTTGTTTAAACTTCTCAGGTGATTCTGTTGTTCAGGCAGGGCTGGGAACCATGAACCAGGTGGATATTAATGTCCCTTGCAGGTGAGATATTTGACAAATAAGCAGAAATGGAGCCAAGGGCTTCACTCTGGCTCCACATCAGCATCCCCCAGGGTAGGAACATTGCAAAGACAGGTTTCTTTTCCCTCCCCAAGGCAGGTGATCTAATTGGTCTGGGTGTGACCTGGGCATCAGGACCTTCACAATTTTCCCAGTGATTTCCACGTGCACCCAGGTTGAGAATGCTGCAGCCCATAAAAGGGAGCCTTACACTGTCACTGCTATTGCAAAGGACGATTATCAGACCTGGGGAGACCTTCCTGATTCCGAGTTTCCAAACCATAGAACAGCTTGTTCAGGGAGACTGTGGAAGTCATTTCTCTAGAAATCTTGACTAATCCAGGAGGTTTCTAGCTGTCAGAGGATTTAGCTGTGGTTCTGCTGTCTGAAGGTGGAGGCATAGATTAGGTGATTTTCAAAATACCCTACAACTTCTTGAGTTTATGAAAAGTGATATCATGCCTCCCCTTGATAGATTCCTTCACCATTTAGACAAAGAATATAAAAAGAATTAAAATAACCCAATGAATTCAGGATTGTGGAAAATGTCATTACTGGTAATGAAAATTACAGGAAGCCTTGCTGGTGCTTGCTCCCTCCCCAAAACTAACATGAGAACATGTTTTTTCTTCTGATGCAATAATTAAGTTTGCCCAAGAAAACGTCTCTGTGCGCACCTCAGGGCAGGGGCTAAATGAAGCCTTTAACTAACCGATAAATGTGATCGTCTCCATTGACTGAACCCTGCCAGGGCAGACTGGCTTCCCAAGTGGATTAATTAACTCTTAGCAGCCCTGTGCTGGGAGGCTCTACAGAAGGGATTTGAGATTCCTGAGGCCCAGAAAAATGACTTTATTAAGAAATGGAAGACATTTGGGGTGACTTCTGTAGCTGGAAGCAGCCACAGTTCTAGGATCAGAGCCTAGAAGTCAAGACCTCAATATGGAAATAACAATTCAAAGGCAGTCTCATCAGATGGCACTGGGAGGAAGACACAGATTGGTTCAGCACTGAGCACAGACGATGTGTCTACTCTGTGTGTCTCCCTGCTCTCAGGAGGTCGTGCTGTAGTGGAGGACAGATCTCAATGCAGAAGTCTCCCAGCTGGGTGGGGATAGGTGTGCTCAGAACACTCACTCAGACTGGGGCTGGGATGTGTGGCATCTGACTGGAGAGCTGAAGACTGGGAGGAAGTGAAACAGGGCTCGGAGCCGGGCAGTGGATGCACAGGCCACAGTAGAAGCAGATCATTTACTCAGTTGCAGAATGCGCAATGAAGGTTTAGCCTAACTAGCAATCAATGAAACAAAGAATTAAAAGCCTCTTGTAGAGTCATTTTTCTCCTCTGGAAGAATACTCAAGGGATGAGCAGGGTGTAATGAAGCGGTTCTCCCTGCCCTGTGGGTGAAAGTGTGAACCATCATGAACCTTCCAAAAAACAATTTGGCATTCTGTGTCAGGCCTAGATGTATCTTGCAACTAATTATTTTCACTCATGAGAATTTATTCCAAGAAGCAATCCACCTTCCAAAGGCTTTATGCCCTGCACTGCTATTTATAAGAGTTGTCAGCAGAAGCCAAACCCTTCTCCTGCCAGCACATGGAAATAACCTTTATGCCCCCCGCTAGGTATATATGTATTCCACATAAGGGATATTATTAGGCTATAAATATAAAATGTATGAAGACATAAAAAATGCCAATGATACAAAAACATTAAATGTTACATGCAAAATAAAAACTATATTTGGGAACAACTATGTAAAAATAAAAGAGGCTGCACTGAAAAAAAATAGAAAGAAATTATTCTTTGTTAAAGTGTACTACTAGCAACTATTATTTTCCTCTTTATTTCTATATTTTCTAAACTGTCTATAAGAGTATTATTTTATAATAAAAAGGGTTTGTTTTGTTTAAAGAAAGGGTTAATTCTGGTTTAGTTGCTAAATGGGAGCCATGACTCATTATTGTGGTCCTTATTTTTGTCACAGCTGGTCAAGTGATTTTTAACAACCGGCCCCAGCCACCACCCCTACACACACAAACACACATGCCTCCTATCAGGAGAACATGCATGTGGAATGATGTAGAGTCACTCTGATTGAGGTGGTAGGATGACAGCAGTAAACAGTATTTCATCCCCTTTCTCTCTGGCACACGCTTGCACATGCCAGGCACTTAAAAAGGGTCAGGCTGTCAGTAAAATTGATTATTACCATTACTATTATTTAATCTTTTTTTTTTTTATTTTGGAATGGAGTCTCTTGCACAGCCTGGAGGGCAGTAGTGAGATCTCAGCTCACTGCAACCTTCGCCCCTGGGCTCAAGCGATTCTCCCTCCTCAGCCTCCCAAGTATCTGGGACAACAGACGCATGACACCACGCCTAGCTAAGTTTTTGTATTTTGGGTAGAGATGGGGTTTTATCACAAAGACTGGGGTTTGCCCAGGCTGGTCTTGAACTCCTAAGCTCAAATGATCCACCCGCCTTGGCCTCTCAAAGTGCTGGGATTACAGGCATGAGCCACCATACCCAGCCTACCATTTACTCTTAAAATGACAGCCTTACTTGCTTAAACTTAAATAATGTTTTCTTCTCTGAAGATTAAGATTACCACATTGTCTTCTAACTTTGAATGATTCTGTTTTGAAAACTGCAGGCCACTATCAGAAACTTCCTTCTCTTGCAATTGAGTTGATTGTTTTTAAACCTAGATGGCCAATGAGTTGGGACTTTTTTACATTTTAATTAAAGTATCTCCATCAGAATATCACTCATATTTTGTTGTGCTATGACGATTTTTATGGGTCATGAAATTTCAGGTAAATTTAGATCTTTCTTTACATGAGGATAATTTCTTCTATTATATCTTTATTTTTCAATTCTGTTTTCTGCTATTGTCTTCAGAAAAATCAACTATTTGTACTTGAGACAGCATTTGTCTGTCTTTCAAATCTCACTTTCTTCTTATCTATATTAGCTCTTTGTTTTTTTCCACTTCATTGTGCTTCATTTTCTCAATTCTGTCCTTCTTGTCACTGCCTATTTACTCAACAGTATCTGGTCTCTTTTTTGATGACTGTCATGTAACTTTTCTTTCTATACAATTTTTAATGTTATTGCTACAGATTCATTTTTTAAATCTTCTTAGCTATCTTATCATCTCTTCTTCAAGTTCTCATACCTTTTCTTTGAGCTCTCATTTCAGAGTGATGACATTTCCTCTAATTTTATTGATTTCTTGGCTTTGGGGTCTAATTTCATGTGTTGGATGTCATCATGCTCCAGGTATGTGTTTCTCATCTGCCCTTTGTCTTTACTCTTTTCCTTTTCATGTTCCTCAATACCTTCCATAGATATCATGCTGGCTTCTTGTTGATCACTACTTATCTTGGAAGGGAGTCTTTAACTCTTGCTAAGTGTTAAAGAATAGCAGATAAGTAGGCAGCTTGGTTCTGACCTGTTGTCTGTGAATGTATTTCCACCTACATTCTTCCCTGAAAATCTGATGTTGCCAAGTCATGAGATCTTCCAAGCTTAGAGTGAAGCCCCTAATATCATGGATGTATGCAGAAAATTGGTTTATTTCTATATCTCTATGTACGTCTTTAGGATTTCATGTTTCCTTTCCTTCTAGTTACCAAGATCAGAATGGTAAGTCTGCTGGTTTGCCTTCCCTGTTTTGGCCCCCATGCTGGTATCCACGTTTTTGCAAAGATGCATGTCCACATGCTTCCCCATGTTCTATCACTTTGCCCTGCTTCCCTACAATCTACACGCTGTGCTGCATGAAGAACCCTCCCATGTCCCCCAGTGTCATTCTAAAGGGGGAGTCTGGCCTTAGACCCCTCAGTTTGTGCAGCTTGCCTTTGGAAGGCCATGCATGCTTCCTCACCAATTGTGGCTCAAATGTACCTGTTTTCTAGTTTCCTCATATGTGATTTTTACTTTTCTACTCCTTTTCTTTTATTTTTTCACTATGCAGAGTTTCACTGGGGCAGTATGATGGAGCCAGGCCACCAATTCCCCCCAGTTGTTAAAAACTTGCTTTGTCTCTTGCCCAAGAGCTAGCAGCCCCATGGACAGCTTTTGTCAGGTCAGCCAGACACACATTTTGGTCTCACTTCATCACTTGCAGGCTAAGCGTTTGGCAATTTATTTACTGCCTTCTGATTTATCAGCCTCTCCAAGAGATCTAAAGCACTTGTCTACACCAGCGGCTCTCAGTCTTCAGCATGAATCAGAATCACTTGGAGGACTTGTCAGAACATAGAATGCCAGGGTCCACCTAGAGTTTCTGATTCAGTAGGTCTGATGTAGGGGCTGAAAATCTGTGTTATTGACAAGTTCTCAGGAGATGCTGAGAGCTTTCTAAATGCTGCTGATTTGCACAGCATGCTGCTTTATACAGACCACAGAAGCAGGCACACACCTTTCGGCAGGCAACTCTGCATCCCTCCATCTGTGGAAGAATCCAGGGCAAGCACAGGGAAGGACTTTATGCTTTCTGAAGCTGAAGTTAGTAGGAGAGACTACCCAAGTTTCTTAACTGCAGATGGAGAAAGGTACAACTTAGTGCCAGGTACAAGGCAGTGGCTAACTCTACAGCTTTTGTCATCAGGGCATAGAGAGAGGCACTAGGATAGTAGAAGCTGGAAGGAGTGGTAGAGGCCTGAGGGGAAGTGTGATGGAGGATGGGGGAATAGAAAAGAAGAAAGACATTCATGATGGACCGAGAAGCAGTGTAGAGAATATGGCAAAAAAGATCGAGCCATGGGCAGTTTTGTGGATTGAACTGTATCCCCCTGAAAGATATGTTGAGGTCCTGACCCCTGGTACCTGTGAATGTGACCTTTTTTGGAAATAAGGCCTTTGCATATATAGTTAAGTTATAAATTAAAATGAGGTCATGCTGAAGTGAAGTGGGTCCTTAATCCAATATGTCGAATGTTCTTATAAGAGGAGAAGGATACACAAACCCACATACAGGGGAGAAAGCCACGTGAAGACACAGACACACAGAGGGAAGACAGCCTTGTGGTGATGGAGACAGAGACTGGAGTTACACAGCTGCACACCAAGAAAGGCCAAGGATCGCTGGGAACCACAAGAAATGAGGAGAGAAAGTGTGGCCTTGCTGATGCCTTAATTTTGGACTTCTGTCCTCCTGAACTGCGAGAGCATCAATTTCTGTCGCTTAGCCGTCGGTCTGTGGTACATTGTTATGTTTGCCCTAGGCCACCAATAGAGGCAAAGGCTGTTGATTTTCATCTTTCAAAAGCGGTAGAGTAGAATAGCAATCCCACCTGTTCACCTTTGAAATGGGTCAGCTGAGCCTGAGAGGGGCCTGAGCACTTTCCTCAAGGTCAATGCTCTCATGCTGCTGGTCCTATTCACACAATGTCCTGCCTTGGCCTGCTGGGTTCATGTGTGTAAGTGAGGTCCCACATCTGCATCATGTCAAGTTCTTGGTGGACCAGGTCCTGTTCATGGTGATGACAGCAGCAGTCAGTTGGCTCTACTAAAAGGGATGGGACTCCAGCTTTCTTGAAGGAAGCGCATGTTATAAGAATTAGAAAGGAGTCTGCTAGCCCTGATTCTAAGGCTCTTTGGACTTTATGATGCAGAAGGGTCGGGAACTCTTCCTGTTAGGCATTTAGATTGCAACTCTGACTTAATAATCTCAAGGTTGTTCACACTTAGACCACCCTACACTTATATCTTTTCATTAGCCTTTTTTATGCAATAAAGCCCATAATATGATACTGCTCACATCCACCAAGAGGGCTATAATTAAAAAGACAGATAATAGAAAGTGTTGGTGAGCACATGAGAAAATGGAACCCTCATACACTGTTGTGGGAATATGAAATGGTGCAGGCTTTTTGGAAAACAGTCCAGCAGTCCCTCAAAATATTAAACATAGAGTTACCCCATGACTCAGCAATGCTGAGAATTGACAACATATGTGCACACAAAAATTTGAATATGGATAGACATAATAGCATTATTCGGAATAGCCAAAAAGTGGAAACAAACCAAGTGTGCATCAATAGATGAATGGATAAAAAACGTGGTATATCCATACAATAAAATATTCAGCTATAAAAATAATGAGGTACTGATACATATTACAACATGGATGAACCTTGAAAACAGTACACCAAGTAAAGACATCCAGGCACAAAAGGCCTCATATTGTAGAATTCCACTTATAGAAAATGTCCAGAATAAGCAATTCCATAGAGACAAAAATAGATTAGATTGTCAGTGGAGTGGGGAGGGGGCAATGGAGAGTGGATGCTAATGGGCACAGGGTTTCATTCTGAGGTGATAAAAATATTCTGGAATTATATAGGAATGATACTTGTAGAACACTGTAAACATACTAAGAACCACTGAATTGCACACTAAAAGAATGAATTTCATGAATGTGTGAATTGTATAGGTATATGACACCAGAAAACTCAAAGAAGCAATCTATGCACTTAAGTATCAAACAAAGAGAAATGACTTTGACCTCATATGGACCTGATGTATTTTATTTTCCCCGAACTTCTCATTGGAGAATTATCATATCTACTCCAAGTTCCTCTATAGGAGAATATTAGGCTAAGATCAACATCTGATGATAATTACCTTGGCAATCATGTGCCCCAGGGGTTGGAGCAAAGACAGGCTAGAAACAGTGAAAACAATAGAAAAGAAATGGCTACAGGAAATAAAGAACCAAGAACTAGGATGGCTATAATAAAAAAAGACAAACAATAATAAGACTTCCCAGGATTGGGTAGTTGCTTTGACAACAGGATAGCAGGACACATGAAAACAAGGAACCAAGTTGTCTGAGGAGCATTTCAGGATATATTGACGGCAAGCAGACTGCTGCAGGGACCAAGGGGTCTGCCTGGACATGACCCCAGAACCCTCAGGGCACTGGGAGGCTGTGCTTAACTGTCTGAAGTAGTGAACCAGATGACCCCCATTGGCCATTTTGACTCCACAGTGAGCTTAACAAGGAGAAGTAAAGGTCTCCAAATCACCCCAATATTGGCACCTCTCTTTCTACCTGTGGAAGCTGGTCGCTAAAGATGGCTCCCTAATGAACCATGTTTCCCAATATTCACATCCTCATTTAATCCACAATAAGCATGACATCAGGTAAGAAGTACAACTCTTCTGAAGCCACCATGATGTGAGGAAGCCCAAGCTACCCACACAAAGAGGTCATCTGTAGAGAAAGATTCCCAGCCAGCCAGGTTGGCCCAGCCATCTCAGTCTGGGCACTGGGCATGAGAGAGAAAATGCTGTCTTGAGAGTCCAGCCTAGGTGAGATTTCAAATGACTCTAGTCCTAGGTGACATCTGATTGCAGAGCCCCGTAAACCCTCAGAACTGTGAAAGGGCATGATAAATTATTTTGAGTGTCTAAGTTTTGGGGTAGTTTATCACACAGAAATACATAAAACCTTAACTCAAGGAGCCGTATGAGGCCACCCTCTCTGCAGACACCGGGACCACTTCTCTGGATTGGAGTAAGAGGAGAGTGTCACCCCTGCCCCTGGCCCCCACTGGCTTTAGTAGTTCTGCCAGATGTGGATAGCAAGGATACCAGCCTCTCCCCGCTTTACTCTTGCCCGCGGAAGTCAGAGAGGTTCCAAACAGCTCTTCCGGGCACGGAGCCCTGGAGCCTCCTGGGGTTGCCTGCTGCTGACTGCTAGTTTCCCTAGCAGTACCCAGTGATATAGGCAATGCCCAGGGCCCAGCCATTTGTTTTCCTGGCTGAGTCTTCCTTTCTCCACCCCCGAGCTCTGAAATGTCCAGATGCTGCCCATCCCAGGCATGGTGAGGCTTCCCCGAGGGAACCTGGGAAAGATCTAGAAAGGGCAGGGGCTCAAGGAATCCATGCCAGCCAACCCCCAGGCCATACTGGAGCCCACCATGTGCGGTGGCTCTCCCTGGTGTTGACTTAGGGCTCTGTGTATTTTATATTTTATGACTAGTGGCCCAGGGCAGAAGCTGCAAATAGTGTTTATGCTGGCAACAGGGGGCAGCACTTCCTGGGCTGCCATCCAGGGGAGGGAAATCATGTGTCAGGGGTTTAATTCTTCTGTATAGTGTCAGTTTTCTCCTCCTCCTCCTCTTATATCAGGGTCGAAACAGAGCTTGATTCTTGGGGTGAAATTCCATTCTTACCCCCATGCCCAGCCCTTTTGTAAGATACACAAGCTCACTCCGTAGATGAAGCACTTTAACCCCATCACGGGCACCATGTGGTTTTTCATGGAAGTGACCAGTGTGCTCCCTCAGTTTGAGGGCCAGGGCTCCATAACAGTACCAGGAAGTGACAGTGAGACAGAGGTCAGCCACAGACATTGCTGGTGTTTGGGCCCACAGTTTCCAGACTAGCTGGCACATTCAGGGGACTCCAGCCAGTGTTACCGATGGTCCTCACCTGTGTTGAGTGTAATACTAGCCAAGAGCACCCCCAGATGGTTCAGAGTTGGAGGAGGTAGGGTAGGTGCTTGGGCAGGGAATGGTAAGTACAGTTTATTAATGAAACCTGTTTTAAAATATCCACTCACTCATTAAATACCCCCCCAACACACACACACACACACACACACACACACACACACACACACACACACACTCCTGAATGATTTGAGTACATTTAGGCAAAACAGGATTACTTTTCATGCTTCAACAGCTGAAGATTGGGGCAGTTGTGGTTCCACACATAACTGCAGCCTCCGGGCTTGCCCTGGGTTAGGGATCTGACCAGCAGCTCACCCTTGACCTGTGCTCCCCTTGGACCAGTGGCCTGAAAAGGAGCCGCCCAGTGACAGCCAGCAAGGAGGCCATGGGGCCAGCTGGAATTGGCCTTCTTGTCTGCCCCCAGGACATTCCCAGAGCCCACTCTGCACCACCCAGAAAGGTTTTGCTTTCTCCAACTCCTTTCCTTGCTCCCCAGCCCTGGCTCCAATTCCACACTAAGGATGGAAAAACGGAGTCACATGGAAGTGAAGCCATTTAACTGGGCATTCAGCAAACAGCAAGAGAGCCAGGTCAGAGCCCAGGAGGAGATCTGTTGCCCAGAGGCATGAAGAGGGCTTGGGGATGCTGCCAAAGCCTGGGACAGGAGCACATTAATACATGGAGGGTGTCACCTGCAAGTATGGGTGGGCTTGTGCTGGGGCAAATGGCAGAAAACTCGTGTCATGTGAGCAAAGTCACTTGACTGCTTCAAGCCTGTCTCTTCACCTTTAACACAGGTAGGTAAAGAATATTCTGCTTCTCACTAACCTCTTGCTTACTCCCTGGCAAATCATGTAGATGTGAAAAATGTTTTGTGAAGTGCATTTGGGAAATAGCCTCACCATTATCACTGCTGCCAACAGCAATACCAGATAGAGCCTGAAGAAAACCCTCATCCCTGCCTTCCACACTCTACCTGGCAAGTCCAGCAAGAGACAGATGCCAGGTGCTGCCCTCTTGTCCTTGCCCCCTCTGTACATGCACAACTAACTCCTCACGTCAAGAGGTGGCATCTAATCCTCGCCCCCTTAAAAATGGGCTGAACTCATTAACTTCCTGGCTAATACAGTGCGATGGAAGTAACATTCTAGGACATCTGAGGCTGGGTTGAAAGAAGCCTTATAGCTTCCACCTGGGCCTCTTGCCAGCTCACCCTTGGGATGTTCTCTGGGCCTCTTGCTTCCATGCTGTGGGAAGCCCAAGCCACACTGAGAGACCACAGATAGGTGTTGACATGCCAGTTGAGTATCCAGCCAAAGGCCAGCATCAGCAGCCAGCTGTGTCTTGCCTAGCAGAGCCCTCACATACCGTAGCCCAGGCACCCTATGACTGCAACTGCATGAGGACTCTCAAAACAAACCACCCAGCTGAGCCCAGTCAACCCAAAACATAACCAGGAGAAATAATCATAAGTTGTTTCTTCAAGCCACTAAGTTTTGGAGTGGAATGTTTAGCTGAAACAGCTCTTCATAGACCTGCAGGCACCTGACCCCCCTGGTTCTCCTGCCTGAGACCCTACACTTTGAGCAGCTTCATCTTCTTCCTAGTGTGGCCTTCTCTCATCCTGTCCTTTGGTATCATCATTCCCTACTTTCTGCTGTTAATAAGTCCAGGGTCACTCTCAATTTAAGGCTCTTCCTACAGGTTCCCTACAGGGACAAAGATGAGACAACAGAGTGACAAACACAAGAAACTGACTTCAGGTGGGGCCCTGCACATACCATTCTTAGCCTGAGATGGTGACTTCCTCTTTAGAGGACACCAGGAGAAGTGCTTGAAGATTTGCAAACCAAACTCTGAGCTCTATCTGATCTTCACCCCCCAAATCCTTGCCCCAGAGGCATATATTTGGGCAATGTGGGTGAGATCCCTGTGAAGCTTTGTTGGGAGGTCGGGAGCTTTCTAGCCTCCCACATCCATCTTCCAGCCAGGGGACCATAGTGCTTGTCCCCTCTGCCACATCGTCTCAGCTTTGACCTTCACTGCCGTGTCCCAAGCCAGTGGACAAAATGATGCCATTCAGAGGAAGGACTCTACCAATGAGCTTTCTGGCTCCAACATCTGTGAAACAGCCATAGCTCCCAGGGCTTATCAGCCACTTTCAGTGTGAGCATGCCTGTCAAACATCCCAGGCACAGGCGGCGCTAGGCTGAAAGGTGAGCTGCTTGCTTAAGGGAGGTGGGTGGTCTCCAGCAGGACTTTCAGATTAACCTAAGCCCTCACTCTGAAAATACCAAGGGGGGAAGCTTAGGGCACCAATCAAGATAAGAACAAGCCAGGCATGAGGTCCCCTTTGATTCAGGATCCTCTAGGGCAAGGAGGAAGGAAGGGGAAGGAGGGTAGAATTCTTTCTGGCTCCAGCCAGAGACCAGAGAGGGAGGATTTCCTGGAGCAAGAAAAAAACAGAGGTCTCCTGCAGCCCCTGCATAACATTTCTCAGGAGAATATTTTGGAAGCCCCTGCATTGTCCCATAAGCCCTCAAGTCTCCCATTTCTCAGAGCCACAGAAAGGTTTGGCCTTAATGCTGGACCCTCAGCTGAGAAAGCTCAGAGCCTGACTTCTCACAAGACTCTAACTAGCCTCTGCACAGGAGGCTCCTTTCTTCTGAGAAACAAAATTGTGGTGGTCCATGGGTCCCCCAGGAAAAGCCACAAAGTGCTTTACTTCTAGCAAAGCGCTTTACTTCTAGCAAACACTTTACAGCTTTTCCTGGGGTAAAAGGTCTTGCTAGAAGTCTCTGACACACAGGAAAACTTACCTATTGGGGCTCTTGGGGTTTCAAAACATAACATTCCTCTTAGGCATCCATTAGGAAGGACAAGCAGGAGCCCTACTTGCGGGTAGCAAGATGTGACCTTCATTCTGGCAAAGCTGATTGAAGAATGCAGCATTAGATGTGCAGCTATACAGACCTGCCAGGTAGACATATCTCCTCCTCCAACCCTACATGGCCAAGAGTGTTCTCTGCAGGGCAAGTGATCCCGACATGGGACAGAAATCTGAGCACAGCCTGTGATTTGGCTCTGAGCCACATGGGGCTCAGGATTCCTCAGCCACAGGATTCCAGTGAGACCTGGGGCACACAGAGGCCTCGGAGGTTAATGGGGGGATTCCTTTTCCATAGAGACATGGAGTCAGGGGGAAGGAGGGCCTCCCCACCAGCAAGCAAAGAACAAGCCCAGGAAAGCCAGAAGGTTTCAGGGAACTCCGCTTGCTAGGTTTTCAATGTCTTCTCATACCCTCAGGAGTGAAAAGATGCGGGATTGAAAGGACCATGACCCTGGGGACCCCAGATGGGGCAAATGGCTCCCTAAAGCCCCAGCTTTTGCATCTGTAATGAGCAGTGACAGCTCCCACCTCATGAGAATGCTGTGGGGTTATTGAAGCTGGGTGACCAGCTATTCCAGTTTGAGTGTCCCAGAAAACTCCTCCATTGTGGACAAACTGAGAAGCTGACTCTCCCACTGGAGGCACCAGGTACAAGGTAGGTGCTCAGGAATTATTTCCCTCCCTCTTGACTCACACTTCTCTTCTGAGAGTGAAAGTTGGAGTATTCTTCGAGCAAGAAGCTGAGACAGCCCTTCACTTACCCTGGGGAGGGGAAGAGAGCAGGGCCTTTGGATTTAGAGGCCCCTCTGGAGCCTGGAATAGACAGACTTGCATTTCAGAGGAAACTTCCCATGGCATCGCCCCAGGATCACTCAAAAGGAATCAGCTTCTGGCACTAGCTGTGTCTCTGAGAAAATGTCTGGGTTCCTTTGGAAGGTGCCAGGGAGCAGTGAGGGATCATGGGCGTGGGACTCTAATTAACCGCATCGCCACCTCAGCCGCCGGCCCCACCTGCCCCATGCCCACCTCTCTGCCACTCGCAGCCAAGTGCAGCACCAGAACCCACACCCACCTTCTGTGTGGCCACAGCCCCGGGTGTCCATGAAGCCAGAATGTCTTTGGAAAATGGGAACCTTTGGGAAGTATACAGTCATTGTCTTGAAGTCCAGTGGCTGTTCTGACAGGCATCTCCCCATTAGATAAATTCCCCCATTGAGCGACTGACTTTTGGTGGAGTTAACCACCTGTGTTCCATGAAAGGAGAGTAAGCCTGTCCCTTTCCAGAAATGCAGAAACCTCAGGAGTTGAAATCTCGGCTTCCACGGAGGAGATGCCTCAGGGGCAGCTGAGGGAGGGCCATTACCATTTGCAGTTGAGAAGGTCTGGAAGCCCCGCCACACATGCCAAGCCCTGCCGTGGAAATCTTGAGTGTCCCTGAACAACTACAGCCAGTGGGGCTTCTTTGTGTCTGTGAGAATGTTGTAACCTATTGAGGCTCTCTTTTGCTGCCAGAAGTTCGGGGTGAACTCCAGGGCTCAATTATAGCATCTATGTTGGTCTTTGCAGTGGATGGGTATGTGTCTTATTTACCTAGCCTTGCTTCTCCACTTTTACTTTCTGTTTTCCTTGGTCTGGTTTGTTATTTTTGTGATGTCATAATAGACATGTCTTTGTTAGAAGATGGTGGGGAGTAGAAGAAAGCCATACTTTCTCATCCCTGAAATGCTCAATTATGGTGGGTGTTGCTTGTGCCAAAACAAGCTTGCTGCTCTAAGTCCTGCACCAGAGAAACCCAGTTCTACCGCATCCAGGGCACAGCGAGCATCAAACCTCAACCCCAGGAGATAATGTGAAAGTTAGTAAATAGTAGTCCAGCCTTTGGGGCTAAAAACATCAGGATTCCAGTGAGACTTGGGGCAAATCAAAATGGTCTGTTTTCTTCTCTACCTTAGCTTTCCCCACCTGTAAAATGGGTATAATATTACCTCCCGCACCATCAAGGGGCTGAGATGAGCCACATACACTGTGTGGCATGGCACCAGTAATAACTCCCATGACTTCCCCAGCCCCTTGCATATGGGGCTCAGACATTCCACTAAAGGGCTTACCTGTAACTGCTATACAGGGTGCTCATATACAGCTCCGGGAGATGCAGGCGGCCAGTAGTGCAGCTAGGAAGTCTGCATCTGAATTTGAACCCAGGCCCTGCCTCCTTTCAAGCCCATGCTCTGGATTGCTGAGTCCCACTTCTCCCTGTGGGCCATGTTCTGCTAAGCCTGTGCTGCTTCTCCCATCTGAGGGTGGCCTGGGTTTCCGGTTCCACAGCAAGCAAGTGGGACCTGCCCTGCCTCTCCCTCTTCAGTCCCACGGAGCCCAACAGGGTGGCAGGTTGGGTTGATTCTCTGATCAGGGCAAAAAGTAGAAGGGAATAGGGAGAGTGGCAAACTTAGCCCAGGCCAAACCCAGGGACTCCGTGCAGGAGTTGAAAACGTGGGTTTCCTAGACACTCTGCTCCAGCAGCTAGGAGAAAGGAGGCCCTGTGGGGCCCCAGAGAATCAATGTAAAATCAGAAGGGGCCTCCTAGCATGTCACAGCCAGCCTTCGGCCTCCAGGAAAGCCACAGCCAAGGGCGGGCAAGACACTTACGCCTCTGTTGACTTACGGGCCCCCGGGGAGTGGGTTGCACCATCTTGTGCAAGCCAGTTGCAGCCTCTCATCATTGGTAATGAAGCAAAGTGAAAAAGTGGCCCATCTTCCTAGCACAGCCATCCTTCTCCCTAGAGTCTCCAGGGAGCCTGGGAGCCTGCTGGCCTTGGCCAGCCAAGCCCCAGTGTGCTCCAGACAGGGCACTGCCTGGCCACCCAGGAGGCTCTCGTATGTAGTGGACACTTCTGGGATGAGGCCCAGCATCTGCTACATGGCTGATTTATGGCTTCTGATCAGGCTCAATAAAAATCCAGACAGCATCTCAACAGTGTGGCACCTGAAGGAGGACTGCACCTCTCAGGACCCTCAGAAAGTTGTTCTGACATTGGCCACAGGCAGGGACAGACAAGAGCAGAGGGGCTCACTCAGCCCGAGGCCTCACCCAGAGACCCCTGATCAGAAATTTGGAAACCCCTGCCCCACAGACTAACCCTTGCCTTCGACACTTGAATCCTAGTCCAGTTTTCTTCCTCGGCTTCTCATTATAGCAATAGTTTATGAGTCTGCACTGCAGCTCTGTAATGCCTATAATATGCCTTCATGTCCTCCCCACCACTTTGTGAAAAATGTGTTAGCATTCCACATTAACAGAGGAGAAAACCGAAACAGGTCAGCAGGACTCCAGCCTGCCTTGTGCTTCAGGATAAGTGCAGGTCTAGGACCACCACGTGGGGAACACCAGGGGCTTCTGGTCCAGGCAGAAAGGCGGGGCTCCCTCCTGACCCCACCCCATGCATGAAGATGAGGTGGGGAAGTGCCCAAAGCAATGCGGATGTGTCATGCAGGAGCCGGCTGACCTGCCTGAAGCTAGGGGGGCTGGGCCTGCCCCTCCCACATGTGGGGTGCTGGCTCTTCAGGGGAGCCTCACCTGCCACTCATTTTCTCATCCAAATGAGAATGGTCTGGATTAATGCCTGGCCCAAGTGACTCACTGCTTAGACTCAGACCCGGGATGGATATGTTTCTCCATCTCTTTGAATGTTGAGTCCAAACCCTGGCCACCGACCCACTCACCTCTGGGTGGCCTTAGAACTCCCTGACTGCTGAGCCTATTTTCTCCTGGAAAGTGGAGAAGACAAAGGTGCCGTGGGATTCAGTGAGACGGGGGTGTGAAAACACCCCAGGTGTTCTGGGCACAAGCTCACCTGGCAGGTGCCTGTCCCTGTGCCCTCCGGCGGGGTGGGGGCGTGGTGCGGTGTGGGGAGGCTCAGCAGCTGGAGCACAGGATGGGCCAGCCCTGCAGTGGGCTTGGGCTGCCTCTGCCCCAGAGCCCTGGCCTCCTCCACTCACAGTCGTGTCCCAGGGTGCCCACCAGCCCCAGCCTCCTGGGGAAAAACATGCTGATGAGGCTTCTGAACACAGTGCAGACCTGCTGAGGCATAGCCAGCCAGCAGCACTGCAGAGCTGGTGCTTTGGCAGGAGGGAGGCCTGGCTGCAGCCTAGACAGTGCAGATGTCATTGGAAACAGATGCCCAGACCACAGTGTCTCTTCCCATTCCCACCAGGCTCCCTGGACCTTTTCAAGAATCCCCCAGGACAATGTAAGCCTGATGGGACATGAATGATTCTTGGAGATGGCCCTGCAGCTTGAGCCTCAGCCCCAGGACCCCCACACCCACCCCACCACAGCCTGACCCATTATGCGGGGTCTTCCTCCCATTGCCAGGCTGTGTGACACCCAAGCACATTCCTTAACTGCTCTATGTCTCAGTCCTCCTCACAAATGGAGATCACAATAGTACCAGCCTCATGAGGATGAAGCTGTGTGGATGAAGTGAAGGGATTAACGTGGAGTGTTCAGAATAGCTCCTCCCGCACCAGGCAAACCAGCACCCAACCCTGAGTCACGAGTGACAGTGCTGTCTCCCTTGCCATCGGCCTGACTTGCACCCCATCTTCATTGATGAGCGCATGCTCTGTGCCAGGCAGTGCCAGGCGAGGGGATAACTGGGCTCAGTCCCTCATAGCTGTGAGAAGACCTGCAGTACAGGCCATGTTGCTGCAGTAGGTGCCTCAAGGTGTGGCCAAGGCACAAGTGAGGGCACATGAGCTGGGAGCTGAAGGCTGAGGCAGCTTCTGCAAGGCTGAATTTGTCTTAAAGCTTCACCACCTCCTAGGATTTTGCCCCCCGAAAAACTGAAGCTGTGCAGTTGCAAAGGCAGGCCTCCCAAATGGTGGCATTTCAGGCTTTGGAGGATAGGCAGGGAGAGGCCCTGGGGTCAAGACTTCCTCCTGGCCCCACTTACACCGCACCCTTCAGGGACTCAGACCCATATGGAGTTGGCCCTGGGGTTGAGACCCTGGGACGGAGCCTTCTAGGTTCCCCCCAAACTCTCACATCTTGCCTGTGTTTGGGGAGGGAGCTGGGCTGAGGCCCAGAACTCATCCCCCCTGACTCACTTCCCAAGTCCAGTCCCCAGGCTAGGAGGCCCACAGGGGGATGTCAAAGGTCTCCCACTACCCACTGCCCACAGCTGCCCCTCCATGCACACGCACACACCCATGCACACACTATCCCATGCTTTTCTACCTCAGATGCACTTTCAGGGATATAACATCGGGCAGGCATCCCTGGGAATCCTGCAAACGTGGTGTCAGCCAGAGCATGCCTCAGGCAGACTAGGTGGTAAAGGAGGCTCTAGATCACCTGGCCTCCTCACTCCCTCTCCAGAAGGCAGGAATATGGTCCCCATTGAGGATGCAGCTCTCTGTGTTCCAGCCTAGTCATCACCTTCCTACTTTGAAGACTGACCTGGCCACTGGGCTTGGTGACAGCTGCATGCCAGGTGCTGAAGCTGCATTGGCCCCAGCCCTGCCAGACTGCCCCAGCTGGGTTCTCTGGGCAGCAGAGGGTGAGACAGAGTTAAGAGTGCAAATGGTGTCTTGGGAGTACCACACAGGAAGGAAAGGCGGGGAGTGGGACTGGGCAGGGAGTGGCCAGGCTGGGATGCAGCTGAGACAAGGTTTCTGCCAGGCCAAGAGAGCTCTACAGCAGGGATTTGCCATTAGGAGAGGCCCTGCTGTACAGGAACAGCTATGCCCTTGTATCACCACTCTGCTCAGTCAGTGCCTGGGGGCTGCCCCAGGAGGAGTGGCTTTGGCTAGGAAGCACCCAGAGGTTAGCCCTCAGCTGACCACACCTCGCATCTGGGCAGCAGCCAGTACTTTCTTACAGGGGTCCTAGGCAGTGAGTCTCCGTGCCTGCCATGTGGGTCTTACAGGAGAGGCAAGATGCATTACAATGATAGTGCCTTGTACCCAGGGGCTGGTGCACTAGGGCCCTGTGGAGAAGTGGGACACACCTGCCCTGGAAGGTCAGGGATAGGGCTTAGCAGTGGATGAGAGGCACCCAGCAGTGGAGGAGGGTGCCCATGGCGAGGGATCTGCACAGGAAGGGTCAGGAGATGATGGCCAGTCATGGCAACACCCTGGACTGTGGCTGCAGGACTGAAGCCCAGACCCTGGCCCTTTCCAGACGCTGCCAGGAGCTTTCTTGTTCTGTCATTTCTCTTCTGTCTGAAACCATAAGAGCCTGGTGCCATCCCAAGTTCACTTCCTGTCTATCCCCATCATCTCTATTTGGAATGTGGAACCAGAACACACTGGTCCCACAGAGGGGCTCTTGTTTCTTGAAACAGCCTGGGCCTTTTCTGCCCAGCCCAGGGGTGCTCATTATGGAGGCAGGGATGGTGATGGGCAAGTTACCAACTAAACCCAAACCACCCTGGTCATGCACAGCAGGAGGAACTGTTGTTTTTGGCCTCAGGAGCCGGCTCAAAAGCCAAGGGTGATTTTGGTCATACGTAGCTATCGCAGGCCCATGTACTCCAGTTCTGCAGGCCCAGTTCAGTGAGCAAAGGGTTCGAGCTTTGGCCTGAGGGGCAGAGGGAGGCAGGGCTGGGAGGACAGGCCTTGCTGGGCCTATGCAGTACCCTGGACGGCACTGCCCTTGGCTGCTTTAGGAAGGAGGAACCTGAGGGGGTGCACACAGCCCCTCAGAGAAAATCCTCATCTCCTTCTCCCAGAGTGGTGTTGGGCCCAGGCCTGGCCCCAGATTGAGGGTGGGAACAGTTCAGCCCTGAGATCCACCCGCGTCAGGCACGGCCAGGCTGCTTCGCTGCTACTGCTTCTCTCCCCTCTACTCTAATTCGATTCCCCTGTAGCCCACAAAGTTGGAGCAAGAGTTATTTTCAAATAAGAATCTCTTGCTTACCAAGTATAAGCTTCCATTCCATTAGAAAAAAATATAGGGCTCCTTCCATCAAATTTCCATTGGAAACTTGGCCTCTATTTTGAAGCAAAAGCATCTTAAGAAACTGAGTTCCCTGACTCTCTCCCGGCTCTGCCCCATCTCAACAGGCTGACACGGGTCCCCAGCAGCCCCTCACACGCTGCTGTATGGGCACTACTCCTGGGGGCTTGTCAACACGTGCATTTGGTTCAGGAGCTTGGGGGGCCGAGACCCTGCAGATCTAACAAGCTCTCAGCTAACAAGCCAAGATCTACCAAGCTCTCGGTTAGATCTACCAATCTCTCAGTTAGATCAACAAGCTCTCGGGCAATGCCTACGATGCTGCTTCACCAGCTGCACAGTCACAGGGACCTCCCCAGAACTGCTGTGCAAAGGGTCAACTGCCCAGACCCCCAGAGGCCAATGTCTTCATGGTGCTCTTGGTGGAGCCAGCCACCAGCTGCTTCCAGCCTGGCTGCCACACAGAGAGTATGGCAGGTAGCACATGCTGGGAAGGGCCACCCACCTCCAGGCTTCACCAGACCACGGGAGACTCCGGGTTGGCAAGGTGAGCCAGGGAGAGGAGAGAGGAAGAGCAAGGACAGGGCCAGAGAAAACCCAACATCTAAACTACCAGCAGAGAAAAGGTACCTGTGAAGGAAACGGAGAAGAAGCAAGCTGGGAAATGTAGGGAGCACCTGCAAGGGATGTGTCACTGTGGAAACCAAGGAGGAAGTGGTTCAAACTCCAGTGTTGCAGAGAATCTATGAGAGCTTAATGCTGGAGGATGCTCCTTGGATTGAGTTCAGTCATAAGGGGCTCGATCATTGGGCTACATTGGCTCATTGGGAGAATGGGGTAGAAGCCAGTGAGCAAAGGAAGGGGCTGGACATGAGGGAATGGGGCAAATATGGGCTCCCTTTTTCTTTAAGAAGGAAGAGCAAGGCAGGAACCAGCAACCAAAAAGGGGTAAATAAAGAGGATGACAGGAGCAAAACTGTGCCACCAAAGCCCCAGCGAGTAGTCCTTAAGGGCAAGGGCACAGGGAGCCGTCTTGAAGTTGACAGATGGGTTGAAGAGAGAGTGTCTGCTGCTCCCACCGTGGCTTTGGGCTGGAGGTGAGGCAACACTGAGAGTGAAGGAGGAGCATGAGTTCTGATGATTCTGGTTCCAAACACACACCCATGGTCTGATGTTCTTCAGCAGCACCAAACAGGCCAGGTATCAGTGCTGAGAAAGGGGTGGATGGA
Organism: Nomascus leucogenys; assembly: GCF_006542625.1. Classification (NCBI taxonomy): domain Eukaryota; kingdom Metazoa; phylum Chordata; class Mammalia; order Primates; family Hylobatidae; genus Nomascus; species Nomascus leucogenys. The sequence continues at coordinate 36,947,970 of NC_044398.1, read as the reverse complement.
CTAATTCATGGCTGGGGTGTTGCTGGGGCCTAAACCAAAGGAAAGTAAAGCAGTAGAGACCTGCGGGAGAGTGGCTGCAGTGGTGATCTATGGAGTCTAAGCAAGCGAGGAGCAGATGAAGGCAGTGGGGATCCAAGAGGTGGGGAGAAGGCAGAGAGAGTGATGGTCTGGGAGATTCAAGCTGTGTGTCCCAAGTAACTGATTGAGACAGTTAGAAGGGAGGAAGTTCTGGAGTAAGAAAGAACATTTTGTTCTGGATGATGGCATAAGTGGGTAGCAGAGAAGCAAGCACAATCATTAGAAGTGATCAAGCAAGAAATCACTGAAGGGACTTAAGTCCCGGAGGGCAGAGCAACCACTCCCAAGGGTGGCCACCTAGGATAACAACTATTTAAAAACTGAGCTCAGTGGAGCTCATGACCCTGTTCCTGGGATGTGAACCCATAAAAAATATCACATTCTCAGTTCAGCACTCTCCTGTATTAATGGATAGCCAGACATGTGATGGTGACATCTCAGACTAGTCCTCCACTAATAGGGAGAGACCCAGAGCAGGCCCCCCACAGCCAGATGCAAGGCACTATGGCCTCTGGGAGATGCGCCAGGGTGGCAGCTTCACCTTCCCAGGGCAGAAGCTGTCTCTGAGGGCTGGCCTTGTCTGCCCCAATGACCCAGCAATGAGGCAGATGCCACCAGCACACCCAGGGTGAATGTGGGCTGAGATGTCATGCAGGGCTGCAGAGCAAAACAGAAAATGCCACACAGATGAGTGCAGCCCCCACGAAGGGAGGGATTCCTGTACTTTTTTCTGCCAAAGATTCTAATCATTTATGTGTCCTAAATTCACCTTTGGTGGCACCATTAGGTCCTATTCAACTACATGAGTGTTACACACATTATTTTATAACTTCGCAACAATGCTGAACATGAAAAATGTGAACCAGTTTATATGTATCTCTATATGGACACCTTTGTTTATCTAACTAGTAAAAGACATCAGTTTATTGATTTATCCTTTCTCTAAACATGCCCATTCAAGTGGGACAACTCGATATCCACAAGCAAAGAGTTCATTTGTACTCCTACCTCGTGCCGTATTCAAAAATCAACTCAAAATCAGTCAACACCTAAATATAAGAGCCAAAACTATTAAACTCTTAGAAGAAAATATGAGAATATATAACAATCATAGTTTTGGCAAAGGATTCTTAGATATGACACCAAATAAATAAGCAACAAAAGAAAAATTAGATAAATTGGACTTTATCAAAACTTAAAACAGCTGTGCATCAAAGACTATTATCAAGGATATGAAAAGGCAAGCTATGGAATGGGAGCAAATACCTGCAAATAATTTATCTGATAGAGGCCTAACATCCATAATTTATAAAGAATTCTTATAACTTAATAATAAAAAAATTAAAAATAGGCAAGTTTCTAAATAGACATTCTCCAAGGAAGCTATATAAATGGCCAAAAAGCAAATGAAAAGATGATTGACATTGTTAGTCACTGGGGAAACACAACTTAAAACTATGAGACACTGGTTCATACTCACCAGGATGGCTTGAGTTGAAGAGACCAATAATAACAAATGTTGGTGAAAAAGTGAAGAAGTTGAAACCCACATATGCTGCTGGGGGAAATGTAAAACTGTGCAGCCATTTTGGAGAACAGTTCATCAGTACCTCAAAAAGTTAAAAGTAGAGTTACCATATGATATAGCAATTCCACTCCTGGGCATATATCTAAGAGAAATGAGAACATCCGTCCACACAAAATCTTGTATATAAATGTTTATAGCAGCATTATTCATGAATAACAACATAAAAATCCATCAAAGGATGAAAGCACGCACAATTTGGCTAATCCATAAGATGGAATCCTATTCAGCTATAAAAAAGGAAAAATCTTGAAAAGGTTCATGAGTGGACCAAGAAAACTAAGTGCTAAGTGCTATTATGCTAAGTGCTGTAAGATGACAGCCACAAAAAGTCACATGTTGTGTTTATTTCTATATGATATATCTAGAATAAGTAGAACCACAGGGATGGGAAGCCAGTTAGAGGTTACCAGGGCATGACAGGAAGTGGGCTAGGGAATGATTACTTAGTTAATACAGGTGTTTTTGTAGGGTGAGGAAGAAGTTTTGAAACTAGACAGCTGGGGGTAGCACAGTGTTGAGAACACATTAAAAATTATCACTGAAGTATGCATTTCAAAACAGTTGACTGTATGTTATGTGAATTTCATCTTAATTTTTAAAACAGAATTTTTAGGTTATGCTTAAAAGGGGAAGCAGGAACTTTTAATTACAGGATCACAGTTATCTCCGACACTCAGGATCCCTCAAATTGGGTGGCTACAAACTAATGCATGGTGTCTATGCCAACTGGAAAATTCCAGATCCCTCAAAGGTATTTACTGAATACGATAACTAAATAAAGTGAGTGGTGGGGGGACCACTGGGGAGACAGTGGGCAATCATAAGAGGCAAATCTCCTCTAGTTTAAGGTTAGTGATTCCTTGGAGGGTATGCAAAACTGGAGAGCAAACACTCATGCCCTTTCCTATGAACTTGCGAATGGACCCAGGTGTACCTGAGCTCTCAGAGACTTTGACTGATGGGTAGAGGGACACTGGGTACTCAGGAATTTGTTATGGCTCCAGCTCAGGGAGGGGTGGTAGGTAGCAGGTGGCCAGCACTCTTCTGTCACCCCATCTAGGAACATACATATCTGGGCACACCCCTGCCCTCTGTGGCATCTGGGACAGGGAAGATGCTACCGCTTATGCTTGTTCTGCATAGCTGCTGCGCAGCAGCCTTCATCCTCCCGGCCGAGGCCCATGCCCTCTCTCTCTAAGGACCTCCTGGCCCAGGTCTGCGGAGATCACTGCAGAGTGGATAGGACTCTGCCATTCTGGTTCTCTCCATGCCTTCAGCATGAATGCCTCCAAGGAGGAAAGCATGATCACACAGCAGCTCAGAATAGTCAGCAGAGGCCATGGACAGGGTGGAGAGGGGCTGCATGGGGATGAATAGCAGGAGAGAGGGGGAAACGGGCATCACAGCTTGCACCTCCACCTGGTCAATTCCCAGCTGAGGGCAGGAGACTCTGGCTGCAAGCAAAGAAGTTCAAGGCAGGCTCTGGTCATTTCTGCAGGGCAAAGAGATGACTGAAGCCTCAAATCTGTGCCCCAGCAGGCTCTACCCAGCCCAGAGGTGACCCCTTTCAGCTCTGATGGGGCCGTAGCCCCAAGGCCAGGGTTTAGAGGACAGTGCCAAGGACAAGACAGCAAGGGGGCTCAGAGAATGGAAGGGGCTGGGACTGACATCTCATGTTCCCTTAAATTGAGTCCTTGTTGCCTCCTTGCCTGAATAAAACATTAATGTTCCTCATTAATGTTCAGTTCACTAAAGATGAAGCCCGTTAGAATATGCTATGGCTCCAGCTCAGGGAGGGGTGGCAGGTGGCACCCCAAATTCTAAAACCCTCAGCCTTTAGAACCAAAAGTCTCTGTAAGATCTCGTCTCACTCTTCATATGGGGAAAATAAGGCACAGAAGGAAGAAATGAGCTGACAACAAAAATAAGTTCAGAACTTTGTGTTTTGTCATCCAGGCCACTTCATATTTATAGACACTGGTGTCATGGCCTCAAAGCCAGGAGAAACAAAGGCTGCTGATTGGAAGGAGAGAGGTCTCAGGATGGTGGATGAGAGAGAAGCAATGTCAGGAGGATGCCTAAACTCCTACAAAAGGACATGATCCCTATGTGCGTGCCCCCATGCCCCTCCCCACCATGTGTAATGATAACGCTTGGGGTGGGAACTGGAGCAGTGCATGAAGAGGGACTCAGCACACCAAGTGCAGGCTCTTGGTCTGTGCATTGCCATAGGCATTGGTGCGATGAGATGCTGGACTCACGTAGGCCCTGAATCCAACTCCTCATCACCTGGGAAGAGGCGGGCCAGCAGTGTAGGGCCACAAGGAGGCATAAAAAGGGTGACATCAAAGGCTGTGCTGAGCCACTGTCGTCAACCAGCCTCACACTGCTGCTTATCCCAGAGGCTTGGAGCAGGGCTGGAGGGATGAAGCGGGCCTGGACTGCGTCCTTAGGAAGACAGAAGCCATCGTCGGTACGGCCGTTCCCTTGTCCCCTCCCTCCTGCTCCTACAGCAAGCATACCAGGGCTGACTGCTCTCCACACCACAGCATGGAGGTGTGGAACCACCCCACAGACACCCTACACCTCCCAGGTCTGGGCAGAGAGCAGCCAGCTGGCTGCCGAGGTGTTTTTCCATGCGGCTGGGGGCCCACTGTGGCTGCTCTGGCCGGGTGGTGACTCACAGCTGGCAGGACTCTGGCCCGGCGATATTTTGAGATCCGGCTCCATGATGGACTGATGTGACAGCTTTGTTCTCTAGGGCCCTTTTGATTTGTGAATCTCCCTTTGTGGTTTGCTAGGGATGCTCAGACCCTGCTGTTTCTGGGCTCCAGCGACCGCTCACTCAGCTGGGCAGGCTGGGCCGGCTACAGCGGGGGTGGCAGACAGCGAGTGGGAGCAACAGGACTCAGTGAGGAATGAGCCCCACCAGCCTGGGCAGCTAGAGCTGCACTTCCAGGCTGTGTTGGACTGACTGGGTGGTCGTGGAAGAATGATAAGTGCCTGCTCAGAGCCAGCTATGCATGGCCAGATCGCAAACCACAGGGCTGCCCTGCTGGGCCTGGGCCTGGGCCCAGAGCTCTCTAGAGCATCTGGGAAGGCATGGGGGTGGACCCGGAGGCTTCTGGAGACTTGCAAGGCAGCCAGCCCTTGGGAAAGAGCACTTGGGGCCTGGGACTGCCGGGCTAGCCGGAAGACTCAGAGCCAGTCAGACGGGGTCCGTGGGACCTCATTTGTGGCACCTGCATTGAAGGCAGGCAGGGATACAGAGGAGAAAGGGCTTCAGAGCCAAAGACAACTAACTGGGTTCAAATCCCAGCTTTGCTCTGGCCGGGGCTGGGGCCGTGGGCAGCTTATTTGACTTCTAATCCCTCACTGGGAAAATAGAATCATAATACCCATCTCTCCAAGCTTTGAAAGGTTTCATGTGAGCATTAACACACACAGATGTGCTCAGAATTCTATCTGTCCAGAAAATATAGTCCTCTACCCCTCTCTAATACACACACACACACACACACACCACATCCCTCCAGCTGTCTACCTCCTTCTGTGGTCCCTGGGGTAGGAATGACTTGTTCTCAGTTTCTTTCTGGTCACCTGTCCCTCCATACCCAGTTCCATGGATTCTTCCCATGATTGATGTGTTCTCAGATAAAGGTGAGCCAGTTTCCAGCCACCTGCATGAGGGCAGCTGAATTCACACATACATACACACACAGACATACAGACACACACACACACACATACACACACACACACTGCTGACTCTCAACACTAGCTCAGCAAAGATTACCTAACAGGCCTTTTTTGGTTGCTGAAAATTTCATGGTCACAGATGTTCCTTCCAGTTAAACAGTGAGCTGCTACTGAGCAAAGCTTCATACAAAAGAGGGAAAATGCAGACCTCAAACCGAGTTTTGCTAAATGAAAGAAGGAGGAGATGGGAACTAAGGAGCTTTGCAGATCCAGCAAGATGTGATGTGCCCCAGGGTTTCAGGGTTTCAGCCCCAAGGCCTCCACCACCCAGAGGCGATAGCACTAGAGTCTGTCCTTATGATGCAAGATCTGGGTTGGAAGAGGCCTCATGTGTCACCCTTCCCTAGCATCATGTGATGCAGGACATCCCCAGCAGCAGCTAGAGACACTTGCCTCGGGACCCAACCAGGGACGCAAATGCACTCCCCTTTGGGCAACTCTCAGTGCTAGCAAGACCTCTGACTGGTGAAAACCTGTAGCAACTGAACCTTATTCCGCTGCCTGGGCCATGCAGTACAGATCTGCTTCCTGTTCCTCAAGACAAGATGAGGGCCCTTTACAGATTGCGTGAGTCTTCCCATTCCCAGAATAAACCACGAACCATCAGCCCACCTTTTCTGGCAGGGAAGAGTCCCAAGGGTCCCACTCTCTTCTGCAGTAAAGGACAATGCATCACTTTACAACAGGATAAGACGGCACTGGGGAGCCTCTAGGGAGCCCGTGCTGAAAACCCTCCCCTGGGATACCCCACCTCAGCAGCTGGGGTGCTCCCTCTGGTCCTGCCAAGGGCCGGGGACTGGCCTGGTGTCTGGGAGCCTTGTCTTCACTGCCCAATCATGGCAGCTTTGATCCCATGATTCTCAGCTTTTCCATCAGAATTCAGAGGACAATAATAGTAACTGCTTGCTTGTAAAGTGCTTGGAGCTCAAAGGAGAAAAAGTGTCAGACAAGTGTAAAATGTTACTACTGGCACAGGCCAGAGGATGGAATGGAAAATCCCAGCAGAAAGCGGGAACTCAGAGGAAGCCATTTGTCAGCTCCTCTGAACAAATGGATACAGGAAAAGGGGCCTTCCTCTGGCAGCCAGGCACAGCCCAGGTCAGCTGGAGGGGCTGGAGGAGATGCAGGTGAACATGCAGTGTCCTGCCTTCTGACACCAACTACTGATTTAGCAGCCATGCCTTCCACCTCAAGACCAGCTATCCATTGCATACCCTAGGTGGGGCTGCCAGCGGATGAGCCCAGGTACCCAGAGCTCCAAGCAGTCAGCTCAGCCTGCACAAGCCTCCTGGAGAAAAGGACTGCAGAAACTAACCCACTGCAGCAGCCATCTGGAAGAACCAGCCCATTTCTCAAACAGGGGTGCACCAGGCAGAAGAGCCATCAGCATGTGGCCGTGAAGACTGGGAAGGGCAGATGGAAGAGGCACCGAGCACCTAGATGATGCAATGAACTAAGGAAAACTTTTAAAACACTCTGATCGCTGTTCTCAGAAATTCAGGAAACGTGTACATTCATAAAAGAATCTTCTGGCACTACATCTTCTTAGATATTATAAGTGTGACCCACTGACCCACCAGTTCCTGTCTTCAAAGTGATCATCAGTAAATGAACTGAAAGATAAAGTCAAGGAAATCTGTCAGAACATAGGGTAGGAAGACAAGGAGAAAGAACTTCAGATTAAAGTGACTCATATATCTTGTTAGGATTAATGAAAAAATAAAATCATATAACATTTTAAAACATGAAGAATAAAGAGAAAATCAGAAACATGAGACAGAAAACATCATCACCTACTAATAAGTAAGACTGGCATCTCATTAACAAAACTTACTGTGACTACATTGTTGAAATTCCAAAACCTAGAATTTGACAGTCTCACAATCACAGTGGGAGATTTTAGCACCTACTGTAACTGCATCAGACCTATGTGGTTCAACTTTTATGAAACCAAGTTGTGAGTTGTTTTCAGGTTACCATGGACCCCCAGATTGAAGGTGATGTAATCTGAGCATGCTCAGGCGAACCAAATGGACAGCCATAGGAGGAACCTCAGGGCTGGAACTGAGAAACTGGGACTGAACTGAGAAGCAGATACTGCCTGGCAGGAACCAGGATCCAATCAGAGGAAGCTCTGGTATCACCCCGTGGCAGGATCCAGTCAGATCATGCCTCCTGGCATCACCTTGATGCAAGATCCAATCAGATCACACCTCATTACCCTACGCTTATAAAGCCTGACCCAAACCCCTGCTCAAGGAGACAGGTTTGAGAGTTTTCTCTTGCCTTCTTGCCCATTAACCAGCAATAAAGTTTTTCTTTTCTCAAAAGCTGGTGCCATGGCATTGGCCTCTATGTGAATTGAACACCAACCCCATTGATTGCTTGTTAACAATACCATGTTCCTAGATGGGAGGACTTAATATTATTAGGATACCAATTCCCCCCAAATGAACACAAATATTAGATTTTTCTTCTTGACTCTTGACAGTGAAAGCTTGTATATAAACAACTAAAGACTCCCACGAGGATTTTGAATCTGAAACTCATACTGCAAAGAATCAGGGGATACTTTAGAATTCACTCTGGTTATGGTGATGGTGGTGATGGAGATGCCAGAGGAGGGGATGGAGGGGAAGTGGCAGGAGGTGCTGGTATTATGGGGGTGGTGGTGGTGGAGGAGCAAGTGGTGGAGGTGATGGTGGGATGGCAGCACCCAGCACCCAGAGTCTAGTGTAGACAATAGCAGCAGAATCAGAACAGCCTCTTGGCAGCAAGAGTCCAGGGCAGTGTCTCCAGTGGCACCATTTGGCTTGTTTTTGGCTCTCTGGCATCCCTCTATCCTGGCCTTTTGTCCAAGGGTTGTTTCTAAACACAACAATCTCTTACTAAGACATCCATTATCCTTCTAATAAGTCTCTTTGCTGCCTATGTTTAATAAAGTAGGTTTCTATTGCTTACAACCAAGAACTCTGGGACAGTGAGTTTTCCAATCTTGAGTAAAGGAAGTATTTTGTAAGCAAGGCAGGAAACCAGAAATATTGTTTTAAAAGTAAAAGACTAACTAATTTAAACACAAAACTTGAAACAATAGGAAAAGTTAAAGGGCCAAGTTCTTAAGGGTCACAGCACAGAAGAAAGAGGAAGGCTGGTAAACATAGAATCAGATGCTCATTCTCACAAATCTTCAGATGGAAAAAATGAAATACCATTTTTCCCTTTAGGTTAGCACAAAAATACATAAAAGATACATAATATCCAAGGTGTGACTGGGTGGGAAAATGGGGTCTCTTACAAAGCACTGGACAATGCAAAGAGGTGACATTCTCAGCTGAATTGAAGGGTATCTCCCAGCACTCGAGGTGAGAGTTTTCTCTACTCAAAAATGTTATTTCTCAGTATTTATCTTAATAGGAATACTTGCACAAAAGCATGAAGATATTAATAGCTGACTTATTAATAGCAGCCCCAAAGTGTAGGCAATCTAAATAGCATCAACAGGGGATAATATTTACTTCCAAAATAACCAAAATATGGAACAAAACAAAATATGGAAAACTGAGGAGGAAGTAAAAAGTGTTTAATGGAACTATATTTACTGATCTAAAGGCTCCTTGGTTTATTCTTTTTTTTTTTTTTTTTTTTTTTGAGTTAGGGTCTCACTCTGTCACCCAGGCTGGAGTGTAGTGCCATGATCTCGGCTCACTATGAGCTCTGCCTCCTGGGCTCAAGTGATCCTCTCACCTCAGCCTCCCCAGTAGCTGGGACCACAGGCATGTCCACCCAGCCAAGCTAATTTTTGTAGAGATGGGGTCTTGCTATGTTGCCCAGGCTGCTCTCAAACTCCTGGGCTCAAGCAATCATCCCACCTTGGCCTCCCAAAATTCTGGGATTACAGGTATGCACCACCTCACCCAGCTGGTTTATTCTTTAGTGAAAAGGTGATTGCAAAGCACTCTATATGGTATGATTCAATTTCTCTTTTAAATTTGTTTTCATTGCAAGGTGGTGGGTACGTTCAAGTTAGACTTTATACACCTCTGTAACAAGCAATATTGTAAAGCCAGCATGTTTTGCTTTTCCAATTTCTAAGCAAAACTAAAAGTAAAAAGGAATTGGAGTCCACAGGATATACTTTTCGTGGTAAATTGGTAGCAGTGTTTCTTGTTTGTCCTGAATCCTTGTGAACCTGCTGGGGGTCCTAGCTAGTCTTGGTGCAGGCTGGACCTTGGGCTGTGCCCTATGCCTTCCTGATAGAGGAGTTGAAGGAGGACAGGAGGAGGCATGAAACATGCCTGGTTTCATCCCATGGCTTCAGGAAAATCCCTCCAGAGCCTAGATCAAGTTAATAGGAGAAACACTGCAAAGAGAATACAGCTACCTATATTATGGACAGATGAAAAGGTATTTATTTGACCCAGTAACTACAATCTACCATGCCTGCGGCACATCCTGAAGGAATATTACTGGGGGGGCTGACTGCCTGACAGCTCTTTGATTTATGGAGCCAAAGTCAGTGAAAGGCAGGGTCAATACAACTGCATTTCAGCTCCACTTTCCATTCCATTTCATAGAGAAGGTGAAAAGATATGCCTGCCTATAACAGGACTGGGTGAAACTCAGGAACCTCCAGTGGAACATTTGCATGTCTGTGTCAGCGGGCATTTCTGTCGTCCAAAAGGGGACTTCCATCTGAGGTGGCTCTTGAGGCAGGAGCGTAGCTCCGTCAGGAGGAGGCCTGAGCTAAATACACATTGTCTATTCTGGGAGCTTTCTGGGCAGGGCTCAGGGGGACGGGTTGAGCTGGCTTGTCCAGGGGCCGGATTTTTGAAACGTGATACGTGGCTCCTGTTTCCAGTGGGTCGGCCTGCCTTTCAGAACCTACAGGAGAATGTACTTCCAAGAAACAAGTGCTTTCCTGAGGGACTAATCTGCCTGCCCCCCACTTGAGTGCTGGCACCAAGGCTGAAGGCAAATCCTGGCTGGAAGACTGGGATGTAGTGGGCTTGGGTGTGAGACAGATTTGGGTTCAAACCGTAACTTTGAGTAACTTTGGGGAAGTCACTTCCCTGAACCTTGTTTTCTTCCTCTATAAAATGGGCACAATATTATCCTCTTCATGGAGCTGTTCTACAGATTCAGTGAAATAACGGATTTGTTTCCCAGGGCTGTTGTAAGAGAGCACCACAAACTGGAAGTTTGAGATTAAGATGCTGGTAAGTTTTGTTCCTTCTGAGGGCTGTGAGAGAGAATCTGTTCCAAGATTTTCTCTGAGTTTCTGGTGGTTGATTTCAATGCTTAGTATTCCTAGGCTTGTGGAAGCTTCACCTGGATCTCTGCCTTTATCTTCACATGTTATTTTCCTTCTATGTTTGTCTGTGTCCAAATTTCCCCTTTTTATAAGGACTCCAGTCATACTGGATTATCAGCCTACCTTAATGACCTGTAATAACCCTATTTCCAAATAAGGTCCCATTCTGAGGTAGTAAGGGTTAGGACTTCAACATACGAGTGAGAGGAGGCACAGTTTAACCCAGAGCAAGTGGCACATGTAAAGTGACTAGTGTAACATAGCTCCTGAGTAAATAGTAGCTCTCTTTGTCCACAAAGTCCCCTCTTGCCAGCATCTAGGTGGAAAGAGGCAACGAAGGTAGAATAGGGAAGCCACATATGTCTCAGTGGGTTCTTTAGGTTGGGAGTCACCTACCCCACATGGCTTCTGCCCAGTCTCTCCCACTCCATGAGCCCATCCATCAGTTCCTTTGGCCAGCAGGCAGCAGCATTTCCCTGGAGCCCCAGGAGCTCCTGTCTGCTGTCGTTTGCTGATAAGCCAATGCTTGGTGACGCGTGTCCTGATTTCAGAGTGTGTCTGCCTCTCTCCTCATCCTGTGGCCATGCTGTGCTTGCTGAGAGCAGGGATCTGCCACTCCATCGCTGTGCACCCCTGACCCAGCTGTGGTCTCGCAGAGATAGTCGCTAGTGAAGGTTTGAAGGATGTAGGAATGAAGGAACAGCAGCTTCAATAACAAGACTGTAATAAATTTGTTTAATATAATCGCTGCCTCAGCATCCATTTTTATGCCTGACATAAGCTGTTTGGAACTCAGTTATACCCAGTCGCCTTTGGACTCAAAACTTCCTCTCCCCATGTGGCTGTTCCTCATCCCACTGACCCAAAATCCAATACCTGACATAATAACACCAAATGGTCACGCCAGAGTCGGGAAAATAAGTCCCCACTTCATGAGTGTTTTCTTTAAACCAGTCAGTCCGCAACCCCAAAGGAAAGCCTAAGGATAATGCCCATGAGTCTTAATAAAAGCAGAGTCCCACAGGTGTTCTCTCTTCCCCACCCACTGGGTAAGCTGCCTGCCACCTCCTGACTTCCTGTAGGCCTCTAGTGTATAACCATCTGCTGTGAGGCCTGTGAGTGAAATGTTTCCCCTGTTTCATGCATTCTGGTTTCACTTCTTCACTGTGTCTAACCTGACACACACCTGAACCTAATTTCCCCCATCAAGGCTCCCCTAGAGAGTGGTTATCTGGGCTCGCGGCCACTCTCAAGAGACACCACAAGACCCAATGGAAAGCAACTGTAGCAATACAAATCACAACAAAAGGGAAACCTGTTCAAATGCCTGCCTCCGCGTTCCGCTCCCGCCCCACCTCCGCCCTGACCCCAGCCATCTCTCTCTAGAAATCCCCCACCCATGTGCAAAGAGATCCTGTCTCTCTGGGCATCAGCATAGAGGACCACTGGCCAAGCCACCAAGCACTCGGCTCGCATAATAAACCAAAACCTGTTAAAGCTCCGTGCTACTTGAAAAGGACAAAAAGACAAATGTATGCAGAACAGGGCCCAGGCTGACCTCAGTTTCCATGGGAGATAGCAACATGCCGTCAGCAACTGTTCACAACCAAAGCAGCAGGCACTGGCCATAGGAGACAGCCTGGGCTCAGAAGGCTGTGGGGGAGGCCCTGGCTCCTGCTCTGTCCACCTGTGTGTCTTGGGTTCCAAATATATGCTACAGAAATTCCAAATATCACTCAATCTCAGAACCTCCATGTCTAAATCTTAAAAACTGGGTTAAAGACACCTCCTTTGGTATAAGAATTGAGGAAAAAATGACTGTAGATTTGTAAAGAGTAGGGTTTTCATGGAAATCTTTACTTTGCAGGGGCACATCTGCAACATGCCGGCCTCACAATACACACTAACAGAAGTTTCTACATTATCCTCAGAGGTTACCCGAGGACATTTTGCATCACTGAGCACTGTGAGAAATTTTCTTACCTTGTGTTTTATTCAGTGATGTTGTGAACTGAATGTTTGTGTCTCCCCCAAATTCCTATGTTGAAGCCCTAAAGCCCTAGCCTGCACTGGTGATTGTATTTGGAGGAGACTTGGGGAGGTAATTAGGGTTAGATGAGGTCTGATTGAAGGCCCTCACGATGGGACTAGAGCTTTTATAAAAAGAGATACCACACTTTTCTCTCTCCACCACCTGAGGACCCAGTGAGAAGGCGGCTGTCTGCAAGCCAGGAAGACAGCCCTCATCAAACCCGACCATGCTGGCACCTGATCTCACACTCCCACCCTCCAGGACTATGAGAAAATAAATTTCCGTTGCTTAAGCCACCCAGTTTGTAGGATTTTTGTCATGGCAGCCTGAGCAGAATAATTTGAGTAAAAATCTATTTTTATTCTTACTCAGTAATAATTTATTGACTTTCTTATAACGTTCAAATGCAATGAAAAACATTAAGAAAAAAATAATTCTCTTTAAAGAATATCTAGGAGAGAAAAACAAAGCAGCTATTTTTATATTTTATAGCTGAGCTGTCTAATATGGTAGCCAACTACTATATGTGGCTACTAAGCACTTGAAATGTGGCCAGTCCTAATTGAGATGTGCTGCACATGCAAATTATACAATGGGTTCCAGACTTACAACAAAAACAGAATATAAAACTCATAATTTTTATATTGATTACATGTTAAAATACTAATGTTTTGGATCCATTAAGTTAAATAGCACATACGATTAAACTTAATGTTATCTGGTTTTCTCTTTTTCAATGTGGCTATGAGAAAATACGACATGACACATTTGGTTCATACTTGTGGCTTGCCTTCTATTTCTGTTGGACAGCACTGGTCTAGAGTCTGAAGCAGTAGACAAAGCATGGGCTTTTGAATCAAGAAGCTCTGCATTCCCATCCAAACTCTGTCATGAGCAGCTTTGTCAACATAGGCAAATGACTTCACCTCTGTGACCCTCAGCTTTCCTGTAAATGAAATGGGGAAAAGAACGTATTTCACAGTGTTATAGTGAAGACTACCAGTGGTGGTGGAATCAAGTATGTAGAATGCCTAGCAGGAGTTTGCTACCTAGTAAAAACTCAATCAATGTTTGTTTCCAACCCCATAGTTAGTAGGAAGAGAAAACCATGCTGTCAACGCTCTCCTAATCAGCACCAGCTGCAAGGCTAGTGGCTTTGTAAAGATGGAGCTCTGAGCAGCACATACAGTGAGAAGAAGTCAAGGAACACCGAAAACGTTGTCAATATTATTCTGTTTGAAAAGTTTACTTTTGGGGGAACATCTTTTCAATGTACCTGCCTGCATTTCTTTAAAGCTTCCTCCGCAACATGGTTTATGTCCTTAATCAGTAGGGAATTGTGATGGGTCAATATTGATGCAATGCTGTGTGTTTTGTAAACAAGTCCCAGCTGCACAGAGCTTGTTCCACTCCCATCCTCCCCATCTCTCACACATACCTTGGAAGCTCCATGTGGATCTTCACACCTCCCAGTTCACAAGCATCACTATGCCTGGCAGCAACTCCAGGAACTGCATCTTATGTCGTGATCATAGAGATTTGTTGGAGATGATTGGTCTCTTCAGTGCCAGTCTTCTAGGTACAATTGAGATAAAATACAATAAAGAAAAGTTGAATATGGAGAGAAGACTAGTGTCTTAGCTTAGTAGCCCAGACATTCATATTAAAGACCTGAGAATACTCACTGAGTGCAAACTGGGTCTAAGAGCATGGTGGGCTGTGGCTGCCCACACTCCTCAAAGCTGGAGTGTGATGGAGTCTGGAGGCACAGGGTATCCAGAGCATGAGTACCAATAGCTCCCCTAGGGTGCTGGGGGTTGGACTAAAGACTTGTGTAGTTTTCCACCCACATTCTATGAGGGAAAGGGACTCGTCCTAGGAAGAGTGAGCAGGTAGGATCCAGGTCACGTGGAAACAAGTGAAGGAAGGAAATGTTTAATCTGGAAAGAAGACAGACACTTGGGACATCTAAACATTGGACTCACTGTATGTAAAGAAAGTTCTCACCTTGCTCTGCTGGCTCCTTCAGGTGAAAGGATGGACAGTGGGTGGACTCTCTGGGAGACAGATGGTTTGTTCCCATAAGAAAGAGGATAATTATTTACCTAGGTCCTTCTTTATTCCTAAAAAGACTCGAAGTAAGTGAAAAGAACAAAGTGATCCACAAATGCAACAGATTGTTTTTGCTAGGCTGTGATCTGTGCCTCTAGTGGTGGCCAAGTAGTTGTCACCTGTGCTCCAGCATGGAAGTCTTTGTTGAGGGTGGACCTCCAACCCTGGGCATGGAAGTGCAGCCACAATTCTTGCATGAAAACACTGGGACCTTCCCATGAAGCTCAGCTACACAGCCAAGTCTGTGAGGTTGCAAAGTTGGCTTGGAACCTTCCTTCCTCCTGAAAAATGTGTCCTCCTCTAGTAAAGTTCACTTTCCCAGTCCTTGACCAAGCCTTGGTGACCACAGGCTCCTGGCCTTACCATCAGGTATGGAGACTCCCAGACCAGCCCTCTCTCCAGTGCTCATATACAAAGGAAAATTAAAGCCAACAGTAGAATATGCAACAACTGAAGTGGAAGGACGAAGCGGGAGGCAGGTTGGAAGAAAAGTCTGATGTTCCTGGGGGGCCCCTGGGCTGGGGAGGAGGCATCCTTCCCAAAGCAGCTTGTGCCTGTCCCTGGTGGGGAGGCTGTTGTTTTTGCTAGCTCTGCCTGGACCCTGGACTAAGTAATCCCCCCAGGGTGGGGTCTGTTTGGGCAGAGTAAGAGGTGTTTTCAGTGTTGTTCAGTTGCAGTTGCCTTTGGGGAATGGGAAAAAGTGAGTCAGACACCATCCTTTGAACCTGGGAGCCCCTGCTGAACTTTGAAGAGACAGGAAGGAACCGTCATTAGTCAATCTGTTTCTGTGGGGCCACACTGGGGAACAAAGGCTGCTCACGTGTGTTGACCTGACAGGCTTTCCACGGGCCGGGACCAGCATGCTCAGGGGCAATAGCTTCCAGTGGAATTGTTTAAGCCTAAGGAAGCACCCACAGCCCAGAATGCTCTTCAAGACCCTCACAGACCACTGCTGCCCACAGCCCTCACCAAGAGAGGAGCACAGAGGGGAAGCGGGGAGGGGAGGAGGAGGCTAGTAATATAGCTCATAGTCAGACTCAGACCAATCTGCTCGTCTTGGACAAGGAGTTTTGTGAGCAGAGAACTCATGCTGCTTCCCTGGGCACATGGAAATTGGAATCCTAAGGTTGGCCTTTCCCTTAGGAAACCAAGAACTTAAACGTGTACGTACTCCACTCTGGGAATGACCCTAAAGAATTGATCCTGGGTTTTCCAAAAATACATGAAAATGGTGACTTCAGTATTATTCATAACAGCCGAAGCTTACAATAGACCAGTTAACCAAAAATAGAGGATTGGCCAATTAATCTACTGTATGTCCTCAGCCACGATCTGTAGCAAAAATTTGTAAGCACATGGGAATATGTTTATGCATCCAGTAAAAAATATGAAATCTTGATATGAAAGAGTGCAATTCCATTCACAATAGCAAAGACATGAAATCAACCTAAATGCTCGTCAACAGTGGACTAAATAGAGAAAATGTGGTACACATGTACCATAAAATACTATGCAGCCATAAAAAAGCACAAGATCATGTCCTTTACAGCAACATGGGTGCAGCTGGAGGCCATTATCCTAAGTTAATTAACACAGGAACAGAAAACAAAATACCACACATTCTCGCTTATAAGTAGAAACTAAACATTGAATACATGTGGACACAAAGTTGGATACAACAGACACGGAGGCCTACTTGAGGGTGGAGGTTGGGAGAAGGATGAGGGTCAAAAAACTACTTATCAGGTACTATGCTCACTAGCTGGGTAATGAAATTATTTGTACAGCAAACTCCAGCAACACGTAATTTACCCATGTAACAAACCTGCACATATACCCCCTGAACTTAAAATAAAAGTTGAAAAAGAGAAAAAAAGTGTGTAATTGTATAATCACGGCTGTGTAAAAGGACAAAAACATCCACAGGAAAAGTCAAGAATGGAACAGCATCAAAATGGGAGCTAACTTTGTGTGATAGGAATGAGAATTATATTTTCTTTTCTACTTGACATTTTCCAAACTGTCGCTGATGAATGGATGTGTTTGATCACTATTTTTTTGCTTTACAAAATAACTTCGGGCTGAAACCAAGTCAACAGCCCTTCCATGAGTATGTACGTGGCTCATGGGAGGTCACAGAAGAAGCCTCTTCCTGCAAAGTATCCCATGTTGATGAGACTCAATGGAATTTAAAGACTCATAATCCACAGAAAGTTGCCTGGGGGTGGAGGTGCTGGCTCCACGATGCAGCTGTTGGTCCAAGCTTCATCTTGCCCTGCCCACAGGAGTCCTCACAAAGCCCCAGAGACATCTGGCCCTTCTCCAGGGGACCAAGCATCCCCCATGGTGCTGCATGGGAAACAATGTCTATCCTTGGGGTGTCCGATGACAAAGCTCATGGATGGAGGACCCAGAGAGTTGACTGGCCACGTGTGTTCTCAGCCCCAGGTGGTCAGCATTGAAGGAGCATCACTGACCGGAAGAGGAGGCAGATGGTCACCTGATCAGGTCTCCCTCTGTCCTCTCACTCTCACCTCCATCTCTTCTCACATTGACCATCACAGGATAAATGATTTCCTCACTCTTCCCAAGGGTCTGGCCCCATGACAGAGAGGCACAATTGCTACATGTGTCCCATTTGCTGATCAGAGAGACACTGGCAATCCTGTGTCAGGATGATGAGATGACTTGCACCTGGCAGGACTTGGCACACATCTCTGTGTTTCTCCATCACCACTACTATTTTTCTGTTATCCCCACCAAAGGAGGATGTTTTTGACCATGGGTATGCCTCCAGACCCCACAGACTTGTGCCAAAACAGTGTTATGGTCCCAGAAAGAATATCTGTCTCTTAAGGGATTAAAAGCCATCAGCAAAGTAATTACCTGCAGAATCTTCCACTGGGTCAACCTGAAGATGGATATATGAGCTCAGTGTTCCAAACACATCTGAAGACTTGGAAAGTATGCCAGAGATCACTGGAGCTGTGCACATGAGGAGTGCACTTGCTGTATATTTGCCCTTCTTACAAATGAAAAAAGTAAGCTCAGAGAGGGAGGAAGGGGCTGGCCCAAATTCCTGGCAGAACCAGGACAAGATCTAAGATGCATCATACCATTGGAACCCTTGTGACATAAAGCTCATGTCTCTCATGCAGCTAAGCAGAAAAATGACCCAGGGAACATGCATATTTGGAAACCCATGTATCACTTCTTCAGGATGGCAAGGTCTTTCTGGAATCTCTCAACTCTCAAGATTTCAAGGAACTCCTGTTCTCTACCTAAAAGGTCTGTTCTCAGTTGCCACCCAGTGGGCAACACACCCCCACCCACCCCCACACCATGACACACGAAGGAAAGGGCTCCTTGCTCCCTCCCTCCCGCCCCCATGGTACTCAGACCTATGGGCTCCTGCTTGTGCGAGGAAAAAATCCCAGCTTTGCCGGAAATCTCCTGATGGCCCCCAGAGTTCAGATAGTGGGTCTGGAATCTGCTTCCACCCCTAAGCAACAGGGCAGAGCAGTGGGAGAGACTTTGCTTAGGAAAAATTCTCACTGGACCCTGCCCTGCTTCAGACACTCATTTGGATCCCATTGCCATAATTGCCACGTATAACAAATCTCTCCATGATAGTGTTGAGACTGCTGGTTTATGCATTCCCTTAGGGAAAGAAAAATAGCATAGAATGAACACCTACTATATGCCTTGTGGAACTGGGTAGAAGCAGTATGAACACCTCCATTTTACTACCGAGGAAACTGAGGCTCACGAAGGGTGAGCGACTTGCTCAAACTCAGCTAGGCAGTATGCAGTGGAGCTGGGAATCCAAACTAGGTACGTTTACCTTCTCATCTTGTCCTGTCTCCTCCACACCTGGCTGTGGTCCTGAGTTCATTTCACCATAGTGCCATTAACCCCCACATCAAGAAGGAGAAAATGGAGGCCCAGCAAAATAGCATGGTGTTGTCTTCAAGTAAATATAGCAGATAAAAGTGGCATTGTGTCCACTTATTCCCCAAAATTCCAGTAAAATGGCTAAATGGAATTAAAATCCATAAATCTATGAAGGAGAAAAGAAAAAGAGAGGTGGCAGCGGATAAGAGATGTCAAAATTTGGAGAAGTTAGAAAGGTGAAAGCTAAGCCTACAGCAAGGAAGACAGTAAGAAGCCTGCAATCTGGCTCAGTAACACCTTGTACAGGCTCTGGAATTGGAGGTTCCAGGAACGATAAAGTGGGAATGAGATGTGGAGCTAAAAACAGAGGTTTTGTGGAACTCTGAATAAGAAAGAAAGCATTCTCCTATCCTCTCCATACCCAGCAGAGCCAGGTGAGTTTCTTCCCAGAGCCCTCAGATCACTCGCAGTATCCGTCCTGGGGAACCTGGAGAGAAGACCCTCTGGATTCAAGGACGTGAGTTACTGCTAAGGACTTGTGTAAGTGCCTTACTCCAAAAGGGATGAAGCGAACTTCCAGATGAGCCTTCACATCCTCCGCCCTTTCCCTCCTCCACTCCCTTAAGCCTGGCAGCTACATCTGCCCCTCCCCTGAGAGGAGATAGAAGCTCCAGAGCTGTCCAAGAGAAAATGAACTGACATTTGGGGTCCCTCAATGGATGACCAAGTCCCTCCTAATCACACTACTGGGAAGGCTCTCAATAGACCAGCCCCAGCCCTCACTCACGCACATGCCTGGGACTCAGAGCGTCCAATCAGTTTTTTGTGCCTTGGTCCAAATTTTAGTTTTATATTTTGTTTTGTTTGGATTTCAAATAGAAACGTTTGAATTCATTAAACTTCTCAGCTCAGCGCACACTCTCACCATTGGCCCATGCAAGGTTCTCTATTGTTTTAGTCTGTTTCCCCTTTATCCTCAAGCCACAATCCTGTCTCCCCATAAGCAGTCATTATGACATACTTAATATAATTTCTTAAAATATATATTGTATTGTGCATGTGTGAATTTCTAATTTACATATACAGTATTGAGATATTTCATTCTGTTTCTTACCTTCTTTGCTCAATGCTAGGTGCACTCTTTGTGGTGTACGGTTCTATGGACTTTGACAAAGGCATAGAGTCAAGTGTCTATGACTCGAGTAGCATGCAGAATGTTCCATCCCCCTAAACACTCTCTATTGAGGCCCTCTTGTGGTCAGACCTTCTCCCCTCCCCCAGCTCCTGGCAACTATTGATCTTTCCCATTCTGTAATTTTGCTTTTTTTAGAATGTCACATCAGTGGCATCTTTTGGGTCTAACTTCTTTTACTTAGACACATGTATTTGAAATTTATCCTTATTGTTATTAAGTCAGTAGTTTATTCCTTTTTATTTCCGAGTTTTATTCCACTGTATGGCTGTACCACAGTTTGTTGATCCATTTACCTGTTGAAGGATATCTTCATTATTCCTAGATTTTGTTGATTATGAGTAACACTACGACAAGCAATTGCAAGTTTTTTTGTGGAAGGAAGTTTTCAGTTTGCTTGAGTAAATACCTAGGTGTGGGAATGCTGGGTCATCAGGCAAGTGGAGTTTTATAAGAAACTACCAAAGTGTTTTCCAAAGTGTCTATACCATTTTGCATTCCTATCAATTACTAATGAGAGTTCCTATTGCTCCACATCCTCACCAACATGTGATATTGTCAGTAATTTTTTTTCAATTTTAGACATTCTGATAGAGGAAGACTGCTGTCTCATTGTGATTTTAATTTGCATTTCCTTAATGACTGATTCTGTTTAGCATTTTTTTCATGTGCTATTTGCCATCTCCATAACTTTATTGGCAAATCATCTGATCAGATCTTTTGCCAGTTTTTAATTGGGTTGATTTTTTTTATTGTTGACTTTTAAGAGTTTTTAATATTTTCTCAATACAAATTATGAGATAGGCAGTTTACAAATATTTTCTCCCAATCTCTTATTTTCTGTCTCCTATTTTTATTCTAGAAATTTTTTTCTAGAAAGTTTATACTTTTGGTTTTACTTGTAAGTCAGTGATGCCTTTTAAGTTTTTTTAAATTTTATTATTATTATACTTTAAGTTTTAGGGTACATGTGCACAATGTGCAGGTTTGTTCCATATGTATACATGTACCATGTTGGTGTGCTGCATCCATTAAGTGATCATTTAGCATTAGGTATATCTCCTAATGCTATCCCTCCCCCCTCCCCCCACTCCACAACAGTCCCCAGAGTGTGATGTTCCCCTTCCTGTGTCCATGTGTTCTCATTGTTCAATTCCTACCTATGAGTGAGAACATGTGGTGTTTGGATTTTTGTCCTTGCGATAGTTTACTGAGAATGATGTTTTCCAGTTTCATCCATGCCCCTACAAAGGACATAAACTCATCATTTTTTATGGCTGCATAGTATTCCATGGTGGATATGTGCCACATTTTCTTAATCCAGTCTATCGTTGTTGGACATTTGGGTTGGTTCCAAGTCTTTGCTATTGTGAATAGTGCTGCTATAAACATACGTGTGCATGTGTCTTTATAGCAGCATGATTTATAGTCCTCTGAGTATACACCCAGTAATGAGATGGCTGGGTCAAATGGTATTTCTAATTCTAGATCCCTGAGGAATCGCCACACTGACTTCCACAATGGTTGAACTAGTTTACAGTCCCACCAACAGTGTAAAAGTGTTCCTATTTCTCCACATCCTCTCCAGCACCTGTTGTTTCCTGACTTTTTAATGATGGCCATTCTAACTGGTGTGAGATGGTATCTCATTGTGGTTTTGATTTGCATTTCTCTGATGGCCAGTGATGATGAGCATTTTTTTCATGTGTTTTTTGGCTACATTAATGTCTTCTTTTGAGAAGTGTCTGTTCGTGTCCTTCGCCCACTTTTTGATGGGGTTGTTTGTTTTTTTCTTGTAAATTTGTTTGGGTTCATTGTAGATTCTGGATATTAGCCCTTTGTCAGATGAGTAGGTTGCAAAAATTTTCTCCCGTTTTGTAGGTTGCCTGTTCACTCTGATGGTAGTTTCTTTTGCTGTGCAGAAGCTCTTTAGTTGAATTAGATCCCATTTGTCAATTTTGGCTTTTGTTGCCATTGCTTTTGGTGTTTTAGACATGAAGTCCTTGCCCATGCCTATGTCCTGAATGGTAATGCCTAGGTTTTCACCTAGGGTTTTTATGGTTTTAGGTCTAACATTTAAGTCTTTAATCCATCTTGAATTAATTTTTGTATAAGGTGTAAGGAAGGGATCCAGTTTCAGCTTTCTACATATGGCAAACCAGTTTTCCCAGCACCATTTATTAAATAGGGAATCCTTTCCCCATTTCTTGTTTTTGTCAGGTTTGTCAAAGATCAGATAGTTGTAGATATGTGGCGTTATTTCTGAGGGCTCTTTTCCATTGATCTATATCTCTGTTGTGGTACCAGTACCATGCTGTTTTGGTTACTGTAGCCTTGTAGTATAGTTTGAAGTCAGGTAGTGTGATGCCTCCAGCTTTGTTCTTTTGGCTTAGGATTGACTTGGCGATGTGGGCTCTTTTTTGGTTCCATATGAACTTTAAAGTAGTTTTTTCCAATTCTGTGAAGAAAGTCATTGGTAGCTTGATGGGGATGGCATTGAATCTATAAATTACCTTGGGCAGTATGGCCATTTTCACAATATTGATTCTTCCAACCCATGAGCATGGAATGTTCTTCCATTTGTTTGTATCCTCTTTTATTTCATTGAGCAGTGGTTTGTAGTTCTCCTTGAAGAGGTCCTTCACATCCCTTGTAAGTTGGATTCCTAGGTATTTTATTCTCTTTGAAGCAATTGTGAATGGGAGTTCACTCATGATTTGGCTCTCTGTTTGTCTGTTATTGGTGTATAAGAATGCTTGTGATTTTTGTATATTGATTTTGTATCCTGAGACTTTGCTGAAGTTGCTTATCAGCTTAAGGAGATCTTGGGCTGAGACAATGGGGTTTTCTAGATATACAATCATGTCATCTGCAAACAGAGACAATTTGACTTCCTCTTTTCCTAATTGAATGCCCTTTATTTCCTTCTCCTGCCTGATTGCCCTGGCCAGAACTTCCAGCACTATGTTGAATAGGAGTAGTGAGAGAGGGCATCCCTGTCTTGTGCCCATTTTCAAAGGGAATGCTTCCAGTTTTTGCCCATTCAGTATGATATTGGCTGTGGGTTGGTCATAGATAGCTCTTATTATTTTGAGATACGTCCCATCAATACCTAATTTGTTGAGAGTTTCTAGCATGAAGGGTTGTTGAATTTTGTCAAAGGCCTTTTCTGCATCTATTGAGATAATCATGTGGTTTTTGTCTTTGGTTCTGTTTATATGCTGGATTACATTTATTGATTTGCATATGTTGAACCAGCCTTGCATCCCAGGGATGAAGCCCACTTGATCATGGTGTATAAGCTTTTTGATGTGCTGCTGGATTCGGTTTGCCAGTATTTTACTGAGGATTTTTGCATCAATGTTCATCAAGGATATTGGTCTAAAATTCTCTTTTTTGGTTGTGTCTCTGCCCAGCTTTGGTATCAGGATGATGCTGGCCTCATAAAATGAGTTAGAGAGGATTCCCTCTTTTTCTATTGTTTGGAATAGTTTCAGAAAGAATGGTATCAGTTCCTCCTTGTACCTCTGGTAGAATTCGGCTGTGAATCCATCAGGTCCTGGACTCTTTTTGGTTGGTAAGCTATTGATTATTGCCACAATTTCAGAGCCTGTTATTGGTCTATTCAGAGATTCAACTTCTTCCTGGTTTAGTCTTGGGAGGGTGTGTTTGTCGAGGAATTTATCCATTTCTTCTAGATTTTCTAGTTTATTTGCATAGAAGTGTTTGTAGTATTCTCTGATAGTAGTTTGTATTTCTGTGGGATCTGTGGTGATATCCCCTTTATCAATTTTTATTGCATCTATTTGATTCTTCTCTCTTTTCTTCTTTATTAGTCTTGCTAGTGGTCTATCAATTTTGTTGATCTTTTCAAAAAACCAGCTCCTGGATTCATTAATTTTTTTTTTTTTTTTTTTTTGAGATGGAGTCTCGCTCTGTCGCCCAGGCTGGAGTGCAGTGGTGCAATCTCGGCTCACTGCAAGCTCCACCTCCCGGGTTCACTCCATTTTCCTGCCTCAGCCTCTCCAAGTAGCTGGGACTACAGGCACCCACCACCACGCCCAGCTAATTTTTTTGTATTTTTTAGTAGAGACGGGGTTTCACCGTGGTCTCGATCTCCTGACCTCGTGATCTGCCCGCCTTGGCCTCCCAAAGTGGGATTCATTAATTTTTGAAGGGTTTTTTGTGTCTCTATTTCCTTCAGTTCTGCTCTGATTTTAGTTATTTCTTGCCCTCTGCTAGCTTTTGAATGCGTTTGCTCTTGCTTTTCTAGTTCTTCTAATTGTGATATTAGGGTGTCAATTTTGGATCTTTCCTGCTTTCTCTTGTGGGCATTTAGTGCTAAAAATTTCCCTCTACACACACTTTGAATGTGACCCAGAGATTCTGGTATGTTGTGTCTTTGTTCTCGTTGGTTTCAAAGAACATCTTTATTTCTGCCTTCATTTCGTTATGTACCCAGTAGTCATTCAGGAGCAGGTTGTTCAGTTTCCATGTAGTTGAGCGGTTTTGAGTGAGTTTCTTAATCCTGAGTTCTAGTTTGATTGCACTGTGGTCGGAAAGACAGTTTGTTTTAATTTCTGTTCTTTTACGTTTGCTGAGGAGAGCTTTACTTCCAACTATGTGATCAATTTTGGAATAGGTGTGGTGTGGTGCTGAAAAAAATTTATATTCTGTTGATTTAGGGTGGAGGGTTCTGTAGATGTCTATTAGGTCTGCTTGGTGCAGAGCTGAGTTCAATTCCTGGGTATCTTTGTTAACTTTCTCTCTTATTGATCTGTCTAATGTTGACAGTGGGGTGTTAAAGTCTCCCATTATTATTGTGTGGGAGTCTAAGTCTCTTTGTAGGTCACTCAGGACTTGCTTTATGAATCTGGGTGCCCCTGTATTGGGTGCATATATATTTAGGATAGTAAGCTCTTCTTGTTGAATTGATCCCTTTACCATTAGGTAATGGCCTTCTTTGTCTCTTTTGATCTTTGTTGGTTTAAAGTCTGTTTTATCAGAGACTAGGATTGCAACCCCTGCCTTTTTTTGTTTTCCATTTGCTTGGTAGATCTTCCTCCATCCTTTTATTTTGAGCCTATGTGTGTCTCTGCATTTGAGATGGGTTTCCTGAATACAGCATACTGATGGGTCTTGACTCTTTATCCAATTTGCCAGTCTGTGCCTTTTAATTGGAGCATTTAGTCCATTTACATTTAAAGTTAATATTGTTATGTGTGAATTTGATACTGTCATTATGATGTTAGCTGGTTATTTTGCTCGATAGTTGATGCAGTTTCTTCGTAGCCTCGATGATCTTTACAATTTGGCATGATTTTGCAGTGGCTGGTACAGGTTTTTCCTTTCCATGTTTAGTGCTCCCTTCAGGAGCTCTTTTAGGGCAGACCTGGTGGTGACAAAATCTCTTAGCATTTGCTTGTCTGTAAAGGATTTTATTTCTCCCTCACTTATGAAGCTTAGTTTGGCTGGATATCAAATTCTGGGTTGAAAATTCTTTTATTTAAGGATGTTGAATATTGGTCCCCACTCTCTTCTGGCTTTTAGATTTTCTGCCAAAAGATCCGCTGTTAGTCTGATGGGCTTCCCTTTGTGGGTAACCTGACCTTTCCCTTTGGCTGCTCTTAACATTTTTTCCTTCATTTCAACTTTGGTGAATCTGACAATTATGTGTCTTGGAGTTGCTCTTCTTGAGGAGTATCTTCATGGCGTTCTCTGTATTTCCTGAATCTGAATGTTGCCTGCCTTGCTAGATTGGGGAAGTTCTTCTGGATAATATCCTGCAGAGTGTTTTCCAACTTGATTCCATTCTCCCCATCACTTTCGGGTACACCAATCAGACGTAGATTTAGTCTTTTCACATAGTCCCATATTTCTTGGAGGCTTTGGTCATTTCTTTTTATTCTTTTTTTCTCTAAACTTCCCTTCTCACTTCATTTCATTCATTTCAACTTCCATCACTGATACCCTTTCTTCCAGTTGGTTGCATCAGCTCCTGAGGCTTCTGTATTCTTCACATAGTTCTCGAGCCTTGGCTTTCAGCTCCATCAGCTCCTTTAAGCACTTCTCTGTGTTGGTTATTCTAGTTATATATTTGTCTAAATTTTTTTCTAAGTTTTTAACTTCTTTGCCTTTGGTTTGGATTTCCTCCTGTAGCTCAGAGTAGTTTGATTGTCTGAAGCCTTCTTCTCTCAACTCGTCAAAGTCATTCTCCGTCCAGCTTTGTTCCATTGCTGGTGAGGAACTGCGTTCCTTTGGAGGAGGAGAGGTGCTCTGCTTTTTAGAGTTTCCAGTTTTTCTGCTCTGTTTTTTCCCCATCTTTGTGGTTTTATCTACTTTTGGTCTTTGATTATGGTGATGTACAGATGGGTTTTTGGTGTGGATGTCCTTTCTCTTTGTTAGTTTTCCTTCTAACAGACAGGACCCTCAGCTGCAGGTCTGTTGGAGTTTGCTAGAGGTCCACCCCAGACGCTGTTTGCCTGGGTAACAGTAGCAGAGGCTGCAGAACAGCGGATTTTCGTGAACCGTGAATGCTGCTGCCTGATCGTTCCTCTGGAAGTTTTGTCTCAGAGGAGTACCCAGCCATGTGAGGTCAGTCTGCCCCTACTTGGGGGTGCCTCCCAGTTAGGCTGCTCGGGGGTCAGGGGTCAGGGACCCACTTGAGGAGGCAGTCTGCCTCTTCTCAGATCTCCAGCTGCGTGCTGGGAGAACCACTACTCTCTTCAAAGCTGTCAGACAGGGACATTTAAGTCTGCAGAGGTTACTGCTGTCTTTTTGTTTGTCTGTGCCCTGCCCCAGAGGTGGAGCCTACAGAGGCAGGCAGGCCTCTTTAAGCTGTGGTGGGCTCCACCCAGTTCGAGCTTACCGGCTGCTTTGTTTACCTAAGCAAGGCTGGGCAATGGCGGGCACCTCTCCCCCAGCCTGGCTGCCACCTTGCAGTTTGATCTCAGACTGCTGTGCTAGCAATCGGCGAGACTCCATGGGCGTAGGACCCTCCAAGCCAGGTGCGCGATATAATCTCCTGTTGTGCCGTTTTTTAAGCCCGTCAGAAAAGCACAGTATTAGGGTGGGACTGACCTGATTTACCAGGTGCTGTCTGTCACCCCTTTCTTTGACTAGGAAAAGGAACTCCCTGACCCCTTGCACTTCCCGAGTGAGGCAATGCCTCGCCCTGCTTCGGCTCGTGCACAGTGTGCTGCAGCCACTGTCCTGCGCCCACTGTCTGGCACTCCCCACTGAGATGAACCTGGTACCTCAGATGGAAATGCAGAAATCACCAGTCTTCTGCATCGCTCATGCTGGGAGCTGCAGATCGGAGCTGTTCCTATTTGGCCATCTTGGCTCCCTCTTTAAGTTTATTTTTGTTACATACGTGATGAGAATGAGGTGTGGATCAAAGCTTTTTGTGCATATGGATATACAATTACTCCATCACCCTTTGCTCAAAATACTATCTTTTCTTCACTGAATTGTCTTAGTATCATTTTCAAAATCAGTTGGCTATGTATGTGTGAGTCCATTTCTGGGCTCTTTACTTTGTCCCATAGTCTGTCTGTCTTGACACAAATACTACACTGTTTTGATTACTGCAGTTCTGTAAGTTTTGAAATTGGTAAATGTTAGTTTTCCAAACTTGTTCTTCTTTTTCAGGGTTTTGGTTATTCCAGGTCCTTTGAATTTCCATATGAATTTTAGAATTGTTTCTCAGTCTTACAAAAAAAAATCCTTTTAGATTTTTATTAGCATAGCATTGAATCTGTAAATCAATTTGAGGAAAATCGACATCTTAATATTAAGTTTTCTGATCTGTGAATACAGTGTTTCTCACCATTTGTTTAGATCTTTAATTTCTCTCAACAATGACCTAGAATTGTCAGTATCCTAGTCTTTCTTTATCAGATGTATCCCTAGATGTTTCACATTTTTCAATCCTATTATAAATGGGGCTGTTTTCCAATTTTAATTTCTGATTTTTTTATTTGGTAGATACACAATTTTTTACATTAAGCTTGTATTCTACAACTTTGTTACACTCATTTGTCAGTTCTAGTGGATTTTAAATTTATTTTTAGTTGACAAATATTATATATATTTGTGACATACAACATGTTGCTTTGAAATATGTATACATTGTGGAATGGCTAAATGAGCTAATTAACATGCATTACTTCACATACTTATCTTTTTGTGATGAAACACTTAAACTCTACTCTGCGCAACTTTCAAGAATCAATGCATTGTTATTTACTATAATCATCATGTTGTACAGTAAGATCTCTTGACCTTATTCCTCCTATCCAACCCTACTGGCTTTTTAATAGATGCTCTTCTTTTTCAAAGTGTGTTAGTTATTCATACACTTTTATTCTTCTATATAATTTTATAACCATTTTGTTTAGTTTATTAAAAAAAACCTTCCAGAATTTTAATTGGAATTGTATTGGATTTATAGATTAAATTTCAGAGGACTAAAATGAATACAATGTTAATTCTTTCCATGTATGAATCAGTTCTTATCTTAGAGATTTTAATGAGGCATTCGTGTTGTCACCAAGAAGTCTGTGATGGTTAACTTGATGTGCTAACTTGACTTGGCTAAGGGGTGTCCAGACAGCTGGTAAAGTATCATTGCTGAGTGTTTCTGGGAGGGTAATTCCAGAAAAGATTCACATTTGAATGGAGGAACTGAGTAAAGCAGATGGCCCTTCCCAGTGTGGGTGGGCATCATCCAATCCCTTGAGGTCCTGATTAGAATAAACAGGCAAAGGAAGGGAGAGCCATTCTCTCTGCTTGAGTTGGGACATCGATATTCTCCTGCCTTCAGAGGTCGGTGGTCCTGGTTCTCGGCTTTTGGGCTCAATCTGGGACTTACATCATCAGTACCCTGAACATCAAGACTGATTTACACCAGTGTCTTTCCTGGGTGTCCAGCTTGCAGATGGCAGATCATGGGACTTTTTGGCCTCTATAAATGTGTGAGCCAATTCTCATAATAAATCTATTCTATTAGGTATATCTATATATAGCCTATTGGTTCAGTTCTTGTGGAGAACCCTGACTAATACAAAAGAATTTCTATTATTTGCTAGCATAATTCCTGGGTCCCTCATTGTGAGTGACATCTGATCTTCTACTATTTTTCTAGTTAGATATCATTTTTATAAGCTTTCTGGCTTTTGGGAAATGTATCTAGCCACATTACTGAACTTTCTTGTGACTTCTTGTAGATTTTGTCTTGTTTGTTTTGTTTCATTCTTGGGTTCCTAGTGATTATCTCTTCAATTTGAACGAATGGAAAAGGATCCTCAGGCATTTGAGGAAAGTCTGCAGCATGAAAGACAGATGCCAAATAAAACAGAGGTGATGGAGGAAGCAAGAGAAGACCTCCAATAGACTTGCATTAAGATTCTCAGAGAGGCTAGAGGAAAAAAAAAATTGCATAAAAAAAGAACAAGAAGGTATAAGAATTAAACTGATAATAAAAAAGGATTATTAGAAATAAAAATACATAATAATTAAAATCTTTTAAACAACAAAGACATTTGGAAATAAAAATTTAAAAAATTTGCCAGAAACTAGAACTGCAACAAAAAAAGATTGGCGTTTTTCCATATATTTGCTGACCACATGTATGTCTTCTTTTGAGAAGTGTCTGTTCATATCCTTTGCCCATTTTTAAATGAGATTCTTTGTTTTTTGCTTACTGAATTATTGAAGTTCCTTACAAATTCTGGATATTCAACCTTTGTTGGATGTGTTGTTTGTGAATATTTTCTCCCCTTCCATAGGTTGTCTGCTTACTCTGTTGATAGTTTATTTTTCTGTGCAGAAGCTGTTTAGTTTAATTAGGTCCCACTTGTCAATTTTTCTTTTTGTTGCAATTTCTATTTTTTTCCTTTTTCTTTTTCTCTTTTTTTTTTTTTTAGATGCAGTTTTGCTCTTGTCACCCAGGCTGGAGTGCAGTGGTACCATCTCAGCTCATTGCAACCTCTGCCTCTGGGGTTCAAGTGATTCTCCTGCCTCAGCTTCCCAAGTAGCTGGGATTACAGGCACCTGCCATCACACCTGGCTAATTTTTTGTATTTTTAGTAGAGATAGAGTTTTGCCATGTTGGGCAGGCTGGTCTCTAACTCCTGACCTCAGGTCATCTGCCTGTCTCGGCCTCCCAAAGTGCTGGGATTACAGGCGTGAGCCACCATGCCCAGCCTTTTTGCAATTTCTCCTGGGGACTTAGTTATAAATTATTTGCCGTGGGCAATGTCCAGAATGGTATTTCCTAGATTTTCTTCTAGGATTCTTATAGTTTGGGATCTTACATTTACATCTTTAACCCATTTTGAGCTAATTTTTGTGTACAGTGAAAGGCAGGGGTTCAGTTTTATTATTCTGCATATGGCATAGGGAGTCCTTTCCCCATTGTTTGTTATTATCGACTTTGTCAAAGATCAGATGGTTGTAGGTGTGTAGCTTTATTTCTCAGCTCTCTATTCTATTCCATTGGCTTATGTGTCTGCTTTTGTAGTAATACCATGCTGTTTTGATTACTATAGCTTGTGATATAGTTTGAAGTTGGATAGTTTGATGCCACTGGCTTTGTTCTTTTGGCTTAGGATTGCTTTGGCTATTTGGTCTCTTTTTTTGGTTCAATATGAATTTTAGAACAGTTTTTTTCTAATTCTTTGAAATGACATTGGTACTTTGATAGGAATGACAATGAATCTGTAGATTGCTTCAGGCAGTATAGCTGTTTTAACAATATCAATTCTTCTGATCCATGAGCATGGGATATTTTTCCATTTGTTTGTATCATCTATGATTTCTTCCAGCAGTGTTTTGTAGTTCGCCTTATAGAGATCTTTCACCTCCTTAGTTAACTGTATTCCTAGGATGTGTGTGTGTGTGTGTATGTGTGTGTGTGTGTGTGTGTCTATTGTAAATAGGATTGCATTCTTCATTTGGCTCTCAACTTGAACATTATTGGTGTGTAGAAATACTACTGATGTTTGTACATTGATTTTGCTTCCTGAGACTTTACTGAAGTGATTTATCAGACTAGGAGCCTTATGGCAGAGTCATTAGGGTTTTCTAGGTATAGAATCACATCATCAGCAAAGAGAGATAAATTGATGTCTTATTTTCCTATTTGAATACCTTCTATTTCTTTCTCTTTCCTGATTGCTCTGGCTAGGACTCCCATTACCATGTTCAATAGGAGAGGTGAGAATGAGTATCCTTGTCTTGTTCTATTTTTTAAGTGCAAAGCTTCCAGCTTTTGCCCATTCAGTGTGATGTTGGCTGTGGGTTTGTCATAGGTGGCTTTTAATGTTTTGAGAAAGGTAAATAAAAACCACAATGAGATACCATCTCACCCCGGTCAGAATAGCTATTACTAAAAAGTCAATAAATAATAGATGTTGGATAGGTTGTAGAGAAAAGGGAATGCTTATACATTGTGGGTGGGGATTCAAATTAGTTCAGCTACTATGGAAATTAGTTTGGAGATTTCTCAAAGTACTTAAAACAGAACTACCATTTGACCCAGTAATCACATTACCAGGTGCACACCAAAAGGAAAATAAATTGTTCTACCAAAATGCACATACACTTGTATGTTCATCACAGTGCTATTCGCAATAGCAAAGACATGGAATCAATCTATACACTGTGGAATACTATGCAACCATTAAAAATAATTTCCTCTGCAGCAACATGGATACAGCTGGTGACCAATATCTTAAGCAAATTAACACAGGAACAGGAAATCAAATACCATACGTTCTCATTTATAAATGGGAGCTAAACATTGAGTGCACATGGACAAAAAGATTAGAACAATAGACTCTGGGAACTACAAGAAGCTGGAGAGTAAAAGGAGAGGCAGGGTGGGAAAACTACCTATCAGGTCTGATGCTCATTACCTTGATAATGGGATCATTCATACCCCAAACCTCAGCAACACACAATTTACCCATGTAACAGATCTTCACGTGTACCCCTGGATGTAAAATAAATGTTGAACACTAAATAAATATTTAAAGAGAGAGAGAGATTGGAAACAGGGGATAAGTATAAGAAACCTAAGGGAGTAATTAGAAAATTTCTTACATTGGAAGGACATGTGTTTCTACACAGAAAGAGTCTGCACAGTGGCCAGCGCAATGTATAGCAGAAACACCCATGAGGATGCATCAGCATGAAGATTGAGAACACACGGAATCAAAAGAAGATCCTAAAACTGCCAGAGGGAAAAACTGGAGAAGAAAGGTTACACGGAAAGAAATAGAAATAAAGGACATTGAACTTCTCAGTAGGCATTCTGGAAGCTAGGCTAGTTCCAGAGTGTAACGGTGATCCATGCCTTGGGGGAAAAGCCCAAGAAAAAATGTATCAAACTGGGATGTTAAGGACGGTCAGAGAGGAGACAAGATTCCCAAACCATAGCCAGGCAGGACAGCGACGGATGGAGTCCAGGCCTGCTTAAACGTTGCTAAGATGGAAATTACCTTTTGCGGGGGAAGATTTGACTTGGGAGAATAGCACTGGATAAGATAAATGTGGGCAATGGATGCACCCCAGAAGACTGGAACTTACTAAACTCCACATATTTATTTAAGTGGGATTTCCCAGGACAAAAATCTACAGAAAGATACTAGGAAAGGAAAAACAACAACAAAAGAATAGGAAAGAAGTTTTGCCGAACAGACCCAATAAACATCATTTACTTTCTTTCCTTCAGCTGTCACCGGATCTCTGCTTTAGATTTTGACCACAGTAACCTCAATGTGGCTTTCACTAAATACAAAAAGCTGAGAGCATTGCTTTGCCTGGATTAACTGCCCTAGTAGCTGAGGATTTGCCTCTGTTTTCTAAATTCAATGGGTCCCAGAATGGTGCTATAATTAAAAGTCCAGAGTTTGATAGAGCCTTGGGATTAGGTTGTACTGTTCCCTTCTGACTCATTTTAGAGTCTTCCATGCGGAGAAGCTAAATTGCTCACCAGAGATGCTAGGTGCATGAATAAAGGGGCAGTGGTTGATCCTGGGGAGCAGTGGCCTCATGGCAGCAGCTGGACAGTCCTCTGGCTGCTGACTCTTCCTCCAGGACAGCCTTGCCTCAGTTGACCACAGGCTAAACCATAAGGGGTTCAGAGATGAAATGAACACCCAAGAGCTCGCATCCTTGCAAATGCACTGGAAGGAGCAGCTGTAGCCCCGTGTGTCCTCAGTCTCCCCAGGGAGCAGGAGGGCTCCCTGACTGGCGAATCTGGGACAGGCACTGAGGACAGCAACCAGCCTCTTCCTCTCTCTGGATGAGCTTGCCCTTGCGCCTTGTCACCTCCTCCTGCCCCACTGCCCTTCATGTGAGCAATCAGGATACAGGACTCTCATGGACAGTAGTGGCAAGTCCCCAAGCCTCAGCAGCTTCACTGTCATTGCAGGCTCACTATGTAAGTCAGACAGCCTTCCTCAAATGGGAGGTCAGGGATCCAGTAGCTTCCACTTTGTTCTTCTGCCATCTTAGAGAGCTCAGGAGGTGAGAAATGTGGAGGACCTCACCCCCTACACACTGCCTTGGACAGGAAGTGATACTTGACTTCTGCTCACATTCTCATTGGCAAGAGCTAGCCACGTGGCCTCCACCAACTGCAAGGAAGGCTGGGAAATACAGAAGAAGGGTACAGACACTTAGCAGGAGAGCGTTAGCCATCCCTGCCACCCTCTGAGTGCACAAGACAAGCTCTGCTGTCCTCGCCTTGGGTTCTCCAGCTTTCCATGACTTCCACCCAGAGCCCTATGCCCTACCTGGGCCCCACCCAGGATGCCCCTCCCACATCTGCTCCTCCTCGCTGAGCCCGCCTCATTAGTTGTCCATATCCATCCTTCTCTGCAACCCCATGATCCTGCTATAGGTCAGGTCCCTGACGCTTCCTGCCTGGGACACTATGACAGTCTCCTTCCTCAACCCCTGCCTTGGCTCCTCTCTTCCCTGGTTCCCCTGCCTGAGTCCTCACCGAGTTCTCTCTATACATAAGCCTGACTGTGTTCCTCTCAGACTTTGAACTGTCTTGTGACTCTCAACAACCCAAGGCTACAAGGTTGAGTCCAAACTCCACGGAGTCTTCTCAAGCCCCACTCCTGCCTCTTTGGCATCCCTCCCCTGACAGTACAGGAGTTATCCCTACCGAGCTTTCAGCAATTCCCAGCACATTTATGCATTTCCTAATTCCAGGACTTGGAATCCTCTTCCCTGCTGCCTGCCTGGTGAACATCCTCCGCTTCCAGGAGGCAGGACTATCTCTCCCTCTGTGAAGGTGCCCATCGTGAAGCTGACCGCATAATTAATCATCCAGATCAGGGCACTTCTGAGAATGACAGAGGTCACTAGGTGTGAGTGGGGATGGTCCCAGGCACTCCCTGTCCATGAGTGCCCAGGCAGAGCTGATCTCTCTAGGCTGTGTGCAGCCGACTGTGTCCCCACCTCCCCTAATGATTACCTGACTCAAATGACTGTGAGCCCTGCAAGTGCCACAGTGCCAATCAAAGAGAAACGCAGATTCCTCACCAAAGACAAGAGGACCCAGGCCTGGCCCTTCCACCTCCTGCCTCTCCCTGGCTCTGGTCTGCAGCCTGCACCATGAGCACCCCAAACTCACTGCTAAGTGGTATCCTCGCCTGCCCTTTGATGGTTGGTGACTAAGCTTCATTGTGTCTCCGCAGTTCCTTTTCTCCCCAGGTGAGCCCAACCACCTGCCACTGTCACATCCTCCCAGTTGGCCCCGCCTCCTGTCTTTCCTAGAGCCACCCTGCCAGAAACCATCTTGTGACTACGTTGTCTACTTATAGGTTTATTGTCACCTTGCCCACTGGAATACAAATTGCACAGAGACAGGGTTAGGGGGGTGGCCAGTCCTGCAGCTTGTCCTCTGAGTTTCCAGGACCCGGAGCTGGCCCTGAGGGGATTGGAGGGGCACTCCCAGAACTCCCCCAGGCCAGGAGGCCTCCCTGCCCCACTTCCTCCACCCCCTGGGCCGGTCTCAGCCTGGCCTTTTCATGAACAAATGGAAATGAGTATCTCAGGAGGGGCAAGGCTTAGACAGGATGGCCTGGACCCCTGTTCCGTGGCTGAGCTTCGGCGCACGGTCCCCAGGGTGACCCCGCCAGCCTCTGCTCTCAGGCAGGCCTGGCCAAGAACACAGACGCCACAGCCACATGCACGCCTTGTCAAACAGATCCTCCCGGCTGCACCATAAAACCCTAACTAGGCACATAAAAGCTGCCTGCCAGCCTGCCAGGTGCCTCTGTAGGCTCCAGAGAGGCGCTGACGGGCCCCCAAGGTGGCGAGGGTCCAGGACACGATGGCACCACAGTTGCACAGGGACCTGGACACCTGGCTCCTGGACATAAGAGGTGTCTCAGTGAGGCTGTGGGTGGTCAGCTTGAAAAACACCAGCCAGTTGCCCTCTCACTCTGAGGGGTAGGATACCTGGCATCATGGAGGGTGATTTAAAGAATGATGTTTAAACCTCAAGATGCACTGTCAAGGCACATGTTACACAGACACTATGCTTGTGGAGTCAAAGGTCATTCAAGGTCATGCAGCCATAGCCGGCTCCTCCTCCACCCCTTGCTGTCTGGTCAGGACAGCCACTCTCCCTGCCTGCTGCCTTCCAGGGACCTCCTCCAGGTCTGGAGAGAACCTTCTTCAGGTCTGTCCAAAGCCAGGTACCACCCCCATGAGAAAAAAGGGCTGTCGTTTCCTAAATCCAGCTCCAGCTAGGGTGGCAGCTTGAGGAGGGGGATGATGACCGGACTCCAAGCTTTGTCTCATGCACCACCTTGTTCAGTGCCCAGCCTCAGCAAGGACCGAGCCCTATGCCTCTGCCCATGACAGTCCCTGGGCCTCTGAGCTGCCTGCAAGGCCACTCTGCTCCAGCAGCTAGCAGACGCCACTGCCTCTTCCTTCTCTCCCAGGGTTCTGCTGCCGTGGTTCTGCTGTCTGTGATTGTCTGAAGGCCTCCGAAGTCCAGGGGTATCCTGACCTCCCACTTTACCCAGACACTTGCCGTTCCTGGGAAGCTCATGGCTGCTCCCCTCTCTTCCTCCATCTCTTTGAGCCCTGCCTGCAAAGCCTGTCTTTCTTTGCCTGTGCTGCTTCCTTCCCAGCTCAGTCACCACCTTCAGGAAGCCTTTTGGGCCTCTCCTCTCAGGCCCAGCTACGGTCCCCCAGTGAGAGCCCTGTCATCGCTGCCATCTCCCACCTGCTCCTCTGTCCTCACCTTGTGCCCTGACCTTACTCTCAGTCCCCAGAAGCTGCCACCCCGCAACCAGCTTTGGACACCCCTGCTCTTATTTTCTGCATCCCCAGAACTACCTGCCCCAGTGCTGAGCTCATGGAAGTTCCTCAGGAAGCATCTTCACATGGATGTTGAAGAGAAAAAAATCTCCAGGTCCCACAGGGTGCAGTGGGAGTCCAAAATCAGGACTCCAAAAGGCCTGTGAGCCTGGCCTGGGGAGGCAGGGCCAGCACCTCCCTAGCTGCACCCAAGGGGCGTTCGAGCACCTGCCCCAGCCTTCCGTCATCAGCAGGTGACACATGCCAGACATGACCTGACAGAGTGGCTACTCAAAATGGGGTAACAGCCTGGTTTCTCAGCAGGCCTTCTGGAGTCCTGGGGTTAGGCCAGGGTTCTGGGGTGCAGAGATGACAACAGGGCCACCTGGGGGGAGGCATCCTCTGCCACACCATGTAGGGGCCACCCGTCCACTCATTCCGTGGAGCCTCAGAGCATCTCACACTTCCTAACACCCCAGACACTCCAAACAGAAGCCCTTCCAGCCATCAGAAAGAATGCATAGAAGCTGATGGGTTCAGAGAAGTAGCATGGCTGAGGAGCCCCGGTTATTCTTAATTTTCATGCCCCAGGTGAGTCATAAGCCAGCCATTCGAGCCCATGTGCCTCACAGGGTGGGCCAAAAGAAATCCCACCCAGACCACACAGGCAGCTGTAACAACATACAACAATAACAATTACATGCAGTAACATAAGTGATGCAGGAAGAAACTATAACTGAATATTTAATCTAGGTAGAGAGATGTCACAAGGCTTAGAATTATCAATGACATGAAGAAGAATTAGACTTGCTTTTATAAAAGCGTAAAACTTGGTACATAAAAAATAAGCTTAGTAATATCACTATTTGGGGGATAGCAGTTTTAAATATATACAAAAGCTCTGCAAATATTTGTATTCTTTGAGCAAATAATTTCACTTCTGCAAATCTGTTCTTTGGTACTATTTAGCAAATTATTTGCCAAAGCCAAAATAATCATAAATATGGAAAAAAAGGTATTTAGGCACAAAGATGTTCTTTTTGATATTGTTTATAATATGAAAAAACTGGAATAAACAGCAAGGGAAGATTGGTTAACTGAACCATGGCAAAGCTAAGCAATGAAATACACAGTCAATTGGCTGAACGTAGTAGCTCATGCCTGTAGTCCCAGCACTTTGGGAGGCTGAGACGGGCAGATCACTTGAGGCTAGGAGTTTGAGACCAGGTTGGCCAACATGGTGAAACCCTGTCTCTACTGAAAGTACAAAAAAAAAAAAAGTTAGCAGGGAGTGGTGGTGCACACCTCTGTAGTCCCAGCAAATCGGGATGCTGAAGCACAAGCATTCCTTGAACCCAGGAGGTGGAGGTTTGCAGTGAACTGAGATTGCACCACTGCACTCCAGCCTGGGCAACAGAGTGAGACTCTGTCTCAAAAAAAAAAAAAAGAAAGAAAGAAATATACAGTCAGTTAAAATATAGGTTTTTTGTTTGTTTGTTTTTTGAGGTTTTTTGGTTTTTTTTTTTTTTTTTAGACTGAGTCTTGCTCTGTCGCCCAGGCTGGAGTGCAGTGGCACGAATTTGGCTCACTGCAAGCTCCGCCTCCCGGGTTCATACCATTCTCCTGCCTCAGCCTCCTGAGTAGCTGGGACCACAGGCGCCCAGCACCACGCCCGGCTACTTTTTTGTACTTTTAGTGGAGATGGAGTTTCACCGTGTTAGCCAGGATGGTCTCGATCTCTTGACTTCGTGATCCGCCCGCCTCGGCCTCCCAAAGTACTGGGATTACAGCGTGAGCCACCGTGCCCTGCCTAAAATATGTTTTAATACAGATTTAGAGGGTAAAAATCCAGTTTTGTTACATGGATACATTGCACAGTCTGGGCTTTTGCTATAACCATCACCCAAATAGTGTATACTATGCCCTTTATGTAATTTCTCACCCCTCCCACTTTCCTGCCCTTCCAAGTCTCTAATGCCTATTATTCCACACTCTATGGTGTATGTTTTTGAAAGTTTATTTGTGATATTAAACAAATGCTTATGTTCTAACACTTAGTGACAAAAAGAAAATCCACATCTGTTGACTACAGATGGATCAACTGTATGAAAAATAAGACATTCACAGAGAAAGGATGGAAGAGACTTGAACCACCTGGTAATGGTAAGTTTGGGTGGTACAAAAATAGAGAATTATTTCTATCTGTGCTTTAGAGATGTTCCATATATTGTTCAATGAGTTGTATGTACATTTATAATAAGAAAGCATTTTTTCAGCCCCCTGCAAGTTGGTATTTATGCCTGATGGCTCTGATGTGGGGGTGCAGGTGCTAATACACCACCATGGGTGTGGCTTTCTTGGGGTCGCTGGTCACAGAGGGCACCCCTGAAAGCAGGGGCAGACACCAAAAGCTGTACTGTGCACCAAAATGGGCAGAAGGAAATAGCAAGCCCCGCAGAGGAATGTATATAGAGAAGCACTCTGTCTGATGAATTTTACCTAAAGTAGAAATATGTAATAAACACTAGAGTGCTAGACTGGGTAACAACAAATGCTCACAAGGAAGAAAATCAGGGGAAATCTAATAGAATTCCAACTGCTTCATATAGGGCTGAAACCATCTCATGCAATATGTTCATTTGGTTAATTCGAAACTGAAGCAAGGGCATCACTGGGCAAAGTGGCACTAGAAGAATCCACCCTGAGTCTAGTTGGCTTTGGAGAGAATTGGCTTTAACTCTGTCAGGTTGGCCCTGACAGCAGGAACAGTGCAGAAGCTCAGGGGCTCCTGTCCTGTGGAGCTAGCGGCAGCTGCAGCCTGACACGGGCACTGTGGACACAGGAGGAGAGGAGGTCTCCCAACAAGTCCTTCACAGGAAGCAGAAGACCTAGGTGGCAGCCCCTCACTACCTCCCTCCTGGGGATCTCCCCAGCCCATCTTCCAAGCCCCTCCCGATGCAGCCCCCTTCCTGCTGACTGCCCTCCCAACAGCTCCCATGTCCATAGAAGGCGCTGACCTGAAGCCTAGCCATCTAGTTTCCTTCGCAGTCTGTTTCACCCTGTGCTCACCATGTCCAGCCCACCATGCAGTTTACTCCTCCCTGAAAACAGCTAAATGTCGGAGAAGGGCATCAATGCATATTATCATGAACAGGGGGAGTCCTAGAAGGCAGCACCTGGCATTGGAGGAGGGTGGAGGGGTGTGGACAGAGCTTGGCCAAACAGGGGGTTATCATATGCATGTGTAAGGGCCCCAGTTGGCACAGCAGGAGGTGGAAGGGAGCAGAGGGGTGGCTGGAGGCTGGCGGTCCCACAACCCTGAGTGAGCAGCAGCGTAAGCTTGGAGGAGTCGGGAGTCAGGTTTGGTGGGCAGCAGGGCACTGCCACAAATCTCCCTGGCCCCCCACCATCCCCAAGAGGACCTGGCTTCTCCTAGGATGGCCTGAGAGGGAAGGAACCAAGGCTGAGGCCGGCACACATAGGTGGAGGCCAGAGCGTGGGACTGATCTCTGGGTTCTTCACCCAGCAGGCCAAGGAGCTGTTGACACGATGGCCTTGGATCATCTCCACACTGGAAATGGAGGTGTGAGAGGACATCGTCCCTGTGCAGGCCATGGTGGGACAGGAAAAAACCAGCAATGCCAGCCCCGGTGGCACTTACTGCAGCTTTCCTTAGCCCAGGACTGAGGGTTTCCTGAAATGCCGGATGTTCATTGCTAAAACTGGGAGGATTCAGGGTAGATGAAGATGGTCACTCTAGCCCGGCGATGAGCCGAGAGCTGCACGTGCTTTCCACAATTCTTTTGCTCTTCACGGCACCCTGAGGAACATTCATCATTATCTGCATTTTTCAGCAGAGGAGAATGCCAAAGTCTTGTACCTGCAGCAAGAAGCTGGCCCCAGAGAGGCTGACCCCAGAGGTGAGCTGGGCACAGCAGCCCCAGCAGCCAGGAAGGAGGCAGTGCTGAGGCAACGTGCAGGAACCCCAGGGTCTCCAAGGTGTGAGGGGCTCAGCCACCAGCCTGAAGCCACAGCTCTGCTTGCTGGGTCCACCTGCACTGGGCGGGTTAGGTCCACAGGAGGAGATCAGGGCTCTACCCACAGAGGCAGAAGCACAAAGATCACAGCACTGCTTTAGCTATGATGGTATCCAGCTGGATGTGAGCCTGCCAATGCCTCCCAGAGTCTGACCTACTGGAGGTAGGAGGTGGGGTGTGGAAAAGGGCCATGGGGACAGGGGAAATGTCAGCAAGAAACCAAGTAAGTCCCAGGAGGCCAATACTGTGAGTCCTCTGGACTGAAGAATACCTGTTGGGAGATACTCTGTAGCCTGGAGCGCATTCACAGAGGTGGGAAGGAGTCAGGAAATGCACCGAACTTCTGTGTAAACAATAAATGATGGGACAGAGTAAGTGAAAACAATCTACTTTTTAAAAAATCATGCCATAGTAATTAGTAAGACTGGTTTCATAAAAGCTGAGCTCTGCTCGAGGGATATAAAATGTACTGGACATTCATCATTTTGCGTGTCCCAAACAGCTCACCCTTCATTAAACAGCACATCCCTCCACCACCAAGAGCCACACACTTCCCTCCACAATTGATCCAGACTTGGGCACCTGCCTCATGCCAGGTCAATCAGTCCACCTCTGGCATCCCCAAGCTAGGCTGGCAGGGAGTCATGCCTTTCCTCCTTGGTCATAAACCACGGCAGAGAGGGCCCAGAGATGCTGGACTCATGACCTCCTTACATTCACCTGCTCCACTATTCTGTCATAGGAGAAAATGATGCTGATGCCTGAGGCCAGAAGAAAATGTTTATGGCAGTAGTTGGCAAACTACAGCCCACAGGCCAAATCCAGGCCATCATCTTTTGTTTTGAGTGGAGGGGAGGTGGGGAGGGCGGACAGAGTCTTGGTGTGTCGCCAAGGCTGGAGTACAGTGGTGCGATCTTGGCTCACTGCAACCTCCACCTCCTGGGTTCAAGCAACTCTCTGCCTCAGCCTACCAAGTAGCTGGGATTATAGGCGCCCACGACCATGCCTGGCTAATTTTTTGTGTTTTTAGTAGAGACGGGCTTTCACCATCTTGGCCAGGCTGGTCTTGAACTCCTGACCTTGTGATCCACCCACCTCGGCCTCCCAAAGTGCTGGGATTACAGGTGTGAGCCACTGCTCCCGGCCCATCATTTTTGTGTATAATGTTTAATTGGCACACAGCCATGCCCATGCGTTGACGTATTGTCTATGGTTGCATTCACAGGCAGAGTTAAAACCATATGGCCCACAAAGCCTGTAATATTGACTGTCCGGCCCCTAGAACAAACATTTGCTGCCTGTGGGTCCACATGGCAGTCAGAATGTTGATAGGTCTACCTTACACATCACTCTCGCTTTAAAATAGCCAAGGAGTAATTACATTGTCAATTAACACCAAAGCTGTTTTCATTCTGAAGAGGGAGAAAGGGGAGAAGAAAAGAAGGAAGGGAGAAAGAGAGAAGAGGAGGAAGGGAGAGAGGAAGAAGGAGGAGGAGGGAGGAAGAAGAAGGAAGAGGGAGGAAGGAAGGAGGAGGAGGGAAGGGGTGGGAGGGAGGAAGGAGGAGGAGGAGGGAAGGGGGAGGGAGGGAGAAAGGAGGAGGAGGGAAGGGGGCAGGAGGGAGGGAGGAGGAGGAGGGAAGGGGGTGGGAGGGAGGAAGGAGGAGGAGGACGGAAGGGGGCGGGAGGGAAGAAGGAGGAGGAGGGAAGGGGCGGGAGGGAGGAAGGAGGAGAAGGGAAGGGGGTGGGAGGGAGGAAGGAGGAGGAGAGAAGGGGGCGGGAGGGAGGAAGAGAAGGAAGGAAGGGAAGGGAGGGAAGGGTAGAGAGGGCAGGGAGGGAGGCTGACAATGTGGAAGGCCCTACTTTGAGTTTTCCGGAAGGCTAGCTCACCCCTTCCTCCAGGCAGTTGCGTTATCTCAGCCAATTAATCCTTCATTCTCACTTGTTCCAGTTTAGCTTTGGCTTCTATCATCCGTGATGTCTGAGTAAGTCATTGAGGAGTAGCAAATCCTGCTAGAATCACAGGAAACTGACAATTGCTCAGAGCTGAGAGTTTCTGGCTGTGAACTTTTCCACCCTCCTGCCTCATGACTGGGGCTCAGAAGGGAGGCCAGAGGAAAGAAGGGGGTGGAGGGGCTTCATGCCATTGAGGGCATCACCCCCATGTGTCATGGTCCCCTTCCTCACCTCCCATGGTCCTGGAGCAAATTCCCTAACTCCCCAGGCACCTTCCATGGGACAGACTCTCATCAGCCACTGTCCCCCCATGAGCCTGGGGCAGAGGACAGCCACCTGCAGGACAGCCACCTGCAGGACAGCTCTGCACAGGGCTGTCTAGAGCAAGTCCCATTCCTAAGGGGAAGGAAAGGGCTGTGGAGGCAGGGGGGCTTCTGAGAGGGCTCCTGAGGGAGACAAACTTGACCCTGGGACTTGCAGGTGGAGAAGATCAAGGGTGGGTCTGGGGGATGACATGTCAGGCTGAGAGAACGGCTGAGGAAGCCTGTGCTTGGGAGGAAGGAGTATGTGGGCAGGAAATCAGAAGACATGTAGGTGCCTGGAAGAGAGGTGTGGAGGAGGGGCAGGGGCCATGTGTTGGCATCTGACACAGGCGTCATGCCACAGAAAGGAGACAGGTGGGGTCCCACAAGCAGGAGGGTGGCAGGGGCATGTCTGTCATGAGGAAGATTGCCCTGTGGTCTTGAGGAAGGAGCCTGAAAGCAGTGGGCCTGGCATAGGGACCAGCAGCAGGAAAGCATCAAGATCTGGATAAGAAAGTGTCCGTGTGCAGAGCAGGCAGAAGGGGCTCCAGGAGATGAGCTTCGCAGGACTGGCAGCTGGCTGGGGATGAGGGGAAAAGAGGGAGGAGCCAGCCATGAACCTTCAGCTCCATGGCACCATCACAACAGGGGAGCAGGTGCAGAAGGAGAGGCAGAAGATCCCTGGAAGCAAGCTTGGTATCCCAGAGCCACTGGGGAATGCCAGCCTGAGGCCTGGGTGCAGATCCCAGATTGGGAAGTGGATGGAGATGTTCTGAAAGGAAAGGCTCAGAATAAGCAGAGAATCCTGAGCTCAGAACTTAGCAAGAAATGAAGCTGTCAGCCCAAGAGTCCAGAACTGAACCCTGCCTGTAGCCTGGAGGGCTTTGAAGCCGGTGCAAGATGAGGGAGATTTCAGCCTGCACCTTGAGAAAGACCCTGAGCTCAACCACAGCTGAACCACTGACCTACAGAAGCTGTGAGATAGAACCTGTGTATTGTTTTGAGCCATAATAAGTTTGGGGATAATTTGTAACTAAAACACCTTCCCTCTTCTCTCATCTTCATCTCTCCTCCTCCTCTTCCTTCCCCCTTTTTTTCCTCTTTCTCCTCCTCTTCCTCTTTCTCTTTCCCCTCCCTCCTCCTCCTCCTTCTCTTCTTCCTGCTTCTCCACCTCTTTATCCTCTCCTCTGCTGCCTCAGTTCCCTTCAGTTAGAGACAGGTGTCTCTGTGTTACAGGGACCTTGGCAGCACCAGCCCAGTCTGGCCACCTGACATTCCACCTCAGCAAACTGAAGAGCGGGGCTCTCACCACCAAGTCTGCTTAGAAGAATTCTATGGAACAATGACTAACCCAACTTAGGATTTCTCCTGGGATTCACTGTGGCTGGGGGAAGTGTTAGGACTGGCAAGGTCATACACCAACCCCCTGGCATGGCACTTAGGCAACCTCTCAGACAGGCAGCTCCACTGAGCCTCATGTGTGGTTTGGGGAAAGCCTTCTTCCACAGAAAGGAGAGAGCTGTTTCAAAAAGAAGGCAGGAAGCCATGCAGGCAGACAAAACAGCTAGCAAGGGGTGGAGTGGCAGGGTGGAGGGTGGGGTGGGGGAGACTGGGGCGAGGGGCCAGGCCATCAGAGTGCCCAAGGCAGAGCTCCAGGATGAAGGGCTTTTTGGGGCAGAGGGGAGAACTACTATGTCCCAGAGCCAGAGGGTGGGTGAGAAGAGGGAGGGTACATTCCACCTGCCACTCAGACCCCATGGGGAGGCGGCAGGGTGGGGAGATCCACTGTCAGCTGAAGTCACCAAAGAAAGAGGAGATTGTGAAGCCTTCCAGGTCACGGAGTGGGCACTGCATTGGCTGGCACCAAAAGCATGGCTGAGGAGGCCAGGCTCAGAGGGGTTCCCAGACGTGCTCCACTCTAAGTGACCCTGAGCAGTCCCCAGCCTGTTCGTTGTCTGCATCATGCGAGGTAAGGGGCAACTCAAGGGCTGCAGCAGCTGCCAACCCTTCCCTACAGCGGCAGCCTCATCTCTCCAGGTGGAAAGCACCCATGAATCTCAGGAGCCAGTGCGGGGGGGTGCCCTACAGGCTTTCACACTCACTTGGCCA
The DNA here is from genome assembly GCF_006542625.1 of Nomascus leucogenys. Lineage (NCBI taxonomy): Eukaryota > Metazoa > Chordata > Mammalia > Primates > Hylobatidae > Nomascus > Nomascus leucogenys. Next base: position 36,903,268 of record NC_044398.1, on the reverse strand, counting down.
ATGTCTGCAGGCTGCCATGCCGGTTTCCTAACACTGCATAATACACGTCCACAAGTTTAGCAGCTTAAAACAGCACACATGTGTTATCTCACAACTTCCACGGGCCCGGAGTCTGGTCACAGCTTGGCTGGGCCCTCCAGTCAGGTTCCCACCTGGCTGCCATCCAGATATTCTCCAGGCTGCAGACCTTTCCGGAGCCCAAGTCCTCCCTCTCCCAAGCCCCTAGCAGTTGTAGTACGAGGGCCCCACTTTCCTCTGGGCTGTCATCAGGGACGGCTTCAGCTCCTAGAGGCCTATGACAGGACCCTCTGTCAGGACACAGCCAGCATGGGAGCCCTCTCTTCATAAAGGGCCCAGGCCGCCATTCAAGGGCTGTCATCGGATTAAGGCAGGTCCACCCAGGATAATCTCCCTTTTCATTCCATCAAAATCAGCTGGTTTGGGGCCTTCAATTACATACACACAAAATCTCATCACCTCTGCCATATAACACAAGCAAATCCCAGGAGTGACATGCATCATATTCAAAGGCCCCACCCCAACTCAGGATGCAATTGCTATGGGCAAATGCACCAGGAGCAGAATTCTGGGGGCCACTTTAAAATCCTGCCCCCATACCTCCCTGTGTCTCAGCCCACACTGGGTCCTGGAGCAACAACATGGAGTAAGAAAGACTCAGCGCTCAAGGCCCCTGCTGGCCTGATGCAGATGAGACGTGGAGACAGATTGTTCCACACAGTGGGACATATCTTACAGGAAGACATGACTATCTCTGAAACTCGGGGGCCAGGACCTTTGCAAAGAATGGAGTCTTGGGGCTGGTTTTTGCAGGGTGCTTATTCACCTGACTCAGAGGGCCTCCCAGGCAGGAGAAATTGCTGGTGTAGGCATTGCCCAAGTCGCCATCCTTCAGTGAACCACCTTCACCGTGCCTGCCATCGCTATCATTTACTTAGCTGCTTTTTAAAAAACCCACTCACTCTGTTTTACTTAAATTTATTTTAAACAGAATCTTTAAATCTCAAGTATAAATGGAAAACCAGCATTCCTTGTTATAAATAGAAGTTAACCATAAAAATAAATAAAAGAAGCATGGGCTCATGAATTTCTTATCAACCTGCCAGCTGCTTTTCCTGTGAACAAGGGGAATCAGGAAGTGTGAGAGAGATGTTAGAGAAATATCAGAAGAAGAATGACATTCTTCAGAAAGGTGGAAGGGGAATGAGGAAGTAAGCAGTTGTCATGTTGAGACACATGGCCACTCTAGGTGCCTGGGTCCTGCCATCTCATGTGCAGCACCCCAGAACCAGGCTCGGGGTGGAAAAATGAGCGTGGCTGGTTTATGAGGCCAGAACCTGGGAACATCGCCACCAGGAAGGGGTAAGAGAGGCTGCTGGACAGAGGGGGAAGTTGACTGGAATGCGATTACAATGGGGGCTGTGACTGTTCCCACAGGTAGCTCTGGAGGTGGGATGGCCCCTCAGTGTTGTCCCAAATTGAGAATAGGGATCCCAGGCTTTTGTACTGCCATGTGGTCCAAGCTGGGAGATGCAGTGGCCCTGGGGAAGAGCAGGCATGGCCACGGGCAGGGCAGCTCCTTTAGGCTGCAGAGGGCAATTCTGGGGAGGGTTTTAGCCAGGAGACATCAGCAGCCACCACCCCTGAAAGCTGGGAAATGGGGGCCTCAACCCTGAAGGGCAACCCTGAAGGGCAGCTCCACAGAGTCCTCTACAGGCCTCCGTCTCCATAGCTGCATCCACTCGTTTTGTATAATCTGGTCCTGCCTGGGAACAGCTCCCCCAGGATGCTGCCTGGTCTCTTTTCCTGGGAAAACTTACAAGAGGAAGGTTAAAGGGGTGATCACAGTACCTGTGCTGCAGCTGGGCTCAGGACCATGGGTACTCACCACCTCCCTCCTCTGCCACCCATTCCAGGTTCTCTTCCACCTTGGCTAGTGCCTCTGATGCTCTAGGGGCTCACCTGGTGGGTGGCGCAAACTTGCGCCCCAGAGAGTTGTCATGCCCTTCTCAAGCTGTGGCTCCTTCCCTTGTCCATTTGTCATCAGAATTGGGCAGGGAGGTACCAGGAAGTGACCCAGTAGATCACCTGGATGCTAAACACATCCTCCCTGCCCCAGTGTGTGACAGCACAGGTTTGATGACCTGTGCAGGATGGAGACTCCCCTCCCTCCCACCAGTCTCTAGACATAGGAGCTGGGGGTGGTTGGCAGCACCTGTCACTGAACATGAAAAGGGAATCTTACCATGTCCCCTAGAGGAAGCATTCCTCTTCTGGGCACCAGGACCTTTAGACCCACTGTGCCGAGTATTCAGGGAGCACAGATTCCCCTGGTGGGCCACTAAGTGTGACGATGAGCAATGCCATTCTTATTTCTGTGCCTTGGTTTCTGGACCCATGATTTCTACTGACTGAGACAGAGCAACACATATTGGCCATAGGTTTGGGGTGAGTATTGTATTGTGGAGGATGGCCTCCCACCCTCTCAGAGCATCCTCTCCAGATGGTGCTTCAGCCACACTTTCCAATACTCTGTCACGGAGATGTGCCGGAACTGGTAAATCCCATTGGCCTGTATTCACTGTGGTGCCTCCTTTGCTGCGAGGTGAGTCGTTTGGTCCATGCTCTGTCACACAGGATCCTGAAGGAGAATATCAAATGCTTTCTAAGTTTTGTGGTGCTGACTAAGGCTCTGAAGGCAAAAACAGCAAACTAAACCCAGAATACATGTAGACTCCAGACCAGACGAATCACTGCTCTTTCCAGGGTGGAAAGAATCCAGTTAATCATCCTTCCACCAAGTAACTCGTGTGCTCAGCCAGGGGTGGGCCATATCACAGGCTTGGCGTTGGTCTCCCTTGCTGGCTGGCTACACACTGGGAAGTGGCAGAGCTAGATTGGCCCTGGTCTGTTGGCACTCATGCTGCCATGCTATCCACAGCTCCCATTCCTGCCACAGCAGCTCCAGGCAGGCACTCATTCTGACTGATGGCAGAGGCTGCTGATGTCAACTGACAAAGCCAGTCTATACCCTTGGCTATTTAGTGCTTTTTCAACAGTGGGTGCTCTCTGGTGGACGTTGACATGCAATATAAAGATCCTCTCACGGAGCGCCTCTGCCCGGCCACCCATCGTCTGGGAAGTGAGGAGCGCCTCTGCCCGGCCACCCATCGTCTGGGAAGTGAGGAGCACCTCTGCCCGGCCACCCATCGCGGGGAGGGCCCTCCCGGCCACCTACGTCTGGAAGTGAGGAGCGCCTCTGCCCGGCCACCCATCGTCTGGGAAGTGAGGAGCGCCTCTGCCCGGCCACCCATCGTCTGGGAAGTGAGGAGCGCCTCGGCCCAGCCGCCCCGTCTGGGAAGTGAGGAGCGCCTCTGCCTGGCCACCCATCGTCTGGGAAGTGAGGAGCGCCTCTGCCCGGCCACCTATCGTCTGGGAAGAAGTGAGGAGCGCCTCTGCCCGGCCGCCCCATGTCTGGGAAGAAGTGAGGAGCGCCTCTGCCCGGCCGCTCCGTCTGGGAGGTCTACCACGGAGGCCAGAAGCAATGTGGGGGCTGGACGTGGTGGTTCACGCCTGTGGTCCCGGCACTCTGGGGGGCGAGGCGGGTTGATCACTTCCGGCTAGGAGTTTGAGACCAGTCTGGCCAACTTGGCGAAACATGAATAATACAACAGACAAACCAACCAACCAACTCAGTGACAACAAAACAGGTCTACCCTGGAGTCATACTCTAGTTTTTTCTATTTTCCTCCCTTTCTGATCCTTTATCCCACTTTCTTTTTCTTCCTCTTCCTTCTCCCTCTTCTTTGTCAAATAGAGGACTGAGTTATTATCACTGATCCATATAAAGTCCCTCTCTCATTTATTTTAACTCCCACCCCCCATTTCTATTCCCCGACTTCCCATGTGTAACCTTCCTAATATGTTTGATACGCATCTTTTTGTTTGTATGTATTTTTAGAAAATGTTTATTGTTTTTGTGTGCAAAAAAAATTAATTAAAAAAAAAAAAAGATCCTCTCACTCCCTGCCGACTCCTGTAGGCCTACTCACATGCCTTGACCACAGGCCTCTGTAGCCCTGACATTTCAGATGTTTTCTTCCAGGCCCCAAATCAACTAACCAAGCCATTTCCCACTGCCCCAAAAATCCCTCAGGTCACTTTTCTTTCCATATAAGGTGGATGACCAACTGTACCCCCACAGCTCTGCCCATAAGGAGGATTTCCCTTCATTGCTGCTATCTTTCAGGGTCATCGCTGAGTTAGGATACAGTGCAACAAAAGTCCATTTTTACTTTATACCCATATACCAAGTCTACCACTCCCTGCACCAAGCTCATACATTTTCCTTCTCCATCACCTTATCATAAGGGACCCCCATGTGGTCACAGGTAGGAAATGAAAGAGAAGCACAGGTGCACAGTGGTAGATGGCATGGAGGTATGAGCCACCTACTAGTGCAGCCTCACTGCACCCACTGACACTGCTCATGTGCATCCCAGATGGACCACTTCCATCTTTGATGAGTTAGTGCTGGGCCCACCCAAGCTTATGGACCATGTAGACGTGGTGGATCTACGAGAACACAGTTCATGACAGGCAGTTCTGGCTGCATGATCACCTGATGGCACATGATTAAGCTCTTCATCTCTAATGAAGCCCAGTATCAGGAGGTGCTTTTCAAAGGGCATATAATTCTCTGCTGCAGATGGCTTAGACTTGCTCCTATTGAACCTTGCCACAAATCCCACATGATGTCTGTCTTCCACAGATACCTGTAATACTACAGGTCTGACAGCTCCTATGATCCAAGCAGCTGAGCTGCTTGCTCACAGCCTGGACAGGTTGCAGAGTTCTTTCCTGCTCTGGGTCCACTCACAGCTGGCATCCTTCTGTGTCCCTCTGGGTCAGAGTAGCATTCACAAGGATGGAACTTGTCATCTCCAGAGCCCAAAAAAGTCTACGAGGAATTGTTTATCTTAGAGATGGGAAGTGCAAGATACAATGTGTTTTCTACTTTGGAGGGAATGTTCCGAGTTGCTCAGGCCACTCATTACCTGATATGTTTGGATGTTTTGTCTCCTCCAAATCTCACGTTGAAATGTGACCTCCAATGTTGGAGGTGGGCCTAGTGGGAGGCGTTTGGGTCATGGGGGCAGATCTCTCATGAATAGCTTGGTGCTGTCCTCGCAATAATGAGTTTGTCCTCACTCTATGGGTTCACATGAGATCTCATTGTTTAAAAGAATCTGGCACCTCCTCCCCCTCTCTTTCATGCACCCCCTCTCGCCATGTGATGCCTGCTCTCCCTTCGCCTTCCACCATGAGTGGAAGCTCCCTGAGGCCCTCACCAGGAGCAGATGCTGGGGCCATGCTTCCTGTACAGCCTGAAGAACCATGAGCCAAATAAACCTCTTTTCTTTATAAATTACCCAGTCTCAGGTATTCCTTATAGCAACACAGATGGACTAACACACCACCTCATAGTCTCAGTGATGAGGCAGACCCCAGAATCATCATAGGGTTCATCTCCCACCCTCTGGAGCACAGGCATCTTACCAAGGTTTCTAAAGTATTCTTACTGATTACTGATTCCACTTCTTACTTATTCATTCTGGTTAACACAATGTCATTAATACAGAGGACCAATGTTATGCTCAGTGGAATATCCAAATGACCCATATCCATTTGATCCCTCATGACAGAGGTGGTACAGTTAACATGGCCCTAAGACAAGAAATACACATATTAGTAAATGCATACTGGGACCTGCCCCATGGGAATGAAAACTGCTTCTGTGTTCTTGAATGGGATGAAAAAGAATACATCCACCAGGTCAGAGGCGGCATACCAGATTCCTGAGGCCATGTCAATCTGCTCTGCCAAGATCCCACATCTGGCGCAGATGCTGCGGTAAGGGCTACTCACACATCGCTTGGTGAATTTCCAGTCATCACTGTCATTCTCTAACATACATCTGGTTTTCTGTAGGGGCCATACTGGTGAATTAAATGAGGACAGCATGTAAGCATAACAGCTGCATCCTTTAGGTTTTTAAGGATGGCACTAATCGCTACCATTTCCCTTGGGACACGACACTGATTTTGATTCATTAATCTGGCCAGGACAGGGATGAGGGAATGGTTTCAGACACTTCTCCTTGGACTTCTCTACTATGGTAACTCTTACCCCACAAGTTTCAACTTGCCTTCCCCACTCCTCTAACTCTTGCCCTGTAAGCCAAGGAACCAATGCAAAGTTCTAGCAGCTACCAAGGATGTTTGTTGCAATTCTATATTTGAGGTGTAGGGAAACCGCTGTGGATGAGTCCACAAGCCCAGCAAGCCGGGCTGCACCAGGATTCATTGATCATCTGGTTTCCACAAAATCCACTCTAGCAGGGGAGTTATAATGAGGCCTTGGGTCCTTCGTATCAATATCAACCTGGACCATGTGTCCATTTATTCTTGAAGTGTCTGGATGTTTCTCTTCCCTCAGGTTCAGTGGTTGCCTGAGTAAATGGTGATAGGTCCCTTTGGGGAAGGATTGGAAATCACCACCATCTATTCTTGCTGTGGTGTTGCAGGCACCTTCCTCCTGAGGTCCCAGCCTCCCCCTCACTCAAAGTGTTCAGGTATAGAAACTGGCTCAAGCCCATCAAAGAAATGTGACCGTTTTTGGAGTGGTTGCCCTCAGCCTCATTTATCCATCCTTGATTTGTCTTAGTTTGTACAAATTGAATGGTGCTCTTGTGGGCTGCCCATCAATATTACCCCCAGCAACTGCAGGTTTGATTAAACATCTTCATAGATCCCCATGAGTTGGGAACCCTGGCTGAAATCTGACTGCACCTCTCATTTTGATAATTGCATCTACTTTGATTTGGACAGCAAAATACTCCATTATTTTGGGATCCTTTCACCCTCGTTTCTGCTAAGGAGCCCAGATCAGTAACAATATCCTCTACCCTCAGCCCCAGCCTACAGATAGAAGCCATCCCTCAGCTTTGCATGTTGCTGGTATCCCTCTCACCAGTAGATTCCTTGTCACTTTGGTAAATGGAGAGTCCTCTGAGTCCTTCCATGGAACATATAGGCTGGTGGCCTTCCAGCCTGTGTACCACTTCTAATCCAGCATGTCTGCTCTCTGAGCCTTTAGTCCATTCTTCTATCACTTACCACAGCTATTTCAGCGTTGACACATCACTTAGTGCAGGCCATTGCTTTTTCCAAGTGTCCAACAGCCAACCCATAAGCATATCAGCCCCATACCCTAGGGCCCTTGCCATGGTGGAAAACCAGCATCATGGGACCGTGCTCCTAGATTGACAAACTCTCCCTTATCCACTTCCATATCCAGTCCCTCTTGATTCAGCACCCTTGGGACCCATCCCAATCATACTCCCTCAGGTCCTGCTTATACATGCTAACTCTGCAGATCCTCCAGTCTACCGTATTCTTCCCCTTGGTGGGGCCAGTGTGTCCGCAGTTGGTTCCAGCCGGTGGGTTTCTGGTCTGGCTGACTTCAGGAATGAAGCCTCGGACCTTCACAGTGAGCGTTACAGCTCTTAAACATGGCATGGACCCAAAGAGTGAGTAGTAGCAAGGTTTATGGTGAAGAGCAAAAGGACAAAACTTCCACAGCATGGAAGAGGACCCGAGTGCTGCTGCTGGCTGGGGTGCCCAGCTTTTATTCCCTTACTGGTCCCCTCCCATGTTCCATTTCTGTCCTACCAGAATGCCCTTTTTTCAATCCTCCCTGTGACTGGCTACTCTTAGGATCCTGCTGATTGGTGTGTTTTACAGAGTGCTGATTAGTGCATTTTACAGAGCACTGATTGGTGCATTTTACAAACCTCTTGTAAGACAGGAAAGCTCCTGATTGGTGCGTTTTACAATCCTTTTGTAAGACAGGAAAGTTCCCCAAGTTCCCCCTTGACCCAGGAAGTCCAACTGGCCTCACTTCTCACCGGGACTTCCCTGGCTGGGCGAGGTGATGACATAAGCCCAGGTTTCATCTGGCAGCCAGGGGACAGGTAAGGGTAGATTATGAGAGGGGTGCACGCTACATCTTTATCATCTTCAAGCAGGGTGGGCAAAGCCCACCTCCCCAGGTCCAGAGTGTTCAAAGAAGTGAAAGGTTTTAAGACTCTTGAGTACCTCCACCAAGATGCCCCCACTCCAAGTCTCAGGGCCCCACCCCTGACTTTGGCATAACAGAAGTGCTGGTATTAAGAAGGGCCTGACTTTGGCATAACAGAAGTGCTGGGGTTAAGAATCAAACCATTTCTGGAGCTCTGCTATCTTAATATGTAAGTCCTGGGCCCGGTCCACAGCAGGACTGGCTGTAAGAACTGAGGGTTTCTTTATATGGTGCCACGATCCTCCAATTCTCACACTCTGCCTTCAATTAGTGTTTCATCCCTCTCAATCTTTTATTGTCTATTTCTAATGCATCCACGGCATTTGACAATCCCACTGTCTTCAGAATTATTCCTTCCCCTGAACCTCTCTAACCCCTAAGAAGGTGACCCCTCCAACTCACCACCACAGCATCAGGCTGTGGGGACTCAAGTTACAGCAGCCACAGAGTCCTCATTGCCACTGAATGTCAGATGATGAGGGTCTCAGATGCCACCTTAGAGCCCACTTCCTTAGATCACTCCTGGCATGAACTATCTCAGGTTGGATATCTCAGGGTAGGGACTCTGAGATCGAAATTTGAGGGCAGAAGTGTATGGGAGAGTGCTAGGGGGACCACACCAATAAGGGAGCTGAGGGACTACGATAACCAGAGGGAGAAGCTAAATGACACAGTGGTATAGACAGCCTCTGAGCCAGGTGGCCCTACAGTGCTTTCCAGGCCCCTGCACCTAGTTACTGGCTTTGGCTGTCCCCGGAGTGTCAGATAACTTGAGTGAGGCCACTCCTGTCGGCCTTCCTGAGGAAGGGCTCCACTGTGAGCCCTCAGCAGACAGAAGTCCTGGCAACTGAGGCCATGAATGTCTGGGTGCTGGCAACAGGGGAATTAGCTACAGCCACCTTAAAGCCATGGGGAGGGGCCTGGGATGAGAACTCAAGGAATGAAGCTGCTCTAAATTCTGGGACAGCAGAGGATGCATAGGAAGAGAGGCTGGAGAAACACTCCACCAGGACAGAGAGGCCAGATGGTTAGGGCTTAAATGCCAGGACAAGGAGAGAAGGCTTTATCCATCCTGTGAAGAAGAGTAGTCAAAGGTTTTGAGCAAGATTATCTGGGGGTGATAAGGAGACTGTGAAGTCACAAAGGGGTCATAATTTTCAAAGTGTCCCCTTGGCCGCCTCTCCCATAGACTCCTCTTAACTGGCTGGCTCCGGCCAACTCTCTGTCTCTCTCTCTCTCTCTCTCTCACACACACACACACACACACACACACACACCACTGCCCTCCTCCCCCAAATCAGTTCCCTTCAAATTGTCACTCCCCACAGTGCTGCATTCATGCGTCAGTTCTAAATAGCCCCACTGTTCAGCTTTAACGAGAAGTAATACCAATTCCCATGTTTGCTCAGAGAGCACCATATTTCATCAAACCAGAGCCCATGCCAGCTCAGATTACTGACCGAGACAATGTTCTGTAATCCTAGTTTATTCACATGTCACGGGTATTTTAGCAAAACAGAAATGAATGGCCCCCACCACCCTAGGAAGTAACGGGAGAGTTGGGTCCCCGCCCAGGGGAAGTCATGCTTTCGCTTGCCACGGTTCTCAGAGGAGCCGACTTTGATTTTTCTGAGCTTTTCCCAACTTTAAGAAAGAGAATACGGGCTGAGGAGGAGTCACAAAGTGGGTAGTTATTTCCCTATAAAATGTTAACTCCACGGATGGATTTTGCCAGAGCAAAAATAAAATCTGTCATTGATTATAAAGTCCTTTGTGCTTGTTATTTCACAGATTTATTACGCTCTGGCCCCGCGGCCTGGGGAGGCCCTGGGGTTCCTGTCTCTAGCGCCCCACAGCTCATGCCCCAAGGGGAACAGGGACTCACTTGCATTTCTTTTGTCCTTAAGGGCCAGGAGCTTTGAAAATCTAGATGAAGAGCTGTGAATCATCCTCCCAGTCTTTGGACAAGAACCCGCAGACACAGACAATAACAGCATAACAGCTCCTTGGTAGAGGTCTACGACTTCCTCATCAAGAAAACATTCCCTTTCTCTTTCCTTTTTTTTTTTAGTGGTTGGCACTGTGCACTAAGAAACGAATTTTCTCTGCAGAGTAAGGAACAGCCAGGCTTGAACCTCTCACCAAATCTGCCAGTCTGGGTCCACTTTAAATGTACTACAACTTCTTTCAAACACACAATAAACAAAAAGATCAATTGGAATGATCAATGCAATTTAGTTAGTATCATGTCACTTTAAAATCTGGCCAAGAATCCTCATACTATCCTGCTCTTGTCCCCATCTCAGGGTAGAAAAAACTGAGGTCCAGAGAAGGCAAGTAACTTGCTTAACATCACACAGCTAAGTAGCCGTGAAAATAGGGACATGAATCTAGTCCCAATTGATTCCACAGGGTCACGGGAACCCCCTCACTTCCAAGAACATGTTGATATGGGGCCACAGAACCAGGGAGAGAGTACAGGAGCTACAGCAGAGCCTGGAGGCCAGACTTCTCACTTAAAGAAGAGGCTCCCAGGATTCCAGAGAGGCAATGGGGCTGCCCCAGGGTTACAGAGCTAGTTAAAATCACACACTAGCTCTGCTACAAATTAACTGGACAATATCATGAAACAATCGCTTGGGAACATTTATTTGGGGAGAGGTTCTTGACGAAACCAAATGAGCTTGCTTTTCAAAACTACCCAGGGTTTGTTTTACTTCCTTACTTGGGTGCAGAGCTTCTTAACTATGGAGTCTCTTCACTCCTTGCTCATGACTTTCTGAGCTGAAGAAAACCCTGCTCTCCGAGAATGCACAGCAAGGAGGCCTAGAGGACTGAGGGCCCCCAAACTACTTCTCACCTGTCTGGAGGGAACACTGTTCACTCCAATCGGCAAGTTCAAGACCTCAGCACCCCTGGTAATTGCAGTGCACGGAACTCCCAGAACCACGATAATTTTGTAGGAAGCTGTCAGAAATCACAGATCTAAGGACTTGTCTCCACAATCTGCCATCTCAACTCTTATTTTGAGCTGCGGCCTGAGCTATTAAAAACAAAACATTCTCGTGGGCAAGCTCCACAATTAGCCTCATTTCCACACTAGAAAAACTGTTCTGCATGAGCTGAAATTGCACAGAGATTGTTTCTTGTCATAGTGATGCTGTTTCAAGGGCCGTGCTGAGAGCCAGCGAGGATGTGACCCAGTGGTAATCTGAATTGCTTCACCAAACACATTTTTATCCCATCATCTCGGCTACATGAAAGGGGGCCACAGTGCTCGTGTTCAAGACTTTACGGTCCCGCTGTTCAGCAATAAAATGAGGCAAGAAATATTAGCCGTCCCGGGCTGATGCCTTAATTCTTTCCCAACAATGTCAGAGAATCTGTACCCTACAGGTTTTAGTGCTGGCTAAAGCCTGACCCTCAGGCTGGCTTGAATGGAGCGGGAATGAGTTAAGGAGAGCCAGAAAGCTTTAATGGACACGGATTCCGAATAGCCCAGCTTGTGCGGGCCTCCTGCGGACTCACCCTCCTTTTCACAGGCCTCGATTGTGTATGGCCCCAACAGAGACAAAACTACCCATGAGCAGAGGTTACCCCCAGCCGGTGCAGGTCAGAGGCATTCTCGGGGGGAAGGGGAGAGGGGGACAGAGGGGAAGTGAGGGGCACATGGAGAAGGAGGGAAGTGGAGGTGGGAGTGGGGGAAGGGACCACTGAAAGATGGTCTGGATCATTTATAAGGAGAGATTCACTAAGTCCCAGGCTGAGACCCGATCATCTCACCTCTAGGCAAAGCATTTTTGAAAACTGGTTCAGAACAAATGGGAGCTATCCTGATGGGAAGTTGAACACACTGTGATCTAATTTTCAAAACAAATAAAATGCTTTTCTCTGGTTTTCCAAAAGCTGCAAGTCTGAGGTTCAGAAGCTCTTAATAGGATGGCCTCTAATTTGACACTGCAAGATTTTAAAAAATTACAAATGGGTCATGTTTTACACACCAACAGAAGTCTTTTCCAGCAATTTTTCAATTATTGCATTGTGAGCCCTCCAAGAAAAGTAACTATTTTGGCTCACAGAGCCCAAAGTTACCAAGTAAAGGGAACAGTCTGTTCACAGGTTTGCAAATAGTCCTTTGAAATGTAGCATAGACTGTATCTGGGAGCTTTCTGGAAGAACATAGGCTTGACGTGGTCCTTTCTTTCCCTCTCAAGGGTCCTTAAACTTTTTAGGTGGGTCTCGGGCCCCTTTCTAAGTCTAGGGAAACCACTGGACCCCTTCTTAAAAGAATGTTTTTAAATGCATAAAATAAAATATGCAGAGTTACAAAGGAAGACAATTACATTAGAATATAGTTATCATAAATATTTAAAAACAATTTTGCAACATAGTAACTATGTTCCTTTTTGCTAACTAACTAGCAGTAGGCCTAACTGAAGTCGTAATGAGCAAACATGATACTTTGACGAATCTGCAACCACTCCCACGTGATATGAAAATATCTGTGGATGGTGCCTATTGGTGACAAAGTCACTAATACCACCGTGGCTGGTTGCTTGCATTTATAACATTAGTTAATGCCAAGTTTCAGTTAGAGTTAATGAAAATAAAGATGTATTTTTTTCCCCATCAAGTTCATAGGAGCCCTTGAATTCTATCAATGGAGAAGAAATCCTACTAAAGGCAAGACAAAGATCAGGACCTTCTGCCCCAGGGTTAAGCTGGAGGGGAGTGGGCCAGGGACTCACTACACCCTCACTTCACTGGGAACCCTTCTTAGGAAAGCCACTGCTTTCTCTCCTCCTGCTCTGATGCTTTGAAAATGTTTTTAAAGGCAAATTGAAAGCATGTCTTACTCCTGCAATCCTGAAGGCTACATGTCCAAAGATTAATAAGGACCTTTGATGTGTTTCTTCAACAACTGGAATTACTCTTGCCAAATAAAGGGCTGGTTAATCAGCTAATTCTGAATTTTAATCACGATCTTGTTCCAGTTCCCTTGGGTGGCATGAGCTTTGGGATGAGGGCTTTTCTTTATGGAGTCAGCCCAGAGAGGATCTCTGTTACCCACACCCTCACATTTTGGACATACGCTGACTCCGAGGCAACTGGCCTCACACGTATCCCCTCTCTGGTCCTCACAGGGGAGCTGTCATCTTGCAATCACATAGCCATCGCATGCCATTGCAGGGGCAACCCAGCAGGCAGGCCCCCCTCCAACTGCCGCCCAGCCCCCCTCGCAGCCAGGCCAGGCTGCGGCGCCGACACACAGGAGCCGGCTGCGGAGCTGGGTCTCGGGCTCTCGGCGGGGGAGCGGGGAGCGCGCTCGCCCACGCCCACGCCCCCCACATTCGCGGGCGCACATTCCGGCGCGCGCACGCTGCCAAACGCGGGCGCACGCACATGGCAGCCGGGCAGGGGACGACCCTGTCAACTGCAGCCCCAGAGGTCCGGGGCGCGCAGCCGGGTCCCCTCCAGGGCGCCGCCGGCCGCCCCGCCCCGCCCCGCCCCTCGAACCCGCCGTGCCGGGCGCGCCGTGGGCTGCAAACTTTCGCGGCGCGAGTCCGCCAAGGCAGCGCGCCGACTCGGGCTCGGTTCGGCTCTGCGCTACTCCGGACAGCTGTGACCGCTGGCCGGGGGCTCGGCCGCCGGTACCCACGGACCGCGCGCCCGAGTGCCTGCTCCGCTAAGCTCCTCGCCCCGCGCGGACCCCAGTATCCAGCGCCCTGCTGCCCGGGCTCTCCCCGCGCGCCCTGCTGCCGCGAGGTCAGTCCGCAGCCTCTGGTGCGCCAGCGCTCGCCTTCCTCCTTCTGGACTTCGGCCCTTTGCCGCCCTCACCACACCATGGCTCGTGTCCCTGCTCGGACCAGCCCGGGATCCGGGCCCCAGCTGCTGCTGCTGCTGCCGTTGTTTCTGCTGTTGCTCCAGGACGTGGCCGGCAGCCACAGGGCCCCCGCTTGGTCCGCACTGCCTTCGGCCGCCGACGTCCTGCAGGGGGACAGGGATCCCCAGCGGCCCCCTGGGGACGCGGCCGCCACGTTGAGCCCCGGCGCCCAGGACATGGTCGCTGTCCACATGCACAGGCTCTATGAGAAGTACAGCCGGCAGGGCGCTAGGCCGGGAGGGGGCAACACGGTCCGCAGCTTCAGGGCCAGGCTGGGTAAGTAGAGGGTGCCCCAGGACCCCTTCTCCTCATTCTCCACCTTCTTCACTTTTCTGTCTCCCCACCCGTGCACCTCTACTTTTCCTCTTCTAGCCAACGGGTGGGTGGTTCATTCATTCTTTCACTAATGATTCACTGATCTCTCCATGCCAGGCCCTGAACCTCCAGTGGGGCACCAAGAGTGGCAGCGGGTGGCACAGAGGTCCTGCCCCTGGGGTGCTCCCACATTGTTGGACATACACAGACTACCCCATACACAAGGCTCTAAGCACAAAGAGTGGAAGAGGGAACATGGGCCAGGGGAGTATCCCTGTCATAGGGGCAATTATGTGGGCACTTTACAAATGAGGGCACAGCCGGTGAACATAGGCAGCCCTGACAGAAGTTCCAGGCACTGGGCCCTGTCAGGAAGCAGGAGCCGCTAGCTGGTGGCAGCTGTGGTTCCTGTGTCCAGGGAAGCAGAGTAGACTGAGAAGGGCCTTGGCTGCCCGGGATTGAGGACTTCCACGGACTGGCATGAAGCATTCAGACCACAGGGGTTTAAGGAAAGGCCCAGGGGCTTAGGCAGTGGGAACACTCTGCCTGTCTCCGGCCTCTGTCCCACCTTTCCACTTCCTCAGCCCCTTGAATGGAGCTGGGCAGAGGGCACTTGCAGAGGCCCATGCTGCCCTGCTCTGAGAGCGCTTCCAGGCTCCTGCCTCAGCAGCCTGCCCACCTTTGCAGGCCCTGGGTAGAGAGGAGGTGCAGCCAGGGCCGCAGGGGTGGTGAGAAGACCCTGGTGGTCATGGCGATTACTCCTGGTTGCAGAATAATGTTCCAGAAAATGTGGATGGGGGTCTCCTGCAGCTCTGTAGAAGATGAGGCCATTCAATAGGAGAAAAATCTGCAGTCTACAGGCTCCCCTCCTGAGGGAGAGGGAAACAAGCCTAACTGTGGAGCTAGACAGCCTGGGGTCAGATCTGTCACTGGCTGTGTGACTCAAGGTAACATCTGTGGCCTCTCATAACCATGGATTGGGGAGCACCTGCCACAAAGAGGCCCCATGCCCTCCTCCTCCACTTAGCAGACTCACCAGGTCAGTGGCCCTGGGCTGCAGGCCAGTTGGATCTAACTCCATCCTCACTCATAACTTTCTTGCACCATGTGGGGTCCATTTCTGGAGGAACATTATTAAATTAAGCCATTTAAGAATCATCTGGCATGAATATGACCTTGGGTAAATCACTAAAGCTATGTGGACTGGAGTGTATTCATTGATAAAATGGGCAAGGCTTGCCAATATCTCCCCTGTGCAGTTGAAGGGAAGATGAAATGAGGTCATAGGTGTAAGCTCAGAGCCCAGCACCAGCCAGATTAAGTGTTGATGTATGGGATTTCCTGGGAGCACAGAGAATCGTGCTAAGTATTGTGTATTCCTGTGGGTTTAAACTTGACGTTGCTTCTCTATTAACTCAATCCTCGAAGCCTTGTAGTTGAGGAAGCAAGGCCAGCAGGGTCACTGCTGCAACACGGGTGAGCCTGTCCACTGAGCCTATCTACTTGCTGCAGCCAGGCATGGAGATGCCTGCTTGTGTCATTCTGTTTTCACAGAAAGGGGGTAGTACAAGTAGCAGTGGAGTTCAGGATATTAATCTCAAAAAGGACCTGAAGACAGTGTCTCAAATCCAGCACTCCCTCTTTAAAGATAAGGAAACTGAGACTCAGAGCTGCGACCAGGGTCTGGGAGGGGTAGGGTGAAACAGATAAGCCTGGGAAATCAGGATTCTGGTAGTCTGGAGTGTCTGACAAATCCCTCTTCTTTGGAAGCCTGAGGCACATTTGGGTGTGAATCCCAGCTGTACCAGCTACCAGATGTGTGCTGTGGCACAGGTTAGTTTACCTCTCTGAGCATCAGTTTCCTTGTAGTACAGTGAAGAAGTGAGGATTAAATGGGCTAAGTAGGTTTTGTGCCTTGCGTACAGTGGGGGCCCAGGCAGGTTGCTTGATCCTCCCCTCCCTTGATTCATCTAAGTGTTTCATGCCGAGCCCCTTGCCTGCCCTCAGATGCACCTGCTTCCTGATCCAGTGACCTGTCTGAGGAGGTATGAGTTTGGGCAGGGACCCTTCTCTCATGGATGATGCCACCCATGTGGGAGGCTTCAGCTGTGGTCCGAGAATATGCCAGTCTCAGCCTGCTCCCCAGTGGTGGGTTTCTGCTGCCTCAGTGGGGCAGCACCTCTTCCTGAACAACAAATGCCTCCATCCCCACAGCCTGCGGTACGTAACTATACCTCCCCTGCCACCGGGCAGCGCAGCTCAGCTGCCAAGTGCTGGCTGTGAGCTGGCCTCGTGGGGTCCAATTCCCAATTCTGCGATCTGGGCAAGGGACTGAACTTATCCATGACTCAGTTTTTTTCACTTCTAAAATGGAGCTAATAATGCTCCCCTCCTTATAGGATTTTTTTTTAATGGAAACTGAGATATGTCAAGTGCTTACACCATTCCTGACACATGTAAGTGTCAATGGTGTATTAGCTCTTGCTGTTGATATACCAGCCACCCCTTCCTTCCCTCCCTCATTGCTCCCTGAAGTGCATTTTGTTCCTTATTAAATCTGCATCGGTGGAGAAAGCCTATGAGCCTGACCCTAAGGGTTAAGGTTAGACCACCCCTAATTCCCACTGAATGATCTGTGTTTAAATGTAAACTTTGTCACCTACCAATGTGATACTGAGTTGGTTTTCTTCATCTCTAAATTGAGAATAATACTACATATTCACCTGTCAAAAATGCCAAAATTCAAGTTGATTTCAGTTCCCCAAGTATTTCCTAAGCATTTGGTTTGGTGCCAGATGCTGTAAGCTCAGGGAACACAAAGATGCCCAGAAAAGTTCATAAACTAGCAGGGCAGATCAAAGTAAGCAGCAGAATAGGGCAGCGGGCCTGGGGGGTGCCATATAGGAAGGAGGGCAGGGGTGCTGTGAGAGCCCAAGGGCGCACTGACCTGGCAGGGGGCGGGGCCTCTGGGTGGGGCCAGGAAAGCCTTCCCAGAGCAGGCCAGGCCCCAGCCACTTTGAAGGGCAGGTGGGGCTTAGCCAGGTACGGAAGTGAAGCTGTCCACTGTGTTCAGAGACTGCCAGGAGTTTGGTTTTAATGATAACGCAAGGAGAGAAAGGCAGGAGATGGAGACGGACAAACAGGTTGCAAGCAGGCCATGGAGAGCCATGAGTATTATGAATTTGTTCCCCCACAGGCAATGGGGCAAAATACAATGTGCATGCATAAGGGACAGAAGGAAGGAAGGAGGGAGAGAGAGAAGAAGAGGGGAGAGAGAGAAAGGAGAGAGGGAGAGAGAGGGAGGAAGAGGAGAGACTGCAGGGGAAAAGAGGGATAAAGGAGAGAGAAAGATTATAAATAAATGCATGCTTATGGGGAAAACCTGGAAATTATAGAAGATCACAGTAAAGAACATAAGTCATCCCTAATCACGTAGCCAGATATAACCAGAATTGTTAGTATGATATTTTGGTAGAATCATTCCAGCCATATCTATCTATCTATGCCTCCACTATCTATCTATATCTCCATTGTTTTACCCTTATATGTAAGATATATATGGATATATGGATATATTTGAGAGATATATATGTGAGATATATATATGTGAGATATATGTGGATACATCTTTTATGGATTATATTTTCATCATGCAGGTAAAACTTGCAGGTATTTCCATTCGAAATTATTTTTTTTCTTTACTGGTCATCTTGAACTTTTCCCCATGCCTGCTGGCCATTTGCAATTTTTCCTGTGGAAACTGCCTCCTTGTATGGGAGTCCCTCCTTTCTCCTACTGATATGCAAAGGTTCTTTACATAGTAAGGATCTTAACCTTTCACTTCTAATAGACAATTTGCTTTTGAGGCATCAGTGCGACGTAAGAGGCAACAAAGTTCTGGGACCACTGTTGTGGTTGAGTCTGGAGCCCTGAACGCAGGGTGGAAAGATGCTGTGTTGCGGATGGTTGTGTAGAAACAGGAAGCAGAGCAAACAGGGCCTGGAGATTGGTTAAAAGCAGGAGTGGGAGAGGCAAAAGAGTTCTCAGGCTCCTGCTGGAGGGGCTGGAGGAGAAGTGAGGCCTCCCACTGGGCAGGAGGTCAGGGAGCAAGGATGTGGTGCCCTGAGGGTGGCAATAGTTCCTGAGGCCATAACTGTTCTGAGCCCCCGCTGGGTGCCAGCCACAGTGCTGCTACTGCGCTCTGCAGAGCTGATCTCACAATAACTTTTGGAGGTGCAAATACTCTATCCAGTTTGTGGGTGAGGAAACTGAGGCACAAAGTGGTTCCATGACTTGCCTGAGGCCCCACAGCTAGTAAGGGATGCAAGCAGGAGTTGAACCTCAACCCTAGAGCCTGCATGGAAACAGGCACTAAGTACTAAATCCGTGTGAGTTCCCTGCTCTTCTCTGCAGCACCGTCTGGCCCACCACCCCTTCCTCCAGCTTCTGTTGGTGTATGCATCTAAGCCCAGCCTTCTCACTGATTGCCCTGGTAGCTGTTTGATGGGCAATGGGTGAAGGGACATATCTCCAAACTGTCTTGGAATCTTTTTATATAGGGCAGAGAATCTAAGGGGCTGCTCTTGGCCTGAGAGTTGACCAGCTGGACAGACCTTTGGATGAGGAAGTCCCTTCCCTGAGTACCATCCCCACTGCCCTCAGGAAGGAGGCTGAGTGCACAGCAAAGTGGACCTTGTCACAGTTCTGAGAATTCCCAAGAGCCACTGAGATCAGCTTGTCTAAATAAAGTTGGTCTTTCTCTTCTTAGGGAGTCAGAACTCAAAAATATCAAAATAATGACCTCTGTTTGCAGAACATGCTGCAGTTCACAGCACGTGATCTTTGTCCATTAGCTCTTAAGCAGATCATGAACATATCCAGAACACATGGAGGAGCAAAAGGCATGGGCTTGGGGTCAGACAGAGCTGGGTACAAGCCCCGACTCCACCCCTTGCCAGCTGTGTGACTTTAGGCAAATTGCACACCCTCTCTGAAGCCTCAGCTCTTTGTTCACAGAATGAATGACCGCTCCCTACTCTCTTCATGGTGAAAATGATGAATCAAGCATGCAGAACACTCAGCATAGGACCAAGCACATACACTTGAAGCTCAGAATGTCATAATTAATAAACAATTTTCTTTCAATTTACAGATGAGAACACTCAGGTTCAAGGGGAAGTCTGGCTAAACACCTGGCTGCCCACTGTCTCCATTTGGATTTGCATCATCAGCTGCATCTTTGTAAAGAATGAGGATTTCTTGACTTCTTAAGGCTGTGGTTACTGCACTGTAGGGCAGCATGCCAGGAACCCCCAGTGTTAACTGAAGTAACAGACCACACTTTTCTCTTGTCCCCACTTGGGCAGGATTTGCACAGACAATCTCATTCAACATGCATCTATGAGCTCCAACTGTCACCTAAGCCTTATGGTGAGGTCTAGCGGTGCAATAGTGAATAAAACTGGCAGTGTCCCTGTCCCGTTAGAGTTTATGTTTTAGGAAGATAAGAGCAATAAATCAGTATACAGCGGGATGTCAGGAAGTGCTCTGAAGGCCAATGAAGCAGGAGCAGACAGAGTGTTGAGGCTGTTGTCCAGCCACGGGAGCCCAGGGGACCCATTGTGGGAGGTTCCATTTGAGCAGATACCTGAAGAGGTTGAGTGGTACTGGATGGGGAACCATGAAGGTGGAAGGAAGCGTGAGGCACAGTCCTGAGAATAAAGCCACATGTCAGAAGGACAAGAAGGCCAGTGTGACGGGGGGCAGAGGGGTGGGGTTGGGCTAGGGATAGGAGATAAAGTTGCAGAGGTAGGCCAGCCAGATCGAGTAAGGCCTTGGTAAGGGATTGAGTTTTATTTGGGGCAATGGAGGGCTCCGAGCTTGGGGGTGACCTATGACAGAATGCACCCGCACACCAGGGGCCTCGCTTGGACAGTGCTCTTTAAAACTGTGACATGAGGAGACACTGAAGATGGGTGTCATTACCATTACCAGTCTGTCTCCCGTCTAGGCTGAACTCCTCCTGGGCAACTCTGTTATGACCCTGGTCAGCCCAGCTTAGCCCAGAGTAGGAGTTTTGCAAATCTTTATCAGGAAAACAAAGAGAAGAAGAGGAAGAAAGAAAGGATAAGAGGGTGGATAGAAAAGGGGAAAGAGGGGAAGAAAAGAAAGAAGGGAGGAAGGCAGAGAAGAAAGAAGAGAGAAAAGACATGAATCACAGGGCACCAGCACGCATCAGAGGAAATAATGACTTTCTCTTCAGTGCTTCTCTGTTAGGGCCTGGGCTCGGCTAAACTGAGAGATTTCAGATTGAGGTCCCTTCTCTGAGCCACAGCCTGGAGCCCCCTGCACTGCGTACATGCAGGCACATCCAGAGAGAGGACCAGCCTGTGGTCCCTCATGCACTGGGGCTGGGGGTGACCCATCTTGTCCCCAGCAGTCCCCAGCAGGGAGGGTCTTCCTGGAGCAGGCTGCCCAGTGAGGACTGAGCTCCCTCTGGCAGGAGGCATTCAAGCCACATGGAGGTAGGACTTATACCATTTTGCACAACCTCAAAGGTTCCTCCCCACTCTGAATCTGTTAGCAGAACAATGGAAGAGTTGAGACTTGAACTAGTTCAAAGAAAAACAATGTGTTGTGTTGGCTGGGTTACAGCTCAGATATTTGGATCAGTGAATGCAAGGTACCCCAGTTGATGGAGAGGACCTTGCTCTGCCAGCCTTGGTCCTTTAGATTCAAGTGGCAGAAAGCACATTTGGGGGAACCTCCTTTGTGCCTGGCACTTCACTAGGCTGTTTCTGTGATCTTCCAGACAATCCTCTATGTGAGATAGAGGCTGTTGTCCCTGTGAGGCAGATGGGGAAAGCAAGGTTCAGGGCCTGGCCCCACTGAGTCCTGGGAGCTTGGTTCCTAGGGCATTTTCTAGCTTGGGGATGGGGGGTGCAACATTATTGGTGAACTTTCACCCCATCCATAGTTCATCCCCAGATGCTGCAGATACACCGCCACTGCCACCAGAGTGAGCTATCAGCTGCCACTGACTTCCCAAACTTCCCTGATGGCCAGAGTCCCCTGGAGTGCTGATTAAAATGTGGAAGTCATTGTTATACAGTCAAGGCCACATGCTTGGGGAAGCCAGGTTCAAATGTGCATTGAGACCCTGGGCTGCTGCTTATGTGTGGAGCATGTTGAGGGGCTGCGACACTGTCCTGGCAGGTTTGTTGTGAGGATTAAATAAGGTAATGGCTTCAGTGTCACCTGAGCCTTTACCGGCATTTATTTATCAGGCCCTCCATAGATGTGCTTCTCTGTTTCTTTCCGCTCATAGTCCCTTAAGAGTATGTGAACAATCCCAGTTGAATTATGCCTTCTTCCCAACAGAAACAAAGAAAAGTGGAATATTTCTGTTTAAAAAAAAAAAATCCCTGCAGATCCTGTAGGTACAGGAGTCAGAGAGGTGTGGCCCTGACCCATGCCCCTAGAGAGCCCAGTGTCTCCCACACACACTTCCCAGGCTTGGGAGCTCTGCTCATTTCCAGACGTTCCCCAGAAGAAGGACACTTGGTTGTCAGGAAATGAAGCAGTGGGAAGGCCTGGCCTCTCTGGTGTCCTGTTAGTGTGCAGCATCCTAGGGAGGCACCAGGAAAGACTCCCCACTCCTCAGAAGCCTAGAGCAGACTTGGCCATTTGAGAACACTCACTGATATATAAAAATGTTTAGGCGATTCAAACCTGACACAATACTCATGCTGCTGCCAAGGTTGGGGCAGCTTCCTGGGACTGCTGACATGGCTATGCTGCCCTGGTGCCCTCAGGAATGCCTGCTGCCACCAGACAAATAGGAAGGAGTGGCCGGCAGCCTCAGGGAAGCTGGAGCTGGAGCATTCTAGAACCAAGTTGCAGATGTAATCATTGAGACGTCCCGGTCTTTACCTGGACCTTGGAGATTTAGTCAAGTTGCCTTGTGTAATCCTGATACTGCCCTTTTCTTGTTAAAACAATCTTAAAAGTCCTCAGGCAGAACAAAGAGCAGATGCCTAAATGGCTGTACTTTTTATCCCAGTTTCCCTTAGGAGGTGCTCAAAAAGCATAAGCGTTTATTTATTTCATCTCTTTTGGAAGAATGTTTGGGTTTAATGTGAAGTGCATTTAATGATTGCATTTAAAAACTGATTGCATAAATAGAGGGCTGTGCAAATACAGGAGGGGCTGCCTTGATGCAGGGCTTGGACCCAACCCAAGCCGTCCTGAGCACTTAATGAAGGTGTCAGTGACATTTGTTCATTTGTGCATGCAGAGGCAGTAGAGGGCAGGGGGAGCAAACAGGAGCTTTGGAGTCCAGCAGGCCTGAGTGCCTCCCTGTCTGCTCCTATTTCTTTGCTGTTGCTTCTTTTTGTTGTTGTTGTTGTTTGCTATGGGATATTGATAGTCTCAACCTTAATTCCTCACCTGTGCACTGAGGATTGCAAAAGGCGCCCTCATCAGTTTAATGTGAGGATTACACGAAAGGAGGGAAGCAAAGCGGGGGAGGAGGACGGTCCTGAAAGTGTGGATCGGTGGGCGTTGCTCCTCCAGCCCTGGGTGGGAGACCCTCAGGAGCACCAGCGAGAACTTCACAGCCTGTGTGGTCTCTCCTTCCCTCACAGAAGTGGTCGACCAGAAGTCCGTGTATTTCTTCAACCTGACTTCCATGCAAGATTCGGAAATGATCCTTACGGCCACTTTCCACTTCTACTCAGAGCCACCTCGGTGGCCCCGAGCGCTCGAGGTGCTATGCAAGCCGCGGGCCAAGAACGCTTCAGGCCGCCCGCTGCCCCTGGGCCCGCCCGCACGCCAGCACCTGCTTTTCCGCAGCCTCTCGCAGAACACGGCCACACAGGGGCTACTCCGCGGGGCCATGGCCCTGGCTCCCCCAACGCGCGGCCTGTGGCAGGCCAAGGACATCTCCCCCATCGTCAAGGCGGCCCGCCGGGATGGCGAGCTGCTTCTCTCTGCCCAGCTGGATTCTGAGGAGAGGGACCCCGGGATGCCCCGGCCCAGCCCCTATGCGCCCTACATCCTAGTCTACGCCAACGACCTGGCCATCTCGGAGCCCAACAGCGTGGCGGTGACGCTGCAGAGATACGACCCCTTCCCTGCCGGAGACCCCGACCCCCGGGCAGCCCCCAACAGCTCAGCAGACCCCCGCGTGCGCCGAGCCACGCAGGCCACTGGGCCCCTCCAGGACAACGAGCTGCCGGGGCTGGATGAGAGGCCGTCACGCGCCCACGCGCAGCACTTCCACAAGCACCAGCTGTGGCCCAGCCCCTTCCGGGCACTGAAACCCCGGCCAGGGCGCAAAGACCGCAGGAAGAAGGTCCAGGACGTGTTCATGGCCTCCTCGCAGGTGCTGGACTTCGACGAGAAGACGATGCAGAAAGCCCGGAGGAAGCAGTGGGACGAGCCGAGGGTGTGCTCCCGGAGGTACCTGAAGGTGGACTTCGCAGACATCGGCTGGAATGAGTGGATAATCTCACCGAAATCTTTCGATGCCTACTACTGCGCGGGAGCATGTGAGTTCCCCATGCCTAAGGTAGGATTTCTTCCGCCTTTTGTCAGATTCTAAGGCTCAGCTCTGCCGCTACCGTCAAGCTCCTCAGTCTACAGGACTTCTGTTTCGCCATCTGCAAAATGGGAATAACAGTACCTCCTATCTATTCCAGGCAGGAAATAGGTAGACATAGGTCACCAGTGGCAGCCCGTAGGGTAGTTGCCGCTCACATATGTGTGAGTTTGGCTGTGTTTTTTGAAGTATTGGCTTGGTTGAATTGGGACTTTAAAATGAGAACATTCTTTTGAAAAGCAGGAGAATCCATGTCTTTAGAAACGCATCCCCACATAGCAACTATCTGCAGAGGTAGAGTAGATGCTGCTTCCTGTACACAGGGCAGGTCCCAGAAGCTCATTCCTGACGAAGGCTCTCATTTCTGTTCCCAGCCTGGACCCCAGAGTGTGGCGATCTATGACCAGCACAGTGCTAGCCTCAGCGGCTCTCCCACTGTAGGCTCCCTCCTCCTTGCAGCTCAGGGCAGGAATCCACAGGGAATAGGCCTTCACTGTGCACAGGTCTGCGGGACACACAGCACTGGGCTGTTCTGTCTGTTGCACCAGCCTAAGGCTTTCCAGTTCTCACCTTCACTCCAGCCTGGGCTGTGGCTGAGTCCATCCCTCTCCCTGCAGCCTGCCCTGCAGCAGCCTGGCTGCCTGTGATGTCAGCCCCCTGCACTGAGCACACAGTTTCTTCCTGCTTAGTTACTCTGCCCAGGGCAGTCATGCCTTTCCCTCCAAGAAAAGAAAGTCAGTGCATAAATCCAATTTGAACTTAAATCAGCCAGCTGGGGAAGTCCAGACCCAGACATGGGGCAGCAGTAACGTGTTTGGGAATTAAATGGCTTCTCCTCAAAACCGTGCATGTGCAAGAGAGAAGGAGGTGCCTGACAGAGAGACAGGGGCTGCTAAAAGGGCCTAACAAAGACCCAGGCAGATGCAAGCCCGGAACCCTGAAGGCTTGCAGCTGGTTGGCCATGCGCTTAGCTTATCACCCTGGCTTGCTGCCTCCCCACCTTCCGGGACACCAGCCAGAACGCTGCAAATGCAGGTGTCCCTGCCCTGCTCCCCTCCCACCACACTGACACAAGAGGGCTTCCTCCTCAACTGCACTACATATAAAAATCTCTGTTTGGCTGGTGATGCACTGAAGTGGATGACCCGGTTGGTTCATCTTGTCAGAGGTGGGCACAGTTTTCCAAGCCAGGTCACTTTCTAACTGGGGGTCTTCGTTAAGTTACTCAGTCATTTTAAGCCTCGGTGTCTTCCCAGTAAAGTCCAGGTAATACCCACCCCATAAAATTGCTAAGCTGACAAAAAAAAGGGGGTGATGCAGGGAGAGCAGCCCCTAGGAAATGTCAGTGTCCAGCCTGTCACACTGCCACGCACATGTCAGGCCTTCCCTTCAGTGACAAGAGCACAACCTCGTGGGAAGCATGCCTGTCCTCCTCAGACTGCGAGATCAGGGCTGTGCTGGCATCTCGCTGGGTTTTCCCTCTGGGCAGCTTCTGCCTGCTTCCTGGTGCTCCACGGGGATGTGTGACACTCAGGCGCCCCCATGTGGCCCTGCCGTGTTGGGGACACAGCATGCCTCAGGGAAGCCAAGGGGCAGGAAGGCCTGGGGCCTCTTGGAGACCTCAGCCCGGAACTCAGCGTATGTCTGACTTTAGAGGAATCGTGTGCCCCGCCTTGGGATCTCGTCCATTCCTCTAGGAGGATGCCTCTTCTGTGGCCTCAGCCGGGGAACAACAGCAGAGCAGTATGGCCTGGGACTGTGAGGACGGCATGGGTGGGTGGGTGGGTGAGGGTGGAGCTGAGGTAACCCTACTCCTTTCCTGCCTTGCAGATCGTTCGTCCATCCAACCATGCCACCATCCAGAGCATTGTCAGGGCTGTGGGCATCGTCCCTGGCATCCCAGAGCCCTGCTGTGTTCCCGATAAGATGAACTCCCTTGGGGTCCTCTTCCTGGATGAGAATCGGAATGTGGTTCTGAAGGTGTACCCCAACATGTCCGTGGACACCTGTGCCTGCCGGTGAGACCACTCCAAGGTGGAAAGAAGCCACGCCCAGCAGAGCCGCCCTCTCAGAGCCTTCTGCAGGACTTGTGGTGCAGCTGCAGACACAGAGCAGAGCTCATGGGCAACATCACTGGGGCCCAGAGAGAGCTGTCCTCCAGTGCATCATTTGGGGGTCTTTCATTGCTAGTGACTAGCCCCTTAAATGCCAGCCTGAGTCCCTGAAGGAATCTGGGAATTAGCCCTGGCCTGAAAGTGGCCCATCATTCATACCCACTGTTCTGAAGGCTTGAAAACAAAACGTGTCCACAACATTGGCCTGATGTGATCATCATCTCATAACTGAGCCAGAAGACTATGCAAAATCTTAGGGCACTTGCTCCCTGTACACGGAAAGAACTCTGTTTAAATGCTCAGTTCAGAACACTTTGGGCCACATAGTGATTTTGGAAAACAGGATAATCGTGGTGTAAATGGGTGTTTCAAAGTCCACTGCAGAGCTTTTATCCATACGGTATGCACATGTAGCCAATATTGGTTTCTTTTTCTTAATATATATATATTTTATTTTAAAACAACAAAAAAGGAGGGCGTTGACACCATTCCCCACAGAGATAGTCATGCTGAGTGTGGGTTGTTTAAACATGCATATTGAAATAACACATATAGTAACATGTGGGAATACTAAAAAATAACCAAGATTTTATATTTTTGTAAATTATACTTTCTATACTGTAGATTGTGTATGTTATGTGTTTTTATGGGAAGCTAATAAATTAAAGGTACAGTGGTATCTTGAATAACTGAATGTCACCCATTTCAAAATCTCACTGGCTCCCCATCTGTAAGTACACCATCTGGTGGTTGCTGGGGACTCAGCCTCTTTTAGGGTCATTGGAGTCCCTTAGGCCATCCCCATACTCTCTGGTGTCTGTCCCAGCCTCCAGAAACTCAGACTTTCCCGTGCCTTCCAGGGTCCTGCCCCACTACTGGTTCCTGCAAACCCAACCTAGGCGGATGTCGAGAATGGACATGGCCCCAGACAGGGACAGTGGTCTCGGGGTTTCTCCTCATCCCCTAGCCTCAGGGAAGTTGATTGATTGGGAGGTGCCTGGGGTGTTTAAAGACACATCTATGGTTGCCTGGTCAGAGATCTTTTACTTTTGGTAATTCATGGAGCAAGAGATTCAACATAAGTAGGCGTCTCTCCTGAGATCCAAGGACTCATGAGGAAGTGGATGGGCCATATGGTCTCCTGCACCTGCTTCTCCTTTGCTTGTGTGTAGAAGGGTCACCCAAGCCACCCCAAACTGTTCCCTTATGCCCTTCGTTTACATTGCCTTATGATGGAGTGCCTGAAGCTGCTTAACCAGCATTTCTGAAAGAAAATCTGAGTCCAATCTGAGACAGGTGTGTATATAGCAGTCCCATCAGCTGGGACCTACAGATGACATGGCCCCAAGTCTTAGAGGAAACTGCAAAGCTACGGTGGTTTTCTAAGAGGGGATGTCCAAGGAGAGAAGCAGCCCTGGTGTCTGTCTTGGGCCTTAGGCTGGGCTCTGGAGACCAGGATTCCTGTGCAAGGGATGTATGGGGAAGTGCTCCCAGGAGACATGGGCAAGGGTGGGGTGAAGCAGAAAAGCAGGCTAGGAGCAATTCTGTGGGGAGCTTTGGAGCTTAGTTACTCCTCAGGGCAGTGTGGCCTCAAGCAAGGGAGCTGGGTGTTCAGGGCCTCTTGGCTTCTGGCCGCCCTGGGAAGGGAGATGTAAAGTCCCAGTTCCCTGGCCTTCTGCCCAGGCAGCCACAGTGATTCCAGGAGCCTAGGTAGCATCCGAAGAGTGGCAACTCCTGGAGGCCAAGCCATTGAAACTGGAGAATGATTAGCCAGAACTGGTAGGTGAGGGGGATGCGAGGGTGCCAGGGTGAAGCCCTGCAGCTTCTGCTCAGCATCTCCCATGAGGTGCTCCAAGTGGCCCTGGGACACATGAGTGAACAGCTGCTGTGGGGACCCCCACCTGCTGGGCACATGGCCCTGCCTGCTGACAGAGGTCAGGGGAGGGCTGGGATGGTCCTCAACACTTACCACCTTATTCCCTTACTCCCGCAGGAATTGGACATGGGACCAAATTGTTGCCTTCAAGCTGCTATTGATTGCTGGGCTGGTGCAAACTAGCCTGCACTTTAGTGCTTGGTTTGCCATGTCTAATTCTCTTTGGAACATGACAGGATATAAGTTAATAGCAAAATAAGTAAAAAATATTGGGGCTTAATAAAACTCCCAAGTCCCTTTCTTCCGCATACTCCATCCCTCATTTTCTTCTCATTCAACTGCCCCCTTTCTATTTTTGCTAAACATGGGCTGTCCCAAGGTAGTTTTATCTTATTCTTTCTAGCACTTGCAGTTCCTGGGAGAACTTCTGGATTCCCCCCAAATACCTGGAATGCCTCTGAGTCCTCATGTCTGGCTTACTGGGGTTGGGGAGGGCAGGCTGGGACACTCTCCCTGGGTCCAGCCGTGGGCAGGGCCTCCAGGCCTGTGCCTGGATGGAAGGTGCTCAGTAGTTGCCATCTTTCCTGGGCATGCCCTGAAGACCTTGGAATGTGAAATGGGGCGGGTCCCAAATGGGGACATGACATGTCCCAACTCTATGGTAGGAGGAGCTGGTATCATTAGTGACCCCTCCAATGTATAGAAGACCATGCAGTTATAGGATCTTGCTTAGCCTCACAGCAGCCTTGCAACTTACTGCCCAATTGGAGCTGCAGAAAAACAAGCTCAGGAAGGATAAGTAACATGTCCATTGATGTCTTGCCAAGACCACAGGGAACATTAAGTTTGATGCCCAAGGCCACCTGATTCAAGGCCTACATGGCTGGCACTGACCCTGAACTTCCTGGCCAGTGATCCCCAGTCTGCTAGGGTTGTCCCAACGACACTGAGGTTGGGACACAGTAAAGTGAGGTTAAAAAAGAAATACGTTTATGAAATAACTTGTTTTTCCCTTAAAACAAAAAATGTCAACATTACATTGTCATAAGAGCTCAAAAGCTTCCATCATACAGTCTAGACATGGTTTGCTGTTGTCACTCAACTGGGCCTGTTTCATTCTGGAGGGAGCAGGGTGGTGGCCTGCAGCGGGCCCCACCTCTGAATTTACACATCCTCTAGAAGGGCAGGGCCTCTTATAGATTAGTTCATGTGACAAACATAAACAGTACCATTGAGAGCGAGAAACTTGAGGGCTGGGAGAAAACTTCAGAAGGCTTCCGATACAACCTTTATACTTGAGAAATGGGGAGACTTGAGTCCTGGTACCACCAGGTGTTTTGCCTGGGGTGTCCCAATAGGTGCCTCTCTATGACTTCATAAAATGTCATCAGAACAGAAGCTTATAACTCATGCTTTTTCTGTGGCCAGGATGGAGACAAAGCTGTGACTGAGGAACTTATGGATGTCTGAGGTGGGAAGGGGAGGGTGAGAGGAGGAGACTGTGGAGGAGGAGGAATGGAGATGACTCCACAGAGAGGCTGACTTTGAGATCAAGCAGGACGAAAGAGCTGGGCTTGGCTGGTGGAATAAGGACATCACAAAGAGCGTCTGTAGCAGCACATGCCAGGGAGGGCTGGAAGGTAGTTTCAGTGAGAAACCAGGAGGGCAGGCCAGCTGACCAGCCCTGGCTGTGACTTGTGCACCAAAACACCAATATTAGAGTTCAAAACTATTTCCCTGTACCAAAACCTGGAAACATAAGATCCTTCACAGGTGCTTCTGGGATTTCCCTTCCCCTTCTCTCTGCTCCCTGAGATAGTGATGTCCATGCATCCTCTATCTACCCTGCCTCCAGTCCGCTCACTCACGCTCAGCCCAACCCCAAGCCATGCTCCTCCAGCATCTGCCAGCAGGCTTGTTTGTATGAGTCGGGGATAGGTGGGTCGGATGGAGAAGAAATATGTTTATTTATCCAATTATGTAGCATTTACTATGGGCCAAATACCATGCTAGGCAATGTATTCATATGTTTTCTCTTGGAAGGATCTTATGAGTTCCCTCTTTTGTCAAAACCACAGTGCAAAATGCCTATCAGAGTTGCCTGGAGAGCTTGACAGAGTTGGGCCCCCTAGCATTGTTTCAGATTCAGGTTGAGGCTTTATTTCTATCCAGTTCCCAGGCACTGCTGCTGCTGGCTCAATGGCCATGCTTTGAGAATAGGTTTTTTTAGTGATGCCTCCTGGGAGGGAAGGGGTCCCTGATGCTCTGGAGTCATGTGTAACAGAAACTCAGGTGAATCCTTTCTCGCTCCATGAAGGAACGCTGAGGTCAACGTCACCTTTTTGGAGGAACGGGCTTCAAGGATACTTGAAATAAATGGATGAGTCAGGTTTACTTCTCTTGTTCATTGAATTGTGCTTCTTCCATACCAATTGCAGTGATGCCATGATTTCTGTAATTCACAAGTCCTGAGATTTGTGACCCTATTGAGGTTTTGGTTAAAAGTAACAACAGCACAGTCATGTGAAACTGTCTGGGTATTGAGAAAAGGCAGGAGGACAGGGCCAAGCTGGCAGCCACTGGGGCAGAACCCAGCCTGACAAGCACCCACCACAGAGCATGCCGAGGTCTTCAAAGACATATGCAGAGATGAGCATGGGAGGCCTGCCCTGGAGGAGCCTTGGCTGGCTGTGAAGGCTGGACATGTCAAATTGCTGACAGCAGAGGAGCAGCCCTGGGGCCCTTTAGTAGTTGTTAGATGAATCCAACTGTTTCTTGGAACACAGAGGTTGCATGGTGTGGGAGTCCTAGGCAGGTACTAAATGGCAGTCAGAACTGGCCCTGGTGGAGGACAGCGGGAAGGGGCATGAGGTAGTCCTGGTAGAAGAGCGGAGCTGACAGCTCACTCTGCAGCTCCACGGAAAGGAAGGGCAGAGCTGTCCCAGGGATGGGGGAGATGGAAACAGTCACAGAAAGATCATGTACTGATAGCAACAATACTAATGACTAGTTATTGCATGCTTACCCTGGGCCATATTCCTGTGGAACACCCAGGAATCTGTGGCGCCCTCTGGCCCTCTCCCTAGACTCACAGCACGGTAACAAATGTGATTCCTGAGCATGGCCCTGGACCAGCACTAGGTGAGACCTGGCCACTGCTATACCTCCTTGGAGGCTGAAGCCCAGATCCTGTGGTTTGTCTCCTGAAAAAAGTGGGGGAAAATATAGTCCGGCCTCAGGAGCAATGCAAATTAGCATTTTTGTTGCTGCTGTTCATTAATTTGCCAAGGATTAGAAAGAAGTATTGGTAACAGTGTGGTAAGATGAGTTCTTAGGCTCAGCTGAGAGTGAATATTTAAAAAGCATTTCTGGAAAGCAGCTTAGCAACGCTTACCAAGAGCTTTGCAAATGTTACGTATACCTTGACCTAGATATTCCACTTCCAATGACCTGTCCAATAAAATAATACAAAATATACACTATAACAATGTACGATAATGTGTCTTGCAATATTATCTTAATAGTCTTGATTGTCCTACCATTGGAAAATATTTGAATAAATTAAGATATGTCCATAGAATTGGAAAATGTTTAGTCATTAAAAATGAAGCTCATGGGCCGGACGCAGTGGCTCGCGCCTGTAATCCCAGTTCTTTGTGTAGTGGAGGCTGGCAGATCACTTGAGTCCAGGAGTTTGAGACCAAACTGAGCAGTGACAGAACCCCATCTCTATAAAAAATATAAAAATTAGGCTGGCGTGGTGGCTCACGCCTGTGGTCCCAACTACTCAGGAGGCTGAAGTGGAAAGATCACCTGGGACCAGAGAGGTAGAGGCTACAATGAGCCATGATCACGCCACTGCACTCCAGCCTGGGTGAC
This sequence comes from Nomascus leucogenys, assembly GCF_006542625.1. NCBI lineage: Eukaryota > Metazoa > Chordata > Mammalia > Primates > Hylobatidae > Nomascus > Nomascus leucogenys. Next base: position 36,871,439 of record NC_044398.1, on the reverse strand, counting down.
AGAGTGAGATCTCGTCTCAAAAAAAAAAAAAAAAAAAAAAAAAAATGAAGTTCATGAAAGGTTTTTCACGACGTGGGAAGGTATTTATACAATCCTTTCCCAGTACCTCCTCCTGGTGCCCAGACCTAGACCCTTCTGGGGTTCATGCCAACCTTACTCTCTCCCTGTGCTGTCTGCGCCACGCCCATCCCAGGGTCCTAAGCCAATCAGGACATTCAGGACATTGCGTTCCCCCAGCCACAGTGATTGGCTGGAGTGTTCACAGATTATCCAATCAGGATCAGAGAGACACCATGAGACTCCCTAGGACTTCCTGGAAAAGAGGCTTTTGCTCCTCCTTGACCCCACCTAGCCCCCCATGTGAAAGGGATGCAGGCCGGCTGCAGTGAGTGGCCACCTTGCCGAGACACAGAGAGATGGAGCGTGAAGCCAACACAGTGTAAGGCAGGACTGAGAGAGGAGAAAGCATGGCTAGAACTGTCCTGTAGCTCAAGCCATGCTAAAGCCAAACCGTTGCCGATTGAGAAGGTTTCATTAGTCAGGTGCAATCCACTTTGCTTAGGCCTGTTTAGATTCTGCTTTTCCGCAACCTGTGACAAAAGGAATCCAAATGATGACATTTAAAATTTTTTTTAATTAAAAAAATTTTTGTCAAAGAGAAGCAAGCCTATATATATCAAACCTTGTATATCTCAAGTGGCTTCGAAAATAAACCTAAGGCAGAGATTGAAGACACTTTGGTGTAGATTTTCTTAAATTTTATGCCGGGCTTTGCTTCATTTAGGTGTAGACACATAAGACTACCATAATTCAGATCTTTAGTCTTTGAATAATCACGTGGACGGATTTCCCTGGGAAGTCGGTGAAGAATTAGAAAGTACACAATTTGGAGGAGGAGGGGAGAAAGGAGAGATAAATAAGAACTTCTGTGGTTCAAGTGAGGCAGCTCCTTCCTGAGGCCCCAACAATGCAAAGCTGGTGATAGCAGAGGGAGGGGTCTTTCTGCAGGAGGGAACATCCAGGGTCTGTTTCCTCCTGGGAAAATCAGAACAATTTTGAGACTTGTTCCCTAAGACCCAGAGTTAGGGGGATTTTCTCAGATGGACCAGGGTCCATTTGTATGTAAAGGTAACCAGGTCCCTGAAATCACCACCTGATGAAAGTGGGAGTTCAGCTGGTGACCTAGGCCCCCCTTAAGAGCCTACAGATTTGAGAAAGGGCTGGTTGGAATTGGTGTGTGACCATAACTGGCCTCTTACCTTCACCCAGCCACTGGCCACAGAGGCATGCATGCTGGAGATGGGTAAGCCCGGCACATGTCTAAGAACACTGTTACCTTGTTGCCTCATGGGGGCCACCCCACAGACCTGGGCTGGAGAGCATCCCATCAGCTAAGAACAAGCAGCCGTTTAGACATGTAGGACCAGTGCCCAACAGCAAAGCCAGTGTTGTTGAGAAGCAACAGCAGGTGGGACCCCTCTCTCCCTCCCGCTTCCCAGCATGAAGAAGCTGGACTCACACCTTCACACCCCATCTCCTTTGGACTTAATTGACCCATGGGGCACTTGGACAATTCAGGAAAGGAGAAGACTAGACTTCCTGATAATATGGATCAGGAAACCTCAAGCAATCCATTTAAAACAATAAAACAGATGTGAACATATTGATATCTTGAGTTTGTGAGGCAAATCATTTCAGATATACACCGGCATGATGCATGGCACAGCTCCAGGGAAAGACACCCATGTCAAAGTCTGTGTGACCAGCACCCACAGGCAGCTGTGACGACCCTGGATCACAGGGTCATCAGGTCCATAGTCCTTCATCTGAGACCTCCAAATAAAGAACCATCTGAGAACCTAGAGTTTCTTTTAATTCCTTTTCTGGGAAAACTTGACCTGAGTGGACATTTGTGTCTTTATTTGTTTCACTGCAGAAATATTCATGTGTGTCATTATAAGGAGTTGTCTCTGACCCCTTTGGGAATGTTATTGCATGTGCACAATACAAAATCCCACAAATCTGAAACTGTCGGAGTCTCAACACAATCCTGGCCACAAGGGTTTCAGATATAGGATTGTGGAGCTGGATGTGTCTCAAAATGCTAACCGTGGGCATCACTGGATGATTAAATTGTAGGTTATTTATTTTCTCTTTAATGTTTTCCATTTCCCAATTTTTCTACACTATAGACTACTGTTATAACTGGGGGAAAAAAAAAGTCACATTTAAAAAATAACATCAGGTAGAAGCCCCTAGCTCCTCCTGAGCACATCCAGGCCACTAGGCTATCCCTCTGCTCAGCCTCTCATGTGTGAAAAGCTCCTGGCCAGACCACGTTGCAGGTGTCTGCCCTGTCCTCACTCCTCCCGGACCACACCCCACTCCACATTTGCAGCTCCATTTCTTGGGCATGGCACCCATTTATTCATCTTTTCTGTGCCCCATGGAATTCTTGCACTGAGCTGGATCAAAGCCCAGCACACTTCCAGTCCTCTTCCCAAGCAGCATTTCTGAAGCAGCACACTTCCCGTCTTCCCCTGGCCCATGTCATCAAAGGACAGAGATAGCAAGTTCTGTCCAGGCCCAGCCATTCGGGGGCTCCTGATTTCACCCATCCCCCTCTGCAATCTCTGACCGCAGCATGCTGTGGCCCTTCCTGCACCCCCCTAAACCTGCTCAGCTCTCTGAACCTCTCCCCGACAGCCTCACCAGCATAGAATATCTTCCCCTGAGTAAACCACCAGGCACAGCATACCCCAGAGTGTTTCTAACCATGCTCCTTCTTTGCTTTGCTCAAAGCCACACGTGATGGAAATGGACAGAGTTTAAGTGTAGACACACTGCTCTTAATGCAGTCCCTGGGGCCCTTTCCTGGGCCACAGCTTGTCAGCCTCCAAAGGCCAGGGGATCATCTTCTTGGCATATACCAGTCTCAGAACAACCCTCCTGCTCCCCTGTCTACCAGATTGTGTGGTTCTCCCTGCTGGTGAGTGTGGGCCAGGTGGCTGCCAGGTCGGTGTGAGCTAAGACCACCCCACAACAGACCAGTGACAGAGCTGGGATGCAGGGATGTGGGGAGCTCCCCACAGGCTGCAGTGTGTTGTGGAGCTCCTACAGAGCAGGCTGGGGGAACCCAGGGCTTCCTCCCCCAGCTCCAGCTCAATCAGGCCTGGGCTGGAGAGGGGGCATCCAGAATGCCGCCACCAAGCCAGCCTGGGGCACAGCATCCTCTTAACCCCTACAACTATCTTCTGAATGGGAGGCTCCAAGATCTGCGGTGACTTGTTCCAGGTGACAGTTGCAGGGAATCGGTGAGGGAGCTGAGATCCCAGCTTGTGTCTAGTCTGACTCATCACCACACTAAATTGCACGGGAGCCATATTCACTCGTGATCTCTAATGCTCTTCAATGCATCCCACCAACAGAGCAGGCAGCCTTGCTGGCAAGCTCCGACTCTGCAAGAAGCAGGCCTCTTCTGAGCCCCGATGTGGTCCCCACACTGTCCCTATCTCCCCAGCCCCCACGGTTCACTGTGATCTTGTGCTGTCCTTTCTATATTTGGAGGACTACTTGGTCTTATTTCCTGGATTCTTCACTCCTGTGGCCCAGGAGATGGAGCATATGTCACCCTGCCTGGAGATTCTTCCGAAGAGCCCTGGCAAGGAAATGAGAAAGTATCCTAATTAGGGGGCAATAACCCCCTGGAGAAGCACAGATTCTTTACAGTAGGCCGTGTCCTTCCCGCATGCCCTGTGTGTTTGTCAGATGTTTATAGAGCCTTCATTAACGGAAGGCTCCCTCAGATAAGACGTCGGAGCGCGGCATCGAGGACCAGATAAGCACAAGTGGAGGACAATCCAGCCCGGCGGCGGGTGAGAGTGGGTGCTGGCCAGGACGGCTCCTTCAGAGCAAACAGCAGGGAGATGCCGGCCTGCTCCTTCCCAGCTCCTCCCCGTGCCCGCTAACACAGCACGGCCGCCTGCGGTCTCCTCTCTGGGTGATTGCGCGGGCCCAAGATGTGTCCTGGGGCACTGTGGGTGGCCCTGCCCCTGCTGTCCCTGCTGGCTGGCTCCCTACAGGGGAAGCCACTGCAGAGCTGGGGACGAGGGTCTGCTGGGGGAAACGCCCACAGCCCACTGGGGGTGCCTGGAGGTGGGCTGCCGGAGCACACCTTCAACCTGAAGATGTTTCTGGAGAACATGAAGGTGGATTTCTTGCGCAGCCTTAACCTGAGTGGGGTCCCTTCGCAGGACAAAACCAGGGTGGAGCCACCGCAGTACATGATCGACCTGTACAACAGGTACACGTCCGATAAGTCAACTACGCCAGCGTCCAACATTGTGCGGAGCTTCAGCATGGAAGGTAGGGTCTCCGCTTGCACCACGCGTGCTGGGGTGGAACTCACAGGTCCACAGCTGCTTTCCCCAGGGTGGAGGCCGCTGGCCATAGGAGGCTCTTCAAGCTTCCATTTAAATTAGTTACAATGAAATAAAATTAAAACTTAGTTCTTTAGCCTCACCAGCTTCCTTTCAAATGTGTGGCTAATGGCTTCCCTATCAGGCAGTGCAGACTGCAGAATGTTTCCATGGTCACTGAGAGTTCTACTCAGCGCTTCTGCTCTGAAGGATTCACCTTCCCCAGGCTGTGTGCCACATTCCACACAGCAGGTGCACAGGGATGCCAGCTCCCTTTTTTCCATCCCTTCCCTTTACTCTCCTCTTCTTTCCATCTCTCCCCTCTGATTCACTTCTCTTCCTTTCCCCCTTCCCTTCCTGTGCCCTTCCTACTTCAGAACAGAACAGACAACCTATTTCACCTCCAACTAACTGGTATATTTTTAAACTTTCAAAGCACATCTATTCCTTTCTTGTGAAAGGGTTTTAAAAATCAGATAAAATTCTTTGACAGAGAAGTGTTGGAAGAGAACCTAATTGTTTTTAAATAGAAATATATCTGATTTAGAAGGACTAGAAGATAACAAACACAGACCTAGGACCTATGTCCTAACTCAGTCAAGCTCACATGACGCAGGGGAAATAAGTTTCTGAAGAGTGAAACTGTTCAGTCAAAGCTTGCAGCCACCAAGGGTACCCACCCATGTCACCTAGGAAGTGTTAAGCCGCTGGATTCTGACCCAGGCCTGTCTGCCTGCACAGCTGGCTTTTCCTGCTGCTGTTGTCTCCCTCTGAATGTCCAGGAGCACAGAGCCTCTCCCTTCCTGGGTCTGAGACTTGCAAATGGCTAAGGGGCCCTACTCCATACCACATCCAGGCCAGACCTAACCGGTCTGCAGAGGCAGGACTAGCACTTCAAAACCTGCCAGCTAGGTTTCCCTATAGCACAAGGTCTCCATATATGTGGGCACATAGCAAGTGCTCAGAAAATACAACCTCTTTTCCCTGTCTGTGAACCAGACATGGTATAGCAGGAGCGTGCTAATGACAAAGTGTCAGCCCAGGATAAATGGGATATCGAGATAACTATGTGGCCAAAAGTCAAGCCCCATTTTTGCTTGACATGACAAAGCAATTGAAGCTAATAGATTTTGTTCCTGAAACACTAAAACCAATCATCCACTTTCTCTTTGGTTGGAAATTACAATTTCAAATGATTTATACACTGTTTAGAGGCTGAGATTTTTGATATTGTCTTAATATTGGGGTTTCACTGTCCCCACCCAGGATCTCTCCTTTAAATTCATACACTTAGGATCTTCACTCAGGATCTGACAGTGAGTTTTGCTGTTTTCTTTATGTACTCACTAGCTGTGTGCTAGTAAGTCCCGGAATACTTAACTAGCTGTATGCATTTTGGCAATTAACTGCCTTGAATCCCAGTCTCCACATCTGCAAACGTGGAATAATAATTAGATCCTCCCAGGGTAAGTGAGAGGATTAAGGTGAAATGTATTCTGCAAAGCTCCCAGTGGAATGCCTGGCACATAGTAGGTGCTCAATAAACAGTGGGAATTGTCCATCCCAGTTGGAGGCATCTCCTTTGGAAGATCTTAAATGTACCTTTCAAAATACTCTTATACCTTAAGGGCTTGGGTGAAACCGAATGGAGACAATACAGACCAAATTTGTTATCCCAGATGCCCTTCTGTCTAAACCCTGAGACTCAGCTTCAGTGTCATGGAAACAGACCCTCCGGCAGATGCCCACCACGTGTGTTTGCATTTCAGATGCCATCTCCATAACTGCCACGGAGGACTTCCCCTTCCAGAAGCACATCTTGCTCTTCAACATCTCCATTCCGAGGCACGAGCAGATCACCAGAGCTGAGCTCCGACTCTATGTCTCCTGTCAAAATCATGTGGACCCCTCTCACGACCTGAAAGGAAGCGTGGTGATTTATGATGTTCTGGATGGAACAGATGCCTGGGATAGTGCTACAGAGACCAAGACGTTCCTGGTGTCCCAGGACATTCAGGATGAGGGCTGGGAGACCTTGGAAGTGTCCAGCGCCGTGAAGCGCTGGGTCCGGTCCGACTCCACCAAGAGCAAAAATAAGCTGGAAGTGACTGTGGAGAACCACAGGAAGGGCTGCGACATGCTGGACATCAGTGTCCCCCCAGGTTCCAGAAACCTGCCCTTCTTTGTCGTCTTCTCCAATGACCACAGCAGCGGGACCAAGGAGACCAGGCTGGAGCTGAGGGAGATGATCAGCCATGAACAAGAAAGCGTGCTCAAGAAGCTGTCCAAGGACGGCTCCACAGAGCAAGGTGAGAGCAGCCACGAGGAGGACGCGGATGGCCACGTGGCTGCGGGGTCGACTTTAGCCAGGCGGAAAAGGAGCGCCGGGGCTGGCAGCCACTGTCAAAAGACCTCCCTGCGGGTAAACTTTGAGGACATCGGCTGGGACAGCTGGATCATCGCACCCAAGGAGTACGAAGCCTACGAGTGTAAGGGCGGCTGCTTCTTCCCCTTGGCTGACGATGTGACGCCGACGAAACACGCTATCGTGCAGACCCTGGTGCATCTCAAGTTCCCCACAAAGGTGGGCAAGGCCTGCTGTGTGCCCACCAAACTGAGCCCCATCTCCGTCCTCTACAAGGATGACATGGGGGTGCCCACCCTCAAGTACCATTATGAGGGCATGAGCGTGGCAGAGTGTGGGTGTAGGTAGTATCTGACTGCGGGGCTGGGGAGGCAGGCCAAAGGGGCTCCACATGAGAGGTCCTGCATCCCCCTGGGCACAACAAGGACTGATTCAATCTGCATGACAGCCTGGAGGAGGAAAGGGAGCCCGCTCTCCCTCCCCACCCCCCACCCAAAGCATACACCACTGAGCTCAACTGCCAGGGAAGGCTAAGGAAATGGGGATTTGAGCACAACAGGAAAGCCTGGGAGGGTTGTTGGGGTGCAAGGAGGTGATGAAAAGGAGACAGGGGGAAAAATAATCCAAAGTCAGCAGAAAACAATAGCAGTGAGCCAGAGGAGCACAGGCGGGCAGGTGACTGCCGAGGTTGATGGAAGTTAGAGAGGTGGAAGAGGCCAGCTCACTCCAAAACCCTTGGGAAGTAGAGGGAAGGAGCAGGCCGCGTGCCACACCCATCATTGCATGTTATTTCCCACAACCCAGTTAGAGGGGCATGGCTTCCAATTTAGAGACACAAAACACAGGCAGGTCAAGTAGCATTGGTCAATGGCATGATTCCAACTCAGATTTGTGGGACACCAAAGCCCAGGATCTTCCCAAGTGCCCCGCTGCAGCTTAGCAGGTTCTCTCCAGCTAAAGAGCAGTGAGACATTGGGAGCCCAGGAGTTTTGAGGCCAGGCCAGGCTGAGGCCTATCAGTCACAGGTGTGACTGGGCTGCTTGTCACATACAGGGCGTGGTCTGGCCACTGTCGCCAGTGCTCACTCAGCGGCCAAATGCTTTTTAATATCACCCCTGAGGCACTGAAAAACTAACCCCAGGCCACCTGCAGGATAGAGAGAGAGGTCAGGACAGCAGCCCCGTGGGCTGCATGATACACTGTGGCCGGAGCTATCGTGACCCCTTGGTGCAGTGCTCCCACGGCCAATGGTGCACACAGGGCCATTCACTGTCCATGGACTGAAACCATGTGACCGTTTGAGAGGGCCGGGCACACTTTCCCCTGAGGGATGGGGCAGCCTGTGGCCAGCACCTCTGCAGTTACTCAGCACAGCCAGCTCACCAGCATGCTGTGCCCAGGGTGCCCCCCAGCGACAACCCCATGGGAGATGGGCCTGGGTTTGAATTTGTGGGAATTAAATGTGCTCTGGCTTTGGTCTTTGAAACATACCTATTTTTATTCCTTGGTGATATGTCCTCAAGTGACAAGACTCCAGCCTTCCTGGGTGAGGCCTCCCCAGCCTCGGAAGAGCTGCAGTCCTCATCGGCGATCACCGGCTCTGCCTGCATTTGCCGACTCTCTTGAGTCATGTGCATCCCAGCGCCCCGCCTGGGCTCGGACTGTGGGACCAGACTCAGCCTCCCCGAACCCAAGGGAGGATAAGGCTTCCATTTGCTCTGTGTTTCACCCTCTCCTCTGACTCTCCTGGCCACACATGGAACGGGGCAGTATGAGGAAGAGTCTGGAAGTGGTGAAGAGTGCACCTATGGCCCTCTGACCTCCAGCCAAAGCAGGGCCTAGGGGAGGCTTAGAGAGGCCAGGGTCCCTCTCCATGGTTGAAGCTCCCATTTATTAAAAAAAAAAGTGGGGGGTGGGGAAAACGTTATGTTAAATGTTTACATGGAACCAATGAACAACTTTAACACACAAATACAACGAAACATTCTTGTTTAATTACTGGCGTTAGAGAAAATATGAATTCCTGGTACATGCCGGGCAGTGTGGTGTTACAATGCGATTCCAAGTTGGGTGCTGAGCATCTTCTTTCAGTCCTAGTGGTGTGCTTCTGTGCCTGCTTGAAAATTTCACTCGAAAATAAAGTCAAATGTCTAATTTGCAGCCCCTCCTGAATGTGAGACCCGATCTTGAGGACCCTATAGACTCATACCCTGCTTACCCTACTCTCCAGACCCCACAGGGATGGGCCTCCCCTTCCTAAGGAGGCAGAGGGGAGGGGCAGGTGGCCATCTCAGGGCTGGGTGGATGCAGGTGGGTGGTGTGTGCACACTGGGGTGAGTGATGTGGTGTGTGCACCCTGGGGTGAGTGATGTGTGTGCACACCGGAGTGAGTGATGTAGTGTGCGCACACTGAGGTGAGTGATGTGTGTGCACCCTGGGGTGAGTGATGTGTGTGCACACTAGGGTGAGTGATGTGTGCACACACTGGTGTGAGTGATGTGGTATGTGCACCCTGGGGTGAGTGATGCGGTGTGTGCATACTGGGGTGAGTGATGCAGTGTGTGCACACTGGTGTGAGTGATGCGGTGTGTGCATACTGGGGTGAGGGATGTGGTGTGTGCACACTGGGGTAAGTGATGTGTGTGCACACTGGGGTGAGTGATGTGGTGTGTGCATCCTGGGGTGAGTGATGTGTGTGCACCCTGGTGTGAGTGATGTGGTGTGTGCACCCTGGGGTGAGTGATGTGTGAGCACACTGGGGTGAGTGATGTGGTGTGTGCACCCTGGGGTGAGTGATGTGTGAGCACACTGGGGTGAGTGATGTGTGTGCACACTGAGGGGGGTGAGTGATGTGGTGTGTGCACACTGGGGTGAGTGATGTGGTGTGTGCACACTGAGGGGGGTGAGTGATGTGGTGTGTGCACACTGGGGTGAGTGATGTGGTGTGTGCACACTGGGGTGAGTGATGTGGTGTGTGCACACTGAGGGGGGTGAGTGATGTGGTGTGTGCACCCTGGTGTGACTGATGTGGTGTGTGCACACTGAGGGGGGTGAGTGATGTGGTGTGTGCACACTGGGGTGAGTGGAGTGCTCACGTATGGGCTTCTATGTGTGAGGGGGTGGGATGTCTATGTGTAGGGGTTTGCAAGTCAAAGATGACACTTACTTCCCTGCCTTCCTCTACCTCCCCACGTCTGGAGAAGGGGGCCCTGAATTGCCCTAAAAGACAATCCTTAACTCCTCCCCTCCTCTCCAGCCTAACACCACCTTCTTGTTCTCTGCCCCCCAGCGGGGGGCTACCTTGCTGGCCCCACTCCCAGCCTTATAGCTCCAGCCAATCTTCTGGGTGGCCCAGCTACAGTGCCACCATCCCCACCCCCCTCCTGATGCTCCTGATGGACCTCTCTGGCTCTGAGGAGGGCCGCAATATTCCTCCTGCATGGTCATCATTGGCCTGGCTCTGAGAGCTGCTGACATCTTTTCTTGAGTCCCCTGGGGAAAAGTCCTGAGCGCCTCTCACCTTGGTCACTCCCGGAGGGCCAACATAATTGGGACAGATGTGCAGTGACAGAACATACAAGGAAACACCCAAGGCATGTTCCCTGGCCTCCGCGTCACTGGGTGATTCTTGTGATCAAATTTCCTCTGCCTGATGACTGCCACGTTCAAGGCTGCATTCGTAATGTTTCCTGAAGTATTTCCCTTGCATTCCATCAGGATAGTAATCTTATCAATGTCACATGGATGAAGAAGTGGAAGTCCAGCAAAGCCAGGGGCCTGTCCCCAGCCATACACTGAGTTGGCAGGATGGCCAGGCTGTCCTCTGCCCCTCACTGTGACCTGACCTCTGTACCACAGCAAGTGGAGAGAGGCTGGGGAATGCCATGTAGAAAGCAGCAGCGAGACACATGGAGAGACAGAGGCAGTAAGGTAATGGGGATGCAGAGAGGCTGCCAGGAGCACCTCTAGCACCAGCCCTGGCCCAGCGCTGCCTCCAGTGCCTCTAAATAACCAGCAGATGAGTAGGAGTCTTTATCCTACCTTTTACAAACACATAGGAGACAGAAGCACTTGGAGCCCTCACACTTTGCTAGAGCCACAAGCCAGCAACTGCTGGAGCCAGAATTTGAGCTCCAGTTTGTGACACCAAGCCCAGATTCTCTCTACTGTAGGGACAACTGTCCTGGTGCTTTCCTCAGTGTCAAAGTTAGTCACACTGAAAGGAAAAATCAAAACGAGGGCATAAAAAAGATAAAACAAACACAATCTATGCTCTCCTGGGCAAATGCTGCTCTACCAGGGTGCTGCCCCATCTTGGGCTCCACCCACACTGGGCTCCACCCTCTCTGGACTCTGCCCTCTCTGGGATCACTCCTCCCTGGGCATTGCCGTCCCTGGGCACCACCCTCCCTGGGTTGTCTCTGCCCTTGACTCTTCCCTCCCTGGACTCTCCCCTCCCTAGGCTCTTCCCCACCTAGGGACCACCCTCCCTGGGCATTGCCTTTCTTGCCCTGCCAGTGTGAGAATCTCTGGTCAGCCTGGCACCTGTAGGTCACTACTCACTTGAGAAGGAGAGGTCTTGTTAGCAGGTCACTAAACACTGGGGCTGTCCCACTTTCAGAATTCTACCAGAATTACAAGAAGATAATCCCTGGTCAGTACTTTTGGGAGTGTGCAGCCTTGTCTTTTTCAAGCCTGGCTTAACTCCCCAGCGCAGATGGAAGTGGGAGGCCCTGCCCCACTGAACTCAGAAGCTCTTTTTCCCTGTGGGGCACCAAGGCTTTGGTTCCGTATCTGGTTCTTCTGATCTGCTGTCTCTGCCCTGGACATCAGCTCCTCCTCAGAATCTTCCTTAGATTTCTGCTATGACTGCCCCTGGGGCCTCTTATTCTGGGCCCCTAAGATAGGCCCACTTGGACCTGGAAGGCTCCACGCCATCATCTCTGGTGGTCCTTACAGCAACCCTCAGGGAGGTGGGTTTGCTCCTCTGCAGATGAGGAAGGGAGGTGGAGGAGGCAGTGCTGGGCACACAGCAGTGGAGCCCGGACCACTGTCACCTCTGGGGGTGCACTCCCTTCCCTGACAGGCCCTGCAGCAGGCCTGGCCTCCAGCTGTGATGGTGCAGAGATGGAGGAGAGGCCAGTAGGACCATGCTGGCCTTTCACCCACAAGGGGCCTGGCTCCGAGAACGCTACAGCGCTCGCAGGCTCCAGTGTGTGGCCCACTAGGCGCTCAGGCTCTGCGCTTGGTTTAATGGTCTGCTCTTGCCATCTTGAAATGTGTAGTAAGTTTAGAAGAAGGGGCCCATGTTTTCATTCTGCACTCAGCTCCACCAATGATACAGCCAATTCTAAATGCATGTAGGGGGTGGCATCTTGGTTTCCTAAGTCCCAGGGATACTTGGGAGCTGTTTCAGGCCTCAGGCGTGACTCGGTCTTGGGAAAACAGGAGTCTGAACATTGCTGCTAAGAGCTTTCCCAGGGAGTCCAACAGCCCTGCCTGCCTCCCCAGGTGCAGGGTAAGAAAGCCCTGAGGCTTCTCCAATGTGTCAGCCAAGGTCAGAGAAACTGCTCATCTCTCAAAGACCAGCCTGTGACATCCGTGCAGCAGCGCCTTGGAGGAGGGGTCGGAACTGCTGCCACTTCTTCCCTGGCCTTCTCCCGAAGCACCAAGGAAACCGTGCCCGGGCAGGCCACACCTCAAGCCAGCAGGGAACACTGGCGGTTTATGCAGGGTCAGACTGAACAAACCTTCAGAACATTTTTCCTTTCCTTTACAAATCGTAGAATCTGAGCCTTCAAAAAGAGCACCTACTCCAGGCAGAAACCTGCACAGCAGTGGCCTCAGCTTCCCTGGAACACTTTTGGCTCAGCCGCCCACCACTCTCCCAGAAAGCCCGGTTCATGTGAACACGCCCATTTGTCAGAAGGATGTTCTCGAGCCTCAGCCAAAGTCTGTCTCTCCGCAGCACCCTCCCATGAGCTTCTGCTCTGACTCCAGGGTCCCCTGGGTCCTGGAGAGCCGTGATATATGACCCATCTCCCTGGAGGGTAGAGGGGGTTAGGCTTGGGCAGAAATGGTCAGGGTTCTAGCCAACCAGGGGCCAGGGGCTGGGTCACTTTCTGGATCAAAGTGAGAAAAATGAAGACAATGAAATATCGTTTGTAAAAGCCAAATACAGTTTCAAGAGTGTCCAAATATCTTCCTGCTTTTTATGAAATAATAGAGACAGTAAGGTAACAGGTTTGTGGGGGTTTTTTTAAGAATGTTCAGACTTGGCAAAATAAAATTGTGACAACTCTGCATGATTTTCAAAATGATTGTTTGAGACAGGGTCTCACTATGTTGCCAAGGCTGGAGTGCAGTGATCTTAGCTCACTATAACCTCTAGTTTCTGGGCTCAAGCAATCCTCTCACCTCAGCCTCCCAAGTAGCTGGGACTACTACTACTACACAAGTTCTGACCGGAGCCCAGAGGTGGGAAGACGAGATGAACACAGATGCTAGTCCCAAGCAGGCATCGGCACTGGCATACTCTGAGCCCTCAGTGGAAGGCGGCTGCTTTTACTACTAACCAAAGCAATGAAGATCAGATCAACAAGAAGTTTCTATTAAACAGCCTCCCAATACTCACACTCTCTGAAAGAGAAATCTTAACTCCAAGTCTGTATCTTAAAAATTAATACTTAATATGGAAAGATTCAGTATATTAAAATTAAATTAATTTAAAAAATAAGTTTAGCTTTAATTTAGTGTAATTTGATGTTAACTGAACATTGCTTTTCGTACGGAAAAACAGGAAACTATCTAAAATGACCAACAATAGGATAACAATTTAATGAACTGTGGTTAGTTCCCTTCCTCTTTCTTCCTGGACCTGATTTGGGGTGAGGTTAGAGAGCATCCAATTTTTCTCCAGAAGTCACTGAGACACACAGCTGAGGGGCAGCAGGAGATAGAAAGATAACAAGATTGTGTGTGTCTTCAGTTACACCAGAGACCAGCCTCTTTGCCTCATACAACACAGGTTTGAATTGAAGCAGAGCCTGACCAGGAATGACAGCGCCCTCACCCACACCCGCCCTAGACACGTAGCTGTTTACATATGTCCACGTGGACACACCACACACTACATGTGGACACGTCCACACATGGACACACCATATATAATTTAATATATTACAACTTAATATATTCAATCTTTCCATATTTCATATATTTTTTAAGAGAGAGGCTATAAGTCAAGATTCCTGTTTCAAAGAGTATGAGTATTGCAAGACTCTTTACAGAAACTTCTCACTGATTACATAGACATCACCTGTGTGCATCCATGGACACATCATACATTAACATATGCATGCATGCACGTGTGTGCATGGTATACATATGTGTACCACACATGTGCACACCCACACAGGCTCACACATGCATGCAACAGGACTTTCTGATGCATTAGGCAACTTCTGAAACTACTAAAAGGCTCAGAGGAAATGCCCTCTTCTTGGGCAAACTGAGGCAGAAAGAAAGGAAGAGAAGAAAGGGTGTCTGAGGATGCTGTGGTTTACATTCAGGGCCAAAGTCAGATGTCGAAGAGAGAATTTGCATCAAAGTGTTGTCTGTGTGTGTGCTTAGCCTTATTTATAATTATGGAAAAGCAAATGGAAATGATAACAAGATTCCATTCTACATTCATTAGATTTGCAAAAATGAAGGCGTGTAACAATATAGCATATTGGCACTGGTAAGGGGAGGAACAAGCACTATCATCAGTGGCTGGTGGGACTGTCATGGCTTCAGTCATCCTGGAGGACAATTCAGCAGCATCAAGTAGAGATGAAACACTTAGAAACTCCATTTATTTACACCCATTCTGGAGAAATGCTTGCACAGGAGCAAACGGGCACTTCAGAGAGAAGCACTGGAGCATCACTTGTAATCATGAAAGGCTGGCCATGGCCTCATAGTGGGTGCCGAGCACCTGCCCAGATCAGGACCCCTTCCCCTGGAATTGCCCTCAATAGCCTATAGGGAGCAACTTGCCCAGGTCCCATCCCATCCCTGAGGACAACCTCCATCCGAGAATGGCATGGGGGGCATGAAGGCTTGGCTCTGGCTTCAATTTGGGGTGACTTTGAAGAGACAACCCCACTACCCTTGGAATTGGCTGAGGTCCGTGGCAGCTGCATCACTCTCAACCTTTCCTTCTGTCTGTGCAGTCCAAGGCCCTCCCCTCCTGACAAGTGCAGCTCCCCAGGGTGCCACCTGCATGCTTCCTGCAGCCAGTCCCATCTCAGTCTGTTTCACTGTAAACCAGACCTGTGACAGACCAAATATCCATCAGTCAGTGAAGAGCTGACTAAAGAGTGATACATGGTTATGGTGACATAATGTAGAACCATTAAAAATCATCCTAGTTGACGCACACCCGCATGGCTACATGTCAAAAATATAGTGCTGAGCAAAACGAGCAGGTTGCGGAATGGCATGTGATATCTGGCACATACATAAAAACCCACAGAGCGTCTGTGTTCCAAGGATATGCTTATGTATAAGGAAGTAGTTCATAAAAGGACCAGAAAGACACACAGCAAATGGCAAGAAGGAGAAGAATGTCAAAAAGACATGTCACTTAATTGATAATGGTCTTTTTTTCTTCTGTGATTTTGTAAAATCCATACGTAGAAAAAAGAATGGAAGTGAATGAGCTGGTGTTGAGAGTAGGTGGTTCTGGGTGACTTTGTCCCCCCATTGCACAGACACCTTCGTGCCTGATGTCTCTTACTGACCTGTTAGCTCTTAGGAGAGCATGTAGGCAGAAAGCTAGGGAAGCGAGGCCTCAAAGTCCATCTGCACTCCCAGTCTCCTGGTGTTCTGAACTTGTGCACTGACATTTCTCCTCGGTTGGCGGGGGGTGACATCCCTAGTACTAAGGGCATTTGGAGGTCTCAGCATAAGTAAAATGAAGCTGACCCTGGAAATGACTCTTGGAAGCAACAGACTGTCCCCAGGCCAAACTAGACCGGGCACTCTGAGGCTCAGCAGTGGACACAAAAGGAAGGGAGACCCAGCTCAAAAGGCATGAAGCTGCAAACATTTCTCAAATCCCCGACAATGCCCGAGGTGTGACCACCTCATATGAGCCAGGTGGGGAGTGTGTGAGCACTCAGGACTCCCACATCACACTCAAATCCTGGAGGCCATGCTGCACCCCAACCTCTGGCACCTTTTGTGGTCATCTATGTTAGTGCTAGACCATTCTTCTTCCCTTCTCTGGACAATGCTCCCACTAGGCAGTACTTGGGCCACCTCTTCCTCTGGCTCAGTGACCATCGTCCTAGTTTGCCTGGCATGGTTCTGGTTAATGCCTGCTATTCCTGTGTAACTAGTACTAGGGTACTGGACGATGTTATGCAGTATCCCCAGTCAGGGGGAGCTCAGGAGCCAATAGCAGAGGCCAGCTTGAAACAGCGGGGTGGCTGGCAGGGCGCGGAGGGAGAGTTGGCCCTGCCTGTGTTCAAATCCTGACCAGGTCTCATACTGGCTGCATGGTCACAGCCAGGGGAGGTGGCTCACTGGGTCCTTGCTCATGATCCACAAAGTGTCACATACACAAATGTTTCCCGGGCTCTTGGGAAGCCTGTACTTCTGTCCTTGCCTGCTTCTCTTTGTGTGTAATGCTCAGGAAAACATTTGAGCCACTGCGTTCTCTGTCACCTGAAACCTTCATTTTGTTCCTCATTCTTTTTTTCCTTCCTCCTCTTCATTGTCTTTCCCATGCTCTCCTAGTGCCGTCGGCCTTTCTAGTCATACCTGAGTTAGAAGTTGCTGCGCGCACACCCCCAGGCCCTCCGTCTGCTGGGCAGCCACAGCCTCCCGAAGGCGAGCCAAGTGCCCGTGGCTCTCAGGGAAAAGATCATAACGCCTGTTCATTGCTGGGGTTCAGACACAAGCACATGTCTGATGGGCTTAGGAGAAACAGCAGGAAGAAACACAAAGAGAGAGGCCACGTCATGGAAGAACTTTCCTAAATGAGGATGTCACCCTACATTGCAGTGACTAAGAGTTCAGGCACAGTGAGAGGAGGAATGTATGCTTTAGAGAAATTCTAGTCATTCACACAATGTGTGTGTCTGCCATCAATGAAAAGGTACTTTTTCCTGGAACCTACTTGGAGTTCTGAGAACTCAAGTGCTCCCTAAGTCTGGACTGTTCTCAGAACAGAGAGGCTTAGTATGGGCATAAAAATGGAGTGCCTTGAGAAGCCAGCTTCCGGTCTAAGTGTCGTTTTTATCTGCGAGCTTTATGAGATGTCATTGACAAATAAAATTGCATATATTTACGGTATACAATGTGATGTTTGTGTACACACTGCAAAATGATTGAATCAAGCTAATTAACATATCCATCACCTTACACGTTTTGTGGTGAAAATGTTTAAAATCTACTCTCTTTTAATTTTCAAGTATACAATACGGCATTATAAATCACAGTCACTAGGCTACACAGATTTCTGGAATTTATGTATCTTTTGTACCCTTTGGCCAACATTTTCCTATTTCCCTTTCCTGACTCCTCACCCAGCACCTGATAATCCAGTTTATGTTTAGACTCTGCTACTAACTGTGCTTCTGGAGAAATCTTTTAACCTCTCCAAGCCTCAGATTCTTCTCCTAAGAAACGGCAACCATACTACCTATGATGACTGATTTTATGTCAACTTGACTGTCCTGTGGTACCAAGCTGTTTGGTGCAGCACTAGTTTAGATGCTGCTGGGAATGTATTTAGTGGATGCAATATACTTTTGCTACGAGTAGCCTGTACATGAAGCAGATTATCCGCCATAATGCAGGTGGGTCTCATCTAACCAGTTGAAGGCCTTATGAGCAGTTTCCTAGGAAGAAGCAATTCAGCCTCAAGACTATAACAGAGAAACCCTGTCTGAGTTACCAGCCAGCTGCCTGCCCTGTCAAATTTGGTCTCAAGACTACAGCATCGACTCTTGCCTGAATTTGCAGTCTGCTAGGGCTTGCACAACAGATTTCAGACTTTCCAGCTCCCACAATCACATGAACCTATTCTTTAAAATAAACATCTCCGTTTTACATCTCCCCGTAAGACTCCTTAAAGGGAGGATGTAAAACGGAGATGTTTATTTTAAAGAATAGGCTCATGATATCTCTGGGTTGTAATGATTAAATGAGAACATGGTGGGACAACTGGATTTCCATATGCAAAAGAATAAATTTGTTTCTTTACCTCATAGCATATACAAAACTTAACTCAAAATGGATCAAGGACCTAAAAATAAGAGCTAAAACTATGAAACCCTTAGAAGAAAACATAAGGGTAAGTCTTCATGAGCCTGGCTTTGGAAAAAGATTCCTAGATACGACCTCAAAAGCAAGAGCAATGAAGGCAAAATTAGATAAACTGGACTTCATCAAAATGAAAAACTTTTTTGCTTCAAAGGACATCTTCAAGAAAGTGAAAGATTAATCCACAGAGTGAGAGAGAATACTTGCTAATTACATATATCATCGGGGACTTCAATCTAGCATATATAAAAAACTCTTACAACTCAATAATAAAATGATAAATAACCTAATTTTTAAAATAAGCAAATCATCTAAATAGACATTTCTGCAAGGAAGATACACAAATGCCCAATAAGCACATGAAAAGATGCCCAATATCATTAGTCATCAGGCAGTGCAGATCAATGCTGTAATGAGATACCCCTTCACACCCACTGGGATGGCTATGATCAAAAAGTTGGATAATAATTGTTTGCAAGTTTGTGGAGAAATCAGAACTCACACATTGCTGGTGGGAGTGCAAAATTATACATTCTCTTTGGAAAACTGGCAGTTCCTCAAAAAGTTAAACATAGAGTTACCATATGACCCAACAATCCCATGCCTAGGCATGTATCCAAGAGAAATGAAAATGTATGTTCACACAAAAACTTATACAGACATTTTTATAGCAGAATTATTCATAATAGCCAAAAGGTGGAAAAAAAACAAATTTGTATCAGTTAATGAATGAATAAACAAAATGTGGCATATGCATAGAACGGAATATTATTCAACCATAAAAAGGAGTGAACTTGAGTCCAGGAGGTCGAGACTGTAGTGAGCCATGGATGAACCTGAAACATGGATGAACCTTGAATACATTTTGCTAAATGAAATAAGCCAGTCACAAAAAATCACATATTATATGATCCTATTCACGTGAAAAATTCCAGAACAGGAAAATCTATAGAAATCAAAAGTAGATGAGTGGTTTCTTAGAGCTGGGAGGCAGGGATGTGGGTGTGGATAGTGAGTAAGAGCTGAAGGTTACAGGGTTTTATTTTGAGGTGATGAAAATGTTCTAATATTATTGATTTTGGTAATGGTCATACATTTCTGTGAATACTAAAAATCATTGAATTACATACTTTAAATGGGTGAATTGTATCTCAAGAAAATCATTAAAGAAAAGATTAAACGAGACAATCTTCATGACAGGGTACAAACAGAAGCGGTAAGTATTTTCCAAAGCCATTCTGCCTTTGTCCCAGGTTTTATGAGTCAAAGCATCTCCTCCAATCCCTCACAGTTAGGCTGTCCTCAGATGCCAGACTCCAGGCTTTTCTTCTCAGAGACAGATCCACCAGTGGGGAAACAGATGCCCCTGTAGACCAAGTCCTCTCTGCAGCAAGGCTCAGGACACACAAGCCCAAGTTTCCAAAGCACAGGACTGTCAGGGCAGCGCCCGGCACAGGGCTTCGTGGATGTGGTGCTCCGCTGAGATACCTACCTCAGCATCCCTGCTCAGCTTCTAGAAAGTGCCTAGGGTGCTGATGAAGGAGGACACTCAGGGAGGAAGATGATTCCTGTGAGTGCCTGCTAGGGACCTCCTTGCCTTAGACCACCCTGATCCCCCGGACCAACATTTCCACTTCCTTGAATCAGTTCCACATCAGACACCTTAGGCAAGAGAGAGAGAAGGCTGCCTCCTGCTGCCTGGCCACGCTTTACACCCCCTGCTCCCTGCATACTCTGCCTTGCCCAGAAGTCGGTCCTCATGCTGAGACCACATCCCTATGAGTGGACCCAGCCTCGCTCCCTGGACTTTAAGCCAGCCCTGGGCCCTGAGCCCTCCCTGTTCTCAGGCCTCCCCGGTGAACCCTGCTTCCCAAACCCTTCAATGTCCTGCTCTCAGATTCCCAAGGCTGTGTTCCACTACCGACTCCCAAGCCCCCTGTGTCATCCCACCTAATGGCCTGGATTCCTGAAGGGCGCCCGGGGTGCTCTGCCTGTTGGGTTCAGGCTTCACCCTTGCATCTGTCAGTGCGGGGTCCATCTCCTCCGTCTCCTCTAGACTAATGCCCTGCAGTTACTGGAGACACAGCCTTGCCACGGCCACAGGGGTCCTAGTCCCTGCTGGAGCCTCTCTCCCCACCCCACCTCCTGCCACAAGTCCGTGCCTGGGAATACGACACAAACAGGAACCAAAGCTCAGGGGATTGTGTGTGGAATCCTCTCTCCCTTTAGCAGGTCCATGTCTCCTCAGCTCTGTGCTCTTGAGCAAGTTCTGTGCTCTGCCTAAGCCCCAGCTTCTTCATCCCCAAAGCAGAAGGAGCAGTGGCTCAGGAGAAAGGGCCTGGGTGGGGAGTGATGAAGGCATCATCCATAAACACGGCACATGCCCTGCAAATTCAGGCAGCAGGGACCCGACTCCGATCCTGGGTCGCTAGCCTTGTGGTCTTACCTTCCTGTTAAACAGTGTCATTCATGCATTCTCTCCAGATGCAAATTGCTTCCTCATTTCTTTGTGCAAATCAAGCCTTCCAAACCACCTAAGTCCCCGCCCTCCTGTGTTCAGTCTCTAGGATATCTCTGGCCGAAATTTACTGTAACTGTCTGAAAACTTGAATTTCTGCCCTCACTGCACAGAAAAGGTGTCGCGCAGGGAGGGGCAGGACAGCCATGTGCTTCCGAGGGGCTTCCATCCTGTAGAGAAGGGACTTCTATCCTTCCACCCAACCACTGTGTGGGTGATGAGCCCCCGGCTGACGGGAACTTGGTCGCTATTCTGAACCCATTACACACCTCAGAACTCGTCCAGGTTCAAAGGCCCTGGGCTCCGCTGCCTGACACACAGCACCCCCTGGAGGCAGCAGTGGGTAATGCACCCTCATGATTCCAGCTCCTGCCTTCCATCAGGCAAGTGATGTCATCTTTGAGGCTGTGAATACTTTCTAATATAGATCATCAACAGCTGGAATAATCTATGTTCTGATACTTCAGTTATCGTTTTCCTCTGATGACACAAAACTGTGAAATGCTCAGTCGAAAAGTAGGAATAAGGTATAAGCACAACCAGCCCTCCTTTCATGCTTAGCGCAATACTTCTCAGCCCCTCAAGTACTTGAAATAATATCAATTCCATACAAACTTTTCCCAGCAAATAGAAAGAGGGAGGAATAGGAAGAGAAAAAATTACTTTCCAATACTTTTATGAGGTAGACGTTACCTTGATACCAAAACCAAAAGAAAAGAAAACTTGAGAGCGATATTCCTTATAACCATGCAAAAGCCCTCAACAGAATACCAGTACATTAAATCCAGGAACATATTCAAAGGCTAATACATCATGAACAAGTGAGATTTAACCCATAAATGAGTGGCTGTTTCGAGATTAGAAAACTAGTCAATATGATTAACTATGTTAACAAACTAAAGAAGAAAAAACATCATGTTAGCAGATGCATCTGACTATATTCAAAACTCATTCATGATTTTTAAAAAATTCTCAAATTACTAGGAATAGAAAAGAATTTTCAGCTGATAAAGAGCATCTACAAAAAAAAAATCTGCGGCTAACTTTATACTTAATGGTAAACTGGATGTTTTCCCCCTAAGATCATGAACAAGGCACTGGAGACCCTCGCAAGGGCAATAAGGCAAGAATAAAAAATAGCATTCTCATGGCGGGTGCGTGTAGTCCCAGCTACTCCGGAGGCTGAGGCAGGAGAATGGCGTGAACCCGGGAGGTGGAGCTTGCAGTGAGCCGAGATCACGCCACTGCACTCCAGCCTGGGCAACAGAGCAAGACTCTGTCTCAAAAAAAAAAAAAAAAAAATAGCATCCATAAGTTGTCAGTCAAGAAATGCAACATGAACACCCCTTTAGAAAACTCCAAGGAATCTTCCAAATGTATACTAGAATAAATGAAGGAGTTTAGCAAGTTGTAAAATATATGATCAAAACATAATGAATAACTGGACATTAAAATTTAAAGAAAAAAGTGCCATTTACAATAGCACCAAAAAAAAAAATACCCCCACAAAATACATGGGTATAAACCTAGCAAAATATTTGCATGATCTATATAGTGAAACCACACAACACTGATAAATAAATCAAAGAAGGCCTAAGTAAGTAAAGAGATATAATATATTCATGGGTTGAAAGACTCCGTATTGTTAAGAGGTAAATTGTATGCAAACTCATCTATACATTCAACTCAATCCCAATCAATAATCTGATCGTAAAGTCAATGATTTGAATCAAAAATGTATATGGATAATCAAAGGAACTAGAATAGCCAAAATAATTTTGATAAACAATAACAAAGTTGGTAGATTCAGATTACATAATTTCAAGACATAAACTGTAGTAAACAAGAGAGTGTGACGTGGGTAGAAAACAGACAAATAGATGAACGCAGTGGAATAGACTGTGTAGAAATAGGCCCACACAAATGCGACCAATTGCTTTTTTATCAAGATGCCAATACACTTCGCTAGAACAAGGAAAGTCTTTTCAACAACTAGCGTGGGGTCAACTGGATATCTACTTAACTGAAAACAGATCATAGACTCACGTGAAACCTAATGCTGTGGAAATTCTAGAGTAAAATACTAAAGGAAAGATTTTGTGGCCTTGAGATCAGCAGATTTCTTAGCTGTGTCACCAAAAGCATGAATCATAAAGGGAAAAAAATGATAAATTTGGATTCATCAAAGAAAAACTTTTAATCTTCAAAAGACACTGTTGACAGCATGAAAAGACGAGGCATGGACTGGAAGAAAATATTTGCAACAAATATATCAGGCAAAAAACTTACATCCAGAACATAAAAATAACTTTTACCTTATCAATAGTAAGACAAACAACTGCCTCCCTTCCCCAACAAATGAGCAAAAGATTTGAACATCGATTTCACCATAGAAGACATACAAGTGGTCAATGAATACATAATAAGATGCTCAACGCCATTAATTGTTAAGCAAATACAAATTAAAATCACAATGAGATGCCACAACATACCTATTTGAATGGCTAAAATTTAAATGCCTCCCCTTACCAATTGTTGCCACTGATGTGGAAGAACTGGCAATCTCTTGCTGCTGGTAGAAATTTAAGTTTTGGAAAACAGTTGAGTCATTTCTTAAAATGTTAAATATACATTCCTATCCTAGGTATTATATTATTCCAGCAAAAAGAAAGACATATATCCACATGAAGACTTGCACTCAAATATCCGTATCAGCTTTCTTTTTTTTTTTTTTTTAAACAGAGTCACGCTCTGTAGTCCAGGCTGGAGTGCAGTAGTGCAATCTTGGCTCACTGCAACCTCTGCCTCCTGGGTTCAAGAAATTCTCCTGCCTCAGCCTCCCAAGTAGCTGGGATTACAAGCATCTGCCACCACGCCTAGCTAATTTTTGTATTTTTAGTAGAGACTGGGTTTCACCTTGTCGGCCAGGCTGGTCTCGAACTCCTGAACTCAGGTGATCTGCCCACCTCAGCCTCCCAAAGTGCTGGGATTACAGCCGTGAGCCACCACACCTGGCTCATATCAGCTTTCTTTGTAATATTCATCACTGGAAGCAACCTGAAGGGCTATCGACAGGTGCATGGATAACAAATTGTGGTCCATCTGTGCAATGGAAGCTACTCAGCAAACAAAATAAATGAACTATTGGTACACTCAGCAACCTGGGTGAATCCCACAATCATTATGCTGGGCAAAAGAAAAGAGATTAAAAAATACACATGGTATCATTTCATTTATAGCAAATTCTAGAAGCTACAAGCTAATCTATAGTGTTGGCAGCAAGTAAATCCATGTTTGTCTGGATATGGGAATGCAGAGGGCGACAGCAATATATGTTGCCCAGGTGGTGGCGAGAGTTTCGGGGGGGTATGCATGTGTCAAAACTGACTAAATGATACACTTCAAATAGGTTCATTATATGTTAATTATACATCAATTAAGTAGTGAAAAAAAGGACGTACTTATTAGGTAATTTAAAAGGTACTGAAAAAAATGCAACAAAGAAAACAAACGTGTGTATGCCCTTTGACTCAGCAAGCCCAGGTTTGGGAATTTATCCACAAACAAAAAAGCACCTTAGGCCCTTAAGAACGTGTTTTCAAAAGCACTTATCACAATATCACTGAAACAATATTGAAGCAAAAACAGAGACAACTTAAAATATGCCTCACAAAGGGAACAGATCAGTAAATCATCGAGAACTACTACAGGATGAGTATCCCTTATCTGAAAGTTTTGGAGAAAGAAGTGTTTTAGATTTCAGATTCTTTCTGGATTTTGGAATATCTGTATGTACATAATGAGATATCTTGGGAGTGGGACCCTAGTTTAAACACAGTATTTATGCCTCATGTATGCCTTATAACGCATAGCCTAAAGGTAACTATATCAATATTTTAAATAATTTTTTGCATGAAACGAAGTTGATGTTAAGTACTTATGTGTGAAATTTTCCACTTGTGGTGTTGTGTCGGTGCTCAAAAAGTTTCAGGTTTTGGAGCATTTCAGATTTCAGATTTTTAGATTAGGGATCCCCAGACTATAGGTAGCCATTAAAAGGATGAATTTAATGAGTATACTTCAACTGGGAAGGATGTTTGTGTTGTAAGTTTAAGTGAGTAAAACAAAATGCAAATTATCGTCTATGCTAATAAAGGGCTGACAATAGGATGGACAAATGGATGGTGTGCCCATAGATGTGTGGATGGATCTCTCCTGTATGTGCACCTCCCTGCGTGTACACAGAGACAGGTGACAATCGCTAGACATTCAAGGCTGATTATTTGTTACTAAAGGAGGCTGGATTTTAAAAGCTTTGGGAAAGGTTTGTTTGCACATTTCTACAGAAATGAGTATGTTTTACTCCTCTGATTTAAGAAAAAAGTTAAATGAAAATACATTAAAATGAATAAAAAGTCAAGGTTCAATTTGCTTTGAAGTGCATCTAAAAATGTGTTCGTTTGCAGGGGACAGGAGGCTTGTAGAGTAGAGGAGGCTAGTGAGGCGGAGCTGAGATGAGAAAGGGGTAATAAAATGTCTGTGGTAGAATCTAGGGAGGCAACCATTAAACCAAGGTGGCTCTAACTCCCTGATTTTCTAGAAGAGCAAATTGAAACCTAACTCAGACTCATTTACTGTAAGCAGCTAATTTAAAGGAAACCGAAGCTTAAGTCCAGCCAATCTCTGACGGCCAACTGGACATCAGTTGCATGGTCTCGAACTTTCCACCAGGATGTTCCAAATCATGCAAGGGCCGAAACGCTAAGCAACCAAAGCATCTGTAATATTTATTCCACTTCCGCCTTCACCTTGTGGAAGCCTCCCCTTGTGCTCCCTTGCAGAGCCCCAAACTACCCCTTGTGGGGAGCTACCGGATTCATGAATCGCTGTCTGCTCAGATAAGTTCTTTAAAATGTGAACATGTCAAAGCATTTCTTTAAATGATAGCATATAGATATTTGCTGTACCACTTGAACATTTCCATTATAAAACATTGAGGGGAAAACTAACATAAAACAATAGACAGACGAGGGCTTTGGCCATTTAAAAGACAACATCTGTGATGCAATAGGCAAGACGCTCCTTCCTGTACTGCCCGGCTCCACATGCTCCCTGACCATCCCTGCAGCAGCCCTGATGTGTCATTGTCCTCCTCTTAACCTGCACTGCAGGTGCTGCAGGGCTGGGCTCTGGAGCCTGGGTCTGGGCATTTCTCCTTAGATATGTAGAGGCCCAAGAAAGGTTTGGAGCCTAAGAAGCCCTAGGACTCCAGGTGTCCAGGGCAGCCCCAGCCTCTTGGAATGACTTTCCCTAATACCACAGGGGTGTTCTAATCCCAGGCAGAGCCAAGCTGCCCCTCACCAACTCCTATGTCCTCAACTTCCTTTCATAACTTCTGGGATGGTAACACCTAATCCTCCAGCAATACTGAGGCTTTTCTCTTTATTCTGTTTTCCCTTTTGAAGAAGCCAAGGCTCGGAGCAGTCGAGTCACCTAATCATGGTCTCATGTCACCTGATCAAGGTCTCATGTTACCTTATCAAGGTCTCACCCACTCACCTATTCAGTTCTCGCCAGTTCAGTTCAGGGTGGCTTCTAAGCTACCCTCCACAGCTCTGCCCACAGGACATTTGTATAAGTGAGGGGGTGCAGGGCCTTCCAGCCCCCTCCAACTCCAAAACTCAGCCTCCAAAATCAAGTGGACTCTCTGAACCCACCCCGGGCCTACAGTTGTCAGGGACTGGATGGGAAGATGTAGAGCTCTCGGCTTTCACTCTGGGGACTTACCCAGAACATATTCTCCTCATGAGCTAAGGAGGCTGGCCCCCCTGGAGTTTGGAGAACTCTGAGGACAGAACTTACTCTTCCACCTGCTTGGGCCTTACCCACAGGAGAAGCACTGCCTCTCTACCATGCCCCATCCAACTCAGGCACCCCAGGGACTTGCAACAGACTGATTTTTTCTCATGTCCCTCTTAAGGCTCCCGGCTAGCCACACAAATCAAATCCCAGTGATAGGTCCAGACATCCTATCCTGAAACTACATCTTAGTAAGACCCCAGGGAATCCTTTCTCTAAAGACAGTCTTACTCCTGTTCTCCCCCAAGCCCTTTCTGGGCCAGAAGCTTTGCCTGGACTCAAGCAATGGCAGACAAGTGCCCTCTGAGGACACAGAAGTGCGTGCTCAGAACTGTGATTCTCCAAGTGGAGGCAGAGGAGAAGGCCCAGCCTTCCCAGCAGGGCTAAGGATATGCAAGGAGTGCATTCATCCCGAGGTGTTGGCAGCATCCCAGCCCCACCCCATTCTCATAGTAAATCAGGCTCACTTCCATTGGCTGCATACAGTGGAGTGATGTGACCATATGTCACTTGAGCATTACACAAATCCTAATGAGCTAAAAATATGTTTGTTTTAGCTAATTGACCTCTTTGGCCTTCATAAAGCAGTTGGTAAACATCCTCAGACAATCATTTCCGAAGAGCAGATTGTGGGTCTCAGCTGTGCAGAGAAAGCCCACGTCCCTGAGACCACCTTCTCCAGCTGCCTGCTGAGGCACACAGGGGCGCCTGCCTGCTGCCCGCTCAGCCAAGGCAGTGTTGCTGGAGCCAGCTTGGGACAGCTCTCCCGACACTCTGCCCTGGCCTTGTGACCACTCTCTGGGCCGTAGTTGTCTGTCTGTTAAGTGAGGAAAGGCCCATCTCCAGAGGCATTCAGCGGCAAAGCAGGGATTCCAGGTTCCGACCCCATAGCAGGACTTCTTGGATTTCTACAGCCAGTCAGTTGCAAGCAGCACCCACACTATTTCTATAAGAAGTGGCAGGAGCTGGGATCTGAAGAGTTCCGCAGTCTACCTTTCCCTGTTTCTTGTGCTTTATGCAGTCAGGAGGAATGATCTGGATTCCATGTGAAGCCTGGGACCACAGAGGCCCAAGACTTCCTGCTTGATTCTCCCTGCAAACTGCGGGCTGTGGGCTGAGCCTTCAAGAAGCAGGAGTCCCCTCTAGCCATTAACTCTCAGAGCTAACCTCATCTGAATGGGAACACTAGTCCTGTGATGTCTGGAAGGTGGGCGCCTCTACACTCCACACCCTATGTGGTGGTCCAGACACATCATTCCTGGCATTAAAAAGCTGTAGGGGGACCCGTCCTATTCCCTGGAGGCATTAAAGGGACATAGAAATAAATCTCAAGATCTGAGGCTAATGCCAGCCTCCGACTCAGCCTCTGCACTGTATGGGCCAATTGTAGCCCCAAGGACTTCTTCTTGCTGCACCCCCTATCTGTCCACACCTAAAATGATGGGCTTCTATTAGTTACAGAACTCTGGCCTGTTTTTTGTTTTTTGTTTTTTGTTTTTTTTTTAGCTATGAAACAGAGGTAATATCTAATACAGAGAACTTACCAGTAATGCTTCCTACTTACTGGGTACTGGGAAGAAGTGCTTTATACATATTTTCTCATTTAATCTACACAATAAGTAATTAAGACATTTCCCTGAGGCCACGGGAAAGACAGTGGCAGAACCAGTTCTCCAAGGAGGACTTGCAAGTTCTTAACTGGACTTTGCAAGGCTCTGGTGGCAACTGTCAGCTTGTAAAGGATGGCGCACAGTGTCTGGCATGTAGCAGGAACTAAAATAATGGCAGTGATTAATGTTGTGATATGCAGACACAACACAGCAAGATAAGATGCAATGTACCTTCTGGGTCAAACCACCCTGGCCACTCCTCCCCGATACCCAGGGTTGACGTGCTTGAATTAGACAGGATTAAAGGCTTACTGGAGCTGGAAGCCTTGCCCCAACTCAGGAGTTTAGCCCCAGACCTTCTGTCCACCAGCTGAGAAGGACAAGGGCGGAAGGCAGCTGCACAGAGCGGGGCCACGGCCTTGCACACAGTCCAGGGAGCCTTGGTGCAGGAGCCAGGCCTCCCCCTGGGTCCCCATGATGAGAGAATGGGTTCTGCTCATGTCCACGCTGCTCTGTGGCCTGGCTGGCCCCACACACCTGTTCCAGCCAAGCCTGGTGCTGGACATGGCCAAGGTCCTCTTGGATAACTACTGCTTCCCGGAGAACCTGCTGGGCATGCAGGAAGCCATCCAGCAGGCCATCAAGAGCCATGAGATTCTGAGCATCTCAGACCCGCAGACCCTGGCCAGTGTGCTGACAGCCGGGGTGCAGAGCTCCCTGAACGACCCTCGCCTGGTCATCTCCTATGAGCCCAGCACCCCCGAGCCTCCCCCACAAGTCCCAGCACTCACCAGCCTTTCAGAAGAGGAACTGCTTGCCTGGCTGCAAAGGGGCCTCCGCCACGAGGTTCTGGAGGGTAATGTGGGCTACCTGCGGGTGGACAGCGTCCCGGGCCAGGAGGTGCTGAGCATGATGGGGGAGTTCCTGGTGGCCCATGTGTGGGGGAATCTCATGGGCACCTCCGCCTTAGTGCTGGATCTCCAGCACTGCACGGGAGGCCAAGTCTCCGGCATTCCCTACATCATCTCCTACCTGCACCCAGGGAACACCATCCTGCACGTGGACACTATCTACAACCGCCCCTCCAACACCACCACGGAGATCTGGACCTTGCCCCAGGTCCTGGGAGAAAGGTACGGTGCCGACAAGGATGTGGTGGTCCTCACCAGCAGCCAGACCAGGGGCGTGGCCGAGGACATTGCGCACATCCTTAAGCAGATGCGCAGGGCCATCGTGGTGGGCGAGCGGACTGGGGGAGGGGCCCTGGACCTCCGGAAGCTGAGGATAGGCGAGTCTGACTTCTTCTTCACGGTGCCCGTGTCCAGGTCCCTGGGGCCACTGGGTGGAGGCAGCCAGACGTGGGAGGGCAGCGGGGTGCTGCCCTGTGTGGGGACGCCGGCAGAGCAGGCCCTGGAGAAAGCCCTGGCCATCCTCACTCTGCGCAGCGCCCTTCCAGGGGTAGTCCACTGCCTCCAGGAGGTCCTGAAGGACTACTACACGCTGGTGGACCGTGTGCCCACCCTGCTGCAGCACCTGGCCGGCATGGACTTCTCCACGGTGGTCTCCGAGGAAGATCTGGTCACCAAGCTCAATGCCGGCCTACAGGCTGCGTCTGAGGATCCCAGGCTCCTGGTGAGAGCCATCAGGCCCAGAGAAACTCCTTCTGGGCCCGCGCCCGACGCTGCAGCCGAAGACCCACCAGGGGTGGCCCCAGAGTTGCCTGAGGACGAGGCTATCCGGCAAGCACTGGTGGACTCTGTGTTCCAGGTGTCAGTGCTGCCGGGCAACGTGGGCTACCTGCGCTTCGATAGTTTTGCTGACGCCTCCGTCCTGGGTGTGTTGGCCCCATATGTCCTGCGCCAGGTGTGGGAGCCGCTACAGGACACGGAGCACCTCATCATGGACCTGCGCCACAACCCTGGAGGGCCATCCTCTGCTGTGCCCCTGCTCCTGTCCTACTTCCAGGGCCCTGAGGCCGGCCCCGTGCACCTCTTCACCACTTACGATCGCCGCACCAACATCACGCAGGAGCACTTCAGCCACATGGAGCTCCCGGGCCCACGCTACAGCACCCAGCGTGGGGTTTATCTGCTCACCAGCCACCGCACCGCCACGGCCGCGGAGGAGTTCGCCTTCCTCATGCAGTCGCTGGGCTGGGCCACGCTGGTAGGTGAGATCACTGCGGGCAACCTGCTGCACACCCGCACGGTGCCGCTGCTGGACACACCCGAAGGCAGCCTCGCGCTCACCGTGCCGGTCCTCACCTTCATCGACAATCACGGCGAGGCCTGGCTGGGTGGTGGAGTGGTGCCAGATGCCATCGTGCTGGCCGAGGAGGCCCTGGACAAAGCCCAGGAAGTGCTGGAGTTCCACCAGAGCCTGGGGGCCTTGGTGGAGGGCACAGGGCACCTGCTGGAGGCCCACTATGCTCGGCCAGAGGTCGTGGGGCAGACGAGTGCCCTGCTGCGGGCCAAGCTGGCCCAGGGCGCCTACCGCACAGCTGTGGACTTGGAGTCTCTGGCCTCTCAGCTCACAGCAGACCTCCAGGAGGTGTCTGGGGACCACCGCCTGCTAGTGTTCCACAGCCCTGGCGAGCTGGTGGTAGAGGAAGCACCCCCACCACCCCCTGCTGTCCCCTCTCCAGAGGAGCTCACCTACCTTATTGAGGCCCTGTTCAAGACAGAGGTGCTGCCCGGCCAGCTGGGCTACCTGCGTTTTGACGCCATGGCTGAACTGGAGACAGTGAAGGCCGTCGGGCCACAGCTGGTGCGGCTGGTATGGCAACAGCTGGTGGACACGGCTGCGCTGGTGATCGACCTGCGCTACAACCCTGGCAGCTACTCCACGGCCATCCCGCTGCTCTGCTCCTACTTCTTTGAGGCAGAGCCCCGCCAGCACCTGTATTCTGTCTTTGACAGGGCCACCTCGAAAGTCACGGAGGTGTGGACCTTGCCCCAGGTCGCGGGCCAGCGCTACGGCTCACACAAGGACCTCTACATCCTGATGAGCCACACCAGTGGCTCTGCGGCAGAGGCCTTTGCACACACCATGCAGGACCTGCAGCGGGCCACGGTCATTGGGGAGCCCACGGCCGGAGGGGCACTCTCTGTGGGCATCTACCAGGTGGGCAGCAGCCCCTTATATGCATCCATGCCCACCCAGATGGCCCTGAGTGCCACCACAGGCAAGGCCTGGGACCTGGCTGGTGTGGAGCCCGACATCACTGTGCCCATGAGCGAAGCCCTTTCCACAGCCCAGGACATAGTGGCTCTGCGTGCCAAGGTGCCCACGGTGCTGCAGACAGCTGGGAAGCTGGTGGCTGATAACTACGCCTCTGCCGAGCTGGGGGCCAAGATGGCCGCCAAACTGAGTGGTCTGCAGAGCCGCTACTCCAGGGTGACCTCAGAAGTGGCCCTGGCCGAGATCCTGGGGGCTGACCTGCAGATGCTCTCCGGAGACCCACACCTGAAGGCAGCCCATATCCCTGAGAATGCCAAGGACCGCATTCCTGGAATTGTGCCCATGCAGGTGAGACCAAAGAAAGACCTGGCTGAGCCCAGTCCCGGGAGTGAGTTGACCCATTGTCCGCACATGCAGGGCTCTGGGCATAGTGCGTGACAATGGCTTTTAGATTTGTTCTCATGTTTAAGTTTTGACCAGTCAAGTCCTTTCCTTTTTCTCAACCTGTTCCATCCACTCTCTGTGACCCTGAGGTTGCTGAACACCTCTGTAGAACATTCATATTAGGTTGGTGCAAAAGTACTTTCAGTGGCAAAACCCGCAATTACTTTTGCACCCACCTCACAGGAAGCCAGTTTGAAAGCCAACCAATACTCACAGGAAGCCAATTCGGAAGCTCCTGGGATAGAAGGCATTTCAGCCTTGGCTGGGTGGAAGGTGAGTGTTGGCAGGGCTTCTCATTGTCAGTGTTGGGGAAGAGGCCAACACCTGGCAGAGGTGGCCATGGGCTTCACCAAGTGCCCCACCGCTGGCCGGGAGCTCCATCTAGGCAGCACTCACACCTGCACGCTGTTCTACCTGTGGTTTGCTGCATCGTCACAATTGGGCAGGGCAGCATTTGTCATGGGATCCCTTGCAAGGAGGGTCTGAGACCAGGGCTTGGGTGCAGACAGTTTGTCTGGGAGGCGGTTGCTGAAGCAGGCGTGAAGGAGGGAGCAGGGAGAGTGAGATGGGAAGCTGACAGGCAGGTGCTTCAAAGCTGTTCTGCTGAAGCCAGGACCCTGACGAGTGTGGGGATGCTCCCCAGCACAGCCCTCTGCAGGCGGGGCCCAGTGGCTCCTGTCCCGCATTGGCCAAGAGTTGCCCTGAGAACATGACTCAGGGTGGGACAGGCTCCCCCTTCTTGGAGAAGGCCCGAGCTGAGGGTGGAAACACAGGGCTGTGCTATAGGACAGCCTGTCGGTGGGGTCGTGTGCAGCTGAAAGCAGAGGGGGCTGAGAGTGCCAAAAGCATCTGCTACAGAATTGTCATCCCCATTTTCTGCAACTGAGGCCCAGAGAGGAGCAGAGGGGAGTGGCCTGAGGCCAGAGAGCTGTGACTGAGGGCAGGGCAGGGCCTGGAGGGCAGTGTCTCTGTCAATGAAGGCTCCTTGCCCGTCAGTCTCACCAAGACCTGCCTCCCTCCAGCAGCCTTAGTGAGGGAGGAGGAGGTGCATCCACTTGGGAGTAGCCTATGCTAGGCTTGCAGAATCCCCAGTTTCCAAATCAACAGCTCCTTCCTTTCCAGTATAGCCAAGGTTCACGATTTGGAGTCAGATGTGGATTCAGATTCTGGCTTCACCACTTACTGACTGTGTGACCTGAGACTAGTTACTTAATCTCTCTGTGCTTCAGTTTTTCCATGAAAAAGATGGGGATCATGTTATCTCCTGTAAGGTGGCTGTGAGGATGATGATAAGCTCTACAAAATGCTTAGGGCAGGGCCAGGCGCCTGGTAAAGGTAACTAACATGTTCCAATCCTGCCCCAGTGGAGCAGCTTAGAGACGTTAGGAAGTATCTGGTGAGGTCGGAAAGGTCAGAGGGGAGACCATTCCTGGGCCTTCTAGCTCAGGACACCAGGGCATGTGGGTGGCAGACAGGAGCATCCTCTGCAAGGAGGCTGCCCATAGATCACACATGTCCCAATGGCATGTCACATCCCAGACATGCCACTGGGAAAGTCCCTGGTGTCTACTAACTCCTTCAGAAATGTTAGTTCCTGTCCCATGCCCTTAATATTTCCCATGCCATAAAGGCGATCCGTGGCGCCTGCTTTCCTGGGCTCTAAAACTGGCTGCTCCTCCTGACACTGAGTAGGACCTCCACCTCTTACAGATCCCTTCCCCTGAAGTCTTTGAAGAGCTGATCAAGTTTTCTTTCCACACTAACGTGCTTGAGGACAACATTGGCTACTTGAGGTTTGACATGTTTGGGGATGGTGAGCTGCTCACCCAGGTCTCCAGGCTGCTGGTGGAGCACATCTGGAAGAAGATCATGCACACGGATGCCATGATCATCGACATGAGGTCAGTGGCCAGGGGTCGGTGCTTCCTAGCCAGGACGCAGGACTGCCGGGGGACAGTCAAAGCTATGGGCCACAGCAGGGAAGAAAAGGAACCCTACAACACAGCAGAGGACCTGAGGGGGCCAGGCCTCCTGCCTGTCAGGGATCCGGCCAGCTAGCCCAGGCGATCTGCTTTCATTGCAGGTGGGACCCAGCACTGGTAGTTTTTGCAAGCTTCCCCAATGATTCCAATGTGCATTCCAGATTGAGAATTACCCCAGATTTGCCTGGTCATAGGATTCAGTGGGGACGAGAGGAAGGAGACGTTAAAAACACTGATTCCTGGGCCCCACTGCCCCCTTACTGACTCAGAAGCTCCAGCGGACAGGCCTGATAATCTCTATTTGACAGGCATCCCAGGTGATTCTGATGGTCAGTGGCATGTGAGACAGCCAGGCCCCCCACCTGGGAGTGCACCTCACGTCATACAAAATCAAC
Source organism: Nomascus leucogenys (assembly GCF_006542625.1). Taxonomy (NCBI): domain Eukaryota; kingdom Metazoa; phylum Chordata; class Mammalia; order Primates; family Hylobatidae; genus Nomascus; species Nomascus leucogenys. The sequence goes on along the minus strand of NC_044398.1, from coordinate 36,837,352 downwards.
TCTTGACAATCTCCTGGTCATATGAATCCTACAGGCAGAATTTGGAAATCACACAGGGAGAATTTAGAAATTAATCACTATTGTTATCAAAAGAATTCTTTGCATCACCAAATGATGGTCAGAAGGATGTCTTCAGCTAGCCACCTCCCCTCTGTTTCTGTAAAAATATGCCTCATATGTCATGAGTTTACATCATGGACCGGGGTAGGAGGCGGATGAGCATCCTCAGGCAGTGGCCAGACCTGGCATCCCATGACTCCAGGGTTCATCAGTGGACGTGCCCCGGCACCCTCCATGGGCAGGCCGCCTTCCTCAGATAGGACCCTTCCACGCTCCCCTGTTGTCTGAAAGAAGTGGCAGGGGGTGGCGGAGCAGAAGCATTCACCCAGCTCCAGTTCTCTAGCCCTCAGCGCTCACTCACATGGTTCTTAGTGGTCACTAGGTGGCTCTCGGTCCTGCACCCGCTGCTTCTCCTCCCTGGGAGATAAAACATCAGCTCTGGCTCCAGTTTTGTGTGTGTTCACAGCCTGAGCTTGGGGCTCCTATGGGCTCTGATCATTTTATTCTTTAGAAGTTCTGTTGAGCACCCGAATGACACTCATGCTAAGTCCCTTTCTTCTGAATATGCCAATTACACTTTTTAAAGAGGAGATGGCCCCAGCCTGCAAGTACACTTTGCTTAAAGACACTTCCACCCCTGAGGTTTGTTGGGAGGTTCAGACACTGACATCACAGGCCCCGAACCCAGCCAGGCCATCCCAGGCCATCAATTGGACGAGGCTCTTTAACACATCACTAGCCCCAGTGGGGAGACAGGGGCCCAACGAGGTCACACAGTGGGACAAGTCTAAATGGCCTGGGAGAAATCCAGGCTCCCCTGCTCCCAATGTGGCTCCACAAGCCTGAATATTTCAATACACTAAGTGCCCTGTTTGCCCTGTTAAGACACCTGAACTAAGACAGCTGGTAGGTGTCATAAGATTGTCACAGAATGCAACTGGGAAAAACAATGTTTCCCAAAATGTGTTCCACTTATAGGCAGATATGGGTGCAGGGGAGCAGTCCATGGTCAATAAATGGGGGAAATTTATCAACCGGTTTCTTACTGCAGGACTTGGCAGGGCCTTTAATATATTAACATGTATTAATTATATAGCAGACGGAAAGGATAACATATTTGACCACTAAGTTTCTTGTTCTCAAGAGACTAGTACCCTTGGAAATACTCTGGAAAATGCCAACCCATGGAATTCTAGTGCAGTCTAGAGGCACTAGACTGAGGCTGCCAAGAATTAGAACCCTCCACAGGACAAAGATCCTGGCCTCCCCGAGGGGCACAGAGGGCCTCACTGTGAGCTCAGCCCCTGAGCAGGTTCTGCTTCCCGTCCTTCAGGTTCAACATCGGTGGCCCCACATCCTCCATTCCCATCCTGTGCTCCTACTTCTTTGATGAAGGCCCTCCAGTTCTGCTGGACAAGATCTACAGCCGGCCTGATGACTCCGTCAGTGAACTCTGGACACACGCCCAGGTTGTAGGTATGTGGAGAAGCTTTCCCCTTTCTGCTGTCATTCTAGAAGCTTCTGGGAAATCAGGGAAAGACAGCTTGGGTGTAGGGAAAAGTCATAGTAACCGGAATGTAAGGCCCTGTCCTAGTCCAGGCACTAGATGTGCATGATCTGGAATCCCTGAAAAGCATGTATCACTATGCCAGTTTTCTACAGGAAAAAAAGGGGGGATTGACTAGGTCAAATATCTTTTCTAGGGTCATGCAGCTAATAAGTGAAACCCAAAATGTGAATATTAGTTTGTCTAATACCAAAATTTCCCCCAGGCTTAGCACCATAATCACCAGCCTGCAGCACAAATGCAGAATTTGAAGGATTCTCCCCGCCCCTCACCAACCCCAGTGGGCATTTCCAGTGCTCACTGTACTTGAGCTCTCAGTCACAGTGCCACAAACTTGCCTGGAAAGGTCATGATGCTGATCGCGCTTCTGTTCCCTGCCCTGGGCCCAGAGCAGTGGCTACAGGAGCAAAGGCAGGCCCTGAGCTTTACAGAACCATGACTCTCAAAGCCCCATTCCAGGGTGGATGGCCTCCATCTATCTTCCCTGCCCAGTGTGTAAGACCAAGGAACTTGTGCTCCTATCCAACAAGAAAGGACTGGAGAGACTGATGGGGGTGTGCTTGTGACCAGAGAAACACCCCACCATTTTCATGTCCACGCTTCTGTAATTCACAGGCATTTTGCTGTAGCTTCTAGGACATACATTCCATAGTATTACAAAGTGTAAATACAAATCAGAACCAGGTGAATTCTAAGTTCAAATAGATGTTCAAGACTGGAAGTTAAAGATAGACTCAGTTCCACAGAAAGTGAGGTCCCAGAACCACGAGGTCCAATATGGGAGCCACAAGCCACCTGTGGCCACCGAGCATTTGAAATGTGGCTCTTCCAAGCTGAGATGTGCTGGAGGTGTAACGTGCATACCAGATTTTGAAGACATTATGAAAAAAAAAAAGAAAATACCTCATTAATAATTTTATTTGATTACATTTTGAAATGAATGTATCTTGGATACATTGGCTTAAACAAAACATGATTAAAATTAACACCATGGGTTTCTTTTTGCTTGCTTAACATGGCTACTAGGGAACCTAAAATGACATCTATGGCCAGCATTCTGGCTCACATTGCATTCCTGTTGGACAGTGCTGTCCTGGAGGGTTGTTCTTATGACATCACAAATTGGGCTTTTTTGAGTCCAAACTGAAAAGGAAGTCAGTTCAGTTTAGGTGTTCTCATTATTCATGAAGAGAGAGGACGCCCCTTTCTCAGAAGAGTCAAGCCTTTCCTATCACTTGGCATAAAAAGGCCTCGTTGGGAGTTGTCAAGCACTGAAATCATCGTGATTGGGCATGCATTCTTGTCCCCATTTTACGGATGCAGAAATGAAGGCTCAGAGAAGTCAAGTGGCTCACAAGTGGACACGAGGACACAGACCTAAACCCCGGGGCTTCCTCCATCACGGCAGGCCCAGGCAGGATAGAGAAGACAGGTGCTCCAGGGTCCTGACATGACCCCCATCCTGAAGGGCCTTCTGTCTTTCAGGTGAACGCTATGGCTCCAAGAAGAGCGTGGTCATTCTGACCAGCAGTGTGACGGCCGGCACCGCGGAGGAGTTCACCTACATCATGAAGAGGCTGGGCCGGGCCCTGGTCATCGGGGAGGTGACCAGCGGGGGCTGCCAGCCACCACAGACCTACCACGTGGATGACACCAACCTCTACCTCACTATCCCCACAGCCCGTTCTGTGGGGGCCTCGGATGGCAGCTCCTGGGAAGGGGTGGGAGTGACACCCCATGTGGTTGTCCCTGCAGAAGAGGCTCTCGCCAGGGCCAAGGAGATGCTCCAGCACAACCAGCTGAGGGTGAAGCGGAGCCCAGGCCTGCAGGACCACCCGTAGGGAAGGGCCCTGTAGGCAGAGCCCCAGGGCAGACAGAAACTCTGGGACACACACCAAGGGCACTCCTGCAGATGGCCCGGCCTGAGGTTCCCAGGGGCAGCAAAGGGGCCTGCTGAGCTCTGGTTAGGTTACAGCTGGAGGTGTGTGTACACACACACACACACACACGCATATACACTTATATATGTGTATGTATATATATGTATATATATATGGCTTTCCAGTAACAACCTAAATTTTAACAAAGGTTCCTTCTAGGTGGTAGAACTTGGGGTGGTATTTTTACCTTTATTCCTCATACTTTGCTCTTTTTCTTAAATACTCATTAATGTGCATATATCATTATTTTCAGATGCAGCCATCATTATTCCAAACTACAAAATAAAGAAGATAAAATAAATTATATAACCGAGCCATTAATCGCAATTTAGTGATCACTAGTGGTTGTTAAATCTCTTTTTTCATGAGTTCTCCATCCACATTATTTAGCTCTTCTGGATCTGCCCTGCTGGCCTCTATGAACAGCTGATTTTGTTTAAGATGTGGCACAAGATGCTGTGGGGTCAGCAGGTGGCAAAGATCCCACGGATCTTAAATAGGGAAAGGGCTGGTGCGGCCCTTCTGCTGGTGATGTACATATGCTGGCTGTATCTCTTCTGAGCCACATGCCAGCTGCATAGCTGGCCACTCTCATCTTCTACCCAGGAGCCAGCTGAGACACAGACAAACTCCACAGCTCACCCGAGGTCACACATCCAGCACGGTGGACCTGTGTCCTTTGGGCCACCCAGCATTTGCAGCACCTTTGGATGATCAGAGAATCACTGCCCATAGGAATCAGCCAGAAACAGTGATGTCAGCCCCGCCTGGGTGGGAAACCAGCCCAGCCACTTCCCCAGCTGAGTGGTTCTGGGCAATTTGTTTCACCTCTCTGGGCCTCAGTTTCTTCATCTGTTCAATGGGAGAAATAATACTACACTTGGAGTTGTGAGAATGAAGTGAGTTAATCTAGTGCCCAGCCAATGTTAGCTGTCGTAATTTCTCCACTACAAAGCAGAACACCCCGGAAGCCCCACTTTTCCAGCCCTTCTGGCAGTAGGGCATGGGCATGTGGTCCTGCCTTGGTCAACCAGAAGCTCCTGTGCAAGATGTTTAATCTGGAGCAAGTGGCCAGGGAGCCTGGGCAGTGGCCACCTGCCAGAAGCCTAGTGTACAGGGACAACACAGCCATGCCTTGTGCTTAGCAGGGACAGCAGCAGCACCCTCAAGAGGTGCTTCCCAGACTTCCTGGTGTGACTTTGGCTGTGGTCCTGGTGGAGTGACCCATTGTCCCAACCCACTGCTCAGCCAGGTCCCCCAGCCTGCCCATCTAGGACTGGGCACCATCCGGGCTCCTTCATGAAATCGCTGTCTGCTTCCATCCACCAAAGACTTCATTTTTCTATATTGAACAGCACAGTCTGGTGCAGCTGGTTAAAGGGTAGGTGAGATCTGAACCCATAGCTGTACAGTTCCAAAGATCCTTCTGTTTCCAGCACATCATGAAGAGACCCTGGGCCTGATCTGGAAAGGGGGTTTGAGATAGAGAGGAGCGAAAGTCCTCTGCGTAGCAAAGTACAGGCTCAGCCTTCCTAAATGCAAGCTTTTTTGCATTGTTACCTGCTTGCAGGCACAAGACTGGAGAAAAAGGAAATGGAAAACAAAATCCCATCAGGTCTCTTTTCTGGTGGGACACCCAGATGGCCGACAGCTGCCTAGAAGTTCAGATGAGCCCTGGGCCCCTTCAACTCTCTATGCCCTGGTCTAAGCTCATGGCCTGCACCCTGCCCAACCCTACTTACCTCCAGCTCACATCTTGCACACAGCCACACCTCCTTCCAGACACTCAGACTCCCTCCTCTCTGTCCCCCCACCTCTCACCCAGTGTCCACCAATGATCAGGACCCAAGATAAGTTAATACCTGAGTTAATGTCACTCTGCTCTGCACCCAGCCTGCCATCTTCTTTCACTTGTCTTGGGGTTCCAGCTTTGTGCCTAAATCCCTGACAGCCTCCTGCCCCATCTCTGTGGCCTGACCTGCAGCTAGGGGTTCATCTTCACTGGAAGGGCACTGTTAGGTGATGCAGACACTTCCGGAAGGTCATATTTATCTGTCCCTCTTGCAGATGTGGTGGAGAGGTAAGTCACCCAGGACCAAGCAGGGGTTCATTTGACTGGCATCCAGGGGTGCTGGAGTGCCCCCAGGAGTCAGCTCAGCCCTGTTGTGACAGCATGTATAATAAATGGATTATAAAGGCCCTGGCAGGGACTCAAAGCTGGCTCTCTGGGGCAAGACAGGCCTAGGAGCTTCCCTATTGTTCACCATCAAAGCCCAGGCCACACTCTGGGCAGCCAAGCCAGAGTCACTAGGTAGAGAAAGGAACTCAGGGTATACTGGGCCCATCTCTCCCTGCCTTTCTTTCCCCTCCAGGGCAGATCCCGAGGATGCCAGGCCAGCCACAGGGCAAGTGGTGGAAACAGAGCTGTCTCAGACCTGGTCCCTGGCGCCAGAGAAGACTTGGGGGACCGGATGTTAGCAGCAGTGGCAGGGCATGGGCACAGTCCACTCATGGGCATCTTTGCAGTCTGACGAGGAACTGACAGCACAGAGCTGGGAGGCGTGGTGGGGGTGGTGACTCTGAGTACTGGGGGCTCATTTCCAGATGCTCTCAGTCAGCAACAAGCCATGCCTCTGCCAGCCTCTGTAAGAAGAGGAAGGAAAAGGTGATCTTCACCTCCAAGTCCTTGCTGGAGACGTGGTGACCCCCATCCAGGGAAGGAGGGACCAGGGACTATTGCAGTGATATGCTTCATCCATAGGGAATGCAAAAGGGCCACATGGGGACTCTTGCGGGCCTCCTGCTTTCAGGTTAGGCTGAAGCAATGAGGGAGGAGCTTCCTCTTCCTGTGTCCCTGTGTCTGCTCCGCACAGGCCCACACAGTAGAAGGCCCTGACTGTGCACCAGAGGGCCCTGGTTACCCACACAGCTGTGATGCGGTGAAACGATGTGACTCAGAAAGAAAAGCAACACAGCCGGTTCACACTCCAGGCCAGGAAACCCACCTCCAAGGTCCCTGCCTGGGGGCACCCACCTCCCATCTCCTGGTTACTATGGGATTTAGCTGCCACCTGGCCTAGGTACCCTCTCTGCTTTGCTGACCAGGGCGGCCAGCACTAAAAATAGCCTCCTAATCCAAGCAGCTTAGAATAGCAATGGGATCAGACGACAGTGGCTTCCTCCGTCTTGCCCCAGGAAAACACGAGATGGCAAGATGAATGGAAAGAAAACGTTAGAGAACCCCTCCCATTCTCCCTGCAGGCAGTGCCTCCCCAACCCCTTCAAAACCGGTTTCTGGGTCGGGTGTGGTAGCTCAGGCCTTTAATCCCAGCACTTTGGGAGGCCGAGGCGGGCAGATCACCTGAGGTCAGGAGTTCAAGACCAGCCTGGCCAACATGGTGAAATCCCGTCTCTACAAAAATACAAAAATTAGCTGGTCGTGATGGCAGGTGCCTGTAATTCCAGCTACTTGGAAGGCTGAGGCAAGAGACTCACTTGAACCTGGGAGGCTGAGGTTGCAGTGAGCCGAGATCGAGCACTCTGGCCTAGGCAACAGAGCAAGACTCCATCTCCAAAAACAGAACAAACAAACAAACAAACAAACAAAACGGTTTCTGAAACTTCTTCTCTCTTAGGAAGTGCCACAACCTAACACGTGTTGGAGAACGGCTTATTTTTCAAATAAAAGGTTTATTCTATGAGGTTCTGATCTTGCTATGCCATCTGTAGACCTACCACATGACTTCTAAAAACACAACAAAATTAGGCAAATGACAAGCGTGTGTGATTCCCTCTGAAGGGAAGTGGCCTTCAGGAAGGCCTGCTGCCTCCAGATGGCGCCATCACTTTCCAAGGGAATGAGGAGTGCAAGCCTGGCCTGGGGGCTACTCTGGCGACTTTCACCCCTGATAAGGGCTCTTTCTCTGTGCTCACAGGAACAGGGTGGTACGGCTGAGGTTAGAAGCGCCAGGCCCAGCACCGGCGTGTTCCAAAGCTGGGAGCATAACAGAGTAAGGGGTCACTGGCTGGTGGCGACCCTGCACCGTCACCACCACTGACATGCTTCCATGAATCCGTGCCACTTTGGCCACCCATCAGTGTTTGCAAAACTATTGAGTCAGTTGACAATGAATTTCATATAAAGACCTGAACTCTGGCCTTTCTCAAGGCCTGCATCCAGCCTGGCTGTGCAGTCTTCACCTAGGCATTGAGCTCCCTACCATTGCCACTTACAGGCAGCTCTATCCACTCATTAGCCTGCTTCAATAGACGTTTGAGCTTAGGATCCCTGGCCTAGAGATGCAGGAACTGGCAAGAAGTTGAATTCCAGGAGCCCATCTTTGTAGTGGTTTTACTTCTCTCCCAGGTAAAAACAAAAAGAAAACTTGGCCTCTGTTAAAATTGAGAACCAAAATGAATCTGAATTCAGAATGTCTCAGTTTAGCCTTATTAGCATATTTTGAGGACTTTTATAAATCTGAATTGAATGGCTGCTGCTGGGAGATAATTTATTAAGATAGAATTTGCCATGTTTCCAGCTACTGTAGATATTTTCCCTCCTCTGTTCCACGAGGTCAGTCAAGACTTTCTGCTCATCGACTCAGTGTCTTCGTGTCACATGCCTACCAACAGCTTTGCCAGAAAGCCACCAAGGCCCTAGATCCTAGGAGAATGGAGGATAGAGGCAAAGCTGGCCAGAACAGCAAAGGGACACCCTGGGGCACCAAGTGACAGGGTACAATCTTAAGGTGGGGCATTGAGGAGCTTTTGTAAGCTTGAAAGACAGGTTAGGAATTCAATAGTGACAGGGTGAATATCTTACCAGGACCACAGGACGGGGTGCTAAGCTGATTCAATTAGACATAGAGAATTTAAGGAATGCAGTAATTCTTACCCAGGATTGTAAAACTAATACCTGCTGATGTGATATATTGTGGCAACATCTCATGCCAACTCTTAACTGGCGTATAGAAGGTGACTGCCTAGTCCATTTGGGCTGCTATAACAAAATACCATAAACCGGGTGACTTATTAACAACAGAAATTTATCACTGACAGTTCTAGAGGCTGGGAAGTCCCAGATCAAGGTGCCAGCAGCTTTGGCGTTTGATGCCATCTTCCTAGTTGGGAGATGGCAACTTTCAGCTGCATTCTCACATGGTGGAAGCAGGGAACTAGGTCTCTGAGGTTTATTTTTATTTTTATTTTTTAGAAACAGGGTCTCACTGTGTTGCCCAGGCTGGAATGCAGTAGCACAATCATAGCTCACTGCAGCCTTAAACTCCTGAGTTCAAGTAACTCCCCTGCCCACCCCACCCATCTCGGCCTCCTGAGTAGCTGGGACTATAGGCACACACAGCACCATATACAGCTAATTCTTGTATTTTTTGTAGAGAGGGGTGTCTCACTATGTTGCCCAGGCTAGTCTCAAACTCCTGTCCTTGAGCGATCTTTCCACCTCAGCCCCGCAAAGTTCTGGGATTACAGGCATGAGCCACTGTGGCCAGCCACTGGGGTTTCTTTCTTTTTTTTTTTCCCGAGACAGAGTCTTTCTCTGTCGCCCAGGCTGGAGTGCAGTGGTGCAATCTTGGCTCACTGCAACCTCCACTTCCTGGGTTCAAGCAATTCTCCTGCCTCAGCCTCCTGAATAGCTAGAATTACAGGTGCCCACCACCACACCCAGCTAATTTTGTGTATGTGTGTGTGTGTGTGTGTGTGTGTGTGTGTGTATTTTTACTAGAGATGGCATTTCACCATATTGGCCAGCCTGGTCGCAAACTCCTGACCTCATAATCTGCCCCCTTGGCCCCCCAAAGTGCTGGGATTACAGACATGAGCCACTGCGCCCAGGCTCTTTTGTAAGGGCACTAATTCCAACCTCCCAAAAGCCCCACCTCCTAATACCATTACCTCAGGGGTTAGGTTTTAAATAAGTTTTGGGAGACACAAACATTCAGACCATGGAAGTGGTAGAGAGAGCTTGGGCAAAACCATGATTTAACATGTCTACTCTTCAGGAGATACAGGAGGGCAGAAATGGAGAAGGGCTAAGAGAGGATTTGACTCCCAAAGAGACTCTGGGAACCCAGCCTGGTGATAATTAGGGACCGCAGTATTAACAAGCTGTAAACCCATCACTTCCACAAATCACTTTTGAGTTTGTCCATTTAAATGGCTGGCTGTGAGCAATTTGGATCTACATCCATTTTTACCAAAATTAACTCCAACTTAAAAATCAGAGTTGGAGAAGATAGTGTGTTGTTTTTTATAACTTCGAATTTTCCTAAATGCCTATCCTGCTTGGGAATGGTGTAACTGGTTGAGGTTAGTAATAATTACAGGTGAGGCTGTTCTAGTCACGTGCAGTGTAAACTGTCGCTTGGCCTAGCTGAGGTTCCGCATGGATTGTGGATGGGGCAAGGTCCAGCCCTCTCAGTGGTTCTAACCTTGACCTCACCACCACTTGTCCTGCAACACTGAGCACATCAGCTCATGTCTGTGGACCTCAAAGTCCAATGTTGTACAGGGAGGGGGTGGTCTAGAAATCTAAAATCCCTTCAGTTCTAAGTGTCTATCATGTCTTGGCACATGTCTGCCTTTCAAAGAGATTTCACAGAAATTGCAAACCAATCACTTAAGCCAGAGAAGGACAATTGCGCACAGCACTTGATAGATCCTAAAACCCTCCCGAGAAGCTGATTTGAGATGTGGCAAGTGCCAGGCCAGGACCAGGCTTCTCACTCATTCGTTCATTCATTCGACAAATGTTTGTTGAACACCTACTATGTGCCTACATTTCTGTAGATGCCAGCAATGCTGCAGGTAAAAAAAAACCACCAAAAATCCCTCACAGAGCTTACATTCTAGTGATAGGAGACACGGTGAGCAAGATAAATCAGTGAAAGACTTAGTATGCAAGATAGTGACAGTGCTGGAGAGAAGGGTGATAGGAAAGTGTGTGTGTTTACAAGCAGCAGGTGTGAGTTGAAATTTGAGACAGGGAGCCTACACCTGCTGCTGTCCCAGTTCCTGAACCATCCACAATGCCACCTGACCACACTGGGCTGGGCAGACAAGTGGCAGGCTAAAAAGGACACGAGCTCAATCTGGGGTCCTGGAGTCTTATTCTTGCACTGATGCTCCTGAGCCCATGGTCTTAGGAAAGTCCTTGACCTCTTGGAGTTTAATGTCATCTGCAGTAGAGTGGGAATTATTAATAACAATCTGCCTCCCGGCTACTGCGTGTCAAATGCATAGTGTGGGGCCTCATGCCGAGACCTTGAGTTGCCCTTTCCTGCCTCACCTGAGACAGCACACGGGGAGGCTCCCGTAGCTTCGGCTGCCTTCTGTGCTCAGCCTCTCCATGTGTAAATGGTACCCCCACACAGCACCTAAAGGGGCTGGCAAGGCTGAGCTTTCCTTGTCTTGTCTTAGCAAGCAAGGGACCTCCCAGTGTCCCTGTGGGAATGATGATGCCTTATTGGCACCTGCAGGGAGCACCCTTCCCTCTTCTAGATGTGAAAGACAATGAGCTCAGGGGGTTCAGACTCCCTTCTCCAGGCCACGCTTCCCACTGCAGCTGGAGAGCACCCCCAAAGTGCCTCTCTGAGCCAAGCCCTCAGTCCCCTCGGTCCAAATCGCTCTCCCGTGAGGCCCTACTACCCCTGCCCCTCCATCTCCTCCTCACACCCTGACACAATTGCAGACTCTGGACTGGTCTTTCTCCTCAGCCACTGCTCCCCTGCCTGCACCACCAAATCACCAGCACATACTTGTCTTTGAGGCTCAGCTCAAAGTGCCCAGGGATGCTGAATAAATGAATGGAAATGGACCCACTCACTCAATCCCTTGCCAGGCCAGGGAGACAGTGTAGGTGAAGGAAGCTCAGTACACATGGAAACTTCCAGCTGCATGGCAGCCTCCTGCAACCCTCCACAGCCAAAGGAAGATTGCACACATATTCAGACCCAGCTTCTCACAAAGAAATTATTTCTACAATATTTATTATGCACCAACAATATGGCATGCCCTGTTCTGGGCACCAGGGATGCACAGTAAACAAACCAACCTCTATTCCCAAGGAGGTGACAGTGTGGACGCAGCAAATCAACAAGACGACAAACAGAAAGATAGTTGCAGATGGTGAGACATGCTGTGAAGGAAGCAACAGGGTGATGCGGCTGAGAGAGACAGAGGCTGCAGGGCTGCTTTATGGGGAATCTGGGAGACCTCTCTAAGGAGCTGACCTGTGAGAAGAAGCCCTGTGGAACCACAGCAGGAGCAGCAGCATGAAGAGCTAGAAAGAAAATGCTGAATGAAGCCCAGGCTTGAGAAACGGCACGAGAGCTGCAGTCAGAACACGGGAGCAGACAGCAGAACAGCAGCGAGGTGGTATAGCGGGGTCCCCTCTGCCCACCGCCACCTGTGGGCCTCATAAGGGCAAGCTCAGCCCATGAAGGTAGCAGGTATAGCTTCAGGGAAGTGTCAGAAACACTGGAAGTGTTATAGCGTCATCTGCAATTGACTCATTGTAGAAATGGAAAGGAAACAGCTCTTGCCTCCCAGGGCTATTGTAGGACTCACTGTAAAATCTGTATTCTTCCAGTGCTTATGCTATTGCCTGGCACAGAGGGAGAGCGAAATGAGTGCTTAAAATTAACACGAGGCAGGGACTTGCTCATGAAGCAGCTGGCAGGTCTTGCTGGGGTTAGGCCTGTAAGTGTGAAGGGCAGCCACAGGGTTGGAGGCATCATCTGAGTTACACTTTCAGAAGAGTATCTGGTTGTGTGTGTGTGGACAATGGATGGGTGCATGGTGAGAGGCAGGAATGGAGGGAGCGAGGACATCAGAGCAGCCAGGTGGGAGTGCTGCTGCATGGAAGGGTGGACAGAGGAGAGCAAGAGAAGAGGTGCAGTCTGGGGGGCTGGCTGAGATCCCTACCTGCTCACCCTGGCTTATTCCCAGCCACAAGCCTGAGCTCTGTGCCGGGGACTCATTGGAGGGCTGGAAACCGCATATCAAAAGAACAATATCTGACAGTGAGGTGGAAACTAGTGCAAAAACGACACTGGCTTGAAAATTCCCCACAAAGGGCTTTCACGCAGACTGACCTGTGCAATGTCAAAGAGTATGGCCTGGGCTCCACACATCCTTAGGAACAAGGGCTGATGCGGGTACCTACAACAGCTACTGACCGAAACGCAGTAGATAATGAATGGTACCTAGAATGCTCCCCAGCCTCACGATGTGGAAGCCTAGTTTTTGCACATGTCCTATTCTTGGAAGGTAAAAGGGCATGTGTGTAGGTGGTGGGGAGGGGGTTCTATTTCCCCTATTCATATGCTCACAGTGTGAAGAACTATGGACCAGGTGTTGGCTGGAATTACCTGTCCCAATTCCTCACCCTCCTGTGGAGGGGATGGATGCTCACTCCCTTGTCATAGCTTCACCAAGGGCAGCCTACACTTTTCCACTCCTCAATATTGGGCCTGGTCCTGCCACTTGTATGGGCTGAGAGGACAGTGGCAATGTGACCCAATCAGAGGCTTGCGGTGTGCTTGTTAGACTCACCCTCTTGTATTCTTGGCATAACCGCGAGAGAAGCATGCTCGCTCTGGGTAGTTCACCAGCCGAGGAAGAAAATGAACATGACTTGATCAAATCTGAGACTTGCTGCCAAGCCCAGCCAAGCTCAGCTTAACCTGAGCCAACCCACAGACTCATGACTTAGACAGATGCTTTCACTTATCTGCCATGGAGATCTTGTTAATAACAATAGCTAACTAGTACAGACGTCATCACAAACCTTGTTGACTCAGTGCTCGGGGTCTGCAGGCAGAATGCTGGCCACTTTCCATACACCTTTCATGTGATCTGAACGCCAACCTAAGACACAGTGTTATCATCTCCATTTCACAGATGAGAAAATGGGGACTCAGCAGGTTAAAGCTCTTTGTCCAGGGTCACAGCTAGTATGTGAAAGAGCCCAGATTCGAATCCAGGCTCGTGTGCCTCCAAAGCCCACGATGTGTGCCAGGAGTTTTCCCTGCTCTCTGTGCCTGTTAGGGCCTCTACCCTGGATTTGCAAAGCCCATCACTTTATTTCAGGACTTCATTTCCTTCAAAACACATCATGCAGGTGTGGCTTTTTCAAATTATGCCTGAGCTGTTTATCCATGAATGCCAAAAGCGGCAGCTCTGCAAAGGACCATGACAGCCCCCTCAAGGCAGGCCCAGGGAGCCCCCCTCTGCCAAAGGCTGGCTGCCGCACCTGGCAGGTCATTCTGCGGCCACCTGCTAGCTGTGAGAAGTCATGTGCCGGGAGAGGTGGTGGCGCTCCCGGAAGTGCTCCTGGCACACAGGGCAGGCGAGGGCCTCTTCTCTCCGCTTCTGAGAATGTGGGTCAGGCCCCGTATGCTCCTTTTTGTGGTGGGATCGCATATGAAAGACCAGGTCGGATGTTAGGCGAAAGGACAGGTTGCACTTTGCACACCAGTTCTGGGTGGACAAGCCCAGGGAGGTGAGGGTGGGTGGCAGGAGGGCCCACGAAGTGGTGGAGGATGATGAGGGTGGGGGCACCTGGGCCCGGGTGTGCTCCAGCCACAGTGTAGGGGCACCCAGGAAAGTGCTACAGAGTGGAGCATTCTGTGGCAATGCTTGCAAGTTCCAGAAATCACCAACCAAAAGCTTGGGAGTTGAAAGTCGACCCCAACAAGCGAGGTCTGCGGTGTTGAGGAGTCCAGACAGCTCCCCCAGGGCGTCTGCAGATTCCCCTGCAGGGAAGACTGAGGTTGGCTCAGGCCTCTCTGCTGGTCGCTTGGTTGGTTTGCTAAAGGCGCTTCTCTGCTCACCTCGTGCTCCGCTGGGCCACACAGAGAAGACTCTGCTGCCAGCTGGGTCTCTGGGGATGTCCTGGGTCAGCTGTGGGGCACCAGGCTGGCCTGTGGGATCATCGTGCTCCCTCTCCTGGGCCTGAGCATCCACCTGCCGGTCCTTCATCCTCGGCAGCTCCGTGAAGGCGCTCTGCCTCTGCTCTCCAAGTGCCTTCGGGGGCAGCGGCTTGCCAGGTCGGGGCTTGCCTGGGGCTGCCAACAGTGCCAGCTCCGCACTGTCCACATCCCGGCCCACCCTGCCCACAGCAGCCTCAGGGCCCAGGCGGTTCGTCTTCTCGAGCAGCACTGGCTTGCAGCCCCGGCCCAGCTCAGGTTCGCTAAGTTGCCATCTGTTTTCAGCCGATGGGCTCAACGGGGCTCCCTTCCCAGCTGCCATGGTGATCACCAGGGGTGGGGCCACAGGATAAGCAAGGTAGCCACTCTGGCAGCCATCAGTCTTTGGGGGTTTGGGGTTCTGGAGGGCTTGGCCCAGCAAGGAGCCATGAGATATGGAAGCTCCCTGTGACACTGGGCTGGACACACTCGGCCACAGGGCCCTGCAGAGAGAGGAAGTGACAGGCAGTGAGATGGGCATTCATCACTCAGGCACAGTGCATCATGAGCTGGTATCAGACAGGACCCTGACGCTCAGGCCTCCTCCGCTGTCTGTGGGATGGGTGTGCTGACTGCACCACCTCTCAGGAGACAAGGAGCATGGATGGCACTGTCCTCCAGGGCCCACCTCCCTGAGGCAGAGTAGGGACTGAGGTCTCTACTGAAAATGCCCATGGGCAGCAGCCTCTACAGCTCAGTAGAGAGAAACGCAGGGTTCCCCTGTCAGAAGTGGTTCCTGGGGATTAACAAGGCATGAAATGGAGAGTCTGGAGGGGAAGGGAAAGAGCCTGCTCTGGGGGCTGCGTTAGGGCTTTGGGGGCCCTTCAGAAGTTTCTGGGTCATCTGTCAACAAGTAGACTCCATCATGAGGAAGCCACACACCCTCAGCCCCTGCTCCATGCTCGAGCTCACTCTGGCCCTGGCTGAGTGCTGAGGGCACAGGGAGGCTGCAGCATCAGGGTCGCAGTGTTGGAGGACCATGGACTTCATGGTCTTTGCTCCTCACGCAGCCCTCTCTGTCCCAGCCCTAATGTCAACCCATTGCTCCTCGGGCTACCAGACCTGCCTCCCGGCCTGGTGGCCCCTTTGTCCACATCACATTCCCTGTCAGCTTCTACATGGTCTCCAATTTTCTCAGAGCCATGCTTCTTGTGAGAGTCATGTGTCCCCACCCTTCCCCCAACTCCCAAGTACACATGGACAGCTTCATTCCCATCGTACCTGTGAACTCATTCCAAAATGCACCTCAGGCACAGCCTCCCCTTGAGGCTTCCCCAGTGCTGTCAGACACAGACAACACGCCCTCTTCCGTGCCATCACTGTCCTGGGCACCAAAAGCCTGCATGCACCACGTGCAACATTATATTTACTTGTTTGTGGTCTGCTAGAGGCAAACTCTAAGAACCCAAATATGTCAATTCACCTTCACATCTGCAGTACTTAATCATGCCTGCAACAGGACAGGAGCTCAGGAAGCCTTTGCTGAATCAATGAATGAATGAATGACAGGACAGCAACTGTCAGAAAGAAGTCAACTTTCTCCTCCCAAAGAGTGTGGCCTATGACCTGCTCCTCCACAGAGAGGAGAATGTGAGCCCACCATATTCCCATAGGACCAAGGGAGGAGACACCCGCATGGTGAGAAGGGTGAGGAACCGACTGCAGCCTGCCTCTGAGCTTCTCCACCTCCTGCTCCTTCCCTGTGCTCCTTGCCGGGCACTTGGCCCCTGCCCAGTCCACAGCTCAGGAGCAGGTGGGGAAACCACTAGCTGTGGCAGAAGGGCATGCTTTGCTTTCCAACTCTGATGTAAGATCAGACTATGAAGCCCCACCAAGGGCGTCCAATCTATTCCCATTTCCTCATCTCCCCTTGGTTCCAACCCCAGTGAGAACCCACCCAGCTTTTCCTTAGGGAAATAGCCCAGCAGCCTGTATTCTCAGAGCTCTCTGAGAATACAGCTGATTGGCCTGTGGGTGCCAAGAGTCACCTTAAGGGTGGAGGTCACACAAGGGCCTGGAACTCTGAAAGTACTCTCCCTCAGGCGCTGGACTAACAACAGTCTGACCATGGCTGGAAGAGGCAGGCTGAGGGGTCAGATCCGCCTAACAGGAGACGGAAATGAAGTATGGTTTATAGTGGTGAAAGCAACAAGCAAGTAAATGCATAACTCCAGAAACATGGTGAACTAAGCAGGATGCATATGCAAGACGAAGCCCTGTGCAGCCTCGGACAGTGATGCTCGCTATGCTTATGAACGAATGCTGAGGAGGCAAAGGGACAAAAAGATTATAGATTTGGTGTAACCTATTCTATGCACACACACACACAAAATGCATACACCAAAGGAAAAACCCCAGGAGGAAACACAGAAAATGACCACCAGGTCATTTGTTCATTGATTCCCTCTTCCGTTCATTCCGCAAGCATTCACTGAGAGCATCCAGCATGCGGGCCCTGCGTGAGGTGCGCTAGTGACAGTGGTGATGAGGCAGTCCTGAGTTCAGCTGTACAGAACACAGGGACCTGCACATGTGCCAGTGTTGCAAACAGGCAATGGTGGCATCTAAACTGAGCTCTGAGGACCCAGAAGGGGCTGCCCAGGGTTCACAAGAAGCTTGCATGGGGCCTGTGGTGTGGAGAACCTGAGCGCTCTCTGGGGAACTGAGCCTAACACAGTTCTGCAGTGGGAGAGTGCCCGGGGAGGGGCAGGATCCAGAAGACAAAATAAAATGGACCTGACTGTTTTTAGAAATAAATGATTCATTTTTTAAGTGTGGCTATAAAGACTATGCAATAGTATGGGAAAAAAAGCTTATAATACAATGTTAGTGTCAGATATAAATATGTTGTAAAACAAAACAGGAGAAAAGCCTATCTACCAAATAAACAAAAACATGAAAGAAAACATACCAAAGCAATAGATATGTGAAAAATAATTTTTACTATGTACATACACCATATAACATATAGTATACATAGTATGTGTACATAATATACCATATAATACGCTATATATGAAATGTGCTATATCCTATGATGATGCTGGTATCATGGAATTTGGGGGAGTTTTTTCTCAACTTTCCAATATTTTCAAACTACTCTAGTCTTATTTTAGCATTTTGTTTTGTTCTGCAGTCAATTGTTTTAAAGGCGGCAGTGCCCTTTTCTGCCTGGTTGGGGTCAGAATTCTGTAAGGGATTCTCACAGCCCAGTGGAGCTGAAGCCTCTGTGACTTCAGAGATGCTACTTTCCTAACTGCTTCAGGAAATAATTCTGAGGTGAATTCCTCCCGCTGTCTACTCTCCTTTGGAAAAGAGGAGTCCTAGCCCCCATGCTGGAGTGCTCTGGCTGGAGTCTCCTGGGAGTGGAGGGGCCTGCCCAGTGGGTGGGCTATTTCTCATGGGGGCTTCACAGTCTGTTTCACACTGCCTAGAGAGACCTCTCCTCTGCCAAGCCTGGAGCTGAGCATTCCCTGGGCCACAGGAACAAAAGGAGAGCTTTGGAAGAAGGGTGAAATGCCTGGGCACTCGGGTCAGATCAGATCAGCTTTTAGGCAAAGTGCATTTCATTTTCTGTTCATTCATTCACTCAGTAAACATGCACAAAGCACCTACTATGTGCCAGGCTCCAGTCTACATAAGACTGGTGACTCTCAACACTGACTGAATTCTAAGTAGTTGGAAATGGCTGGAGAGTAGGGTGAGTGTGCAGTGTGGCCCGCAGTGTGGCCTGGAGAATGCATGTGGAATTCAGAGCAGGAAGGTCCCCTATGGAGGCCCAGAGAAAACTTCAGGGCTGTATGCAGTCCTGAAACAGCAGCCCTGGCCCTGCCCATGCTTGAATGCGGGAAGAGAACCTGAAATGTGGGGACAAAGAGCAACTGGCCGAGAATAGAGCCACCAGTGATGCTCAGGGGAGGGACACCCTCCTGTCAGCCCTCCCCACACACCCCTTCCATGCACCAGCCTGTCTCCAGTAACATGTGGCAAGGTCTTTGCTGGAAGCTCAAGCCTCCTCTGCTTTCTAAGCATGGAGAAGACAGAGACCAGTGTGAAGCACAGGTCAAGAAAAAAAATAAAGAGAAGGAGAAAACAGAGAAAATGCATGAAGATTCCTAGCTCTAAACCTTCTTCCACCTCCATCATTGCCCCAAATTCCTCCAGGGCTCTCTGTCATGAAAATTTCAGAAAGTGCATGAGAAAACTTTGCAAATGAAGTCAGGGGTCACAGGCAGGGGAAAGTACTGGTCTCAAACTAGGCCAGATAAAGAAAAATATCAAGGACATCAGGACAGCACCGACCTCGCCCACAGGACGTCTGCCGCAGTGAGCTGCCACGCGCCTGGCCTAAGTGAGAGGTGGACAAACTCCCCTAGCAGCCATCATGTGGGAGTTCAACCTCATGTGTGTCCAGGGCTCTTGATGGGTGATGGAGGGATGGGCAGAGGCTGCTTCATCCCCCCTGGAATCAGGCACCTCCTGCCAGGTGTTTACACAGATGTGAGGAAGGAAGGAGGCCACACCTATGGCAGACTAAGCTCTGTGGTTTACTCTGCCTTGGCGTGTCATGGGGCTACTGACCCCCATCACACTAGATTTTTCCAACCCCAGCAAGCACGCAGAACTCAGCCACCCACACAGAGTCTCAAAAATAAAGGCTCTAGTGCTTGGCAAGTAAGAAATTAGGTCCATGCATGTGGCAAAAGTTAGACACGGTGAGCTTTGCTGGTTTTTCCCTCTGTTTTCCTTCCTCGGCAACATTCTTAAAAGAAAAATCAAAATAGTAATTACAACAAAAATGTCCTTGTTATCCTTCAGAGAGCACAACACTGTATTTTCTTTACTCTAATGACTATTGCATCTACTTCCAAGCTTCAGACTATTAATAATACACAGGAACACCAAGAAGCAAAATAAAACAGAAAGGCACAAAAAGTAGAATGGGAAAGACGTGGGTTCGAATCTCACCTCCACGCATTTATTATGGAGATTCAGTTGTGTAATGCAACTTCTCTGAATACTGGGCAATCGTGAAATGAGTGGGAAAATAATGCATTTAAATAGGAAAATAATATCCAGAAGGAGGCTCCCACCTCGCCTGGCCCATGTCAGTGCCTCAGGAACGTTCATTTATTTCTTGGTGGTCAAGGGACAGGAACAAAATGTAAGGCATGGAGAAGTAAACAAAAGAATCAATGACTGTACAGAGCCATGCTGCTGGGACACGGGACACCTTCTCCAAGCCCATGATGGAGAGAGGCAAAGTCTTCCATAGACGGAACATCACTCTCCTAACTAAAATACTTGCATTCTCAAAGATACAAAATGTGCCACTTTCTTAACTGAATAAACGCAGGCAGCGTGGCGAGGAAGGACGGCCCAGCAGGCCTTGCCCAGTGTACCCTGAGAGAACACCAAACATTCCGCTCTTAGGTGCTCCACCCACCTACACTGTTTTATTCCCATGTCTTCACCAGATGTTGAAACGTGCTTCCAAATCAAACCCAGACGTAAGACAAACCAAAATAACAAGGAAAACTTGCTGGTTAAGACTGAGAAACAGCGTGGGGTGGGCAAAAGTTAAGACGCTTGGGTATGAGTCTCAACTTCAGTGTTTCTAGACGGCCTTGGGCAGGTCCTTGTCCTTCAAAGATCTTGCTCAGCTGCAAAATGAGGAGGCTGGACCAGGTGGCCTCTATGGTCCTAAATACCATAAGGCGCCGAGTGACATCTTTATGTGGCATTATGATGCATCTCTTGTGATCAGTCTGGTTTTTTAGACATTATTTTGACAAGCTAAAGGGCAAAAAATGCAGATCTAATAATCAACTGTGCCACAGTGTGATACTTCTGTCAGCCATAGCCATACCCAGACTAAGTTGCTCTTCTAACATTCATGAATATTCAAACACAAACAGGACTGTGGACTCCTTCTAAAAGAGGCAGATTAACAGGTCCCAGGAGCAGATCCCTGGTTACCTTGACACTCCACAGTGATTTCTCACATCCCTTAGGTTCCAGCAATCAGGGCTTCCTACCTGCAGACAGCAGCCTCCACCCGGGTAGTTTAAACAGAAAGGAACTTATTAAAGGCTATCATGCAGCTCATTAAATCTCTGTGAGAGCCAGAGACCAAGCTTGGGTGCTCTCCAAGGGTCAGGATAGCCAGAAAAAAAGCCTAGCCCTGGCACTGTCTAGTAGAAACTCTGCTGGTACCAGCACCCATCACAAGGGACCAAACTCCTACAAACTCCACCACAGCCACCCCACAAGACCAGATGTCCCTGCCACTGTGACTGACAGATATCACCTGCCTGCCAAAGACTTCAGCTCATGGGACTCGACTGCACATCCAGGGCTGGGTGATGTACCTGGCTGCTTGTGGGGATCTATGTCAAAGGCCTGCACCCTGGCTGCAAAGGAAACACGGATTTAGCATCCCAACCTCTGCAGTGCAGGAAAGCCAAGTGAGATGGGGTTAGAAGCGGTTGTTGACTGAACCAATGACAGTATCTGTTACTGTGGCACTTAATAAAGCTCACCCCCTGAGGAAACTGAGCGGACACAGCCATGCAACTCTGTCTGAAGGTTTTCCTCTCTGCCTGCAACTTGATTTTCTTGGCATGCAGCCAGTGGTGTGCTGGAGCCAGCTCACAGCAGCTTGTGAGATGATCAGAAATGTTTCCAGTTAGCTGTTTTAACTCAGACATTATTCAAAACTAAACTATACAAACTTACAGTCAAAGAAATTGTATTAAAAACACAGGCAGTACATACTCAGAACCCATCACTTCCTAGTCATTCTACTACACGTTCCCATCGCCTACGCTGTGGATACTGCTGCACCTGCCAGTGCGGGGGCTCGCCGTGGTCCACTCCTCACGCCATGTCCGGGGATATCGTGAGCGGCCAGGAATCAGGAAATCAGCCAGAATGGGATTATTTATGGAAATGCTATAAATCAAGGCTTGATTTCTTGTTTTGTTCATTGTCTGGACTTAAGAAAGTAATGGGAAAAAATTGTCAATAATGCAGATTAAACTGAAATTGTTGTCTTGTCGATAGCTGTTGTATTTTGAATAGCCCACAAAAAGCTAAGGGACTATTCTTCTAGTATTCCAAAACTATTATGTGATTTAGGAAATAAGTTATTTAGATCACTGACAAACAAGTGAAGTTCTGACATATGTTCATTGTTCCACTTTCATATTACACTTCACTGTAAATGAAAATATCACCCAAAATCCATGTTGGAGCTACATGCTGAGAACCAGCTGTTAAACACTTACCACACACCACAGCGTGTACCCCACACACTTTCTAATTCTGGGCACCAGAATAATCAGAGAGACCTTACCGGAAGAGGCAGGAGGCCTCCAAAGGGCAGAAAGATACAAAGAAAAGAGAGGGCAGAGAGAACGGCACACGCGAATGCCAGGCAGTGACAAGAGTGGGTCAGACGTAAATCAAGAGTGTTTGTGAGGACTGTTTATGGGTAAGATCACATGGTCTAGCCACAGGGACCCACACCACATCTCTCAGGGGAGACAGTCATTCTTTTATTCTGTGATAACAGGATGAATAGCATGGAAGTATTGCTCCACATGCAGTGAGAGAGAAAAACACCTCTTCGTAACAGGGCCTGGGATGGAGACAAGCCCACTTGAGTGGTTTGGGAGAAATGCTTCAAGATCAGGGATGGACCATGGACTGCCTGGGATGCCTGAGGAATGTCCCACTGACGAGGTGATATTATCTCTGGGTGTTGATGGATGAATGCGAGTTCACCAATCAGGGATGGTAAGATGGCACAGGCAAAGTCCTAGTGGAAAAGAAGGGCTGGGTATATTTCATTCGTGAGGAAAAGGCTGAGGAGCAGGAATTCGGTGAGACAGAGAGGATCCCTGTAAATGACCACTTTTCATTCACACTAAGCCAGGTCAGACCCAATTGTGAAATTCAACCCTGTCAAGGGAGGTATGGGAGAATAAGGAGAGAGAGTTAGAGTGGGAGCCAGGAATTTGCCCAGCTCTTTGCTCCAAAGAGCTCTGGGCTCCTTGACATCCATTTGCACTCATATCCTCCATGAAGGGTGTACTCCCACTGTTCGAAGTCAGAGAACTCCCCACCCCATCCTCCTTCTCCCCCAGCCCTAGCACAAATGGAGGGGCTGAGGCAGTCACACTATGCCCAGCCTTCCAGACCACCAGATCCAGCAGAATGGGGGCTCAAGCCTGAGGGTCCTCACTGGTTCCCAGTGCAGACACCTACAGAGGAGCCTGTGGCCAAACTCACACTCAGAGACATGAAATTATAGAGGTCCTCCAGGGGAAATTATAACCCAGTGCTATTTCTCTCCAGAGCTTGCAGCTCTACCCTTGTATGCAGACTTGAGGTGACCCTCAAGAAGCAGCCCGGAAAGCAAAACAACTGGGCTGCATCTGCGAGCTGCTCACACCAAGACACCGTCAGGGCTGCCGCACTGACTCGGGGTGCAGAGACTACCTTCAGCAGCCTGCCTGGCCAGAGTCAGTGTTGCCCCTACCACCCACTGGACCGTTGGTCCCTGGGGAGAGACAGCCTGTGCCTGGCCTATCTCTGCAGCCCCCACAGGGCATCTCAGGAAGAGTGGGGTGGACTGCAGGGTCCTCCTTTGCCCCAGGTTTTTATACCAGCTGACAGGAAAGGAGGAATATGCAACCTCTATGACAAGAGCAGTCAGATGGCTTGGTTCTGTTTTATGGTACTCAGCATCCTTCCTAACCAAACCCAGTTTCAGTTTGAGAAGCTGCTTATGTGTGTCTGGTACTGGAACTCTGAATAGCTCAATCCTGGTCTTTTTTGAGCTTATTTCTCCAGTTCTTCCTCTGACACTGTGATCTACCTGCCACCATAACCTTCTAATTAATTCCTTCTTGACAAAGTTGGCCAGAGTCCATCGCTGTGGTTTGCATCCTGATTGCTATGGATGTGACAACTCACCTCAGCTCGGAGCGCTATGCCTCCAGGACTCTGTCATGGAACAATAACAATCACACACAGACACACACACAGACACACACACACACACACACACGGCTGCCACCTAGAGGCGCCGGCAATATCACACACACACACACACACACACACACACACACACACACACACGGCGGCTACCTGGAGGCGCCGGCTCAGCCCTGCCCCTGCATCTGTCAGCATCTAGCAGCAGCTGCCACATTCACAGAGCCCACAGGGTTTCCGCCTGCCAGCTCTGACTTAATTCGACTGCATTTGCACCCTGGTTGAGGGCAGTTTTCCTTCCTTGCTGGTTGCCATACTCATTTTTTCTCCTGACCCTCAGGAGTGCCAGGCCACTTCAGGTACCTGGGAACCGGGCTCTGCAGGCATAGGGGCACAGAAGGACAAACGTTGGAGCAATGCACATGCAGGCTTGGCAGGATGGGTCTGGCTGTGCCTGGCCCCCACCCCCACACTAGGGGGCAGCCACCTCACCACCTGGCCCTGCCCCTAGAGAGAGCAAGTGTAACCTCATCTCCACTCGCCAGAAGTGCTCACTCTTGGTTCTCCCCACACATGAATCCACTCGCTTCTCTGCTCCCCTGGCAGAGCTTCGCGAATGGTCTGCCTGTGCCAAACTGGACCTCCATGGATGGACCAGCTTTCAGCCTCACCCTGGAAGTGCCCATGGTGTGGAAGGGAAGACATGCACTGACCACATGTAAAGGTGGCACCCATGGGGAGGTGGCATCAGCCTTGCTGGGATGCCTTCATCCCTATCCGCTCTCACCAGCCCCACCCTCAAGTTCTCGAAACTAGAACTCAAGGTCTTCAAGTGCCCCCTCCACTGGTGAGAGGTACTGGCAGAGCCAGACTCCACTCAGCATTCCAGAATTTTCATCCTTAGAAAATATTTATCCCAGGGCTCAGGGAGAATCTAGGAGTGGATGAGAGCCTCCATGGCTTGCTATGCATAAATATAGCCTGGGCCAAATAAGCTTCTTCCTCTCCCTGCTTCCCGCCCAGCCATGAAAGGATGTACCTGCATCCAGCCACTTCCTGCAGGAGCTCTCAAGGAGATGAGACAGAGAGGCCAACCCTCTCATGGAGTGAAAGCATGGGATAAATCAGAGAGAAAGCAAGAAAAGTGAACGTAAAACCTCAGCGTGCCCTTTTGTCACAAGCTTTTGACTAGCTCCTGCGGAATATCGCCACCCCGCCTTGCCCTGCAGACCACCCTGTGTGACTTCTGGAAGTCCAGGTCCTTTGCCGCATGAAGAGGATGCAAACCACGTGGTGCAGCAGGCTCCGCAGCACTCCTGATGCCCTTTTTGAGTGGATTCCTCAGAGGGGGTGCCTGATGTCAGAGAAGAATGTCGGCCAGTGTCTCCCAAAGAGGCAGAGGCTCCTCCCATCACTCCTCCCTGTGATCCTGAGCAAAGCACTCAACCTTTCTGAGCCTCAGGTTTCCATCTGTAAAATGGGCTCAGGCTAAGCTGTCTCTCCAGAGAAACCCAGACCTACTCATGTATGACTAATTGGATGAAGCCAGTTCTCCTTAACAGCAGGATGGAACATTTGCTTTCAGGATGCTTCAGGGTATCAGAATAGAAGTCACCATTTATCGGCTACGTAAGTGTCTACATGACAAACAATAGTATTAACAAATGAAATAAGGCAACTTGTTCATTTCATTTTCATAAAAACCATATGAGGGAAGCTATGTGTCTCAATTCAGATGCACTTATCTCCAATCTGCCAAATGCCATCCTGATAAACTCAGGGCAGCATCTCAGCTTTCAGAGACCATTGTGGATCCAGACACTGCCAACTGCTGAATTAAATATCCCACCCAGCTTCACACTACATCAATGTTAACATCCAGATCTTAATAAGGAGCAGGAGGATGGAGAAAATGAGGAGATGAAACTAGGAACTAGCTGGGGACCTTTCATCCCACCTGGGACCACAGAGGGTCACCGCTGTGGCATGCATCAGCACTGCATGGAGTAAGGTCAGTGATGCCAGGGCACAGGATGTCCTCCAGAACCCCGACAGAACAAGGGCCACACCAAAGACCTGCAAGGTGGAAAATGACGTGAGTCTGGCATGACTTGTCCCCAGAGAGCCCCCACCAGCTCCTCATGCACATCTCTCCTTTGCCCACAGACTCACAGCCTTCTTAGTCTAGGATCTTTCCCAGGGCCAACATCAGATTTGAGTCTCTTCCACCTGCAGGCTTCATCTCCAACATCTCTCAGACAGCACCTCAGATGGGGGAATCTCATTCCAGGTCATGCTATACCCTGGCCAGGGCATTCTCTGGGTCAGAGTTCTGAGCACACACACTGCAGCCCAGCGCTACCTGGCCCCTGCTTTCCTCCAGGGACCTGCCTGCGCCCTTTGCAACTGCAGATCCTCCTCTGTCCAGACCGCTGTGGGCACAGTGGAGCTGTGCCTTCCTCCCCTTCACAGACACCAGCTGCCCTAGATGGCGATGGATCTATGAAGCTCTTGTTCTCCTTGCTCCGAACATGATATGAAAAGATGCTTTGTGGTCGTCAGCTCTCCTCAGTAGGTTCAGTTCACACCCGGGCTCTCACCCCCTGACACTCTTTACTGGCCCTCGTCACTCTGTCATTGTGAGTGTCCTGGGAAGGGCTCCTCTTGTCCTCCTTGGCTCTTGTCCCTCTGACCTCAGCAATCTTTCTGAGCCGCACAGATGTCTCTCATTGCCACCCCATGTCTTTCCTACTTGAAACAAAACAGATTTAATTCCAGGACTCACCCACCACTTTCAGAGCCCTCAGATCACGTGAATCATAGAAATCAAGTGATGATCTTTGAAACTTTCTGAAACTGAGCTCCCCAAGTCTACAAGGGATCTAACCATGCCTGGCCTTCCCCACCAACAAAGGGCACATCTCCCCAAGGCTTCCAACCACCCTGGGCCATCAACCAGGGTCCCCTATTGCCCAACTCAGCAGGTGCTGCATCCTGGGAAATGAAGCCTCACCCACCCCACAGTGTTAGGAGCTTGTGGTTCTCGGTTTATCACCCATCCTCTGGGCCCTGACTGCACACTGATCATTCACTCATCTGGGAACCACTGGCCACATTCTCCCACATTATCACCTTAACCAGGCTGTCTCGGGTAACCTTCGAGCCTTCCATCCACATAGATTTTAAGTGCACGGGCTCCAGGGTCAGAGGCCAGCTCTGCTCTATCCAACCTGTGACCTTGGGCAAGGCGTGGGTCCTTTCCAGGCCTGTTTTCTGATCTATAAAGAGGGTCACCTTGGTGTTTTCTTCACTGGGTTGTTGGAAAGATTAGAAGGATTAATATAGAGAAAGTGCTAAGGAACCTGGCTCAGTAAACATTAGGGGTATCACTTCTTACCGCACTGAGTGCAAAGGGACAGAGTCCACCCCATGGCAGCCTTCCCATTACTCCTGAGCTCTCAGGGACCAGTGCACAACAGTGTTTAATGAATGACCAAACAGCCTGGGCATTTTTCTCCTTCCCGCTCCACCTACAGAAGAAATAACTCTTGGCAAACAGCTGGATAACCTCTTTTCCTGGGATGTCTGAAGTCACTCCCTAACCCAAGCCAACTGGCCAGCCTCAAGCTGTTCTGAGCTGCAGGTCAGGCACCAGATCTTATTCAGAGACACCATGTACCCCCACCGCTCCCCCCAACAGTGCTTTGCTGCATCTGCCTTTCTTTTCAGCTAAAACATGCAAGAGCAGAAAATACCTCCTGTCTTCTAATCCTTTGGTATCCCTAGTCTCTGCAGAGGCTTCCCAGACCCTTTTGGAAGATTCCAGAGGACAATCATCTATAGGCCTTTTCTGCATTTGGATTGTGAGGTCCTGGGGTCTCCTAAGAAAGGAAATACACCTGTTTCCAGGAATCCTCCTGGCTCTGGCACACTGAGGAAATTCAACACTGAAGGTGATCCAGGCTTTCCCAGAGGCTGGCTGGTGGCACTGGGGAGATGAGCAATTCCTGGTCAGCCCCTACCAGCTCTGTGGCCAGCTATGCCTGGACCCCTCTAGCAGCAATGCCTGCTGCATTCCAGGAAAGCCAAGTGCAGGAGACTGCGGACACAGCCAGTACCCATGGAAGCAGGGAGAGTGGCCCTAGTACAAAATAACTTGGCCACGTGGACCCTCATAGGGGTGGATGTGATCTCACTACCCACTCAGATGCCTGAGACTGTGCAGAAGCAGGGCCAGTGAAAGCAGAGGAAAGATCCAGTGCTTCAATGGGGCCCTGCTGTGCAGATCGAGAGTCTGCCATGGATATGACTGAGGATGGCCAGGACATAGAACAGGGAGCAGTGTTCTGCCAAACAATGCCAATAGGCAATGGCTGGTGCTGTGTGGAGTGATATTTTAGACGTTATATGTGCCAGGGCTGCAGCAACATGGAAGTCACATAATGAGACTGAATTAGCCCTGGTCACTCAGGCTCCAGGGCACTATTTGTGTTCCAAATCCACCTTGCCACCACCTGCCGGACCTCAGACAAACACTCTGGGCCTCCGTCTCTTCATAAGTAAAACAAGAATGGTGATCTTCACTTCAGGCACTCACGGACAAGACTCAACAGGGCTCTGTGCACACCAGATAGCAAGAGCACAAGGAACAGCAGCTCTTTTCCTAATACAACTAGAGAATAAAGGTGGAGCCTGAGAGGGTGGTCTCAATTCTACTGGCAGCCTTCAGGTAAAAAGTCCATGATTTTACCTCAACTACTCCTTCTGACCTTCCCAGGTTCCAACAAGAGCATCATCTAAGGATAAAAAGACAATGATGTTGTTACAGAGGCACAGACCACTAATGAGGAAAAATAAGTTTAAAAATATTTAAATTTGTCTTTTTTTTTTAAATAATTGGTGTGATTATATGTTTCAAACAAAAGTTGCCACCTCTTGGATGTCTGAAAAGAAATCTGCCTTGGCCGGGCGCAGTGGCTCACGCTTGTAATCCCAGCGCTTTGGGAGGCCGAGGCGGGCGGATCACGAGGTCAGGAGATCAAGACCACGGTGAAACCCTGTCTCTACTAAAAAATACAAAAAATTAGCCGGGCGTGGTGGCAGGCGCTTGTAGTCCCAGCTACTTGGAGAGGCTGAGGCAGGAGAATGGCGTGAACCCGGGAGGTGGAGCTTGCAGTGAGCCGAGATCGTGCCACTGCACTCCAGCCTAGGGGACAGAGCGAGACTCTGTCTCAAAAAAAAAAAAAAAAAAAAAAGAAAGAAATCTGCCAAGCAAAGCAGACATGATGATTCTAAATCATTTGCAAAGTCTTTTACCCCTCCCCCCCAGAATCCTCATATGTTGGGGATCAGGGATTAGACATAAAGGCAATTTAACTTTTTAAACCAGAAAAAAGCCTCACAAATCACAGTTCCATGCACATACCTATGAATTTGTCCAGAATATCTAGCATATGCAAATTCTTTCACCGAACACACTGCAATGTGCCTTCATCATACTTAATTTCTGTTTAATTCTGTGTGATTTATCTATGGCCAAATTTCCATTTCTGTATCAATCAAAAGTAAATTAGTTGAATTTTCATTAAAGGTCATAATAAACTACAATATCATGTTAACTTATTTCCAAGAAGTGAAAGCTTCAAGCTTTATTGGTAATTAAGATCTTTACAAACAAACAAGGGCTCTTTAATAACTTAGTGCATATATGTTATGTATTTGTGTATGTTTGAACATATAAATATGTATGTGTCATAAAAATCATTAAAAACTAAACCACATATCTCTGATAAGATTACATTTTAACCAAGAAACAAAAAAATTGCCTCGATATAGTTCTATTTTATCCTTCAAAAAGAATGAGGCTTGATTTTCTAGAGTTCATCCCTTATGCATCTACGACAATCTTTGATACTAACAGGAAATATTTTCCCCTTGGCCCTCCTATCTAATGTACATAAAATAATTACTTTCAAATGCCATAATTACTGCCATAAAATGTCTAATGTCTCCCTCAGGAGTAATTAAGTAATTTCATTTCTGTACATCAGTGGCATTGGCAACTACATATTTTAGAAATTTACTGTTAATTTCTTATTTCCAGGCTCCCTCAAATGTTTCAGGTGCAAAGCTCTGGCCTCCCACTCTCTTCCTGCAACCCTGCTCTGAATCCTGTCCCCTCCCTCCCCTGCACCTGGCATTGCATAGCCTGCCCAGAAGGCAGGTGTGGGTGGGAACATCCCCTAAATGCTTCTGCAAGGCTTAGCTTCCTGCTGTGCTGTCTGTGTCTATTAGTAAAGGCAAAATGTCAAGGAAAGGATTCAATCAACCCCTTGTCTCTAAAACCAGGTATGTTATTTCAGCTTATTCTAAAAACTCATTATAATGTGATCATTTGGTATTGTTTTGTTTCCTAGGAAAGGCAGTGAACAGGTTACATGTCCAGATCTTTGGATATAATCTGTTGGAGAAAGGATCTGGGGCTGATGCATAGTTCTTACCCTACTGCCCAGCGCAAGCCCGGGCTGAGAACAACAGAGCAATACAGGATAAACCCCGGGAGAGACAGAGGGAGGGATGAAAAGTACTGCAGCCTGAAAGTCACCCTGGGAGAAAAAAAAAATCATAGGCAGAATTCTTGAGTGCTGAAAAAACAGGGGGGAGAGGGGGAAGGTAGGGGAGAAGAATAAACAAAGAGAGGAAAAGAGAGAGGGAGAGAGAGAGACTGACACAGAAGTAAATGAAAACAGGAAGACAATAAAGAAGAGACAGAGGAGAAAAAGTGAGAGAAGAGAAGGGGAACAGAAACGGGGATGGGACTCGGAGACGACGTGGGAGAGAGCTAGAGGAAGCTGGCGACACTGGGAAGGAAAGGACCCCACAGTCAAAGGCAGGACTCAACAACCCTGTCCTGGGGAAAGGCTGATGTGGAAGTGAGATGGACCCCGCCGCCCGCGCCCGTTCGCGGCTCTGTCCCTGCAGACAGGAGGGCGCGCCTCACCTGAGCTCTCTGGAGACGTGGAGCAAGAGGTGCACAGCCTCCTCCTGGCCAAGAGCACAGCGCGTGGCTCTGAACTTCGCGCTGGAGCCCTGAGGGCGGCCAGGGCCCGCCCCCAAGCCGCTCCCGCCTTTGGGGCGTGGCCTCGGCGTCGCCCACCCCCAGGGAAGCTCCAGCCTTCGGGGCGGGGCTTGCGGGTGGGCGGCCCCAGCAGGGGAGGGCGCCTCTGGCCGAAGAACCCGCAACCCCGGGAGAAAACCCCCTTCTGACCCCCTTCTGACCTTCCGACTTTCTGACCTTCCCCGGCTCAGCTCCGCGGAGACGCCCCCAGCTGGCTTGGTCAGGGCCGGGCGCCATCGCCTGCGGGAGGGCGAGGGCGTCCTTTGGAGGCGGTGCCTGCTCTCGCCGACGCCCTCTGGTCCTGGGCGCCCGACTTCTCGCTCCTGGGCCCACGGGGCCTCGGCGATGCGGGCGAGGGCTGCGCGCGGTGCCTGCGGCTCCAGTCTGCGCCGAGGACCCCCACCGCCTCCTGGCCCTCTTTCCCCCCTCAGCCTGGCGGCCCCTCGATCCGCACCTCCTCCCGCCGGAATCGCCCAGTTCCCCCCGGGAGCGCCCGCCGCCTCTGCTCCCCAGACCTCAGCTGTGACCACGCAACGCTCTGCCAGGAAGGCGAGCTCCGCGACTCGGGCCATGGTGGAAAATGACAGTTCAAGTGCGTTAAAATTAAGAATTTATACTTTGATTAAAAAACAACAAACGGAGTGAAAAAGCAAGCCACACACTGAAAGAAGATACTTGCAGCAATTGATAAAGGATTAATATCCAGGATATATACTTTTAATGAATTAGTGTGAAAGAGAGGAACACCCAAAGCAAAGAGTGGACACAGACATGAATAGGCACTTCAAAGAGGAACCATTAACGACCAAAATCATGTGAACGGACGAAGTCTCTAGGGTAATTAGAAAATGCAAATTAAGACCACAAGGAGATGTTTAATCATTAGGCATAAATGGTAAAATATGATAATAACAACTGTCATGGAAGGCATGAAGCAAGGGAACCGTAATATGCTGGGGAGAAGTACACCCAATGTCATTGATTATAAAAGACCACTAATTTAAGATATTCTGTTATACTAAATACAACTCCAAAAGAGGGGAAACAAACTGACAACCAACCAACTCAAATGCTTTTCATCACTTGCAATTTTTAAGTTATATAAAGAAAGATCTATTTTAGGCTGTATTAATCCATTCTCACACTGCTATAAAGAACTGCCTGAGACTGGGTAATTTATAAAGGAAAGAGGTTTAATTGACTCACAGTTCAGTGTGGCTGTGGAGGCCTCGGGAGACTTACAATCATGGTGGAAGGGGAAGCAAAATAGGTCCTTCTTCACAGGGTGGCAGGAAGGAGAAGAATGAGAGAAGTGCAGAATGAAGGGGGTAAAAGCCCCTCACAAACCCATTAGATTGCCTGAGAACTCACTCACTATCATGAGAACAGCACAGGGCAACCACCCCCATGATTCAATCACCTCCCACTAAGTCCCTCCCCCTACATATGGGGATTACAACTAGGATTATAATTCAAGATTAGATTTGGGTGGGGAAACAGAGGCAGGCCATATTATTCCACCCCTGGTCCCTCCCAAATCTCATGTCCTCATATTTCAAAACACAATCATGCCTTTCCAACACTGCCAAAGTCTTAACTCATTCCAGCATTAACCCAAAAGTCCAAGTTCAAAGTCTCGTCTGAGACAAGGCAAGTCCTTTCCACCCATGAACCTGTAAAATCAAAAGAAAGTTAGTTATTTCCTAGATATAATGCAAGTACAGGCATTGGGTAAATACACCCATTCCAAATGGGAGAAATTGGCCAAAACAAAGGGACTACAGGCCCCATGCAAGTTTGAAACCCAGTAGGGCAGTCATTAAACCTTACAGTTCCAAAATGACTTCCTTTGACTCCATGTCTCACACCCAGGTCATGCTGGTGCAAGATGTGGGCTGCCACAGCCTTGGGCAGCTCTGGCCCTGTGACTTTACAGGGTACAGCCACCCTCCCAGCTGCTTTCTTGGGCTGCCTTTGAGTGCCTGTGGCTTTTCCAGGCACAAGGTGCAAGTTGTCCTTGGATCTACCATTCTTGGATTTGAAGGGCAGTTGTCCTCTTCTCACAGCTCCACTAGGCAGTGCCCAAGTGGGGACTCTGTGAGGGAGCTCCAGCCCCACATTTCCCTTCTGCACTGCCCTAAAAGAGGTTCTCCATCAGGGCCCTGCCCTCGTAACAACTTCTGCCTGTTCATCCAGGTGTTTCCACACGTCCTCTGAAATCTAGGCAGAGATTCCCCAACCTCAATTCTTTTTTTTTTTCTCCTGACATGGAGTCTCACTCTGTTGCCCAGGCTGGAGTGCAGTGGCATGATCTCAGCTCACTGTGACCTCTACCTCCTGGGTTTAAGTGATTCTCCACTTCAGCCTCCCAGGTAGCTGGGATTACAGGCACCTGCCACCATGCCAGGCTAATTTTTCTATTTTTAGTACAGACAGAGTTTCACCATGTTGGCCAGGCTGGTCTTGAACTCCTGGCCTCAGGAGATCCGCTGGCCTTGGCCTCCCAAGGTGCTGGGATTACAGGCTCACGTGAGCCACCACACCTGGCCCCAAACCTCAATTCTTGACTTCTGTGCACCCACAGGCCCAACACCATGTGCAAGCTTCCAAGGCTTGGGGCTTGAACCCTCTGAAACAATGGCTCAAGTTGTACCTTGGCCCCTTTAACCACGGCAGGAGCTGAAGCAACTGAGATGCAGGGCACTATGTTCCAAGGCTGCATAGAGGAGATGAGAGCCAATGGCCAATGAGCCTGGCCCACAAAACCATTTTTACCTCCTAGGTCTCTGGGCCTGTGATGGGAGGAGCTGCTGTAGGTCTCTGAGATGACCTGGAGACATTTTCCCCATTGTCCTCATGATTAACATTCATCTCTTCATTATTTATGCAAATTTCTGCAGCAGGCTTGAATTTCCCCCAGAAAATGGGTTTTGCATTGCTATCACATCTTCAGGCTGCAAATTTTCTAAACTTTTATGCTGTGCTTCCTCTTGAACCCTTTGTTGCTTAGAAATTTCTTCCCCCAGATACCCTAAATCATCTCTCTCAAGTTCAAAGTTCCACAGACCTCCAGGGCCGGGGCAAAATGCCACCAGCCTCTTTGTTAAAACATAGCAAGAAGCACCTTTATACTAGTTCCCAACAAGTTACTTATCTCCATCTGAGACCACCTCAGCCTGGACTTCATTATACATATCACTATCAGCATTTTGGTCAAAGCCATTCAACAAGTCTCTAGGAAGTTCCAAACTTTCCCACATCATCCTGCCTGTTTTCTTGTGAGCCCTCCAAACTGTTCCAATCTCTGCCTGTTACCCAGTTCCAAAGTCACTTCCACATTTTTTGATATCTTTACAGCAGCACCCCACTACCTGATACCAATTTATTGCAGTAGTCTGTTCTCATGCCGCTGTAAAGACCTGCTCAAGACTGGGCAATTTATAAAGGAAAGAGAGATTTAATTGACTCACAGTTCAGCATGGCTGGGGAGGCCTCAGGAAACCTACAGTTGTGGCGAAAGGGGAGGCAAACACGTCCTTCACATGATGGCAGGAAGGAGAAGAATGAGAGAAATGCAGAATGAAGGGGGGAAAGCCCCTCACAAAACCATCAGATCTCATGCAAACTCACTCACTATCACGAGAACAGCACATCACCTCCATGATTCGACCACTTCCTACGAGGTCTCTCACTCAACACGTGGGGGTTGCAATTTGAATTATAATTCAAGATGAGATTTGGGTAGGAACACAGAGCCAGAACATATACACCTGCTAGAAATTTTCTAAAATCGTATGCCACCCTTGTGCATACAAAAATGGAGAAAATAAAATTGATTAAGGTATTTCTACAAATGTTTTACAGTAACACTCTGACTTCTGAATCCCGTTTGAATCCCACTTGGTTGTGCCAATGTTTTTCCACATGCTATACCCTCTCTGCCATTCAAAGCCCTGGTCATGCAGCAGTTTTGACACTGGGATGTGAACTCATTCACACTCCTGCCCTAGAGATGGGGCCTGTGTTCCCTCCCATTGACTCTTGGTATCCCACTGACTGCTTGGATTAATAGAGTACAGTGGAAGTGACATTGTGTGATTCCCAAGGTGATGCCATAAAAGGCTCTACAATTCCTCCTTGTACCTCTGGTAGAATTCGGCTGTGAATCCATCTGGTCCTGGACTTTTTTTGGTTGGTAAGCTATTGATTATTGCCACAATTTCAGAGCCTGTTATTGGTCTATTCAGAGATTGAACTTCTACCTGGTTTAGTCTTGGGAGGGTGTATGTGTCGAGGAATTTATCCATTTCTTCTAGATTTTCTAGTTTATTTGCATAGATGTGTTTATAGTATTCTCTGATGGTAGTTTGTATTTCTGTGGGATCGGTGGTGATATCCCCTTTATCAATTTTTATTGCATCTATTTGATTCTTCTCTGTTTTCTTCTTTATTAGTCTTGCTAGCAGTCTATCAATTTTGTTGATCTTTTCAAAAAACCAGCTCCTGGATTCATTAATTTTTTGAAGGGTTTTTTGTATCTCTATTTCCTTCAGTTCTGCTCTGATTTTAGTTATTTCTTGCCTTCTGCTAGCTTTTGAATGTATTTTCTCTTGCTTTTCTAGTTCTTTTAATTGTGATGTTAGGGTGTCAATTTTTTATCTTTCCTGTTTCCTCTTGTGGGCATTTAGTGCTATAAATTTCACTCTACACACTGCTTTGAATGTGTCCCAGAGATTCTGGTATGTTGCGTCTTTGTTCTCGTTGGTTTCAAAGAATATCTTTATTTCTGCCTTCATTTCGTTATGTACCCAGTAGTCATTCAGGAGCAGGTTGTTCAGTTTCCATGCAGTTGAGCGGTTTTGAGTAAGTTTCTTAATCCTGAGTTCTAGTTTGATTGCACTGTGGTCTGAGAGACAGTTGTTATAATTTGTGTTCTTTTACATTTGCTGAGGAGTGCTTTACTTCCAACTATGTGGTCAATTTTGGAATAGGTGTGGTGTGGTGCTGAAAAAAATGTATATTCTGTTGATTTGGGGTGGAGAGTTCTGTAGATGTCTATTAGGTCCACTTGGTGCAGAGCTGAGTTCAATTCCTGGGTATCCTTGTTAACTTTCTGTCTCGTTGATCTGTCTAATGTTGACAGTGGGATGTTAAAGTCTCCCATTATTATTGTGTGGGAGTCTAAATCTCTTTGTAGGTCACTAAGGGCTTGCTTTATGAATCTGGTTGCTCCTGTATTGGGTACCATTCCTTCTGAAACTATTCCATGGAAACTAATCAATAGAAAAAGAGGGAATCCTCCCTAACTCATTTTATGAGGCCAGCATCATCCTGATACCAAAGCCTGGCAGAGACATAACCAAAAAAGAGAATTTTAGACCAATATCCTTGATGAACATTGATGCAAAAATCCTCAATAAAATACTGGCAAACTGAATCCAGCAGCACATCAAAAACTTATCCACCATGATCAAGTGGGCTTCATCCCTGGGATGCAAGGCTGGTTCAACATATGCAAATCAATAAATGTAATCCAGCATATAAACAGAACCAAAGACAAAAACCACATGATTATCTCAATAGATGCAGAAAAGGCCTTTGACAAAATTCAACAATGCTTCATGCTAAAAACTCTCAATAAATTAGGTATTGATGAGACGTATCTCAAAATAATAAGAGCTGTCTATGACAAACCCACAGCCAATATCATACTGAATGGGCAAAAACTGGAAGCATTCCCTTTGAAAACTGGCACAAGACAGGGATGCCCTCTCTCACCACTCCTATTCAACATTGTGTTGGAAGTTCTGGCCAGGGCAATCAGGCAGGAGAAGGAAATAAAGGGTATTCGATTAGGAAAAGAGGAAGTCAAATTGTCCCTGTTTGCAGATGACAGGATTGTATATCTAGAAAACCCCATTGTTTCAGCCCCAAATCTCCTTAAGCTGATAAGCAACTTCAGCAAAGTCTCAGGATACAAAATCAATGTACAAAAATCACAAGCATTCTTGTACACCAATAACACACAGAAAGCCAAATCATGAGTGAACTCCCATTCACAATTGCTTCAAAGGGAAGAAAATACCTAGGAACCCAACTTACAAGGGATGTGAAGGACCTCTTCAAGGAGAACTACAAACCACTGCTCAATGAAATAAAAGAGGATACAAACAAATGGAAGAACATTCCATGCTCATGGGTTGGAAGAATCAATATTGTGAAAATGGCCATACTGCCCAAGGTAATTTATAGATTCAATGCCATCTCCATCAAGCTACCAATGACTTTCTTCACAGAATTGGAAAAAACTACTTTAAAGTTCATATGGAACCAAAAAAGAGCCTGCATCGCCAAGTCAATCCTAAGCCAAAAGAACAAAGCTGGAGGCATCACGCTACCTGACTTCAAACTATACTACAAGGCTACAGTAACCAGAACAGCATGGTACTGGTACCACAACAGAGACATAGATCAATGGAACAGAATAGAGCCCTCAGAAATAACGCCGCCTATCTACAACTATCGGATCTTTGACAAACCTGACAAAAACAAGCAATGGGGAAAAGATTCCCTATTTAATAAATGGTGCTGGGAAAACTGGCTAGCCATATGTAGAAAGCTGAAACTGGATCCCTTCCTTACACCTCATACAAAAATTAATTCAAGATGGATTAAAGACTTACATGTTAGACCTAAAACCATAAAAACCCTAGAAGAAAATCTAGGCAATACCATTCAGGACATAGGCATGGGCAAGGACTTCATGTCTAAAACACCAAAAGCAATGGCAACAAAAGCCAAAATTGACAAATGGGATCTAATTAAACTAAAGAGCTTCTGCACAGCAAAAGAAACTACCATCAGAGTGAACAGGCAACCTACAAAATGGGAGAAAATTTTTGCAACCTGCTCATCTGTCAAAGGGCTAATATCCAGAATCTACAATGAACTCAAACAAACTTACAAGAAAAAAACAAACAGCCCCATCAAAAAGTGGGCAAAGGATATGAACAGACACTTCTCAAAAGAAGACATTAATGCAGCCAAAACCACATGAAAAAATGCTCATCATCACTGGCCATCAGAGAAATGCAAATCAAAAC
The DNA here is from genome assembly GCF_006542625.1 of Nomascus leucogenys. Classification (NCBI taxonomy): domain Eukaryota; kingdom Metazoa; phylum Chordata; class Mammalia; order Primates; family Hylobatidae; genus Nomascus; species Nomascus leucogenys. The sequence goes on along the minus strand of NC_044398.1, from coordinate 36,799,580 downwards.
CACAGTGAGATACCATCTCACACCAGTTTAGAATGGCCATCATTAAAAAGTCAGCAAACAACAGGTGCTGGAGAGGAAGTGGAGAAATAGGAACACTTTTACACTGTTGGTGGGACTGTAAACTAGTTCAACCATTGTGGAAGTCAGTGTGGCGATTCCTCAAGGATCTAGAACTAGAAATACCATTTGACCCAGCCATCCCATTACTGGGTATATACCCAAAGGATTATAAATCATGCTGCTATAAAGACACAGGCACATGTATGTTTATTGCGGCACTATTCACAATAGCAAAGACTTGGAACCAACCCAAATGTCCAACAACGATAGACTGGATTAAGAAAATGTGGCACATATCCACCATGGAATACTATGCAGCCATAAAAAATGATGAGTTCATGTCCTTTGTAGGGACATGGATGAAGTGGGAAACCATCATTCTCAGCAAACTATCGCAAGGACAAAAAACCAAACACCACATGCTCTCACTCATAGGTGTGAATTGAACAATGAGAACACATGGACATAGGAAGGGGAATATCGCACTCTGGGGACTGTTGTGGGGTGGGGGAGGGAGAGGGATAGCATTAGGAGATATACCTAATGCTAAATGAGGAGTTAATGGGTGCAGCACACCAACATGGCACATGTATACATATGTAACAAACCTGCACATTGTGCACATGTACCCTAAAACTTAAAGTATAATAATAATAAAATTAAATTTAAAAAAAGAAAATGGAAAAAAAAAAAAAGGCTCTTCAATTTCTGACTTGCTCACTGAAAATACTTATTCTTGGAACTCTGAGCCACCTGTTAAAGCCCGAGCACCTTTAAGCCACCATGCTGAGAGGAAGCCCAGGTCATACAGGGAGGCCACATGCAGAGTCTCCATTCACAGTTCTAGCTGAGCCCAGATTTTGAGTCCTCCTGCCGCCAGAACCCACGCTTGTGAGTGGAGGAGCCTCCAGAAATTCCAGTGTCCAATCCTTCAAGTCATGTTGGGCTGCTCAAGCCTTCCCATCAGGGGCTGCAGACATGTGGAGCCCTCCCCACTCTGCCCTGAGTGTCTGACCCTCAGAACTTGTGAGTGTGATAAAATGGGCCTTGTTCTGTGTCCCTAAGTGTGGGGTGGCCTGGTGCACAGCAGTAGAGAACCAGAATGTCCCTCATTCAAAGGACACTGGTAACACTGCAGTTTCCATCTCCCTCCAGGTCTGCCATCCCCTGGGGGACCTCAGTATCATGCAAATGACCTCTCACTGCCAACACTCTGGCCTCCCAGTCCTTGACCTCCTCACCCACAGTGATGTCCTCACCTAAGTCACCTGGGCTAACTTTCCCAGTAAACAAAAAGGCAGGATCTTGGGGGCAGGTGGTGGTTTAAGGGACACTGTCAGGGCTATTGTAAGGGAAATAGAGGTTTTGTCTTACACCCCCTTTATAGATCCTATGACTCCCCCTGGTGTTGTCAACATGCAGGACATTGGGCAGAGCTGCAGGTCACAGTCACCATGTCACCCTTCCTGTCAATCATAACAGAGAATTCTGCCCCCAGGGTAGGGGGACAGCCAGGCAGGTAGCTGGAGGCAAGTCTCTCAGAGCCAGCTGCTGACCCTAGTCTCTGTAACCTGGGCATTTTCCAGGTGGAGGACCTCAGTGTGCACTGGTGACAGAGCATGAGGGTTGCAGCCCCTGGGCACAGGGGGAGGCAGCAGAGAAGGTGGCCAGAGGTAGCCTGTGCTCAGCCTACCAGGGCCCTGGCACAGGGACCTAAGAGTGAGGTGGGGTCACAGGAGCAGCCAGAAAATGGGGAGCTACTGCCATAGTGAACCCTTCTTGGCACTCTTCTTGCTGTTGCTGCTGCCTTCTCTGCCACTTAGTTTGGGGAGCTTCAAGTACTAAAGCCCTGGCTGGAGAATCTTCTACCACCACCCACACGCAGTCTCCATAAACTTCCAAGACTACCAAGACCGGAGTGCAATCCATGGCTAAGGCCACAAGGAGAAGATTCTGAAATACTGCAATATAAGCGCTCCTTCTACAACTTGGAGAGCCACATGACAGTCTCTGCACTTTCAGGAACAGTTTGGTCTGTCTTGGGTTGGCCCTGGGAAAGCTGGGATGTGCATTAGGCACCTTCTGGCTCTCAAAGAAGGAAAGGGGGCCAGTGTTAAGCCTAGGAGAAGTTGTCTTGGTTCCCTTTCCCACTCCTCCTGCTGGGTGGGAATACACTCTATGCTTACTCACTAGTAGCAGTGGTGCAATCTTCAGGAGAATGTTGAAGCCCTTTCTGGTCTCCAAAGCCCTCCCCCTGCACTCCTGGCAACCTCACTACAATCCTGGACTGTGAGTAGCTCAGGTATTTTTCTATCTGGCTTCCTGGTCAGGGGTGACCCCTGGAGGTTGGAGAAGTACCCAGAGGCAGGTGGTGGGACAAGACTCAGGCTTCCTGTGCTGGGCTGTTTCCAGCATCGCAGGTTGAACTCCCTCTGATGTTTATAGTTTCCCCTGTATGCTGATGCTTGGGGAACACAGACCCCAACCCACCAGTTCCTAAGCAAAGCCAGCAATGGCGGGGGCTCCCTGCTTGCTGGAAGTCCCTCCTCCCTGTTCAGCTTAGGGACTTCCAAGATGCCCTGGACAGGTCTTGCCCCCTTGATCCTTAGCACAGATGCCCTGGACAGGCCTTGCCCCTTGATCCTTAGGGGTGGTGATTCTCCTCTTGGGCATCTGATTGGACTTGGACAACGGATGGACTTCATGGGGGGCTGGCAGCCTTGTTGAGTCTATTGTTCCAGAGTGGCAGTAAAGGGTCCAAAGGGTCCTCTCAGCTGCCCCCTGCTACAAGTCCTCTACCCACTCCCCTAGTGTTCTGCCTGGGACCCCAGTGAGGGCACAGCTCAGGCCTGGGATGGATGGGGAAGGTCTCTGGGTACAGGTGGTGAATGTGAAATAACATTCAGCACTTGCCGCATGCCAAGCAGGGTGCTGAGCACATCCAACCCCCCAAGGAGCTAGCCATGCTTACGTGCTAGGTAGGGAGGCACAAGGTGTTCCAGCCTGTGCACAGGGTAAGGACTGGATGGGCCTCTGGGTCCTGGCTGAGCCCTCTTGTCCTTCCATTCTCCAGTGCTCCCAACCTCCGGCACTGGATGGCAGGTGCTGGCTGGCTGCCCCACACATCGGCCTGCCCCAGGCTGCCATTGCACCAGATGTTGCTGCCCATAAGATTCCAGGGGCCTCTCCCCAAACCGCTCAGGACCCCAACAGCTCACTGGACTCCCTAGCTAGGTGGTGGCCCCAGAGGGCTTTTGTGGTCCAACCTCAGCAAATGCAGGTGATGGGAAGATGGGGTGGGGAAGCTGTGGGTTTTTGCCTGAATCATGTTCCCTCTGCTCTGCCTTGTTTGCTGGATTTCAAGACTCATAGTTCAGAAAGTGCTTAGGACCTGGAGACTGTAAGGGCCTCAAAGCTGGTCAAGCTCAATCTCTTCCCATCCCGCTTGGGGCAGGGACCCTTTATCTCTGCTCACAGAACCCCATGACCTGGGGCACACATCCTCCTGAGCCAGCCCACTCTTTTGGAGAGATACTTCCTTGCATGAAGCACCATTTTTATACTTCCCCAAAAATGACCTCATCTAGAATAAATAGGCTTCATTGTCCTCTTATTAATGCAGGAAATGTCCTTTTTGTTTCATTTTGTTTTCCTGCTTAATACTGTTGTGTTCCCCAGGAACGTTTCCTGCTCCAGGCTGACAAGTCCTCAGTCTCCATGCCTTCCTCACCTACTGGCTTCCTTGCTCACTTCCTTCAGCCTGGGCCTCTGATTTCAGGCTGACCTAGTGACCGTGCACTGGGGGCCTGCGCTGTGGGGTCCCCTGCAACAGCCCACGTTTCCCGCTTATCTTTACCACCAGCCATGAAGTAGGGGTGGGGATGATGTTTAGCCCTGGGGAGAGGAGGAAACTGGCTCAGACAGGTTAAGTAGCATGCCCTAGACATTTAGCGGATTCAAACTTGGGTCTTATAACTTGTGTCTACCTGATCTACAATCCATGCTATTAGATTTTTTAAGTTATTAATTTTGATAAAATATATACAACATAAAATCGACCATTTTAACTAGTTTTAAGTGTACAATTCCTTGACATTAAGTACATTCACAGTTTTGCACCCATCACCACCATGCATCTCCAGAATTTTCTCATCCTCACATACTGAAAATCTCTACTCACCGAACAATTACTACCCATTTCTCCCTCTTCCGACTCCTGGTAATCTCTATTCTGTTTCCTGTATGTATGAATTGTCCACCACAGGTATCTCACGTAAGTGGAGTTATACAATATATTCACACAAACATACAATATTTGACTTTTTCTATCTGACCTATTTCACTTAGCAAAAGGTTTTCAAGGTACATCCATGTTACGCCATCTATCAAATTTCATCCGTTTCTATGGCTGAATAATATTTCTCTGCATGTGTATGTACCACTTTTTGTTTACCCATTCATGTGTTGACGAATACTTGGGTTAGTTTACCATCTGGCTATTGTGAATAATGCTGCTATGAATACTGGCAAACACATATCTGTTTGAGTTTCTGCTGTCACTTCTTTCGGGTATATACATATTTACAAGTGGAATTCATGGATCATATGGTAATTCTATGTTTAACTTTCTGAGGAACTGCCAAGCCGTCTACCACAGTGGATGCACCATTTTACGCTCCTAGCAACAATGCACAATGGGTCCAATTTTTCTACAGTCTCTCCAACACTTGATATTTTATCTTTTTTGATAATAGCCATCCCAATGGATGTGAAGTTGTATCTCATTGTGGTTTTCATTGGCATTTCCCTAATGACTAGTGATGTTGAGCCTCTTTTCATGTGCTTATTGGACATTTGTATATCTTCTTTGGAGAAATGTCTACTTAAGTCTTTTGCTTAATTTTTGTTGGACTTGTTTGATTTTTGTTGTTGATATGTAGGAGTTCTTTATATATTACGGATATTAATCTCTTATCAGATACTTAATTTGCAAATGTTCTTTTCCATTCTGTGGACTGTCTTTTCACTTTCGTGATACTCTCCTTTGATGCATAAAAATGTAATTAGCATGGACAAAGTTCAGTTTTTGACTTTTTTCTTTCGTTATCTGTGCTTTTGGTGTCATATCCAAAAAATTATTATCAAATCCAATGTCATAAAGGTGTTCTCCTATGTTCTCTACTAAGATTTTTGTAGTTTTATCTCGTATATTTAGATTTTGATTCATTTCGGGTTAACTTCTGTAATGGCATATAGTAAGGGCCCAGTTTCATTCTTTTGCACGTGGACATGCAGTTTTTACAGCACCATTTGTTGAACCTACTGTCCTGTTCCAGATTAGATAGTCTTGGCAACATTTTTTAAAAATCAATCAACCATATACATAAAGGTTTATTTCTATGCTTTCTATACTGTTCATTGGTCTATATATCTGTCTTTAAACCAGTACTACATTGTTTTGATTGCTGTAGCTTTGTAATAAATATTGAAATCAGAAAACACAATTACTCTGCTTTCTCCTTTTGAAGATTTTTTGAGGGGCTAAGGGGTAGTATTTGTAATCTCTTGAGATTCCATGTGAATTTTATATGGATTTTTCTATTTCTGCAACAAAAATGCTGTTGAGATTTTGGTAAAGATTACACTAAATCTGTAGATGTCTTGGGCTAGTATTGTCAGTCTAACAATATTAAGCCTTCTAATCTTTAAACATAAAATGTCTTTCGATTTATTTCTATCTTTAAATTCTTTTAACAATGTTTCGTGGTTCTCAGTATACCTATTTTTGCCTCCTTCACTTAATTTATTCCTAAGTATTTTATTTGTGAGGTGCTATTGTAAATAGAATTGTTATCTTAATTTCATTTGATTTTTTATTGTTAGTCTATAGAAATGCAACTAATTTTTGCATGTCAATTTTGTATCTTGCTACTTTACTAAATTTATTTATTAGCTCTTACAGTTTTTTGTGGAATCTTTAGGGTTTTCACATGTAAGATCATATCATTCATAAACAGGGACAATTTTGCCTCCTCTTTGCAATTTGGATGCCTTTTATTTTTATTTCCTGCCTAATTGCTCTGGCTTAAATTTCCATACTATGTTGAATGGACACAATGAAAATGGACATCCTTGTATTGCTCTTGATCTTAGGGGAAACATTTTTTATCTTTCAGCATTGAGTATTTTAGCTGTGTATTTTCATATATGGCCTTCTTCATGTTGAAGAACTTTTCTCTATTCTTAATTTGAGTGTCTTAATCAAAACAGATATTGAATTTTATCAAATACTTTTCTTTATCAATGGAGATCATGTAGTTGTCTTAATTCTACTAATGAAGTGTGTAATACTGATTTTTTAATGTTGAATCATTTTTAAATTATGGAAATAAATCTCATTTGTTGGGGATATACAAATCTTTTAATAAACTGTGGAATTCAGTTTGCAGTATTTTGTCGAGGATTTTTGCGCTAATATTGATAAGGGATTTTGGTGTATAGCGTTCTTACAGTGTCTTTGTCTGGCTTTTGTATTAGTGCAGTGCTGGCCTTTATAGATTTCGTTTAGAAGTGTTCCATCACCTACAGATTTTTGGAAGAGTTTGCAAAGGATTTTTCCTTACATATTCGGCAGAATTTACCAGTGAAGCCATCTGGTCCTGGACTTTTCTTTGTTGAGAGGTTTTTATAACTAATTCAATCTCCTTACCATTGTAGGTCTGTTCTGATTTTCTATTTCTTCACAATTTTTTTAAATTTTTTATTTTTCATCAACTTTTATTTTAAGTTCCGGGGTACACGTGCAGGATGTGCAGATTTGTTACATAGGTAAATGTATGCCGTGGTAGTTTGCTGCACAGATCATCCCATCACCTAGGTAGTAACCCCAGCATCCATGAGCTGTTCTTCCTGATGCTCTCCCTCCAGCAGGCTCCAGGGTGTGTTTGTTCACCCTCATGTGTCCATGTGTTCTTATCATTCAGCTCCCACTTATGAGTGAGAACATGTGGTGTTTAGTTTTCTGTTCCTGCATTAGTTTGCTAAGGATAATAGCTTCCAGCTCCATCCATGTCCCTGCAAAAGACATGATCTCATTCGTTTTTATGGCAACATATTATTCCATGGTGTATATGTACCACATTTTCTTTTTCCAGTCTATCGTTCGTAAGCATTTAGGTTGATTTCATGTCTTTGTTGTTGTGAATAGTGCTGCAATGAACATACACAGGCATGTATCTTTAAAGTAGAATGATTTATATACCTTTGGGCATACAGCCAGTAATGGTATGGCTGGGTCAAATGGTATTTCTGCCTCTAGGTCTTTGAGGTATCACCACACTGTCTTCCACAATGGTTGAACTAATTTACACTCCCATCGACAGTGTAAAAACATTTCTTTTTGTCTGTAACCTTGCCAGCATCTGTTGTTTTTTGACTTTTAAATAATCGCCATTCTGACTGGCATCAGATAGTATCTCACTGTGGTTTTGATTTGCATTTCTCTAATGATCAGTGATGTTGAGCTTTTTTTCATACGTTTGTTGGCTGCATGAATGTCTTCTCTTGAGAAGTGTCTGTTCATGTCCTTTGCCCACTTTTTAATGGGGTTGTTTGTTTTTTTCTTGTAAATTTGTTTAAGTTCCTTGTAGACTCTGGATATTTAACCTTTGTCAGATGGATAGATTCCAAAAATTTTCTCCCATTCTGCAGGTTGTCTGTTCACTCTGATGATAGTTTCTTTTGTCAAGTTTTTCTTCTGTTGCAATTATTTTTGGTGTTTTCATCATCAAATCTTTGCCCGTGCCTATGTCCAAGTGGTATCGCCTAGGTTTTCTTATAGAGTTTTGGGTTTTACATTTAAGTATTTAATCCGTCTTGAATTATTTTTTGTATAAGGTGAAAGAAAGGGGTCCAGTTTCAATTTTCTGCATATGGTTAGCCAGCTATCCCAGCAACATTTATTAAATAGGGAATTTATTCCCCTTTGCTTGTTTTTGACAGTTTTGTCAAAGATCAGATGGTTGTAGGTGTGTGGTCTTATTTCTGAAAATGAGAGTGGGAAAATGACTACCAATTTAACAGTAATAAAAAATATTATAATGACATACTATGAACATCTGAACACCAACAAATAGAATTTAATAGATGAAATGGGATAATTCCTAGAAACACACAGTCTATCAAAATCTAATCATGTTCTTTATGAGCACCCAGATTCATAAGAACACACAAATTCATAAAAAACATTTTATCTATTTAATTCCATTTGTTGGTGTACAGATGTTCATTATATGTGCTTATAATCTTTTTTATTTCTGTTAAATTGGTAGTCATAATCCCACTCTCATTTTCTGATTTTAGTAATTTGAGTAACCCTTCTTTTATTCTAAGTCATCCAAGATAGAAGTTTGTCAATTTTGTTGATCTTTCCAAAAAAAAAAACACAGACTTTTGGTTTCATTGATATTCTCTATTTTTCTGTTCTCTTTTTCTTTTATCTCTGCTGTAATGTTTTTTTTCCTTTGCTGTCTTTGGGTATAATTTTCTTTTGGTTTTCTAGTTACATAAGATGTAAAGTCAGTTTATTGATTGAAGAGCTTTTCTAACTTGTTCATTTAGAGTTATAAATTACCCTCTTAGCACTGCTTTCCTTGCGTCTCATAAGTTTTAGTATGTTGTGTTTTCATAGTCATTAATCTCAAGGTACAGACTGTCCCTGACTTATGATTGTTCCATTAATGACTTTTCAACTTAGCAGTGGGTTTAATGGGGATATACCCCCATTGTATGCCAAGAAGCATTTGTATTTTCTAATATTCTTTGTGATTTCTTCTTTGTCCTTTTGTTTATTTGAGAGTATTTTGTTTGACTTCCACATATTGGTGAATTTTTTAGTTTTCCCTCTGGTATTGATTTCTAGTTTATTCCATTGTGATTGGAAAAAATGTTCTGTATGATTTAAAACTTTCTAGATTTTTTAAGACTTGTTTTGTGGCCTAACATGTGATCTATCCTGGAGAATATCCCATGTGCACTTGAGAAAAACATGTATTCTGCTATCTTTGAGCAGAAGGTTTTGTATATGTGTGTTATGTATACTTAGTTAAAAGAGATGTTCAAGTCCTCTATTTTCCTTTTTCTATCTTTTCTTACATTCTGTCTGATTCTACACTTGATTAAAGTTGGGTACTGAAGTCTCCAACTATTTTTTTTTTTTTTTATTATACTTTAGGGTTTTAGGGTACATGTGCACAATGTGCAGGTTTGTTACATATGTATCCATGTGCCATGTTGATTTCCTGCACCCATTAACTCGTCATTTAGCATTAGGTGTATCTCCTAATGCTGTCCCTCCCCCCTCCCCCCACCCCACAACAGTCCCGGAGTGTGATGTTCACCTTCCTGTGTCCATGAGTTCTCATTGTTCAATTCCCACCTATGAGTGAGAACATGCGGTGTTTGGTTTTTTGTCCTTGCGATAGTTTACTGAGAATGATGTTTTCCAATGTCCCTACAAAGGACACGAACTCATCATTTTTTATGGCTGCATAGTATTCCATGGTGTATATGTGCCACATTTTCTTAATCCAGTCTACGTGTTGACTTTGTTCCAAGTCCTATTTATTGTTAACAGTATAGTCCTTTTAACCATATCTTCTCCCCTTTATAATTCTATGAACGTTTGTTTAATAAATTTCATAGCTCTGATTTTTGGTACATATCTGTTTATAGTTGTTTTATCTTCTTAGTGAATTGACCCTTTTATTAATATAAATCTTTCTTTGTCTCTTATGCTAGTTTTTTTAACTTAAATTCCATTTTGTCTAGTATTACTGTGATCATCCTCACTCCCTTTTGGTCTTCATTTGCATGTAATGTCTTTTTCCATCTTTTAATTTTCAACATATTTGGGCTTTTAGATCTGAAATGAGTCTCTTGACAGCAAGTAGATGGAGCGTGAATTACTGATAGGGAAGAACTTACTTATGTCATTTTATATTTGTTCTCTGTATATCTTCTAGATTTTTTGTTCCTCATTTTCTCCATTTCGGTCTTCAGTTGTGTTTAGGTAATTTTTTGCAATGACACATTTCGATACCTTGCTTATTTCCTTTTGTGTGTATTGTATTATATCATATTATAGATATTTCCTTTTTTATTACATGTGATTACATGTAATATCCTAAAGTTATAACTATCTAATTTGTGTTGCTACCAACTTTAACTTAACTTTAATTGTAAACAGCAGACTTGAGTACAGCTTTGTGCCCCTCTTTATCAATGTTTTATGTGCCCAATAACAGATTTATAATGATTTTTGTGCATTTGCCTTTTAAATTCTATAGAAAAATAATAGAGTTACAAGCCAAGGTTACAATATTACTGACTTTTATATTTTCTCATGTATTTATTTTTACCAGAAACCTATGTTCATATGGCTTCAAGCTATTGTCTAGTGCCCTTGAATTTTCACCTAAAAGATTCCCTTTAGCATTTCTTATAAGACAAGTGGTAATGAAGTCCCTTGGCTTTTATTTGTTAATGCTTCAAATATGTTCCTTATTTTTAGAAGACAGTATGGCAGAACATGGAACTCTTTGTTAATAGCTTTTTTATTTCAGTTCTTAAAACAAATCAGTAATTCCTGATTTCCTTCATTTCTCTTTTCTTTCTCTTTTGTTTGTTTGCTTGTTCAGAAAAAGTCTCATTCTGTCTCCCAGGCTGAAATGCAGTGGCATGATCATGGTTCACTGCAGCCTCAACCTCCCAGGCTCAAGCAATCCTCCCACCTCAGCCTCCCAAGTAGCTGGGGCTAGAGGGATGCACCACCAAACCCAGTTATTTATTTATTTTAATTAGAGATGGATCTCACTATGTTGCCCAGGGTGATCTCAAACTCCTGCAATTAAGAATTCCCCCATCTTGATTGATTATAGGTGTGAGCCACCATGCCTAGCCTCTTTATTTCTTCTTGTTTTTCCTCACCTCTTTGAGCATATCTAAGATAGATATTTTAAGTCTTTGTCCAGTATGTCTAAAATATTGGCTTCTTTGGGGGCAGTTTTTGTCCATTTATTTAGTTCCTTTAAATGAGCTATGGTTTTTCTGTTTCAAGTCTCGTGTTTTTTATTTTGTTTTTGTTGTTGTTGAAAGTTGGGTGTTTGATTATTATAATGTAGTAACTCTATAATTTATATCCTCCCCACTTCCCCATAAGTTAATGGATTTTTTTTGTTTTTTAATTGTAAAATCCTGTAGTAGTTTGTTCATTTTGAAAATTTTTCTAACTATTTTTACAAAGACCATTCCTGGTTGTGTAGGATCACTGAAATTTTTCCTTCTGTAGTTCATGTTCAGGTGATGTTTTGACAGATTTATTTGAACGCCAGGAGCTAAGACAAAAGGAAAACCACTAAAAAATTTAACAGAAAGAACAGCCACATTTCCCTGTCTTTGCAGATTGGTTTTGTTCTGGGCACTCCTTCACAACTTAACGAGACTTGCTCTAAGTCTATGGAAAGCTTAAAGTGTGGACTTCTCTGAGCACACATCTTGCCTGGGCATGTCCATGACTTTCTAAATTCCCCTGTGTACACAGCTTATCCTAAACATCCTAGTTCCCAAAGAGTCACACCTAGCTTCTCCTGGGGGTCTTTGATGGTCTATTGTGTATTCACACAAACTCTCTTGCCTCAGGCATCTATGGGGCTTTTTGTCCCCTGTAGATTTGTCATCACTTTTACTAGAAGTGCTTACCACATTTTCTAGATGTGTTCTGACTGAGCTATATGAGATAGAGTAGAGGGAGCTAGTCTTTTGGGTGTCGTCCAGCCAGGTTAGAACAGATATACACAGAAATGTGCAAGTAAGAGCTACACTGCTCCCTCTAGTTCATAGACAACCACTTGGAACTGGGTCACTGCTCAAGACCAAAACTGCCAATATGCTGTGAAAGTGTTGCAGAAAAGATATGTGAAAACTGAAAGGAGCCTGCCCCTCCACACCTGAGAGTATTTCTCTCAAGGAGGAGACGAGAGACTGAGAAAAGAAATAAGGCACAGAGACAAAGTACAGAGGAAGAAAACTGGGCCCAGGGGACCAGCGCTCAGCAAGTGAGGACCTACACCAGCACTGGTCTCTGAGTTTCCTCAGTATTTATTGATCACTATCTTTACTATCTCGGTGAGGGGGATGTGGCAGGACTATAGAGTAATGGTGGGGAGAGGGTCAGCAGGAAAACATGTGAGCAAAGGAATCTGTGTCATAAATAAGTTTAAGGAAAGGTACTGTGTCTGGATGTGCACGTAGGCTAGATTTATGTTTAACTTTACACGTACATCTCAGTGCAGTAAAGAGTAGCAGAGCAGTACTGCTGCCAGCATGTCTCACCTCCAGCCATAGGGCAGTTTTCTCCTATCTCAGTAAATAGAATGTATGGTCGGGTTTTACACTGAGATATTCCATTCCCAGGGACGAGCAGGAGAGTTTTTATCTCAACTGCAAAGAGGCCTTACTCTTTCACTAATCCTCCTCATCACAGACCCTTTACGAGTGTTGGGCTGGGGGACTGTGAGGTCTTTCCCTTCCCGTGAGACCACAGCTTGGGCTGTCTCAGTGAGGGGAAACCTGGACAATACCCACTACAATACCCAGGCTTTCTTGGGCAGAGGTCCCTGCAGCTTTCCGCAATGCATTGTGTCCCTGGTTAATTGAGAATGGAAAATGGCAATGACTTTTACCAAGCATACTGCCTGCAAACAAATTGTTAACAAGGCACATCCTGCACAGCCCTAAATCCATTAAATCTTGATTCAATACCGCACATGTTTCTGTGAGCATGGGGTTGGGGCTAAGGTTGCAGATTAACAGCATCTCAAAGCAGAACAATTTTTCTTAGTACAGATTAAAATGGAGTTTCTTATGTCTTCCTTTTTCTACATAGACACAGTAACAGTCTGATCTCTCTTCCTTTCTCCCACAAAAACACCACAGAACTTTCCTGTGATTTTGAAGGTAGCTTTTTCTCGGTTGGGAATCTGGTATATTGCAGTAGATCTTTGATTATTGTTTTCCTGAGTCCCTGAAAAGTTGGCACACACAGATTCTGTTTTTTTCTTTCAGTGTTTCTATGCGGGAGCAAGGGCTTGGAGTGTTCAAGCCACCATTTTGCTGACATTATTCCATGCTGCTAGTTTTTGCTTGTAATTTCATTTTTACATTAATTAAGGAAAAGCTTGAAGATAAATGTAAATATCAAATACTCCATGAAGGCTCACAAAAAAAAAAAAAAAGCCCAAGGCTCCTGCTCAACTCTTTCGCACTTCTGATCCCACTCCCCAGAAGCAGCCACTTGCAAGTATTTTAGCTTTTTCTTCTGATTCTACGTCATTAAGAATATGCTTGTACTGACTGCTGTTTCTTGCTGTTGGCAGCTTACATATTCTCTGTTGACTTCTTCCTGTGGGGGAAGAGTATTTAGCTTTCTCATAGCTGAGTTTTCCTACAGGATGCAATCCTACCCACTTCCATTTCTGCAATGTGGTTATATCACTATGATGTTTTGGTCTCAAATCGTAATGGTAGAGGTATTCTCCAATGTTTGGTGATCCTGGTCTCTCTGTTCTCATGTAAGACTGGGGCACTAAACCATAAGTAGAACTCTGTGTGCCAGAAGCCCACGTAGTTTGCACTGTTCCATGTTGCCTCCTTCTAGGGACCTGTCAGTTCATGTGGCCTTTTACCACCCAAGAGCACTGGCTTCCTCTGTGGTCTAAAATGTAGACCCTTCTTCAAAATCATCTCAAACTGGAAATTTTACCAGAGTAGGTGAATGGAATGAAGATTCTTGCTCCCCATAACCCTTCATTGGAAGATCCTTTTTGCTGAAGGAAAAAGAGAGGAGAGTGTAAAGAGAAGGAAATTGGAAACTGTTATCATTAGTTAGGAAAGCGGTTGTCTTGCATGTTAGTGTGGGAGCTGCCAAGGGCAAAGTCTGTGTTGTGGATGAGTTTTGAGAGTCCAGTGCTTTGTTTTCCAGTATTATTTGATACCACAGTGTCACCTAGACACCCTAAGTGCAATGGGTAAAGTATGGTTTTGCAACTAGACCTGGGTTCAGATCCATGCTATTAGGTTGATGCAAAAGTAATTCTGATTTTTGCATTTTAAAATTTGCTGTTTGATATTGGAATACATTCTTAAATAAATATGGTTATGTTATACATCATTTTAATGTGCATTTCTCACTTTATGTTTTTTGCTAATGACTTATTACTTGCTGTTTATTTTGTATTTATTTTAGACTGTCGAACTGATGGTAGACAAAAAGCGAATTCGGGTGATTTTCTTATTTGAGTTCAAATTGGGTCATAAAGCAGCCAAGACAACTTGCAACATCAGCAATGCATTTGGCTCAGGAACTGCTAAGGAATGTACAGTATAGTGGTGGTTCAAGAAATTTTGCAAAGGAGACAAGAGTCTTGAAGATGAGGAGCATAGGGGCTGGCCATTGGAAGTTGACAACAACCAACTGAGAGCAGTCACTTCCAACTGAGAGCAGTCATCAAAGCGGATCTTCATACAATGACGCCAGAAGTCGCCAAAGAATTCAGCATCAACTGTTCTTCAGTCATTCGGCATTTGAAGCAAATTGGTGAAAAAGCTCGATAAGTGGGTTCCTCATGAGCTGGGCAAAAATTTAAAAAATTGTCGTCTTGAAGTGTCGTCTTCTCTTATTCTACACAATAATGAATCATTTCTCGATCCGCTTGTGACGTGTGACAAAAAGTGGAATTTATATGACAACCAGTGATGACTACCTCAGTGGCTGGACCAAGAAGAAGCTCCAAAGCACTTTCCAAAGCCAAACTTGTACCAGAAAAAGGTCGTGGTCACAGTTTGGTGGTCTGCTGCTGGTCTGATACACTGCAGCTTTCTGAATTCTGGCAAAACCACTACATCTAAGAAGTATGCTCAGCACATGGTTGAGATGCACCAAAAACTGCAATGCCTACAGCCGGCATTGATCAACCCAGTTCTCCATGAAAATGCTGGACCACACATCGCACAACCAACTCTTCAAAATTGAAGGAATTGGGCTACAGAGTTTGCCTCATCCGCCATATTCACCTGACCTCTTGCCAACCAACTACCACTTATTCGGCATCTCGACAACTTTTTGCAGGAAAAATCATTTAACAACTAGCAGGATGCAGAAAATGCTTTCCAAGAGTTGTCCAATCCCAAAGCATGGATTTTTACACTGCAGGAATAAACAAACTTGTTTCTCACTGGCAAAATTGTGTTGATTGTAATGGTTTCCATTTTGATTAATAAAGATGTCCTTGAGCCTAGTTATAATGACTTAAAATTCACAGTCTGAAACCGTAGTTACTTTTGCCCCAATGGAGGCAGGCAGTGACATTCCCTGTGGAGCCTGATCCTCAGGCAAGGGAGGACCAGGCTCCCACGAGGGAATGTCACTACCTGCCTCTGTTGGTGCATCTGCCTCTGGGTGTGGGCCTCAGCAAGCTGTGTGTGCAGATCCCACGTTTGGTGAGCATAGTGGGAGGGAAGGTGTGGGGCTAGGGGCTGCTTAGCTGGTACCCTGGGTATGGCCAGGCTTTCTCTGAGTTCATGCCTGTCTCAGGGCACTCAGACTTTGGGGAGCTTATGAAGGGCCCTGCCTGGATCCTCCATGGTGGGATCAGTACCCACGCAGACCCCAGTCCCAGTGGAGTAGGTGAGGAAGAACAGACATCTGCCTACCAGACAGACACGCCTCACAGCTATGGAAATTGTGACAAATTACTTGACTGGTCAGAGCCTCAAGTTTTTCATCTGTAAAATGGAAATAATACAGTATGCAGATTTAGATGCAGGCCAGAGGAGGCAGTAGAACAGTAGAGGGGAGAAGGCTGCTCTTGGACACATGAGAACCACCACATATAAGCATGATGTTCAGGAGGTAAACATTTATAGACATGGTCATTGCTGGAGGGGAGAAGAGCCTCTTGGTAGGCTCCCCTGAGTACATAATACACAAAAGACCATAAAGCAACACAGACACAGAGAAAGGACTCAGATGAGGGCACCAGCCTTAGTTTTAACTGATACTATCTCCAGGACCTTAGACAAAACACTTAATTCACAGGCCTCCCATTTTCCCTGCAAAACTTGAAATATTTCCCATTTTTGCCAAGCTGTACATACCGACAGAGCTGTGGGATTGCAAAGACCTTTGCATCTTGGGCAGGTAGGGCAGATGTGATTGATCTCCACCTAGATGGAAGTCTCACAAAGCTCCAACCCCCTTCAAGCTCCTTACTCTCTGTCTGGGGTCTAAGTGCGAGAATATTAGCAGTAAGATCTGGAAGTCAGGACAATAAGGGCATGTGGCTCTCCCTGATGCTGGGGAAATGATGACGCCAAGGACAGCAGTGGCCAGGTGTGCTTCTTCCCTCCCCAGTGGTGTCTGCTGGAGAAGGCTTTCCATGCCCAGAGTGGCTTGGCTTTGCAGGCTGATAAGAAATATGGGAGGCAAAATGGCTTAAGTGCACATCCTCCCTTGCCTGAGGCCCAGGATCCCACAGGGAATGTCACTACCTGCCTCTGTGGCTGCTGGGAAACATGGGGCAGTGAGCAGGATCTGGAGGTGTCATGAATAGGGTTAGCATGTCACACACAGGCTGCAGAAGGATCCTCAACCCAAGGGTCGGGTCTGATGCCCAAGAATCCAAGAGTCCAGCAGAGGAATGATGGACTAGGTCTGGGTCTGTTGTTCTCAAGGGGCATCTGATGGACCATAATTCCCAAGAGCTCTGCCCCATCCAATCACAGACATTTGGGGATGGATAAATCCCCGGGTAAGTGGGAAAAAGGAGAGCCAGCATATCAGAATTTCTCAGGGCTTTTCAGCTGGGACATCCTCCCACAGTTCTTATCTACACGGCCCCCAGCTAGGGTAACCAGTCAGCTATCCTCCTAGTCAGCTGACTAGGGAAATAGTCAACTATTAGCCAAAAAATGCACCTAATCCCTGAAAACCTGTTGGTCCCAGACAGACAGGTCTGGGTGGTCACCCTAATTAAAGTCACCACCCAGATGATCCACTGTGGTTGCTGGGGGCGTACCCCAGCCAAAGCTGTGCTGAGGTCGGGGAAGCTTGTTAAGAGACTGCTAAGAGGCTGGAGTGGGCAGACACCTGCCCACCGGACAGATGCGCCTCAACTCCCTGACACAGGTCTCCTTTGTTTTCAGGCCCAGCAGCCTGGATTCCTGCCTTGACCTTTATGGCTCTGTAATACGGAAGAGACTGCAGAGAAATAAGTAAAGTGAGGCTGCATCCTCCCCTGCACTGCAGGAGGCTTTTCCTCTGGCAGGCAGAAAGCACATCCCATCAGATGGGGTGGGCGTGGGAGTCCCTTGGTGGGGGACACAGAGCACAAGGTGGCATTCTGAAACAGGAATGAGGCCAGCATTCACTGGTTCTATCGGATGGGCAGCCTTGGTTGGCTCCTGCCGGTGAGCCCCGGGAATATTGCAGGGAAGGCAGTTTGCCCTTGGGGACATGGCAGGCTGGGAAGGGACATTAGGTAGGTAAATCAGTGACTCAGTCCCAGAACCCCGGGTTACACAGTGCTGAGGGTTCAAGGAAAGGGACAAAGAACTGACACGGAAGGTTAAAGGAAAAAGCAGGAACTCCTAACGACAAAGTCAAGGGTTGCTTCCAGGGATGTGGGCCTTTGAACTGGGTCTTGCAGGATGGAAAAGACAAAACACTTAATTTACAAGCCTCACATTTTCCCTACAAAACTTGAAATATTTCCCACCACAGGGGGCCTGTGGTGGAGTGAGTGGTCTTGCTTGGCTTAGCTTGCTGAGCTAATCAGGTTAGCTCAGGCAGGGCTGGGAGAGGGCTGGGCAGGTCAGCTTAAGGCCAAAGCCCCAGGGGCTCATTATGCCAGGCCAAGGAGCTGAGATTTCCTGCTGCGAGCCATAGAGAGCCAGAGAAGGCTCTTGAGCAGGGGAGTGGGATGATCAAGGTGGCATTTAAGGAAGAAAAGTCTGATGACTGTGGGTAAAATGAATGGGCAACAGGGCAGGAGACATGGGGAGCCGAGGATCCTGAGGACTGGATGGGGGCCTGGGCCCCACTTTCAGCTTTGAGGAAGAGCTGGGATGGGGCTTCTGTTCCCTGAGCTGGGGGGAGGCTTGAGTTTGTGCATCATGTGCTGTGGGTTTGGGAGAGGGAGACCTAGGTGGGTATGAGGGTGAAGAAAGCAAGTTCAAGGGGAAGGACTCTGGGTGGTGGCCCAGAGGGGCAGCAGGGGCTGGGCAGGGCCTGGCCACCCTCCCTCCTGGGCTGGGGCTCTCAGAGCTCCCCCACATGGCAGGGACTCTCTTCCCGCAGTGCGAAGCCAGCCTTCAGGGTACATGCTCAGCCCAGCCTTGTTGTGCTGGCTCAACCCGTCACATTGGATTAGCCTGTTCCAGTCCGACCACCAGAGCCAGCTCTGCCTGGCCCAACCAGTCCTGTCTGCTTTAACAGAGGCTGACAGGCCACATCCCCGAGCCAGCCTGCCGTGCTCAGCTGCCTGCACACCCTTTGGGGCTGCTTCTTTCAGCCTTTGGTCTTTTCGTTTCAGGAGCACAGGAAGTCAAGGAGCCATAGCACTCTTATTAAGCAGATTTGCTACTTTGGTAGGATAAAGAGAGTGGGGGAGATTGAGTCAGGGTCAGGTGTCTGGAGCTGTGGGTGCTGGGTGCAGGGCTGGGGGCTTAGCAGGATGACCTTTTCCAAACTCAGCCCTCCCTGTTGAAGGATACAGTGCCCAATACAAGGGAAGCCCTTAGGGTTAGGTTTAGGATTAGGATTAGGGTTAAGATTAGGAATGCCAGTCCCATTGCCTGTCCCTGAATCTCAGTTGCATGCCCTTGGGTTAGGGTTAGGGTTAGGGGTTAGGGGTTAGGGTTAAGAAAGCTGGTCCCATTGGAAGGGCCTGATTTGTAGTCGCACATCTATGGGATGCTCCCACTTCACCATGGAGGGTTCATGCTGGGCCTTTATGAGCTCTCCAAAGCCTAAGTGCCCTGAGACAGGCATGAGCTTAGGGAAAACGAGGCCATACCCAGGGTACCAGCTAAGCAGCCCCTAGCCCCACACCCTCCCTCCCACTATGCTTACCAGATCAGAGACAGAGAAAACAAAAATATCTCTAGTCAAAGTCACAGCGATGAATGAGCGTGACAGGGTATGTTCCTGGCACCCTCCTCCATTTCAGGGAGGTCTTCACAGTGGACAATGGCTCCAGGAGAGCTCGGGAGCTGTTTTGTAACATTCCATCCCTCTCCACCTCAATCCCTTTTTTTTCATTTTTCTCAGAGAAACGATCCAGGAACATCTTACCTTAACAGAGGATCTTGAGTCTCATGGACGCACACTCATGCAGGAAGGAGGTAAAATGGTACAGACCACTAGAGCTCACAGAAAGTGTTCTAGTTCCTCATGCTCTTAGGGTATTACTGGGGTTGCCTCACTGTGCATTCTTAGAACATCTTCATTTCCTTACAAGCAAATTAGCAGATTCAATATGCCAACTCCAGAGGTAAGCCCTCCTGCTATCCCCATGGTGGTCCCGTAGGGGGAACAGAGCTGGGCGTGAGCCTCAGAGCTCTGTGTGCAGATTCCTGCCCTGCTTCTTGGAGCAAGTTGCTCCCTGCTCTGAGCTCCAGGTCCCTTCCCAGTGCAATGAGCATAGTAAGCCCCCGCCCCATGGAGTTCTGAGAACTGTGTGGGATCCTGGGTGTGCAGTTCTGGTGCTCATAACCCTAAGGTGCTTGCCCTCCAGCTGGGCTGTGTGAAAAGGAAGAGAGGAGCCAAGGGGTTTGCCCCCTTGCACACACCTTAGTCTTCCTCCTCCCTTCCTCGTGTCCCCTCCAAGCGACTTTCATCACCTGACCGTATCTCAGATGGTACAGAAGGCTGTCCACAGCCCCCGACTCCCCTCCCCACTGCAGGGCTGCAGGTCTTGTCAGGAAAAGACGGTGCTCATGGGGAAAGGCACTGAGGTGGTCATGGGGTCCCCTGCCCAGGTGCCACTGACCTAGAGTCCTGAACTCCTGGGCCCAGAGATGTTGGCAGGGCTGCCCACAGGCTCTGCCCATGGGACTGCCCGGCTGCTCCTCCCCCTGCCCGTGGGACAGGCCTGTGCTTGTGGAGCTCTGGCTGGAGCTGCCCTCAGGCAGAGTTGGTGCAGGCTGCTAGTGGGTGAGGGTTCAGGCAGAGTGATGGGAAGGACCCTGCCCCTCCATCCCTCCTCTGTAAAATGGGTATCAGGCTGAGGCCCCCCATCACTCTATGGGTCTCTGGGTGGCAGGTGCTTGGGTCTTGGCAGCCTCTCCCCTGGAGGATGAGGTGGGGGCACCTGGCCATGCCTTGGAATGAGCAGTGCTGTGGGCCCAGCCAACTGCAGGGGTCCCGGAGCATCTGGAAGTCACTCCTGGTGCCTTTGCTGAGCAGGTCACTCCTTGCTTCTTCTGCAGACAACAAGGTTACCAGCATGATTATTGCTATGACCAATGGAGCACTGGTGCCAAATGCATTTCAGGACACTCTCAAAGAAGCCAGCTGGGTTCATAGTTACCAGCATTTTGCTCCACCTATTTTGATGACTAATACTCAATGCCTTCAAATGCATTTCAGGAGACTCTCCAAGAAGCCAGCTGGATTCACAGTTACCAGCATTTTGCTCCACCTATTTTGATGACTAATGCTCAATGCCTTCTTTCCCTTAGGCTGAGAGGCTCGGAGCCTGGGGGCCACCATTTACACGCTGGGTGTGGCTGATTATAAGATAGACCAGGTCATTCTGAACTGGTAACCAGGCACCACTCTGGAGCTGAGTGGGGAAAGGCATCCCAGGCGGCTTTCTCAGGGCCACCACAAGGACAG
This sequence comes from Nomascus leucogenys, assembly GCF_006542625.1. Taxonomy (NCBI): domain Eukaryota; kingdom Metazoa; phylum Chordata; class Mammalia; order Primates; family Hylobatidae; genus Nomascus; species Nomascus leucogenys. The sequence continues at coordinate 36,778,567 of NC_044398.1, read as the reverse complement.
TCATCTAACTTGCCCCCAAGTGATTTGGGCCAACCCATGGCCACTGCAGAAGTGACTGACAGAGTGTTGTAGAAATCCCATCACACTAAAGGGGAGGGCGGAAGAGTTCCCCACTCCCTGATAGTGGGCTACTGGCTAGAGAAGAGAAGGCTGTGGCCTTCAGAGCCTGACATTCTGCTGCTCCCAAAGCATGGGGGCAAGACACTGTCCCCTGAGCCTGTGACCTGCTGCATCCTCACCTCCTGGGTGGGGGTCCAAGCCACCTTCCCTCTCTGAAGATAACAGCAATTGCCCACAGCCTGGACCGCGTGTTTGCAGTGGGTCATGGAGTTTCTGAACAGCATGGCCTAGTGCACAGAGTGAGTGGGGCAAATTTGAGAGGTGGTGGGGGCCTGGCTCCTGTGCCCTGAGGCTCACACTCCCTGCCCCTTTGTACCTCGCTGTCTATTCCAGATCAGAACACAAGGTGTCTTGAGGTGAAGTCTGTGGAGCCCTCCACTGTGTGTGCAGGAGGTGAGTGCTGAGGAGGCCCCACTGTAGTAAGAAGGGTGTGTGCTGCATGTGCGGTATATGGTGTGTGTGGTGTGTTTTGTGATGTGTGTGTGTTGGCCATAGTAGGTATACGGTGTGTGAATGTGCACAGTGTGGTGTGTGTGCTGTGGAGGTTGTGTTTGGATGCATGTGGTGTTTGTGCTGTGTGAGTGTGTGTTGTGCATCATGTATGGTGTGTGGTGTGTGTGGTATGTATATGGTGTGTAGATCATAGATGTTTCTGGTACAGTATGTTTATGTTGTGTCTGTGGTATATGTGTGCTAGTTGTGTGTGGTATAGTGTGTTTGTGGTGTGGGTGTTGTATCTGTGTGTATGTGGTGTGGGCATGCGCAACAGCTAACCTGGCCCATAGGCCAGGAGCAGTCAGGGTTCATCTCAGGAATGCCAGGCGGGTGTAGAAGCTGAAATATCTGTGTAATTTACCACATCAACAAAACAGAAAAGAGGAACCAGGCAATTTTCTCAGGGGATGAGGAACAAGGAGTGGGGGTGTCAACATCCCCTTCTGTTCCTGGGAACAGAAGGAAACCTCCATAGCCTGAAAAAGTCATCCACACAAACACCCTTGGTTCTCCTCGTCCCCAAAGGATAAATCCCAGCACCCATCCCTGCTGTCTGGGATGTGGAGAGAATGTCCTCTTGCCAGTCAGGTCCCAGCATGCATGGTGACAGCCCTTTGAGGGCCTCTGTGATGACCCCTGTCTGTCCTGAGTTCTGTCTTCATAGGCTGGGGCTCTGCATGGCTGACATTTGTACAACTGCAGCTGCTGCAAAGGAAGAGAGCCCGGGGCGTCCTCCCTCCAGGGGGACAGCATGAGGATCTTAGCAAGACCACCAGGCCCTCCAGCAGCTGGGCTCTGGCCTCCCTGTTCCTCACTGCAGAGCAACCTGGCAGTAGGCTGTGGGGATAGACACATGTTCCATGTCTGAGCTCTGCTCTCCATGGGCACATGACCAGGAGAAAATAGTCCATTTCCAGTGAGCTCCAGCGGTGCCTCCCATGAACAGAAAGGACGCTGTCAGGCCTGTCGTGAGTCCCAGGGCACTGGGCTGTGCAGGGACTGGCACAGGGCTGGGAGCTGGTAGGACCCTGAAACAGAAGCTGCTCTGACACTTCCATGGTTGGTCCTGGGCTCTGTGCCCGAACCCGCCTCTCCCCCATGAAGAGCTGAGGATGGGGGTGGAGTAGAGAGAGCTCCCCTCCCACTTGGGGTCTCTTTCTGCTGTTTCTGGTTTAAAGCCACTCAGCCGTGCAGCAGTTGGACAGCTGTGCTCCTCTGATGATGTCCCCTGGACATGCACAGGCTGTGGTCTCTGAGCAACCCTGTCAACCCCAGGTGAGGATGTGAGTCGTCGCTCCTCCCTGGAGGCAGCCGAGTCGAGGTGACAGGTGCCCTCTGCCCACCAGCTCGGCCCTCTGCCTCTGCTCATGTGGCCTGGCAGTCACAGCCCTGACCTGTCAGCTGTTGGCCAACTTGTACAAAGCCACCCCACATGGAGGGTGACAGTCACAGCAGGGAAAGGCCAAGGCAGGAGCCTGGAACCCAAATGCAACAGAATGAGCCCTCTCTCAGCAGGCTGCCACCAAGAAGTCATGAGGGCTCCGGGGAGCCCAGGAAGGAGGCCAGGGAGGGAGGCAAGCAGTCCAGACTCACTCATTCAGCCCTGGGCCTCATATCCAGCTTGGCAGAGGCCTCTGCTGGGCTAAGGACCAGCCTGGAGCAGTGAGGCCCTCCAGGGGCCACTCCCTGCTCTGGGCGCCCTGTGCAGAGGTGGGACCAGGTGGGGCATAGGCACCCTGCAAGCCCTGCCTCACCTTGAAAGGCTGAGCCCACCTGCCCTTTGCAGCCCTACTTGAAGGGCACCTCATCCTGGAAGCCTTCCCTGATGACCAGCCCCTCTGACTTCCTGCAGCCCAAGGGCTTGGTCTGTCCCTCCCATCAGTCACTTGTCATCCAGGATGTACCATGACTTCTGGTTGTCTGTGTCCAAGCATAATTTTCTTATTTAGTTCTTTGTTTTTCTTCTAACCTTTCATTATTAAAATTTTCAAACTTTACAGCCAAGTGGAAAGGATTGTGCAATGTACACGCCTGTTTCCATCGTGGGGATTTTTAATTAATGCTTGACCATGCTTGCTTTATCCTGTCTCTATGTGTTTCTTCCTCTCTCTGTCTCTCTTTCTCTCCACCAATTCATCTTATTTTTGGATGCATTCAAAGTATTTTACAGTCCTCAGGGTACTTTACCACTAAACCCTTCAGTTTGTATATCTTTAGGGAACAATATTTATTAAGTTCTCTTTTTGCAGTGCACAAATCTTAAGTGTGTCATCTGATGAGTTTTGACAAGAGCACACCACATCTGTGTAACCGCAGACCCTGTGAAGATGTGGAATGTTACCATGGCCCCCAGAAAATCTCCTCAGACCTCTCTGTGCATGTGGCTCAGTAGTTCCCTGGGCTTGAGACAAGAAAAGGAATTGTTGCATTAAGGGCACACACTTGTGAAACGTTCTTCAGTAGTGTTGCTTATCTGTCCAGGAGGCCATATCAAGCAGTGTGCAGGAGTCCCAGTCCCCATCGCCACTCCCACCCCCCAGCACAAGTGACTTCCGTCTGTGTCCTATTGCCCTTCTGGTAAGTTGTTAGCCCTACAACACTGCTCAGGACTGCAAGGACTTGACCCCTGTGGCCTGAGGGAGCACTGTAGGATTTCAGGGTGGAAAGCTCCAGCTGAACTGCCCCTGTGCAGAGGCTGAGGCAGGGTGCCTTTCCTTGGTTCCTTGGATTAGGAAGGGTGTGGGAGTCCTCCTGTGTGCTCAAGGCCCAACTACCTCCTTGTGGACCCTCAGTGACACCAGATGAGGATTTGGTCCAGTGGACACACAGATGTTAATTCAAACACAGCCACTTCCTTGTAGGGAAGCCCTTTGGGAATTCAGTCTTGGGGATGGATCACGAGGAGCAGGGAGGTCAGAGCGGAGACAGCCCTCCGCTCTTCCTCACTCGGACTTTTGAGTGTTGTTCTTGCAGAATCCAAGCAAGTGATTATTCATGGATATGACTTTAATAATGCAAAGAGCCAGGACAAAGTTATTTGCAGATTCTAGTTCAGCAAAACCAAGGTCATCGATAAGTAGCCTCCTCTGAAATCTGAAATGATCCAATGAGCTTTTCCTTTGAGCATCACGGTGACATTCAAAGAATTTCAGATTTTGGAGCACTTTGGATTTTGAATTTTCAGATTAGGGATACTCAGCCTAACTAAGCAAGATCACCTGTGTAGAGCAGCTGGCACAAGTATGGACTTCATAATATTTTAAACTCTCCTATTGTTTGGCAACACTCAGGCATCAGGGGACCTCTGCAATTGGGGAGTGTCCTGAGGAAGCGCACAGTCTAGGCAGACACTGTGCCCTGGGTACTGAGGGAGTGTGCTCTTCCCCGCTGAGTGCCAGGGGTGTAGTTGGATTTTCTGCATCCCCCTCAATTCTTCCTCTTGACCCCTTGATACATTCATTCCATCTGATCTTGTTATGTTCAATGGCCTCTTATTCAGGGTCATCTGGTAAACTTGGAATGACTCCTCTCCCTGTAGGATGCTTCTCGGCCATCTCTTCTCCTGTCCCTGAGTATATAGAATGGGGCCGAGGCTGTCATTGTCACATTCTCATGTGGCAGAGTTGTGTAGATGGTCTGAGGCCATTAAGATTCCACTGATGTGTACTTTCGTGGGAGTGGCTTAGGGACGGAGCAGACCCTTCCTAAGGAGAGCTACTGGGTATTGAACGCTTCTTATATCAGATATTGTGCCAAGTGCCTTACACTCAATATCTCCATGAATTCTTAAAGCAGCCTTACTGCATTTTCTTTGCATGGGTGGATAGCCAGGGCAGGGGTGATGGAAGAGCTTCCCAGCACCACACACCTGGAGAGTAGACCCAGGAGATCTGTCTGCCCAGTGGGGGCCTTCTGTGTCCCTGAGATGATGGTTTTTGGGGAAGACATGGCCCTGCCTATCCCCAGGAAATCCATTCAGATGCCTCCTCTGCCCACCTGTGGGTGCACTGGTTTCCTGGAGGGGACTAGTTTTTTCTCCAAGGTGGGCCAGCACCAGGTCTCAAATAGGAAAGCCCATGCCACAGTCCTGGGTGCCTCTGCAGACGGCCGCCCTGCTCCTGGTTGGTGCCTGTCCAGAAGTGGCCAGGCCTGGCTGCGTATTGCAGGGAGCTCGGATGCACTGAGGAGTGACTTTGTCATTAATTACATTTTCCTCTGAAGAAAACATTCGAGAAACATTTTAGAAATAGGAAAGCGAGAAGACATATTCAAAGCTTGATGTTTCTATATGCTTCATGTTTTCTGTCTTTATAGGCTATGTTTTTGTGATTTAAGAAATTTTTTAATATGGTGACTGAAGTATGGGTTTAATCGGTTAATCTGTTTGGTAACTCTTTTCCCAGCAGCCCGGTGTTGCTGGGCCCTCTTCCCCATCTTGACCCTGAGCCATGGCCTCAGGGTGCCAGTGCCACCCGCCCTCCCCTGGAGCTCCCTGAGCTGTTCTGAATGCCATACTGCAGTCAGGTCACACTTCTTGGGGATTTTTACCCCAGTAATCCCACTGTTTCCATCTCTCAAGTGAATCTGTTTCCTAACCATGTTTTCCTGATCGTTATCTTTATCAGCACCAAGGAAGAGGTCAACAGTTTAGAAATTCATGGCTAATCGGACAATTGTTTTCAAGCCAACAAATTGTTCCATGTGGAAATGAATCATTTTGTCCATAGTAACCCTGACCTACATGAAAAAGGGAAAAACAATAGTAATTTTATGTATGCAAGAAATTTTAATTTATAAAATTACAATATTATATTTTGTTATACATTTGTACAATTATTTTTAAAGTGTTAATTGTATTTTATTATAAAAATGATACAATGTAGAAAAAAAGAAACATAGACAAAACATAATGAATAAAAACATTACCCCAAATCCCAAACCCAAAGACAAGTGCTATTAACATTTTCAACTACAGCATAATAAATTTAATTTTGCTTAAATATGATGGAAGAAAAAGAAAATGAAATGGGATTGAAGAAATTGTGGAGCATCACACGAATGCTTCTGGTCTCCTGTGACGAAGCGGCTATCCCTTTCCCTCTGTGCCTCTCCTTCCCTCTGCTCGTGGACATCACAGCACGTTGCACTCTGCCATCTATTTTGTTCTCTATTTTTAATTTTGTCGTCTGTCTCCCACGCAGTCCTTAAAGGCGAGTCCTTGAGAGCAGGGACTCTGCCTGCCTGTTCCTGTTACACAGCAGAGTGCTGCACAGGGCCTGGGCGTGGCGGGTGCTCACAGGGGTCTCTGCAATAGGAAAGCAGAGCCCAGATGCCAGTCGTGGACCACAGGGTCCGCTCTGCATGATGAGGACCGGAGGTGGGAGGGACAGTGGACGAACATGTGCATCGACATTCTTCCCATGTCATTTCCTTTTAGAAAAAAAAAAAAAATCAGCATGGACAAGACTTTCATGACTTGCCCTGGACCAAAGATTAAAAACAACCTGGACAGTAAGTATCCCTGGCAGGAAGCCCTAGCGGGCAGGAGGCCAGGGGTCACGGTTGGGCACCGTGAGGTGTACAGAATGTGGATGCCCCCCCTGCTGGGGCAGCACATGTCTGTGGCTGGGCTAAGGGCACATTGCTCACCTCCCTTGTTGGTGGCCCCCAAGGTGTTCAGGGATCTGCAGTGTCCTAGGGATCTGCAGTGTCCTAGAGATCTGCAGTGTCCTAGGGTCTGTGAGGAGGGCAGGATGCAGGAGATGATTGCCCAAGGAATGGTACCGTTGCTCCAGGTTGCCTTTCAGAGTTAAGCCAATGGACTCTGTAAATACAGAAGAGCCAGAATGGTTGACACCAAGCAGCCGTTTGTGGTCACTTAGGACACAGTCACAATGACATGAAATCTCATGCAGGGCCCCTCACTGCTGGACCCACATCCCCCTTGGCCATCATTGCTGAGGTTGACCTCATAGTGCTTTGTGGAATGAGAGCATTTCCCATGCTGTCTACTCACCAAGGGCAAGAACTGCATCTCCCCGGGCTGGCTCTCACCATCTTCACTTTCTGTGATTTAGGGAGGTCTTTGTTGAAGCCAGCCTGAACAATGGCAGACATGTCTTTTCTAATGACATCATTATGAAGAGCACCACCTGTGTGAGTACCAGGGTGGCAATGGACCAGTCTGGGCTGTCCAGAGCCCCTGCACTGGAATGAGATACACCCTGGGGAGGACAGAAAGAGCACACAGTTCCCAGGCAGTCCCAGAAAAGTAGCGTGTGCAGCTGCTTGATCCTGTTCCAGCTGGCACAGGTTGGTTAGGATTGGAGGCTATGTGTCAGGAGCCAGAATCCAGGACCTCCACGGTCTCCAGCTTCTCCACGCGGGCCTCCCAGGTCCAGGGGATCTGGAGGATTCCACGCACTACCTTCAGGATGCATGTGCCGCTGAACCGGTGCCCCAGCTGCAGATCTGATCCTAAACCCACTCACAACCCCGTCGCCTGAGCCTGCCTGGTGGTCATCTGCTGTCATTTCCCAGATGCTGTCAGCCTCCTTTCTGACTCTCCTCCCTGCTCGGGCCCCGGAGCTGTCCCTCTCTGCTCCCTCACTGAGCCCTGCAGTATGTCCTCTCCTGCTGCTGATGGGGAGGCTGTCAGGCGTACAGGCCAGGCTGAGGCCCAGCACAAGCTCTCTCTTCTTCCCTCCCTAGCCTTCTCTCTAAGCAGAAGTCTGGATTTGGGGAAGCCATGGGCAGCCTGCATTCCCACGGATGCCACCCAAAGTCCCTTTACTGTGAAGAACACCCAGGGAAGAGTTCCCGTTGCTTACACCCCATGTGGCCTTGGTTCTGAGCCAGGCCTTTCTCTGAGCTCTCTAAACCTCACAAGTGCCCCCAGGGAGGGAGGCTTATTCCCTTTGCACAAGTGTGGAGGCTGAGGCTCAGAGCAGTGCGTGAATGTGCCCACGGTGCAGAGCCTGGAAGTGGAGAGAGAGGCTGTGGGGGATGGACCTGGGTCTCCTGCCCCTGCTCCTGCACCTGCACCCCCACTCTCACCCGTTTTTGTACCTGTAGATCTTGTAGTCCTCACAGAAGCCCTGTGCTGCAAGTGAGGTGTTCAGCGAGGCTAGGTTCATGAGACCAGGAAGCTTCTGGGACTTTCTTGGCAGGGCTCTAGGGCAGAGCCTTTGAACAGGACCAAAGGAGGGGTCTGTAGCTCTCTGGGGACCAGCCCTGACCACTAGCCTCACTGTGGTACATGGAGGAGGGACCAGCTAGGGAGAGCGAGGAGTGGGCAGATGGGCCTCCAAATGGTGGGCACCGGGAAGAGGCCACCCAAGCCACTGACATTCGCATTATCTACCAGGTGTAGTGCAGGGTGCCAGTCCACCACAGACCACCCATCCACCACAGGTGACCCATCCATCACAGAACACGCATCCATCACAGACTACTTGTCCACCACAGGCCACTCATCCACCACAGAGCACCCATTCATTATAGAACACCCATCTACCACAGGCCACCCATCCATCACAGGCCACCCATTTACCGCAGAGCACCCATCCACCACAGAGCACCCATTCACCACAGATCACCCATCCACCACAGAGCACTTATCCACCACAGGCCACCCATTCACCACACAACACCCATCCACCACAGAACAGTCATCCACCACAGGCCACCCATTCGCCACAGAGCACCAATTTACCATAGAACACCCATCCATCACAGAACACCCATTCATCATAGGCCATCCATCCATCACAGAACATGCATCCACCACAGACTACCTGTCCACTACAGGCCACCCATCCATCACAGGCCACCCATCCACCACAGGCCAACCATTCCCCACAGGCCACCCATTCCCCATAGGCCACCTTTTCACCATAGAGCCCCCATTCACCACAGAGCACCCATCCACACAGGCCAACCATCCATCACAGGCCACCCATGCACCACAGAGCCCCCATCCACCACAGAACACCCATCCACCACAGGCCAGCCATTCATCACAGGCCACCCATGCACCACAGAACACCCATCGACCACAGGCCAGCCATTCATCACAGGCCACCCATTCACCACAGAACACCCATCCACCACAGGCCAGCCATCAGCACAGCCACCCATCACCACAGGCACCCATCCACCACAGGCCACCATCACAGGCCACCCATTCACCACAGAGCACCCATCCACCACAGGCCAGCCATCCATCACAGGCCACCCATTCACCACAGAGCACCCATCCACCACAGGCCAGCCATTCAGCACAGGCCACCCATTCACCACAGAACACCCATCCACCACAGGCCAGCCATCCATCACAGGCCACCCATCACCACAGAGCCCCATCCACCACAGGCCACCATCCATCACAGGCCACCCATGCACCACAGAGCCCCCATCCACCACAGAACACCCATCCACCACAGGCCAACCATCCATCACAGGCCACCCATTCACCACAGAACACCCATCCACCACAGGCCAGCCATTCATCACAGGCCACCCATTCACCACAGAACACCCATCCACCACAGGCCAGCCATTCATCACAGGCCACCCATTCACCACAGAACACCCATCCACCACAGGCCAGCCATTCATCACAGGCCACCCATTCACCACAGAACACCCATCCACCACAGCCACCATCATCACAGGCCACCCATCACCACAGAACACCCATCCACCACAGGCCAGCCATTCATCACAGGCCACCCATTCACCACAGAACACCCATCCACCACAGGCAAGCCATTCAGCACAGGCCACCATTCACCACAGAGCACCCATCCATCACAGCGCCCCCATCCATCACAGGCCTGCCATTCACCACAGAGCACCCATCCATTCAGTGCCCCCGTCCACCACAGGCCAGCCATTCATCATAGGCCACCCATTCACCACAGAGCACCCATCCACCACAGGCTGGCCAGCCATCACAGGCCAATCGTTCACCACAGAACACCCATCCACCACAGGCCAGCCATCCATCACAGGCCACCCATTCACCACAGAACACTGATCCATCACAGGCCAGCCATCCAACACAGGCCAGCCATTCACCACAGGCCACCCATTCACCACAGAGCCCCCATCCATCACAGGCCACACATTCACCACAGAGCACCCATCCATCACAGGCCAACCATCCATCACAGGCCACTCATTCACCACAGAGCCCCCATCCACCACAGGCCATCCATTCATCACAGGCCACCCATTCACCACAGAGCCCCCATCCATCATAGGCCACCCATTCACCGCAGGCCACCCATTCACCACAGAACATCCATCCATCACAGGCCAGCCATCCGTCACAGGCCAGCCATTCACCACAGGCCATCCATTTGCCACAGAGCCCCCATCCATCATAGGCCACCCATTCACCACAGAGCCCCCATTCACCACAGAGCACCCAGCCACCACAGGCCACTCGTTCACCACAGAACACCCATCCGCCACAGGCCACCCATTCACTACAGAGCCCCCATTCACCACAGAGCACCCATCCATCACAGGCCAGCCATCCATCACAGGCCACCCATTCACCACAGAGCACCCATCCATCACAGGCCACTCACCACCACAGAGCCCCATCCATCACAGGCCAACCTTCCATCACAGGCCACCCATCCACCACAGTCCACCCATTCACCACAGAATATCCATCTATCACAGAGCACCCTTCCACCAAAAACCAGCCATCTATCACACACCACCCATCCACCACAGACCACCCATCCATCATAGACCATCCTTCCATCATAGACCACTCATTCACCTCAAACCACCCGTCCATCACACACCACCCGTCCACCACAGACCACCCATTCACCACAAAGCACCCATTAATCACACACCACCCATCCATCACAGAGCACCCGTCCATCACAGACCACTTGTTCATCAGAGAGCACCCATCTGCCACAGAGTACTTGTCCATCAAAGGAGGACAAGTGTACTGGTCCATCGCAGGAGGCAAGTCAACCAGAGTGCTGGACAAGCAACCCACTAATCATCCAGGTCCTGCCGGCCCTGCTCCTGACCCTGCTGCTGCTTTGTGGTTTCTGGCAGCTATGTGACAGGAGAATAAGTGCTCCCTTAAGTGCTCCCTGCCCGCCCAGCCCTGGGGCTCAGACACAGGCCCAACCTCCAAGGGACTTCAGCATGTGACTGTCGTGTGATCCCACCTGTGGGAAGTTTCCCATCAGTTCCCAGGTCATCACATGAGCCAAGGGAAGCTGTCCACATGTTCACAAAGTCTAGGAAGCCTGGGCTTCTGTAGGACCCTCTGCCCCGGCTGGTCAGAGAGCTGGCCTGAGATGCCCTGGACATGGGGTTGAGGCCTGCCCTGGCTCCTAGAGAGAAGTGACCCCAGAACCCCTGAAACCAGGGCTGCCTCAACAAGCTGGACTTCTGGAAGCCTCAGATGGACAAGGGCCAGGAGGCGGCCTCTGTGTGGAGGGAGGAAGAGAGGGTCCCCCATGAGGCCCTGCTGGCCCAAATGGAGGATGGTGCTGTAACCCCCAGCTGTCTGTGCCTTGAGAAACCAGCGTGGATCTTGGCATATGTCTGGTGCCTTCCGCATTCCTTCATCTGTCTTTACTGAGCTCCAGTTTCCCCTGGGCCCCGTGCTGGGCTGGGGAGGAACAGAAATGAAGCAGCCACCGTTCCCCACAGGGAGCTCACAGTCCTGTCTGGTCAGAGATGAGGGTGAAATATCCACCCCACAGGAATCGGAAGGCCCCCTGTAAGGCAGAGCAGGAGTCAAAAGCAGAGATGAAGCCCAGCGTGGGGAGGGCGATAGAGGCCCTTGGAGCTGGGGTGGACGGATACAGCCCAGAGAGCTGCAGACAGACAGCAGGGGGAGGAGAGGACAGAGCCCAGCCCAGGGAACACGCAGGTCTCATCTCTGCCCAGGGAGCCACGAGGGGAGGAAGCCGGGGACTCAGCCATGAGGCTGGGAGGTCAGGGAAGGCTCCCAGGGACAGACAGGCTCTCCTTGAGGAAGGGAAGTGGGGCGGGTTCTCTCTTTTCCATATGGCTGTGGGCAGAGAAGGACACTTGCAGAGGCTGGGCCTCTCTAGGGACCTGGTCCCTGGCCTGTCTGACCCCTAGGAACCCCACAGCGGAGGCACAGGAGTTTCCCTTGGGTAAGGTTGGCGGCTGAGGCCTGGGAGGAAGACCCCGCTGGGTACACCACAGGCTCAGAGTGCACAGGTGACACCCTAAAGGCCATGCCCTGTCCTGCTGCTCCAAACCAGGGTCCAGACTGTGCTCTGTCCTGCTGCCCCACCCCCTTCCAGCCCGGCTCCTAACCAGGGTCCCAGCTATGTACAGGGCCAAGGCAAAGCCAGCCCACCCCCATCCAGCCCTGCTCCAGACCAGGGTCCCAGCTCTGTGCAGGGCCAAGGCAGAGCCTGCCCACCCCCATCCAGCCCACGTTTTTCTCTTTTGAACATTCTAAACTGTCAAGGATCCACCACCTGTGCAGAAGCCGAAAAAGGTAAGTCGCAGTTCCGGTCCCGATATTGTCACTTCCCAAGGAGCCCACTGACCTTCACCAAGAGTGCCATGAAGGCTGTGCCCCATGACCTCCACCTGCCTGGGCAGAGAAGAGGGCGACAGAGGGGCAGAGTGGAGCCTGAGAAGGGTGGGGACTCACAGTGATGTCCCCAGCACGCCCTTCCCACTCCCTGCACCCCTCAAAATGAGTCTTCTCACCAATTCACAGCCTGGGGTGGCCAGTTTCAGCAACTGTGATGATCTCTCCTGAATAAATGGGGCTCTTCTCTCAATATTCCACGGAGCATGTATAAGATGCTAAGGATGGAGGTGCTCTGGAAAAGGAGCCCCATGTTTTAGGGACCTGGCCCCGTCCCCAGGCTCCGGATGCAGATATGGCTCCATTCCGCCTCTCTGGATCCCTGTCTCCTGGCAGGGACAAGGGGCTGGCTGGGGTTAGCTTCTAGGGACTGCAGAGCTGAGGGATGCGGGAGTCCTGGCAGGCACCAAGCTGGGAGAGACACCCAGCCCAGTGAACACAGCGGCCAGGAGTCTGGAAGCAGGCTCCTGGGCCGGGGACCCACCCCAGGGGCCATGGGCTGTGGTGAAGGCAGTAGCTGAGGCATGAGGCCCTGGGCCTGGGATGGGATGGGAACAGGCCTCCCTGGCCAAGGCTGGCCTCTGCGGTGCTGCAGAGTGGGCTCGGGGAGGCTGCATCTGCAACCAGGTGGATGCAGACAGTCATCTGCAAATGCTGGGACCATTGCACAGCCCCCAGAGCAGGCCTCTTTCAACAAGAGTGGCTGCAGGAGAAACAAAGGGACAGAGACGAAGTCTTTGGCATTTAGGGGAAAAACCATGTCTGCAAACCAGGAGGAGTTTGCATGTTTCTTACACGAAAGATGCTCCCCTGTGGTGTGGGCTCCTCACTAGTCCTTTCATTCCCCAGACACACATCTGGGAGTGGTCAGCACCGTGCCTGGTGCTGAGGCAACAACACCACGGCCTTGCACCCAGGATCTGCCCCGAAAGGAAGCAGACAGTTCTGTTTTTTCTTTGTTTAGGAGCCAGAACAGGAGAAACTACCTCCTCCTCCTTCATCACCACTGCCCCCGCCTCCTGTGAACAACTGCCCCACTGTGATTGTTTATTGCTGTGGGTGCCAAGAAGTGTGCAGGATAAGAGGGATAGAGGTGAGAAGCACAGTGGAGAGGGGCTGTGACCCCCAGTCTGGGACTGCGGGAGGAGGGGGCAGCCGGGTCCTGCTGCAGAGGCCTGGGCCCTGGAAGAAGGCAGGCTCTATGGGTGTTGGCCTTTGGCCACTTGATGCCGGGGCAACCAGAGGCCCACCTTACCCTAGTGTCCCAGTGGAGGGCAAACATGAGGGCTCCTGTCCCCTGCACCACCAGGCCTCTCCCAGCACAAGGAGATTCTCTTTGAAGGAGCCAGGTTTCTGGACATAGCAGCTAGTGACGTCTGACCAGTCCTGGCTCTCCCAGAGGTTGTAATCAGCTCTGGTAGTGGCTTAGGTTTCAAACCAGTGGCCTGCGGGTTTATGAGTCAAACAAACTGAGTCACAAAGAGTCTCCCGCAGGTCAGAAAAATATCAACGTAAAATAATCAAAGGGTCAGAATGTAGATTAAAGATAATTTATTCACTTGAAAAGATTGGGGATGGACCAACTGGGAAGCACAGATTCCAAAAAACAAGTCAGTATTACAAAGTGGAGAAGCTAGGGATCATTTATACAGACAAAGTTCAGGAAAGTTAAACTGAATTTTAACATCTGTCCATGTGAAGCTTAATGCATAGTTACAATGATCTGATTAATGGAGATAGTCTTTCTCTTTTGGGGAAGGTATATTTAACATTCCACACTAAAGATGTAACTATCATGAGGTCTTGAGCACCCTCTGTTCTCAGTTAGGAACAGGACAACAAAGGAGGCAAGTAATCTATAACAAGGATCAATGATGGGAAGGGACGCATTCTGGTCTCTGGTCTCTCCTAGTCATTTACAGAACTAGAACAATGAGGGAGAGTTAAGCTATAATCTATGAAGCAGAATTGCAAACATGGTATGTGACTGAGTCCAGGGCTTAACTTCCCCCTTGGCATAACAAATTTAGAAGGTCTGGACATTTTACTTCTTTTACATTTCTTCCTTTTCTTCAACTTATTTCAGAGAAAACAGGGCAGAAGAATTATGTATTTAAGTCAAAATCTCACCCTACTAGGAAGGCTCGTTCCTAGGAAGTCATGACCAATAGGGGAAGAATTAGAAAGAACTAAAGCCAACGTAAAAAGTAAACAAGGGAGAAGTGGTCCTCAAACCTGATTCAGGCCACATGACTGCCTCTTCATTCAAATCAGTTCTTTGAGCAACCATTATTCTAGTCTTTTTGGTTGTGCATTGATTCGATTGCAAACACATGCCATAACAGCAGTGTAGACAAAAACAGGACAAAACACAACTAATGATTATAATTCCCAGAATTAGTAACAGTTTTTTACACCAAGTACTCCAAGATACAAACCAGCTGCATAACTAATCAGAGAGCATTGAATCTGAAAAGTTAGTTCTTTGAATTTGTATACCCGTGATTAATTTCATGATGTTGTTTGATTCATCGGGGGTAGAGACACAACACTGAGTTTTTCTGATGTACAGGTTTCTCCTCAGGCTGCACTGAGTGCGTCTAAAGCCATACTCTTCTGTAATGCAGCAGTTCTCATAAAAGCAACTTACTTGTTTAGCAATGACATATCCATGGAGCTATTATTTAGGACCTTTTGTGTATAACTGGTTAGGATATCTTCATGACAAATGATATTCTCAATACCTGATTTGTGGTATAAAGATGAAGTGTGAAGCCAACTTGATTGTGGTAGATAAGCTTTTGGATGTGCTGCTGGATTTGGTTTGCCAATATTTTATTGAGGATTTTTGCATTGATGTTCCTCAGGGATATTGCCTGAAATTTTCTTTTTTTGTTGTGTCTCTGCCAGGTTTTGGTATCAGGATGATGCTGGCCTCATAAAATGAGTTAGGGAGGATTCCCTTTTTTTCTATTGTTTGGAGTCGTTTCAGAAGGAATGGTATCAGCTCCTCTTTGCACCTCTGGTAGAATTCGGCTATGAATCCATCTGGTCCTGGACTTTTTCTTGGTTGGCAGTTCTATTAATTACTGCCTCAATTTCAGAACTTGTTATTGGTTTATTCAGGGATTCGATTTCTTCGTGGTTTAGACGGGAGGGTGTATGTGTCCAGGAATTTATCCATTTCTTCTAGATTTTCTAGTTTATATGCATAGAGGTGTTTATAATATTCTCTGGTGGTGGTTAGTATTTCTGTGGGATCAGTGGTGATATCCCATATATCATTTTTTATTGCATCTATTTGATTCTTCTCTCTTTTCTTCTTTATTAGCCTGGCTAGCAGTCTATTTTGTTGATCTTTTCAGAAAACCAGATCCTGGATTCATTGATTTTTTTGAAGGGTTTTTCATGTCTCTATCTCCTTCAGTTCTGCTCTGATCTTAGTTATTTCTTGTCTTCTGCTAGTTTTTGAATTTGTTTGCTTTTGCTTCTCTAGTTCTTTTAATTTTGATGTCAGGGTGTCAATTTTAGATCTTTCCTGCTTTCTCTTGTGGGTATTTAGTGCTATAACTTGCCCTCTACACATTGCTTTAAATGTGTCCCAGAGATTCTGGTATGTTGTGTCTTCATTCTCACTGGTTTCAGAGAACATCTTTATTTCTGCCTTCATTTCATTATTTACCCAGTAGCCATTCAGGAGCAGTTTGTTCCGTTTCCATGTAGTTGTGTGGTTTTGAGTGAGTTTCTTAATCCTGAGTTCTAATTTGATTGCACTGTGGTCTGAGAGACTGTTTGTTATGATTTCCATTCTTTTGCATTTGCTGAGGGGCGTTTTCCTTCCAATTATGTGGTCTATTTTAGAATAAGTGCAATGAGATGCTAAGAAGAATGTATATTCTGTTGATTTGGGGTGGAGAGTTCTGTAGATGTCTATTAGTCCCACTTGGCCCAGGGCTGAGTACAAGTCCTGAATATCCTTGTTAATTTTCTGTCTTGTTGATCTGTCTAATATTGACAGTCGGATGTTAAAGTCTCCCACTATTATTGTGTGGGAGTCTAAGTCTCTTTGTAGGTCTCAAAGAACTTGCTTTATGAATCTGGGTGCTCCCATATTGGGTGCATATATATTCAGGATAGTTAGCTCTTCTTGATGCATTGATCCCTTTACCATTATGTAATGGCCTTCTTTGTCTCTTTTGATCTTTGTTGGTTTAAAGTCTGTTTTATCAGAGATTAGGATTGCAACTCCTGCTTTTCTGCTTTCCATTTGCTTGGTAAATATTTCTCCATCCCTTTATTTTGAGCCTATGTGTGTCTTTGCACGTGAGATGGGTCTCCTGAATACAGCACACTCTTTATCCAATTTGCCAGTCTGTCTTCTAATTGGGGCATTTAACCCATTTACATTTAAGGTTAATATTGTTATGTGTGAATTTGATCCTGTCATTATGATGCTAGCTGGTTGTTTTGCCCATTAGTTGATGCAGTTTCTTCATAAATTGTAAATAGCTTCAGCTATTTAGGCTTTCTTTACAATTTGGTGTGTTTTTGCAGTCACTGGTACCAGTTGTTCCTTTCCATGTTTAGTGCTTCCTTCAGGAGCTCTTGTAAGGCAGGCCTGGTGGTGACAAAATCTCTCAGCATTTGCTTGTCTGTAAAGGATTTTATTTCTTGTTCACTTATGAAGCTTAGTTTGGCTGGATATGAAATTCTGGGTTGAAAATTCTTTTCTTTAAAAATATTGAATATTGGCCCCCACTCTCTTCTGGCTTGTAGGGTTTCTGCAGAGAGATCTACTGTTAGTCTGATGGGCTTCCCTTTGTGGATAATCCAATCTGTCTGTCTGTCTGCCCTTAACATTTTTTCCTTCATTTCAACCTCTGTGAATCTAACAATTATGTGTCTTGGGGTTGCTCTTCTCAAGGAGTATCTTTGTGGTGTTCTCTGTATTTCCTGAATTTGAATGTTGGCTTGTCTTGCTAGATTGGGGAAGTTCTCCTGGATAATATCCTGAAGAGTGTTTTCCAAATTGGTTCCATTCTCCTTGTCACTTTCAGGTTCAACAATCAAATGTAGATTTGGTCTTTTCACATAGTCCCACATTTCTTGGAGGCTTTGTTCATTCCTTTTTATTCTTTTTTCCCTAATCTTGTCTTCTCTCTTTATTTCGTTAAGTTGATCTTCAATCACTGATATCCTTTCTTCCACTCAATCAATTTGGCTATTAATACTTGTGTATGTTTCATGAAGTTCTTGTGCTGTGTTTTTCAGCTCCATCAGGTCATTTATGTTCTTCTCTACACTGGTTATTCTGGTTAGCAATTCATCTAACCTTTTTTCAAGGTTCTTAGCTTCCTTGTATTGTGTTAGAACATGCTTCTTTAGCTCAGAGGAGTTTATTACCCACCTTCTGAAGCCTACTTCTGTCAATTCGTCAAACTCATTCTCTATCGAGTTTTGTTCCCTTGCTGGCGAGGAGTTGTGATCCTTTGGAGGAAAAGAGGCATTCTGGCTTTTGGAATTTTCAGCCTTTTTGTGCTGGTTTCTCCCCATCTTTGTGGATTTATCTGCCTTTGGTCTTTGATGTTGGTGACCTTCAGATGGGGTCTTTGAATGGACATGCTATTTCTTTCTGCTTGTTAGTTTTCCTTCTAACAGTCTGGCCCCTCTGCTGCCAGTCTGCTGGAGTTTGCTGGAGGTCCACTCCTGACCCTGTTTGCCTGGTATCACCAGTGGAGGCTGCAGAACAGCAAAGATTGCTGCCTGATTTTTCCTCTAGAAGCTTTGTCCCAAAGGGGCACCTGCCAGATGCCAACCAGAGCTCTCTGTATGATGTGTCTGTCGGCCACTACTGGGAGGTGTCTCCCAGTCAGGGTACATAGGGGTCAGGGACCTGCTTGAGGAGGCAGTCTGACCCGTAGCAGAGCTTGAACACTGTGCTGGGAGTTCCACTGCTCTCTTCAGAGCTGTCAGGCAGGGACATTTAAATCTGCTGAAGCAGTGCCCCACAGCCACCCCTTTCCCCAGGTGCTCTGTCCCAGGGAGATTGGGGTTTTATCTGTAAGTCCCTGAGTGGGGCTGCTGCCTTTTTTTCAGAGATGCCCTACCCAGAGAAGAGAAATCTGGCAGTCTGGCCACAGCAGCCTTGCTGAGCTGCAGTGGGCACCGCCCAGTTTGAACTTCCCAGTGACTTTGTTTACACTGTGAGCATAAAACCACCTACTCAAGCCTCAGCAATGGCGGACACCCCTCCCCCCACCAAGCTTGAGCATCCCAGGTCCATCTCAGACTGCTGCTGTGCTGGCAGTGAGAATTTCAAGCCAGTGGATCTTAGTTTGCTGGGCTCTGTGGGAGTGGGACCCACTGAGCCAGACCACTTGGCTCCTTGGCTTTAGCATCCCTTTCCAGGGGAGTGAACGGTTCTGTCTCACTGGCTCTCCAGGTGCCACTAGTGTATGGGAAAAAAGAACTCCTGCAGCTAGTTTGGTGTCTGCCCAAATGGCCTCCCAGTTTTGTGCTTGAAACCCAGGGCCCTGGTGGGGTAGGCACCAGAGGGAATCTCCTGGTTTGCAAGCTGCAAAGACCGCGGGACAAGCACAGTATCTGTGCCAGAGTTCCTCAGGCTCAGTCCCTCATGGCTTTCCTGGGTAGGGGAGAAAATTCTCCGATCCCTTGCACTTCCTGGATGAGGCGACACCCCACCCTGCTTTGGAACACCCTCTGTGGGCTGCACCAACTGTCCAACCAGTCCCAATGAGATGAACTGGGTACCTCAGTTGAAAATGCAGAAATCACCCAACTTCTGGGTCTATCTTGCTGAGAGCTGTAGACCAGAGCTGTTCCTATTTGGCCATCTTGCCAGCAATCCTCCAGCTCTTTAATTTAATTAGGTCCCATTTGTCAGTTTTTGGTTTTGTTGCATTTGCCTTTATGGTCTTAGTCATAAATCTTCACCTAGACCAATGTCCAGAAGAATTTTTATTATATTTTCTTCTGGGGTTTTTACAATGTGAGGTCTTACATTTAAGTCTTTAATCCATCTCGAGTTAACTTTTACATATGATGAGAGGTAGGGATTCAGTTTTATTCTTCTGCATATGGCTAGCCAGTTTTCCCAGCACTATTTATTGAATAAGGTGTTCTTTCCCAGTTGTTTATTTTGTTAACTTTGTCAAAGATCAGTTAGTTTTCAGTATGCAGCTTTACTTCTAGGATCTGTGTTCTGTTCCATTGAGTTATGTATCTATTTTTGTACCAGTACCATGCTGTTTTGGTTACTATAGCCTTGTAGTATAGTTTGAAGTTGGGTAATATGAAAAAAGCCTCAGGCTTTGTTTTGTTTGTTTGTTTGTTTGTTTGTTTGTTCTGCTTAGGATTGCTTTGGCTATTTAGGCTTTTTAATTCCATATGAATTTTAGAATTAGTCTTTCTAATTCCATGAAAAACAATGTTGGGAATCAGATGGGAATTGCATTGAATCTGTAGATTGCTTTGGGAAGCATGGTAATTTTAACAATTTTGATTGTTCCAGTTCATGAACATGGAATGTTTTCCCATTTGTTTGTGTCATCTATGATTTCTTTCATCAGTGTTTGTGGTTCTCTTTGTAGATATCTTTCACCTTCCTGGTTAAATGTATTCCCTGATATTTCATTTTTGTGTGTGTGTCTATTGTAAATGGGATTGCATTCTTGATTTGGTTCTCAGCTTGAACATTATTGCTGTGTAGAAATGCTACTGATTTTTGTACATTGATTTTGTATCCTCAGACTTTACTGAAGTTGTTTATCAGGTCAAGGAGTCTTTTGGAAGAACCCTAAGTGTTTTCTAGGTATAGAATTATATCATCAGGGAACAGATCATTTGACTTCCTCTTTTCCTACTTGTATACCTTTTGTTTTTCTCTCATGCCTGACTGCTCTGGCTAGGACTTCCTGTACTATGTTGAATAAGAGTGGTGACAGTATACATCCTAGCCTTGTTCCAGTTCTTAAGAGAAATGCATCCAACTTTTGCCCATTCAGTATAATGTTCACTGTGGTTTGTCAGAGATGGGTCTTATTAAATTGAAGTATGTTTCTTTGATGCCTACTTTGTTGAGGGTTCTTATCATGAAGGGATGTTGAATTTTATCAAATGCTTTTCCTGGGTCTATCGAGATGATCATATGGTTTTTAATTGTTTATGTGGTGAATTACATTTATTGATTTGCATGTGTTGAATCATTTTGCATCACAGGTATAAAGCCCACTTGATTGTGAAGAATTATCCTTCTGGTGTGCTGCTAGATTGGGTTTGCTAGTATTTTGTGGAAGATTTTTGCATCTATGTTCATCAGGGGTACTGGTCTGCAGTTTTCTTTTTTGTTGTTGTTTCTTTGCCAGACTTTGATATCAGGATGATACTGGTTTCATAGAATGAGTTAGGGAGGAATCCCTCCTCCTTGATTTTTCTGGAGTAGCTTCAGTAAGATTCGTACCAGCTCTTCTTTGTACATCTGGTAAAATTTGGCTGTGAATCCCTCTAGTCCAGGACACTTTTGGTTGGTAGATTTTTATTACTGATTCAATTTCTTAACTCATTATTGATCTGTTTAGGAGTTCAAGTACTTCCTAGGTCAATCTTGGGAGGCTGTGTGTTTCCTGGAATTTATTCATTTCCTCTAGGTTTTCTAGTTTGTGCACATAGAGGTGTTCATGGTAGTCTCTGAAGATCTTTGTATTTCTGTGGTATCAGTTGTAATATCATCTTTGTCATTTCTGATTGTGTTTATTCAGATCTTCTCTCTTTTTTTCTTGGTTAATTTAGCTAGCAGTTTCTCAATGGGTCTAATGGCCCAACTTTTCCCTTCATTGATCCTTTGTATGGGTTTTTTGGACTCAATTTTATTTAGTTCTGCTCTGATCTTAGTTGTCTTGTCTTTTCTGCTAGCTTAGGGTCTGCTTTGTTCTTATTTTTCTAGTTCATTTAGGTGTGATACTAGATTATTAAATTGAGATCTTTCTATCTTCTTGATGTAAGGATTTAGTGCTATGAGCTTTCCTCTTAACATTTTGCTATATCCCAGAGGTTTTGGTATGTTGTGTCTCTGTTTCCGCTTGTTTCAAATAATTTTTTGAGTTCTGACTTAATTTTGTTGTTTACCTAAAAGTTATCAAAAACAAATTATTGGCCAGGCGCAGTGGCTCACGCTTGTAATCCCAGCACTTTGGGAGGCCGAGGTAGGCAGATCACGAGGTCAGGAGATCGAGACCATCCTGGCTAACACAGTGAAACCCCATCTCTACTAAAAATACAAAAAATTAGCCGGGCGAGGTGGCGGGCGCCTGTAGTCCCAACTACTCCGGAGGCTGAGGCAGGAGAATGGCGTGAACCCCAGGGGGCGGAGCCTGCAGTGAGCCGAGATCGCTCCACTGCACTCCAGCCTGGGCGACAGCGAGACTCTGTCTCAAAAAAAAAAAAAAAAAAAAAAAAATTATTTCATTTCCCTGCATTTTTGTTGTCTTGAAGATCTTCCTGGTATTAATTTCAAATTTTATAGTACTGTGGTCCAAGAAGATGCTTGATATGATGTCATTTTTAAAAAATGTATTGAGACTTGCTTTAGGATCTCGCATGTGATCAGGATGAGAGAATTTCATGAACAGAGAATATCTATTCTGTGCTTGTGGGTCAAGTATTCTGTAGATATCTCTTAGGTCTACTTGGTCAAGTGTCAAATTTAAATCCAGAGTTTCTTTATTAGTTTTCTGCCTCACTGATCTGTCTAATGCTGTCAGTGGGGTGTTAAAGTCCCCCACTATTATTGTATGGATATCTATCTCTTTTCTTAGGTCTAGTAGTATTTGTTTTATAAATCTGGGTGCTCTGATGTTGGGTGCATATATATTTAAATTACTTAAATCTTGTTGAATTGAACCCTTTATTACTATGTAATGCCCTTCTTTGTCTTTTTTTTACTATTGGTTTAAAATCTATTTTATCTGATACAGGAATAGCCACTCCTATTCTTCTTTGGTTTCCACTTATGTGATAGATTTTTCTCCATGCCTTTATGTTGAGCCTATGGGTGTCATTACATGTGAGGTTGGTCTCTTGAAGGCAGCAGAAGGTTGGGTCTCATGTTTTTCTATCCAATTTGCCACTCTATGTCTTTTAAGTAGAACATTTAGGCCTTTTTTGTTCAAACTTAATATTGATGTATTAGGTTTTGATCCTGTCATAGTGTTGTTAGCTAGCTGTTTTGTACTCTCAATTATGCAATAGCTTTATAGGGCCTGTGGGCTTTGTACTTTTGTGTTCTCTTTCTTTTTCTCTCTTTTTTTTTTTTTTTTTTGACCGAGTTTTGCTCTTGTTGCCCAGGCTGCAGTGCAATGGCACTATCTCAGCTTACCGCAACCTCCACCTCCTGTGTTCAAGTGATTCTCCTGCCTCAGCCTCCCGAGTAGCTGGGATTACAGGTATGCACCACCACACCCAGCTAATTTTGTATTTTTAGTAGAGACAGGGTTTCTCCATGTTGGTCAGGCTGGTCTCAAACTCCCAACCTCAGGTGATATACCCACCTCAGCCTCCCAAAGTGCTGGGATTACAGAGGTGAGCCACTGCACATGGCCTTATGTGTGCTTTTATAGTAGCAAATATTCTTTATTTCCATATTAAGAACTCCTTTGAGCATTTCTTGTAGGACTGGTCTAGTGGTCATGAATTTCCTTAGTACTTGCATGTCCGGAAAAGATTTTACTTCTCCTTTGTGTATGAAGCTTAGTTTGGCAGGATAAAATATTCTTGGCTAATATTTTTTTTCTTTAAGAATCCTAAAAATAGGCCCCCCTGTCTTTTCCGGCCTCTGAGGTTTCTTCTGAGAACTCTGTTGTTAGGCTGATGGGATTTTCTGCATACGTGATTTTGCCCTTTTCTCTAGCTGCCTTTAAGACTTTTTCTTTTGCATTGATGTTGGATAGTCTGATGACTACATGCCTTGAAGAGGGACATCTTGTGCAGTATCTCACAGGAGTTCTCTGAATTTCTTGTGTTTGGATGCCAACTCTCTAACAAGATTAGGATTTTTTTCTAAATTATTTTATCAAATGTGTTTTCACAATCTCTTATTTTTTCTTCATCTCTTTCAGGAATGCCAATAAGTTGTAGGTTTAGTCTTTTTATACAATCCCATATTTCTCAAAGACTTTGTTGTTTTAAAAAATTCTTTTTATTTATTGTTTTCTGACTGGCTTAATTTAAAAGAATGGTCTTCAAGCTCTGAAATTCTTTCTTCTGCTTGGTCAAGTCTATTGTTAAAGCTTCCAACTGTATTTTGAAATTCCTGTAGTGAGTTTTTCAATTCCAGAATTCTATTTCATTTTTTCTTAATATAGCTAACTTGTGTTTCATAGCCTGAATTATTTTTCTGGTTTCTTTGTATTGAGTTTCAACTTTCCCTTGGATCTCACTGAGTTTTCTTAAATCCATATTTTGAATTCTTTATCGGTCATTTTGGACATTTCAATCTGATTAGGATTCATTTCTAGCAGCTATGTGATCCTTTGAAGGTGCCAATACACTCTGGCTTCTTGTACTGTCAGAATTGTGCCGATTCCCTCCAATCTGAGGGAGCCGTAGCTTCTTAAATTTGAATTTTCTATCATTTAAATGGGACTTTTGTAAACTTATTTTTTCTCTTGAGGGTGTGGCTGTCATGTATGTTGTATATGATTGTGTGGCTTCATCTCTGGGTGCTTTCAGGGGACCAAGGCTCTGTATAGGTTAATTGGTTGTGTATAGCTTCTGTGCAATGGCTTTCTTAGGTGTTGCTTCTTATAGCTATGTGTTGGGTGTAAGGGCAAACACAGTATCTCCTGCAGGGCTGAGGGTGTGGAAGTCTCAGGAGGCTTATTTCATGGACTGGCACTAAGCCCTTGTGGTGGCAGGTTTTTTGTTTGCTCATGCAGTTCAGGCTGCTGTCCAGTAGATGGCACTTAAGAGTAAGAGCCGGCAGGCTGGCTGGTGCTGAATGAATGCATTCGCCCTGAATACATCAGGAAGAGATTATGATGGGGTGCACTGAGGTCCTAAGGCAAAGATAAGGTGGGTGCGGCAAATCCCCGTCCTGAGCCGACAGGAATGCAATCCACTTTCCTATGATACCCCTGTCACAGGACCCATGACCTTCTGTTTATAAAGGCTTCATCCTTTGGTTCCCAGCCACACTGTGGCTGGGGGCTGTGGATATGCCCCTTTGATGACTATCACTAAAATGGGGCCTGAAGCACGGCCTTTTCCCCCTAGTCCATGGCAGGCAACTCCATGGTCTATCCTCCATTGCCAGGGTGCTGCTGCTGTGTGTAGGATGAGGGAGTTAGGCTTCATGAATGCTGGAAGTTAGGCCTTCATGAATGCTGGAAGCAGGCAAAGGCTCACTTTCAGCAGGGGTGGTGCCACCTTGAAGAGCACTTTCCTTGAGTTCATGCCCACCATCCCTAGCAGGAACGACCACCTTTGCATCCACAACAGTGTATGGTGGGGGAGGTGGGGGATGACCCCCTCCTAACATTTGTTCCCAGTCATCAATGATGCCCCCTGCAGCAGTTGGCCCCACACCCACATTCTCCTTCTCCTAAGAGGGGCTTTGGCAGGCTGTGTTTCCTGTCCTCTTCGTTTAGGGGCAGCCCACCGCAAGGGTTAGATCTCCAGGGAGTCCCACAACTCCCTGGGGACCAGCCATGCCAGCCAAAGTGAGAGCAGGGGGGGATCTGGTGGTACAGTGACTCAAGGGCAGAAAATCCTCAGGCAGGGCAGTAGCACCATCGATGCACACTCAGTATGGTGCCCACAATCTCAGTTTGCTTCTGAGGGCAATGTAAGCATGCCTCCACAAGCTGGCCAAGCAGTTTGCTGTCCCTGGGGAGTTCTCAAATAGCTACCAATAGTGTTTCTCTGGGTCAAGAGCGAAAAGGTGCTCTCCAAAAGTTGGGTGTTCAGTAAATTGTCACAGGGGAGAGAAGAGCAGAGAAGCACTCCCACCTACACTTTCCACAGGGCTCTGAGTTCCTTGGGGGTTGATCTCTGCCAGACTCTTGCTGCTTTCCTTTTCCATGCCTCAGCTTCTTTCTATGGGCACGATGACAGGTCCTGGCTCTTTTCCCTCTGTTTTCAGTTCAGAACTTGTCCATTTAACAGTAACTTAGACTTTCTTCCTAAGGAGATCTGGCATCCAAAGTCCCTAGTTCGCCATCTTGAAAAAAATGGATTATCTTTTCAAGTGACCAAAGACTAAAAGAGAAAGATGTTTTGGATCTTGTGTGCTGCTTAAGGGGATTTACTCCTCAAGGTGTCACTCTTGTGTCACTTCTTCCCTTTTACATGGCTCACTAAATCCAGGAATTACGAGCACTTACGGCACTAGAAAAACAACCCTTCTTATGTGCCCACCAGGGTAAACAAGCTTCACTGCATGTTCTTCTTGGAGATTCCCTGGGGGACAATCGCATGTTACAAGCAATGAAGTCAAACACTTCCACAAGACCTTAATTGCCTTTTGGCAAAGAAGAAAACTTTCCTTTATCCCAGGACTCATCTTCATCCTCAAAGAAAGTTTCTCATTGGTTTTGCTCACTCATAAAGTGACTTTAGATATGCCAAATGAATCAAGCTTCAGCGTTTAGCCAGTTTTTAAATAAAAAGTATTTATTTCTTAAATACTTCTTAAATATTTCTTATGCTATGAAACATTCACCTCCTCTTTTCAGAGAAGGAAACTATTTTCTTCCCTGACCAAAACTGTGATGAGAGAAAAGGAGGTACAAACTCTAAAGGGTAGTTCAACAAGCAACCTGCAACCTTAGAGAAAAGTAAAAATCACAAATCCATGAATAGTAGAATTTTTAATATATATGGATATATTCTAATATATATATATTTTAATGTTGTGTGTATGTGAAACTCCTACCTTAAAAGCAGAGCTTCAATTCTAGCTCCATCAAATGTGGAACTGGATCACTAAAATAATGTCTGAATCTCAAACCAAAATTAGAGAGATTCGAAACCCAAGAGGAGCCATGGCAGAGATTCCTGTCAGTCCTGGCACAGTTGGGTGAATGAAAAGACATTCATCTTGGCACCAAAGCCTTGGTCGATGACACAACAGGAGGGATCACTTGAGGCTCACTTTGAGTCCCTTCAAGGTGGCCGAATGTCAATCTAAAATAATCAAAGCGTCAAAATACAATTTAAAGAGAGTTTATTCAAGCACAAAGTGTAAGGATAGGCTGACCGGAAAGCACAGAGTCCAAAGAATGGAGGTCAGTATTCCAAAGTGTAAAAGTTTGGGATCATTCATACAGACAAATTTCAGGGAAGTTTAGCAGAATCTTAAAAAGGTGTACTGCATATTTACAATGGTCTGACTAGTTGAGGTGGTCTTTCTCTTTGGGAAAGGTAGATTTAACATTCCACACTGAAGATGTAAATATCAAGGGATTTTGGTTACCGTCTGGTCTCAGAAACCGGACAATAAAGGAGGCAGGTAATTGATAACAAAGATCAGTGACTGGACAGAGGGATGTCTGATCTCTGGTCTCTCCTAGTCATTTATAGAACTAGAACAACGAGGAAGAGAGTTAAGCTATAATCTAAGAAGCAGAATTGCAAACATGCTACATGACTCAGTTTCCAGGGCTTAGCATCTCCTTTGGCATAATACATTTAGAAGGTCCTAAAATTTTATTTTATTTTTTTTACAAAAACAAAAAGGACCAGTCATGAGCCATGTTCTTACCACCATGAGAACTCTGGGGAAATGTTGGTGGCACCTGAAGCCCTGGAAGCAAGCTCTTTGGGCAGAATGATGAAAAGGGCTCACCAAGTGGGTCTTGTAGCCGAGATGAGCTTACAAGAGCTGCAGAAAGCAGGGGCTGAGATGGAGATCTGAAAGCAGAAGCTCCAGGCACCCACATCCCCAGCCCCTAGAAGACCCGACCATGTCTCAGGCACCCTCCCTCACCCCTCTGCTTTGAGGGCTCTTCTCTGCATCTACTAATTTTGCACGCCAAGGCTCAGCTGTCTTCTAAGCCTGAGCCTCAGCTCTGATCTTGCCTCTGATAAGCTGCCTTCCCTGAAGATCCGAGGGAGGGAGCACCCTGGTCTCAAAGCCCCAAAGTATGAGCACTTGGCTGAGTCTCTTTCCCCAGCACTAAAGATAGACATTTTCTGTCTCTTTCTGTCTCTCTCCTCTTTTGACACAGGTTTGGGAGCTCTTTCACTTCACAGAACCATTGTCTTCCCTTCCCCAGGTCACACCAAGCTCAGAGCTGAATCACCAGAGTGTCTACAGGCTTGGCCCAGACTTCAGCCTGGAGGTACAAGAACAGCCTCTCTCTACCTCTTCTCAGGGCTCAGGAAGGCTCAAAAGCACATTCCATCTCCACCACCACTACTAACTATGAGCCAGCTGGGCCCAGAGCCCGGAACATACCACCGGCATGTACCAGGACAGTCTATGCCTTCCTGGAGTGGATCAATCATGGGGAGCCTGAAGCCCCTTCTTCACACCCCAGAGACGGCACCCAGACTCCAACCTAGGCCCAAGGAGGGCCTTCCTTCCAGGTCAGCGCTCTCCTCTGTTCTTTATTGGGCTGATCCAGGGAATGTGTCCGGTGCAGCCCTCACCACAGACCCTGGGGATCAGATCATCCCTCAGGCTCCTGGCTCAGGCTGGGCCAAGGATCTGACCATGGGAAGCACAGGAAGATGAGCTCCAGGCAAACCCAGGAGCAGGGTTCTCCAGGGCCCCAGGGCCTGAGCAGGGAAGCTCTCCAGTGGTTTCGGAGTAACCATCAGCAGGTCTTGAATGCTGGTCCAAAGTGGGGCAGGGCAGTGTGAAGAGCAGGAGCCAGGCCCAGTTCACATCCAGCTTTATGACTGTCGTGCTTTGTAACCTGGAACAAGTAACTCAACCTCTCTATGCTTCAGTTCCCTTCAGTAAACTGGGATAATAGTAGCACTTACTTGTATAGTTACTGGGAGGATTAAAATAGTGAAAACATGGAAAGTTCTTAGTCTAGCAACTGGCCCACAGGAAGACTCAATAGGTATTAGTCCTCATTATGTTACAAGGAGGAGGACAATCTTAACAATTTGCTTTCTCATGGTTCCAAGGTGATGACCAAGGAGGGTATCTTTATTCCCTGTTAGAACAAGTCAGGGTTGCCCACACAACCTTGTCAAACACACCCAGCAGCATTCCTGGCCTCAAGTGACCAGCAAAGGAAGGGCATGTGTTCCATGTCCAGACACAGTCTGGGGGTCCCATGGGCAGCATTTCAATGTGCCTTGTGCAGCCCTCCTCAGCAGATGCCTGACATGGCTCTCTGAAGAGCCATGATCCCAGAGGGCAATTGTCAAGGGCAAAAGCCTTGGCCTTCAGCCCACTGGGAAGGTCTCTGTGCCCCAGCTCACCTGGCCCCTGCACTGGCACTGTATCAATGGCATCTGGTTGCAGCTTGGTGAATGAGGTTGCACAAAGTATCCTGACTGCCCTGAAAAGCAATGTGGTCATGAGGAAGCAATGCAGCTTAGACACTGCCTCCAGAAGGCATCAGGACCCTTCAGCTCACCTCAGCTCTGTCCCCAGAAACACACCCAGATAAGACTTCAGTCTCCTCCTGGGGGAGGGGTCCTGGCAGCCTTATGGGTTAGGGGATGGCCACTGTGGGCCACAGAGAGTTTGGAATCTGGAAATAAAACAGTATTTTTGGTGTAGGAGGAGGGGAAGCCAGGGATAGTTTTAGAGGAAAAGTACAAAAGTTGGAGGGACATGTGCTGGCTGAGTACAGGTCCTGAATTGAAACTTGAGGTGGGAATGGGGCCTGGGCAGGAGCTGGTGGAATGGGAAAGGAGCCCTGATTTAGGGGGGCACACAAGGGTAAGGCAGGTGAGAAGACCATGCCCTTCTCACTGGGGGAAGGTGCCTGAGACCAGGGAATAGAGAAGAGGAAGGCAAGAACAGGCCAGAAAGCAGCCCAGGACCCATGGTGGGCATCCCTTGGCCACTTGGGGCTGCAGTCAGGCCTTTCTGGGCCCTGGTGGGGCTGGGATGAGGGCCGTGCGTTGCAAGGCAGTGCAGGCTGCTGGCAGGTGACTTCCTCCCCCTGGATGCTGCGTTTTGGCTTCTCTGTGCCCCACACTCCAGGGAGACACAGGCCTGGCTTCCCCAGATGCCCACTGAGGCGCATATGAGCCTGACACTCCCAGGAAGAAGCAAGAGATCAGACCAGAGACAGAGCCAGGACCAAGGAGAAGGAGGGCAGCACCAGGCAGGAACTCTGGGGTCTTTTCCCCCTCAACAGTGGCCACTCAAGCACATCCTTCATCCCTGTGCTGAAGCCTCCTGCTGCTTCCTGGCCGGGCATGGGGACTGGATCTGGCAGGCAGTGGGGAAGCATTTCTAAAGGGTGTGAACTGAGTAAGGTGACCTCTGGAGATGGGTAGCTAGTGTATCTGGAACCATCTATCTCCCCTTCCTCCACCCTTTTTGATACTGTCTTTCCCACAAACCTCTTTTATGTTATGTAAATGGTTTGCCCTGAAGCCTGTATTGGGTAGAAACCAAGGCCCTTGCCATCAGGTTTCATCATCACACTTATCCGGTACATTAGTCACCTTAATGGTGTGGACAAGTTTGGAACCAGCACTAGGGGGAAAAAAATTTCATATAATGCCATCCATTTAGAGATATGCCCCGAGAGTGAGGTAGAGCATCCCCCACCAAATCTAGTACAGAATAGATTCATCTTATAAATGCACAGAGCTGCATGCACCAGCAGCCCTGTGGTCCCAACACCTCAGGACCCACCTCAGTCCTGGGGGCCCTTCCAGATTTGGGACAACATCAGCTATACAAGTCCTGTTTTTTGACTTGGCTTCCCGGTCCAGTCTTTTTTATAGACACTGTACTATATACTTTATTTTTTAACCAAATGATAGAGTTTGGATATGTGTCCCCACACAAATCTCATGGTGAATTGGAATCTCCAGTATTGGAGGTGAGGCCTGGTAAGAGGTGATTGGATCATGGGGGTGGATTTCTCATGAATGGTTTAGTACCATCCTCTTGGCATTGTCCTCATAATTGTGAGTGACTTCTCACAAGATCTAGCTGTTTAAAAGTGTGTGTCACCTTGCTGTCTCTCTCTTGCTCCTGCTTGTGCCACGTGACATGCCTCTTTCCCCTTCATCTTCTGCCATGAATGGAAGCTTCCTGAAGTCTCCACAGAAGCTGGGTAGACATCAGCACCATGCTTCCTCTAAAGCCTACAGAACCACGAGTCAACTAACCTTCTTTTCTTTATAAATTACGCAGTCTCAGACATTCCTTTATGGCAATGCAAGAATGGCCTAATATACTGACAAATAGTACTGTTACATATCCGTAGGATACACACAACAAAGAATGAAAGAGATTGGCAAAGATCTACAGGATGTATAGGACACCATTAAGTGAACAAATATTAATATTATGAGAATTCCAGAAGAAAAGCAGAAGGGGAAAGATGAGGAAAATACATCTAGTGAAATAATATTAGGAGACTTCCCAAGTCTTAGGAAAGAGATACATCCAGGTCCAGGAAGTTCAAAGAACCCCAAACAGATTCGACTCAAACAGATCCTCTCCAAGGCACATTATTGTCAAAATGTCAATAGCAAAGACAAAGAAAGAATTCTAAAAGCAGCAAGAGAAAAGACTCAAGTTATATTAAGGAAATACCCATTAGACTAACAGCAGATTTCTCAGAAGAAACCTTACAGGCCAGGAGAGAGTGGGATGATAAATTCGAAGTACTGAAAGAAAACCACTAACAACCAAGAATATTATACCCAGCAAAGTTACTCTTTGGGAATTAAGGAGAAATAAAATCTTTCACAGACAAGCAAAAACTAAGGAAATTTATCACAACTACACCTGACTTCCAAGAAATGCTCAGGGAAGTCTTACATCTGGAAATGAACAGATAATAACCACCATGATGAAAAAATGCAAAACTATAAAACTCACTGGTATAACTTATACACAAAAGAGAAAGAGAAAGGAAAATAATTAGATAAAACAACTCAATCACAAATATAAACAATAAGAAGGGAAGTATAAGGAACAAAGTCCTTTGGTCTTTTTGTTTCAGGGGCACAAGAAGTCAAGGAGCCCTGGCACTCTAATTGAGCTGGTTTGCTGCTTCCTATAGCAGAGTAAAGAGACAAGGGGAGACTGAGTCAGGGTCAGGGGTATGGGGCTGTGGGGGCTGGGTTTTCCTGAACTCAGCCCTGCCTGTTGAAGGATAGAGTGCCCAATACAAGAGAGCTCACAAGGCTAGGGTTAGGAAGGCTTGTCCTATTGCCTGTCCCTGACCTCAGCTGCTCATCCCTGTGTTATAGTTAGGCTTAGGGCTAGGAATGCTGGTCCACTGTTAGGGCCTGAGTTGCCTTTGCACATCCATAGGAAGCTTCCTCTCTCACCATCAATGGTCCAGTTGGGGCCCTTGGTGAGGTCACTCAGGCCTGTGTTTCCTGAGACTGGGATGAGCTCAGAAGGCCTTGAAATCTCTGGTCAACATCGCAGTGAGGAATGAGCAGGACAGAGACCTTGCATGGCCCCCTCCTCCATCCAGGAAGCCCTGCACAACGGACAGTGGCTCCTGGAGAGCTTGGAAGCTGATTTTTAACAGTCAACCCCACTCCATCTCAACCTTCTTTTTACTTTTTTTTTTTCAAAAAGAAATATGCAGGGCTCTTTGTACATGTTGCCAGCAGGAGAAATGTTCATGCTGAGAGGATTTGAAAGGGCACAGACCACTAGAGCACAGACAATGTATTCAAGTTTCTTAAGTTCTTAGAATATTGCTGGGGTCATCTCACTGTCCAGGCTCAATATTTCTTCATTCCTTTGCAGGCAATTCAGAAGATGGAATATTTCAACTCTGGATGTAAGCACCTGCTGTCCCCATGGTGGTCATGTAGGGGGAATACCAAAGTCCCTGGGTGATTTCTACTCAGCACCTTCTTTCTCCCGGGCTGATAAATCTCAGCCTGGGGGCCACCATTTACATTGTGGCTATGAGCCAATGTGAGTAGGAGCGGGTGACTCAGAACAGGTGGCAGGTGTCACTTTGGAGCCTACTGGGGAAAGGTGTCACAAGTGGCTCTCCTAGGGCCACCCTGTCATCTAACCTGCCACAAGTGAGTTGGGCTGACTCATGGCCACTACAGAAGTGATTGACAGCAGGTCGTATAAATCCCACCACACCAGAGGGGAGGGCTGAAGAGCCCCCCTGCTCTCCAAGGGTGGGCTGCTGGCTGGAGAAGCCTGTGGCCCTCAGAGCCTGACATTCTGCTGCCAGCAGACAGACATTGTCCCCTGAGCCTGGGATCTGCTGCATCCTCACCCCCTGGCTGGGTGTCCAAGCCACCTCCCATCTCGGTAGATAACAACAATTGCAGACAGCCCAGACCACGTGTTTGCGGTGGAGAATGGCTTCCAGGCCCTGAGAAACACCATTGACGCCATGAGTGGGCTGATGTGAGGGGCTGAGGCGCCTGGCTCCTATGGCCGGAGGCTCATTCTCCCTGCCCTGCTTCACCCCTCCTGTGTTCCAGCTCATGTCAAAGGCCTGTACCGCAGTTAGGTCTGCGGAGCCCCCACTGTGTGTGCAGGAGGTGAGAGCTGAGGAGGACCTGCTGAGGGCAGAAATGTCTGTGCCTGTGTCTGGGGGTAAGGAAAAGGCTGAGGTTTGTGTGTGCTGCCTGTGTATGTGGTGCCTGTGTGTTTGTGGTGTGTGGGTGTGTGTGTACTACATGTGTGTAGTATGTGGTGGGCATATGTGTGTGTATTTCTTCTGTGTGGTGTGGCACATGTGTAAGTAGTGTGTGTTTGTGGGGTGTAGTATGTGTGTGTTGTGGTGTGCATGTGCTGCGTATGAGGTGTGTGTGTGGTGTGTGGTATGTAACATGTATGTAGTATGGGTAGATGTCTGTGTGTGTATGGGGTGTGCAGTGTGTGAGTTTGGTGTATTTGTTGTGTGGTGTGTGTGAGGGTCTCAATGTGTGTGTGTTTTGTGTCTAGTGTGTGTTTTTCTGTGGTGTGTGGTGTATTGTGTGTGCTATTTTTGTGTAATGTGTGTTTGTGGTAATGTGTGTGTTGGGGGTGTGTGATAGGTGGTATGTGTGTAGTATGTGTACATGGTTTGTAGTGTGTGTGGTGGCTGTGTGTGTGTAGAGGGTCATGTGTGATGTGTGGGTGTTTTGTGTGTGGTATGTGTATGGCATTGCATGTGTGTGTGTGTAGTGGGTGCATGTGATAGGTAATGTGCATGTGGTATGTGTGCATAGTGTGTGGTGAGTGTGGTGCTTGTGTACATGTATAGGGCTATGTGTGATGTGCGTGTATTTGCTGTGTATGTGATATGGAGTATGTGGCAGTGTCACTGTGTATGTGTATTTTGTGGTGTGTTGTGTGTGGTGTGTGAAATGTTCTGTGTGTATCAAGTATGTGTGTCTATGGTGTGTGGGTATGTGTACGTGCTGGGTGTGTAGTGTGTGGTGTGTGTGTGTGATGTGTGTGTGCTGTGTATGCTGTTGGGTGAGTGCTGGGTGTGTGTGTTATGTGGCAGAGTGGGGAATGTGTGCCCTTTGTGTGGTGCATGTATGATGTGTGATGTGTGTGGTGTGTGTATGGGATGTGTGGTGTGTCTTTGGTATTTTTGATATACATGTGTTTCCTATTTATGTGTGTGTGTGGTGTGTGGGTGTGTGTGCTTCGGGAGTGCGGTGTGTGGTGTGATGTGTGTGGTATGGGGTGGGTTGAGTGTGTTTGTGGTCCAGTGTGCATGGGTGGGAGGGTGTGGATGTGTGGCCCACATGGGTGTGAATGTGAGTGTTGGTGTGGAGGGAATATGCGGGGATGATGGTGTGAGTACCTGTGTACAATTACCGTGTTGTTACCTCACAACAATAAGTTAACTCTAAAGCAAGAAAAGACGTATGAAAAGCTCTCAGGGAAACACCGGCAAATGGCATGGAGCAGCAGCTAACACAGACCACAGGACAGGAGCAGCCAGGGCTCCTCCCAGGAAGGCCAGGCAGGGCAGGAGCTGAAATATCTGTGTAATTTACCACATCAACAAAACGGGAAACAGGAACCAAGCAGTTATCTCAGGGGATGAAGAACAAGAAGTGGGGGCGCCAACATCCCACAGCACCCTGTGAGCAGAAAGAAATCTCCATAGCCCAACAAAGGGGTCCACATACACACCCTCAGCTCACCTCGGCCCCACAGGATAAATCACAGCATCCGTCCCTGCTGTCTGGGACATGGTGAGGATGCCCTCTTGTCATCCAGGGTCCTGGCATGGGTGGTGACAGTCCTGTGTGGTCCTCTGTGATGACCTCCTCTGTCCTGACCTTCGCCTGTGTGGGCTGGGGCTCTGCTTGGCCAGCATTTACACAACTGCAGCTGCTGGAGAGGAAGGGAGCCCTGAGCATCCTCCCTCCATGTGGACAGCACGAGGCTGGGTGCCGCTGGCCTCAGACCAGCAGCTGGGCTCTAGCCTCCCTCTTCCTCACTGCAGGGTGCCCTGGCAGTAGGCTGTGGGGACAGACACACCATACATGTCTGAGCTCTGCTCCCCATGGGCACACGACCAGGAGCAAATTGTCCAATGTCAGCGAGCTCCAGAAGTGCCTCCCATGAACAGAAAGGATGCTGTCAGGCCTGTCTTGAGTCCCAGGGCACTGGGCTGTGCAGGGACTGGCACAGGGCTGGGAGCTGGTAGGTCCCTGAAACAGGAGCTGTGCTGACACTTCCATGATTGGTCCTAGGCTCTGTCCCCAACCACCCCTCCCCAATGCAGAGCTGAGGATGGGGGTGGAGTGGAGAGAGCTCCCCTCCCCATCAGGGTCTCTTTCTGCTGCTCCTGATTTAAAGCTGCTCATCCATGCAGCCAGTGTGACAGCTGTGCTCCTCTGTTGATGTCCCCTGGACACACACAGGCTGTGGCATCTGAGCAGCCCTGTCAACCCCAGGTGAGGATGTGAGTTGTCACTCCTCCCTGGAGGCAGCTGAGCTGAGGTGACAGGTGCCCTCTACCCACCAGCTTGGCCCTCTGCCTCTGCTCACGTGGCCCGGCAGTCACAGCCCTGACCTGTCAGTTGTTGGCTGACTTGTGCAAAGCCACCTCACATGGGGGGTGACAGTCACAGCAGGGAAAGGCCAAGGTAGAAGCTTGGACCCCAAATGCAACAGAATGAGCCCTCTCAGCAGGCTGCCACCAAGAAGCTAGGAAGGTTCTAGGGAGCCCAGGAAGGAGGCTGGGGATGGAGGCAGAATGTAACTCGGAACTACCCATTCCATGAAGGTCCAGAGCAGCCCCCAGCCCTGCTCAGGGTGGCCGAGTTGGGCTGGCCAAGGTGTGCACCACCCAGGCTCAGATGTACCTTCCAGTGAACGGCTGGCCAGGGCCCTTTAGAAACCTGAGCAGGGAAGATGTTGAGAGTGCAGCCTGGGAGCGTCAGATTTGGAAGCAGCTGCTGTTGGCCTCAGTGGTGGGAGAGGACCCAATGCTTGCACTGAGGGGACTCAGGCCTGGGAGCTCAGCACAAGGCACCAAGCTGGCCTTTCCTGCTCTCTCTCTCACAGCCTCAGTGCCCCCACAAGGTTCTTCTAAGGAAGCGTCATGGCCATTGGATGGGTGACCTCAGAGACCAAACAGGAGACACCATGAGGAGGAGGAGCAGGCCAGGACAAGCCAGCTGAAGTCGGCAGTTGGAAGGCCTTGGAATGAAGGTGGGCCCTGCAGCTCCCCATGTAAGGAGGGTGGAGCCCCAGGCCCCAGCCAGGGGCCGACATGGAGGGACACCCACCATTCCTGCCATTCCCATTTTACAAAAAATCTAGAAATTTGCATTTTTAGAAAGAATGTTCAGGTTTTCTTTCTTTTTTTGTCCTTTGAGACAGGGTCTCACTCTGTTGCCCAGGCCAGCATGCAGTGGCATGATCATGGCTCACTGCAGCTAAATTTTAAAAATTTTCATAGAGACAGGGTCTCATTATGTTGCCCAGGCTGGTTTTGAACTCCTGGGCTAAAGCAATCCTCCCACCTCAGCCTCCCAATGTTCTGGGATTACAGGCATGAGCCACTGTGCCTGTCAAAGTTGGGCTTTTAACTGTGGGCTCCCATTTTTGAAAATACTTGAAAGCCTCAGAAAGCATGTCGGCAGGCCAGCTTCACCCACAGCCCGCCTTGAAAGTGTGACGCTGCAGGAAGACAGGAAGCAGGGTTCAGAGGAAGCTTTCCTTGGGTGCATGGACCGTGGGCACCTCAGGCATCAGCAGGGATTGGAATGCGCGGGGCCTGGGCCAGGAGGCAGGGGTGGAGGCCAATGCCCTTGGCAGCTGCAGACCTGTGGGAACCCCAGCTGGCTCCTGGGACCAGCCCCACCTGCCCTGTTTCCCCTGTGGTGTTTGTCTCAGGGCAGGAGACACAGTGGTGGAAGGACACACTCCCTGAGCCTCAGGGTGGGTGCCCTGTGGTCCTTGCTGGATCAGGAAGAGCAGGAGATGAGGAATCACCTGTAGGTCTCTGGAATTGCAGCTAAAACAGGGCTTCTGTGATGGATTGCCCTGAGCAGGGTCCTAGGTGGCTCTCCTGCCCCACCCAAGTCCTGGCCCTGCCCCTGTGGGTGCCCTGCCTGTCACAGGCACACAGAAAGACAGGGAGGACAGACCCCGAGTGTTCAGCAGCCCTGAAGGAGGCATCGAGGCCTGGGTGCCCCGCTCAGGCACAAGACAGGGTGTCTTCAGGCAGCCTTGTGGCTCCACTTACACCTTATATCAGGGAGGGCCTGCTGAGTGAACGGCCTGTACCCATGGCCTGAGGGAGCACCAGAGATTTCAGGGCGGGAACATCACGCTAAGCCCACCCTGTGCAGGGGCCAAGTGAGACCTTTCCTGGGCTCCTTGCTTCAGGCATGGTGGGGAGAGGGCCCTTGAGTACTCAAGGCCCAGCCGCCTCCTCTTGGACCCTCAGTGACACCAGGTGAAGATTTGGCCCTGTGGACACAGAGACATTGGTTGAGACACAGCCGCTTCCTCACTGCAGCCTCTGGGAATTCAGTTTTGGGGGAGGACCTCCAGGAACAGCGAGGTCAGAGGGGAGGCAGCCACCCATTCTTCCTCACTCAGCCTTTGATGGGCCCTGCCCCCACTGCCTCTCCGCATCTCCTGCCACAGTCCTCCCCCATAGACTTGCTTTCTTCCCCCTCATGCCCACTTCAGTCTCTCTCTCCCCAACCCACAGCACAGGAGGCACACACCCAAGCCTCCCCGTCTCCCACAGAGAGGAAGCCTCCTCCCTGCTCCCCATCAAAGCTGCAAGAGGGGCCCAGGCCCCCTCCTGTCCTCAGTGTCCTCATCTCTCCTCTGTGCTTTGTTCCCTCTGGGCTCAGTTCCAGGCATCTGCATTGGAAGTGTCCTCACCTCCCCGCCTATCAGGAACTCTGCAGTGCCCTAGGGCTGTGCCACCTCCAGCACCATGGACACTTGTTCCTCCTGCCTCCCTCCAGCTTCCCAGCCTGGCCTGGAACTCAGGACTCCACCCAGCGGCTCCCCTGTCTGGGCCCACCAACTTCCCTGCACTAAAGCTTCAGCACTCCACGTGGCTCTGACCCTGTCTCCCTCCTGCACTGGCCAAGGCAGACAGGGACACACAGAGAGCAGCTGCCAGCATAGGAAGGTGTTCACAGGACACAGACACCTGCCCTGCCAGCCCCTGCACCCCAGGAATCCTCACAGCCACCTCCCAGGGAGGAAGGCAGGGCAGAGGGAGGACAGGGGAGGGAGAAGGTCATGGAGGCCGAGAACTTTTTGTTTGTTTGTTTGTTTGTTTTGTTTTTTTGTTTTTTTGGTTTTTTTTTATTATTATACTTTAGGTTTTAGGGTACATGTGCACAATGTGCAGGTTTGTTACATATGTATCCATGTGCCATGTTGATTTCCTGCACCCATTAACTCGTCATTTAGCATTAGGTGTATCTCCTAATGCTGTCCCTCCCCCCTCCCCCCACCCCACAACAGTCCCTGGAATGTGATGTTCCCCTTCCTGTGTCCATGAGTTCTCATTGTTCAATTCCCACCTATGAGTGAGAACATGCGGTGTTTGGTTTTTTGTGGCACATATACACCATGGAATACTATGCAGCCATAAAAAATGATGAGTTCGTGTCCTTTGTAGGGACATAGATGAAACCGGAAAACATCATTCTCAGTAAACTATCGCAAGGCCGAGAACTTTTGGAGCACAAGGGCCTGCAGTAACAGTGCAGCCAGGGGCCGGAGGGTTCAGGGAAATAGTCGTTGAGATCAGGGTGGGCACTGAGTGGTGTCCTGACCAGCCTACCATGTGTGTTGTCAGGCTCCCAACCAAGGTCTCAGGGAGTCCCTCAGCTCCCTGGAGCTCCCTCTGGTCCAGCCCCTCAGGCCTCCCTTGGGGGCTCAAAGCAGCACTCCCCTGCCTAGTGTGAGTGTGAGCTGCAGGACGATGCTGTCCTCTGTGCAGTAGGTGATGAAGGACAGCCGTGTTCTCGGGCTGGAGAGGAAGCATGTGGCCCTGAGAAGCCAGAGAAATAGCTAGGGCGGGTGACACCCATTCCCCACCTCCCACCCCAACTCTTCTGCTTTGGGGCCCCTTGCTAGATATAGGGAGGTGATATAAATGTAGTGAACCACTCTGAGGTCTGTGGAGACGAGGGGCCCACAAAAGAGATTCAGGATGGCAACTCGCTGCATCCCCACAATCCCAGCACCCCCAAAGACACTTGCACTCACCACACACACATGCACAGACACACCACACACATGCACCACCCCACACACACACAGGCAAACACACACAAACACATCACAGACACACATACGCACATCACACAGACACACATACGCACATATGCACACACACACCACATGCACACACAAGCACACACATGCACACACACCACACACACGCACGCACACACCGCACACACACACATGCACACATGTGCACTCACACGCTCCATGCTGAACATGCAGGAAGATAGACACACAGCTCTCACAGCTGGTGTCCCTCTACTGGAAAATTATTTGCTTCTTCACCCCATTCCCCTCTCTTCTGCCTCATCCTTCCTCCACCTCAGAAACCCAGCAAACAAGGCAGAGCAGAGGAAACACAATTCAGGCCAAACCCACAGCTTCCCCACACCATCTTCCCATCACCTGCATTTACTGAGGTCAGACCACAAAAGCCCTCTGGGGCCACCACACAGCTAGAGGGTCCAGTGAGCGGCTGGGGTCCTAAGTAGTTTGAGGAGAAGCCCCTGGAGTCCCGTAAGCAGCAACTTCTGGTGCAAGGGCAGCCTGGGGCAAGCCGATGTGTGGGGCAGCCTGCCAGCACCTGCCACCCAGTACTGGAGGAAAGCAGGAAGGTAGGTAAATAAAAATCTCAATGCCATTAAAAAAAAAGAAACAGAGAGGGAGAGCACAAAACGGAATGAATATTTCAATAGATACCTGACCGGGTATGCAAATTACCCAGCCCAGCACAGGCAGAAGCACTAGGCAGTGCTTGAGACATGGAGTTCCCTTCTGCCCCTCTGTCTTCCTCTACATGCTGAGCTTACTCAGGGAATCCTGGTGAGACATGGAGTTCCCTTCTGCCATGCTGTCTCCCTCTACATGCTGAGCCTACTCAGGGAACTCTGGTGTTCACAGAAGGGGTCAGGGGAACTGCATGAAGACCACAGCTTTGTGTAGGCACACAAGCTTCAACATAGGCGTGTGGACATGTGGTTGTATATGTGTGCATGCAGAGGAGTCCTGCAGCCACGCCTGGTGGGAGTCTAGGGGAGGCTCCTGGCTTCAAAGAGCCCAAGGCATTAGCCCAGGCTTGGAGACTTGAGCTGAGGGATTGGAGGCAGGCGCTGAGCAGCAAGCTCAGGAATAGCCCAGGCCAGCCAGGAGGACAGTCCACCCATCCATCAGTGGTGAGGGAGCCTCGCCCCAGCCCAGAGCTTGGTCTACTGGCCAGCCAGGGGGAGGGGTTCCTTCAGGCTCCAGTGATGACCTGGCAGGAAGCTGGGGACATGCTCTAGGCTGTGAGCCTCTGTGAGAGGCAGGTGGATACTTCCCCCATATCCCCACTCCTGGCTGCAGATTCTGCATTTGCGGACAGGAACCGAGTGCCCAGTACACCTCTGCAGACAGCTGCACTGCATTGACTCCTGCTTCCTCCACTTAAAAGTTGTGGGATATTAAGCAAGTTGCTATAAATTCTCAGACCTGTACTTTCCTCATCTATCAAATGTGAAGAAAGCAAGCCAAGCCCACAAAATATTAGTGAGTCTAAAACAATTCACCCGCGGTGATCAGCAGCACATACCCAAGGAGGATAAAACAAAGTTGACAAAACTCCCCAGTGTTCTGATGTGACGTCACCACCTCCTAGGACCAAGGGTCCAGCACAGAGTAGAGGCTTAGGGTGTATCAAGGCCCCATTGAGCTCTGGGAGTTCTGGCTGTGGCCACTTTAATGACAAATGATCAGAATGCTGCACTAAGGCAGCTTCACCATTAAGCAGCCATTTGGGAGGGTCCGGTGGTTCAGCTCCCAACTGTGGAAGGGGGCAACCTGGGGAAGTGCACGGGGCTCTGGGCTAGAGCCCAGACTCAGCTGCTAAAGCCCAGCCCAGCCCTCTTACATTTTCTTACATTTTGACCCACCTCTTGCCTCCTCTCACGGAGGTTCGAGCCCCTAGTTGTGGGTGTGGGGTTGGGGGATCTGAGAGCTCATCTTGTCGCTAGGCAGTCCCTGTCCCAATCGCCTCCGTGCTTCTTTGCTGGGGCTTGTGGGTTGACAGTTGAAGTTTCAGGACCCCAGGAAAAATGCCTTAAATAATACTTTCCTGCAAATGGATAGCCATTTATTTTCCCATTGATTGGAGATGTTCGCTATAGCACATCCTATGTGGGTCTAGTTCCTGCCATTATTCTCTCCCTCACCATGGTGCTCCCCAGAGGACTCCCTAACAAAATAAACCTCCTACGTGTACATTTTCCTCTCCAGTCTTTTTCTAAGCCCCTGTGAGAAGTTCAGCTAATATAGGTGTGCAAACCAGGTGTAAACATCTGCCTCCAAAAGTCCCACCAGGGTCTTGCCATGAAGGGAGCCTTCTCTAGTAGGTTGGGAAAACCAGTAGGAGAGCTAAAGCTCCAGGGTCCTTGCCCTCAGTGATTGGTGCCCTAGCAGAAACTGGGCACTGTCCACAAATCTATCCCCAACCCCTTCTTGGATGCACAGCTACTAAATTGTAGCCTCCCCTGCAGCTCAGCGGGCTGTGTCTGAGCTCATGGCAGTGGCAGGTGCACATGCCTGTCACCCAGCCTAGCCCTGCTTCTTCTGTCTGGCTGATGAGAAGCTGATCTCAAAAGAATGCTCTTACCTGGCAGAGCTTCCCCTGCATATTGAGGTCCCTGAATGACCAACGGAGGCCTGCAGTGCCCCTGGAAGCCTGGACCCTCTCTGTGCCATCCCAGGGGTGAGAAGTGCCCTGGCTTCTTGTGAGCTTAGTTGTTCCACGTGGGGCTACTCGTAACCTCACCTGCTCTGGCTCATTCCAGCTCTACAGGGGTGCTTTATGTGACATCCACTGGACTCTCAGATATGTGTGTTCTTATAGTTCTGGTCTAAAATAAGGAATAAAAATTGCCCACCGTGTTCCCTTTTGTACACTTTGGTTTTGGGCAGCTCTGATGTGAGACTTGTTTTCTGAAATTATGCTGCTCCTCCCCCGAGGAGGGGGCAATGGAACAATGGCAGCCCAGGAGTAGAAGTAGTTAGTTGGCACCTCTGAGGCATCAAAATAGTGAGTAAATACTAACACTTCAAACAGATCCTCTAGGAGAGCATGCTGAAATTCACCAGAGACGTGACGAGAATCACAGACAGCAGAGGAGAGGGAAGCCTGCCGAGCTGGGACCCCCATGGAGCGGAAAGGGGCTCCCTAACACAGGGAAGAGGTGAGCAAATGAGAGAACCCTGAAATTTCACAACTCCACCATGGACCTTTGCAATCCTAGTCACAGGGAGCCCCCTCG
This sequence comes from Nomascus leucogenys, assembly GCF_006542625.1. NCBI lineage: Eukaryota > Metazoa > Chordata > Mammalia > Primates > Hylobatidae > Nomascus > Nomascus leucogenys. The sequence goes on along the minus strand of NC_044398.1, from coordinate 36,736,161 downwards.
TTGCCCCCGGGCCTCCAGATGAACACAGGGAGCCTGCTGGAGATGGTGCAGAGGCACTGCTCAAGCCTACATGGATCCCACAGGCTTTTCATCCCTGATCTGCCTGGTGCAGCCGCTGCTGCCTGCCATGGAAGGGAACTGGGCACTTTCGTGTGCCCCAAAGACAGATACCGCAGCTGTGGTAAGGAGGAGTGGGTAGACGATGCTCTGCATGGCTTCCCTCTGCTGCTCCTCTCTGCTAAACGGGACTTGCCTGCTTTGGTGACAGGCTGCCAGTGCCACCGCCCACCCCTGCCTGAGCATGACAGCCACAGCTCAGTGTTCCTCTGAGAGCCCAACCCCCAGAGGCTGCCCATTAGCCCGTTCCACCACAGGCTTGTCTCTGCTGCCCCAGGGAGGGAGCAGGAAGGCCAGGCATCTTCCTGAGCTCCTAACAGCAAAATGCAGCTTTGGGAAAGAAGTGCGAGTGGGCCATGAGCCCAACAACTGCCATTGCTCATTGCCCCAGCTGAAGTGTCCTGCCCTCCTGGGTGAAAGGTGCACAGCACAGCCACCCTGCTATGCCTGGACATTACAGCTGTGGCCTGGAGCCCTTCGGAAAGCCCAGCCCCCACAGTCCTGTGGCTCCAGGGGACTAGCCCACCCCTCCCTATCACAGCCACCTGAACTCTGGGCTGACTAGATCCTGGTCCAGCCACATCAGGACTCCTACATGCCATCTAGTGGGTCACTGAGAGGTGTGGGAGTTGGGGAATTACCTAGCCCAGTCCAACATCGCTGGCACCTGACTACTACCCGCTGGGCCTGAGTTTGGGCCCACCCAACCAGCCAACACTAGCCATGACTCCAACCCACATGGCCGACAGGCAGAGCCATTCTCCCTCTCTCCATGAGGCGGCAGCATTTCCACATTGGAGAACAGGCGAGCCATAAAACTGCCTGCATTGGGCTGAGTGAAGAAGTTCCACCCTGAGGCCACTCCTGTGGAGAGGCACACAGGACAGGCATTTTCCATGTCTCTCAGCCACACTGTGGCCTGCAGATAGACCACAGTGTGCATCTGAACTGAGAGACACCAGCCCCAGAACAGGGGTGTGATAGGGAAGCTGATTGCATTCCTGCCTATCTAGGACATGGAGCCAGTGCAGCCCTTTCATCCCACCACAGGCACCTCTGTGCATTTCGTCAGGAGCTCCCCCAGCCACCCCTATCATGGCTGGTGCCTGTGCTTATCATTGAGGGTATTTGTGGGAAAGCCAGGGGGTCCAGCTCTGCCCAGCTGCAACCTCTCTTCCACCCTCCCAACCTACTCTGAGCAGGAAGCTCAGGGCACCTGGCGTTCCGCTGTCCAATCCATCACCGGAAACAATACAGAGCACCTCAGTGAGCAAAGGTCAAATATACACCCATGGGCTTATGCCGCAGCCAGTAGTTAGTGAGCTCCTCTCAGGCATCAAAATAGTGAGTAAATACCAACACTTCAAAGAGATCCTTTAAGAGAGCACGCTGAAATTCACCAGAGACATGACAGGAATCACAGACAGCAGAAGAGAGTAAAGCCTGCCGAGCTGGGACCCCCATGGAGTGAAAAGGGGCTCCCTAACACAGAAGTGCCACCTACTGGCCCGCAGGTTGAACTGCACAACCCAATAAAAAACAGAAGCGCACAGGGCTGCAGGAGAAAGGCCAAAACCCCTACTAACATACTCTACAGTGACACCGTCAAGGCGGGAGGAGGGGGAGATAACAGAGAAAATATCCCACATAAATGAAAATAAATTCGAACATAAGAAGTGTCAACTCCTCCAGATGAGAAGGAACCAGTGTAAAAATTCTAGCACCATGAAAGATCTGAATGTTGTGACAACATCAAATAATCACACTAGCTCTCTAGCAATGACCCCCAACGAAAATGAAAACCTCAAAATTACAGATAAAGAATTAAAAGTATGGATTGCAGGGAAGGTCGAGAGCCAAGAGAAAGTTGAAAACTAACACAAATAAACCATGAAAACAAACCAGGAAACGAAGGAAGAGATAAATACCTTTAAAACAACAACAACAACAACAGAACTTCTGGAAATAAAAAATACACTTAAATAATTTCAAAATACAGTTAAAAGCTTTAATGATCCAAGCAGAAGAAAAAAATTTCAGATCTTGAAGCCCGGTCTTTTGTTAACATAGTCAGACAAAAATATAGAAAAATGAATTTTAAAAAAGAACAAAGAAATATGGGATTTTCACCAAACCTATAACTTATAGACATCCCTGAGAGAGAAGAAGAAAAAGTAAGCAAACTGGAAAACATATCTGGGGGAATAATTCAGGAAAATTTCCTTAATCTTTCTAGAGAGGTAGACTTCAAAATATAAGAAACTCAGAATACACCTATAATTTACAGAATGGGAGAAAATATTTGCAAATTATGCTTCCAACAAAGGACTAATATCCAGAATATATAAGGAAGTCAAACAACTAAACAGAAAAAAGCAAGCAACTCCATTAAAAACTGAGCAAAGGATATGAACACACATTTCTCAAAAGAAGAAATATAAGCAGCAAACACATGAAAAAATTCTCAACATCACTAATTATTAGAGAAAGGCAAATTAACACCACACTGAAATATCATCTTACACCAGTCAGAATGGCTATTTTTAAAAAGTTAAAAAACAACAGATGTTGGTGTGGATGTAGAGAAAATGAAACATTCATACACTGATGGTGGGAATATAAATTAATTAAATATCTATGGAAATCAGCTTGGAAAATTTTCAAAGAACTAAGAATAGAACTACCATGTTACTCAGTAATCCAACTACTGGGTATCTATCCAAAGGAAAAGAAATCATTATATTAAAAAAGCCACCTGTACTCGTACATTTATCTCAGCACTATTCACAACAGCAAAGTCATGGAACCAATCTAAGTGTCAATCACTGGTTGACCAGACAAATAAAATGTGGTATATATACACTACGGAATATTATGCAGCCATAAAAAAGGAAATTATGTTCTTTGCAGCAACATGATGGAGGTGGAGGCCATTATCCTAAGTGAACTAACTCAGAAACGAAAAATCAAATACTGCATGTTCTCGCTTATAAGTGGGAACTAAACAATACGTATACATCCACAAAAGGATGGAAATAAGGTGGGAACTAAGACAGTAGGAGGGGGATGAGGGCTGAAAGACTACCTATTGGAAGCAATTTTCAGTATCTGGGTGATGGGTACACTAGAAGCCCAATCTCCACCAGTACACAATATACCCATGAAACATGCACATGTGAATCTAAAATTTAAAAAGGCAGCCCACCTGCAACTCAGTCCATCTGCATGACCAAGGGTTGTGCCCCTTTTCTCCCTTCACTAGGGTGAGGAGCTTCTGACTGATGCCAAACCCGGGAGATCAACTCAGCTGGAGTGGAGGAGGCAGGGCTGGAGTGGCCCACAGAAGGGTCACTGGCAAAGTTCCCTCTGCCTGCTCCTACTGTCACTGTTCAATACAGAAACCCTGGGAGGGTCCCTGTGGGTGGCCAGGGTGGAGGGGTTCTCCCCTCTGATGTCCTCTAAGCTCGCCTTCTTAACCTATGACTTCCTCCCTTGAGGGATGAGGAAGGATGACAGGCCCTAACTTTAGTTCACATTGGCTAAACTCCAAAGACTCTCAATCCCCATTAGCAAACATATGCTGATTTCACCAGGATCACATACAACTCTTCCTGAAATTGCACATGCATTTCTCCTTATGGGGTCTCAGAGCCACAGAGATGGAAAGCAGCATCTTCATGCTTACACATGGGTTAACACAGGAGCACAGACCAGCTGCAGAGAAGTGGGCTTGAACCTCCCAGGGCAGAAACATAGTTGTCATTAATTAAAGACAACCCAATCTGAGGAAGACATAAAATCTCTCCTCTATACTTTCAGGTTATTTAATTCCCTTTCTTTTTCCTATCTATCTATTTATTTATTTATTTACTTACTTACTTATTTATTTATTTATTTTGAGATAGGGTCTCACTCTGTTGCCCAGGCTGGAGTGCAGTGGTGAAATCTCAGCTATCTGCAAACTCCACCTACTGGGCTCAATCAGTCCTCCCACCTCAGCCTCCTGAGTAGCTGGAACCACAGCCAGGCCATCATGCTTGGCTAATTTTCATATTTTGGGTAGAGGCGGGGTTTTGCTATGTTGTCCAAGTTGGTCTTGAACTCCTGGACTCAAGCAATCTGCCTGCCTTGGCCTCCCAAAGGCCTCCCGTAAGCCACCATGCCTGAACTCCCTTTCTGCCTAATGAAAGCTTCCCCACACTTTTCCTGGTGTCATGAGTACAATGAACATTTTGTCCCTGAGTCTTGAGAGACACACAGTTCCAGGAACCTTGTAAAGTTGCGTTGGCTGCTCTGGGCACATTTGTATATGGCTGTAGGCATTAGGCAGCTGGGCCAGGCAGTCTAGAGCCAGAGGGTGCACTTTCTGGCTATCCATCCATTCCCACACCTGCACAGACATGTGACCCACCTCTCTGGACCCTGCCCATGGGGCCGCACACAGGCCATGCACCTGCTCGCCAGGCACCAGGCAGCCTTGTCATAAATATCTCCACCTGTCCAGCAATGTGGTGGGAACTCTCAATTCTTTGTGAAAATCTCTGTATTTATAGTACCAGAAGTGTGTGTATTTTGTGAAACAAAAACTGTCTAAAAAAAAGCAAGACAAAAAATTGATGAAGCCAGGCCTCCCACTGCAGGAAGAATGTTGAGAAGTGAAGTGTGGAGGGGCAGCATGTTCTCTTTAGCATCGACGGTTGCTCAGGGAATGAGCCTCCAAATGGGGAAAAACCAAATGACTGGGTCCCATCCACCCCCAGGGGCTCCAGCGCCCTCTTCCATTTCCTCAACATTGACCTGGCTCATTTCTCTGGACGCCTTGTGCAGGGCGTTGTGCGCCTGGAAAAGCCTCTCATAACCAGCTTGAGAGACAGATGTGCAGACACAGAGGGGAGAGGCTGGGGAAGGGTGGGAGAGGCCCGCTGCCCATCATGGCAGCTGGCAGGACCCAGGAGTCCAGGCTGCAGCAGGACAGGAGGGTGCAAGATGGAGAAGGGGGACAAGAAAGAGTAACTCCTCGGGATGACGGCATTGAAGGTCAAAGTCATGCGACCTAGAGAAAGCCCCCAAAGCCCTACACATATAGGCAAGCCATTGCGTTGAAGCCTAAAAAACAAAAAACAAAACAAAACAAAAAACATGAAGCGGGGACAATGCCATCCAAATTAGTCAATACTGTTTAAAACCTAAACCTGGTATATTTTTAACTTGTACTTACCTTTCAAAAATTCTTTGGAAAAGCATAAATATTGCATTCTAGTAGATGGGGGAGGTGGAGAGCAGTTGATTTGCTCTTAAGATGGATTAAGTATGACTGGACAACCTCAGCCACAGCCCCTCCAGGGGGTCCCCTCCTGATGCACTCAGGGGCCCCATGTGGGGTACCCTTGGCCTGGGTGGGTGGCACCTTGGGCCATCCTGCAGCCACCGTCTGCACACGCTGGATGGTAGGGTCCTGCCTGTTGACACTCATCTCTGTTGGGACTGTGCTTCCTTCTTTGGGGACAAATGACTAAGAGGGGAAGTTTATCTTCTCTAATGAAATGAGGAAAATTTGCTGAAGCTTGCCTGGTTTGGGGGACAGTGTGGGGTATCTAGAAAGAGAATTCATATTTCCAGAAAGACCCACATTGCCTTCTAGGATACATTCAGAATTTGAGTAGCCAAAAAATGGAAAGCAGGGACAAGGGTGTGAGGAGTATAGGAAATAAGATACACAAGTATTTTTCATTGCAAAAAAGCTAGGGAGGGAGATACAGCATTGAATTCATATTTCAAAGACTTTGGGGGCTTTTTTTTAGAGAGGAATTTGGCCTAAGACCTCATGGTCCCACCCTTTGATGACAGATGAAGTTGGGGCTGTCAGTAGTGGAATGCATCCATGCCTGGCATCCCCATGGCACCAGGGTGCTGTATTCTGGCAGGTGCAGTATAAATCCAGCTCATTCAGAGGGCAAGCACCGTGGTGACAAACTCTTTGGTTGATCAGCAAGAATTCAACTCCTTTGATCATAAACAAAGACTCAATGTATATGTCCAGTTCAGCAACAAAGGCCTGTTAATCTTGGGTGTTTGGTGCCTTAGAAGTTGGGTTCTGGGGGAGGCAGTGACAAAGGGGGTTCTGCAGTGCCCGAGAAGAGCAGGGAGCAGCGGCAGCATCGGAGGCCTCAGGTACCTAGCAGGGAGGAGGTAGCACCTGGGGGAGTATGTGAGGGGGAGGCACTCTCAGCTGGGTTGAAGGCAGCTCTTTGCATTGCAGAGTCTGTGCTTGGGAAAAGTACTCCCGGCTGTGTCTCAGGCACATCCTTGGGCTGCAGGGAGCCTGTGGTAGGGAAAGGCACTCCTGGCTGTGTGGAAAGCAGATCCTTGGGCAGCAGGGACCCTGTGTGCATTGGGACTGTGCGAGGGCTAAGCTGAGGTACCTTCTCTGTAGGGAAGAGAAGAGAGAGAAGGTCACTGTGATGGCATTGGAATTGGGCTCAGAAGGCTGCGGTTGCCTGGCTCAAGGGGTGGGGCCAGGACCCATCGGGACCCACAGGGTGGGCCTTGCTGTGCTCCTCCTCTCTCCCCTGGGTGCTGCCTCCAGCCTAGACTCCTCCTTCCAGACCTAGCTCAAGTGTCGAAAGTCCCCCCTGCCTCTCCAGGCAGCCCTGGGTCTCTGACTCTGGACTCCCTCACTTGGGGTTGAACTTGTCTTCTCTCTGGTAGCCAGGAGGAGCCCCCAGTTACCTCTGTGTCCCAGCATGGCCTGGAAGGCTCTAGTGAGCATGTGGAAGGGATGAGTGTTCACCACAACCCTCAAGGCTGGCTCCAGGGACCCTTGGGTGGGTCATGAGCTGAGAAGGCAGCAGCTTCACGGTTCCCTTGGTTTGGGAAGAGGATGATCCAGACCCGTAGGAACAGCTAATTCTGTCTTGCAGAAGCAGTTGCTTTGCTTTCATCCTGAGCACACACCAGTGTAGCCAACCCACCACCCACACAGCTGCAAGCCACACAGAGATTGTCTTTGTGTTCGTCTGCGATGCCTTTCTCTCTGCTGGCTTTTTATGCTCATGATTGGGGCAACCCTGTCTGAAGGCTTGATAGGGCCTTTCAAAAAGGCCCTCAGGGTCACTCTAAGTAAGGTCAAAGGGACTGGGGTTCATTCCTGTCTCTAACTACAGGCAAGTCACTCAGCCTCTTGGGAATGGCTTTTCCATCTCTCAAATGGGTCCAGCAATACTAAACACGGATTGGTCACCCCAAGTCTATTCTTCCTGTCTTCCTTACTAATGAGACCTGATTTTAAGAGAGGAAATGTACTCAGCTGTAAAATGACCTTTTCCTGGTCTCCCTTGCTGAGCAGCATGGTCACGTGAATGCATTCTGGCAATGGAGTATAAATAGGAATTGTTGGGCATTGCTTTAAAGAAGGCTGCTTTCCCTTTTTCCTTCTTCTTTCTGCCTGGAGTATGAGTGTGATGGCTGGAGCTCCAGAAGCCATCTTGTAGGCATGAAGCAAATTGAAAGCCTGGCCTTTTCAAGGAGAATTGTTAGGTTTCCCCAAGGCTGTTCTCTTGGGGGCTTAGCAGGCAGCGAATTAGTTAACAATCTTTCTCAGAGCCCCTCAGCTCTCCCATTTCTCAATTTGCCTAAGCTGTCCTCTGTTTCTGGAATGCTCTTCCTAACCTTGTCTGGCCAGTGAACTGCCACTCACCTTTTCAGACTCAGCTCCAGAGTGGCCTCCTCCAGGAAGCCCCTTATCCTTGCTCCCAGCTAAAGTACCATCCTTCTTGGTCTTTCTGGTCATGTCCTGGCTGAAGGCTGAGCCCGTTGTGGGAAATGCCATGTCCTTGTAGATGTGCCCATCCCTGCTCTGCATGCATGACGACTGTAACTGCATCTCCTTCAGCATCTGTGGCTGGAGGGCTGCAGCAGGCTCCCAGGATGCCCATGGACATGCCACTTTGCCTCAACCTCCCCATCTGTGATGTGGTGCTGATGATGCCCACAGAGCACAGCAGAGGCAGCAGCCCATCAATGCTTGTGGTTTCCCTGGCGTGGGGCCTGTTCAGCTCCTTCTCTACTCAAGGCCACTCTTCCCAGGCTGCCTGGAATCCCAGGGGTCTCCTGCCAGGCCAGTCTCAGCCTGATGTTCCCAAGGAAACCCTCCATTCCTCACAGGTGTTCCCCAGAGCATGCAGACTTTGAGCTTGCTTGAACCTGTCATTCATGCCTAAAGCCTCCCCTTGGGCATGTGAGTGGCAAATGCCTCAAATGCTGGATTCCCTTATGGAGATGGTCTCTCTCTTACTGAGAGGGCCCCTTCTCCCCTCTAAGCCCCGTCCTGGGATCTGCCCTCTCCTGCCCCTGCCCTGCTAGTCCCCATCCAGGATGATGCTCACTTTCCCCTTGTGCCTTCTCAGACCCTGTCCTGAGCCACCTGTGTCTGCAGCTGCCTGTCTACCCTCCTCCGTGCCCGATTGGGCTCCTGCCACCTGTTCAGAGATTCAGGCTTCCTTCTTAGTACGACTCAAGTGTGTCAGCCTGCTCTCCCTGGCTCCACCCATCCCCAAATTTAGTCCTCCCAGGACCATCTTCCCTCCCAGCTCACACCCTCCACAGAAGCTCTGCACTGCTGGCAGGATCCAGTCCCTCCTCCCAGCCTGCACGCCAGAACGTCCCCTGCCAGGCTCCTGGGGTTTCAATATCCTGCCTTCAGGCAATCATAGCCCAGCTACTAGAAGAGCTGGCCATGCCCTGGCACCCTCCCTCGCTCCTCCGCCTTAAGGGCTGTGCTCCTCACCTCTCCATGTTGCACATCCAAGCCCAGCCATCCTGTGCCTCAGTCTCAGCTCTGATGCTGCCTCTGACAAGCTGCCTTCCCTGAAGGGGAGCACCCTGGTCCCAAAGCCCCAGAGCACTAGAGCTGAGCCTCTTTCTCTTTCTCCAGACAGCCTCTCTCTCTCTCCTTGCAGCACAGAGTTGGGGGCTCCTTCACATCACGAAACCCTCAACTTCCCTGCCCCAGGTCACACACAAGTTCAAGGCTGAGCACAGAACAAGAGCAACCAGAGAGTCCATGGGCTTGGCCCAGACCTCAGCCTGGAGGCACAGGGACAATTTCTCTCCACTTCTCCTTTGAGACCAAGAAGTCTCAGCACTGTATCCCATCCGCCACTGCCCCCTGACCACAGGCCATCTGGACCCAGAACACAGGACACTTCATCAGGATGTCTCAGCCACAGTCTTGGCCTCACAGAGGTGGCTCTGTTAGGGGGGCTCAAAGCCCCACCTCACTCCTCCTGGCACCACCCAGACTATAAGCCCCAGGCAAGATCTCACCTGCTGGTCAGTGCTCTGCTCTGTCCACCCAGGCCTCAGCTTCAACCCTCTTGCCTCTGAGCAATCCCTGTGTGCAGTAAGGCCACTGCGTTCAAACCTTCTTCTGGCGTGGTTAGGAGGCATGGTGGGAACCAGAAAGGATAATGCCACTCCCAGAAGGAGATGGTCCCTCCTCCTGGCACTGCCAACCCAGCCTGCGGGATCTGTGGTGACGTTGTGAGGGGCTGCCTGTGCTCGTTTTTGTGGGAGGAGGAGGTGCCAGCTATGGGGTTCCAGGGTGCCAGGGGCCTGCTGACTGCCGACCACTCATTTCTCCCTGCCTTCCGTCAATTTTGACAGCAGTGCTGGGTCCCTAGGCAAGACAGAAGTCCTCCCAGGGACATTCCAACTTCAGACCCTGTATTGTCTTCCTTCCTTCTCCTAATGTTTCTCTTTCTTTATTTCCAGAGCTCCTCTTTCTTTTTCTATGCTAGGTGCTTTACACACCTATTCTTCTTCACTTCTCAGAGTAAAGCCCTGCAGAAACATTGAGACACAAATAATGGGTGATCAATGCTTTTCCTGGGTTGGGGGCTAAGGTGATCATCTTTCCAGGTGTGAGGACAGAGGGTGAGGCAAGGTGGGGACACAGTGGGCCACCTCTTCTCCACAACAGGATGAGGGATAAAGGGTAGGTTCCCCTCTCAATATTCTCCGTCAAGCACTAAGAGGAGTCTGGCATGCATTTCCACAGGAGGTTCTTAGATGTGCTGGTGCTCTCCTGGTGTCCCGGACAGCTGATGAGCCAGAACTGTCCACATTCATCCTGATGCTGGAGTGGGCAACTGCCACCAGCTGCAGACCACTGGCAGACAGGCCTGGATTGGATCTGGCTATACAGGCACACCTTGCCATTCCTTAGCCTTGCCATTCCCTTAGCCTTGCCATAGCATAGCCTAGCATTCTTTATGTCTACATTTCATTTTATCCTTATTTTTGAGACAAGAAAGGTGATAGTTGGAGAAGCTAAGCCACTCAACTTGGTTGGGCCATGTTCTTCTATGGTCACCCTTGAAAGTGCCAAAGGGGTTTCTCACTTCTCCACAGTTATGCCCAAAACAGATTCCTATTCATACATGTCATATCTGAAATGTTTCCTTGTGAAGCAGAGAAACAACCAAAAGTATATTCAAAGGACCGTGTCTCACTAGAAATACTCATTCATTCATTCAACAGAGAGCCCTGTATCTGTGAACCCAGATGCAAGACAACAACTTCTTGTGGAAAATATACTCCTGTCAACACTGACCTGCAGGGCTGGTGCGTGCCTGTCTTCCACACCCTGCATCCATGTGACACTGACCATCATCATGAACAGATTGACAAGGACAATATTTGATTTCCTACCTTTGGTTCACCAACTCCAAGCTGCCCCAAAAGATTCACACTGGCTATATCTTCTGCTTGAAAGGAATCCCCCAGATTTTTACTCCACTGACTTCTTATCATTTTTTCTCAGTTTAACTGTCACTCCCTCCCTCTTCCTCTCCTTTTCTCCCAAAAGAGTCTTCTCTGGCCAACCAGGCATTTGTTGACACATTAATGACTTTTAATCATTTGGACAGTATCTGTCACCATCTGACTCTCCCTAAGAAAATGTAAACCCTGCCATGAAAGTGAGACATTCTTCATCTGGTTCATTTTGTCATCCCAGCACCTGATGTGGAATACATTTTTGCTGAATTAATGAATATGGATAAATATGTGAATATTTTCCTTTGAACATTTTTCCTTATGGCAAAACTGGTCTTGAAATTAAGGAAAAAATAAAAAATTTTCCACTGCTTTTATGCTTATCTAGACCTCTAGAATAAGGACTCATGGATAATGAAATCAAACTTGTATTTATTCTAGTTATTATTAGTAATTATATATGTATATATATAATCTCATATATATTTAAATTATTTTGTATGTATTTTAGTATTATGTAATAAGGCTTTTATTTGAGCTTTTCCCCAATAGCTTGCCAAGGTTTACAAAAACATTTGTGTTAAATCAAACTAAATTTGACCTAAGAAAACCTCTGTAATTGCATATTTGAGTTCTCACTCATAAACTGCAACCTAACAAACTGAAACCCTGAGAAGTCTGCTTCCATAACAATAGCTCAGTCTTAGCCAATCACAGCAGCCATGCTTCAACCACTCATAGGGAGCCAATTGTTCAAACCAGGTTCAAATAAGGCAAATGCCAAGGTGTAACTAATTCAGATGTTTGTACTTCACTTTCATTTTCTGTATGTCATTTCTTTTTCTGACCATACATCATATCTGACCATATGGTAGCCACAGACTCTCTCTGAATCTGTTCTGATTCTGACATTGCCTGATACACATTTTTTTTCTTGATCAGTTAAACTCTGTTACATTTAATTTGTTTAAATTTTTCTTTTAACAGATTTGGTGTCAGAAGATAAGTAAAACTGAAAAAGGCTGAAGAGGCTTCAAGATGGCTGACTAGAGGCATCAAGAACTCACCTCCTCCACAAAGAATAAAAAAAATAGCAAGTAATCACACTTCAGGAAGAACATCTAAGAGCGAACGCTGGAATTCAATAGATAAATGATGGGAAACATCTGAGGCATGAAAATGGAAGAAAACAAGGCAGCAAGCTTGGTTGGGATTGGCTGGGAACCCAGAGTGACTCCCTAGTGCAAGAAAAAGGCGAGAGATCCACAGCAGTTGACATTCTGACCATGGATTTTATAACCATAGCCAAAGGAAAACCCCTCAACCCTCACAGGCCCTGAGACTAGCATAGGAAAGTGCCTAGAGACCATGTAACAGCATTGCTCCAGAGGGAGCTCATGTGGGTCCCAGTCCCCAGGTCCTAGGCAGCTGTAGCTCTCTGCCATTTGGAGAGCCCAGCCACCACCAGACTGTATCCTGCCCTGGAAACCAACAGCCCCTGCATTTCCACATCTCTAGAGCTCCACTGACATCTCCCTGTGTTCACCTGTAGGGCTTCAGTAGTGCAATGCAAGTTGAACCCTGCAGAGACTCCCTAGCACTCTAGCACACACAGCGTCCTGCATCTTGGGGAATGGACAGTGTAGCACAATAGGGAGGCTGCCTCCCCAGTGTGCTGAGAGGCTGCCCTCAGAGAAAAAGGAGCCAAAGTGTGGGTTGCTTAGAGCTTGAAAACTGTCTACCTGGGGCAGCTATCATAGACAGCAACCCTGTTCCCACCCCAGCAGTAAGGCTGCCATGCACAAGCCTTGAGGGCAGGGTCTGTTGCTGCTCACTGCATCTGTTGCTGCTGTCACTGGGGCCAAAGCACATGCCGGTTGACAGTGACTTTGCCCTTTTCAGCAGCAGAGCCACTGCATACTTGCATGCCCCTTTCTACTGGTTTTCCCTGTTGCTGCTGCCACCACTGCTGCTGCCACCCCACAACAACTGGGAGCTGAATCTTACACTCCCCAGAGCCTGAGAACTCCTGCCTATGGCTGCAGCCACTGTAAGCAACTTGCCTATGGTCCAGCCATTTGCACATACCCTGAGGACAGTTTCCCCTGGCCCACTGCTGCCACCTGAGCACTCTGCCAGCGGGCCTGGGGATCCCTCCATTCTGCCAATCACAGCTATCACCTCAGTGTTCCACTGGGGGGCCTGAGGATATGCCCACCCACCCTGGCACTGCTTACCTCAGTGCCCGAGCACACTGCCTGGGGGCCTAGGGATTACCCCCACTCTGTTCACCATTGCTGGCCTCTATGTACTCCTCCTAGGGACCTGATGATGGACCCACCCAGCCTACCACTACCACCACAGCCAACATCCATTTGCATGTACCACTTTGGGGTTTAGGGAACTGGCCTACCCAGCCATCACTAACACTGATGTGTGTTGCTTCAGAGCCTTAGGGTTGCTGTGTTGTTGCTATTGTCAACACTCGCTCCACACATACTGCCAAGGGAAGGACCTGCCCACTGGCCAGGCCTACCACTATGAGTGCTAGCACCCAAGCCAGCCACATGGAGGCCTAAGAACTGGCCCATTTGTACCTGCTGACACTAGTGCCTGTGTACACTACCTGGGGTCCCAAGGACAGGTACACTTACCCTGCCACTGCCACCATCAGGGTTTGAGGGCACACCCACCTAACATCCCCAACCCCAGTAAAACATCACCATAGCCTCCACTAACAACCACAGCCTAAGCCACTGGGGAAATCACACACCACTGATGCTGCTTAGAGATGAAGAAATCATAGAGAGACTACATTACTTCACACACTCAGAAGCAAAGCTAAAGTGTCCTACCCAATAAAAACCATAGATACATCTTCAGGAAAAAGCCAATCCAAAATATATGAAGAAGCAACTGTTACAAAAGATGTGCAGATATCAATGTAAAACACAAGAAACATGACTAAACAAGGAAATATGACACTTTCAAAAGATTACAATAATTCTTTAGCAACAGATTCCACTGGAAAAAATTTATGAAATGTGAGAAAAATAATTTTTAAAAATAATATTATAAAAGCTCAGTAAGACACAAGAGGACATAAACAATACAAAAAGTTAGAAATCAACTGAGGATATAAATGAAAAATTCACCAGATAAATAGATATAATAGAAAACAGAACCAAACAGAAATCCTGAAACTGAAGAATTCAATGAATAAAATAAAAACTTATTCAAGAGCTTCCACAGTAGAGTGGAGCAAAAAAAAGAAAGCATCTCAGAACTTGAAGGCAGGCCTTTTGAAATAACCCAGCCAGAGCCCCCTTCCCCATACCGTACTCACACAAAAGAATGAAAAACAATGAACTAAACCTACATAGCATATGGGACACTATAAAGCAACCAAAAACAGAAATTTGGGGTGTTCAAAGTGGTGAAGAGACCAAAGCTATAGAAAACCTAGTTAACAAAATAGTAGCTGAAAACTTCCCAAATTTAGTAAGAGATTTAACATTCAGATACAGGAAGTTTAGAAATTCACAAGTAATTAAAACCTCAAAAGGTCTTTTTCACAGCACATTATAGTAAACTGTCAAAAGTCAAACAGAGAATTCTAAAAAGAGCAAGAGAAAGGAAAAAGCTCTGGTCACACATATGGGAAGCCCGATCAGACTAACAATTTCTCAGCAGTAAACTTATAGGCCAGGAGAGAATGAGATAATACCTCTAAAGTGCTAAAAGGGGGGAAAAAACCTGTCAGCCAATAATAATATACCTAATAATATTATTCTTTTTTTAAAAATGTGAAATAAAGTTTTTCCACACAAACAAAACCTGAGGGAATTCATCATCACTAGACCAGCCTTAGAAGAAATACTTAACAGAGTCCTATGCCTGGAAGTGAACAAATGATATCTACCATCATGAAAACACACAAAAGTCTAAAACTTGCTGGTAGAGCAAACACAGAAATAAGAAAAAGAACTCAAATGTTACCACTATAGAAAACCACCATATCATAGTGATAAACTACAAGAAAGGAAAACTATATAAAACAATCAGAAAAAATTTAACAAAATGACAGAAATAAGTCTTCACATATCAATAATAACCTTGAATGTAAATGGATTAAATTTTCCACTTAAAAGATAAAATCTGGCTGAATGAATTTTGAAAATGCCCCAATTATATGCTGCCTACAAGAAACTCACTTCACATGTAAACACATATAGACTAAAAGGAAAGGAATGAAAAAAGATATATCACACAAATAGAAACCAAAAGTGAGCAGAAGTAGCTATACTTATATCAGATAAAACAGACTTTAAGACAAAAGCATTAAAAAGTGACAAAGAAGGTCATACTATATAATGATAAAGGGATCAATTCAGCAAGAAAATGCAATTCTAAATGTATATGCACCCAACACCAGAGCCCCATATATATAATGCAAATATTAACTCTAACAGACTTCAATACAGTAATTGTTGGGGACTTCAACACTTCACTCTCACCATTCGACATGTCATCTAGAAAGAAAACCAACAAGGAAAAAATAAATTTAAATTACAGCTTAGAACAAATGGACCTAGGAGACACCTACAGTACATTTCTTCCAACAACTTCAGAATACATGTTCTTCTAGTCAGCAAATAGAACATTATCCAAGATAGACCATATGTCAGGTCACAAAACAAGTCTCAACAAATTTTAAAAATATCAAAATCATGCCAAATATCTTCTCAGACCATCATGGAATAAAGCTAGAAATCAATAACAAGAGGAACTTGGAAAATGTACAAGTACATGGAAATTAATCAATGTGATTCTGAACAACCATTGTGTCAGTGAGGAAATTAAAAAGGAAATCAAAACATTTCTTGAAGCAAATGAAAATGGAAACACAACATACCCAAACATATGGTATACAGCAAAAGCAATGCTAAGAGAGAAGTCTGTAGCAATAAAGGCCTACATCAAAGAAGTAGAAACATTTCAAGTAAGCAATCTAATGATGTACCTCAAGGAATTAGAAAAGCAAGAACAAACCAAACCCAAAATTAGCGTAAGGAAAGAAACAATGAAGATCAGATCAGAGTAGAACTAAATGAAATTGGCTAAAAATACAAAGAATCAATGAAAAGCGAAGTGGTTTTTTGGAAAGATAAAATGGATAAACTGCTAGTTAGGCTACCCAAGAAAAAAAAAGATAAGACCCAAATAAACAAAATCAGAAATGAAAAAGGAGACATAGTAACTAATACCACAGAAATACAAAACACATCAAAAACTATTGTGAACAACTATTTGCCAAAAAACTGGAAAACCTATGGAAAATGGATAAATTCCTGGATACTTACAACCTACCAAGATTGAAACAAGAAGAATCAGAAAACCTGAACAGACCAATAATGAGTACAGGATTGAATCAGTAATGTAAAAATTTACCAACAAAGAAAAGCCCAGGACTGTATGGCTTCACTGCCAAATTCTACCAGACTTATGAAGAAGAACTAATGCAAATTCTCCTCAAGTTGTTCTAAAAAATAGAAAAGGCCTCATTCTATGAGGCCAGCATTATCCTGATACCAAAACCAAACAAGAATGCACCAAAAAAGGAAAACTACAAGCCAATAACCCTGATGAACATAGACACAAAATATCATCAACAAAATACTAGCAAATTGAATGAAACAGCACATCAAAAAGATAATCCTGCCATGATCAAGTGGGATTTACTCTGGGGATGCAAGGATGATTTAACATACACAAATCAATAAGCATGATATATCACATCAACAGAATGAAGGACAAAAACCATCTGATCATCGCAATAGATGCAGAAAAAGCATTTGATAAAATTAAAAAAAAGCTTTTTGACAAAAACTCTTGACAAATTAGGCATAGAAGGAATATACCTCAACATAATAACGGCCTCATATGACAAACTCACAGCTAACATCATATGAAATGGGGAAAAGCTGAAAGCTTTCCCTCTAAGAAGTGGAACAAGGCAGGAATGCCCACTTTCACCACTCCTATTCAAAATAGTACTGGATATCTTAGCCAGAGCAATCAGGCAAGTGAAAGAAATAAAAGGCATCCAAACTGGAAAAGAGGAAGTCAAATTTTCCCTCTTGGCAAATGATATGATTTTATACTTAGAAAAACCCAAAGAGTCCACCAAAAAACTTCTAGATCTGACAAACAAATTCAGTAAAGTTGCAAGATACAAAATCAACAGATAGGCTGGGTGCAGTGGCTCACATATGTAATCCCAGCATTTTGGTGGAAGGATTGCTTGAGCCCAGGATTTCCAGACCAGCCCGGACAACACAGTGAGATGCTCATCTCTATTATAATTTTAAAAAATTGTTAAATCAACATACAAAATTCAGTAGCACCAATAATAACAGAGCTGGAAAAGAAATCAAGAGGACAATCTCATTAACAATAACTACAAAACAAGTACCTAGAAATAAATTTATCCAAGGAGGTGAAAGATCTCAACAAGGAAAACTATAAAACACTGATGAAAGAAATTGAAGAGGACACAAACAAATGGAAAGACATCCCATTTACACAAATTGGATGAGTTAATATTGCTAAAGTGATTGTACTACCCAAAGCCATCTGCAAATTCAATGCAATTACTAACAAAATACCAATGTCATTTTTCACACGCCAACTCCACACAGACAGTGACCTCAGCCGGGAATGGATTTTTTTCTGATCAGCATCATCATTTCTCACTCGGTGTTCAGATGACGTTGAATGAAATGATGTTATTCAAGGACCTGCTGTGTGACATTTTGTACTGTAGAGAGATGCACTTGCAGGTGTTTCCATAGATCACTCTGACAGCAGGACATGGGGTGGAACCTGACTCAGACATGAGCCTCCCCTCAGGTCAGTTCATAGCCCAGCTCTACCACTCAACAACCCTGCCATGTTGAGCCTATCACTAAACATCAGAGCCTCGGTGTCCACAGCTGTGAAATGCAGACAGTAGTGACTACCTTGCAGGACAGAGAGGTCGCCATGCACACAGTAAGGACCTGGAGCCAGGCTGTTGGATGCTGGTCCTATTGCTTCCTGGCTGTGTGACCCTGGGTAGGTTACCTAACTTTGCAGGGCCTCTAGCTTCCTCCCCACAATAGAGTTGTGGCATATATTAGTTTGTGGAATGTACTTGCAACAGTGTCTGGCCCACCTTAAGATCTATATAAGATCTATATGAATGGCAGCTATGAGCCTTCCTGGGTGTTGTGAGAATGAAACGAGATCCAATTTCTAAAGGGCCTCCTGCTGTGGTGCGCACACAAATTAAACTCACTGGAAAGGCTGTTATATCATTGTGGGCACTATATTTGGTGACAGAGAGTAAGGTTTCACACTATTAGCCTGACTTTCCTGATGGATCGAGTAATATTGTTTCCCATTAACATCATGAGCATCCACAGGATAAGGTGAAGGAGAATCCTCAGCATGGATGGGAGGTAGAGTTTGGCTCAAGAGCCTGAGTCTTGCTGCTTCATTTTGTATGAGTGTGTAGTGGGGATGGCCTGGAAGAGGACACTATCAAAACATTTATTCAGGGAACTGAAGGTGATGGAGCAGGGAGACACACTCAATTTAAAACAAAAATTGAAAGTAAACAAGACTGACTGCTTTTGCCACAAAAATGCTGAGGTTTTTGGTAAACTGAGCCTTTGAGAATTTCCTGCATTATTATGTGCCGAAATGCAAAAATGTTTGGATTTGCTGAAACAATAAACTAAACAAGGTTTTAAAAGGCAGCAGCTCCTCTAAATTCGACAGCACACTCCAGTCGAACAGGTTCATCAACTTCTCGAGCTTATCACACCCCCAGGTCAGTCCACAATGCCAAGTCAGGAAGAGGAGTTTGGAAATAGCCTCCCTACAAGGCCGGGACATGGCTGGAGAAAGAGGCGTGCACTGGTTCTGTCAGGGTCCCCCAACCTGCTGAGGGCCTGAGTGAATCCCTGTCTGAGGGGAGATTCTGGAAGAGAGGTGTGCAGCACAGGTGGCCTCTTCACTCTGCAGGGAAGAGACAGACAGCCTACGCCTGTCCTGGCAGGACATCTCACTGCTGCCTCCACAGCCGTGCAGTTGCAGTTGGGCTGCCTGGCTGGGGCCGAGCCACCCACCCATGCCTGGTCTCCAGCGGGTTCTCACTGAGATGCACTCTCTCTCCTCCAGCCTCAGGGCTCCTACTCACTCAGGGACCCCCTGGCTCAGGCAGGAAGGGCACATTCCCAGTGTTTCCAAGCAGGAAGCTGCTGAGCTCGCCAGCAGCCTGGCTGGTGTCTGGCTCTGTACACTCAGACTAGGCTTACAGGCCGACCCTGCGGCTCTGAAACAGGCTGAAGGTCTCAGGGGGACACATCCTCTTTAGTGCATGATTCATGTGAGATGCTGGGGCCAGCACACCAAAGGCTTAAAGAGGAGAGCAGGAACTCCCGTCAGCCCATCTGAATTCTTGGATACCCAACAGAAATCCTACAAGACACTCAGTCGGGTGTTCAGGACTACAGTTGGGAAGGATAAGGTCAAATTAGATGGTGGCAGAGGAGCTAGAAGGGAGCCCAGGTCTACAAGTCACAGCTATGGGCCTCCCTGGGTTAGGGTCAGATCTGGGGTTGATTTCTGATAGCCCTGGAGACAGTCACTTGTGGCCTTGGGCAACTTTCTGCGCCACTCTGGGACTCTATTTTGCCATTAGTAAAACACAGATTGTCTCTCCTGCTGGAGAATTTCAGGGTGAACTTCACACAATGACAGTGGAAACGGCCTGGCAGAGCCCTGGGCAGGGGTAATTGCCCTCCGTAATGCAATTACTCTGCCACCCTCCCCCAGACTTTAGCTGCCCTTGGGAATGGGACAATTTCAGAGACTTGCTCCATCCCCTATCTCACCACACTGGTCAGTAAGGCCATTTCTGGCCCTTTTCCATGCCTACCCTCCCATCTGTTGCCTTTCCTCTACTTGAGGTGCCCGTTTTCACACCCCGCCATTGAGCTCTGTCCCTTCTGCCTGAGCATCTCGCTGTTCAGTGCATAAGGCTGGACTAGTGTTGTGTGACTGGAACTGGACTGTGGCAACGTGGAGAGGCCTCATGGGACCTCAGATGGAGAATGGGCTTCTGTGCAAGCGTGGCTGGAATTGAGAGCCCTGTGCAGAGGCACAGAGCCAGGAGCCCAGCGGCTGGAGGAGCCCTGCATGCCTCTGACACTGGCAATGCCCTGCCAGGCGTCAGCACGCCTCCCGGGGGCTCCCAGCCTGTTTCTTATCAGCAGCGTCCAGAGGCTTGCCGCCTGCAAGGCATTGTCCATGCGCAGCCACCTGGCCACTGACAGCCTGTGCTGGCCTGATGCAGGAGGTCTGGCCAGTGCAGTTCCTCTATAAATCCCGGGGACAAGATGGTCTTCCAGGTGTAAAAGGCTGGACTGTGGGAGGCACAGGCAGATGAGCCCCAGGCCGAGCCAGAAGCAGGGCTCCCCAGGGACCCGGGGCCTGAGCAGAGAAGCCCCTTGGTGCTGATCTGAAAGGAGAGCAGTGCAGAGTAAGGGCAGGAGCCAGGCCCAGTGCACATCCAGCCCTATCACTCGCGGGCTTTAGGAGCAGGGACGTGCTACTTAATATCTCAGCACTTCAGGCCTCTGCAGTAAACTGGATAATAATAGCACATAGGTACAGTTACTGGGAGGATGAAAACAGTGAAAGCATGGCCTAGGCTAGCAACTGGCCCACAGAGGACTCCATATATTACTGAGGCCTCGTTAATAATTATTAGTGCTCATTCATAATAAGTTACAAAGAGAAAATCTTAACAATTTCGTCCTCCCCATGGTCCCAAGGCAATGATACAGGAAGGAATCCTTACTCCCTGTTAGAACCAGTGTTGTCCCGACAACCCTGTCAGCCATCTCAACCAGCACTTCTGGCCCCAGGGGACCAGCAAAGGAAGTGCATGGTCCCATGTCCAGAAACGGGCTGGGAGACCCATGGGCACCGTTTCTGTGTGTCTTGTGCTGTCCTCTTTGGCAGATGCCTGACATGGCTCTCTGAGCCACAATCCCAGAGGACAGCAGTCAGGGAAAAAGCAGTGGCCTTCTGTCCATCAAGTGTGTCCCTGTGCCCCAGCTCACCTGGCCCCTGCGCTGACCCCACATCCATGGTACCTGGCAGCAGCTTGGGTGAGAGAGGTCACAGAAGATATCCAGATTGCCCTGAAAAGCAACATGGCCATGATGAAGCCATGCAGCCTGGATGCCTTCTCAGGACCCCCCAGCCCCTCGAGGCTCTGTCCCAAGGAACCCACCCAGAGAAAGCTCCCATTTCCCCCTGGGGGAGAGGCCTGGCATGGTTGCATGTTGGAGACATGGTCACTGTGGCCACAGAAAGTTTTGGAATCTGGACAAAAAAGTACTTTGGTTGTAGGAAGAAGAAAAGCCAGGGGCAGATTCATACCAAAAGTCCAAAGGAGGGAGGAGTCTGTGGTTCCCAGCAGAGGTCCTGAAGGGGAGCATGAGTTAGGCCTGGGGGCCCGGCATGGGGGCCTGGGCAGGAGCTCATGGCAGGGAGAAGGAGCCTTGCTGCTGGGGCACACAAGGGGAAGGCAGGTGAGAGGACCATGCCCTGCTCAGGGAGTAGGTACCTGAGACCAGGGAAGAGAGAAGAGGAAGACAGAGATAAAACAGGCCAGAAAGCAGCCCAGGGCCCATGGTGGGCAGCCCCTTTGCCACTCGGTGCTGCAGTCAGGCCTTTTTGGGCCTTGGTGGGGATGGCATGAGGGCTGTGCGTTGCAAGGCAGTGCAGACCACTGGCAGGCGACTTCCTCCCCCTGGAGACATGTGCCCCACACTCTGGGGAGAGACAGGCCTGGCTTCCCCAGATGCCCACTGAGGCTGCAGAGGAGCCTGACCCTCCCAGCAGGAAGCAAGATATCCGACCACAGACAGAGCCAGGACCCAGGGGGAGAGGGGCAGAGCCAGGCAGGAACTCTGGGGTCCTTCTCCCTCAACACCAGCCACCCAGGCGCCCTCTCTACCCCTGTGCAGGGCCCCCTGCCGCTGCCTGGCTGGGTTCCCCTCAGCAAGATGGGCCCTGGACCCGCCCGTGAAGGAGGTTTCCTCTGGGAGAGTGGCTGTTGTGTTGGCTCCGGGCTCAAGCTCCTGCACAGGTGTCTTGTGAGGGTGCTTTCAGGCCTCCACCTCCTCCCCTCCCTGCAGCACCTGTCAGCCCATCTCAGCAGGCGACAAGCCCACTCAGTGACAGCTTTTCCTCACTGCCTGAAGATCCTGCTGCCCGGGCTGGCAGGTGCCCCTGGCATCCTTGCAGTGTTCGTGGTGGTGAGAACGTGTGTCAGGACTGGTCATTTCTATTTTTTTTTCTGATCTGCATGACCTTTTGTGACTCAGGTTGCTTGACACATGCACCTGCAGGCAGGTGATCTAAAGCCCGGGGCCATTGCCAGAGCTGAGGCACCCCTGTGGGAACCAGGGACTGGTCAGACATCAAAAGCTGCCACTGTACAGAAATATGGATCCTTCTAGAGAGGGAGTTCAATGTGCGGGGACAGACCTGGTGGTGCAGGGGACAGTAGCCCTCATATCTGCCTGCCACTGGGGCACGAGGGTGAGGTGGGCATCTGGTTGCTCTTGGCATCAAGTGTCCAAAGTCCAGCCCCCGTAGAGCCTGCCTTCCTCCAGGGCCTAGGTCTCTGCAGTGGGACCCATCTGCCCCCTCCTCCTGCAGTCCCAGCCTGGGGGTCGCAGCCCCTCTCCACTGTGCTTCTCACCTCTATCCTTCTCATCCAGAACACTCCTTGACACCTACAGCAACAAATAATCACAGTGGGGCAGGTGTTTACAGGAGCCGGGGGCAGAGGCAGTGGAGGCGGAGGTTGTGGTGGTGGAGATGATGGTATCTCCTGCTCTAGCTCCTAAAAAAAAAAAAAAAAAAAAGGTCTGCTGACTTTTCAGACAACTCTTAAGAGCAAGGGTATGGTGTCATTGCCTCAGCACCGGGCACAGTGCCAGCCACTCCCAGATGTGTCTGGGGAATGAAAGGACCAGTGAGAAGCCCACACCACAAGGGACCATCCTTCACGTGAGAAAAACGCAAACTCCTCCTGGTTTGCAGACATGGCTCTTTCCCTAAATGCTAATGACTTCGTCCCGGTTGCCTTGGTTCTCCCAAGGCCAGCCTTGTTGGAGGAGGCCTGCCCTGGGGGCTGTGCAATGGTCCCAGCATTTGCAGGTGACTGTCCGCATCCACCTGGTTGCAGATGCAGCCTCCCTGGGCCCACTCTGCAGCACCACAGAGGCCACCCTTGGCCAGGGAGGCCTGTTCCCACCCCATCCCAGGCTCAGGGCCTCCTGCCTAAGCTACTCACCACTGCCTATGGCCCCTGGGGTGGGTCCCCAGCCCAGGTGAGCCACAGCCTGCTCCCCGACTCCTGGCCCCTGTGTTCACTGGGCTGGTGTCCCTCCCAGCTGGGTGCTCGCCAGGACTCCTTCACCCCTTAGCCCTGGAGTCCCTAGAAGCTAACCCCAGCCAGACCCTCATCCCTGCCAGGAAACAGGGATCCAGAGAGGCCAAATGGAGCTACACCCGCATCCGGAGCCTGGAGATGGGGCTGAGCTCTGTCCTCTCCTCCCTCTGCTCTGTCCTCTCCTCCCTCTGCTCTGTCCTCTCCTCCCTCTGCTCTGTCCTCTCCTCCCTCTGCAGCCCTCTGGGCTGGCTTCTTCCACCGCAGCTTCCAGCATCCCTGACACTCTCCCCGCCCCACGCTCCATCCCTGCTTTTGGCTCCTGCTCTGCCTTACAGGGGGCCCTTCCCACCTCTGTGGGATGGACATTTCAGCCTCAGCCCCGACAAGGCAGGACTGTGAGCTGCGTGTGGGGAGCTTCATTTCTGTCCCTCCCCAGCCCAGCATGGGGCCCAGGGGAAGCTGGAGCTCAGTAAAGACAGATGAAGGAATGGGGAAGGCACCAGACATGCGCCGAGATCCACGCTGGTTCCTCAAGGCACAGACAGCTGGGGGTTACAGCACCGTCCTCCATTTGGGCCATCAGGACCTCATGGGGGCCCCTCTCTTCCTCCCTCCACACAGAGGCCGCCTCCTGGCCCTTGTCCATCTGAGGCTTCCAGAAGTCCGGATTGTTGAGGCAGCCCTGGCTTCAGGGGTTCTGGGGTCACTTCTCTCTAGGAGCCAGGGCAGGCTTCAGCCCCATGTCCAGAACATCCCAGGCCAGCTCTCTGTGGCCAGCCTGGGGCAGGAGGCCCTGCAGAAGCCCAGGCTTGCTAGGCTCTGGGAATGTGTGGACAGGTCTGCGACTCCCTGGGCTCACATGATGAGCTGGGAGCTGAGGGAAACTTCCCACAGGCAGGATCATGGGGAAGTCACATGTTAGAGTCCCTCAGAGGGCGGGCCTGTGCCTGGGCCCCAGGGCTGGGTGGGTAAAAATCACTTACCTTCTTGCGGCATAGCCGCCAGAAACAACACAGCAGCAGTGGCGCAAGCAGGAGGGGCGGCACAAAATAGAGCCAGTTGCGAAAAATGCCCTGGTGGAGAAAGAGCCTAGGACCAATCATGGAAGTGTCAGCACAGCTCCTATTCCTGGGTCCTACCAGCTCCCAGCCCTGTGCCAGTCCCTGTACAGCCCAGTGCCTTGGGACTCACGACAGGCCTGACAGCGTCCTTTCTGTTCATGGGAGGCACCTCTGGAGCTCGCTGACATTGGACTATTTGCTCTAGTCGTGTGCCCATGGAGAGCAGAGCTCAGACATGGACCACGTGTCGGTCCCCACAGCCTACTGCCAGGGCACCCTGCAGTGAGGAATCGGGAAGCCAGAGCCCAGCTGTTGCTCTGGGGCCAGCAGCACCCAGCCTTGTGCTGTCCCCATGGAAGAGAGTCACCCAAGGCTCTCTTCCTCTCCAGCAGCCGCGGTTGCATAAATTCCGGCCATGCGGAGTCCCAGCGCCTGCAGGCAGAGATCAGGACAGACAGGGGTCATCATAGAGGACCACACAAGGCTTTCACCACCCACGCTGGGACCCCAGATGGCAAGTCACCCTTGCCACATTCCAGACAGTAGGGACAGATGCTGGGATTGATCCTGTGGGATTGAGGTGAGCCGAGGGTGTTTGTGTGGACACCTTTGTCGGGCTATGGAGGTTTCCTTCTGCTTACAGGGCGATGTGGGATGTTGACGCCCCTACTTCTTGTTCTTCATCCCCTGAGATAACCGCTCGGTCCCTGTTTCCCGTTTTGTCGATGTGGTAAATTACACAGATACTTCACCTTCTGCACCTGCCTGGCCTTCCTGGGAGGAGCCCTGGCTGCTCCTGCCCTGTGGTCTGGGTTAGCTGCTGCTCCATGCCATGCCATTTGCTGGCGTTTCCCTGAGAGCTTCTCACACACGTCTTTTCTTGCTTTAGAGTTAAACTTACTGTTGTGAGGTAACAACACACTAATTGTACACAGGTACTCACACCACCACCCCTGCATATTACCCCCACACCAACACTCACATTCACACCCATGTGGGCCACACATCCACACCCTCCCACCCATGCACATTGCACCACAAACACACTCAACCCACCCCATACCACACACATCACACCACACACCACACACCCGAAGCACACACACCCACACACCACACACACACAAAAATAGGAAACACACATACACCAAAAATACCAAAGGCACACCACACATCCCATACACACACCACACACATCACTCATGCACCACACACTCCCCACTCCCCCAACACACACCCAGCACACCCCAAACACACAACATAAACAGCAAACATACACCATACACACACAGCCATGGCACACACACCCACCACCCACTGAATGCACACACAAAATATACATACATGCCATCACACCATTTCCTTCCCTACATGCCACACGCACAAGATATCCCCATGTAGACACCCACATATGACACACACAACACGTCCAAACACTGTAGTCCCACTGTACACACACACACCACAGACACACATAAATAGTAAACACACATACACCACAGACAGCAAACACACACCACACATCCCATACACACACACCACACTCGCAGCACATATACACACCCCACACACAGATCACACACACATTTACACAACACACAGACCACATATTACCCTCCCCCGCAGACTTCACACACAGAAAGCCTCCCACAGCACAACTTACTACACATACTGCACCCACACAAACTACATACACACATACCACACACACCACATACACACCACATACACACACCACACTCACACACTCCCCCACACCCCTGCTTCCTCACACATACCAAACAAATGCACACACTCCATACACACATGCACTCGTGCACACCACCCTTTGGCAACCACAGGGCCTCCGCAGCTCTCACCTCCTACACACGCAGAGGAAGGCTCCACTGACATCACTTCAAGACAGGTCTTTAACGTGAGCTGGAACACAGGAGGGGTGGGGCAGGGCAGGGAGAGTGAGCTTCTGGCCATAGGAGCCAGGCCCCAGCCCCTCACCTCCACCCACTCACGGCATCAGTGGTGCTTCTCAGGGCCTTGAAGCCATCCTACACTGCAAACACATGGCCCAGACTGCCTGCCATTGCTGTTATCTACAGAGATCAGAGCTGGCTTGGTCCCCCAGCCCAGGGATGGGCATGCAGCAGATCCCCAGCCCAGGGGACAGCGTCCTGCCCCCATGCTTTGGGGGCAGTAGAATACCAGGCTCTGAGGACCACAGCCTTCTCCAGCCAGCATCCCACTCTCAGGAAATGGGGAGCTCTTCCACCCTCCCCTCTGGCTTAGTAGGATTTATACAACATGCTGTCATTTCTGCAGTAGTCATGGGGTGGCCCAACTCACTTGAGGCAGATTAGATGACCCTTCTTGGGGTGGCCCTAGGAAAGCCGTCTGGGACACCCTTCCGTACTCTAACCCTAACCTGACCACAAGGCTCCATGTTGGTGCCTGGTTAACCTGTTTGGAATTACTGGGTCTTTCCTATAATCAGCCACACCCAGGGTATAAATGGTGGCCCCCAGGCTCCGAGCCCTTTCAGCTTAAGGGAAAGAAGGCATTGAGTATTCGTCACCAAAATACATGGAGCAAAATGCTGATAAATACGAACTGAACTCACTTCTTTGAGAGTGTCCAAAAATGGATGTTTCATCATTGTTCCATCGGTCATAGCAATAATCATGCTGGAAACCTTGTTATCTGCAGGAGAAGCAAGGAGTGGCCTGCTCAGCAAAGGCCCCAGAAGTGACCTCCAAAAGCTCCTGTGTTGGGAGAAAAGCTGAGTGTTGGGAGAAAAGCTGAGGCAGGGTTCGCATGTTTGCTAGACTTGCTGGCTCCTTGCTTCTAGCACTTCCCTTATCTCAAGCAGCTATATGTTTCTCATTCACTTGATACACCGTTTCCTTTCAACCCCCACATCCTGACCACCTGTTTTGTGTTTCCGCACCAATAAACAGCATGGGCTCCCAGAGCTCAGGGCCTTTGCAGCCTCCACACTCGCCATGGCCCACTAGTCCCACTTTCTCTCTCAAACTGGCTTTCTCTCATTCCTTTGACTCCACCAGACTTGATCACTCCCACGATCTGGTGTTGGGTCTGATCACCCCAACACTCCAGGACCCCTGCGGGCTGCCTGGCCCACAGCAGTGATCACTCCAGGGCATGTCTAGGTGCCCCCACCTCATCCTCCAGGGGAGAGGCTGCCAAGAGCCAAGCACCTTCTGCACAGAGACCCCTAGAGTGAGGGAGGTCTCAGCCTAGCACCCATTTTACAAAGGAGGAGCTGAGAGGGGGAGGCCCCTTCTCACCAGGCTGCCTGAACCCTCACCCACTAGCAGCCTGCACCACCTCTACCTGAGGGCAACTCTAGCCAGGACTCCACAAGCACAGGCCTGTCCCATGGGTAGGGGGAGGAGCAGCTGGGCTCTCCTGTGGGCAGAGCCTGCGGGCAGCCCTGCCGGCATCTCTGGGCCCAGGAGTACAGGATTCCAGGTAAGTGGCACCTGGGCAGGGGACCCCGCAGCCACCTCAATGCCTTTCCCCACCAACCCTGCCTTTTCCTGACAAGAGCTGCAGGCACACAGTGGGGAGGGGAGTTGGCAGCTGTGGACAGCCTTCTGCATCATCTGAGACACAGTCAGGGGATGCAAGTCACTCAGAGGGGAAACGAGGAAGGGAAGAGGAAGACTAAGGTGTGCGCAAGGGGGCAAACCCCTTGGCTCTTCTCTTTTCCTTTTCACACAGCCCAGCTGGAGGGCAAGCACCTCAGGGTTATGAGCACCAGAACTGCACACGCAGGATCCCACACAGTTCTCAGAACTCCATGGGGCGGGGGCTTACTATGCTTATTGCACCAGGGAGGGACCTGGAGCTCAGAGCAGGTGAGCAACTTGCTCCAAGAGGCAGGGCAGGTGTGGCCTTGCAGAATCTGCACCCAGAGCTCTCTGAGGCTCACGCCCAGCTCTGTTCCCCCTACGGGACCACCATGGGGACAACAGGTGCTTACATGTGGAGTTGAAATTTCCATCCGCTGAATTGCCTGCAAGAAAATGAAGAAATATCGAGCCTGGACAGTGAACTGTTCCCACTGATGCTCTAAGACCTTGTAAACTAGAATCAATTCTTGGAGCTCAAGGGGTGTATACATTTCTAAATCTTGCCTGCATGAATGTATGTCCTTCAGGCACCATTTTCTGAAGCTTGTCAAGACCCTCTTTTATTTTCTTCCTGAAAAAACTCCAAAAAGGTGGTTGACGTGGAAAGACATGGACTGTTAAAAATTACCTCCCAAGCTCTCTGGGAGCCACTGTTCACTGTGGAAGGCCTCCTGGATGGAGGAGGGGGCCAAGCACGGGCTCTGTCCTGCTCATTCCTCACTGTGACATTGACCATAGACTTCAGGCCTTCTGATCTCATCCCAGTTCCAGGGAATGCAGGCCTGGGGAATCTCACCAGGGCCCCACTTAGACCATCTCCGGTGACAGTGGGAGCTCCCCATGGATGAGCAACTGTGAGTCAGGAACTGCAATGGGGCTGATATTCCTAACCCTAACCCTAACCCTGAACCGGGGATGGGCAACCGAGAGTCAGCGACTGACAATGGGGTTGACATTTCTAACTCTTTAACTCTAACTCTAACTCTAACTAACTCTAACTCTAACTCTAATCCAATCTCTAGCCCAAGAAAGACTCTCTTGTGTTGGTCACTCCGTCCTTTAACAGGTAGGGCTGCATTTGGGAAAAGTCATCCTGCTAAGCCCCCAGCCCTGCACCCAGACCCCATAGCCCCAGACCCCTGACCCTGACTCAGTTTCCTCCTCTCTCTTTACCCTGCTACAGGAAATACCAAATCTGGTAAATTAGACTGCCTGGCTTCCTTGACTTCATGTGCCCTTGAAACAAAAAGACCAAAAGCTGGAGAGGCAGCCCCAATGGCTGTGCATGCAAGGGCAGAACACTGATCTGCAGACTGGCTGGGGGATGTGACCTGTCAGCTGCTGCTAAAGCAGACAGAATGGGCTGGGGTAGCCAGGACTGGCTCTGGTGGCAGGACTGGGACAGGCCGGGGACATAGGGTCAGGCTAATCCAATGTGACAGGCTGAGCCTGCACAGCGAGTTTGGGCAGAGCAGGGACCCTGAAGGATGGCTTCCCACTGGGGGCAGAGTGTCCCTGCCATGGCCGGAGCTCTGAGAGTCCTGCCTGCCCAGCCCAGGAGAGGAGGAGGCCAGGCCCATCCATACCCAGAAGAGGCCATGCCCTGGCCTTCCTCTGGCCATGCCCAAACCCCACTTCCCGTCTGGGTCACCTGCCACAGTCCTCCCCAATAGGCTTGCTTTATACCACCTCACACCCACTCCAGTCTCTCTGCCAAACCCACAGCGCAGGACACATAGATCCAAGTCTCCCCCCAGCTCAAGATGTGGCAGCCCACCCTGTATCCCCTCGAAGCTGCAAGTGGGGTCCAGGCCCCCATCCAGCCCTCAGTATCCTCACCTCTCTCCTGCACTTCACCTCCTCTGGGCCCAGTTCTGGGCATGTGCATTGGAAGTGCCCTCATCTCCCGCCAACCAGGAACTCTGCAGTGCACCCTGCTAAGCCTGGGCACCTCTCTAGGCCACCTCAAGCCGCTTGAGCTTGCTCCTCCTACCTCCCTCCCTCCAGTTTCCCTGCCTGGCCTGGAGCTCGGAACCCCACACAGGGACTCCCCTGTCTGGGCCTGCCAGCATCCCTGCACTAAAGCCCCATGACTCTCACCACCGGCTCTGACCCTGTCTCCCTCCTGCACTGGCCAGGGCAGGGGGAACAGGCACAGAGCAGCAGCCAGCACAGGTGTGTGTTCACAGGACACACACCCCCGCCCTGCCAGCCCCTGCACCCCAGGAAGCCTCACAGCCACCTCCCAGAGAAGGAGGCAGGGTAGAGGGAGGGCAGGGTAGTGTGAACAGGGGGAGGCTGAGAACTTCTGGAGCACAGAGACCTGCAGGTAACCTTGCAGCCATGGGTAGGAGGATGCAGGAGAGCCGGGGCTAAGGTCAGGGTGGGTACTGTAAGTTGCCCTGTCCAGCCTGCCCCGTGTGCTGTGAGGCTCCCAACCAAGGTCTCTGGGAGCCCTTCAGCTCCCTGGAGCTCCCTCTGGTTCAGCTCATCAGGCCTCTCTTTGGGGGCTCAAAGCAGCACTCACTTGTCTGAGGTGAGTGGCAAGATGGTGTCGCCGTCTGTGGAGTAGGTGACGAGGGACATCCGCATATTTGCACTGAGAAGGAATCAAGTGCTGGTGAAAAGCCGAAGGCACCGGCTCAGAAGCCAGGGTGAGTGATGCCAATTCCCCACCCCTCACCCCAACTCAGTTATGAATTCCCTGTTATGATGGACAGGAAGGTTGACATGGTGACTTTGTGACATGCAGCTCTTCCCAATGTCCTGCATGCTGACAACACCAAGGGGAGGCACAGGACCTTTGGAGGAGCTACAAGAGGAAGCCTCCATTTCCCTTACAACAGCCCTCACAGTGTCACTTAAAACCCCCAGACCGTGCCATTTGTTTACTGGAAGAGTTAGCCCAGGTGACTTAGGTGAGGACACTGCTGTGGGTGAGGAGGTCAAGGACTGGGAGGCCAGAGTGTTGGCAGTGACAGGTCATTTGTGTGACACTGAAGTCCCCCAGAGGATGGCAGACCTGGAAGGAGATGGAAACTGCAGTGTTGCCAGAGTCCTTGTGGAATGAGGGACATTTCGGTTCTCTACTGCTGTGCACCAGACCACCCACATTTAGGGACACAGAACAGGCCCATTTTATTATGCTCACAGATTCTGAGGATCAGGCACTGGGCAGAGTTGGAAGGGCTCCTCATGTCTAGGGCCCCAGATGGGAAGGCTTGAGCAGCCTGACGTGACTTGACGGATTGGGCACTGGAATTATCTGGAGGCTGCCCCACTCACAGGTGTGGCTCCTGGGCAGGAGGGCCCAAAAGCTGGGCTCAGCTGGGACTGTGAATGGAGACCCTGCATGTAGCCTCCCTGTGTGACCTGGGCTTCCTCTCATCATGGCAGCTTCAGGGTGCTTGGGCTTTTACAGGTGGCCCAGAGCTCCAAGATTGAGTATTTCCAGTGAGCAAGGCAGAAATTGTAGAGCCTTTTATGATATCACCTTGGAAGTCACACAGTGTCACTTCCACTGTTCTCTATTGGTCCAAGCAGTCACAGCTGCCAAGAGTCAATGGGAGAGAACACAGGCCCCCTCTCTAGGACAGGAGTGTGGACAAGTTCACATCCCAGTGTCAAAACTACTGTATGACCAACGCTTTGAATGGCAGAGACTTTACAGTGTGTGGAAAAACGTGGGCACTGATGATGGGATTCAAGTTGGACTCAGAAAAGTTAGACTGTGATAGTTAGAAATACCTTAATTTTATTTTCTTCATTTTTGTATGCAGAAGTGATATATGATTAAAAATTCTTCTTCAATAAGTCTAAAATAGATCTTTCAATGTATTTAACACAAAAATTACAAATGATAGCCAGGAAGGGTGGCTCATGCCTGTAATCTCAGCACTTTGGGAGGCTGAGGCCGGCAGATGACTTGAGGTCAGGATTTTGAGAGCTGCCTGGCCAGCATTGTGAAACCCCATCTCTACTAAAAATACAAAAATTAGCCAGGTGTAGTGGTGTACATCTGTAATCCCAACTACGCGGGAGGCTGAGGCAGAAAAATCACTTGAATCTGTGAGGCGGAGGTTGTAGATTGCAAGATTGTGCCATTGCATTCCAGCCTGTATGAGACTCTTTCTCAAAAAAAAAAAAAAAATTACAAGTGATAAAAAGCACTGGGTTAGTGGACTTTGGGGGGTTTTTGTCTTGCTTTGGAGTGGTGTTTAAAACAATGGATTATTTTAAATAAGTGGTATTTTAGAATCGGTAAAGTTGGTGTAATTCCTCCGAAAGCATATTAGGTTTTCTTGCTTCACATCCTTCATGACTCTTGGTAGTGCCATATTTTATATTTTTTGATTTCTAATTATGTTTTGATGTCTAATCAATAGACAAAAGTATTGTCTTAATTTGCAATTTCCTAATTACTAAAGGGTTGCTCATCTGTTCATATGATTTTGGGTCATTCCTGTTCTCTCCTTTTTGAAGTGCCTGCTCATGCCTGTGTGTCCATTCTCTGATTTGGGTGTTTATCTTTTGCATATTGATTCATTCGCATTCTTTAAATTCTGAATACTAATCCTTTATCAATTGTTGCAAATATCTTCTTGCATGGTGTGGCTTGTTTTTTCACTTTATTTGTTGTCTCTTAGTAAAGCAAAAGGTATTCATTTTAATCCAGTTGTTTGTCATTTTCTTTTTCTTTTGTTTTGTTGTTGTTGTTGGTGGTGGTGGTGGGGTTTTGTTTGTTTGTTTGCTTGCTTTGTTTTGTTTTGAGACAGAGTCTCTCTCTGTTGCCCAGGCTGGAGTGCAGTGGTGTGATCTTGGCTCACTGCAACCGCTGCCTCCTGGGTTCAAGCAATTCTCTGCCTCAGCCTCCCAAGTAGCTGGCATTACAAGCAACCCCCACCATGCCCAGCTAATTTTTGTACTTTTAGTAGAGATGGGGTTTCATCATCTTGGCCAGGCTTGTCTTGAACTCCTGACCTCGTGATCAACCCGCCTCGGCCTCCCAAAGTGCTTGTCATTTTCTTAAACTTTAAGATTTGCTCTGTTTTGTATCTTAAGAATTTCTTCCCTGTTAGAGGTGAAATACATTTTATTTTACAAGTTTTAAAGATTTGTCTTTCACATCGAAGTCTTGATTCTGCCTAGAATTAATTTATAAGTGTGATTTGTGCCAGATATTTGATTTCATTTTTTGCCATGAAGCTAACAAATTGTCCCAGCTCCATTTGTGGAAAATTCCATCTTTTCCCCATTGATCTTGTCACTACTTGTGTTTCAAGTTCCATATAGATGGCCGGGCGGTGGCTCACGCTTGTAATCTCAGCACTTTGGGAGGCCGAGGCGGGCGGATCATGAGGTAGGAGATCGAGACACGGTGAAACCCGTCTCTACTAAAATACAAAAAATTAGCCGGGCGTGGTGGGGGCGCCTGTAGTCCAGCTACTCGGAGAGGCTGAGGCAGGAGAATGGCGTGAACCGGGAGGCGGAGCTTGCAGTGAGCCGAGATTGCGCCACTGCACTCCAGCCGGGCGACAGAGCGAGACTCCGTCTCAAAAAAAAAAAAAAAAAAAAAAAGTTCCATATAGATTTGAATCTGTTTTTACTTATTTATTTATTTTGAGATGGAGTCTTTCTCTGTTGCCCAGGCTGTGTAGTGCAGTGGCACCATCTCAGCTTACTGTAACTTCTGCCTCCCAGGTTCAAGCGATTATAATGCCTCAGTCTCCCGAGTGGCTGGGATTACAGGCACTAGGATGTGCAGTGTTCCCTTGGGAATCTGGGATGGATACGTGGGAAAATGATATATACACATGAGAAATATAGTTTGTGCTTTTCAGATGATTAAATGGGGAGAGGGAAGGGGGTAACCAGAAGATAACCTAGACTCATCTGACACATACACAAAGTTCTTCACATACACACTGCGCCTGGCTAATTTTTGTATTTTTAGTACAGACTAGGTTTCGCCATGTTGGCCAGGCTGCCAATCTCTATCTATTGGCTTATATTGATAGCATCCATACCACATTATCTTAACGACTATATGGAGGAAGACTGTATTACTGTCCATCATTGTCCCTTTCCATTTAAGGGAAGGGCTGTGCTCCCTGCCATGTTTGTGGCAGGTTTTGATTGACCAATGGAATGTTAACAGAAGTAATGTGTGCCACTTCTGGACAGAAAATGTTTAAGAGTCTAGGTGTGACTCAGGTGGCCCCGACAGCCTGGTGCCTGAGCAACTAGGATGTGTGGCGTTCCCTTGGGAACCTGGGATGGATACGTGGGAGAATGATATATACACATGAGAAATATAGTTTGTGCTTTTCAGATGATTAAATGGGGAGAGGGAAGGGGGTAACCGGAAGATAACCTAGATTCATCTGACACATACAAAATATTAAAGTATGCTAAATATTAAAGTATGCAAAAATATTAAAAGTATGCAAAAATATTAAAGTATGCTAATACCAAGTGTCAAGAAGAATATGAAGCAAGATAGCTCAAATATGCTTTCGAAGGAAATATAGCGGGCTTCATTCATTCTGAAATACCCCTTATTTAAGATACTCCATTATATTAAATACAGTTCCAAAACAAAAGAAATCAAAGAATGAAAAACTAACCCAATACTTTTATCACTTGTAATTTGTATATTATGCATATTGAAAGATATATTTTAGACTTATTAGAGAACGATTTTTAATTGGATATCACTCTTGTGCATACAAAATAAAATAAAATTGATTAAGGTGTTTCTAACAGTCACAGTCTGACTTTTCTGAGTCCTGTTTGAATCTCACTCATCGGTGCCTACGTTTTTCTACACACTGTAACCTCTCTGCTATTCAAAGCATTGGTCATACAGCAGTTTTGACACTGGGATGTGAACTTGTCCACATTCTTGCCCTAGGGAGGGGGACTGTGTTCCCTCCCATTGACTCTTGGCAGCTGTGACTGCTTGGACCAATAGAGAACAGTGGAAGTGACACTGTGTGACTTCCAAGGTGATGTCATAAAAAGCTCTACAATTTCTGCCATGCTCACTGAAAATACTCACTCTTGGAGCTCTGGGCCACCTGTAAAAGCCCAAGCACCCCGAAGCTGCCATGCCGGGAGGAAGCCCAGGTCACACAGGGAGGCTACATGCAGGGTCTCCATTCACAGTCTCAGCTGAGCCCAGCTTTTGGGCCCTCCTGCCCAGGAGCCACACTTGTGAGTGGAGCAGCCTCCAGATAATTCCAGTGCCCAATCCTTCAAGTCATGTCAGGCTGCTCAAGCCTTCCCATCTGGGGCCCCAGACATGAGGAGCCCTCCTAACTCTGCCCTGAGT
Source organism: Nomascus leucogenys (assembly GCF_006542625.1). Lineage (NCBI taxonomy): Eukaryota > Metazoa > Chordata > Mammalia > Primates > Hylobatidae > Nomascus > Nomascus leucogenys. The sequence goes on along the minus strand of NC_044398.1, from coordinate 36,700,701 downwards.
GCCTGATCCTCAGAACCTGTGAGCATAATAAAATGGGCCTGTTCTGTGTCTCTAAATGTAGGTGGTCTGTTACACAGCAGTAGAGAACCGGAATGTCCCTCATTCACAAAGACTCTGGCAACACCGCAGTTTCCATCTCCTTCCAGGTCTGCCATCTTCTGGGGGACTTCAGTGTCACACAAATAACCTCCCATTGCCAACACTCTGGCCTCCCAGTCTTGACCTCCTCACCCACAGCAATGTCCTCACCTAAGTCACCTGGGCTAACTCTTCCAGTGAACAAACGGCAGGGTCTAGTGGTTTTAAGGGACACTGTGAGGGCTGTTATAAGGGAAATGGAGGCTTCCTCTTGTAGCCCCTCCAAAGGTCCTGTGCCTCCCACTGGTGTTGTCAACATGCAGGATATTGGGAAGAGCTGCAGGTCACAAAGTCACCATGTCAACCTTCCTGTCAACCATAACAGGGAATTCTGTCCCCAGGGTGGGGGAAGGGCCAGGGAGGTAGCTGGAGGCAAGTCTCCCAGAACCAGCTACTGACCCTAGTCCCTGCGATCTGGGGAGGTACCTGGTGGAGGGCCACAGTGTGCACTGGTGAAAGGGCAGGAGGAGGGGTGTGGTCCCTGGGCATAAGGGGAGGCAGCAGAGAAGGGGCCTGTGCTCAGCCTCTCTGGGCCCTGGCACAGGCACCCAAGAGTGAGGTGGGGTCACAGGGACGGCCAGATAATGGGGAGCCATGGGCCCCGGGGGCCCTACTTCCTGATCTTCGTGCTGCTGCTGCTGCTTCCTCCACCGCTTTTTAGAGCAGGAAGCCTTCGGCACCATGGACCTGACTGGAGAATCTTTCACCGCCTGGCCCTGGGCTCCAAGAGGGCCCACCACCACCATGGCCCAGGATGGAGGCAGCACCGGCACCAGGGGCAAGCAGGTCACAGATGCCAGGGCTCATTTGACCTCTACTTCATCTTGGATAAGTGAGTGTCCCTTCCAGCTCTGGCCCTGGGTCACCCTCCGGAGCCACCACCTCTTTTTCACTAGGGACAGGATACCACCCAAGGAGATGCAAGCTTCTGCGTCACAGAAGCAGGGCCAACCCTTTGGTCAGACCAGACCTAGGCCTCCTGTTTTTCTGAGGCAGAAAGAATGCCCTGGCTGTCTTTTCCCTGGTGCTTCATCTCCTGGATAAGGAAAAAAGCCACCAAAGGAGTTATGGACGATTCTCTATCCCTCCATCAGCTGGGTCAGCATCCTCATCCTCACGCCGCTGCAACAGCTGATTGCTCAGACCTGCCTCTCAGCAGTTCTCAGAAGCTCACTGTGGATGTTTGGGGTTTCTGTGTTGTTTTGCTTGTTTGTTTTTTCATGCAAATAACTTCTATTTTACTGCGTCCCAGAGAGATTGCTTTGTTGCCTGTGTTGGGCATTCTAATGTCACTGCTTAGAGAAGGCCTTTGGTTGGCTGCTTCTAAGTGTTTCTTCTACAACTTGGAGAGCCACGTGATAGTTCCCGCACTTTCCGGAACAGTTTGGTCTGTTTCAGGGTGGCCCTGGGGAAGCCTGAAGGGAGAATTTGCAGGTCAGAGGCAGTGACAGAGGATGGGGATGAAGGGACCTGCCAGGCAAGGCGGAGCCACAGGCTAGAAACTCACAGGAACTGCAGAGGCCCTGATGCAATCCCAGACAGACTGGATGAGGAGGAATGCAGAGGGAGTGCCTAGAGTGGATGTAAAGGGAGCAGACAAAAGCAACCTTAATGAGTCTTCCTAACAAGGCTGGAGGTAAAGGGTATTACCCCATTCTAAGGAGGAGGCAATGAGCCAGGTCATGGCCAGGGAAAGACCCACCACAGCCTCCAGATAGACATCCACGGCACTGAATTGAAGCTCTGGATTTTGTGACTCCAAAGCCCATCCAAAGACCACACAGCTGGGCAGGACACTGAGAATCTTGCGGTAGTCCTCCAGGCAGAAACAACATCTACTGCCTGCAGGCAGACTCTTTGGTCATTCGTGTCCAGCTTATTCATGAGACTCATTATTCATTTGTTCATTCATTGGATTGAGCTGGAAGAAAATGAATCAGCCTCCCATGCGCTCCTATTCTTGGCCAGGTGACATTTGAGGGCTCTAAGTGGTAGTGACCCCTTGTATTTTTTGAGTAATTTTTTAATTGTGGGAAAACATGCATAACAAAAATTTACCATTTTTAAGTGTACGATTCAGCGGCATTAAGTACAGTCACAGTGTTGTGCAACCACCACCATCCATCTCCAGAAATGTTTCATCATTGCGTATTGAACCTCTATTCTCAGCCGGGAGCAGTAGCTCCCTCCTGTAATCCCAGCAATTTGGGAGCCAAGGCAAGAGGATTGCTTGAGTCTAGGAGTTCAAGATCAGCCTGGGAAACATGCAAAATCCTGTCTATACAAAACATACAAAAATTAGCCAGGCATGGTGATGTGTGCCTCCACTCCCAGCTACTCAGCCTGAGCTGAGGCAGGAGGATCGCCTGAGCCTGGGAGGTCAAGACTGCAGTGTGTCAAGATTACACCACTGCACTCCAGCCTAGGCAATAGAGTGAGACCCTGTCTCAAACCCCATCCCCACCAAAACCCAAAAAACCTCTATTCCCATTAAACGATAATTCCCCATTCCTCCCTTCCCCAAGCCCTAGTGACCTTTAGTGTATTTTCTCTATCTATGAGTTTGCCTATTGTAGGTACTTCATGTAAGGGGAGTCACACAATATAATCATACAAACATATAATATTTGGCCTTTTCTGTCTGACCTTTTTCACTTAGCATAGTGTTTTCAAGATTATCTCATGTTGTAGCATCCATCAGAATTTCATCCCTTTTATGGCTGAATAATATTTCTCTGTATGTATATGTACCACGTTTTGTTTATCTTTTTTTTTTTTTTTTTTGAGTTGGAGTCTCATTCTGCCACCAGGCTGGAGTTCAGTGGCGCAATCTCGGCTCACTGCAACCTCGGCCTCCCAGTTTCAAGCAATTCTCCCTGCTTCAGCCTCCTGAGGCGCTGGGACTACAGGGGCATGCCACCATGCCAGGCTAATTTTTGTATTTTTTAGTACAGACAGGGTTTCACCATATTGGACAGGCTGGTCTTGAACTCCTGACCTCGTGATCGCCCCCACCTTGGCCTTCCAAAGCACTGGGATTCCAAGCGTGAGCCACCGTGGCTGGCTTGTTTATCTTTTCATCCGTTGATGGACACTTGGGTTGCTTCTGCCATTTGGCTGTTGTGAATAATGCTGCTATGAACACTGGTGTACACATATCTCTTTGAGTCCCTGCTCTCACTTCTTTTTGGTATATACCTGGGAGTGGAATTGATGGATCCTATGGTGATCCTATGTTTAGCTTTCTGAGGAAATGCTAAGCTGTTTCCCACAGTGATTGCACCAGTTTGCATTCCCACCAACAAAAGTCTAACATTTGTTATTTTCTGGTTTTTGATAATAGTCACCCCAATGGGTGTGAAGTTGTATCTCCTTGCGGCTTTCATTGGCATTTCCCTAGTGACTAGTGATGTGGAGCATCTTTTCGTGTGCTTATTGGCCATTTGCATATCTTCTCTGAGGAAATGTCTTTTCAAATCCTTTGCCCATTTTTTTGTTGCATTTTTTTTGTTATTTCTTTTTTGTTGTTGTTGTAGGAGTTCTTTGTATATTCTGGATATTAATCCCTTATCAGGTATATGAGTTGTAAATATGTCCTCCCATTCTGCAGGTTATCTTTTCACTCCCTTGGTAGTGTCCTTTGATGCACAAAAGTTTTTAATCTGGATACAGTCTCAACTTTTCTATTTTTAATTTTGTTGCCTGTGTTTTTGGTGCCATATCCAAAAAAATCCCAAATCAAATGTCATAAAAGTTATGTTTTCTACTAAGAGTTTAAAAGTTTTAGCCTTTACATTTAGGTCTTTGACCCATTTTGAGTTAATTTCTGTAATGGTTTACAGAAGGGTTCAACTTCATTCTTTTGCACGTAGACATCCAATTTTCCCGGCACCATTTCTTGAAACTACTGTTCTTTCCCGCATTGAGTGTTCTTAGCACACTGGTTGGAAATCGTTTGACCGCAGACGTGGCAGGTTATTTCTGAGCTCTCTATTCTGTTCATTGCTCTACATGTCAGTCCTTATGTCAGTGCCATAATAGTTTAATTACTGTAGCTTTGTAATAAATTCTGAAATCAGGAAATGCGTATCCTCAATCTTGTTCTTCTTTTTCAGATTTTTTTTTTTTGTTATATGACTCATGTCTCTTGAAATTCCGCATGAAATTTAGTGCAAATTTTTTTATTTCTGCAAGAAAAATGCTGTAGAGATTTTGATACAGATTACATTGTTATCTTAACAATATTATTATTGCACCTTCTGATTCATAAGCACGCAATATCTTTCCATTTATTATGTCTTTAAATTCAGCAATGTTTTATGGCTTTCAGTATACATTTCTTTTGCTTCCTTGTTTAAATTTATTCTTAAGTATTTTGTTCTGTTTGATGCTATCATAAATGAAACTTTTTTGGTTGATTTTCCATATTTGGATTGTTCATTGGGGGCTTTTCCAACCAATACATTCTCTCCCATTTCCATTCTACCCAGTGCCCCACCTAACCTGATTAGCCACCTGGATGGCCAACAAAAGCCCCACATCCCAGGAAGCTCCTCAGTCCCAGGCAGATGGGGCTGGGTGGTCACCTTATGCTGACCACTCAGCTGGTGAAACTCATGACCTCAGATGATCCAGTGGCCACTGGGGGTGTACCCCAGCCTCAGCTGTGCTGGGGTCAGGAGAGCTTGTTAAGAGCCTGCTGGGAGGCTGGGGGCGGGGCAGACACTTGCCCATCAGAGAGGTGCACTCATCTCCCTGACCCACATCTCTTTTTGTTTTAGGTCTGGCAGCGTGAACAATAACTGGATTGACCTTTATATGTGGGTGGAGGAAACAGTGGCGAGGTTCCAAAGGTACAGATCTCCGCATGGCAGCCTCCCCTGAGCTGCAGAGAGCTTTTCCTCTGGAAGGCAGGCAGAGGGCACATCCCATCAGATGGGGTGGGCTTGGGAGTCCCTCAGTGGGGGACACAGAGCACAAGGTGGCATTCTGACACAGGAATGAGGCCAGCGCTCACTGGTTCCATGTGGTCTCAGCAGCCTTGGCTGGCTCCTGCCTGTGAGCCCGGATATATTGCAGGGGAGGCAGTTTGCCCTTGGGGACATCACACGCTGGGAAGGGACAATAGGCAGGGAAACCAGTGACTCAGTCCTGGAACTCTGGGTTACACAGTGCTGCGGCTTCAAGTAGAGGACAAAGAACTCACATGGAAGGTTAAAGGAAAAAGCAGGAATTCCTAAGGACAAAGTCAAGGGTGGCTTCCAAGGATGTGGGTCTTTGAACTGGTTCTTGCAGGATGGAAAAGACGGGACATGTGGTGGAGTGAGTGGTCTGACTTGGCTGGGAATGAGGTTAGCTCAGGCAGGGCTGGGAGAGGGCTGGGCAGGTCAGCCTGAGGCCAAAGCCACAGGGGCTCATTATGCCAGGCCAAGGAGCTGGGATTTCCTGCCGCGAGCCATAGAGAGCCAGAGAAGGCTCTTGAGCAGGGGAGTGGCATGATCAAGGTGGCACTTAAGGAAGAAAAGTCTGATGACTGTGGGTAAAATGAATGGGCAACAAGGGCAGGAGCCATGGGGAGCTCCGCTGGGGACGTATGGCAGCACTGTCGCCGAGGGCCACTGAGGGTCAGCCGGTAGGAAGGAGGGTCAGGGAGAGGAAAGGGAGGCTGTGTGCATGGCTGCCAATAGGGAGAGTCACTCCTCTGAGATGAAGGAGGAATGAGGGAGAGGAGGGGGAGGAGGGAATGGGGTGAAAAGGCAAAGAATTTTCCAGTAGGAGGGAGGCCAGCTGGGAGGGCTGCGTGTGCATCTCCCTGCCTGTTCATTATAAGGTATGTGTGTCTGTGTGTTTGTGTGCAGGTGCCTGTGTGTGGGTGCCGTGTGTGTGTGTTCATATGAGTGTGTGCATGTGTGGGTGCATGTGTGAGTGTGTGAGTGTGTATGCATGTGGGTGTGGGGTGTGTATGCTTGTGTGTGCCTGTGCGTGTGTGTGCATGTGTGTGCCTCTGAGTGTGTGCATGTGTGTGCGCGCATGTGCATGTGCCTGTGTGTGTGTGCATGTGTGCATGTGCGGGTGCATGTGTATGGGTGCTGTGTGTGTGTGTGCGCGTGTGTGTATGCATGTGTGTGGGTGTGTGTGGTGTGTGTGCACCTGTGTGTGTGCCTGTGTATGCATGTGTGTGTGCACCTGTGTGTGTGCGTGTGTGTGTGAGCGTGTGCCTGTGTGTGCCTGTGGGTGTGCATGTGTGTGCGTGTGCAAGTGTCTTTGGGGTGTTAGGAGTGTGGGGATGCAGTGAGTTGCTATCCTGACTCTCTTCTATGGAGCCCTTGTCTCCACAGGCCTCAGAGTCCTTCACTACATTTATCTCGCCTCCTTGTGTCCAGCAAGGGGCTCCAAAGCGGGAGAGTTGGGGTGGGAGGTGGGGAATTGGCCTCACCACCCTGGCTTCTGAGCCGGTGCCTCTGGCTTCTCACCAGCACATGATTCCTTCACAGCCCAAATATTCGGATGTGCTTCATCACCTACTCCACGGACGGCGAGACTGTCTTGCCACTCACCTCAGACAAGTGAGTGCTGCTTGGATCCCCCAAGGGAGGCCTGATGAGCTTGGCCAGAGGGAGCTCCAGGGAGCTGAGGGGCTCCCGGAGACCTTGGTTGGGAGCCTGACAGCACACGGGGCAGGCCGGTCAGGGCAACTCACAGTACCCACCTGAGCTTAGCCCCAGCTCCCCTGCATCCTCCTACCCATGGCTGCAAGGTTACCTGCAGGCCCCTGTGCTCCAGAAGTTCTCAGCCTCCCCCACTTCACGCTCCCCTGCCCTCTCTCTGCCCTGCCTCCTTCCCTGAAAGGTGGCTGTGAGGATTCCCCGGGTGCAGGGGCTGGCGGGGGGTGGGGTGTCCTGTGAACACACACTGTGCTGGCTGCTGCTCTGTGCCTGTTCCCCCTGCCCTGAGCAGTGCGGGAGGGAGACAGGATCAAAGCTGGTGGTGGGAGTAGTGGGGCTTTAGTGCAGGGATGCTGGCAGGCCCAGACTGGGGAGCCCCTGGGTGGGGTTCTGAGCTCCAGGGCAGGCTGGGAAAGTGCAGGGAGGCAGGAGGAACAAGCTCAGGCGGCTGGAGCCCAGGCCCAGCAGGGGGCACAGCAGAGTTCCTGTTTGGCCCGAGGTGAGGGCACTTCCAATGCACATGCCCGGAACTGGGCCCAGAGGAGATGAAGCACAGAAGAGAGGTGAGGACACTGAGGACTGGATGGGGGACTGGGCCCCACTTGCAGCTTCGAGGGAATACAGGGTAGAGGAGCTTGAGTCTGTGTGTCCTGCGCTGTGGGTTTGTCAGAGAGACTGGGTAGGTGTGAGGTGGTAAAAAGCAAGTCTATGGGGGAGGACTGTGGCGGGTGACCCAGATGGGGAGCGGGGTTCGGGCATGGCCAGAGAAAGGCCAGGCCGTGGCCTCTTCTGGGTATGGATGGGTCTGGCCTCCTCCCCTCCTGGGCTGGGCAGGGCAGGGCTCTTAGAGCTCCAGCCATGGCAGGGACACTCTGCCCGAGTGGGAAGCCATCCTTCAGGGTCCATGCTCTGCCCAGCCTTGCTGTGCAGGTTCAGCCTGTCACACTGGATTAGCCTGACCCTAAGTCCCTGGCCTGTCCCAGTCCTGCCACCAGAGCCAGTCCTGTCTGCCCCAGCCCATTCTGTCTGCTTTAACAGCAGCTGACAGGCCACATGCCCCGGCCAGTCCACAGATCAGTGTTCAGCCCCTGCATGCGCAGCCATCAGGGCTGCCTCTCCAGCCTTTGGTCTTTTTGTTTCAGGGGCACAGAAAGTCAAGGAGGCCAGGCCCTCTAACTAAGCAGATTTGCTACTTCCTGTATCAGGGTAAAGATAGAGCAGGAAACTGAGTCAGGGTCAGGGGTCTGGGGCTGTCGAGGCTGGGTGCAGGGCTGGGGGCTTAGCAGGATGACTTTTCCCAAATGCAGCCCTACCTGTTAAAGGACAGAGTGCCCAACACAAGAGAATCCTTGTTGGGGTTAGGATTTGGATTAGAGTTAGAATTAGAGTTAGGAATGTCAACCCCACAGTCAGTGGCTGACTCTCAGTTGCCCATCCCTGGTTCAGGGCTAGGAATGTCAGCCCCATTGCAGTTCCTGACTCATAGTTGCTCATCCATGGGAAACTCCCACTATCACCAGAGATGGTCCAAGCAGGGCCCTGGTGAACTTCCCCAGGCCTGCATTCTCTGTAACTGAGATGAGCTCAGAAAGGCTTGAAATCTCTGGTCAAAATCGCAATGAGGAATGAGCAGCACGAAGCCCCTGCTTGGCCCCCTCCTTCATGCAGGAGGCCTCGCACAAAGAACAGTGGCTCTCGGAGAGCTTGGGAGCTGATTTTTAACAGTCAATGTCTTTCCAGGTCAACCACCTTTTTTATTTTTTTCAGGAATAGAATAAAAAACGGTCTTGACCAGCTTCAGAAAATTGTGCCTGAAGGACACACATTCATGCAGGCAGGATTTAGAAAGGTATAGAACCCTTGATCTCCTAACTCTAACCCTAACCCTAACCCTAACCCTAACCCTAACCCTAACCCTAACCCACAAAATCTTAGAGCATCAGTGGGATCATCTCACTGTCCAGGCTCAATATTCATTTTCTTGCAGGCAATTCAACAGATCGAAAGTTTCAACTCCGGAAGTAAGCACCTGCCATCCCCATGGTGGTCACATAGAGGGAACAGAGCTGGGCGTGAGCCTCAGAGAGCTCGGTGTGCAGATTCTGCAAGGCCACACCTGCCCTGCCTCTTGGAGCAAGTTGCTCACCTGCTCTGAGCTCCAGGTCCTTCCCTGGTGCAATGAGCATAGTAAGCCCCCGCCCCATGGAGTTCTGAGAACTGTGTGGGATCCTGCGTGTGCATTTCTGGTGCTCATAACCCTGAGGTGCTTGTCCTCCAGCTGGGCTGTGTGAAAAGGAAAAGAGAAGAGCCAAGGGGTTTGCCCCCTTGCACACACCTTAGTCTTCCTCCTCCCTTCCATGTCTCTCCTCTGAGTGATTTGCATTCCCTGATCCTATCTCATATGACACAGAAGGCTGTCCAGGGCCCCCAACTTCTCTCCCCACTGTGTCGCTGCAGCTCTTGTCAGGAAAAGGCAGGGCTGGTGAGGAAAGGCATTGAGGTGGCTGTGGGGTCCCCTGCCCGGGTGCCACTGACCTGGAGTCCTGAAATCCTGGGCCCAGAGATGCTGGCAGGGCTGCCTGCAGGCTCTGTTCACAGCAAGACCCGGCCCCCTGGTAGCCTCCCTGAGCCTGTCTGTTATAGGAGGGCCCAGCAGCTCCTCTCCCTGCCCGTGGGACAGGCCTGTGGTTGTGGGGTCCTGGCTGGAGCTGCCCTCAGGCAGAGGTGGTGCAGGCCGCTAGTGGGTGAGGGTTCAGGCAGCCTGGTGGGAAAGACCCTGCCCCTCTCAGCCCCTCCACTGTAAAATGGGTGCTGGGCTGAGACCTCCCTCACTCTAGGGGGTCTCTGGGTGGCAGGTGCTTGGGTCTTGGCAGCCTCTCCTCTGGAGGATGAGGTGAGGGCACCTGGCCATGCCCTGGAGTGGGCAGCGCTGTGGGCCCAGCCACCTGCAGGGGTTCCGGAGCTTCTGGAGGTCACTCCTGGTGCCTTTGCTGAGCAGGCCACTGTTTGCTTCTTCTACAGACAAGGTTCCCACCATGATTATTGCTATGACCGATGGAGAACTGGTGGCACATGCATTTCAGGACACTCTCAGAGAAGTGAGTCCAGTTCATACTTACCAGCATTTTGCTCCATGTATTTTGATGACTAATACGCAATGCCTTCTTTCCCTTAGGCTCAAAAGGCTCGGAAACTGGGGGCCAACGTTTACACCCTGGGTGTGGCTGATTATAAGCTGGCCCAGGTAATTCCAAACAGGTAACCAGGCGCCACTTTCGAGCCTAGTGGGGAAAGGCATCCCAGGTGGCTTTCCCAGGGCCACCCCGAGGACGATTGTCTAAGCTGCCCCAAGTGAGTTGGGCCAACCCATGGCCACTGCAGAAGTGATTGACAGCGTGTTATATAAATCCCACCATGCCAGAGGGGAGGGTGGAAGAGCTCCCCGCTCCCCAAGAGTGGGCTGCTGGCTAGAGAAGGCTGCGACATTCAGAGCCTGACATTCTGCTGCCCCTAAAGCATGGGGGCAAGACACTGTCCCCTGGGCCGGGGGTCTGCTGCATCCTCACCTCCTGGCGGGGAGTCCGAGCCAGCTCTGCTCTCTGTAGATAACAGCAATTGCAGACAGCCCTGACCACGTGTTTGCAGTGGAGAATGGCTTCAAGGCCCTGAGAAGCACCATTGACGCCGTGAGTGGGCAGAGGTGAGGGGCTGGGGACCTGGCTCCTGTGGCCGGAAGCTCACTCTCCCTGCCCCACCCCACCCCTCCTGTGTTCCAGCTCACGTCAAAGGTCTGTCTTGACGTGACATCGGTGGAGCCTTCCTCTGAGTGTATAGGAGGTGAGAGCTGCGGAGGCCCTGCGGTTGCCAAAGGGTGGTGTGCATGAGTGCATGTGTGTATGGAGTGTGTGCATTTGTTTGGTATGTGTGGGGGAGGATGTGTGGGGAGTGTGTGAGTGTGGTGTGTGTATGTGGTGTGTATGTGTTTGGTGTGTGTGGTTTGTGCGTATGTAGTTTGTGTGGGTGCAGTATGTGTAGTATGTGTGGGAAGGTGTGTTGTGGGAGGCTTGATATGTGTGAATTCTGCAGGAGAGGGTAATATGTGGTCTGTGTGCTGTGGAAATGTGTGTGTGATTGTGTGGGGTGTGTATATGTGCTGTGTGTGTGGTGTGTAGGGGGTATGCATGAGTAATGCATCTATGTGTGTTGTATTGTGGGGTGTATGTTGTGTGGGAGCTGAGGTGCTGTGTAATATGTATGTGGGGGTGTGAGTGTGTGTAGGGGAGCATATATGCGTGTGTGTGTGGTGTATGTGCAGTGTGTGTGTGTGGCATGAGCGGGGGTCTTGTGGGAGTGTGTGGGAAGGTTGCCTGGTGTGTGGAAGGCTGCTGATGTGTGGGAAGGGTGTCTGGTATGCAGGTATGTGGTGTCCAGTGTGTGTTTGTGTCATACGGGGAGTTGGGAGTGTGTTGCTGATGTGTGTGGCATGTGTATGGGATGCGTGGTGTGTCTTTGGTATTTTTGTGTATGTGTGTTTGCTATTTATGTGTGTGTGTGGTTGTGGGTGTGTGTGCTTCAGGTGTGTGGTGTGTGGTGTGATGTGTGTGGTATGGGGTGGGTTGAGTGTGTTTGTGGTGCAGTGTGCATGGGTGGGTGGGTGTGGAGGTGTGGCCCACGTGGTTGTGAATGTGAGTGTCTATTGGTGTGGGGGTAATATGCGGGGGTGGTGGTGTGAGTACCTGTGTACAATTAGTGTGTTGTTACCTCACAGCAGTAAGTTTAACTCTAAAGCAAGAAAAGACATGTGTGAGAAGCTCTCAGTAAAACACTAGCAAATGGCATGGAGCAGCAGCTAACCCAGACCATGGGCCAGGAGCAGCCAGGGCTCCTCCCAGGAAGGCCAGGCAGGTGCAGGAGCTGAAATATCTGTGTAATTTACCACATCAACAAAACAGGAAACAGGAACCAAGCGGTTATCTCAGGGGATGAAGAACAAGAAGTAGGGGCGTCAACATCCCACATCGCCCTGTGAGCAGAAGGAAACCTCCACAGCCCGACAAAGGCGTCCACACAAACACCCTCGGCTCACCTCAGTCCCACAGGATCAATCCCAGTGCCTGTCCATGCTGTCTGGGACGTAGCAAGGATGCCCTCTTGTCAGCCGGGGTCCCAGCATGGGTGGTGACAGCCCTGTGTGGGGCTCTGTGATGCCTCTGTCTGTCCTGAGCTCTTTCTGTGCAGGCTGGGGGTCTGCATGGCCGGCAGTTGCACAACTGCGGCTGTTGGAGATGAAGGGAGCCCTGGGTGTCCTCCCTTCATCACAAGGGGACATTACGAGGCCCTTAGTAAGACCACGAGGCCTCCAGCAGCTGGGTTCTGGCCTCCCTGTTCCTCACTGCAGGGTGCCCTGGCAGTAGGCTGTGGGGACAGACACACCGTCCATGTCTGAGCTCTGCTCTCCATGGGCACACGACCAGGAGCAAATTGTCCAACGCCAGTGAGCTCCCGTGAACAGAAGTGCCTCCCATGAACAGAAAAAATGCTGTCAGGCCTGTTGTGAGTCCAAAGGCACTGGGCTGTGCAGGGACTGGCACAGGGCTGGGAGCTGGCAGGTCCCTGAAACAGGAGCTGCGCTGGCACTTCCATGATTGCTCCTGGGCTCTGTCCCCGACCCCGCCTCTCCCCGATGCAGAGCTGAGGGTAGGGGTGGAGTAGAGAGAGCTCCCCTTCCTCTTGGGGTCTCTTTCTGCTGCTCCTGATTTAAAGCCACTCAGCCTAGCAGCCAGTGTGACAGCTGTGCTCCTCTGATGATGTCCCCTGGACATGCACAGGCTGTGGCGTCTGAGCAGCCCTGTCAACCCCAGCTGAGGATGTGAGTCGTCACTCCTCCCTGGAGGCAGCTGAGTCGAGGTGGCAGATGCCCTCTGCCCACCAGCTCGGCCTTCTGCCTCTGCTCACGTGGCCCAGCAGTCATAGCCCTGACCTGTCAGCTGTCGGCTGAGTTGTGCAAAGCTGCCCCACATGGAGGGTGACAGTCACAGGAGGGAAAGGCCAAGGCAGGAGCCTGAAACCCAAATGCAACAGAATGATCCCTCTCAGCAGGCTGCCACCAAGAAGCCAGGAGGTCTCCAGGGAGCCCAGGAAGGAGGCCAGGGAGGGAGGCACACAGCCCAGACTCCCCCGTTCAGTCCTGGGCCTCCTGTCCAGCCTGGCAGAGGCCTCTGCTGGGCTCACTGCTCCAGGCCCATCCTGAGGCCATCCGCCACATATGGCTGGAGGGTTTTGACAGGCATCTCCCTCTCCAGCCTGGCAGGTGTCTGAGGCTCTTAGCAGGACCCCCAGGCCCTCCAGGGGCCACTCCCTGTTCTGGGCCCCTGTGCAGAGGTGGGACCAGGTGGAGCATAGGCACTCTGCAAGCCTTGCCTCACCTTGAAGGGCCGAGCCCACCTGCCCTTCACAGCCCTGTTCAAAGGGCATCTCATCCTGGAAGCCTTCCCTGATGACCAGCCCCTCTGACTCCTTGCAGCCCAAGGGCTTGGTCTGTCCCTCTCATCAGTCACTTGTCACCCAGGATGTATCATGACTTCTGGTTGTCTATGTCTAAGCATAATTTTCTTATTTAGTTCTTTGGTTTTCTTCCACCCTTTTATTGTTGAAATTTTCAAACCTGTAGGTGAGTGGAAAGGATTGTACAATGAACACAAACACACCTATATCCACCACTGGGATTTTACAATGAATGTTTGGCCATTTTCCTTTATCTCTCCCTCTCTCTCTCTCTCTTCATCCATCCATCTTGAAAAAAAAATGCTTGCTTGCAATACATAATCCTGACACAGCCCAGAATGTAATTTGCAATTACCCTGTCCATGGAGCTTTGGGACAGCCCTCAGCCCTGCTTAGAGTGGCCAAGTTGGGCTGACCAAGGTGCACAGGCCACAGGCCCAGTTGCTCCCTCCCGGGCACACACTGAGCCTAGTGTCTGGCTGGCCAGGGCTTTTTGGAAGCCTGAGTGGGGAAGATGTTGCCTGGCAGCATCAGATTGGGAAGCAGCTGCTGTCAGCTTTAGCTGTGGGAGAGGACCCCATGCTTGCCCTGAGGTGGCCCATGTCTAGTTGCTCAGCACAGGGCACCTAGATGGCCTTTCCTGCTCTCTCACAGCCTCGGTGCCCCCACCAGGCCCAGGGTTTTCTGAGGACAGCATAGTATCCATCAAGTGGGTGCCCACGAGGGCTGGGCTGGCACCTTGAGCAGGAGGAGCAGGCCAGGCCCAGCCGGCTGATGTCAGCAGTCAGTGCTGAGGGCCTTGAAGTGAGGTGGGCCTTGGAGCTCCTCATCTGAGGAGCATGGTTCCCTAGGTCCCAGGCAGGAGCTGACATGGAGAAACACAAACCCACTGAGGCCTGCATTTCCCATTTCCCAAGAAAGCTGCAAATCTACACATTTGTGGTTAATGTTCGGGCTTTCAACTGCAGTCTCCCATTTTAAAAGCCTCAGAAAGCATGTCGGTAGGCCTGCTTCACCCACAGCCCACCTTGAAGGTGTGATGCTGCAGGAAGGCAGGAAGCAGGGTTCACAGGAAGCTTTCCTTGGGTGCATGGACCGGGGGCACCCCAGGCATCAGCAGGGATTGGAATGCGCGGGGCCTGAGCCAGGAGGCAGGGGTGGAGGCCAATGCCCTTGGCAGCTGCAGACCTGCCGGAACCCTGGCTGGCTCCTGGGGCCAGCCCTCACCTGCCTGTGTCATCCCCTGTGGTGTTTGTCTCAGGGCAGGAGCCACAGTGGTGGAAGGACACACTCCCTGAGCCTCAGGATGGGTGCCCTGTGGTCCTTCCTGGTTCAGGAAGAGCAGGAGATGAGGAATCACCTATAGGTCTCTGGAATAGCAGCTAAAACGGCTTCTGTGATGGATTCCCTTGAGCAGGGTCCTAGGTGGCTCTCCTGCCCCACCTGAGTCCTGGCCCTGCCCCTGTGGATGTCCTGCCTGCCACAGGCACACAGAAAGACAGGGAAGAGAGACCCTGAATGTTCAGCAGCCCTGAAGGAGGCATCCAGGCCTGGGTGCCCAGCTGAGGCATGAGACATGGTGTCTTCAGGCAGCATTATGGCTCCGCTTATACCTTACATCAGGGAGGGCCTGGCTGAGTGCACGGCCTGCACACCTGGGGCTGAGGGAGCACCACAAATTTCAGGGCAGGAATAGCACTCTGAGCCTGCCCTGTGCAAGGACCAAGGCCTTTCCTGAGCGTGTTGGTTCAGGAATGGTAGGGAGAGGGCCCTTGAGTGTTCAAGGCCCAGATGCTTTCTCCTGGACCCTCGGTGACACCAGATGAAGATTTGACCCAGTGGACACATAGATGTTGGTTCAGACACATCTCCTTCCTTACAGGAGCCTCTGCGAATTCAGTTTTGGGGGAGGATCTCCGGGAACAGGGAGGTCAGAGGGGAGGCAGCCCCCTACTCTTCCTCACTCAACCTTTTGAATGTTGTCTTTGCAGAACCTTACCATGTGGTTATTCATGGAAATGGCTTTCAGAATCTAAAGAAACAGGATGAAGTTATTTGCAGATTTATCTTCAATGAAAGCACTATCATTGGTAAGTTGTCTCCTCGGTGCCTCTGAGTCACGTATTTCCCACACAATGCTGCCTTTCCCCACAGCCAGCCAAGCCTCCCAGCCCTTGCCAACCATTCCCTGTGGACCTTATGGGGTTAGAGGCCGACCCAGGTGATCTGCCTGCCCTACCAGGGCCTTCTGCCTCCCTGTGGTGGCAGCTCCTGGGAAAGGGGATACCCAGCCTACCTCCATAAAGGGCACTCAGCTGTCTCCTCTGTGGGCCTGTAGGTGTACTGGCTTCCCACCCTGGAGGTTACCATCTACCTCTCCATACACAGGCCAGCACCGACGTCTCGCAGCGGGGAGCCCATGCCACAGCTGTGAGCACCTGCGTAGATGGCCATTCTGCTCCTGGTTGATGGCTTATCCAGGAGTAAAAGGAAGCTTATTTTTTAGAATAATTGAGAACAACCTTTAAACCTACTTTCACTATTAGGAAGATATCCCTGGAAAATGTCCCTGGAGTGTTGGCCACCACTGAACACGCCTCCCTTGCACCACACACTAGATGGCAGCGTGCCTTCCCTGGTGGCTGATGCCAGCCTGGAGGTGCAGGTCAGGGAGAGGCTTCCCTCTGTCCTGAATCTGTCCCTGCAGGGCAGCAGGGGCAGAGCCTGGTTCTGGCTTCTGGAAGCGCCTGTATGCGATTTTTGACAACCGAAATAACAAACAGAGAGAGTGTCTCTAAACAGAAGTGCTATTTATTCAGGAACAGGACATTGCAATGGACAACACATGCCAGAGTAAACTGTGCATTTTTAGGGAGGTGAAAAAAAAAACAGAGAAAGGCTTTTAAAGGAAAATGAGGAGGATGCCATAATTGTTTTGAAATCATCCTTGGCAAAAAGGTCAATACAATGGGTTCTGCCAGTCTTAGGTTGGCCATGCAGTTGATGGGCCTTTGGAAGCTGGGGGCTCCTGGCAGCCGAGCCCAGTGGGTAGAGAGCTGTAGCCAGGCCAGCAGGCAGGTGCAGCAGGGCTCACGCCCTCCCCCACACTTCAGGAGGCATGAAAAGGGCATGGGCTCAGGAGTGAGAATGTTCCATGTCTACACCTTACGGAACTCTCCTGAGCCCACCACGCTCCCACAAAAATGAATAAATACATAAATAAACAAAAATTGGAAAACAAAATTACAGACTTAAAAAAAAACCCAGTTACCTCCTCAGACTTCCCCATCTTGGTAAATGGTGTCACTGTCCACCTGGTTGTTCTGGTCAAACACTCAAATGTCATCTTTGACTCCTCTGAGGTTCCTCTTCACATCCATCCCACCAGCAAGTCCTGTTGCCTCCATGTGCGAAATATATCCTGGATCTGCCCAACCTGGACAGATTCACTGCACAAGAAATAAAACCCCAACCCCTTTCCAGGGCCCACGAGGCCCTGCCCCCTGTCCTGGGTCACCTCTTTCCCTCCTTGACAAGGTCAGCAAGTCACTGCCCAGAGCATTGGCACATGCCACTCTCTCAGCCCCAAGCACGCTTACCTGGGATCTTTGTCTGGCTGGCTCCTCATCTTTTTAATCTCAGCTGGAATGTCACCTCTTCAGAGGTAATTTATCATTCATGGAAGTTTACAATACTATACAAAATAGCAAGAACTGTACTATCAACTTAAAGAAGCCATCACCTACTTTCAGTAATTCTCAACCTGCCCCCACCTGCTTTCCTTGGTACCCTTACTACAGAGTATTTTGAAGCAAATCCCTGGCCTTGCATCATTTCATGTTCCTCTAGACCAGAAATTGTGGCTCTACAAGATAGGAGAAGTCACGCATAATGAAGTGGCTGTCCCTTCCCCTCTAGTCCCCTCACCTCCTGTGGTCATGGACATCACAGCACATTGCACTCTCTGTCATCTGTTTTGTCCTGTTTTTTATTTTGTTTTCTGTGTCCCATGCAATCCCTAAAGGTGAGTCTGTGAGAGCAGACACTGTGCCTGCCTGTTCCTGTTACACAACAGAGCGCTGCACAGGGCCTGGGTGTGGCGGGTGCTTGCAGGGGTCTGTGCAGTAGGAAGGCAGAGCCCAGATGCTGGTCCTGGGCCACAGGGTCAGCCCTGCATCCTGAGGACAGACGTGGGGAGGAACAGTGGACAGACAGGTGCATTGACATTCTTCTCATGTCATTTTCTTTTAGATGAAAAGCCAACCAGTATCGACAATAATTCCATGAATTGCCCTGGGCCAAAACTAGAAAAACCTGGAGAGTAAGTGCCCCTGGCAGGAGGCCCTAGAGAGCAAGAGACCAGGGAGTCAGGGCTGGGCACCGTGAGGTGTACAGAATGTGGATGCCCCCCCTCTGCTGGGGCAGCACATGTCTGTGGCTGGGCAAAGAGCACCCTCCTCCCCACGTCCCTTGCTAGTGGCCCCCAAGGTATTCAGGGATCTGCAGTGTCCTAGGGTCTGTGAGGAGGGCAGGATGCAGGATATGATTGCCAGAGGAATGGCACCTTTGCTCCAGGTTGCCTCTCAGAGTGAAGCCAACAGACTGTAAATACAGAAGAGCTGGGATGGTGACACCAAGCAGCGGTCCCTGGTCGTTTAGGACATGTTCACAATGGCATGAGACCCCATGCAGAGCCCCTCACTGCCTGACCCACTTACCCTTTGGTCATCATTGCTGAGTTTACCTTCAAGTGTTTGGGGAATGACCTCTCATTACTCATGCTGTCCAAGGGCAAGAACTGCATCTCTCCGGGCTGGCTCTGACCATCTGCATTTTCTGTGCTTTAGGGAGTACTCTATTGAAGTCAGCTTGAACAAAGGCAAAACATTCTTCAAGAGCAATGTCAGCATCACCAGCACCACATGTGTGAGTACCAGCATGGGGCTGCAAACACGTATGGGGACTGTCCAGAGCCTCTGCACTAGAAGGACATATACCATGGGGAGCACAGAAAGGGCAGACAGTTCCCAGGCAGTCCCAGAAAGTCACATGTGCAGCAGGCACCTGAGGCTGCTCCAAGCTGGCTTCCAGACGGTGCAGGTGGGTGAGGCTGGGAGATTGTCTGCCAGGAGCCAGAGTCCAGCACCTCTAGGCCAGGACCTCAGGCCCAGGAGTTCTGGAGGATTCCACACACTGCCATCAGGGTGTGTGTGTGCTGCTGAACTGGTGCCCCAGATGCTGATCTGGTCCTGAACCTGCTCATGACCCTGGCCCCTGAGCCTGCCTGGTGGTCACTTGCTATCATTTCCTAGATGCCTTCAGCCCCCTTTCTGCCTCTCCTCCTTGCTCAGGCCCCTGAGATGACCCTCTCTGCTCCCTCGCCAAGCCCTGCAGTATGTTCCTTCCTGCTGCTGAAGGGGAGGCTCTCAGGCACTCGGACCCGAGCTCAGCTCCAAGAAGCCCCTGGGAATGGAGGTGCTGTGCCCCCGGTGCCTGCTCTTCAGAGCTCCACATCTTTGGGCAGTTTGGCCCAGGGCCGCATAGGCAGGAGGATGTGCTGGAGGGACGGGCGGGAGGCCTGAGCCCACTCCACCGCCTTGTACCCAGTCTCAGTTGTGAGGACACACCAGTGTTGAGAGTCCTCCCTCTGGGTCTACCCTTGCCTGTCCCTGCACATCCACGCATGGATCTGCAGGCTGAATGCACACATTCCCCATCAGGAATCTACCCACTGACAGCCCGACTGTGACAGGCACATCAGGAGCAGCCCTGGGGCTCCCACCTTGCCAGCGGCCTTCATGCTCAGCCTCAGTGGTTCCTTTCCTTCAGCCAGCCAGGTTCCCAGCACAGATCCCCTCCCCTCCCCTCCCCTCTCCCCCCTCTCCCCTCCCCCCTCCCCTCTCCCCCTCTCCTCCCCTCCCCTCTCCCCCTCTCCTCCCCTCCCCTCTCCCCCCTCTCCCCCTCTCCTCCCCTCCCCTCTCCCCCTCTCCTCCCCTCCCCTCTCCCCCTCTCCTCCCCTCCCCTCTCCCCCTCTCCTCCCCTCCCCTCTCCCCCTCCCCTCCCCCTCCTCCCCTCTCTAGACTTCTCTTAAGTAGAGCTCTGGATCTGGGGAAGGCCTGAGCAGCCTGCGTTCCCACGGATGCCGCCCAAGTTTCCCTTATTGTGAAGAACACCCAGAGAAGTGTTCCCGTTGCTTACACCCCATGTGGCCCTGGTTCTGAGCCAGGACTTGGAGCTCTCTAAATCTCACAAGTGCCCCCAGGGAGGGCGGCTCGTTTCCTTTGGTGTGGAGGCTGAGGCTCAGAGCAGTGCGTGGATGTGCCCACAGTGCAGAGCCTGGAAGTGGGGAGAGAGGCTGTGGGGGATGGACCCGGGTCTCCTGTCCCTGCTCCTGTGCGTGCACCTCCACCCTCACCCGTCTTTGTACCGGTAGATTTTGTGGTCCTCACAGAAGCCCTGTGCTGCAGGTGAGGTGTGCAGTGAGGGTGGGCTCATCAGACCACAGAAGCTTCCAGGACTTTCTTGGCAGGGCCCTGGGGCAGAGACTTTCAGCAGGGCCAGAGAAAGGGTCTATAGCTCTCTGGGGCCCAGCCCTGGCCACTGGCCCCACTGTGGTACCAGACAGGGCCAGCTAGGGAGAGCAAGGAGTGGGCAGATGGGCCACCAAGTGGTGGGCACGGGGAAGAGGCCACCGAGGCCTTCCCAGGCCTGGCATTCCTCTGTCCCTTAGGCGTGGTTCATGGTGCTCTCTTTTCTCCACCAGGGCATTTTTCGCAACTGGCTCTATTTTGTGCCACTCCTGCTGCTTGCGCCACTGCTGCTGTGTTGTGTCTGGCTGCTATGCCGCAAGAAGGCAAGTGCTCCCTGCCCGCCCAGCCCTGGGGCCCAGGCACAGGCCCGCCCTCTGTGGGACTCTAACATGTGACTGCCCCGTGATCCTGCCTGTGGGAAGTTTCCCTCAGCTCTCAGCTCATCACGTGAGCCCAGGGAGTCGCAGACCTGTCCACACGTTCCCAGAGCCTAGCAAGCCTGGGCTTCTGCAGGGCCTCCTGCCCCAGGCTGGCCACAGAGAGCTGGCCTGGAATGCCCTGGACATGGGTTTGAGGCCTGTCCTGGCTCTTAGAGAAAAGTGACCCCAGAACCCCTGAAACCAGGGCTGCCTCAACAATCCAGACTTCTGGAAGCCTCAGATGGACAAGGGCCAGGAGGTGGCCTCTGTGTGGAGGGAGGAAGAGAGGGGCCCCCATGAGGTCCTGATGGCCCAAATGGAGGACGGTGCTGTAACCCCCAGCTGTCTGTGCCTTGAGGAACCAGTGTGGATCTCGGCACATGTCTGGTGCCTTCCCCATTCCTTCATCTGTCTTTACTGAGCTCCAGCTTCCCCTGGGCCTCATGCTGGGCTGCGTAGGGACAGAAATGAAGCAGCCACCATTCCCCACAGGCAGCTCACAGTCCTGTCCTGTCAGGGCTGAGGGTGAAATGTCCACCCCACAGGAGTGGGAAGGGCTCCCTGTAAGGCAGAGCAGGACCCAAAAACAGAGATGGAGCCCGGGGCAGGGAAGATGGAAGGGGTGCTGGGAGCTGGGGTGGACGGACCCAGCTCAGAGAGCTGCAGACAGAGGACAGAGCAGAGGGAGGAGAGGACAGAGCTCAGCCCAGGGAACATGCAGGGCTCATTTCTGCATAGGGAGCTGCACAGGGAGGAAGCCCGGGACTCAGCCATGAGGCTGGGAGTTCAGGGAGGGCTCCTGGGGACAGACAGGCTCTCCTTAAGGAAGGGAAGACGGGTGGACACTCTCTTCTCCCTGTGGCTGTGGGCCGAGAAGGACACTTGCAGGGGCTGAGCCTCACTAGGGACCTGGTCCCTGGCCTGGCTGACCCCTAGGAACCCCACAGCAGCGGTACAGGAGTTCCCCTTGGGTAAGGTTGGAGGATTAGGCCTGGGAGGAGGAGCCTGCCGGGTACAACTTCACAGGCTCAGGGTGGCCAGAGTGACACCCCAAAGGCAGTGCTCTGTCCTGGTGCTCCAGGCCAGGGTCCCAGCTGTGTGCAGGGCCAAGGCAGAGCCCGCCCACCCCCATCCAGCCTGCGTTTGTCTCTTTTGAACATTCTAGACTGTCAAGGAGTCACCACCTGTGCAGAAGCCAGAAAAGGTAAGTCGCAGTTCTGGTCCCGATATTGTCACGTCCCAACGAGCCCACTGACCTTCCCCAAGAGTGCCATGAAGCCTGCGCCCCATGATCTCTATCTGCTTGAGCAGAGAAGAAGGTGACAGAGGGGCAGAATGGAGCCCGAGAAGATGGGGGACTCACAGTGATGTCCCCAGCACGCCTTCCCGCTCCCTGCACCCCTTAACATAAGCCTTGTCACCAATTCACAGCCTGGGGTGGCCAGTTTCAGCAACTATGATGATCTGTCCTGAATAAATGGGGCTCTCTGTCAATATCCCAAGGACCTTTTGTAAGATGCTAAGGAGAGAGGCGCTCTGGAAAAGGAGTCCCGTGTTTCAGGGACCTGGCCTTGTCCCCAGGTTATAGAGGCAGGTGTGGCTCCATTTGGCCTCCCTGGATCCATATCTCGTGGCAGGGACCAGGGGCTGGCTGGGGTTAGCCGCTCAGGACTGCAGGCCTGAGGGATGGGGGAGTCCTGGTGGGCACCGAGCTGGGAGGGACACCAGCCCAGTGAGCACAGGGGCCAGGAGTCTGGGAGCAGGTTGTGGCTCACCTGGGTTGGGAACCCACCCCAGGGGCCAGGGGCAGTGGTGAGTAGCTGAGGCAGGAGGCCCTGGGCCTGGGATCGGGTGGGAACAGGCCTCCCTGGCCAAGGGTGGCCTCTGCGGTGCTGCTGAGTGGATTTGGGGAGGCTGCATCTGCAACCAGGTGGATGCAGACAGTCACCTGCAAATGCTGGGACCATTGCACAACCCCCAGAGCAGACCTCTTTCAACAAGGGCAGCCAGAGCCAAGGGGACAGAGACAAAGTCGTTGGCATTTACGAGAAGAGCCATATCTGCCAACAAGGAGGAGTTTGCATGTTTTTCACATGAAGGACCCTCCCCTGTGGTGTGGGTTTCTCTCTGGTCCTTTCATTCTCCAGACACAGCACTGTGCCCTGCCAGCACTGTCAGCAGACAGTTGTTTTTCTTTATTTAGGAGCCAGAGCAGGAAAAACCACCATCTCCACCACCATCACCACCACCATCACCACCACCACCGCCTCCGCCTCCACCACCTCCGCCCCCGCCTCCGCCCCCAGCTCCTGTAAACACCTGCCCCACTGTGATTGTTTGTTGCTGTGGATGCCAAGGAGTGTGCGGGATGAGAGGGATAGAGGTGAGAAAGGCACAGTGGAGAGGGGCTGTGACTCCAGGATGGGACTGTGGGAGGAGGGGGCAGCTGGGTCCCACTGCAGAGACTTGAGCCCTGGAGGAAGGCCGGCTCTACGGGGGCTGGACTTTGGTCACTTGATGCCAAGAGCAACCAGATGCCCACCTCACCCTCATGCCCCAGTGGCAGGCATATATGAGGGCTCCTTCCCCTGAACCACCAGGTCTGTCCCTGCACATTGAACTCCTTCTCTAGAAGGATCCATGTTTCTGTACAGTGGCAGCTTTTGATGTCTGACCAGTCCCTGGTTCCCACAGGGGTGCCTCAGCTCTGGCAACGGCCCCAGGCTTTAGACCACCTGCCTGCAGGTGCATGTGTCAAGCAACCTGAGTCACAAAATGTCATGCAGATCAGAAAAAAAAAATAGAAACGACCAGTTCTGACACATGTTCTCACCACCACGAACACTGCAAGGATGCCAGGGGCACCTGCCAGCCCGGGCAGCAGGATCTTCAGGCAGTGAGGAAAAGCTGTCACTGAGTGGGCTTGTCGCCTGCTGAGATGGGCTGACAGGTGCTGCAGGGAGGGGAGGAGGTGGAGACCTGAAAGCGCCCTCACAAGACACCTGTGCAGGAGCTTGAGCCCTGGAGCCAACACAACAGCCACTCTCCCAGAGGAAACCTCCTTCACGGGCGGGTCCAGGGCCCATCTTGCTGAGGGGAACCCAGCCAGGCAGCGGCAGGGGGCCCTGCACAGGGGTAGAGAGGGCGCCTGGGTGGCTGGTGTTGAGGGAGAAGGACCCCAGAGTTCCTGCCTGGCTCTGCCCCTCTCCCCCTCGGTCCTGGCTCTGTCTGTGGTCAGATATCTTGCTTCCTGCTGGGAGGGTCAGGCTCCTCTGCAGCCTCAGTGGGCATCTGGGGAAGTCAGGCCTGTCTCTCCTCAGACTGTGGGGCACAGAGAAGCCGAAACACAGCCTCCAGGGGTAGGAAGTCGCCTGCCAGTGGCCTGCACTGCCTTGCAACGCACAGCCCTCATGCCATCCCCACCAAGGCCCAAAAAGGCCTGACTGCAGCACCGAGTGACAAAGGGGCTGCCCACCATGGGCCCTGGGCTGTTTTCTGGCCTGTTTTATCTCTGTCTTCCTCTTCTCTCTTCCCTTGTCTCAGGTACCTACTCCCTGAGCAGGGCATGGTCCTCTCACCTGCCTTCCCCTTGTGTGCCCCAGCAGCAAGGCTCCTTCTCCCTGCCATGAGCTCCTGCCCAGGTCCCCATGCTGGGCCCCCAGGTCCAACTCATGCTCCCCTTCAGGACCTCTGCTCGGAACCACAGGCTCCTCCTGCCTTTGGACTTTTTGTCTGAATCTGCCCCTGGCGTTTTCTCTTCCTTCAGCAAAATACTGTTTTGTTCTAGATTCCAAAACTCTCCGTGGCCACAGTGACCACATCCCCAGCACACAAGGCTGCCAGGCCCCTCCCCCAGAGGGAGATGGAAGCTTTGTCTGGGTGTGTTCCTGGGGACAGAGCCATGGGGGACTGGGGAGTCCTGATGCCTTCTGGAGGCAGTGTCCAGGTTGCATGTCTTTCTCATGGCCACGTTGCTTTTCAGGGCAATCTGGATACCTTTTGTGACCTCTCTCACCCAAGTTGCCGCCAGTTGCCATGGATGTGGTGTCAGCGCAGGGACCAGGTAAGCTGGGGCACAGGGACACACTTGATGGACAGAACGCCACTGCTTTTCCCCTGACCACTGTCCTCTGGGATTGGGGCTCAGAGAGCCATGTCAGGCATCTGCCAAAGAGGAGGGCACAAAACACACAGAAATGGTGCCCATGGGCATCCCAGCCAGTTTCTGGACATGGCACCCAAGCACTTCCTTTGTTCATCACCCGGGGCCAGGAGCGCTGGCTAGGATGGCTAACAGGGTCGTTGGGCAACAGTGACTGGTTCTAACAGGGAATAAGGATTCCTTCCTTGGTTCATTGCCTTGGGACCATGGGGAGGACCAAATTGTTAAGATTTTCTCTTTGTAACTTATTATGAATGAAGACTAATAATTATTAATGAGGCCTCAGTAATGTACAGAGTCCTCCCGTGGGCCAGTTGCTAGCCTAGGCCACGCTTTCACTGTTTTTATCCTCCTAGTAACTGTACCTATGTGCTATTATTATCCAATTTACTGAAGGGGACCGAAGTGCTGAGATATTAAGTAGCACGTCCCTGCTCCTAAAGCCCGCGAGTGATAGGGCTGGATGTGCACTGGGCCTGGCTCCTGCCCTTACTCTGCACTGCCCTCCTTTTGGATCAGCACCAAGGGACTTCTCTGCTCAGGCCCCGGGGCCCTGAAGAGCCCTGCTTCTGGCTCGGCCTGGGGCTCATCTGCTTGTGCCTCCCACAGTCCAGTCCTTTGCACTTGGAAGATCATCTCATCCCTAGGGTTTATAGAGGGACCTGCCCTGGCCAGACCTCCTGCATCAGGCCAGCACAGGCTGTCAGTGGCCAGGTGGCTGCGCATGGACAAGGCCTTGAAGGCTGCAAGCCTCTGGATGCTGCTGATGAGAAATGGGCCGGGAGCCCCCGGCAGGCGTGCTGACACCTGTCAGGGCATTGCTGGTGTCAGAGGCATGCAGGGCTCCTCCAGCCGCTGGGCTCCTGGCTCCGTGCCTCTGCACAGGGCTGTCAATCCCAGCTACACTTGCACAGAAGACCACTTTCCATCCAAAGTCCCATAAGGCCTCTCCATGTTGCCACAGCCCAGTTCAAGTCATATAGCACTAGTCCAGCCTTATGCACTGAACAGGTGAGACACTTAGGAGGGATAGAGCTCAACGGACGAGTGTGAAAACAGGCACCTCAAGCAGAGGAAAGGCAAGAGGTGGGAGGGTTGGCATGGGAAAGGGCCAGAAATGGCCTTACTGTCCAGTGTGGTGAGACAGGGGATGGAACAAGTGTCTGAAATTGTCTCATTCCCGAGGGCAGCTCTTCGAAGCTAAGGTTTAGGGGTGGGGTGGCGGGGGGGGGCAGAGTAATTGCATTACGGAGGGCACTTACCACTGCTCAGGGCTCTGCCACGCCCTTGCCACTGTCATCGTGTGAAGTCCACCTTGCGATTCTTGGAAAAGGAGAGACAATCCCTGTTTTACTAATGGCAAAATAGAGACCCAGAGTGGCCCAGAGAGTTGCCTAAGGCCACCCAGATAGTAAGTGGCTGCCTCCAGGCCATCAGAAATCAACCCCAGATCTGTCCCTAACCCAGGGAGGCCCATAGCTATGCCTTGTAGACCTGGGCTCCCTTCTAGCTCCTCTGCCACAACCTAATTTGACCTTGTCCTTCCCACCTGTAGTCCTGAACACCCGACTGAGTGTCTTGTAGGATTTCTGTCAGATACCCAAGAATTCAGAAAATCTGGCAGGAGTTCCCCATTCTCCTCTTTGAGCCTTTGGTGTGCTGGCCCCAGGGTCTAACATGAATCATGCACTAAAGAGGATGCATCCCCCTGAAACCTTCAGCCAGTTTCAGAGCCACAGGGTCGGCCTGTAAGCCTAGTCATGAGTGTACAGAGCCAGACACCAGCCAGGCTGCTGGCGAGCTCAGCAGCTTCCTGCTTGGAAACACTGGGAATGTGCCCTTCCTGCCTGAGCCAGGGGGTCCCTGAGTGAGGTGGAGCCCTGAGGCTGGAGGAGAGAGAGTGCATCTCAGTGAGAACCCGCTGGAGACCAGGCATGGGTGGGTGGCTCGGCCCCAGCCAGGCAGCCCAACTGCAACTGCATGGCTGTGGAGGCATCAGTGAGATGTCCTGCCAGGACAGGCGTAGGCTGTCTGTCTCTTCCCTGCAGAGTGAAGAGGCCACCTGTGCTGCACACCTCTCTTCCAGGATCTCCCCTCAGACAGGGATTCACTCAGGCCCTCAGCAGGTTGGGGGACCCTGACAGAACCAGTGCACGCCTCTTTCTCCATCCATGCCCCGGCCTGGTGGGGAGGCTGTTTCCAAACTCCTCTTCCTGACTTAGCATTGTGGGCTGACCTGGGGGTGTGATAAGCTCAGGAAGTTGATGAGCCTGTTCGACTCGAGTGTGCTGTCGAATTTAGAGGAGCTGCTGCCTTTTAAAACTTTGCTTAGTTTATTGTTACAGCAAATCCAAACATTTTTGCATTTCGGCACATAATAATGCAGGAAATTCTCAAAGGCTCAGTTTACCAAAAACCTCAGCATTTTTGTGGCAAAAGCAGTCAGTCTTGTTTACTTTCAATTTTTGTTTTAAATTGAGTGTGTCTCCCTGCTCCATCACCTTCAGTTCCCTGAATAAATGTTTTGATAGTGTCCTCTTCCAGGCCATCCCCACTACACACTCATACAAAATGAAGCAGCAAGACTCCGAGGCTCTTGAGCCAAACTCTACCTCCCATCCATGCTGAGGATTCTCCTTCACCTTATCCTGTGGATGCTCATGATGTTAATGGGAAACAATATTACTCGATCCATCAGGAAAGTCAGGCTAATAGTGTGAAACCTTACTCTCTGTCACCAAATATAGTGCCCACAATGATATAACAGCCTTTCCAGTGAGTTTAATTCGTGTGTGCATCACAGCAGGAGGCCCTTTAGAAATTGGATCTCGTTTCATTCTCACAACACCCAGAGGGTTCATAGCTGCCATTCATACCCAATCTTAAGGTGGGCCAGACACTGTTGCAAGTACATTCCACAAACTAATATATGCCACAACTCTATTGCGGGGAGGAAGCTAGAGGCCCTGCAAAGTTAGTTAACCTACCCAGGGTCACACAGCCAGGAGCAATAGGACCAGCATCCAACAGCCTGGCTCCAGGTCCTTACTGTGTGCATGGCCACCTCTCTGTCCTGCAAGGTAGTCACTACTGTCTGCATTTCACAGCTGTGGACACCGAGGCTCTGATGTTTAGTGATAGGCTCAACGTGGCAGGGTTGTTGAGTGGTAGAGCCGGGCTGTGAACTGACCTGAGGGGAGGCTCATGTCTGAGTCAGGTTCCACCCCATGTCCTGCTGTCAGAGTGATCTATGGAAACACCTGCAAGTGCATCTCTCTACAGTGCAAAATGTCACACAGCAGGTTCTCATATAAGGTTTCATTCAATGTCATCTGAACACTGAGTGAGAAATGATGATGCTGATCAGAAAAAAATCCATTCCCGGCTGAGGTCACTGTCTGTGTGGAGTTTGCATGTTTTTCCCACGGCTGCAGGGAATTTTTCTGGGTACTTTAGTTTCCGCGCACATCCCACAGATGTGCACATCAGGTGGATTGGCGTGTCTCTCTGGGCCCAGTGTGAGTGTGTGGGTGTGTGAGTGCACGTGCAAGGACATCACATCCTGTCCAGGGTTAGTTCCCACCTTGCACTCTGAGCTGCTGGGATAGGCTCCAGCCTCCTGCAACCCTAAGCTGGAATAACTGAGTAAATAATTATGTTATTTGCTTTTATTAACTTTTCTTAAAGGTATGTATAGCTCACATTTATTTCAATGTTTAATATTAGAAGCATTTTGGTTTTTATTTGGAAGTTTGGTGATGCCTTCATGACTAGATATATGCCACAGGACCTTAAATTACTAATATCAATTAATCTATGATCCAGTTGTTTTTCTTGTATACTGTTTCACTGTAAGTCATGATTTCCAAGAAACTATTGACAGCTTCTAATGAGGATTTACCGAAATTTACACATGATACATTTGTGAATATTAATATCTTGATTTCACACTGTCACTTGCAGACCTCCTAAATTCGTACTCATGTTTGCTGGGAGAGTTGTTCTAGGTAACAATTGGAGCTTAATGCAGACGGGCCTTAGGATGCATTCATGACCATGGAGCTCCTGAGTTCTCCTCCTAATCATGTGCCCGTGGAGGGCACTAGACCAGGGGACAGGGGTGGCAAAGCCAGGCTGGCTGTGGCCTCCAACTCTCCAGGAATCCCGGCTTGCAGCTGTTCTTGAAGCCAGTGCTTTTTGGGAAAGTTTCAGATCATAACTTTGATATTGCAATTACAGCAAGCTTCCCTTCGACTCCTCAGCACCACCCCACCACCCCAACACACACGCGCGCACACACACACACATTTCTGTAACATAATCAGGAAATACAAAGATTGAGCCAAAACTCCAAAGCACTGGCAATTAAGGTTTCTGATTGTTTGCCAATCACTTCAGGAAATGTCCCTTTACCTTAGAGTGGTTGAGCTGATGTAAGAAGTAATTAGTTGCTGGCTTAGATATCTGCAATCAGTAGAGAGGCAGTGAGGAAGGAGACCCTCTCAAACTCCAGGAACCTCCTCAACACCTTACGCTTACCCCACAGATTCAGGGGGCAGCCACCTGGAGGTGTCCTCTACTGTGAGGCACCCCAGCCCTGCTCCTCTCCATCAGTGCAAGTGCAGGCCCATCCCTCAGAGCTCCCTGTAT
Organism: Nomascus leucogenys; assembly: GCF_006542625.1. NCBI lineage: Eukaryota > Metazoa > Chordata > Mammalia > Primates > Hylobatidae > Nomascus > Nomascus leucogenys. The sequence goes on along the minus strand of NC_044398.1, from coordinate 36,671,633 downwards.
CTCCTGGGATAGACTGGGGCAGAGGTGAGGAGGCGGCCTCAGTGTTAGTGCCCTGGGTCCTGCTCGGGAGGATCCCTCAGCAGTGGGTAAACACTAGGCCTGGAATGACTGCGGTAAGTTTTTACTGGAATGTTTTGCAATAAATAAGTAGAAACAAAGGAGGTGGAAATAAACATGAAAGATTCCTTTCTCTTTACAATAGCAATAAAAAACAAAATACCCATATATAAGTGTAACACAAATGTGCTGACCCATGATGAAAAGAAACCATAAAACTTTACTTACTGGTACAAGAGAAATTTGAAAATATAAAAATCTAGAGTACAATGTCAACTTTTCCCAGAGGAATTCATGAGCTTAATGTGTTATTTTAGTGAAAATTGTAATGAAACATTTTTAGGGAATTTGATCAAAATGACAAGTTGACTTGAAAAAAAAAAGTTAAGAATCATTAAGGAATTTTTAATACAGAAAAGCAGTGAGAGAAGATTTGCCTTATCCAATGTTAAACATTAAGCTCCAAAAATTAAAATAATGAAAAACAAGAGGCTGATAAAATAATGGCCCCAAATCAAGCAAACACTACCTGGAATAAATAGAGTGTATAATTGCTGTGGTAGCCCCTGGTACCACAGTGTGTATGCAGGTGAGATCAAGTGCACTTATGGATGTTTAAGGATTGTTTAATATATGTCAAAAGAAAAACGTCAGGCAAATTAAATGTAACAGAGTTTAATTGAGCAGAAAAAAACAAAACATGATTCCAAATAGGGCAGCCCCCAGAGTCAGGACAGACTCAGAGAGGTTCCAGGGCTACCACAGGGTCAAATAAGATTTCTGAACAGAAAAGGGAAAACCACATAGAGATAACGGAACTGAGGTACAGAAACTGCTGAATTGGCGACAGCTCTGTGTGTCCTCCTCATTTCAACAGTTGGCTGCTGTGAGTGGCTGAAGTGTGGCTGCTGTGAATGGCCGAGGCTCAGCTCCTGTTATAGAAGCACACTCCGCAGTTGGGTTTTCAGTTTGTTTATGTACTCAGTTAGGTTGTGGTTCATATGTGAGAACTCAAGTATGTGAGTATGGAGGCTTTCTCAGGCCAAGATTTAGTTTTATTTAACAATTTCACTCTTTTGAGCGGCCTTTCAATCTGGGGAGGTTGACCAAAACTTTGGGCATTGATGCCACTCTCTGTCACCATCATAAATGAGTTACTTGATCTCAGTATGGAATTCACAAGTCACAACATCATGCCAGTTCAATACTTTTGTATGCTCTTGCTGACTTAGTGGAAGTGAGACCACTTATGTTCAATGGATGGCTGCATACAAAACATCGAAGATTTCAGAGGGTTCAGTGGACCACGGGGACTATTAGGACGACTACAAAGAGGATGATATCAAAAGACCAAAGTGAACTCCTTAACAATATTTCTTATGAAGCAAACTGACCCAAATCAATCAAGTCAAGGTTCAGGCAGTATAGGCAGCTCAACAGCATTTAAGTTGATTGGTCATAGTCTTTGTTCAGGGTGTAAGGCCATAATTCACTGTAAAATGGCCTGATTTATAGAGGCATTCATCTGTGTCGTTAGCCTGGTAACACAAGCATGATAGCCTGGAAAGTCACTAGAATAAATATAAAGATTACAAAACCCAAGTTGGTCATCCACTGTTTAGGATGCCTGCAAACCAACTGCCAGATGCTCCCATAAACACATTGTGTGCTCCTTTCTCGAGAGATTTTCCTAATGTATTTGGTGGCAGAGTCTAAGAAAACAGTAATACCAGCCACCTTTTAAATTAAACTTTCTGTAGTAACAAAATCAGAGGAGAGATAGGTATACCATTCACTTGTGTTCAATACCAAACACAAGCCCTCAACTGTAGCAAAAAGGAGATGTGAAGCTGCATGATGTTCCATGTGAATGTATATGTCATCATTTCTCTTTTGGAGTATGGCTTTTACCCATGGTTCACATCTGGCTATTTGATATGGCTAACTCCTGCCTTTCAAATACCTTCCCATGAAAGTTCTCATGATAGCTCCTGTGATCAGAAGCAAAAACAGTCAATAACTGAAGTTAGCACCAACTTTGAAACAGACAAAGAGAAACTAGTTTCTACTGAGGAAAGATTTCAGTTGGTTTCCTGAGGGCTCACTCTTGCTGGTAGTGGGGAACCCACTGTATGAAATTTAGAGCTAATCATTAAATTGGGAAAATTCTTAAATTTTGTAGCCAGACCTCCCAGGGGTTCAGCATAATGGAATAAGCAGATTCTCTACTGACCCAATATAGGCCCTTAGGGGTTGGAAAAGTGTCCATTTAGTTGTATTTGAGCAAGGGTTTGTTAAAATTGTTCACCCATGGCCGGGTGTGGTGGCTCACTCCTGTAATCCCAGCACTTTGGGAGGCCGAGGTGGGCATATTGCTTGAGTCCAGGAATTCGAGACCAGCCTGGCTGACATGGCAAAACCCCATCCCTACTAAAAATACAAAAATTAGCTGGGTGTGGTGGCACATGCCTGTAATTCCAGCTTCTTGGGAGACTGAGGCATGAGAATTGCTTGAACTCAGGAGGCAGAGGTTGCAGTGAACCAAGATCATGCCACTGCACTCCAGCATGGGGTACAGAGGAAGTCTTTGTCTCAAAAAAAAATTGTTTGCCCATTAGTCTGCATAAAAGGAAGTTCGCTTTTTTGTACCTCCCTTATAATATGTTGTAAAGGTATATAACCACATTTAGTTTTTAAAAAGTACCCTACTGAATTTAATCTGGTGACGTTATACAGCAATTACTTGTACCCACGTAGGTAATTCCCAGGTCTTGAGAGACTAGTGCCTGGAAGCCAAATATACCTTTTGCAGGTATCACTTGAATAGGTTTTGTATATTTGGTAACAATCAGGTTGTTAATTGGAAATGTTAGAGTGTTGTTTCTAGCAAGTGCAGGAAAGCAAGTAGCAATGATGTTCAGTGTATCAAGGATAACTTTCCACTCTTCCTTTGGAGTTTCAGGGTGATTCTCTTTGGGAACATAAAGAGACACTGGCATTAATGGAATTGTTTCTTCATTTTTTTGGTTTTAGCCCACAAACCCAATTGCTCGGGTTTTATGCTAGAGCAGAAGCTTGAGCGAAAGTCATCCACTGATTGTGGTCCCATGAATTTTCCTATAGAGAAAAGGAAAGGATTAGGACAGCAGGAAATGAGGGGAAAAGACAAAAACTTAAGTTTTCCATGATGTCAGAGAAATCTTAATTTATGATCTTTGAAAAGTCGTCCATTTCTAGGATGTTGTCTGCTTCTGGGGAGAAATTTCTCTCATCAGGTTTACCTTAAAGTCTCCAATAGATATACAGTCCCAAGAGTCTGAAGGGGCCTTTCTGAGTTGTGAAATGTGGACCCAAGGTCCAAGGCCCTGAAGCCTCACTGCAGTGTTGGTGGTGACAAGGACTTGGTATGGTCCCTTCCAATGAGGTTCAAAGCAATTTTCCTCTAACATCATTTCCAGAAGACCCAAGCTACAGATTCTAGACCATGAAGGGTTTGATTATCCTCAGTCAGTGCATCATAAAAAGCTTCCTTTACCTGGTGAGAATACACTTTGACATAATGCATTAAAGCCTTCCAAGTTTAGGCATATCAGAGTTTAGGAGAGTGGGAGAGGCATGCGGTTCTGTTACTAGGGGCATATGCCTTCCAGTGACTATTTCATAAAGTATCAACTTATGTTTTCCAGTAGGAGCATATCTGATTATCATCAAAGCCAATGATAGTACCTTTGGCCAAGGCAACCCAATTGACTCAGTTAACTTTGTCAATTTGAGTTTTAAGATGTCATTTGTTCTTTCAACTTTTCCAGAAAACAGAGGCCTAAGGACAATGATAGTGCCATCATGTCCATAATATCTTATTTAAGTGCTTTATAACTTGCCCGGTAAAATGAGTTTCCTTATTGCTGGAGATTTCTCTAGCAAGTCGCCAGAAGGAAACACATTTTCTGATAATTTCTTGGCTATTGTCATTGCATCAGCTTTCCCACATGGGAAAGCCTTTACTCAACCAGAAAACATACAAACTGCTACGAGGACATACTGATACTCCGTTGAGATTGGCAACTGAATGAAGTCCATCTGTAAGCATTCAAAAGGCGGGTGGATCATGAGGTCAGGAGTTCGAGACCAGCCTGGTCAATATGGTGAAACCCCGTCTCCATTAAAAATATAAAAAGTTAGCCAGGTGTGGTGGCATGTGCCTGTAGTCCCAGCTACTCGGGAGGCTGAGGCAGGAAATCACTTGAACCTGGGAGGCAGAGGTTGCAGTGAGCCGAGATTGCACCACTGCACTCCAGCCTGGGTGACAGAGTGAGACTCCATCTCAAAAAAAAAAAAAAAATTGCCCATCAAGTGGTGAAAATATACTATCTGAAGTTTTTATTATTTTCCCAGGATTATGAGTTTGGCAAACCAAACATTGATTATAAACCATTTTAGCAATTTTGAAACAGTCATCCCACCAGTATTTCTTCATAACGTGGATTCTGTTTCAGGACAAGTTGTGGAATGCAGAGCTTTTAATAGTAGAAGCTTCAAAGATTCAGGAAGGGCCAGGCAGCCATCTGAGCTGTATGTGAGTCTATGCTTAACACTGAATTTACATCCTTTAGATACCAAATTTGTTTTTCCAAATCAAGTGCATTGCAGTGTTTGTTGAGTAGGTCAGCATGAGGGAATTGACTTGGATCAATCTTATGGAGTTAATTTAAATTGTATATCCTAACAGTTTCAGCACTAGCTGATTTGGCATAAATACATTCTAGAGCATTCCTTTTATATTCAGGTTCAGTTTTACAGGTATGAGCTTCAATCTTAATAATGGCCATCTTTGATGGTAACCAGGTAGCAGAAAGAAGTTTATCTATTTGGAGTCCGTTTTTTTAATGAGGATCCCACTGGAAGTAAGAAATCCTTTGTTGTTTCCATAACATGCCAAAATTGTGTACTATTCCAAAAGTATATCTTCTATTTGTGTAAATATTTACTGACTTGTCCTTAGCTATAGGACAGACTTGGGTGAGAGCAAAAAGCCTGTGGGTTGAGCTGACTTAAGTTGAGGAAGAGTTCCCTCCTCTATTAGCTCATTTTGGGTGGTAATGGCATATCCTGCCTGATATTTTCTTTTGGGTTTTTGGCATAGGACCTATGAACAAAAAAATAATAACTCAGGATTAGCCAATGTACTGTCTCGTAAATCAACACAAGAGGCCACTATTTCCAATACTGCACTTACACAATTGTGATCATCACCAGAGTCAGGTAGAGTTAATACAATAGCAGCGTTAAGTAGGTTGCAGCATTTTAGATGGAGATTAGAAGACATCAGGAAGAATTTCATAAGATGCTAGCTGGCTTGCTGAAAAATGCTGTGTTTGGTTGAAGTTTAATAGACTTCACAGCATGTTGGACTTTTGAATTGAGTTCATTCTCTAAAACAAGCTCAGATGAAGCTTCCAACTTGGCTGCTGCTACTACTGCTTTTAAATGATTAGAATATTCCCTAACTACTGGGTCTAATTGCAGACTGGAATATGCAGTGGGCCTATGTTTCCCCCATGTTCTTGAGTAGGAACTTCTAATACCTGATTGTTGTGTTCATGAACAACCAAGGTAAAAGGTTTAGTGTACTTTGGAAGTCCTAAAGCTGGAGGCTGTCATAAGGCCAGTTTCATGGTTAAAAGCCTGGACTGTCTTTCCAAGGTAAAGATTCCCATATTGCATTTCTAGCGAGCTAAAACAATAGTGAGGCAATTAAGGGAAAATTTGGGACCCAGGATCCTCAATATCCTGTGAGTCCAAGAAAACCTCTTAAATGTCTTTTGGTTCCAGGCCAAGGAAAATGTTGAATAGTTTTTAATTCTCCCAGGCGAGAGGGAAATCCCTTCAGCAGTCAAGTCATGTCCCAAATAGTGAAATATTTCTCTTGAAAATTGAAGTTTTTCCATCAAGGCCTTGTGACCTTTATGTGTGAGTTGCTATAAAAGGTAAATTGAGTCAATTTCAGAGCACTGTTGAGTGGGAGAGCATAACAGGTCATCTACATACTGAGTAACAGTAGAATGTCCAGAAGACTGCAGGGTTATTAAGTACTGAGGCAATGCCTGGGAAAAGTAGAAGAGGCCGGGTGTACTGCTGATTTTTCTGAGTAAAAGCAAACAAATGTTGCCTCCCTTTATGAACTGGAATGCTAAAGAAGGCTGAGCGGAGGTCTATTACCATGAACCACTTTAAATCAGTGGGTACTTTAGATAATAAAGTATTCGAATTTTGGACTATGGGAAACCTTGGTATTATTAATATTATTAATTAGCTGTAGATCTTGAACAAATCTTCAACCTCATCCATTTGGTTTTTTAACTGGTAGGATGGAAGTGTTAACAAGGACTAGTACGTGGAATTCTAAATCCTAGTTTAGTTAAATCTCCTACAATTGTTGAGAGCCCTTTAATTTCATGAGGTTTTAGCGTATATTGGAGGAATTTAGGCAAAGACTCAGAATGACCAGTTTGGACCTTTATAGGCTCCACACTTTTAATTCTTTCTCTATCATTTGAGGAAGAGACCCATAAATATTCAGGTGTTTTAGAAAGGTGTTTCATTATGGGCCTGAGTTTTGATCTTATCGATTTGTCTGTAGAGAGCATAACCGTTCTGGTTCAGGAGAGTCAGGAAACTACGATTGCTTCTCCCTCTGAGGAGAATTGTATGTGCCCTTTCAACTTTGAAAGTCCTGCCCTGGCAAGTTTACTGGATCACTATTACATAGTAGCAAGGTATATTTTCCTGCAAATATCCCCAAGTTGATTAGGCGGGTTCAGATACGGAAGCCTCTTGAACTTGATTCAAAACCCTCACCACAGAGATGACCTTTTCATTCCAAGAGACTTGTTGGCTTATTAAAGTAGGGTTTATGCTGGATAAGGCGACCCTGATATACACCAGCATTGCACAGGATTCCCAGCTTAGGTCTTGTTTTTCTATGTTTATTTAAGGGTGTTATGGGGAGCAGTTTACCAGAGAATCCCTGAGCCTTGTCTATTTTTATTATCCTGAGCGTTAAAATCTCTCGGGTTCCCTCTAGTGGTGAACCAGTCCGGCCTAAAGGGAGGAGCCTTGGTGGTGGACTGAGACAAAAGTCAACAATCTCCTTTCCCAGTGTCCTGGGTGTTTGCAATGAAGGCATCTACCTTGGGGTAAGGAATTCCTTGTTCTGGACCTCTTGCTTGTGATTTAAAATAAAAATAAGAAGGTCCCTTTGGTCTTGGCCCCTGTAACTGTTGTAATTGGAGAGGCGTAAGATTGTTAGCCTTTTGGGTTTTTTCTTGCCCTAGAGTCTTCTCAAAATGTTCAGCTAAGGCCACCAATTCAGTCATGTCTGTAACTTTCCATCCTGGCTTATGTGTTTTAATTGAACTGCCAAGTTCAGGACGGAGCTCATTTGTAAATACAGCAGTTAATGCCATTCCAGTCCCTGAAGGAAATACTCCTTGCTATATTTTGAGCACAAAATATTTCAGAAACAGTGTTTCTAAGCAAGTTCTGTAATCTGAAACTGGTTCCTCCTGCTTTGGTCTGCAGGGTTGGATGATGCACCAATCAATTTTTTCTGGAACAATCTTAGGAACTGAATGTAAAATGTGTTCAGCATTTTTTCTAGCTCCTTTTACCCCTTCTCACGCGGGGGTTTTTGAGGGTCTTTAATATCTTCCTCAGGTCCACCCCATTCTGCTGCTGCCATCCATTTCTTAGCTTCACCAGGCCCCAATATTATGTGAAAAAATTGGTTAAGGTCAGGGAGCCATTCTAAATTCCTCAGCAAACCCTTGAGGCTTCACCCTTGGGTTAGGGAAGTCCTTTACAGTAGCTCTAAACTCAGCTTTAGGCCATGGAGTAAAGGTGTTTATCACAGGAAGGTCTGGCTGATCAGAAGGTCTTTCTTTGTAAGGCATGCATCTGGGTGGTTTTTTTTTTTTCATCTTCATGGTAAAAGGGTAATTTATTAAAAATGTTAGTGGACTCATAGTATGTGAGTAGAAATGGATAAAAAGAAGGAATAGCTGTGAGTAGAGATGGATAAAAGGAAGGAACAGGGGCTGGGCAGGGTGACTCACCCCTGCCCTCACCCAGCACTGGTGTCAGGGTTGATGGAAGGCAGGGAGAAATGAGTGGACAGCAGTCAGCAGGCCCCTGAGCCCCACAGCTGGCACTTCCTCCTCCCACAAAAATGAACAGAGGCAGCCCCTCACAACATCCCCACAGATCCCCCAGGCTGGGTGGGCAGTGCCAGGAGGAGGGGCCACCTCCTTCTGGGAGTGGCATTATCCTTTCTGGTTCCTGCCATGCCTTCTAACCGTGCCAGAAGAGGGTTTGAGCACAATGGCCTTGGTTGCCCCTAGGGATTGCTCAGAGGAAAAAAGGTTGGGGGCTGAGGCGTGAGTGGACAGAGGAGAGCACTGACCAGAAGCCAAGATCTTGCCTGGGCCTTATAGTCTGGGTGGTGCCCAGGAGGAGTGAGGTGGGGCTTCGAGCCCCCATGACAAAGCCACCTCTGTGAGGCCTAGACTGTGGCCCAGCACATCCTGACGGAGTGACCTGCACTCTGGATCCAGTCGGCTTGTGGTCAGGAGCGCAGTGGTGGGTGGAATACGGTGCTGAACCTTCTTGAGCCCCAAGGAAAGGTGGAGAAATCATCCATGTGCCTCCAGGTGGCGGTCTGGGCCAAGCCCATAGACTCTCTGGTCGCTCTTGCTCTGGGTACGGCCTTGAGCTTTGTGTGTGACCTGGGGCAGGCAGAGTGAGGGTGCTGTTATGTGAAGGGACCCCAACTCTGTGCTGCAAGGAGAGAGACAGGCTGTCTGGAGAAAGAGAAAGAGGCTCAGCTGTAGTGCTCTGGGGCTTTGGGACCAGGGTGCTTCCCTTCAAGGAAGGCAGCTTGTCAGAGGCAGCACCAGAGCTGAGGCTCAGGATGGCTGGGCTTGGGCGTGCAACATGGAGAGGTGAGGAGCAGAGCCCTCAAGGCAGAGGAGCGAGGGAGGGTGCCAGGGCACGGCCAGCTCTTCTAGTAGCTGGGCTGTGATTGCCTGAAGGCAGGGTATGGAGACCCCAGGAGCCTGGCAGGGGATGGTCTGGCGTGCAGGCTGGGTGGAGGGACTGGATCCTGCCAGCAGTGCAGAGCATCTCTGGAGGGTGTGAGCTGGGAGGGAAGATGGTCTTGGGAGGACTAGATTTGGGGATGGATGGAGTCAGGGAGAGCAGGCTAACACATTTGGGTTGTACTAAGAAGGAAGCCTGAATCCCTGAACAGGTAGCAGGAGCCCAATAAGGCACGGAGGAGGGTGGACAGGCAGCTGCAGACACACGTGGCTCAGGACAGGGTCTGAGGGGGCACAAGGGAAAGGTGAGCATCATCCTGGATGGGCAGGAGAGGGCAGATCCCAGGATGGGGCCTAGAGGGGAGAAGGGCCCCCTCAGTAAGAGAGAGACCGTCTCTGTAAGGGAATCCAGCATTTGAGGCATTTGTCACTCACATGCCCAAGGGGAGGCTTTATGCATGAATGACAGGTTCAAGCAAGCTCAAAGTCTGCGTGCTCTGGGGAACACCTGTGAGGAATGGAGGGTTTCCCTGGGACCATCAGGCTGAGAGTGGCCTGGCAGGAGACCCCTGGGATTACAGGCAGCCTGGGAAGGGTGGCCTTGAGTACAGAAGGAGCTGAACAGTCCCCACACCAGGGAAACCACAAGCATTGATGGGCTGCTGCTCCTGTCGTGTTCTGTGGGCATCATCACCGCGACATCACAGATGGGAAGGTCGAAGCAAAGTGGCATATGCCCACTGGCATCCTGGGATCCTGCTGCAGCCCTCCAGCCACAGGTGCTGAAGGGGATGCAGCTACAGTCCTCATGCTTGCAGAGCAAGGACAGGCACATCTAGAAGGACAGGGCAATTCCCACAATGGGCTCAGCCTTCTGCCAGGACATGACTGGAAAGACCAAGCAGGGTGGTCACTTTAGCTGGGGGCAAGGATAAGGGGCATCCTGGAGGAGGCCACTCTGGAGCTGAGTCTGAAAAGGTGAGTGGCAGTTCACTGGGCAGACATTAGGAAAAACATTCCAGAAACAGAAGACAAATTGAGAAATGGGAGAGCTGAGGGGCTCTGAGAAAGATTGTTATCTAATTTGCTGCCTGCTAAGCCCCAAGAGAACAGCCTTGGGGAAACCTAACAATTCTCCTTGAAAAGGCCAGGCTTTCAATTTGCTTCATGCCTACAAGATGGCTTCTGGAGCTCCAGCCATCACACTCATACTCCAGGCAGGAAGAAGAAGGAAAAAGGGAAAGCAGCCTTCTTTAAAGCAATGCCCAACAATTCCTATTTATACTCCATTGCCAGAATGCATTCACATGGCCATGTTGCTCAGCAAGGGAGACTGGGAAAAGGTCATTTTACGACTGAGCACATTGCCTCTCTCTCTTTTTTTTTTTAATTTTAAGTTCCGGGATACATGTGCAGGATGTGCAGGTTTGTTACATAGGTAAATATGTGCCATGGTGATTTGTTGCACCACATTGCCTCTCTTAACAAAAGCAGGCCTCGTTAGTAAGGAAGACAGGAAGAATGGACTTGGGGTGACCAATCCGTGTTTGGTATTGCTGGGCCCATTTGAAAGATGGGAAAGCTAGTCCCAAGAGGTTGAGTGACTTGCCTGAGGTCAGAGGCTGGATTGAACCCCAGTCCCTTTGACCTTACTTAGAGTGACCCTGAGGGCCTTTTTGAAAGGCCCTGATCAAGTCCTCAGACAAGCTTGCCCCGATCATGAGCATAAGAAGCCAGCAGAGAGAAAGGCATCGCAGACGAACACGAAGACAATCTCTGTGTGGCTTGCAGCTGTGTGGGTGGTGAGTTGGCTACACTGGTGTGTGCCCAAGATGAAAGCAAAGCAGCTGCTTCTGCAAGACAGAGTTTGCTCTTCCTACGGGTCTGAATCATCCTCTTCCCAAACCAAGGGAACTGTGGAGCTGCTGCCTTCTCAGCTCATCACCCACCCAAGGGTCCCTGGAGCCAGCCTTGAGGGCTGTGGTGAGCGCTTATCCCTTCCACATACTCACTAGAGCCTTCTGGGCCATGCTGGGGCACAGAGGTAATTGGGGCCTCCCCCTAGCTACCAGGGGGAAGCAAACAATTTCGACCAGAGGGCTGAGGGAGTTCAGAGTCAGAGACCCAGGGCTGCCTGGAGAGGAAGAGGGGACTTTTAACGCTACAGCTGAGTCTGGAAGGAGGAGTCCAGGCTGGAGGCAGCACCCAGGAGAGAGAGGAGGAGCACAGCAAGGCCCACCCTGTGGGTCCCGATGGGTCCTGGCCCCATCCCTGAAGCCAGGCAACCGCAGCCTTCTGAGCCCAATTCGAATGCCATCACAGTGACCTTCTCTCTCTTCTCTTCCCTACAGGGCAGGTACCTCAGCTTAGCCCTTGCACAGTCCCCATATGCACAGGGTCCCTGCTGCCCAAGGATCTGCTTTCCACACAGCCAGGAGTGCCTTTCCCTACCACAGGCTCCCTGCAGCCCAAGGATGTGCCTGAGACACAGCCGGGAGTGCCTCGCCCTCAAACAGGCTCCCTGCAGCCCAAGGATCTGCCTGAGACACAGCCCGGAGTACTTTTCCCAAGTACAGACTCTTTGCAACCCAAAGAGCTGCCTTCAACCCAGCCGGGAGTGCCTCCCCCTCACCTGCTCCTCCAGGAGCCGCCTCCCCCCTGCTAGGTGCTTGAGACCTCCCTCCAGGATGCTGCCGCTGCTGTCCCCGCTGCTCAGGCACACTGCAGAACCCCCTTTGTCACTCCCCCGCTCAGAGCCCAACTTCTAAGGCACCAAACACCCAAGATTAACAGGCTTTTGTTGCTGAACTGGACATATACATTGAGTCTTTTCTTATGGTCAAAGGAGTTGAATTCTTGCTGATCAAAGTTGATTGTGTTTGACACCAGGGAGCCTGTCCTTTGAGTGAGCTGGATTTATACTGCACCTGCCACGACACAGTGCCCTGGTGCCGTTGGGATGCCAGGCATGGATGCATTCCAGTCCCAACAGCCCCGACCTCATCTGTCATCAAGGGCTGGGACACACGAGGCCTTAGGCCAAATTCTCCTTTCAAAAAGCCCAAAAAGTCTTTGAAATATGAATTCAATGCTGTGTCTCCCTCCCTAGCATTTGTTGTTGTTGTTGTTGTTGTTGTTTGAGACAGAGTCTCGCTCTGTCGCCCAGGCTGAGTGCAATGGTGTGATCTCAACTCACTGCAACCTCCGCGTCCTGGGTTCAAGCGATTCTCCTGCCTTAGCCTCCTGAGTAGTTGGGATTACAGGAGCCTGCCACCACGCCTGGCTAATTTTTGTATTTTTAATAGAAATGGGGTTTCACCATGTTGATCAGGCTGGTCTCAAACTCCTGACCTCAGGTGATCCACCCACCTCTGCCTCCCAAAGTTTTGGGATTACAGGCGTAAGCCACAGCACCCAGCCCCTCCCTAGTTTTTTGAAAGGAAAAATACTTGCATATCTCACTTCCTGTACTCCTCATCTTCTTGTCCCTGGTTTCCATTTTTTGGCTACTCAAATTCTGAATGTGTCCCAGAAGGCAGTGAGGCCGTTTCTGGAAATGCTAATTATCTTCCCAGATACCCCACACAGTCCCCAAGACCAGGCAAATTTCAGGGAATCCTCCTCATTTCACGAGAAAAGATAAACTTCCCTCCTTAATCATTTGTCCCCATAGAAGAAACCACAGCCCCAGCCGGGCGCGGTGGCTCAAGCCTGTAATCCCAGCACTTTGGGAGGCCGAGGCGGGCGGATCACGAGGTCAGGAGATCGAGACCATCCTGGCTAACACGGTGAAACCCCGTCTCTACTAAAAATGCAAAAAATTAGCCGGGCGTGTTGGCGAGCGCCTGTAGTCCCAGCTACTTGGAGAGGCTGAGGCAGGAGAATGGCATGAACCCGGGAGGCGGAGGTTGCAGTGAGCCGAGATTGCGCCACTGCACTCCGGCCTGGGGGACAGAGAAAGACCCCGTCTCAAAAAAAAAAAAAAAAAAAGAAAAAGAAAAGAAACCACAGCCCCAACAGAGATGAGTGTCAACAGGCAGTGTCCCAGCGCCCACCATGTGCACATGGTGGCTGCATGACTGCCCAAGGTGCCACCCACACAGGCCATAGGCACCTCACATGGGGCTCGTGAGCACGTCAGGAGGGAGGAGCTATGGCTGAGGTTGTCCAGTCATCCCTAATCCATCTTTGAAAGTAAATAAACAGCTCTCCACCTCCCCCATCTACTGGAATGCAATATTGATGCTTTTCCATAGAAATTCTGAAAGACAAGTACAAGTTAAAAATATACCAGGTTTGGATTTTAAACAGTATTGACTAATTTGACAGTGATAACCACACTGTCCCCCCTCCCATGTTTGTCTGTTTGTTTCTTTGTTTTAAGGCTTCAACGCAATGGCTTGCCTCTGTGTATAGGGCTTTGGGAGCTTTCTCTAGGTCACATGACTTTGACCTTCAGTGCCATCATCCTGAGGAGTTACCTTTTCTTGTCCCCCTTCTCTGTCTTGCACCCTCCTGTCCTGCTGCAGCCTGGACTCTGCATCTGGGTCCTGCCAGCTGCCATGATGGGAAGCGGGCCTCTCCCACCCTTCCCCAGCCTCTGCCCTCTGTGTCTGCACATCTGTCTCTCAAGCTGGTTATGAGAGGCTTTTCCAGGCACACAATGCCCTGCATAAGGCGTCCAGAGAAATGAGCCAGGTCAATGTTGAGGAAATGGAAGATGGTGCTAGAGCCCCTGGGGGTGGACGGGACCCAGTCATTTGGTTTTTCCCCTTTTGTAGGCTCATTCCCTGAGCAACTGTGGGTACTTGAGAGCATGCTGCCCCTCCACACTTCACTTCTCAACATTCTTCCTGGAATGGGAGGCCTGGCTTCATCAATTTTTTGTCTTGCTTTATTTTTTAGAGAGTTTTTGTTTCACAAAACAAAACATCTCTGGTCCTGTAAATACAGAGATTTGCACAAAGAATTGAGCATTCCCACCTCATTGCTAGACAGGTGGAGATATTTATGACAAGGGCACCTGGTGCCTGGTGAGCAGGTGCATGGCCTGTGTGCAGCGCAATGAGACAGGGTTCAGAGAGGTAGGATGCATGCCCTTGCAGGTGTGGGAAGGGACAGCCAGACAGACAGTGCACCCTCTGGCTCTAGGCCGCCTGACCCAGCTGCCTAATGCCTACAGCCACGTACAAATGTGCCCAGAGCAGCCAAGGCAACTTTACAAGGTGCCTGGGACTGTGTATCTGTCAAGACTAAGGGAGAAAATGTTCACTGTACTCATGACACCAGGAAAAGTGTGGGAAAGCTTTCATTAGGCAGAAAGGGAGTTGAAATAACATGAAAGTGTAGAAAGACTTTATTTCTTCTGTGTTACCCACATGGAAACATGAAGATGTTGCTTCCCGTCCCTGCAACTCTGAGACCCCATAGGAAGAAACGTACCCCATCACTTAGACACTGGACATTGTTTCCAATAGGTAGTCTTTCAACCCTCATCCCCCTCCCACCCTCTCCCATTTTGGAGTCCCTAGCATCTCTTATTTCCATCCATATGTCCATGCGTACCCATTGTTTAGTTCCTACTGGTAAGTGAGAATGTGTGGTGTTTGATTTTCTGTTTCTGAGTTAGTTCACTTAGGATAATGGCCTCCACCTCCATCACATTGCTGCAAAGAACATGATTTCATTTTTTATGGATGCATAGTATTTCATAGTGTATATATACTACATTTTATTTATCTGGTCAACCATTGGTTCCATGACTTTGTTATTGTGAATATTGCTGAGATAAACATACTAGTACAGGTGTCTTCTTTATATAAAGGTTTCTTTTCCTTTGGATAGACACCCAGTAGTTGGACTACTGAGTCATATGGTAGTTCTATTTTTAGTTCTTTGAGAAATCTCCATTCTGATTTTCATAGATGTTGAACCAATTTACATTTCCACCATCAGTATATGAACGTTTCCTTTTGCCTATATCCACAACAACATCTGTTGTTTTTTGACTTTTTAAAAATAGCCATTCTGGCTGGTGTAAAATGATATTTCAGTGTGGTGCTAATTTGCATTTATCTGATAATTAGCAGTGTTGAGAATTTTTTCATGTGCTTGCTGTTTATAGTTCTTCTTTTGAGAAATGTCTATTCATATCCTTTGCTTAATTTTTAATAAGGTTGCTCGTTTTTTTTCTGTTTAGTTGTTGATTTCCTTATATATTCTGGATATTAGTTCTTTGTTGGAGGCATAATTTGCAAATATTTTCTCCCATTCTGTAAATTGTCTGTTTACTCTGTTAATCATTTATTTTGCTGTGCAGAAGCTTTCCAGTTTAATTAAGTTCCATTTGCCTATTTTTGTTTTTGTTGCATTTGCTTTTGGGGTCTTTGTCATAAATTATTTGCCTAGGCTGATATCCACATTTTTCCTAGGTTTTTTTTCTGGGATTTTTACAGTTTCAGGTCTTGTTTGGGTCTTTAATCCATCTTGAATTAATTTTTGTTTATAATGAGATGGGAGTCCAGTTTCATTCTTCTGCATATGGCTAGCCAATTTTTCCAGCACCACTTATTGAATAGGGCATCTGTCCTCTCCCCACTGTTTATTGTTTGTTGACTTTGTCAAACATCTATTAATTGTAGGTATGTAACATTAATTTTGGGGCTCTCTATTCTGTTCCATTGATCTACATGTCCATTTTTTGTACTAGTACCATGCTGTTTTAGTTACCATAGCCTTGCAGTATAGTTTGAAGTCAGGCAATATGATGCCTCTGGATTTCTTTTTTCTTACAATTACTTTGGCTAGTTAGGCTTTATTTTGTTTTATATAAACTTTAGAATTTTTTTTCTAGTTCTGTGAATAATGATGTTGAAAATTTGACAGGAATTGTGTCCTATCTGTAGACTGCTTTAGGGAATATGGTCATTTTAACAATATCGATTATTCCAATCCATGAGCATGAGATGTTTTTCCATTTGCATCATTTATGGTTTCTTTCATCAATGTTTCATAGTTACCCTTGTAGGGATCTTTCACGTCCTTGGTTAAATGTATTCCTAGGTAACTTTTTTTAGGTGGCTATTGTAAATGAGATTGAGTTCTTGATTTGGTTCTCAGCTTCCATGTTATTGGTGTATTCAAATGCTACTGATCTTTGTACACTGATTTTTATCTCAAGAAACTTTACCAAAGTTGTTTATCAAGTCTAGGAGTCTATTGGAAGAGTCTTTAGGGTTTTCTAGGTATACAATCATATCATCATAAGCAGAGATAATTTGACTTCCTCTTTTCCAATTTGCATACCTTCTATTTCTTTCTCTTGCCTGATTGCTCTAGCCAGGACTTCCAGTACTATGTTAAATAGGAGTGGCGAGAGTGGGCATTCTTGTCTTGTTTCAGATCTTAAGGAGAATGCTTTTAACTTTTCCCCATTCAGTATGATGTTGGCTATGGGTTTGTCTTATATGGCTCTTATTATTTTGAGGTGTGTTCTTTTGATGTCTAGTTTATTGAGGGTTTTTATCATGAAAGGATGTTGAATTTTATTGAATGCTTCTTTTGCATCTATTGAGATGATCATATGATTTTTGTTTTTGTTCTGTTTATGTGGTGAATCATGTTTATGAATTTGCTGTCTTTAACCATCTTTACATCCCTGGAATAAAGCCCACTTGACTGTGATGAATTATCTTTTTGATGCACTGCTGGATTTGTTTTACTAGTATTTTTTTGATGATTTTTGCATGTACGTTCATAAAGGATATTGACCTGTAGTTTTATTTTTTATTGTGTCCTTGCCTGATTTTGGTATCAGGATGATACTGGATCCTCATCAGTATTTTGGAATAGTTTTAGTAAGATTGATACTAGCTCTTCTTTGTACATCTGGTAGATGTACAAAGCTGTGAATTTATCTGGTCCTGGGAAATTTTGTGTGTGTGTTTTTTTGGAGAGTTTCTTATTACTAATTCAATTTTCTTATCCATTATTGGTCCATTCAGGATTTCTATTTCTTCCTGGTTCAGTCTTGGGAGATTTTGTGTTTCCAGGAATTTGTCAATTTCCTCTGGGTTTTCTAGTTTGTGTGCATAGAGTTGTTCATAGTAGTCTCTAATGATCTTTAGTATTTCTGTAGCATCCTTTATAAGGTCACCTTTGTCATTTCTGATTGTGCTTATTTGAATCTTCTCTTGTTTTTCTTGGTTAATCTAGCTAGCAGTCTGTCAATTTTGTTTACCCCCTCAATGAATCAACTTTTCGTTTTATTGATCCTTTTTATCTTTTTGTGGTCTCAATCCCATTTAGTTCTGCTCCTTGTTATTTCCTTTCTTCTCTTAGCTTTGAGTTTGGTTTGTTCTGTTTTTTCTAGTTCCTTCAACTGTGATGTTAGGTTGTTAATTTGAGATCTTTCTGTCTTCTTGATGTAGGCATTTAGTGCTATAAGCTTTCCTCTTAGTACTGCTTTTGCTCTTTCCCAGACGTCTTGGTATTTTATGTCTCTGTTTTCATTCATTTCAAATAATTTTTTTATTTCTGCCTTAATTTCATTGTTTACCCAAGAGTCGTTCAGGAGGAAGTTGTTTAGTTTCCATGTACTTGTGCAGTTTTGAGTGTTCCTCTTGGTATTGATTTCAATTTCATTTCACAGTGGTTTGAGAAGACACTTGACATTATTTCAGTTTTTATTTTATTTTATTGAGCCTTGCATTATGGCCAAGGTTATGGTCAATTTTGGAGAATGTTTCATGTGCAGGTGAAAAGAATGTATATTCTGTGGTTGTTAGTAGAATGCTCTATAAATGTTTTTAGGTCTATTTGATCTGTAGTCTGGTTTAAGTCCAGAGTTTCTTTGTTATTTTCTACCTTGATGGTCTGTCTAGTGATGTCACTGGGATATTGAAGTCCCCCACTATCATTATATTGCTATCAATCTGTTTTCTTAGGTCTAGTACTATTTGTTTTATGAATCTGAATGCTCCATTGTTGGGTGCATATATATTTAGTAAAATCTTCTTCTTGTATTGAATGCTTTATCATTATATAATGGTATTTTTGTCTTTTTTAATGTTGTTGGTTTAAAGTCTGTGTTATCTAATATGAGAATGACTACTCCTGCTTACTTTT
This sequence comes from Nomascus leucogenys, assembly GCF_006542625.1. Lineage (NCBI taxonomy): Eukaryota > Metazoa > Chordata > Mammalia > Primates > Hylobatidae > Nomascus > Nomascus leucogenys. The sequence goes on along the minus strand of NC_044398.1, from coordinate 36,653,355 downwards.
GTTTTCCATTTGCACAATATATCTTTTTCACCATTTTACTTTGAGTCTGAAATTGTCTTTGGCCAGTAGATTGGTCTCTTGTATGCAGCTGATGGTCGGGTCTTGGTTTTATATCCAATTTGCCTCTCTGATCTTTTAAGCAGATCATTAAGACCAGCAGCCCCCAACCTTTTTGGCATCAGGGACCAGTTTCATGGAAGACAATTTTTTCACAGATGGTGGCAGGGAATTGTTTCAGGATGAAACTGATTGACCTCAGATCATCAAGCATTAGATTCTCTAAGGAGCATGCAACCTAGATCCCTTGCATGTGCAGTTCACAATAGAGTTCATGCTCCTATGATAATCTGATGTTGCCATTGATCTGACCAGAGGCAGAGCTCAGGCGATAATGCTCACTTGCCCACCACTCAACTCTTGCTGTGTGGCCGGGTTCCTAAAAGGCCAAGGACTGGTATCAGTCTATGGCCTGGGGATTGGGGACCCCTGATTTAGGCCATTTACATTCAAGCTTAATATTGATATGTGAGGTGTTGTTCACGTTATAATGTTGTCAGCTAGTTGTTTTGGAGTTTCAAATTCGTAATTGCTTTATAGGATCTGTGAGCTTTGTACTTATGTATCCTTCCATGATGGTGAGTAGCGCCCTTTAATTTCGATGTTTTGAATTCCTTTGAGCATTTCTTGTAGTACCAATCTAGTGGTGACAAATTCTCTTAGCACTTGTTTGTCTGGGAAACACTTTATTTCTCCTACATTTGTGAAGCTTAGTTTGGTGAGATATGAAATTCTTGGCTGGCATTATTTCCCTTGAGGAGGCTAAAAATAGGCCCCCAATGTCTTCCAGCTTGTAGGGTTTCTGCTGAGATGTCTGCTGTTAGTCTAATGGGTTTTCTTTTATAGGTAATTTGATCATTTTCTCTAGCTGCATTTAAGATTTTTTTCTTATTGCAGACCTTGTATAGTCTGATAACTACATGTCTTCATGATGTTCATCTTCTATAATATCTTGTAAGTGTATTCTGAGTTTCTTATATCTTGAAGTCTACCTCTCTAGCAAGATTAAGGAAATTTCCCTGAATTGTTCCCCCAGATGTTTTCCAGTTTGCTTACTCTTTCTTCTTCTCTCTCAGGAATGTCAATAAGTTATAGGTTTGGTGATTTTACATAATCCTATTTTTTTTTTAAAAAAAAAGCTTTTTTCTTTATTTTTGTCTGACTGTGTTAATTCAAAAGACCAATCTTCAAGATCTCAAAATTTTTTCTTCTACTTGGATTGTTAAAGCTTTTAGCTGTATTTTGAAATTCTCTAAGTGTATTTTTTATTTCCAGAAGTTCTGTTGGGTTTTTTTTTTTTAAGGTATTTATCTCTTCCTTAGTTTCCTAGTTTGTTTTCATGATTTCTTTGTGTTAGTCTTCAACTTTCTCTTGGCTTTCGTTGACCTTCCCTGCGATCCATAAGTTTAATTCTTTATCTGTAATATTTGAGTTTTCATTTCTGTTGGAGCTTATTGCTGGAGAGCTGGTGTGATTATTTGATGTTGTCACAACATTCAGATCTTTCATGGTGCCAGAATTTTTACACTGGTTCCTTCTCATCTGGAGGAGCTGACACTTCTGATTTTTTAATTTATTTTCATTTATGTGGGATATTTCTCTGTTATTCCCCCTCCCCTTGAGGTTGTCACTGTAGAGTATTTTGGTAGGGGTTTTGGCTTTTCTCCTGCAGTCCTGTGCACTTCTTTTATTGGGGGGTGCAGTTCAACCTGCCGGCCAGTAGGTGGCACTTACAAATAAGAGCTTGCTGTGGAATAAGCCCATGGGTTTGTACTTGATCATTGTTCACTGAGGTGCTCTCTATAGTTTCAGGTGACAGGGTGGACAGCGGAATGCCAGGTGCCCTGAGCTTCCTGTTCAGAATACATTGGGGGAGTGAAAGGGAGGATGCAGCGGGGCAGAGCTGGACCCCCTGGCTTTCCCACAAACACGCCCAGTGATAAGCACAGGCACCAGCCCTGATGGGGGTGGCTGGGGGACCTCCTGATGAAATGCACAGAGGTCTCTGTGGTGGGATGAAGGGGCTGCACTGGCTCCACATCCTAGATAGGCAGGAATGCAATCAGCTTCCCTATCACACCCCTGTTCTGGGGCTGGTGTCTCAGTTCAGAGGCACACTGTGGTCTATCTCCAGGCCACAGTGTGGCTAAGAGACATGAAAAATACCTGTCCTGTGTGCCTCTCTGCAGGAGTGGCTTCAGGGTGGAACTTCTTCACTCAGCCCAATGCAGGCAGTTGTATGGCTCGCCAATGTGATAATATTCTCCATGTGGTAATGCCGCTGCCTCATGGGGAGATGGGGAATGGCTCTGCCTGGGTGGGGGGAGTCATGGTGGTGTTGGCTGGTTGGGTGGGCCCAAACTCAGGCCCAGGGAGTCAGATGCCAGCGATGTTGGACTGGGCTAGGTAATTCCCCAACTCCCACATGTCTCAATGACCCTCTAGATGGCATGTAGGAGTCCTGATGTGGCTGGACCAGGATCTAGTCAGCCCAGAGTTCAGGTGCTGGCTGTGATAGGGAGGGATGGGCTGGTCCCCTGGAGCCTGAGAACAGATCACAGGACTGTGGGGGCTGGGCATTCTGAAGGACTCCAGGCCACAGCTGCAATATCCAGGCATAGCAGGATGGCTGTGCTGTGCACCTTTCACCCAGGAGGGCAGGACCCTTCAGCTGGGGCAATGAGCAATGGCAGTTGTTGGGCTCATGGCCCACTTGCACTTCTCTCCCAAAGCTGCATTTTGCTGTTAGGAGCTCAGGAAGGTGCCTGGACTTCCTGCTCCCTCCCTGGCCTGGGGCAGCAGAGGCAAGCCTGTGGTGGAACGGGCTAATGGGCAGCCTCTGGGGGTTGGGCTCTCAGAGGAACACTGAGCTGTGGCTGTCATGCTCAGGCAGGGGTGGGCGGTGGCACTGGCAGCCTGTCACCAAAGCAGGCAAGTCCCATTTAGCAGAGAGGAGCAGCAGAGGGAAGCCACGCAGAGCATCGTCTACCCACTCCTCCTCACCACAGCTGCAGTATTTGTCTTTGGGGCACACGAAAGTGCCCATTTCCCCTCCATGGCAGGCAGCAGTGGCTGCACCAGGCAGATCAGGGATCAAAAGCCTGTGGGATCCATGTAGACTTGAGCAGTGCCTCTAAACGGTCTCCAGCAGGCTCCCTGTGTTCATCTGGAGGCCCGGGGACAATGAGGGGGTTCCCTGTGACTAGGATTGCAAAGATCCATGGCAGAGTTGTGAAATTTCAGGGTTCTCTCACTCGCTTACCTCTTCCCTGTGTTAGGGAGCCCCTTTTGGCTCCTTGGGGGTCCCAGCTCGGCAGGCTTCCCTCTCCTCTGCTGTCTGTGATTCTCGTCACGTCTCTGGTGAATTTCAGCATGCTCTCCTAGAGGATCTGTTTGAAGTGTTAGTATTTACTCACTATTTTGATGCCCGAGAGACACCAACTAGCTGCTTCTAGCCTAGGCTGTCATTATTCCACTGCCCCCTCCTCGGGAGGAGCAGGATACTTTTAGAAAACAAGTCTCACATCAGAGCTGCCCAAAACCAAAGTGTACAAAAGGGAACACGGTGGGCAATTTTTATTCCTTATTTTAGACCAGAACTATAAGAACACACATATCTGAGAGTCCAATGGATGTCACATAAAGCACCCCTGTAGAGCTGGAATGAGCCAGAGCAGGTGAGGTTATGAGTAGCCCCACATGGAAGCTCACAAGAACCCAGGGCACTTCTCACCTCTGGGATGGCACAGAGACGGTCCAGGCCTCCAGGGTCACTGCAGGCCTCCATTGGTCATTCAGGGACCTCAATATGCAGGGGAAGCTCTGCCAGGCAAGAGCATTCTTTTGAGATCAGCTTCTCATCAGCCAGACAGAAGGAGCAGGGCTAGGCTGGGTGACAGGCATGTGCACCTGCCACTGCCATGAGCTCAGACACAGCCCGCTGAGCTGCAGTGGAGGCTACAATTTGGTAGCTGTGCATCCAAGAAGGGGTTGGGGATAGATTTGTGGACAGTGCCCAGTTTCTGCTAGGGCACCAATCACTGAGGGCAAGGACCCTGGAGCTTTAGCTCTCCTACTGGTTTTCCCAACCTACTAGAGAAGGCTCCCTTCATGGCAAGACCCTGGTGGGACTTTTGGAGGCAGATGTTTACACCTGGTTTGCACACCTATATTAGCTGAACTTCTCACAGGGACTTAGAAAAAGACTGGAGAAGAAAATGTACAGGTAGGAGGTTTATTTTGTTAGGGAGCCCTCTGGGGAGCACCATGGTGAGGGAGAGAATAATGGCAGGAACCAGACCCACATAGGATGTGCTATAGCGAACATCTCCAATCAATGGGAAAAAAAAATGGCTATCCATTTGCAGGAAAGTATTATTTAAGGCACTTTTCCTGGGGTCCTGAAACTTCAACTGTCAACCCACAAGCCCCAGCAAAGACGCACGGAGGTGATTAGGACAGGGACTGCCTAGTGACGGTTCATTTTTATAAAGCAAGCATATAATTGTATAAGAATACAAAAAAATGGCCAAGCATGATGGCTCATGCTTGTAATCCCAGCATTTTGGGTGGATCACCAGAGGTGGATGGATCACCAGAGGTCAGGAGTTCGAAACCAGCTTGGTCAACTTAGTGAAACCTCATCTCTAATGAAAATACAAAAAAAATTAGCTGGGTGGGCGTGGTGGCAGGCCCCTGTAATTCCAGCTACTTGGGAGGCTGAGATGGGAGAATTGCTTGAACCCAGGAGGCAGAGGATGCAGTGAGCCGAGATCGTGCCACTGGACTTTAGACTGGGTGACAGAGTGAGACTCTGTCTCAAAAAAAAAAAAAAAAAAAAAGAGTAGAAAAAACCTGATAACATATATGTAGCACGCATATTACCAGTGATCATCTTTATGATTCTATGGGAATATGGGAAATCCTCATATTTACATGATGCTTGAATTTAAGAGAAAACCAATACAGACTTTTTAAAATTGTGGTTGTGGAGGGCAGTACTAGCTTATTCAAGATTATTCCTAGTAAAGGGCTACTCAGAATTTACTGGTTTGAAAACTTTGTTATCACATGATAATTGAGAGCATTTGGGAACTCTTACAGCAAGTTGACATTGCCCAGACTTCCAGAAGTGTCATCAGTAGATGGTTCTTGTTGAACAGGGTATAGATCCCCTTGGGTTACTGAACTTGCATGGCTAGTTGCATGTAAACTAGTCACATGCAGTAAAACCACGTGCCACGCCAGGTGCAGTGACTCAGGCCTATAAATCCCAGCACTTTGGGAGGTCGAGGTGGGTGGATCATCTGAGGTCAGAAGTTCGAGACCAGCCTGGCCAACATGGTGAAAACCCGTTTCTACTAAAAATACAAAAGTTAGCCAGGTGTGGTCGCACATGCCTGTACTTCTGGCTACTTGGGAGGCTGAGGTGGGAGAATCGCTTGAACCTGGGAGGCAGAGGTTTCAGTGAGCCGAGATGGTATCACTGCACTCCAGGCTGGGTGACAGAGAGAGTCTCCATCTCAAAAAAAAAAAAAAAAAAAAGTATGCCAAATCAAACAAAAACTATAGAAATCTATCATAGGATAGCCCAGCACGGTGGCTCATGCCTGTAATCCCAGCACTTTGGGAGGCAGAGGCAGGTGGATCAGGAGGTCAGGAGATCAAGACCATCCTGCCCAATATGGTGAAACCCCGTCTCTACTGAAAATACAAAAATTAGCCAGGTGTGGTGGTGGGCGCCTGTAGTCCCAGCTGCTCGGGAGACTAAGGCAGGAGAATCACTTGAACCCGGGAGGCAGAGGTTGCAGTGAGCCGAGATCGGGCCACTGTACTCCAGCCCGGGCAACAAGAGCAAAAACTCTGTCTCAGAAAAAAAAAAAGAGAGAAATCTATCATAGGATTATATGAGGAGACCAATTTTATTTATATAAGAACTACCTATCTTTTGACTAGATCTCTGAGCTCTGGGCAGAGCCCACACTGAATCCTGGATCTCCCAAAAGGGAGAATTATTATGAGGCTAGACCATGTGATGCTTTTTCAGTGCACTTAAAATTTTTTTTAAACGAAGACACTTCTAATGTCTAAACTACACTCTTCCTTAAAAACCAGAGTAGGCTTTGGTGCAATAACTCTTTTAGTCAGTAAGTCAGGTAACACAATATAAAAGCAAGCAGTTTAAGAGCTGAGATGAACTTATCTGCTTACACTCTCGGAATGTCATAAGGAAAAACAGGTTTCTCCCCAAAAGGGAGTCTGGTGCCTTCTCTGCTTTCTTGAAGGAAAGCCAGGCTATTATAAACTATAATATTTTAGGTCCCTCATGCAGCAGAGGGTGCAAGAGAAAGGAGATACAGCAGAAGTAAATGAAAAAAAAAACCAACCAGAATTCAGTCAACTGAGAAAAAAAAATCTTTAGCTAAAAAAAAAAGAGAGAGAGAGAGACAAGTTCCTAGGAGAAAAAAAAATGTGAAGGCCTTTTCAATACAAACACACTCACATACACACACATACACACACACACACACACGCACAAACACACACACATGCACACATCTTGGATGTTAGCTTTTAGTTAAGCTGACTTTTAATCATTGAGCTCCTTTAAAAAAACCTTTTAAATCTCATTACCATAATTCAGCTAGAACAAATTGCTGCTATTTCAGAAGTACCAAGTATCAAACCAGAAATGGCTTGATTTGGGAACCACACCCAAGCTGTCCTGGTAGCAAAAAAGAAGCCAGAGCCCTTAGCTATGGAACTGCAGTGTGGGGTGCACTGCTCTTTCGGTTTGGCCTGGCTAGCAAAAAGTTGGCCTCGTTATGTAAATAAAGCCCCTTAAGTAGTCAAAATAAAAAATCTTTACTGTTTTTTTTTTCCTTTTGTTGGCCGTTTTTCTCCCCCACCACAGTGTGGGAATTTAGCCACTTCAGAGGTCTTGTTCCCCATAATTTGGAAGTTTCCTTTGGATTTGATCAAGTCGGATAGAGTTGATCAATCCCAATGGCAAAAAGACTGAAACAACAACAAAAGCAAACAAACAACAGCAACAAAAACAATTAAGCAAAACAAAGATGGCACAACTTATCCAATTACTGAGTGCTCTAATGGTAAAGAGAAATTACAACCAGCTGGTTGTTAATCTTAACTTTAGCGAAGACGTCCCAATTCAGTTACCCATCCTTAGGTAAGGGATGGGTCTCAAGCTGAAGACTGTTCTTTACCATCCTAGAAGCAGGAAAAAACTCAAATTTGTCTTCCCTGTTGGAAGCAAGCTCAAACTCCGTAAAGGAGTTACCTGCATTTCATCATCATCAAAGCAGGAAAAACTTGCCTTTCTTGTGTTGGAAGCTAGTAAAACTCCAAAAAAAGGAGTTGTACAGCAAAATAAACTTGAGATCTTGACCAAATTTTGAAAAATCAGTGATTCTCTGGAGGGAGTGCTTCCGGGCCTCAGCAAATTGTCCTATTGGTTTGAGCCATAAAGATAGTTCAAGCTGATACCAAGCACCAATAGGAGACTGGTGAGGAGATTGCCTCCACTCAGAATCCCTTCACGAATCCCTTGCCAAAATGTGAGCTTGAATATCTGAGAAGGGTCTCAGTTAATTTAGGAAGTTTATTTTGCCAAGGTTGTGGATGCACACCTGTGACACAGCTTTAGGAGGTCCTGATGACACGTGCCCAAGGTAGTCAGGGCACAGCTTGGTTTTATACATTTTAGGGAGACATAAGATATCAATCAATATATGTAAGATATACATTGGTTCTCTCAAGAAAGGTGGGACAGCTCAAGCAGCAAGAAGACTTCCAGATCACAGGTAGGTGAGAGACAAATGGTTGCATTCTTCTGAGTTTCTCATCAGCCTTTCCAAAGGAGGCAATCAGACATGCATTTATCTCAGTGAATGGAGGGATGACTTTGAATAGAATGGGAGGCAGGTTTGCCCTAAGCCATTTCCAGCTTGACTTTTCCCTTCAGCTTAGTGATTTTGGGGCCCCAAGATTTATTTTCCATTTACTATATTTGTGTGTGTGTGTGTGTATGTATATATGTATATACATATGTATACACACACACACAAACAAAATGAAAAATCTCATTAAGAACAGCAAGTGGTATGGTATTTTTAACTTGCCCTATTCTATTCTCATCCCCTCCTCGTTGGCTCCAGTGCAGCCTTGAAAATTAGCAGCCCATAATTACAGTGAAGACCAATAGCCTGGCAGCCACTGGAAAGACAGAATGGGGCTGGATTTCCTTCAAAGCCTCATTCCCAGAGAACTGTCATTTGACTTGGCTGGTGGTTTTCAGAAACATCCCACTGCCAGGATGTCTTTATTTGTCATAAGAGCTCACTTAATGCAAAAGCCTTTTCCTTGAGGGCATTTGCCAAAAACATTTAAAGGCCGGTATTCAAGTTGGTGCCTGTGTGAGATTGTAGATAACATTTTGGGCAGACAGTAGGCTAACCAAAAAGCTTTAAAAGAAAAACAGGAGAATTGGATGTCCATAAGGGCTTTGAAAATTCCAACAGAATGATCCCTGGGAATCTATGAGGCTACTCCCTAGTGTAGGGCTGTGTACATGTTCAGTAAAGACCTGGGAAGGCGCAAAGCTCTCACCTCTGACTGACCTTGAGGTTCTGGGCAAGCAGGAAGTGAAGGCTGAGGCAGAGATGTAAACTGCCTGGCTGAGTGTTGAAGAGTAGCCCCAGACTACAAAATTATTTCAGAAAGCTCATTAGACACTGAACAAAAATAGCAAACGGCAGCAACAACAGCAACAACAAAAGGGGGTATAGAATCTGATTTCCAGAGTTGTCACATTAGATCAGGGGTCCCCAACCCTGGTGAGGAACTGGGCCACACAGCAGCAGGAGCAGTGAGCAAGCAAGCGAAGCTTCATCTGTATTTACAGCTATTCCCCATCACTCTCATTACTGCCTGAACTTTGCCTGCTGTCAGATCAATGGTGGCATTAGATTCTCATAGGAGCACCAACCTTAATGTGAACTGAACATGTGAAGGGTCTAGGTTGCACGCTCCTTAGAGAATCTGATGCCTGATGATCTAATGCACTTACCCTGCAGTGTGTGCATCTGTCACTGTCTCCCATCATCCCCAGATGGGACTGTCTAGTTGCAGGAAAACAAGCTCAGGGCTCCCACTGATTCTACATTATGGTGAGGTGTATAATTATTATACATTAAAATGTAATAATAACAGAAATAAAGTGCACAATAAATGTAATGTGCAGTGCTGGGCGTGGTGGCTCACGCTCGTAATCCCAGCACTTTGGGAGGCCGAGGCAGGTGGATCACCTGAGGTCAGGAGTTTGAGACCAGCCTGGCCAACATGGTGAAACCCCATCTCTACTAAAAATACAAAACTTATCCAGGTGTTGTGGCAGGTGCCTGTAATCCCAGTTACTTGGGAGGCTGAGGCAGGAGAATTGCTTGAATCCAGGAGGTGGAGATTGCAGTAAGCCTAGATCACACCACTGCACTCCAGCCTGGGTGACTAGAGCAAGATTTTGTCTCAAAAAATAATAATATAAATAAATAAATAAATACATACATAAATAAATAAATGTAATGTGCTTGAATCATTCCAAAACCATCTCCCCTAACACCCCTGGTCCATGAAAAAATTGTCTTCCATGAAACTGGTCCCTAGTGCCAAAAAGGTTGGGATGAACTAATTTACACTCCCACCAACAGTGTATTAAGTTTTCTCCGCCGGGCACAGTGGTTCACACCTGTAATCCCAGCACTTTGGGAGGCCAGGGTGGGCAGATCACTGAGGTCAGGAGTCACCGAGATCAAGACCAGCCTGGCCAATGTGGCGAAACCTGGCCTCTACTAAAAACACAAAAATTAGCTGGGCATGGTTGCATACACATGTAATCCCAGCTACTCAGGAGGCTGAGGCAGGAGAATTGCTTGAACATGGGAGGCAGAGGTTGCAGTGAGCCGAGATTGAGCCACTACACTCCAGCCTGGGTGACAGAGCAAGACTGCATCTGAAAAAACAAAACAAACAAACAAACAAAAAACAGTGCATGAGTGTTCATTTTTCTCCACAACCTTGCCAGCATCTGTTATTTTTTGTTCATCTGTTATTTTTCATAATAGCCATTGTGACTGGTGTGAGATTGTATCTCATTGTGGTTTTGATTTGCATTTCTCTAATGATCAATGATATTGACCCTTTTGTTATATGCTTGTTGGCCACACGTACGTTGTATTAGGGTTCTCTAGAGGGACAGAACTAATAGGATATATGTATATATGAAAGAGAGGTTATTAGGAGAAGTGACTCACACAATCACAAGGTGAAGTCCCATGATGGGCTGTCTGCAAGTTGAGGAGCAAGGAAGGCAGCAGTGAATCAATCCAAGTCCCAAAACCACAAAAGTAGGGAAGCTCACAGTGCAGCCTTCAGTCTGCAGTGGCCAAAGGCCCGAGAGACCCTGGCATAACACTAGTGTAAGTCCAAGAGTCCAAAAGCTGAAGAACTTGGAGTCTGATGTTTGAGGGCAGAAAGCATCTAGTATGGGAGACACATGAAGGCTGGAAGACTCAGCAAGTCAAGTCCTTCCACGTTCTTCTGCCTGTTTTATTCTTGCCATGCTGGCAGCTATTTAGATGGTGCCCACCCAGATTGACAGTGGGTCTGCCTCTCCCAGTCCACTGACTCAAATGTTAATCTCCTTTGGCAACATTCTCACACACACACCCAGGAAAAATACTTTGCATCCTTCAATCCAATTAAGTTGACACTGAATATTAACCATCACGTATGTCTTCTTTTGAAAAGTGTCTGTTCATATCCTTTGTTTACTTTTTAACGGGATATTTTTTCTTGTAAATTTGTGTACATTCCTTATAGATGCTAAATATTAGACCTTTGTTGGATAATTTGCAAAAATTTTCTCCTGTTCTGTCGTTGTCTGTTTATTCTGTTGATAGTTTCTTTCAATGTGCAGAAACTCTTAGTTTAATTAGATCTCATTTGTGAATTTTTGCTTTTGTTGCAATTGCTTTTGGTGGCTTTGTCATAAAATCTTGGCCCATTCCTGTATCCAGAGTGGTATTGCCTAGGTTGTCTTCCAGGGTTTTTTTTTTTTTTGAGACGAAGTTTTTTTTCTGTAGCTCAGGCTGGAGTGCAGTGGCGTGATCTGGGCTCACTACAGCCTCCACCTCCTGGGTACAAGTGATTCTCCTGCCCCAGCCTCCTGAGTAGATGGGATTACAGGCCCCCGCCACCACGCCTGGCTAATTTTTTGTATTTTTAGTAGAGACGGGGTTTCCCCATGTTGGCCAGGCTGGTCTTGAACTCCTGACCTCAAGTCATCCACCTGCCTCAGCCTCCCAAAATGCTGGGATTATAGACATGAGGCACCATCCCCAGCCATCTTCCTGAACTTTTACATTTAAGTCTTTAATCCATCCCTTTTTCTTTTTTCTTTTTTTTTTTTTTTTTTGTGATGGAGTCTCACTCTGTCACCCAGGCTGGAGAGTGGTGGCTTGATCTTGGCTCACTGCCACCTCTGCCTCCTAGGTTCAACTGTTTCTCCTGCTTAAGCCTCCCGAGTAGCTGGGACTACAGGTGTGCACCACCATGCCTAGCTAATTTTTGTATTTTTAGTAGAGACTGGGGTTTCACCATGTTTCCCAGGCTGGTCTTGAACTCCTGACTTCAGGTGATCTGCCTGCTTGGGCCTCCCAAAGTGCTGGGATTACAGGCATGAGCCATCGCATCAGGCCAAGTCTTTAATACATCTTGAGTTAATTTTTGTATATGGTGAAAAGAAAGGGTTCAGCTTTCAATCTCCTGCATATGGGTAGCCAGTTATCCCAGCACCATTTATTGAATAAGGAGTTCTTTCTCCGTTGCATGTTTTTGTCAGCTTTGTCAAAGATCAGATAGTTGTAGGTATGTGGCCTTATTTCTGGACTCTCTATTCTGTTCCATTGGTGTCTGTTTTTGTACCAGTACCATACTGTTTTAGGTACTGGAGTCCTGTAGTATAGTTTGAAGTAGGGTAGCATAATACCTCCAGCTTTGTTGTTTTTGCTTAGGATTGCCTTGTCTATTCAAGCTCTTTTTTTTGTTCCACGTGAATTTTAGGATAATTTTTTTCTGGTTTTGTGAAGAATGTCATTGGTAGTTTAATGTGAATAGCATCAAAGTTATAATTACCTTGGGCAGTATGACCATTTTAACAATATTGATTTTTCCTATCCTTGAGCATGAAATTTTTGCCATTTGTTTGTGTCATCTCTGATTTCTTTGAGCAGTGTTTTGTAGCTCTCATTGTAGAGATCTTTCACTTACCTAGTTAACAGTATTCCTAGGTATTTTATTCTTTTTGTGGCAATTGGAATGGGATTGCATTCCTGATTTGGCTCTTGGCTTCACTGTTGTTGGTGTATAGGAATGTTAGTGATTTTTGTACATTGATTTTGTATCCTGAGCCTGCTGAACTTATCAGTGCAAAGAGCTTTTGGGCCGAGACTATGGGGTTTTCTAGATATAGGATGATCCGCCAGCAGGAATAGTTTGACTTCCTCTCTCTTGATTTTTATGCCCTTTATTTCTTTCCCTTGCTTGATTTCTCTGGCCAGGACTTCCAATATTTTGTTGAATAGAATTGGTGAGAGAGGGCATGCTTGTTTTGTGCCAGTTTTCAGTGGGAATGCTTCCAGCTTTTGCCCATTCAGTACGATGTTGGCTGTGGGTTTGTCATACACGGCTCTTGTTATTTTGAGGTATGTTTCTTCAATATAGTTTATTGAGAATTTTTAACGTGAATGGATGTTGACTTTTATCAAAAGCCTTTTCTGCATCTATTGAGATAATCATGTGGTTTTTGTCTTTAGTTCTCTTTATGTGACAAATCACATGTATTGATTTGTGGTATGTTGAACCAACCTTGCATCCCAGGGATAAAGCCTACTTAACTGTGATGGATAAGCTTTTTGATGTGCTGCAGGATTCAGTTTGCTGAGATTTGTTGAGAATTTTTGCATCGATGTTCACCAAGGATATTTGCCTGAAGTTTCCTTTTTTTGTTGTGTCTCTGCCAGGTTTTGGTATCAAGATGATGCTGGCCTCACAGAATGAGTTATGAAGGAGAAGGAGTCCCTCTCCCTCAATTTTTTGGAATAGTTTCAGCAGGAATGGTACTAGCTCTTCTATGTACATCTGGTAGAATTCAGCTGTGAATCTGTCTGGTCTTGGTAGGCTATTTGTTACTGATTAAATTTCAGAGCTCATTCATTATTGGTCTGTTCAGGGATTCAATTTTTTCCTGGCTGTCTCGGGAGGGTGTATGTGTCCAGGAATTTATCCATTTCTTCTAGATTTTCTTGTGTGTGCATAGAGGTATTCATAATATTCTCTGATGGTTACTTGTATTTCTTTGGAGTCAGTGGTAATATCTTCTCCATTGTTTCTGATTGTGTGTATGTGGATTTTCTCTCTTATTACTCTAGCTAGCAGTCTATTTTATTGATTTTTTTTTTCAAAAAAATCAACTCCTGGATTCACTGATCTTTCAAATACTTTTGTGTTTCAATCTCCTTCAGTTCAGTTCTGATTTTGGTTATTTATCATCTTCTGCTGGATTTGGGGCTGGTTTTCTCTTGGTTCTTTTATTATTTTAGTTGTGATGTTAGGTTGTTAAATTGAGATATTTCTAACTTTTTGATGTGGGTATTTAGTACTGTAAATTTCCATCTTAACACCGCCTTGGTTGTGTCCCAGAGATTCTGGTATATTATATCTTTTTTTCTCATTAGTTTCAAAGAACTTCTTAATTTTGGCCTTAAGTTCATCATTTACCCAAAAGTCATTTAGGAGCCGGTTATTCAATTTCCATATAATTGTATGATTTTGAGTGAATTTCTTAGTCTTGATTTCTAATTTGATTGCACTATGGGCTGAGAGGTTGGTTGTTATGGTTTCAGTTCTTTTGCATTTGCTGAGGAGTGTTTTCTGTATGATTCTGCGACCGATTTTGGAGTATTTGCCATGTGGTAATGGGAATGTATATTCTGTTATTTTTGTGAGGAGAGTTCTGTAGATGTCTATCAAGTCCATTTGATCCAGTGCTGAGTTGAAGTCTTGAATATCATTTTTAATTTTCTGCCCCAATGATGTATCTATTATTGTCAGTGAAATGTTAAAATCTCCCACTGCTATTGTGTGGGAGTCTAAGTCTCTTTGAAGGTCTCTAAGAACTTGCTTTATGAGTCTGGGTGCTCCTGTTTTGGATGCATAAATATTAATATTTAGAATAGTTCAGATTTCCTGTTCAGTTGAACACTTTACCATTATATAATGCCCTTCTTTGTGTTTTTTGATCTTTGTTGGTTTATAAAGTTTGGTTTGTCTGAAATTAGGATTGCAACTCCTGATTTTTTTCCATTTTCCATTTGCTTGGTAGATTTTTCTCCATCCCTTTATTTTGATCCAGTGGGTGTCATTACATGTGAGATGAGTCTCTTGAAGACAGCATACAAATGAGTCTTTTTTTTTTTTTTTTGAGATGGAGTCTTGCTCTGTCGCCCAGGCTGGAGTGCAGTAGTGCGATCTCGGCTCACTGCAAGCTCCGCCTCCCGGGTTCATGCCATTCTCCTGCCTCAGCCTCCTGAGTAGCTGGGACTACAGGTGCCCGCCACTGTGCCCAGCTAATTTTTTTTTTTTGTATTTTTATTAGAGATGGGATTTCACCATGGTCTCGATCTCCTGACCTCGTGATCCACCCGCCTCGGCCTCCCAAAGTGCTGGGATTACAGGCGTGAGCCACTGCACCCTGCCAGTGAGTCTTAATTCTTTATCCAGATTGCCATGGCATGCCTTTTAATTGGGGCATTTAGCCCATTTACATTCAAGGTTAGTATTGATATGTGTGGATTTGATCTTGTCATCCTGATGTTAGCTGGTTATTACACAGTCTTGTTTGTGTGGCACATTCAAGGTTAGTATTGATATGTGTGGATTTGATCTTGTCATCCTGATGTTAGCTGGTTATTACGCAGTCTTGTTTGTGTGGTTGCTTTATGCTATCACTGCTCTGCATACTTCAGGATGTTTTTGTAGTGGCTGGTATGGTCTTTCCCTTTCACATTTAGTGCTTCCTTCAGAGCTTTTGTAAGGCAGGTCTTGTTATAACAACTTCTCCCAGCATTTGCTTCTCTGAAAAGGATCTTATTCCTCCTTCACTTATGGAGCTTAATTTGGTCGGATGTGAAATTCTCAGTTGGAATTTCTTTTTATTAAGAATGTTGAAGATAGGCCGCCAATCTCTCCTGGCTTGTGGGGTTCTACTGAGAGGTCTACTGTTAGCCTGATGGGGTTCCTTTTGTAAGTGACCTGACCTTTCTCTCTAGCTGCCTTTAACATTTTTTTTTTCATTTTGACCTTGGAGAATCTAATGAGTATGTGTCTTGGGGATGATCTTCTTGTGAAGTATCTTACCAGGGTTCTCTGCATTTCCTGAACTTGAATGTCAGTCTCTCTAGCTAGGTCAGGGAAGTTCTCATAAATGATATCCTGGAATATATTTCCCAAGTTGCTTATACTCTCTCCATCTCTTTCAGGGACACCAATGTGTCCTAGGTCTGGTCTCTTTACATAATCCTTTATTTCTCAGAGGTTTTGTTCCTTATTTTTTATTTGTTTTCTTCATTCTTGTCTGCCTGTCTTCTTTCAGAAAGCCGGTCTTCAACCCCTGAGATACTTTCTTCCACTTGGTCTATTCTGCTATTAATGAAATTCTTGTAGTGTGTTTTTTAGCTCTATCAAGTTGGCTACATTCTTTTTTGTACTGGCTATTTTGTCTGTTGGCTCCTGCATTCTTTTATCATGATTCTTAGCTTCCTTAGATTGGCTTTCAACATACTCCTGCATCTTGATGATTTTCATTCCTATCCATATTCTGAATTCTATTTCTGTCATTTCAGCCATCTCAGCCTGGTTCAGATCCCTTGCTGGAGAGGTGGTATGGCTGTTTGGAGGAAAGAAGGGACTCTGGTTTTTTGAGTTTCAGAGTTCTTGCACTGGTTTTTTTTTTTTTTTTATCTTTGCAGGGTTATTTTCCTTCAATCTTTGAAGTTGCTGACCTTTGGATGGGTTTTTT
Source organism: Nomascus leucogenys (assembly GCF_006542625.1). Taxonomy (NCBI): domain Eukaryota; kingdom Metazoa; phylum Chordata; class Mammalia; order Primates; family Hylobatidae; genus Nomascus; species Nomascus leucogenys. The sequence continues at coordinate 36,637,145 of NC_044398.1, read as the reverse complement.
TTTCATTTTATCCTATTTGACGACCTTGAGGATTTCACTATGTATAAGGTGGATTCAGTCAACTGGCTTCATTTCTGGAAGATTTTAGAGGACCAACACTCAGCTCCCAACTTCTGGACTGTGTGCTGTAATGCTGGAGGACTTGTATCAAGCCCCAACTTTGTTCTGTCTGCTCGAGGTTAAGAATCCACTGCACTGGGTGAGCCAAGATGCTCTCATACTGCTGGTCACTACACTCTAGTGGGTGGTGTCACCCAAAGCATTCAGTAGTGCAGAGACAGTGGAATCCATCCTCGTTTGCATGTGCCAGCAGTGGCAGCAGCAGCACTACTGCAGTAGGGTACTAGTGGATGCTGGCATGCCTGCCTCTGTGCCAGCATTTACCACAGCAGCAAAGGGAACACAGCTGGAAGGTGGGAGCCCCTGCTGGTGACTATGCATGTGGTTGCACCGGTAGTGGTGTTGGCATGGGAGCAGGGTGCTGGAGAGCACCCAGGGTGGGGGAGAGTCTGCTGTTCTTTGTGCCTAGTTTCACTTGGGGCAGTGCTGGCAAATGGGTGAGGCACTGGCAGGGGCGGGGTTGGGGTTGGCTGGCTCTGTGCCCACCAAGACTCTGACTACAGTGGTGGTCAGAGGGGAGAGTGGAGCAGACTGCACTCCTGTTGCAGCAGTTGCAGGGCAGGGTGTACACATACACATGGGCTGGCAGGACGAGATAAGCAAAACCTGCCCGTGCATACACATGCTGGCAAAGCCATGTGGGGTGTTGCCGTGGGCCTGGGGGAAGATGCAGTGTGGAAGGAGTGTGCGGGCTGGTGTGTGGCCCTGGGGGCTGGCCCGAGGGAGCTCTTTGCAGGTCAGGCATGGTCCACCAGCACTGGAGCTATGATGTGGGCCCCTAGTGCACTCAAGGCTTCCCTGCAATCAGGCATGGCCAGGCTGGGCCCTGAGAGAGGCCAGAGAACCAAGGAGTGCTCAGGTAGGACCAGCCCTGCCTGATGAGCAAGACTGCCCTGCGAAGTTCAGGCCCAACAGTTCCCCTAGGGCGAGAGTCTCCTATGAGAGCAAGTTGAGCCTAGGGGTGTGGCCATCCCTGGCTGTGCTCCACTACAGCTGCTCCCACACCAAACCCTCTGAGTTCATCAGCTGGCTGCTGCCCTGGCTGCTTCTCCAAGCATCTCTCCCTTACAAATCCACTGTCTGTGGTGGTCAAAGGATCTTCCGCCAGGATTCCAGAGGCTGGTCATAAGAAGCATTGCTCCTTGTCAATTCAACTCACCCCTTCCCCCAGAGTCACTGGGGACCAGGAATGATTTGCGGGGTGCAGTAGCCCCATGCAGGCCTCCCAGCTTCCTCTCCCTTTAGCCTAGCTTCTGTGTCTTCCCTCCATCCACTCTCAGTGCCTTCCCTCTGAAGATCCGTTAGGAGTGCACCTGTCAAATCAGTCCCTCGGTGGCAGCTGTTGCACCTGATGACTGCATCTAGTTGGCCATGTTAACATGTATATTTCCATAACTGATTTTTGTGTGCTGATTTTGCACCCTGCAATTTTGTTGAATTAAAATTAGTTCTAGTAGGTTTATTTATTTGTTTGTTTTTTTGACACTGGGTCTGGCTCTGTCACCCAGGCTGGAGTACAGCAGTGCAATCTTTAGCTCACTATAACCTCCACCTCGTGGCTCAAGTGATCTTCCCACCTCAGCCTTCTGAGTAGCTGGGACTACAGGCATGAACCACCACACCTTGCTAGCTTTTGTACTTTTTGTAGAGACGGGGTTTTGCCATGTTGCCCAGGCTGGTCTCGAACTCCTGGGCTCAAGCAACCTGCCTGCGTTAACATCCCAAAGTGTTGGGATTACAGGTGTGAGCCACCATGCCTGGCTAGTAGGTTTATGTATGTGTGTGTGTATGTATTCTATGGGATTTCTAAACATAGAATCATGTCATCTGACAATAGAGTTTCATTTCCTCCTTTCCAATTTAGATGCTTTTATATCTTTTTCTTGTCCAATTTTCTTGCCTGGGACTTCCAGTACAACGTTGACTAGTAGTGGTGAAAGTGAGAATCCTTGTTCTGTCCCTGTACTTAAGGGGAACGCTTCCCATTTTTCACCAATGAATGTTAGCTATGGATTTTTTCATAAATGGTCTTTATTATTTTTGAGAAGTTCCTTCTATTCCTAGCTGAATGTTTTTGTTATGAAAGGGTGTTGAATTTTGTCAACTACTTTCTCTGCATCTATTGAGATGATAATATGTTTTCCCCCTTTGTTTCACTAATGTGGTGCATTACATCGATTGATCTCTTATGCTGAACTCCTCTTGCATTCTTGGGATAAGTCCCACCTGTTCATGGTGTATATCACTTTTAGTGAGCTGCTGGTTTTGGTTTGCTAGTATTTCGTTCAGTATTTTTGTGTGTGTATTCATAAAGGATATTGGTGTGTATTTTCTTTTTTTTTTTTTTTTTTTTTTGAGATGGGAGTTTAGCTCTTGTTGCCTAGGCTGGAATGCAATGGCACGATCTTGGCTCACTGCAACCTCTGCCTCCCAGGTTCAAGTGATTCTCCTGCCTCAGCCTCCCAAGTAGCTGGAATTACAGGCACCTGCCACCACACCTGGCTAATTTTTGTATTTTTAGTAGAGATGGGGTTTCACCATGTTGGCCAGGCTGGTCTCAAACTCCTGAACTCATGATCTACCCACCTCGGCCTCCCAAAGTGCTGGGATTACAGGCATGAGCCACTGCGCCTGGCCCCCAGGTGTGTAGTTTTCTTTGCTTGTAGATGTCTTTGTCTGGTTTTGGTATCAGGGTAATACTGGCCTCGTGGAAAGTATTAGAAATATTCTCTCATCTTCTACTTTTTGGAAGGGTTTGTGAAGGATTGGTGTTAATTTTCCTTTAAGTATTTGTTAGAATTCATCAATGAAGCCACCAGGGCCTGGACTTTTTGTTGTTGTTGTTTGTTTTTATTGTGGTAAAATATACATAACATAAAATTTATAATTTTAACCATTTTTAAGTGTACAGTTCAGTGCCATTAAGTATATTCTTATTGTTGTACAATTATCACCACTATCCATCTCTGGAACATTTTCATTATTCCATACTGAAACTCTGTACCCACTAAACAGTAACTGCCCATTCTCCCTCCCCCAGCCCCTGGTATCCATTGTTCTCCTTTCTGTCTGTATGTGTTGGGAGGTTTTTGATTACTGATTAATCTCTGTACTTGTTATAGGTCTATTGAGATTTTCTATTTCTTCTTAAGTCATATTTGGTAATTTGTGTGTTTCTAGGAATCTGTACATCTTATCTAGACATCTAATTTGTTGGAATACAATTTTTCATAGTATTGTCTTAAAAATCTTTAAAATTTTTGTAAGGTCAGTAATAATGTCTCCATTTTCTTTCTGATTTTAGTTATTTGCTATTCTCTTTTTTTTCTGAGTCAGTCTAACTAAAGGTTCATCAAGTTTGTTGTTTTTTTTTTTCCATAAACCAACTTTTTGTTTTGACAATTCTTTTTCCTCTATTCTCTATTTCATTCTACTCTAATCTCTAGTATTTCCTTCCTTCAGCTGGCTGTAGGTTTAGTTAGCTCTTCTTTTACACCTTAGGTCAAGCTTGTCCAACATGCAGCCTAGGACAGTTTTGAATGTAGCCCAACACAAATTCATAAACTTTATGAATAACTGAAAACATTATGAGATTTTCTTGTGATTTTTTTGTTGTTGTTGTTCATCAGCTATTGTTAGGGTTAGTGTATTTTATGTGTGGCCCAAGAAAATTCTTCTTCCAATGTGGCCAGGGAAACCAAAAGATTAAACACCCCTTAGGTGTAAAGTTAGGTTGTTAATTTGAGAGTTCATTTCTCCTTTTTTTTTTTTTTTTTTTTTTTGAGACAGAGTCTTGCTCTGTCCAGGCTTAAGTGCAGTGGCAAATGTCTGCTCACTGCAACCTCCATCTCCTGGGTTCAGGCGATTCCCCTGCCTCAGCCTCCCGAGTGGCTGGGAATACAGGTGTGCACCACCACGCCCAGCTAATTTTTTGTATTTTAGTAGAGAAGGGGTTTCACCATGTTGGCCAGGATGGTCTCGATCTCCCGACCTCGTGATCCACCCACCTCGGCCTCCCAAAGTGCTGGGATTACATGCGTGAGCCACTGCGCTCAGACTTTTTTTTTATATATATATATAAAATCTGAAACACTTCACGAATTTGCATGTCATCTTTGCACAGGGGCCGGGCTAATCTCTGTATTGTTCCAATTTTAGTATATGTGCTGACGAAGTGAGCATGAGATTGTTCTTTTTTAATGTAAGCATTTAAAGCTATACATTTCACTGAGTACCACTGTCACACCATCTCATAAATTTTGGTATCTTGCATTTTATTTTAATTCGTCTGAAAGTATTTCAATTTCTCTAGTCATTTCTTCTTTGAGCCACTGGTTGTTTAAGAATGTTGTTTAACTTTCACTTATTTGCAAATTCTCCAGGTTTTCCTGTTATTGACTTCTAGCTTCATTACACTTTTGTTGGAAAAGACACTTTGTATAATTTTTTTTTTTTTTTTTTGAGACAGAGCCTCACTCTGTTGCTCAAGGTTGAGTGCAGTGGCATGATCTCGCCTCACTGAAACCTCTGCCTCCCGGATTCAAGCGATTATCCTGACTCAGCATCCCAAGTAGCTGGGATTACGGGTGCCTGCCTCCCCTTCCAGCTAATTTTTTGTATTTTTAGTAGAAATGGGGTTTCGCCATGTTGGTCAGGCTGGTCTTGAGCTCCTGACCACAGGTCATCCACCCGCCTCGGACTCCCAAAGTGCTGGGATTACAGGCATGAGCCACCAAGCCTGGCAGTTTTTTTTTGTTTGTTTGTTTGTTTGTTTGTTTGTTTGTTTTTGACAGGTCCCGCTCTGTCCTGCAGGCTGGAGTGTAGTGGTATGATCTCAGATCACTGCAGCCTCTGCCTCCCAAGCTGAAGCCATCCTCCTGCCTCAGCCTCCTGAGTAGCTGGGGCTATAGGTATTCACCACCACTGCACCTGGCTAACATTTAAATTTTTTTTTGGTAGAGACAGGGTTTCACCATGTTGCCCAGCCTGGTCTTGAACTCCTGGGCTCAAGTGATCCGCCTGTCTCAGCCTCACTAAGTGCTGGGATTACAGCTGTGAGCCACCACACCTGGCCCTTCGTATAATTTTGACCTTTTAAAATTTATTGAGAATTGTTTTGTGACCTAACATATGATTTATCATGGGGAATGTTCCATATGCACTTGAGAGGAATATATATTCTGCTCTTGTTAGATGGAGAGCTTTCTATATGTCTGTTAGGTCTAGTTGGTTTAGTGAGTTGTTCAATTCCTCTAGTTCCTTACTGATTTTGTCTAGATGTTCTATTTACTGTTGAAGGTGGGGTATTGACTGGGCACAGTAGGTCAGGCCTGTAATCCCAGCACTTTGGGAGGCTGAGGTGGGCGAATTGCTTGAGCTTGGGCATTTGAGACCAGCCTGGGCAACATGGTGAAACCCCATCTCCACAAAAAAATACACAAATTGGTTGGGTGTGGTGCTGTGTGCCTATAGTCCCAGCTACTGGGGAGGCTGAGGCTGGAGAATTGCTTGAGTCTGGGAGGCAGAGGTTGCGGTGAGCTGTGCTAGAGCCACTGCACTGAAGTCTCCATTATTGTAAAATTGTTTCTTCCTTTAATTTTATTAGTTTGCTTTGTGCATTTTGGAGCCCTTTTTTTTTTGGTTCATATGTGTTTGTAATTGTTACATCTTCTTGTGATTTGACTCTCTTACGAACATAAAATGTTTTTCTGTAACATTTTTTGGCTTAAAATCTATTTTGTCTGGTATTAGCATAGCCACCCCAGCTCTCTTTTGGTTACTATTTGCATGGATTATCTCTTTCCATCTTTTCACTTTCAACGAATTTGTGTCTTTGGGTCTACAGTGAGTATTTTGTAAGTTGCATATTTGGATCATGTATTACATCATTTTAAAAAATCGATTCTGCTGATCTTTCCATTGGTGAGATTATTTACATTGAAAGTGATTACTGAAACAAAAAAGTTACTTGACTGGGCACGGTGGCTCCCGCCTGGAGATGAGGCTGCAGTGAGCCATGATTGCACCACTGCTCTTCAGCCTGGGGGACAGAGTGAGACCAACTCAAAACCAAAAAACAGAAACTTACTTACGGTTGGACTCACGCCTGTAATCCTATCACTTTGGGATGCTGAGGTGGGCAGATTGCTTGAGCCCAGGAGTTTGAGACCAGCCTGGGTGACATAGCAAGACTCCTGTCTCTACAAAAAATAGAAAAATAAGCTGGGCATGGTGGTGCACACCTGTGGTTCCAGCTACTCAGGAGGCTGAGGTGGGTGGATCAGCTGAGCCTGCGGAGGTCAAGGTTGTAGGTTGTAATGAGCCGTGATTGTGCCACTGCACTCCAGCCTGGGCAACAGAGCCAGACCCTGTCTCAAAAAAACCCAAAACAGGCTAGGTACAGTGGCTCATGCCTGTACCCAGCACTTTGGGAGGCCAAGGCGGGTGGATCACTTGAGGCCAGGAGCTCAAGACTAGCCTGGCCAATGTAGTGAAACCCCATCTCTACTAAAAATACAAAAAATTAGCTGGGTGTGGGCGCCTGCCATCCCAGCTACTCAGGAGGCTGAGAATCACTTGAACCTGGGAGGCAAAGGCTGCAGTGAGCTGAGAATGAAACACTGCACTCCAGCCTGAGTGACAGAGCAAGACTCTGTCTCAAAGAAACCCCAAAAAAGAAAAACAGAAAAACCCACACACCAAAGAACTTGTCATCATGCTGTTTAGTTTCTACATAAAGTGTTTTGCTCCTCAGTACCTTTTTTGTGTTTGGTTAATGATTTATCCTGTAATATTTTGATCCTTTCTTAGTTCCTTTTCTGTACATTTGTAAAGTTTTTTTTTTAGTGGATACTATGAAGATTTCAGTTAACATGCTGAGTTCTAAGTCTAGTTCAGAATGATACCAGCTCAGCTTCAATAGCGTACATTAACTCTGCTCCCTTTCTCTGTCCCCTAGCTATATTGTTAGAAATTATGTCTTTAAACAATTAGTGCCTATTAACATAGATGCATATTATTTCATGCATGTTTTTAAATCATAAAGGAGAAAGAGGAATAACATACCCAAAATACATTAATACTAGCTTTTATATTTAGCTATATAGTTGCCTTTACCAGTGATTTTTATTTTTTCATATAGCTCTGAGTTATTATCTTGTATCCTTTCATTTTAGCCTGAAGGACTCACTTCAGCTTTTTTTTTTTTTTAGCCCGAGTCTTACTCTGTTGCCCAGGCTGGAGTGCAGTGGCGCAATCTCTGCTCACTGCAACCTCTGCCTTCTGGGTTCAAGCGATTCTCCTGCCTGAGCCTCCCAAGTAGCTGGGATTACGGGCATGTGCCATCGCACACAGCTAATTTTTGTATTTTTAGTAGAGATGGGGTTTCACCATATTGGCCAGGCTGGTCTCGAACTCCTGACCTCAGGTGATCCACCTGCCTTGGCCTCCCAAAGTGCTGGGATTACAGGCATGAGCCACTGTGCCCAGCCAAGCATTTTTTTTTTTTTTTTTGAGATGTTGTTTTGCTCTTTTTGCCCAGGCTGGAGTGCAATCGGGTGTGATCTCAGCTTACTGCAACCTCTGCCTCCCAGGTTCAAGTGATTCTCCTGCCTCAGCCTCCCGAGTAGCTGGGATTACAGGCATGTGCCACCATGCCTGGCTAATTTTGTATTTTTTTAGTAGAGACAGGGTTTCTCCATGTTGGCCAGGCTGGTCTCAAACTCCCGACCTCAGGTGATCCACCCGCCTTGGCCTCCCAAAGTGCTGGGATTACAGGCGTGAGCCACCATGCCCAGACCAGGCCAAGCATTCTTATATTTTTATTCATTTATTATTTTTTTAGTGACAGGTTCTTGCTCTGTCAACCAGGCTGGAGTGCAGTGGTGTGATCATGGCTCACTGTAACCTCCAACTTCTGGTCTCAAATGATCCTCCTGTCTCAGCTTCATGAGTAGTTGGAACTACAGATGCACACCACCATGCCCAGCTAATTTTTTAAATTTATATTTTGTAGAGACGGGGTCTCACTATGTTGTCCAGGCTAGTCTTAAACTGCTGGCTGCAAGCAATCCTCCTGTCTCAGCCTCCTGAGTAGCTAGGACCACAGGCCTGAGCCACCCTTTCTGGCTAATTATTTTTATTTTGTAGAGGGGGTCTCCTTATGTCACCCAGGCTGGTTGTGGACTCCTGGCCTCAGGTGATCCCACTTCAGTCTCCAAAAGTGCTGAAATTACAGGCAAGAGCCACCATGCTGAGCTTCCCCAACCCTGTTTTTCTTTTTTCTTTCTTTTTTTTTTTTTGAGATGGAGTCTTGCTCTGTCACCCAGGCTGGAGTGCAATGGCGCCATCTCGGCTCACGGCAACTTCCGCCTCCCAGGCTCAAGGGATTCTCCTGCCTCAGCCTCAGTCAGCTGGGACTACAGGTACATGCAACCATGCCCAGCACACCACCACTGCCTTCTGTACTCCATGATTTCTGATAAGCAACTGTTAATCTTACTGAAGATCCCTTGTACAGGATGAATCACTTATCTCTTGCTGCTTTTCTGTCTTCAGCTTTCTACAATTTGATTATAATGTGTCTCAGTGTGGATCTCTTTGAGTTTATCCTGCTTTGAATTTGTTGAGCATCTTGAATGTGTAGATTCACAACTCCCATCAAATGTGGGATATTTTTGGTCACTATTTCTTAAAAAAATCTTTCTAGGAAAGCCACAGTGGCTCACACCTGTAATCCCGCACTTTGGGAGGCCAAGGTGGGAGGATTGTTTGAGCCTGGGAGTTCAAGACTGGCCTGGGCAACATGGTGAGACCTGGTCTCTCCAAAAAATACAGAAATTAGCTGTGCTTAGTGGTGGCATGTGCTATAGTCCTGGTGCTATATTCCCAGCTACCTGGGAGGCTGACTATAGCTGGTGCTATAGTCCCAGCTACTTAGGAGGCTGAAGGGGGAGGATTGCTTGAGCCTAGGAGTTAGACGCTGCAGTTAGCCATGAGCCATGAGATCACACCACTGCACTCCAATCTGGACGACAGAGCGAGACCATCTCAAAAAAAAAAAAAAAAAAAGATAGGGGTATATCTGCATGACTATGGATTAGGCAATGGTTTCTTACATACAACCTAAAGCACACCAACCAGAGGAAAAATAAATTATGCTTTCTCAAGATTAAAAAGAAGACTATCAAGAAAGCGCAAAGACAACTAATCGATTGAGAGGAAATATTTGCAAATTATATACATGATAAAGGTCAATTATTTAGAATATATATATTTCAAAAATTCATTTAGAGACAGGGTCATACTATGTTGCCTAGACTAGTGTTGAACTTCCTGGCTCAAGTGATCCTCCTGCCTCAGCCTTCTGAGCAGCTGGGACCATAGGCCTGTACCACCACAACTGGCTGTGGAATATATAAAGAACCCTTACCACTCAATAATGCAGACAAAACCCAATTTAAAAATGAGCAAAGCTTTAAATAGAATAAAAATGAAACATTTAAGATTGTTGAAAGTGGTTGCCTCTGGGCAAATACAAGTCAATAAAAGTTATGTTAAAAAATTAAAAAATCATGAAACAATCTTTTGTACAATACCCACAGATGTAGTTTTCTTTCTTTCTCTTTCTTTCTTTCCTTCCTTCCTTCTCTTTCTTGCTTGCTTTCTTTCTTTCTTTTTTTTTTTTTGAGTTTCACTCTTGTTGCCCAGGCTGGAGTGCAATGGCACAATCTCAGCTCAATGCAACCTCTGCCTCTCAGGTTCAAGCGATTCTCCCACCTCAGCCTCCTGAGTAGCTGGGATTACAGGCATGTGCCTGCTTAATGGGGGTATAAGCCCTCCTTACCAAGTAGAGAAAAAGGGGAGAAAATCACATTGCTAAAGCAATTGTGTAAAGCCCCATATTATCTTTACTTGTGGAAGAATGCAGCTTTGACCTATTATTCGACACATAGCACATATAAAATTTTAGGCCTTAGCTTTCAGTTCCTCGGATCATAGCAAATTGAATTTTAGGCTAACAAATTAGCTTACAGGCAATAACAGGAATCACTGACTGCACTACTACTGACAGCTACAGTAAGATCTCTGATAAAAACATGTTAAGTGACGCTCACTCAAATCTGTAAAGGTGCAGAAATACTCCTCTCAAACATAGTAAAAATAAAAACAATCTAATTATCTTGTATGTCAATTAAATGAACTATGGTATACCTATGCAAAGTACTAAACAGCCACTAAAAAGGATAACTTACATCCATGTAAATTACCTGGAATTATCATGAACATACATATGGAAAAAGGCAGGTTTCATACAGCATGTATAACATGTTCCCATTTACAATTTTCTTTCTCTTCCTCGTTCTCTCTCCCCACCATATATATGTTTATAACTTTCTATATTATTCCAACTGTATAATACAAATTCATCTTTACAAAAAGAAAAACACAACTTTAAAAATGGTTAAACTATTAGGCTGGATGCTGTGGCTCACACCTGTAATCCCAGCACTTTAGGAGGCTGAGAGTGGATCACAAGGTCAGGAGTTCGAGACCAGCCTGACCAATATGGTGAAACCCTGTCTCTACTAAAAATACAAAAATTAACCGGGCGTGGTGGCAAGTGCCTGTCATCCCAGCTACTTGGGAGGCTGAGGCAGGAGAATCGCTTGAACCCTGGAGGCGGAGGTTGCAGTGAGCCGAGATTGCGCCAGTGCACTCCAGTCTGGGCGACAAAGTGAGACTCCGTCTATCAAAAAAAAAAAAAAAGGTTAAACTATTAAACTATTATGTCCCCCCATAAAATAATTAAAGGTCTTTCTAAGGACTGTACCCAATTCTTCCTATAAATTTTACTTTTTAGTCAACAACATCGGTATATTGTAATGTTTTTCCTTAACTCAGGGGCCCAAGGCCTAGATAATCAACTTCTTTGAACAAGTTGTGATATATCGGATACAGGGCTGGTATAAGACAACTTTGAAATGTTCAAGGATTGCTTTTTATACTCCAACCCTCTCCACCTCCCACCTAATCTGTAACTCTATGTCTTAGCACCCTTCCCTTAGTCACCTTAAAAATCTCATGAAGTCAACAAGGACAACAAAAAACTTAAGAACAAAAAAAATCTCATGAAGTCTAACCTACCCAAACCTATCCTTCATGAGAAGTCTAACCCCACACAGCACTTGGAAAGATTGATGCCATATTCTAGCCTCATCCACTGACAAAAGGGCTCTCTGGTGCTCTCCAGCTCCTATTTGCTCACTTTCCATTCCTTTAGTGACATACCTCTGCTGGAGGTCAGTACAACTTTGTTTAACCACTCCTTTTCTCCCAATGCACAAATGACAAATTGGTCCTGAATCTTTCTAGAGGCATCTACGAAAGTATTATGCTTGCTTTAGGATTAAGTAAGCTTGTTACCTCAAACAACAATTCCAACTAGGCTGGGGCAGTGGCTTACACCTGTAATCCCAGCACTTTGGGAGGCTGAGGCAGGAGGATGGCTTGAGCCCAGGAATTTGATACAAGCTTGGGCAACATAGTGAGATCCCATCTTGGTTAAACAATATATTTAAAAAACAAAAAAGCTGGCTGGGTGCGGTGGCTCACGCCTGTAATCTCAGCACTTTGAGAGGCCAAGGTGGGTGGATAACGAGGTCAAGAGATGGAGACCATCCTGGCCAACGTGGTGAAACCCTGTTGTAGACTAAAAATACAAAAATTAGCTGGGCGTGATGGTGCGCGCCTGTAGTGCCAGCTATTCAGGAGGCTGAAGGAGGAGAACTGCTTGAACCTCGGAGGCGGATGTTGCAGGGAGCCGAGAACATGCCACGGTGCTCCAGCCTCGCGACAGAGTGAGACTGTCTCAAAAACAAAAAACAAAAAACAATTCCAACTGGAGAAGGGCTCTGGCAAGTGGCAAGTCTGAAGCACACAGTTTGTAAATCACAAACATACAATGATAAAATCCTTCTCAGAAACAGTCTATACATGTTAAACATGAAACAGCTTCACCCACCCAAAACAAAATCACAAGGTATTAATTATTAGGCTTAATAGTTTTCTACCCCATACAAAACTAATGTATAGGGATGCACAGATTACAAATAGTTCCTGAATAACAGATACGTTCTTTTTTTAAAAAAAAAAATTTATTTTTTTGAGACGGAGTTTCACTCTTGTTGCCCAGGCTGGAGTACAACGGCATGACATCGGCTCACTGCAACCTCCGCCTTCCAGGTAAAAGCAATTCTCCTCCCTTAGCCTCCTGAGTAGCTGGGATTACAGGTGCCAGCCACCACTCCCGGCTAATTTTTTCTATTTTTAGTGGAGACAGGGTTTCACCATGTTGGCCAGGCTGGTCTCGAACTCCTGACCTTAGGTGATTTGCCTGCCTCGGCCTCCCAAAGTGCTAGGATTACAGGCATGAGCTACCGTGACTGGCCTAACAGGTAAATTCTTATATAGAGAACAGGGTCTGAGGCAGAAGTTCATCTTTTTTAAAAAAGCAACTTTTCTAACAGCATGTGACTATAGAGTAGGAGATGAAATGGTAATTTTGGTGCACAGAGATATAAAGGGATGAGAAGGGTGGAGACATCAGGGTCCTGCAGAACTTTACATAGGTGATATTTACACTCATACAAGAGAATGAACATCGACCTTTCAAAAGCTTTTCCAAAAACAGAAGAGGAAGGAACACTCCTCGACTCATTCCATGAGGCTAGAATTGTCTGGATACAAAGACTAGACCAAGACATCATAAGAAAACCATAGATCAATATCACTTACAATCACATTAAAAGGAATAAAATACTCAGTTGTAAGACTTCTACAACGAGAACTACAAAACATCATTGAAAGAAATCAGAGACCTAAATAAATGGAAAGACATCTCATATTCAGCATTGGAAGGCTTAATATGGTTAAGACGGCAATACTGGTCAGGTGCAGTGGCTCATGCCCATAATCCCAGAATTTGGGGAAGCTCAGGTGGCAAGATTGCTTGATTCCAGGAGTTCAAGACCAGTCTGGGATACGTGATGAGACTTTGTCTCTACAAAAAATTAAAAAGTTAGGCAGGCGCAGTTGTGCACGCCTGTGGTTCTAGCTACTTGGGAGGGTGAGGTGAGAGGATTGCTTGAGCCTAGGAGGTCAAGGTTGCAGTGACTGCTGCCTGGTACTCCAGTCTGGGTGAAAGGGCAAAACCCTTTTGGGGAGGATGGGGAAGATGGCAATACTCCACAAATTGCTGTACAGATTCAATGCAATTCCTATCAAAATCTCAGCCTCTTTTTTTTTGTTTTGTTTTGTTTTGTTTTGCAGAAATTTACAAGCTGATGCTAAACACACATGTGACAGGATCAGGGTTCAGGCTCAGGTCTGAGCCTCAATCAGACACTCTGTGGAATGGGAAGTCAGGAAATAACAGATAAATAACATCAAATTTGAAGGTTTGCCGAGGAGTGAGAGAAAAAACTCCCTTTGCCTACCTACCTCCTAGGCTTCAAAGCTGTCTGGGCCAAGATGTCAATTTAGCTGCATCCTGGGTCAATGAGGCTTTTGCGAATTAGGCAAATAAATCAAGTTACTAGAGTTTAAGCTGTGTTTTCTTTCAGTATTCCAATGAATCACTTTTTGACCTTTGGAATTATTAGGTACTTGTCAAGACTGATAAAATTTAGCTGGAGATATTGCAGATATGGGCGATAAATATGACTGAATAAAGTCTGAAACCATTCAAGAATATAAAATGTGTTTGAGATTTAGGTGAAGAGGAAAGACCGTTTGAAAATTATGAAGGCTATTAACAGGCTGAACATGACTTCAATTCACCGTATCTCAGAATCTGTAGGCACTCCTATAAAAGCGTGAGTGAGATAGTTAACTCATGTTAACAGGCTCCGTGTAATGATGCACAAATTCACAGTAGCGCTGGGTATGTGGCACATCAAAGGCCCAAATGCCTTTATTATGAAAGTTAGGCCAAATCTAGTCAAGTTTTAGAGTTACCTATACTTACTGTATTTCTATATTAGGTTATTTCATGACATTTTCACTTTTTTTCCTAAAAATGAATCCGAATAGCTTTATTTCTTTTCTCTTTCTTCTTGAGATGTGGTCTCGTTTTGTCACAGGCCAGAGTGCAGTGGCACGATCACAGCTCATGGCAGCCTCAACCTCCCAGGCTTAAGGGATCCTCCCATCTTAGTACTTGGGACCACAGGCATGCACCATCACGCTTGAATAATGTTTTCATTTTTTGTAGAGACGGGGTCTTGCTATATTGCCCAGGGTGGTCTTGAACTTCCGGGCTCAAATGATCCTCCCACCTCAGCCTCCAAAACCTCTAAAAATGCTGGGATTACAAGCACCAGCCACCATGCCCAGACTTTATAGCTAAATTTCATAGGCACTTGTCCATGGTGGGGGAAATGCTGAGAAATAAAGTAGAGAAAAATACACTTTATTTCCTGTTTAAGTAGACCTTATTTTGTTTAACTATACTGATACTGATAGGGCAAGTATTCTATTATTAAGTAACTATTAACATTCTATTAACTATAGTGATAGGGCAAGCATTTTATTAAATAATTATGTATATTCTATTCAAACAAATTAGAAACCTTCTAGATGAAAAAAATATATATAGAAAGGTTTAAACTGCCTGAAAATTAAAGGGTAAATGACAAATATTTACATATCATAGAAAAGAATATTCAGATCACACACAAAGAACATATAAACACAGATAATAGTAAGATACGAAGACATCAAGCAAACAGAGATTAGTGTCTTCAAAAATGTTGTATGTTTGGCAAAAGCTCCTATAACAAATAGTAGGAGGCCGGGCATAGTGGCTCACACCTGTAATCCCAGCTCTTTGGGAATCTGAGATGGGTGGATGACCCGAGGTCAGGAGTTCAAGACCAGCCTGACCAACACAGTGAAACCCCATCTCTACTAAAAATACGAAAATTAGCTGGGTGTGGTGGCACATGCCCCTTGCCTTTGTTCTTTTAGCCTAAGATTGCTTTGGCTATTCAGGCTCTTTTTTAGTTAAATACAAATTTTAGAATTGATTTTCTAATTCTGTGTAAAAATGACTTTGGCAGTTAGATAGGAACTATATTGAATTTGTAGATTGCTTTGGGCAGTAAAGACATTTTAATGATGTTGATTCTTCCAATCCATAAGCATGTAATATTTTTCCATTTGTTTGTGTTATGTATACATTTTGAAACTATTAAATTTTAAAAATAAAGCAATGACTTTTTAAAAAGTTTTATTTATTTATTTATTTATTTTTATGGAGTCTCGCTCTGTCACCGAGGTTCGAGTGCAGTGGTGTGATCTTGGCTCACTGCAACCTCTGCCTCCGGGGTTCAAGCGATTCTCCTGCCTCAGCCTCCCGAGTAGCTGGGACCACAGGCATGTACCACCATGCCCAGCTAATTTTTGTATTTTTAGTGGAGACAGAGTTTCACCATGTTGGCCAGGCAGGTCTTGAACTCCTGACCTCAGGTGACCTGCATGCCTCAGCCTCCCAAAGGGCTAGGATTACAGGCGTGAGCCACTGTGCCCAGCCAATTTTCCGATTTTCGAAACACTAATTCTAAAGTAAAACTTCCCCTTTATTACTTGAAGATTTATTTCAGGTGTTTTTCAATTCTTCCTAATTTCAGCTCCTCAGTTGAAATTTGGTTCACATTAATGCTGGTTATCTGTTCTTGACACATAGAAACTACAAATATAGGACTTTTACTGAATTCTGTTTTTTAAAAGTTCTAAGGAAAAAGCTATTACATCCATATATATGTGTAAAATGAAACGTAGACCTAAGAGCTACTGTGAATAAACAGTTTGACTTTTAGTAAAAGAGAGTATATTGAATTTATGTTAAAGCTAAGAATCTGGGAATTCTTGAGTACTGTCTGCTAGGAACACTATTATGTCAAAAATAACAAAAGGGTTGACATGATTTGCTGATCACTAACCCCACTGAGGGAAGCCCTCCAAGGTTTATGTGAGAAGTAGTCAGTTTGTTTTTGTCTTACTGGTGCAGAAGAAATGCTTTTTATTGCCCATGGTCTCCAAGGATGACACTGAGCTCCACAAAGCAACCACTGGGGAATATCAGGTAAATAGCATGAATCTGTTGTTGTAAAACAAGCATACTGTTTTAAAAACATATTTAAAGTAATTCATGAGTTGGATGTTTCTTGATAGGTATACTTTTCAGTTTAGGTATTTAAAAAGAAAAAGTCCGCTGTATACCTTTATTTTCACTTTTACTTTGGTGTTTCGATGTCTATAGAAATCAGCAGTTTCTCTACTTTCCCAGAAATTTATCTCCAATGCTGACATGAGCACAAAGACCTTATGTACTGTGCTGGGAAATATTTTGTGTCTTAAAAAAGTTAACAAGGATACCCAGGAATTGAACTCAGCTCTGCACCAAGCAGACCTAATAGACATCTACAGAACTCTCCACCCCAAATCAACAGAATATACATTCTTTTCAGCACCACACCACACCTATTCCAAAATTGACCACATAGTTGGAAGTAAAGCTCTCCTCAGCAAATATAAAAGAACAGAAATTATAACAAACTATCTCTCAGACCACAGTGCAATCAAACTAGAACTCAGGATTAAGAAACTCACTCAAAACCGCTCAACTACATGGAAACTGAACAACCTGCTCCTGAATGACTACTGGGTACATAACGAAATGACAGCAGAAATAAAGATGTTCTTTGAAACCAATGAGAACAAAGACACAACATACCAGAGCCTCTGGGACACATTCAAAGCAGTGTGTAGAGGGAAATTTATAGCACTAAATGCCCACAAGAGAAAGCAGGAAAGATCCAAAATTGACACCCTGACATCACAATTAAAAGAACTAGAAAAGCAAGAGCAAACACATTCAAAAGCTAGCAGAAGGCTAGAAATAACTAAAATCAGAGCAGAACTGCAGGAAATAGAGATACAAAAAACCCTTCAAAAAATTAATGAATCCAGGAGCTGGTTTTTTGAAAAGATCAACAAAATTGATAGACCGCTAGCAAGACTAATAAAGAAGAAAAGAGAGAAGAATCAAATAGATGCAATAAAAAATGATAAAGGGGATATCACCACCCATCCCACAGAAATACAATCTACCATCAGAGAATACTACAAACACCTCTACGCAAATAAACTAGAAAATCTAGAAGAAATGGATAAATTTCTTGACAAATACACCCTCCCAAGACTAAACCAGGAAGAAGTTGAATCTCTGAATAGACCAATAACAGGCTCTGAAATTGTGGCAATAATCAATAGCTTACCAACCAAAAACAGTCCAGGACCTGATGGATTCACAGCCAAATTCTACCAGAGGTACAAGGAGGAACTGGTACCATTCCTTCTGAAACTATTCTAATCAATAGAAAAACAGGGAATGCTCCCTAACACATTTTATGAGGCCAGCATCATCCTGATACCAAAGCCTGGCAGAGACACAACCAAAAAAGAGAATTTCAGACCAATATCCTTGATGAACATTGATGCAAAAATCCTCAATAAAATACTGGCAAACCGAATCCAGCAGCACATCAAAAAGCTTATACACCATGATCAAGTGGGCTTCATCCCTGGGATGCAAGGCTGGTTCAACATATGCAAATCAATAAATGTAATCCAGCATATAAACAGAACCAAAGACAAAAAAACCACATGATTATCTCAATAGATGCAGAAAAGGCCTTTGACAAAATTCAACAACCCTTCATGCTAAAAACTCTCAGTAAATTAGGTATTGATGGGACGTATCTCAAAATAATAAGAGCTATCTATGACAAACCCACAGCCAATATCATACTGAATGGGCAAAAACTGGAAGCATTCCCTTTGAAAACTGGCACAAGACAGGGATGCCCTCTCTCACCACTCCTATTCAACATTGTGTTGGAAGTTCTGGCCAGGGCAATCAGGCAGGAGAAGGAAATAAAGGGTATTCCATTAGGAAAAGAGGAAGTCAAATTGTCCCTGTTTGCAGATGACAGGATTGTATATCTAGAAAACCCCATTGTCTCAGCCCAAAATCTCCTTAAGCTGATTAGCAACTTCAGCAAAGTCTCAGGATACAAAATCAATGTACAAAAATCACAAGCATTCTTGTACACCAATCACAGACAGAGAGTCAAATCATGAGTGAACTCCCATTCACAATTGCTTCAAAGAGAAGAAAATACCAAGGAATCCAACTTACAAGGGATGTGAAGGACCTCTTCAAGGAGAACTACAAACCACTGCTTGATGAAATAAAAGAGGATACAAACAAATGGAAGAACATTCCATGCTCATGGGTTGGAAGAATCAATATCGTGAAAATGGCCATACTGCCCAAGGTAATTTATAGATTCAATGCCATCCCCATCAAGCTACCAATGACTTTCTTCACAGAATTGGAAAAAATTACTTTAAAGTTTATATGGAACCAAAAAAGAGCCCGCATCGCCAAGTCAATCCTAAGCCAAAAGAACAAAGCTGGAGGTATCACACTACCTGACTTCAAACTATACTACAAGGCTACAGTAACCAAAACAGCATGGTACTGGTACCACAACAGAGACATAGATCAATGGAACAGAACAGAGCCCTCAGAAATGATGCTGCATATCTACAACTACCTGATCTTTGACAAACCTGACAAAAACAAGCAATGGGGAAAGGATTCTCTATTTAATAAATGGTGCTGGGAAAACTGGCTAGCCATATGTAGAAAGCTGAAACTGGATCCCTTCCTTACACCTTATACAAAAATTAATTCAAGATGGATTAAAGACTTAAATGTTAGACCTAAAACCATAAAAACCCTAGAAGAAAACCTAGGCAATACCATTCAGGACATAGGTGTGGGCAAGTACTTCATGTCTAAAACACCAAAAGCGATGGCAACAAAAGCCAAAATTGACAAATGGGATCTAATTAAACTAAAGAGCTTCTGCACAGGTAAAGAAACTACCATCAGAGTGAACAGGCAACCTACAGAATGGGAGAAAATTTTTGCAACCTACTCATCTGACAAAGGGCTAATATCCAGAATCTACAATGAACTCAAACAAATTTACAAGAAAAAATCAAAGAACCCCATCAAAAAGTGGGCGAAGGACTTGAACAGACACTTCTCAAAAGAAGACATTTATGCAGTCAAAAAACACATGAAAAAATGCTCATCATCATTGGCCATCAGAGAAATGCAAATCAAAACCACAATGAGATACCATCTCACACCAGTTAGAATGGCCATCATTAAAAAGTCAGGAAACAACAGGTGCTGGAGAGGATGTGGAGAAATAGGAACACTTTTACACTGTTGGTGGGACTGTAAACTAATTCAACCATTGTGGAAGTCAGTGTGGCGATTCCTCAGGGATCTCGAACCAGAAATACCGTTTGACCCAGCCATCCCATTACTGGGTATATACCCAAAGGACTATAAATCATGCTGCTATAAAGACACATGCACATGTATGTTTATTGCGGCACTATTCACAATAGCAAAGACTTGGAACCAACCCAGATGTCCAACAACGATAGACTGGATTAAGAAAATGTGGCACATATACACCATGGAATACTATGCAGCCATAAAAAATGATGAGTTCATGTCCTTTGTAGGGACATGGATGAAACTGGAAAACATCATTCTCAGTAAACTATCGCAAGGACAAAAATCCAAACACCACATGTTCTCACTCATAGGTGGGAATTGAACAATGAGAACACATGGACACAGGAAGGGGAACATCACACTCCAGGGACTGTTGTGGGGTGGGGGGAGGGGGAGGGACAGCATTAGGAGATATACCTAATGCTAAATGAGGAGTTAATGGGTGCAGCAAAACAACAAGGCACATGGATACATATGTAACAAACCTGCACATTGTGCACATGTACCCTAAAACCTAAAGTATAATTTAAAAAATGGAAAAAATATTTGCGGGGAGCAACGAACAGCTGCAGAGGCGACAGCTACCTCTTCAGAGGAGGCGGCCGCGGAGAAGGAGGAAGGGGAGGAGGGCGAGGCGGGGAGGCGCAAGAGGGACCCTCGTCATGGGTCCACGGGCCTAAAGTGGCGGAAGATACCGGCCTGGTGCCAAACTGGTTACTGCTGCTTCCTGTGGCCTCCATGGCTGAGGACTGGCTGGACTGCCCGGCCCTGGGCCCTGGCTGGAAGCGCTGTGAAGTCTTTCGCAAGTCAGGGGCCACCTGTGGACGCTCAGACACCTGTTACCAGAGCCCCACAGGAGACAGGATCTGAAGCAAAGTTGAGCTGACTCGATACCTGGGCCCTGCGTGTGATCTCACCCTCTTCGACTTCAAACAAGGCATCTTGTGCTATCCAGCCCCCAAGGCCCATCCCGTGGCGGTTGCCAGCAAGAAGCGAAAGAAGCATTCAAGGCTAGCCAAAACCCAGAAACGTCAGGTTGGACCCCCGAGTGGTGAGGTCAGGAAGGAGGCCCCGAAGGATGAGACCAAGGCTAACACTGACACAGCCCCAGCTTCATTCCCTGCTCCTGGATGCTGTGAGAACTGTGGAATCAGCTTCCCAGGGGATGGCACCCAAAGGCAGCGGCTCAAAACGTTGTGCAAAGACTGTCGAGCACAGAGAATTGCCTTCAACCGGGAACAGAGAATATTTAAGCGTGTGAGCTCTGGGGAGTGTGCAGCCTGCCAGGTAACAGAAGACTGTGGGGCCTGCTCCACCTGCCTCCTGCAGCTGCCCCATGATGTGGCATCGGGGCTGTTCTGCAAGTGTGAACGGAGACGCTGCCTCCGGATTGTGGAAAGCAGCCGAGGGTGTGGAGTATGCCGGGGCTGTCAGACCCAAGAGGATTGTGGCCTTTGCCCCATCTGCCTTCGCCCTCCCCGCCCTGGTCTCAGGCACCAGTGGAAATGTGTCCAGAGACGTTGCCTACGGGGTAAACATGCCCCCCCAAGGGAGGCTGTGACTCCAAGATGGCTGCCAGGCGGCGCCCCGGAGCCCAGCCACTGCCTCCACCACCCCCATCACAGTCCCCAGAGCCCACAGAGCCGCACCCCAGAGCCCTGGCCCCCTCACCACCTGCCGAGTTCATCTATTACTGTGTAGACGAGGACGAGCTAAAGCGGCTGCTGCCCAGTGTCTGGTCAGAGTCTGAGGATGGGGCAGGATTGCCCCCACCTTACCGTCGTCGAAAGAGGCCCAACTCTGCCCAACGGCACCATCTTGGCCCTACCTTGAAGCCCACCTTGGCTACACGCACAGCCCAACCAGACCATACTCAGGCTCCAACGAAGCAGGAAGCAGGTGGTGGCTTTGTGCTGCCCCCGCCTGGCACTGACCTTGTGTTTTTACGGGAGGGTGCAAGCAGTCCTGTGCAGGTGCCGGGCCCTGCTGCAGCTTCCACAGAAGCCCTGTTGCAGGTGAAGCAAGAGAAGGCGGATACCCAGGACGAGTGGACACCAGGCACAGCTGTCCTGACTTCTCCCGTATTGGTGCCTGGCTGCCCTAGCAAGGCAGTAGACCCAGGCCTGCCATCTGTGAAGCAAGAGCCACCTGACCCTGAGGAGGACAAGGAGGAGAACAAGGATGACTCTGCCTCCAAATTGGCCCCAGAGGAAGAGGCAGGAGGGGCTGGCACACCCGTGATCATGGAGATTTTCAGCCTGGGTGGAACCCGCTTCTGAGATACAGCAGCCTGGTTGCCCAGTCTACAGGGCAGGCACTCAGGAAGGGAAGATGGATGTAAAGTGTGGGAGACCGAGGACACAGTGGAGCCCACGAGCACGAGCTGGAACCCACGAGGATGGCCTGGAACCCATGTCAGTCTCTCACTACCTCCAGCTTCGATGATGTGGGTGTCCTGCAGAAGAAGCTGGTGCCCTTCCTCACAGAGTTAAATATGCATCTGGCCCAGGAATTAGAGAAGCTGAAGGGATGATCCTGGGGAAGGTGGAGCAGCTGCAGGCCTGGCTGCAGGCCTGACTACTGCCCGCCCCAGCGAGGTGATCCAGCAGATACATGGCAACGTGTGAACTGCAACAGTGCCTGGTGCCCCAGCACCAACCTTCCAAGTGTAAAAACAATATGCTGCTGCTTCACTTCTGCCCTCCGGTTATCAAGCAAAATGTCTCTTGTGGCCCATCTTACTGGAAGAGAGTTCTGGGAAACGTAGCCTCACCAAGGTGACACATTACAAAGCCACCCTACCATGAATCCGCTCCCAAGGGTCTCCCTGCTCACCTGAGGATAACTCAATATAACTATGTTGCTGAAAATGCAAAGCTGAAGACCATGGATTTCCTGGTGATTCCAGCAAGTGCAGAGATTCTATGAAGCCCACCCAGAAAAAACTTGCTGGTCCTGGCTATTTTTGTGTCATTTATTCAAGTATTGAGAACCTGGCCTGTGGTAGGCACTGTACTTAATACTAGGATACAGAAATGCAAAAGATACGGCCCATGCAATTTTATTAAATGCATCAATATGTATTACAAATGGTGAATGGATTTCCAAATTTATCATGGAATTTAATGCTGAATATATAGAATTCAGAAAAAAAATATTTGCAAATCATATATCTCATAAGGATTTAATATCCAAAATATATAAAGAATCTTTAAAACTCAATAACAGAAGACAAAGAACCTATTTTTTTAATTTCCATAGTTTCTTGGGGAACAGGTGGTGTTTGGTTACATGAGTAAGTTCTGTAGTGGTGATTTGTGAGATTCTGGTGCACCCATCCTTGATCATTGTGATGTTGAGCATTGTTTCATATGTTTGTTGGCCATTTGTGTATCTTCTTTTGATAATTGTCTATTCATGTCCTTAGTCCACTTTTTTATGGGATTGTTTGTTTTTTTCTTGTTGATTTGTTTGAGTTCATTGTAGATTCTGGATATTAGTCCTTTCTCAGATGTATAGAGTGTGAATATTTTTTCCCGCTCTTCGGGTTGTCTATTTACTCTGCTGACAGTTCCTTTTGCAGTGCAAAAGCTCTGGTATAAAAATAGGCGCATAAACCAATGGAACAGAATAGAAAACCCAGAAATAAATCCAAATATTTACAGCCAACTGATCTTCAACAAAGTAAACAAAAACATAAAGTGGGGAAAGGACACCCTTTTCAACAAATGAAGCTGGGATAATTGGCTAGCCACATGTAGGAGAATGAAACTGGATGCTCATCTCTCACCTTATACAAAAATCAACTCAAGATGGATTAAAGATTTAAATCTAAGACCTGAAACCATAAAAATTCTAGAAGATAACATTGGAAAACCCCTTCTAGACATTGGCTTAAGCAAGGATTTCATGACCAAGAACCTAAAAGCAAATGCAATATAAAGATAAATTGTTAAGAATTAATTAAACTAAAGAACCTATTTTAAAAATGGGCAAAGAACCGGTATAGACATTTTCAAAGAAAATGTACAAATAGCCAACAAGTACATAAAAAGAGAGTTAACATCATTAGTCATTCAGGAAACAAAAATCAATATCACGATGAGATACTGTTACACTACTTCACAAGGATATTTTTTTGAGACAGAGTCTCACTCTGTCAACCAGGTTGGAGTGCAGTGACACAATCTCACCTCACTGCAGCCTCCTCCTCCCAGGTTCAAGCAATTCTCCTGCCTCAGACTCCTGAGTAGCTGGGACTACAGGCACATACCACAACACCCACTAATTTTTTTTTTTTTTTCAGATTTTTAGTAGAGACAGGGTTTCATTGTGTTGGCCAGGCTGGTCTCGAACTTCTGACCTCAGGTGATCAGCCCACCTCAGCCTTCCAAAGTACTGGTATTACAGGTATGAGCCAGCACACCTGGCCTTCTTTGCAACTATTAGGATGACTAATAAAAATAAATAAATAAATAAATACATAAATTAAACTATATATATATAGAGAGAGAGAGAGAGAAAGAAAGTAGGGGGAGGAAAATGGTTAGCCAAGATATGGATAAAGTTAAAGACACTTATATTGGTGGTGGGAATATCAAATTGTGTGCTTACTGTGGAAATCAATTTGGAGGTTAATTAAAAAGCTAAACATAGAATAATTCCACTTCTAGGTATATACCCGAAATAATTCAAGCGTGACTCAAACAGATACTTGTACACCAGTGTTTTTTTTTTTTGCAGCAGCATTTTTTACAATAGTCAAAAGGTAGAAAAACCCTAACAGATGAATCTTTAATCAATGAATAGATGAACAAAATGTTGTACATAAATACAAAGGATTATTATTCAGCCATAAAAAAGAATGATGTTTTGATACACACTACAGCATAATGAACCTTAAAGACGTTTTCTAAGTGAAATAAGCCAGACTCAAATGGACAAATATTGTATGATTCCAAACATATGAAATATCTAGAATTGGAAAATTCATAGAGATAGAAAATATGTTAGTGATTACTAGGATGTGAGGGAAGAGTTAAAAGTTGTTACTGTTTTGTGAGTATAGTTTTTGTTTGGAGCGATAAGCTAATTTTAGAAATAGATAGTTCCGATGTTTATACATTTTGCATGTAATTACTACCATAGAATTATACACTGAAAATTTTTTAATGATGTATGTATATCATATTAAAATTTTAAAAAGCAAACAAATAGGAGGTGCCTAAGCTTGACTCATGTTCATTAATTTGCTGACCCCTTGATTATGGCAGTGGTTAATAGATTTTATAATTTAAAATTCACTTAAAAGATGTGTTAAAAGACAGATTGCTGTTTCCTTAGTTTCTGATTCATTCGTGCTGGAATGGTACCCAAGAATTTGCATTTCTAATACATTTGTGTATGATGTGGATGCTGTTGGTCTGTTGATCACACTTAAAAAACTTCTAGACTACATTATGCCTAAAAGAGTTCCTCTGTCTCATCAATGCAGTTGTTTAATTGATTTGTTTTTTTTTTTTCCAAGTAAAGGGATTAAGTTATTCTAATCTAATGACGTGCTAATATAGTTTGGCTCAGTTAGGCAAAATCAATCATACATATGAAATCATTATCAGCTGAAAAGAAACAGAGAGAGACAAAGTTGGGAAGAGATTAAAAGTGAGAGCTGATGTAGGACTGCCTGGATGGAACTAAAATCCCAGTTCCATCACCTTTCTCCTCTGTAACACTGGAACAGGTAATGAACTTCCCTGAGATTTAGATTCCCTTACCTGTAAATGAGAATAAATAACAAAAATTCCTCATAGAGTATTTTGAGGATTACATGGGATATTGCTTATAAAGTTGCTAGCAAAATGTCTGCTACATAACAAGTCCTCATAAACAGTTACAAATGAAAAACAGATGGACAGGGAATAACATTCATGATAAATCAATCTGAAAAATGTTGATGTAAAAAATTCTAGAACTCTCAGGAGATCTTCACAAAGTCAGTGTATTAAAATAAATATGGCATAAACCCTCCAATCTGAGCCTTATAAAAAGAGGAGATTTGCTTATTGTGAAAAAGGGAAAGAGTGGAGGGTCTATGAGGTAATTATTAATAATATTAGTTTTATTAACTATTAGCACATTTTATTAAGTGTGTACAGCAACCTCAAGCTGGTGTTATTAACTGAACTTGGGAGAACATTTGAGCTCATGAACTATTCACATTGTTCTAAATCTCAGCTAAGTAAAAAAGTGAAATAGGAGAGAATGCAGAAGCTAGTTATAATGTGTTTTCCATACATATATAAATAAATATATATATTATATATAAATAAGTATATATATATATAAATGTAGTTAACAGTTCCAACCATGTTCAAATAAGGCAAAGGCCCAGCTGCAACCAATCCAGTTGTTTCTGTACCTGACTTTCCTTTTGCTGTCCATAAATCTTCTTCCACCACGTGGCTGCGCTACAGTCTCTCTAAATCTGCTGTAATTCTGGGCGCTGCCTGAGTCTCCCATTGTTCATTGCTCAAACTACTTTAAATTATATCTATATATATAAAATATATATATATTTTACACCAAGAATAGGCTGAGTTAAATATACATCTTGCTGTTTGCAGTGACCATTCTGGCTTATCATTACAGATGTCTTGTTTTCTCCTATAGAAGTAACACACTTTACTACTTTTGAAGACAGATTGTTACACTGATTCTATGATTGTCATTAAGAGAAAAATTTCAACCAAATTAAATTTAAAGTAGTATGAGCAATGAATGATGGGAGAATCAGGCAGCGCCCAAAATTACAGCAGATTTAGAGAGACTAGTGCAGCCACGTGGTGGAAGATTTATGGACAGCAAAAGGAAAGTGAGGTGCAGAAACAACTGGATTGGTTGCAGCTGGGCCTTTGCCTTATTTGAACATGGTTGGAACTGTTAGCTACATTTGGCCAAAACTCAGTGATTGGTGCAGATGTGGGCTACAGTTGGTTTACAACTCCACTTGTTATAGTTCACGATGTACAGAAAAACCTTTAGGTTGAACTTTAATATGAAAGGAAGCAGCTTTAGGCTAAACTTGATTAACAATTTCCCTCTTTGGGTCATTTTCTCAATCTTGAGATAACCAAAACTTTAGTTATTGATGTTACTATTACCATGGCTCTTGAAACTTACTGGGAAAGAGAAGAACAGTGAGTTTGGCAAAGATGGGAACAAGGACCGAGTAGAGGGTATGTCCATATGCTGGAACATTCTGTTTACAGAAGAAAAACAAAACCTGGTCTGTTCTAGAATCTATGTGTTTGCTATGTTTTCCATAATCAAACATAGTTTGATTATGTTACATTTAGAACAAACAATCCCAGTTTTGTTTTGTTTGGTCTGTTGGGGCCTAGTGCATGAGCTCAGTCCAAAACAATGGCCTCCCATAATTTCGTTTAAAAGAATCCCTTTTTTTTAGGTCATGTTCTCACTTAGGTGAGAGTGTGACCAAACATAGGGCCTTAGCACCACTCTCAGTTACCATCATTTTGGGTTTCTGGTCTCAGCATGTCATTCATAAGTTACGGTGTCCTCATGGCTGCACATTTCTTTCAGCTCTTGTCATTCCGGTTAAAGAGAGACCATTTGACACTCTAGAGATGGCTTCATGCAAACATTTAAAACTTTTAAGAGAATATAGTGCACCAGAAAGACTATTATTATGACTATCAGTAGGATAATACCAACAGTTTGGAGTATGCTTCTTACCCGGGGTCCCCATAAACCAAACCACCTAAAATTAAATAGATCAAAGAATGAGCTGTATAAAGAGTCTACTCACTTAACTAAGGAGTCTCTTCATTAATCCCCTACAACTAAGTCTCTGTAATACGTGACGTTTTCTCCATAGGCCATAAGTGCCAGCATCTGTACAGAGACTTCTGTTTAGCCAGTAACTAATCCAGATCAATTCTATTATTTAGCATAACTTTCACAAGAGAATTTAAAGTTTGTTGTGTAACCATAGCCTTTACAGTAGAATCTGCTTTAGAGCCTATCATGAGGGATACATTTTTAATCATTGCCGCTTTTATTCCAGACTATGGAAAAAGGACCTAACAAATGATGCCCTTTTAGAAGAGTGAAAGCCTTCCAGCGATGTTCTCCTTAACCCATGATGTGGGTTAAGAAGAGTAAATCAATGTTCTGTTTCTGACTATGAGGCAATGTATGTACCATTAAAGTTTCTCATCTACATTAGGCCTTCATTTTTGTCTATTAAAGTATAAGGTTATCCATGTATAAGACTGGCTGCAAAATCCTTCACAAATAACAGTACACCCCATAAGTGCACACAAGAGAACCCTTTCACCTCTATTATTCATAGAAGCATAAGCAAGGGACAAATAATTAAAGAGTCTCATGATAGTAGGGAACTCTTGATCCGTGATCTTGGGAAAACCTGTTCACATCAGGGATGCCATCTTCTTCTGGGGAGAAAACCCCTGGTTAGCTTTTCTTTAAGGCCTCTAATGGGTGTACAGTTCCAAGAGTGTAAAGGGAGCCTCCTCAGTTGTGAGATTATGAACCCAAGGTTCAAAGTCCTGAAGTTTTGCTGTAGTGTGGATGCCAATGACAGTCTTTCTTCGATGTTCTCAGAAGATGAGTCTTCAGGTTCTAGTTTATGAAGGGATTGATTGTCCTCAGTGAAACATAAAAACCTTACCTTACCTGGTAAAAATACACTGTAGTCTAATAATCTACTGCTATAATGATGGCAGAGGCACCCCATCTGGGGCAGCCACTGCCATCACATCAGCTACAGCGGTGAAACATGGCCAAGGAGCTGGGGACAAGTGGGAAACATGCCCCTTCTGAGTTGGTGGAGTTGGAGCTTCCTGGGAACAGTTGCAGCAGCCCAAGTAGTGGCTGCAGACCTGGGCCTCCCATTCCATGGAGCAGGCAGGAGACCTGTCCTTCAAGGTGCAACTACAGATGCCCAAGCCATGGCTGCAGAGTCAGGCATCTCTACACTCTTGTGGGCACAGGAAAAAAACCCAGGCCCTTGCAGACTTGGAGGTATCTTCTCTCCCATTGCCTGGCTCCTCCCTACTCTTGACACCTGCTCTGATCTTGGAGCAAGGTTGTGGGTAGGCTCAGGTGCTGCTGCAGCCTGGTGGGTGTGCACATGCTTGGGGCAGTGCTGACACACCAGTACCATGCTGCATCTGGCCCCTGCCCAGGCTTTGGGCACTGACAAGCATGGGAGAGAAGCTGAGGAGATGCTGAGGGCAGCTTGGCACTGGCCTGCAGGCATCCTTTGGCACAAATAGCCTAGGTGCCATGAACAGCAGCAGGAGGAAGACAGGCTCCTGCACAGAAGGGGGTGGGTCCTTGGTGAGGCCCTACCTTCAGGCCAGGATGGGTGTGAAGGCTGAGGTCTGGGCTGCCAGTCCCATGAACCAGAGTGTAAACTTGTGATGCCTTTTCTGGGGCCACCATGGTCTCTCATGGACCAATCAGTGTGCATTTCTTCCTTTCTGAGACCCATAAAAGCCCCAGACTCAGCCAGAACTGAGCAGACATTGGGACAACCAGCTGCAGAGAGCAGCTACCCACTCCAGGGCCTCATCTCTTTTGAGAGATGCAGATGTCAGGATGCCCAGCTGCAGAATGGAAGTGCCCACTCCAGGACATCCTCTGAGTTATTCTGTCACTCAATATAGCTCCTCTTTGCTCACCCTCAACTTGTCTGTATACCTCATTATTCCTGGAGGTAGAACAAGAACTTGAGACCTGCCAAATGACAGGGTTAAAAATGCTGTAACACAAACAGGGTGAAACATGCCCCCTTGCTCACCATGTTGTGGATGACAAGAAGAGAGAAGAAAAAAAGAGCTGTGGCTGTATGGGAACCCAGACCTGGGAGGTCCTGAGGCCAGAGCTGTGACTCCTGCTATGGGACCCTGTGGTTCCTGGAGTCTGCAAGCTTCCAGGTACAACTGTGTTCCCTTGTAACAGCTGTGGAAGCTGCTTGTGGTGTGTCTGGTCCAGCCAAAGCCTTATAGTGAGCTAGCACTCATGCTGGAACCTGGAGCTTCCTGTCCCAGCTGCAGCAGCTGGTGTGCCTAACTGTGTTAAAACATATTGAACAATATGAACTTCCACTCACCAAGCCTGACTTGATTGCTCAGTCTACTAGTAGCAGAGGACAACATTGAGCCCCTGATATGGTGACATTCCCTGGAGTAATTGGCTGGCTGCCTGGGGGCAGGCTGATTACATGGGATGAATTTCATCATGGAAGTAGCAGCATTTTGTTCTTATAGGAATAGACACTTACTTTGGATATGGATTGTCTTCCCTGCATGCAGTGCTTCTTCCCAAACTACCATAAGAGACTTATGAATGCCTTATACACTATCACAGTGTACCACACACCATTGCGTGTAATCAAATAAGTCACTTCCTAGCAATAGATGTCAGCAATGGGCCCATGCTTATGATCCAATAGTCTTACCATATTCCCCATGACCCTGAAGCAATTGGATGGATAGAATGGTGGAATAGCCTATTAAAAACTCTGCTGCAGCACCAGCTAGGCGGCAATATCTTGCAGAACTGGGAAAAATTCTCCATAAAGCTGTATATGCTCTGAGTCAGCATTCAATATATGGTGCTGTTTTTACCATAGCAGAATTCATGGCTCCAGGAATCAAGGAGTGTAAATGAGAGTGACAGAGTTCACTATTACCCACCTGTAGTGACTCAGTAGCAAGATGGTTGCTTCCTGTTTTCATGACTTTATCACATAATATGAGATGTACTGACTTTGTTTCATAGTATTTAAGTAATGCTAATTTTACATCATAGTATTTAAGTTAGGGGATATCAAGAAGAGTAAACATTACTCAAGGACTTTGCTCCCTCTTTCTGGGAAGGGATTAGTGCAATTTTTGGTTGTATACAGAATAGTTGTAACCTGTCAGGCAGAATTATGACCTTGCTATTGTCTTTATTTGAAAATTAAATACGGTTTTAAAAGATACATATAGGTGCCATTGACACGGAATAAACTTATAATAGCTCATTTTATGTGTTGGCTTGACTAGGCCATGGGGTGCCCAGATACGGAGACAAATATTATTGAGTGTATCTGCAAGGATGTTCTAGATGAGACTGATATTTAAATTCATAGAGTGAGTAAAGCAGATTGTTCCCTCTAAAGTAGGTAGGCCTTATCCAGTCAATTGAAGACCTGAATAGCACAAAAATGTTGATTATGGGAGGACTCCTCTTGCCTGGCTACCTGAGCTGGGCCATTGGTCTTTTCTTGCTTTTAAATTCAAATGGAAACATGGATTTTCTCAGGTACTGAGCTTGCCAGCTTTTGGACTGAAGCTTACACTATCAGATCTCCTGGTTCTCATGCCTTTGGACTCAAACTAGAACTAAACTTCAGCTTTTCTGTGTCTCCAGCTTGCCAACTGCAGATATTGAGACTT
Source organism: Nomascus leucogenys (assembly GCF_006542625.1). Classification (NCBI taxonomy): domain Eukaryota; kingdom Metazoa; phylum Chordata; class Mammalia; order Primates; family Hylobatidae; genus Nomascus; species Nomascus leucogenys. The sequence goes on along the minus strand of NC_044398.1, from coordinate 36,606,086 downwards.
ATCAGCCTCCATAATAATGTAAGCCAATTTCTTGTAATCTCTCTCTCTCAATATTGACAGCAGTATATACAGCTAAGATAGTCGTGTAATGGACATGATGACTCTATTAGTCGACGTTATCTAGAGAAACATATGATGAGAGAGAAATGATAAGAAATTGGCTCACACCATCCTTATAGAGGCTGAGAAGTCTCAATATCTGCAGCTGGCAAGCTGGAGACACAGGAGAGATGAAATGTAGTTCCAGTTTGAGTCCAAAGGCATGAGAACCAGGAGAGCTGGTAGAGTAAGATTCAGTCCAAAAGCTGGCAGGCTCAATACCCAAGAAAAGACAATGTTCCTATTTGAAACTTTGAAATGGAGTCCTCTCTTAATCAAATTTATTTGTGCTATTCACCTCTTCAATTGATTGGATAAGGGCTACCTACACTAGAGAGAACAATCTGCTTTCCTCACTCCGTGAATTTAACTATTAATCTTATCTAGAACATCCTTGCAGATACACTTAATAACATTTGTCAGCATATCTGGGTACCCATAGCCTAGTCAAGTCAACACATAAAATTAGCTGTTATAAGTTCAAACCCTGTCAATGTGGCAGCCATGTATCTCCTAAAACCATACTTAATTGTCAATTAAAGAAAATAGCAAGGTCATAATTCTGCCTGATGTGATACAACTAACCTGTGGCAACCAAAAATGCACTAACCCCTTCCCTAGAAGAGGAAGCAAAGTCCTTGAGTGGATGAGGGCTGCCTACTTTGAATATACATGGATGTGTGTATATACACATTTTTTTCTGTTCCTCTAGATAACCTTGACTAATACAGTCATCATGTTGATTCCCCGACTATCTTAGCTGAAACAGAGACTACCAGTCAATACTCGTATTGCCCCCAATTTGTTTATTCAATGTACTTGCTAAAATCCAAAAAATATGAATTTACTTATTATTTGCCTACATCAAATATAATGCAATCACTATGGGAGTAAGTACTTTGTATCTCTTTTTACATCACAGAATAGATTGCATAACATAAAAGTGATCCTCAATAATTACTTGTTAACCTAGTTTTGATTAAAACATTCTGTAGACTTCAAAAGGTTCTATTTTTGCATATATGTTCCTTTTGTTTTTATAAATAAATAAATAATATTAACTTAAAAATAATGGATGTAATGGCTTTGAAAATTCTGAGATTCACCAGATGGCAAATGATGCTGAAATCAATAAATGGCTTTCAAGCAAAGACAGAATCCAGGGCACTGCCAGGAAAGTGTGGTCTAAAATTGTAGCCAAAAAGATAACTGTAAAATTTTCCGTATGTTGCAGAAAGATCAAAGGTTGTGCTTTGGAATGCCATTTAGTTAGACAAACGGTCCTCTAAAATATAAAGTATGTGATATACAGATAACTCAATTGAACAATAGAACCTGCAGGAAGCTCACAGCATTGCTCTACAGCCTCCTCAACAAAAGTTCAAGAAAGAGAAGAGCATATTTCTGAAAAGGTTACTGAGTTACCCTTTGTGTATGAGTGAATCTCAGTAAGATTCACAGTAAACCTACAAAAATTTGAAGGTAAATTACATATGTAAAAGTACTGATAATTTAAACTGAATAAGTCAGAGTCATTTTAAAGTGGGCCACCCAAATTTATTTAAGCAGATAGCAGGCTGAGTAAACTACTCGACTTAAATACGTTCTAACTTTTATGAAAAAGGAGGGCTATTTCAAAGGATAGAACTGAGGCCAGACAGTAGAATCAAGAAATAGAAAGCCATTAATGGGTAGGAGTAGGATTAAATCCTCATCAAAAAAAAAAAAAAGAAAAAATTAACATTTTCCCAGCGAGATTTCAGGACTCTCATTGACTGCTGACTTCTGTATGTCTCCTTTTTTCCTCTATTAAGTCAGAGTGCCTATGATGATTATTCTATGCCTATCTCATCATTTTATGATGGATGTGTGAAAGATAGGTAAGTTGTTTCTTTAGTTTCAAAGGTCTTCAAATCAAGACAAACCATACTCAAGGAGTTGTATTTGCAGCTAGACCTGATTTAAATGACAAGATTTTAGACTTCAAGCTAATGCTGTGATGAGATGAAGCTTTGGCAGACTTAGGATACAATTAGTGAGATGTGTGCATTACTTGGAGCACAGCAATCTACAGTAACTGGCCTCTAAGAAGGACCTCAATGAACATTACCTCCTGGTATTCATGCTCTGGTGTAGTTTCCTCCCACAAGGTACCAGGGTTCATCTATATGACCAGTAGAATATGCCAGTAGTGATGGTATGTCATTTCTAAGATGACACTTTTTGGCATTCAAGGGTTAGCCTTCTGGGAAACATAGGGTTTGAGATTTGAAAATTTAGAAACTGAAGCAACTTTTATTCTGATAGTTACATGCTCTCGTTACTGCTTCTCTATATATATTTCTAATAATAATTAATTTAATTAAATATCTTCTTATTCTCACCATACAATTTTTTCATATTTTACTATTGGTAATGATTTTGACTACTACAGAAGTGGTCTATATCTATCTGCCTATTTATCTATGTCTCTACAAGTGCATAAATGTGTGTGTGGTGTGTGGGGGGGAGTGTATGTATATGTATGCTTATAAGTTCATGGATACAAAGCTTTCATATGTGCATTTCAGTTTGCTCAGGAGTTAGCAAATTTATTTTTGGACATTTTCTCCCCTCTATTACTATGAAAAGATCCACATTTCCATTTTCATGTAATCTCTTTCTTTCTTCCTCTCTGTCACACGTGGACACACACACACACACACCCCACACTCAAAACAATTCTTCATTTGTGTAGATTTGTGTATTGCCCTCTTCTTGGTTTTGTGTCTCCAAATTATTTACTTAAATATTAAGTTAGTTAATTTAATATAAAGTTAGTTATTCCCCCTCTATAACTTTCATATACAGTTTACCTTTGAACAATATAGGTTTGAACTGCATGGGTTCACAGATACATGGATTTTCTTCTGCCTCTGCCATCCCTGAGACAGCAAGATCAATCCCTCCTGTTCTTGTGCCTCAGCCTACTCAACATGAAGATGATGAGGATGAAGACCTTTATGATGATCCATTTCCACTCAGTGAATAGTGAAGATCTTATAATTCTCTTAATAACATTTTCTCTCACTTTATTGTGAGAATGTAGTGTATAATACATATAACATGCACGACATATGTTAATTGTTTATGTTATTGGAAAGGCTTCTGATCAACAGTAGGCTATTATTATATTACCAGCAGTTAAAGTCAAAAGTGATACAGTGATTTTTGACTTCATAGGGGTCAGCACCCTAACCACTGTGTTGTTCAAGGGTTAACTGAAAATGCACTGGATTGCATGAGCGTAAGATAATAATGAGACCTTACTACTTTCCAACTGAGGTAGGGGAATTTAAATTCTGCATAATATCTGCTGTCAATCGATTTGCCCAGTTAAGTTTTATATCAAATAAGTTCTAAGTCTTATTTCACATTTTTATCTCAGTTTCTAAATGTGCCATTATTACATTGGATTCAGGGGTAAAATCCATTATAATCTGTTCCAACAAGAAGATTGTTTTTTGGTAGTCTCTTCAACTTCATATTGGGAGAAGATTATGCTCCTTGAGGATAAGATTCATACTATAGCAACTTTCTATATCCTCCATAATGTTTTGCAGATTCAATAACTATTTAATAAATTGAGTTAAATTTGCCTATACTCTCACAAGTCATACTCTCATAAATAACCTTCTAATCCTCAATTCCTCTAAAACATAGAAAAAATTGCCAATATAAAAAAGCAAGAAAGAAGGTATTTACCATTTTTCATTCAAATATGACTCATTCTTTCTTATACAACCACCTTTGTCAGCATTCTTGCCATTGGACTGTCTAGCCCTTGATGCTGTTATATCATGGCTTGTTGATACAGAAGGTAAAGTTTGGAAAAAAGAAGCAGTTATGTAAAGCAATCTTAGAAAATCCTTGAGTTTCCCTTAGAATCTTGTGTCTTCTACATGTTTTTTATTTCACATATTAAGTTTGCAGAGTTATGTCATAATTTCATAAGTGTATCTGTCAGAGAGCCCTTTGAAGGCCTATTTAATCCAACTAAGATTATTTTTTCTTGTTTTAATACCATTAAACTTGTTCTCTCTTTGATAACTGAGGGAAAAGAGAAAGACATTCCATATAATACATCAGATGCCTAAGTGCTTTGGATATTCATAAGCCTTTTCTCTTATAGCTTCCTAATTAGAAATACCTGCTCTTTGGAGTTAAGTTTTCCAACTTGCTCCTTCCGTTTTATAATAGTCTATTTAGGAAGACTATTATCAAATAAAAATCAGAATGATAAGTGGACACCTATTTTAGCCTTGGGATTTACATCACAATTCCCTAAGACTTTATATTTCCAGAAAAGAAATTCAAACTAAAGATCACAATTACTATTATTATGGTAATCCTGATAAGATATGCATTTTAACTAAAAGAAGTTCCCACTATTTTTTTCTTTCTACTTTTCAATAATCCTTGGGACCTTAGTAGGAGTGTGCAATAGTCTTGTGGTGTATTTTTAGTTTAAAAGTCTATCTAATTACCACTTGGTAGATATTATTCAAACTCACTTTTGAATCCAAGTGTTTTTACCCTCATAGAATTTTTTTACAGGAGAATTTGCTTGTTTCTATTATACTATAACTATTGGAGCTACTAGGAGGCCTTTTAAATTTCAACAACAAATAGGCAGAATGGAGACTAACTGAAGGGTTGATGGGCTTAAAGAATAAATAACCTAACAAAGGCTAATGGCAAAATCAACATTAGGAACCAAGTCACTTTACTTGGGATTAGTGGATACCAAAATGTGCTTTCTCTGAAGCAGCACTTTACAAGGAAACATGAAAATCCACCTTTGTTGTTCTTCAGCTGAAGGGAATAAAATCATGTACTTTCTATAATTCTAACCCTGTTATGACAGATGCTACATAAACTCAAGTGGAACTCTGACTGCCTTGAGAGCTGAATAAAATGCATCCCACCATCCATTGCTGCTGCATCAAGGTATTAAAAAGACAGAAGGAAGAGGCAAGAGAGGCACAAGTTCAACAGTGTGAGGGACTTGGACACAATGGGAAGGAAAAAGAAATAAATGTCTGAATGTCATTGAAAGAACAGACAACGAAGGCATATGTAAGAAGCCTGCTAAAGCTATGGGACCTCAGAAGCCTATTTGTAAGAACTACAATTTAGAATAGGGAACTTGCAATACAATGCCTGACCTTTATTTCCTTACCTGCCTCGATCTTGTCAAAACCTTTTATTGATTTTTGTATGAACATGAATTACTGCTACAATATTCAGTTGAACTACATGAATTTCTCAAAGCAGTAATACAGTGCTACAGCATAGCTTAACATTGTTTAATTAATATGGTTTGCTTATATTTAAGTCATTTCTAAGAGACCTACGAAAACACAGTCAGGAGATCTATTTCTGATGTATTTCCAAGGCTAAAAACAAAAAATGCTGTTAATGCATAAACAGTCAAAAAGCCACGCATTGTGGTTTTACAGGGACTTCTAAAGATGATTCTTGCATAAGGGCCTCTGCCTTTATAAGGGAAATGTGTAGATTTTAACTAGCTCTGTATTACAATGTTTGTGTTTTGAAAAAGAAAATCATGTTTCTGCACTAAAAAATAAATTCCTAATCAAACCTTTAAAATTAACATTTAGAACAGGGACAGAAACTTCTATTGTTTCCTAAGTGTTTTGTTGTTGTTGCTGTTTAGTTTTAAATCATTTTTAGAAGTTTTCTTGAGGTACAATTGATATAAAAATTATACACCTTTAATATATTCACTTGGATGAGTTTGGACATGTGTGCATACACCAATACCATCATCACAGCCAAGGTACTTTATTCACCTCCAAAAATTTCCTTTTGTTCTTTTTTAATGGTGGTAGCATATTTTTAAGAATTCAGCCTTTGAGCAGGGTACTAAGGATCTTCCACAACAAATGGGAAGGTAAATGAACTAAGTCCATATAAAGGGTTAGCTGTCAGTGAGATATTCAAGTTATGACCAAACCCTCAAGAGGCTTGTAAACTGACTGTGGGTTTCCAGTTTGGTTATCCACAGAGAGGGCTTCATTTGCTCATTCACCTGTTCATTCATATAACCACTCATTCATTCTTAAGAAGAGGTATTTGTCCATATCTCACCATGTGGATGAGCAGATGGTTAGTTCTCACTTCTTTTGCCATTAAGTGTACTCATCCTTGAGCTCCAGGATGATATTTTCTCTCACTTTGCTTCATTACTAAAGTGGCTATCAAGATTCCCTCCCCTACCTTCTTTAACTTTTTTCAATGTTTAAGAGCTGGAGTTAATTTCTGGACTCCTTTAGTAGCACATGCAGATATATACCACTCACGGCCTGTTGGATTAAACTGTTAAATTTGTCATCTAGCTAATGTTTTCTCAGAACTAGACAAATTAAACAGATTTAATTGTTGAAATTATTTCAAAAGATAAACAATCACAGAATGGAAATAAACTACAGAAAGTAGGGAACATGAGTAACTAAATCTCCTAGGAAACATCTGCTGCAGATGGTAAAGTATCCAGTCTCATTGTTATAAATGAGTTTCAAAGAATCTCAGAGCAGACTTACAAAATTTTACTGCACTAACAAATGGCAGCCAACCTCTGTAGTGAACACAAAATACTCTACCATCCTTTGTACCTCCTTAAATTAAGCCAATTTCTGCTTACACAGAAAATCTTCTGTGGAAAACACTGCTTAGATTATGCAAGCACATTAATCTCAAAGCCACAAGAGAAGCTTGCTTCAGAAAACTTCTTAATATTTTTCTTGTGAGTTATTCTCTTTATGCTTTCCACATTACAATATTACCAAGTTATCATAACGTATTTTCTTCACTCCCAGAGCAAGATAAGACTCTAGTTGTTGCTGGGAACTATGCATTGTCTAAATACATGTTCACATTCTCCCACAGTAATTCTGGAATCATACACACAAGTGAGATCACTGCTGTCAGATCACTGGGATTAAGACTCAACCTCTCTACTCACTGGCCATGTAAATATAGATACAGTACTCAGATCCTCTGAGGCTTAGCTAATTATTGGTTGATTTGGTCTACACTTACCACATTAACTATTTGAAAGGATTCATTGATATAACGTGCTGAGAACAGTTCCTGACTCATAATCATTATTAAGCCAATATTTACCAATATGTGACATTAAAATAGATGCTACTATTAGATAATAGTTCATACTATACATTCAATATTTAAACAACAGAATTATAATTTTGTGAAGTAAATTTTGTACTCAAATAAACAGAAAATCTAATTCTATAATTATTTTCTGCAATATTGGGTCATAGAACCAACAAAGAATACATGACTGGCTTAGATGTATGCATTTACTTATGCAATTAGTAATAAAATTCTTCACTCATTCCTAGATTTGAATCCCAGATGCTCTGCATAGCAGCTGTATAGTCTTGGACAAGTTGCTTAATCTGTCTGTACCTCGATTTCCTCATTTGTACTCCAATTTTCTTATGTGGTAAATAAAAAATTACTTAACTCAGAGCTATGAGGTCAGTTTTATCTGAGAGAATCCAGAAAAAAAAATACTTAACACACATTTCCTACCATTCAACATGCATAATACTCAAGGAAATTTTAGATCTCTGTACATGATTAATGTATTAAATCCTCGAACTGACTATAATGTCTGAAAATGCATGTCTTTATGTCACTGTACCTCTCATTGCACTTGGCACAGTGTTGTGAATATATTTGTCGTTTGTATGTTCTTTCTACCATACAATTCTGCCACTCCAATTAGCATATTGTGTTGGAAAACAATTGAGTGCTTGCCTTACGTTTTACTAAATTTATACGGAACTACGTTGATACTTCCTTGCCCTTCAGATGCTGGGACTCACTGGTTGCTTTCTAGTTCTCAGGAGTCTCTGAGTGACTCCGTCCTTTACACTTGCCCTGCAACATCACCCTCAGCCCTAGACAAAGCCAACATCATTTTTAAAAACCTGCAAATATGTCTGCAATTCACTGTATGAATATTCTCATTCTATCGAAACCCTGACCTCACTAACTCAGTGGAGCAATACAGGACGATAAAGTAGTTTATATGAAAGTCATAGAAAGTTTGCTTTGTTTATTCATCCAAACATATGTTTTTAAAGGACAAGGCTTTTATCTGAAACAAATAAAATTATATTTTGAAATTTCAAATAATGTGACTAATAGATTATGAATTCATTTCCAAATATAGAAATAATTAAAACACTTGGGGGTATAGAAAAAGTGAGGGCTGTATCTATTCTTTTCTTACATTAATTTTACCCTAGCTGCCAGAATTTAGTACTTTCAATATCAACTGAGAGATTTAAGGCTATTATAATTTTCCTATTTTGATTTTCCTCTTCTATTTATAACTCACTTAAAGTAATTTGATAGTATTCACTGTGATGTGTCCCCATATATCAAACATTTAAAAAATACATTTGGAACCAAAGCAAAGAGATATATATATATTTTTTATTTAATTTAATTTTTTTTTTTTTTTGAGATGTAGCCCAGGCTGGAGCACAGTGGCGCAATCTCTGCTCACTGCAAGCTCCTCCTCCTGGGTTCACGCCATTCTCCTGCCTCAGCCTCCCAAGATTTTTAGTAGAGATGGGGTTTCACCGTGTTAGCCAGGATGGTTTCAATCTCCTGACCTCATGATCTGCCCGCCTCGGCCTCCCAAAGAGCTGGGATTACAGGTGTGAGCCACCATGCCTGGCACAAAGATATATTTTACTAATACCACAGAAGTATAATCTGCTGCTATTTCTTGATCAGAAGTAAACAAGTGTCTTCACAGCAGTTGATCTAATTTTCTTCCCCATTCATTCAATGGTATTTTTTGATTATAGAATATATTGAATTATATAATGATAAATCCTTTTTCTTTTTTTTCAGAAATGGCTTCTGTTACTGAGGCTGGATTGCAGTGGCGCTGTCTTGACTCACTGCAGCCTCTGCCTCCTGGGCTCAAGGAATCCTTCTACCTCAGCCTCCTGAGTAGCTGGGACTACAGGTGAGCACCACCATGTCCACCTATATAATTTTTGTATTTTTTTTTTTTTTTGTAGAGACAGGGTTTCACTGTGTGGCCTAGGTTGGTCTCAAACTCCTGGGCTCAAACCATCCACCTCCCTCATCATCCCAGAATTCTGGGATTACAGTTGTAAGCCACTGCACCTGGCTGAGAAGGCTTTTTATTATAGGTTGTTCTTATTGTTTTATTTATTTGGTTTGCTTGTTGGTTTTCAAGGTAAGTTTGACATATAAGGTGGTATAATGTTTAAAGGTCAAGTTATAGAGATAGCTAGATTGAAGTTCAAATCCAGAGCCAAGTTACTTAGACTCTCTAAGGACCTGTTTTTTCCCTTATAAAATTAAAATAAAGTGGATAGCCACTTCATAGGTTTGTAATAAGAATTAATATGATCATGATGTCACACAGTCACAAAGAGATACTGAAACTTGGCTCTGCCAAAAAATATTAGCTATTGCCATTATGATTGTCCTCCTTAATACCTAAGGCATTTGCTGACAATCAGGTTACTCATCATGTCCTTCCAGGAAAAAACTTTAAGAATGTTGAAAACTTAGGAACTACTTTTAAAATTTAATTTTCAGACCTGACATAACACAGCTGAGGAAGAGAGGTGGTAGCTGCTTGGGGATAGATGTAGAGATCATTAATGGTATAAGAGTGTGAGAATGTGAAGCAGGATAGGATATGATATTACTCATACAGATCACAAATACATGTCAAAATTATATTTATCATTCATTTAAGTAAAATTCAACATTGTTTTCTTCAAAGAAGAAATTACACATTTCACTCTACCTATTTAACTCTGGAAAATTTTACAAATTGAGCATGTCATTTTTTAGTATGAATTCCTTTATTTCAGCTGCCCTGCTAACTTTGCCTTTGGCATGATGAGCAGAAAAAAAAAGAAACAGAATGGTTAGTTCTGGAATATGAAAAAGTGTCCAAGAAGAGGAGTAGTCTTGAGAAGTAGGGAACAGGATGAAGTCACTGGGGACAGAAGGGTAGGAGGGAGTGAGACCAGACAAACACTGAGCTCTGCATGCACACATAACAGTCTAAAATTGTCATCCAGCACGCAGACTCTAGGTCAAGATAACCAAGATGAATTGCAACTTCTCCACAAGCAACATGACTTTGGGTAAGCTATTTAACTTTTCTGAGTCCTAGTTTCTTCAACTGATAAATAAAAATGATGGTCATATCTACTTCAAAAAATTGTGATAACTGATTAATATGTGTAATGAATAGTGTTTGGCATTTAGCTTAATAATAAGGCATTTCATTAAAATATTAGCTACTTTTGTTAGCTAGCAACTCTCAATTTTGCCTGAAGCTGATCCCATATCTAGGGTTAGGTTTTGAAAGAAATTCATCACCATCAGAAGTAGGTCTGGAAGTTATAAAGGAAAGCTTTAAAAAAAACCAGAAATATGTGCAACACCTAATTACAAAGAATCCATTGGGAAACCCCCATTGAGCCCAGGTAGATGGCACATGTCCCCTTTGGGCATGCAACTCAGTTCCCTGAGGGTCAGTATACTGTCTTTGTTTCAAAGGTCCCAAGGCAAACTTTTTAATAATTGTGATCCCACTCAATAGTCATGTTCACTTACTTTATGGGTACATTTGTGGCATATTTTAAAATGTGAAGTTGAGTGCATTTCACTTGAAAACCAAAGGCATGTAATGACAACATGCTATAGAGGAAAAATTATTGATTTGTGTAAATAGGCAGATCTCGTTTGTATTCTAGCTCCATCACTTACTAATTTTGTGATGTGGGCAATTTATATCCTATGTGAGCTTGTGTTTCCTCTACAATATGAGATAATTTCTACTTTGAAGTACTGTTATGAGGGTTAAATATAAATTACTTTCTGGTTTATGATGTTGGTATATACTATTTCCATGCATGATAGTTATTTTTATGAATAAGATTTTAACAGTAAGCCATGGAAAAATACAATGTAAGACTGATTCTTAGAATCTATCAAAACAGGTTGTAAAAATGACTTAAAGAAACATCTAGCATGGCAGTGACTAACATTTTGAAAAGCTTAATTTTTCCATTGAGAACTATAGCCCAACACAGTGTCTGTGCTTCAGTGTTCCTCTTGTCAGGAAGGATAATATCTGTGATGCATGGACTAACTCTAATGAAAATTTTTATTCTTAAGACACAAAATATTTCCCAGTACAGTACATAAGGTCTTTGTGCTCATGTCAGCATTGGAGATAAATTTCTGGGAAAGAAGTAGAGAAACTGCTCATTTCTATAGACATCAAAACACCAAAGTAAAAGTGAAAATAAAGGTACACTGCAGACTTTTTTTTAATGCCTAAACTGAAAAGTATACCTATCAGGAAACATCCAAGTCACGAATTACTTTAAATATGTTTTTAAAACAGTGTGCTTGTTTTATAACCACAGATTCATGCTATTTACCTGATATTCCCCAGTGGTTGCTTTGTGGGGCTCAGTGCCATCCTTGGAGCAATAAAAAGCATTTCCTCTGCACTGGTAAAAAACTGGCTACTTCTCACATAAACCTTGGAGGGCTCCCTTCAGTGGGCTTAGTGATCAGCAAATCATGTCAAATAACCCTTTTTATTATTTTTGACATAATAGTGTTCCTAGCAGGCAGTACTCAAGAATTCCCAGATTCTTAGCTTTAAATTCAATATACTCTTTTGTATTAAAAGTCAAGCTATTTATTCACAGTAGTTCTTAGGTCCACGTTTCATTTTACACATATATGTGGATGTAATAGCTTTTTCCTTAGAACTTTTAAAAAAATAGAATTCAGTAAAAGTCCTGTATTTGTATTTTCTATGTGCCAAGAACAGATAACCGTCATTAATGTGAGCCAAATTTGAATTGAGGAGCTGAAATTAGGAGGAATTGAAAAACACCTGAAATAAATCTTCAAGTAATGAAGGGGAAAGTTTACTTTAGAATTAGTGTATCAAAAATGGGAAAATTGGCTGGGTGCAGTGGCTCACGCCTATAATCCCAGCTCTTTGGGAGGCTGAGGCATGCAGATCACCTGAGGTCAGGACTTCGAGACCTGCCTGGCCAACATGGTGAAATCCTGTCTCTACAAAAAATACAAAAATTAGCCGGGCATGGTGGCACATGCCTGTGGTCCCAGCTACTCAGGAGGCTGAGGCAGGAGAATCGCTGGAACCTGGGAGGCAGAGGTTGCAGTGAGCCGAGATCACGCCACTGCACTCCAACTTGGGTGACAGAGTGAGACTCCATAAAAATAAATAAATAAGTAAATAATAAATAAAAATTTTTTTAAAGTCGTTGCTTTATTTTTTTAAAAAATAATAGTTTCAAAATGTATACATGCAAAATCTAACTGGGAATACTTTGTACCTACTTGTAGCCCAAGATTAAGTTTATTCTCAGTTACTAGGAGGTTTGCACAATAGAGCACATATTTAATCTGTATGACTAAAAGCCTCATTGTCAATGTGACTAGTCATCATTATCACATTCGTGAATCTCCTGACTATAACCTGCACAGATGGTCTATCTACAAGGCTCTGGGATAAGAAACTTGCTGTCTGTCTACAGAGGAAGCTGTTTTCACTTCCAGATAGTTCTGAATATTTGAAAGTACTTGCTGATTTAGAGTCAAATTATGTCTTGCTGTAACATCCACAATTTCTGAACTTACATTTGAGATAAACCAAGATTAGACTAGACCATGCCTTCAAATGACAGACTCTCAAAATGTGATGCTTTTTTTTTTTAAAAAACTGCATGTCCAGGATACTCTACCTGGAGAAAAACATAGCTCTCATTAACCTTGTCCAGACATTAAACTTATAAGAGAAAATCATTATTTTCCTTGTAGCCAAATTATTCTGCTAAATTGTTTTTAGGCAGGATTAATAAACCTTTACTGTAAAGGGAAAGAGGCTAAGATTTTAGGTTTTGTGGGCCATATAATCTCTACACAACTATTTAACTCTGCTGTTGCAGTGAGAAAGCATTTATAGACAATACACAAACGAATGTGTCCATGCTGCAATAAAACTTTATTTACAAAACCAGTCTCTTGGCTGGATATGGCTTGCAGGCCATAATTTGCCAACCCTTGATTTACAGCCTAGCTAGCTAAATACTGCTTGTTGTAGTAAAATCTTGCTTTTTAAAACATATGCCTCTCATCCTAGCATTGTCATTATGTGTGTGTGGTTTATTGTTAAATATGTAATATTTAAGGGTCTTTCCTATTTAGTTTTATTGACTAAAAGCTGTTTCATAATTATAATACACAGACATCTATATAGGTTTTTATTTTATCATTCAACCTATTAGCTAATCCTTAGAGTTGTTTCACTTTTCATGTGTTTGACAGATGAACATGTCTAAAACACTGATGAAAATGTTACCAGAATATAAACAAAAATGAATTTTTCAAGTTAAAACCATTTTATTTGTTAGTAATATGTAACTATTAACCATTAGATAATTTACCAAGTTATTCCATTACCTAATCCATATTGCTCCTTCTTGTCCACAAGAATATAGTAAGGTACATTACCAAATGCATACCTCTGACTTTAGTGGGCATTTAATGTATTATTAGAGGATCCTGATATCTGCCTTTCTTAAGGAAATTAAACTCATCCCTAGTGATTATGCTTTCTTCATCTAACACTATAATATTAATAACATTTTTAAAAATGTGTAATAATTAACACTAGATTTACAGAGTATTTTTAGACAGTTTTCTAAAATTATCTGAAAAATTTGGCCAGAATCAGTATAAAAGTCACATCTGAGCTTATGGAAGCCAACTTTATTCCACTCTAAAAGTACAACATTTTATATTTTTAATTTTATCTTTTAAAATGTTTTAACATAAAGGTAGTGGAAGATGTTACTAAAGGCAGCTTAGATAGTAACACATTTGTCGTCTCAGTTAACACAAAGACCATAGATGGGGCAGATCTGCAGGATGCAAAAACTTTCTTTTTTCTCACCTCATAGTAGCCATATGGCTACTGCAATTCTCTGGTTTCATGTGCTTACAAAATGTCCTTTAGTTAAAAACAAAAAGAAAGAGAAAGAGAGAAAGAAGAAGGAAAAAAGATAGAGGAAAAATAATTTCTTCATGTGTCCATTTAAATTAACAAAGACGTGAATTGCCCCAGACCTCCCTGTGATGATTAATTTCATGTGTCAGTTTTACTGGGCTAAGGGTTGCCCACATGGCTGATAAAACATTATTTCTGAGTGTGTCTGTGTTTCCAGAGAAATTAGCATTTGAATAGGTAGACTGAGTGAAGAGGATCATCCTCACCAATATCTATGGGCATCCTTCAATCTATTCAGAGCCCAAATAAAACAAAAAGGCAGAGGAAGGGTGAATTTAATCTGTCTTCTTGAGCTGGGACATCCATCTTCTCTTATCGTCCGATATTGGAACACCTGGTTCTCAGACTTTTGGGCTTAGGTTGAACTATATCACTAACTTTCCTGGGCCTCCATCGTGCAGGCAGGAGATTGTGGAACTTCTCAGCCTCGACATCCTTGTGAGCCAGTTCCTCCCAAGAATTATCTTCTTCTAGCTATCTCTGTCTCTATCTCTATCTATCTCATCTGTATCAGTATCTGTATCTCTGTGTCATCTATATCTATCTCTATCATCTGTATCTTTATCTCATCTATCTCTATCTCTACCTCTATGTCTATATCTATCTTAGTTATCTATCTCATTTATGGTTCTGTTTCTCTGGAGAAACTTAACTAATATAGTCCTTATCTTACAACTCACTTGCCAGCTTACCATGATTATAACCAAGTTGATCACTTCAAAGGAATACTAAATAATATATATTGTTTACACTAAGAGTTGGCTAGCCACCCTCCTCAAGCTGAATCTGGCCCCCACCTCACTTAGTAGAGCAAGCAAACTAAATGTAGATTATACATTTTTTACTCATTGAAAAAACCCCAAAGAATAACTTATCATGACATGCTAAAATTTAAATTTTGATATACAAATAAAATTTTATTAGAACACAATTACATTTATTCATTTACATTTACATTCTTTGCCTATGGCTACTTTTACACTAATGCAGCAGAGTTTGTTGGTTGAGACAGAAACAGGCCGATAAAGACCAACATTTTTACAATATGACCCTTTACAAAAAAAAAATTGACCCTTGGTTTAGACTGATCAATCATCCTATGGGAGGATTTTATTGATTTTCATTTGTAGCCAACCAAGCACATTTTTTTTCTTGGCTAGGATAAATTTAGAACATCTATGTCCTTCCTTAACATAGCCCCACATACTTGAAAGTCTGATTCTCTCATAACTATATTTTTTTCTCTGCTGTTAAAATTTGAGCTCATTCTCTTCAGAAATAAAGAAAGTAACAAAATAGAAACTAAGCAGTCCCATTTTTATTTTGCCATTTATGAGGGCCTATACCACCTAGTGGTGATTTAGTATGTATTTAACAACCAGTTCACTGACAAAAACTGCTATATTTTTAGTTTGCTTAATTTAGTGGCGTTGAATATTTCCTCTATGACCAATTTTGGCTTACAATATGATTTTTTTGAATGCAAAGTTGGGAGGAGATGAGCGCTGTGTGCTCCTATGAGGAGTTTCATCTGGCTCAAACATAAACACTATTAATATCACTTTGCTCTAGACATGTGATTCTCCTTCATAATGCTTCTTGCATTAACTGCAATATAAAAGTTACAATCCTTATTATTTTTGAAAAACTCAGTTTGTATAGGACTCTTGATAATATTTTAATATGTATATATTTTATAATAATTTTTATTGATATTTTTTCTTCTTTTATACTTTTTTGTTTTTTTGTTTATTTATATAGTCAGTTTTCACATTAAATAGGAGAAAAATTGACATTGTTTAATTCACACCCAGGGAAATTCTGTGTGAATGATATCATATTATATTTCTTTTAATGCTCTAAACAATGTTATGAGGTGTTATCTCTGATTTGCATATGAAGAAACATATTCCGAGATTAACACATTGCCCAGTTTCACACAGGGAATAAATTGGAGCACAGGAGTTCTATATAGATAGACCTGTATGACTTCACAGAGTGAAATGGACAGATAATTCACTTTCCAGGAGAAATCACAGGACAATGGATATCAGAAGAAATGATGGGACCAGGGTAATATTGGATGTTTTGTATACAAAAAACTAATTTGGGCAACAAATAAGGATATAAAGTCACTGAAGCAAAATATATATCACCAAATCTAAAAGAAAATATGCTATTGGTAGGCCACGGTTACATTATAAAAAACATTTCATTTCACATAAAATACTAACACTACACTATGACTATGAGTTAATACTAAAAAATTGACCACATAGGAAATAGGAGAAAAAAGTAACAACACTGTGGAAAGCAAGGAAAATGACTGCAAGAAGCAGCTATCACCACCATCTCCTGGCCACATACGGACCTCCTCAGAAGCTTAGATGAACAAAGGGAAGAGACTGGAGTTATTAAAATTTGTAAACTCAGAGTAAAAGCCTTCCTGAGCTGAGGCTAGACCTCTGAGGGAGAGATAGGTTCCAACTGCTGCTGTTATCTCTGAAGAGGCACTTTCTAGGGCTTTGAAAAAATTGGTAAACTGAAAAAATTACTGCTCCTAGGGCAAGGGGATGTTCTTGGGAGAATATCGGCAAGGACAGCAAACAAACAGGAAAAGGAGATCTGTTCTTCCATTCTTTTGCCTATGTTTCTCTAGTACCTCCCAATAGCAGAACCTAGCAGGATCCCACTTGAAGGAACTTGGAAAATGTAGCTTGCTGATCCCCATCACGACATCATAGCAAATTTACTTCACAGAAATGTGGCTAAAGATCAAGATTATTAGTAAATCAATTTTCTTCCCTAATTCTTAATCTGTATTGATTTCTTGTAACATGAATATCTGTGATTACAGAGACCTCAGTATTTTCTTTTTCTTCTGTAGCAGCATTTCCATCTTTTTTGAAGTTCTACCTCTCTTTCACTTCTAGTTCACACCATGTGAGAACAATGGACCTGATCATCATGGGCAGTGGTCATAATATGTCTCAACCTGTCCAAAATAAAGATTAACCATATGGTTTATTTTGTAATATGCTTATGATCCAACCTAGTGTATTGAGAAACTTAACTAGAAATTTTGTTGAAATTGTTGAGGAAAACAATGTTCATTTTCTGAAAAAGTAGCTTAGCTAGTAAGATATAAACTCATTTCTACTAGTGGCCATCTTGATGTGGAACAATACTGAGAATATTTCTTCAGGTAATCCTACAAGAAATGTGTGCAAAACAGAAAAGAGAAAGTTACAATGAGAAATTTCTTACATACTGTATTCAGTAGAGCCTCAGGGTAGCTCTAAATCTAGATACTTAATAAGAATACTATTGATAATAAATAATACTCATATAGCAAATACTATGTGCTAAGCATTCTTTCATGTACTTTATAAGATTAACATATCTAATACTCACAAGGACTGTATGAGATAGATATTATTGTCCAGTTTTATTACGTTCTGCAAATAAAATGCCCTGACAAATTATATTCTCTCAGACAATCATCTTTCTTTTGTTTGCAATCAACATTTTATATGTATTCACTTATTATGTATCAATCCTTTGATTTCTCAAAATTTATTTAGGGGTATATAAATATTTTGCTACCACTAGAATTAGCAAAAATTTAAGGTTAAATTTTCAAACATGTTATTGCCCTCATCATACTGTAGCAAGAATTAGTAATCAATGATACACTAAGGATTAAAGTCAAGTCCTTGAAAAATCTCATAGTTAAAATATTAAATAATATTAAGTGATACAATTTGGTCCCAAGTACGTACTTCTGAAGAAAATATAGTTTTCTTATGAAAAGTTCTACAAGATTTGATAAATTGAGATATTCCATTTCCATCAGTTGAGAATACGGTTTCTTATTTGTTTTTTGATCTTTGTTGGTTTGTAAAGTTTTTTGTCTGAAATTAGGACTGCAACCCCTTTGCAAATAATTCCTCAGGTAGCTCATCTAAGCTCTGAAAGGCTACAATAGCTCTCAAAATCTCAACAGACGGAAATAAAATACTTCACAGTTGTAATGATTTTCTCTTTATATATATATACTTTCTGAAAAAGTAGAGTGAGAATACTAAGTATTTGGGAACTGATTTGAAAGTCCATAACTATTAAAAATTGCAAAAATTTTTATGGAGCATATTTATTTCAGAAATCAGTATCAAAGCCTGAAAAAAGAAGTCTTAAATGTCTACATAATTCTCACAATGTTTTATATATATATATGTAAAAACAAGAGAGTTGGTCAAAATTGCTCATATTAAACATGTTCCAATTACTACCCTACTTTAAACAAGAACCTTATAAATTCCTAAAATATATAAAATGTAAGGAAGGAATGGTACAAATAATGCTCACTTCTTGGAGATGAAGTGAAGATGAAACACAAACCCTATTTATTTATCCCAATTATTCCATTTCACATACCCACAAAGGACACTATTCTGTCACCATTTAACCCTGTTCCCCAAAATCTCCTCATAAAAGCAGTTTCAAAAACAGCAAAACTATGGAAATTAAAATGTCATGATGTTACCAAACATGCTATGTAATTATGGACATCTTCTCCCAATGCTTAACCCTCCAAATAGTCATTCTGTTACAGTCTATTACCAGAGGGTGTTAACAGTAGAAAGAAAGAGTCATCTTTATCTGTAATTTGCTGCTTGCTTGCTTTGTGTGCCATAGTTAAAACTATTCAGGACCAAGAGTGTTATAAAATTGTATTTTTCTTTCCAGATAATATGGTTTTTCTGTATCATTTTCAGTTGATATCACTACTGATCTATTTTTCATGACTCACCACATACTGGCTTGTGTTGTTATTCTGTATTGATTTAGGTTATTGCTAGCAATGTAGCAGAAACTCTGATTTCCAAGATCAGCAGCTACTAACTATGATTTCTTACCCAGGAGGGAATATACACAGCTCAGTGTTGTTGTTGCTTTTTTTTTCCTTAACATCAAAGCTGTTAGCGAAATAATCAAGAACTACTTTTACTGTGAATGTCAGCTTGTGAAAATTGACATGATATAGTTCCAGCCTGACTCCCATTGGTCTCAAATACTTAATTAGAAAGAAGGCACACCATGAAACAGTTGGGGCTTGACCTTTAAAATGAAAATGGAATATAATTAGATTTGAAAGTGTAAACGGGCATAAAAGGGAAGGCTTAGTGAAAAATGATTATATTATTAATACTTGAAATTAATATTAGAATTAACAATTCAGATGTAAATCATGTTCTTTTAATTTGGAAACTGTCATACTTACCAGAGCTAAAGGAGCATTTTTCTTTTGTTATAAATGGAAAAGTGCATAAAATATGTTTGTTTCAACCTTTACAAAAGTGTCCTTCAGATCCCACAATGTATTACTAAATAAAACTAAAATCTAGCCCGAAAAAGCTCCATACTCACATACTTAGCAGGTAAACAAACTAAAAGCCTAAGTTTAGTAGTATGTTTCCCCGTATCAACAGCTTAGTCTCAGCCAATCCCAGCAGCTATACTTTAATCACTCATAGGCGGCCAACTGGTTAAACCTTGTTTAAATAAGGCAAATGCTGAGCTGTAACCAATCCAGCTGTCTCTGTACCTCAGTTTCGGTTTCTGCACTTTACATTTTTTTCCCATAGATATTTGACCATGTGACAGTGCCAAAGTCTCTCTGAAATTTCTTTGATTCTAAGGGCTGATTTGCAAATCATTTTTTTTCTTTTCTCAGTTAAACTCTCTTAAATTTGTCTAAAGTTTTTCTTTTAACAGTATCAATAATTCACATATTTTGGAGGTGGGGAATAAGAATATACCTCATAGCACCTGGGTCCCAATACACTTTAAACAAGAGAGGTTTCCAAGAAAACTGAGTGAAATATAATAGGCTTTCTCTGGGACTGGCCCACAAAGAAGGGCATTACATAATGATAAAGTGTTGAATTGAACAAGAAAACTTCACTATTCTAAATATTAATATTTATACATCCAAAACAGGAGCACCAAGATTCACAAAGCAAGTTCTTAGAGACCTTCAAAGAGACTTAGACTCCCACAAAATAGTAGTGGCAGAAAAATGTAGTTAGGTAAATTGATAAGCATCATTTCATGTATCTATTATCTCTTTGTTAATAGTTCTCATTGCACTTCAAAAAAGGCTAGTTAAAATGTTTAAGCATTTCATAAATGTTCAATTTAAAATAGAATAACCTGCTCCTAAATGACTTTTAGGTAAATAATGAACTTAAGGCCAAAATTAAGAAGTTCTTTGAAACGAATGAGAAAAAAGATACAACATACCAGGATCTCTGGGACACAACCAATGCGGTGTTAAGATGGAAATTTACAGCACTAAATACCCACATCAAAAAGTTAGAAATATTTCAATTCAACAACCTAACATCACAACTAAAATAACAAAAGAACCAACAAAAAAACAGCCCCAAAGCCAGCAGAAGACAGTAAATAACCAAAATCAGAGCTAAACTGAAGGAGATTGAAACACAAAAGTATTCAAAAGATCAATGAATCCAGGAGTTGGCTTTTTGCAAAGAAATCAATAAAATAGGAAGACTGCCAGCTAGACTAATAAGAGAGAAAATCCATATATAACACAATCAGAAACAATGGAGGAGATATTACCACTGACTCCAAAGAAATACAGATAACCATCAGAGAATATTATGAATATCTCTATGCACACACAAGAAAATCTAGAAGAAATGGATAAATTTCTGGACACATACACCCTCCCAAGACTGAGCCAGGAAGAAATTCTGAATCCCTGAACAGGCCAATAGTGAATGAGCTCTGAAACTGAATCAGTAACAAATAGCCTACCAAAAAATAAAATAAAATATAATAAAATAAAAGCCCAAGACCAGACAGATTCACAGCTGAATTCTACCACATGTACAAAGAAGACCTAGTACCATTCCTGCTGAAACTATTCCAAAAAATTGAGGAGGAGGAGTCCTTCATAACTCATTCTGTGAGGCCAGCATCATCCTGATACCAAAACCTGGCAGAGACACAATAAAAAAAGGAAACTTCAGGCAAATATCCTTGATGAACATCAATGCAAAAATTCTCAACAAAACTCAGCAAATGAATCCACCAGCACATCAAAAAGCTTATCCATCACAGTTAAGTAGGCTTTATCCCTGGGATGCAAGGTTGGTTCAACATACACAAATCAATAAATGTGATTTGTCACATAAAGAGAACTAAAGACAAAAACCACATGATTATCTCAACAGATACAGAAAAGGCTCTTGATAAAAACCAACATCCAGCCAGGCGTGGTGGCTCACGCCTGTAATCCCAGCACTTTGGGAGGCTGAGGCGGGTGGATCACCAGGTCAGGAGATCAAGACCATCCTGGCTAACATGGTGAAAGCCCGTCTCTACTAAAAATACAAAAAATTAGCCAGGTGTGGTGGCACCTGTAGTCCCAGCTACTTGGGAGGCTGAGGCAGGAGAATGGTGTGAACCTGGGAGGCAGAGCTTGCAGTGAGCCGAGATCATGCCACTGTGCTCTAGCCTGGGTGACAGAGTGAGACACCATCCCCAAAAAAAAAAAGAGAGAGGTGCCATGTGTACAAAAATCAGTACATATTTATGAAACTTTTTTTCATCAAAAGCAAGACTCTGCCTCAAAAAAAAAAAAGCAAAAGAAAATACGGATGCTCCAAAGATAAAGAAAAGCCTCAATCCAACTATATTATTGCAATAGCAAGAGATTTCAGAGTGTACATTGCCATTCTACCACTGGAAGTTTGTTTCATCTTCCCTCAAACTTGGAAAGGTCGCCATCTCCCAAAGCAGACAAATTCTCACAGGAAAAAGAGAAAATGCGCACTTCCACCAGCACGTGGCTTCATAAGGGCAAGCACGTGCACCTGGCACATAGGAGGTACGTGCTGTCTGTTAAATGATGTGTTCACAGTGACCAGGCCTGCTAGGCCCTTCCAAGGAACATGCTTGGCAAAGCTATAGAGCAGTCAGGATAAGATATGTATCACATCCTTATCTCTGGGAACTTACCCTTTTCTGAAGTTATAGCTAACTTAGTAAAAGTATAAGAGAAGTAACATGATATGACAAAATTTAACATGTTCCGCTCAGGAAAACAAGAAACACACGCATGTCCCTCGGATGACAACAGCCATGCCAACTCTGTGTCTGCAGCGGCATCTCCTACCTGACACGATTGTCACAGGGCCTCTGATCTCGGTCAACTTCTGCCAGGTGAAGTTCTGAATGAGCCATTATATCAAAGTGCTCTTTCCAACTTTGGAGGCCCTGTCACCACTACCACTATTGGTGGGGGCTCTAGTGGAGTTTGATCAACCCTGGAATATGATGCTTTTTTGTCTTCAAATCCTGAATCCTATTCATTAAAAAAAAAAAAAAAAAGTAAACTCACTTTCAAAATAGAGTAAAAGTAGACTTTTTAAATATACTTATAGATATGAGTACTTTCGTATGTTTTATAGAGTACAACAGACAATACATAAATACAATTAACTTGTCAATTAACTTGTTAACTTTTGACCCCCATCCAAATAACTGCTGTTCAATAAAGATGTAACAAGATAACTTCGGTAGTATAGAGAGTTGAAAATTAAACACTCCTTAAATCTGACTGTTTTATGAGTGATTTTAATAATTTTTTAAAAAACAAAAGGTAAATACCGAGGCAGTGCATCATAATGGATAACAGCAGAGGCTCTGGAGTTAAATTTGGCTCTCCTACTTACTGGTTATATGATTGGAGGTAACTTGTTTTCTTGACCCCAGTTTTCTTGTCCATAAAAAGAGGGCAAGAATGATTCCTACTCTGGTAAGGCTGCTGGAAGCATTTAGTTGAATAATGTTTAAAGTACACTGCTAAGAATATCATAAGGACTCACTCAATAAAGCTATGTTAGTAATAAATATTGTAATTTTTGTATTTTATATTACAAATTTGTAAAACATATCCAGAGGGAAAAAGCACACTTATCACCATAGAAACAGTTTAAAGTTTAGGAAGAAACAAATTCTATAAATTCTTGTATCTTGGGCAAGAAACACCAACCAGTGTGCAGATGCTGGAGGCAAGGCAGCTTCTATGGGAAGTCTTCTCAGGTTTTAGTAAGAGCCACACATCATGCATCTCCATGTCCTTTGGAGTTGGACTAGACTTGTGAATCCAAATGTCACCTGTGAGAGGCTCCTACTATTTAAAAAAAAATCAATGGAAGAAGCATCAGACTGTAGCTAAACATACCTGTGAAAGGATTGAGCCATCCCCACAGCAGACTGAACTGCAAAAGCTTTGGGATTTCTCTTCCAGGCAACTTCTTCGTCTCCTAGCTGGAGATCCTGCAGATGCCGCTTCTTTTCCTTTTCAGCTTTGGGTCCACTGTTTTTCTTTCTTTGTTTCTTCTGGTCCTTAGTCTCCATAGTGGCTATTTACCAATAACAAGTAACTCTAACCTACAAGGAAGAAGGTTGGGGTAAGGAGGTGGAAGAAGCATTTTACAATCCAGGCAATACCCAGGGAAAAACATTAAATTTCATTTATTTCTTTATGAAGACATGATGTATTTGTTCACTGAACAAGGGTAGAAACTGCTTAACCCTCCCCAATTTCATTTCTTTCTGTTATGCTATAAATTAGATGAGGTACTTCTGCTAAGATTACATTTTATGGTTAAGTTACTTTTTATTCATCTTAAGTGTCAACATCATCAGTATCTATTTCTGCAAGGATAGAAATATTCTATATCTGTACTTTTCCACCATTTAGCCTTTAGCCACATGTGGTTACTTAAAATGTACTTAGAGAAACTGAAAAAATGAATATTTAATTAATTTCATTCCAACTCTAAATAGTCACATGTGGCTACCATACTGGACAGCTCAGACCTAGATATCGACTGGACTAATGAAGTGGTTTCCTAACTTAAACTAAAACTTAAATTTTAATAAAAAATTTAAAACATTTTTATGAACTTCCAATAGGATCGCAGTGTTACTTTTAGTACCTGTTGACTCTGTAAAACTCCTAAATTACAACTCATCTACATACATTTGAAAAATAGCAATATCTGTATGTGTGAGATATGACTGGTTCTAAATGATGCCTGGAGACCCCATGGACTTACAGAGACCCTTCCAGTGATTTCTGAGGTACCTGGGAATCTGTGGCCAATTAATTGGTAATCACTGAATTAGTGAGTTTTTTTTAGAATATCAGGCTGCACAAAATCTGACAGCTTGATTGAAAAAAAGCGGGGCAGGGTGCCATTTCATTCAATTAAGGTCCTGTATTAATTCCATTTAATAAATGCAAACATGTCTATCTATGATGTGCTAGCCGCTGTGCCAGTAAATGGATATACCTATGATCTCACTTGCAGAGAATCCAAACTAGTATCTTTCGTGCCATGCAATAAGGGCTACATTGCAAGGCTGCACAGGGTGCTACTGAGACACAGAAGTGAGTCAGAGGCTTCCCACAGACACACACACGCGCGGAAACAGTCTTTATATATCACTGTAATATCAAGGAACACTGGCGGGGAGTTAGGAGAGCTGGGCACTAGAAACGCTTTGAAACTGAATAGCTGTGTGATTTCAGAGATTATGTTGCTTCTCTACTATATTTTAGTTCCGAACTTGTACTAATGTTTCTCTCCCTTTTCTTCTTGGTGGGAAATAGCACACTTTGGGGTCAACAAATTCGGCTCAGGTCTAAGTCGCCTGCCAGGACCACGTCGCCAGGAAACGACGTCTCCCCGACACCTTCCCTCCCCGTCCGGGCTCTGCAGGGTTTCACCCTGTCCCTCTCCCAACGACCCCCGGGCACACCTCTGGCAGATGCGAAATATGCTGCTCCTCGGGAGCAAAGATGAGCCGGAGGACCGGGGGAGGACCTTCCCACTCGCACGACTCGCGATCTTCCCAGTGCCCCAGAGCCAGGGACCCCACCGCCGCCTACCCCAGTCCGCGGCACCACCGAAGCTGCTCACAACTGCGACTCGTCAGGTCCGCTTGGACACCGCGGGAAACGGAAATTCACTGTCGCGCCGACTCGCCGGGAGGGAAACAAAAGGCAGGAAAAAGAGACCGGTGCCTGGAGGACTTTCAGGGTAGAGCTGGAAGAAAGACTCGTCAACAGCTGAGTGCAGGCGCCGGCGCCGTTTGCGCAGTGCGTTGCACCGGGTCCGCGTGCCTCCGGATTCCGCCCCACCCCGCCCTCGGAACTCGCCGCCTCAACTCCTGCGGTGGGATTCCGGAGCAGCGTACACCGCGCTCCAGGAGCCCTCTCAGAAGGCCAGGGCAGCTGTGCGGCCTGGCGCGGATTAGTTGGTGCGGTGCAAAAGCCAGAAGGAGACACATTTGGTCCTGGCCACCCCGGAGTGACCGTGCTCGGGACGAATGGACTATGACTGGACTGGGAGTCCACTTCTTCCTCTTTAAAGATGACAGATGAGGGAGATCTCGCGTTCTGGGGGTGCCCTAAAGCCCTCTTTTGGCCGGAATTGGTGGCTCATGCCTGTAATCCCAGCCCTTTGGGAGGCCGAGGCGAGAGGATCGCTTGAGCCCAGGAGTTCAACACCAGCCTGGGCAACATAGGGAGGCTACGTCTCTCTCTCAATAAATAAATAAATAAATAAATAAATAAATAAATAAAAGCCCACGTCCTGGCGGGCGCCTGTGGTCCCTGTGGTCCCAGCTACTCTGGAGGCTGAGGCGGAACGATCGCTTGAGACTTGGAGGCGGAGGCTGCAGTGAGCTGAGATTGAGCCACTGCACTCCAGCCTGGGCGACAGAGCAAGACACTGTCTCAAAGAAAAATAAATAAATAAAATAAGGCCCTCTTTTTCCAGGACCAGCAGACTCTGAGGGCAGGGACAAACTGACCCAGCCTAAACTGCCTCGCCTTCCCTGCTCCTGGGAAAGGGGCTTTCCCTGAGGGAAGGTAGCATCTTGCCATTTTCTTCCTGCACAGCTTTGCCTTCCCAGGGATCCGCCCATTGCCACCTGAGGAAATGCCTTGGAGTCCATCTAACCCCCAGCCCAGGTACTTGGGACGCTTACAGAGCCTACATTGTCAGAGGATGCATCTTCCTCTAGTCTTGGAGGGGTTCCTTTCAATAAGATCCCACCAGTGCACTCAAGGCTCAATTCTACACCAAAAAACTAGGCCTACTCCTGTCACCGAGACCCCCAGGCTTCAGGTCCTGTCACAGGGACCTTGTTTCCCCCCCTAGCAGCCCCCAGATATTCATTCTGCATAGGCTATATACTGGGTGCTAGACTGGGGAGGCTACCCACGTGGCACATGCTTCCCTTATCCGTGAAGAGTGTGTAATTTATTCACACTAGGCCTCTTACTTCATGGAGATGTCAGTATCCGGGTAGATAATCCTTCTAACATCCTTTTCATCTCATGAAGCCCACTCCTGTCCTCTGTCCTACCTCAGCTTCCCCCTCCCTCCATGATCAGACCTTAGACCTTGTCAAGTCCAAGGACTGCAAACCCCACAATAGCCCACTCTGACCACCACCTCCTAGCTATCCAGGTTACTCCCTATACTGCCCTGAAACAAAACTGCAACCTTACCAGCACCTCCAATCAAGATCTTACTACCTGTTCGCTGTTTCTTCCTTCCTTTATGACTTTTCCCTCTCTAGTGAGCCAGCTTAAACTCTATGGCCAACCATTCTCACTGGTCCTTTGCACACCTCCTCAACTCACCCACCTCCCTGTCACCTCCTATCTGCTTAGTAAGATGGGAGTCCTGGATAAACCCAGCTCTCCATCTATTCCATGCCACAACGATGCAACTAAACATGGCTGGAGGAAAACAGGACCATGTCAGCAGTCCTCACTTTAACCATTCTTTGTCCGGTCTATTCAATCTCCCATTGTTCCAAATGAGTATTTCGCACGTCTTCCTCTCTGTTCAATCCTTCCTACTGCCTCCCCCTTCCTTGCCTCCTGAAAAAAAGAAGGGAAAAAAGACCTTTTGAAAAAAGAAGGGATAGGTGTCCACAACTCAGTGTGAAGTGTTTAAAAGAGAGCCACACAAGCATGAAGAAACCCAGAAGTGAGTAACCTGCAGAAAAGTAGGTAAAGGCTCTGATCTGGATCCAGATGAGAAATGGAATGGCAAGTGAAAATCAGGAAATATTTTGAAGAAGATAAATGTTCCTGGATATCTTTGAATACCTGGTAAATTATTAAGTTCTTATATATAATAAAGCAAGATTGTAGGTTTGTCTTTTTATTCAGGTATTTGAGGAAAATGTGACTCCAAGGACTATTGAAATCTGAGACATATGTTCTGGGTACATTAAGGAGAAGGTATAGTAGTGTTGAAGAATTTAAAAATATATTTAGGTCTTGTAAGTCAGCCCTTCTCCTTACATTAACTATATGACTCCTTCATAGTGGATTATTATTCCATCCAAAATTTCCTATTTCAAAAGCCACATTTGGTTCATGCAAATACAAAAAGATGCCATAGTAGCAGAAAAAAGTTTGGAGATGATGAAGATGCAAACAGGAGTATTTAGTAATACTTTAGTAAGCTTACACGAATACGATAAAACACAGTTTTAATTTGGCTTCTAAGTATACTTTATTCTAGACATTATAAATCACCATCACCTGAGAGAAAAAAAGAGAGCCAGAGATGAATATATACTTTCCAACATAATGTAAAGGCATAGTAACATCCTCAACATGACATATGCTGTGCTCCTAAATATTAAGGATAAGATGCTAAAATTTGTCTTCATCCCCATGTTTTGGGTTCTAAAATATTAGACGCAGAAAAAAAGAAAAAGAAAGTAAAAAGACACCACTCTAGGACAAGGAATTTTATTTTCATAAAATATCCATATCCACATAATTTGTAGGCAGTTTCCTAAATGGCTTTCAGTGATCCCCTTTTCTTAATATTCACATCCTGTCCTTTCAGCTTGATAGTTGGCTTGAGATTAATCACACCTGAGCTTAATCACTTCCAAGTCTAGATGACAAAAGCCTTTTTGACTTTTTTCTTGCACATTCTTTTTTGCCTTCTTATTTATTAGCCCTGTCGGAGCTGCTTCCATGTTGTGAGATGCTTTATGGGTAACATCCATGTGGCAAAACAGTGAAGTAGGCCTCTTGCCAACCACCAATTAAGAATAGCCATGGAGGAACTGAGTCCCACCAACAGCTACCTGAGTCACTATAAAAGTGGACTCATCACTGGTTGAACCTTGGGATAATGATAGCCCAAACTGACACCTTGATTTTAGCCTTGTGAGATATTCAGACACAGAGAATGCAGCTAAGCATTCCCTGAATTTCTGACTCATGGAAACTGTGAGATAATAAATGTTTGCTGCTTTATCCACTAAGATTTTGGATAATTTGTTAAACAAATGCATAACTAATACACATACATACACAACTTGCAAGATAAAATATAACTTTAGAGGAAAAAAGAAGAAATCAAGCAAGAACTAGATGCACTTAACATAAACTAAGCTCAACATATTTCATTACAGCATGTGGAAATTGTGAAGTATCTTCTTCTTATATATGTTAAATACTCAGTAAAAAATTACAGTATTGCTGAAATCTGTATACTGAAGCTGAAAAAGACAAAGAAAACTTAAAGGATGTATGGGAGGTAGTGAAAAGATAATTAAAAGATTCAAAATCAAAATTTATATAACAGAATTTGTATTTTAAGAAAAATGTAAAGAGTTAGAAAAACTATGTCCCCTTCTCTGACGGTAATTATTACCCTATTTGCTATAATATAATAAATAAGGTTTTGAGTAACAAATTTGTGGCAGATTTAAGCAACACTCCAGGTAAACAGACACCTGTCTTTCAATAAGAGAGGAGGAAATGACAATTACATTATTCAGCAAAAACATTTTATCTTTGTTTACAGGCTTTGTGTGTGTGTGTGAATGTTTCTCACAAATTGCAAAGCTCCCCAATTTTAACAAAGAATTTGTTTGACCATTAACTATATTTCATGCATAACCTTTATTTTATAACATGAAATTATATATTGAATTTAGATTTTTACATTTTGTTAATTACTACTTCACAAGAAGGGGAAAAATAAAAAAATCTTCAAAAAGCAATTATAGCTCAATGATTTAAATCAATTCACCAGGCTATGGTTGTGGCAGATAATAAAAAATTAAATTCTTCTTTCAAAGCTAAGTTGATTACTCTGAGTACCTACCTGTGTTCTTCCAAACTTTTATAAATTATATGGGATTGGCGCTCAGATGAAATTTAGATTGCTTTTTTTCCAACTTTTAAGTTCAGTGGTACATGATCATGATTAAATGATGGCTAAAATGAGGATCTAAATCTATTGTATCATTACTTTACAATCAGAAATAAATGATAGGGCTAGCGTGAGAGCTAGGGGGTGAGGGGGCCGGGGAGAGTGGGGCAGTCGGGCGAGTCGACGCGTGAACAGATAGACCTGCGGGTGGGACAGCCGCGGCCAGAGGCCCTGCTAGCCCCGCTCAGCCCCAGATGCGCGGGGGGACGCAGCCCTTCCCGCTGGGGGATGCTGTGGGATTCCTGGCGCCGGGCATCCAGGCGGCCCGCTAAGCCCCTGTGCCTCCCCTGTGCCCCTGGGGAACCAGAGTCCGGCTGCAGGGAAAGAGAACCAGCCGCCGAGACGCCGCAGGGTGCCAGGCGGGGAGGGGACGAGAGGCTCCAGGCCCGAGGGCATGGAGCGATTAGGAGAGAAAGCCAGTCGGCCTGCTGGAGAAGTTCGGCCGCAGAAAGGGTTAATCTAGCCGGTCTGGGTCTGACAGGACCCCCGGGCCGGGCGAGGGGCGCCTAAGTGGGTTGGGGGGACCTAGGAAGTCAGGGCTCCGAGGAGCTACTGGGGGACCTGGGGATGAGCCGTTGGAGCCGGCCCGGGAGCAAGGTTCCCTGGACACTGAGCGGAATCAGCGCGGCTCCTTTGACGCACCGCGCTACGAAGGCTCCTTTCCCGGGGGGCCGCCGCCCACCCGGGCCTTGCCTCTACCTCAGTCGTTGCCCCCCGATTTTCGGCTAGAGCCCACGGCCTCGGCCCTCAGCCCCCGCTCTAGCTTCGCCAGTAGCTCGGCCAGCGACGCGAGCAAGTCGTCCAGCCTCCGGGGCAGCCTGCTGCTGGACTGGGCGGGGGCTGGCGGAGCTGGAGGTAGCCGGCCCTGCAGCAATCGCACCAGCGGCATCAGCATGGGCTACGACCAGCACCACGGGAGCCCCTTGCCAGCGGGGCCGTGCCTGTTTGGCCCACCCCTGGCCGGAGCACCGGCAGGCTATTCTCCTGGAGGGGTCCCGTCCGCCTACCCGGAGCTCCACGCCGCCCTGGACCGATTGTACGCTCAGCGGCCCGCGGGGTTCGGCTGCCAGGAAAGTCGCCACCCGTATCCCCCGGCCCTGGGCAGCGCTGGAGCTCTAGGCGGGGCCGGAGTGGGAGCGGCGGGGCCCTTGGAGAGACTGGGGGCGCAACCCGGACGACACTCTGTGACCGGCTACGGGGACTGCGCCGTGGGCGCCCGGTACCAGGACGAGCTAACAGCTTTGCTTCGCCTGACGGTGGGCACCGGTGGGCGAGAAGCCGGAGCCCGCGGAGAACCCTCGGGGATTGAGCCGTCGGGTCTGGAGGAGCCGCCAGGTCCTTTCGTTCCTGAGGCCGCCCGGGCCCGGATGCGGGAGCCGGAGGCCAGGGAGGACTACTTTGGCGCCTGTATCAAGTGCAACAAAGGCATCTATGGGCAGAGCAATGCCTGCCAGGTCCTGGACAGCCTCTACCACACCCAGTGCTTTGTTTGCTGCTCTTGTGGGCAAACTTTGCGTTGCAAGGCTTTCTACAGTGTCAATGGCTCTGTGTACTGTGAGGAAGATTATCTGTTTTCAGAGTTTCAGGAGGCAGCTGAGAAATGCTGTGTCTGTGGTCACTTGATTTTGGAGAAGATCCTACAAGCAATGGGGAAGTCCTATCACCCAGGCTGCTTCCGATGCGTTGTTTGCAACAAGTGCCTGGATGGCATCCCCTTCACAGTGGACTTCTCCAACCAAGTATGATGTGTCACCGACTACCACAAAAATTATGCTCCTGAGTGTGCAGCCTGTGGCCAATCCATCCTGCCCTCTGAGGGCTGTGAGGACATCGTGAGGGTGATACCCATGGACCGGGATTATCACTCTGAGTGCTACCACTGTGAGGACTGCCGGATGCAGCTGAGTGATGAGGAAGGCTGCTGCTGTTTCCCTCTGGATGGGCATTTGCTCTGCCATGGTTGCCACATGCAGCGGCTAAATGCCCGACAACCCCCTGCCAACTATATCTGAGCTTCAATCACTGCTGCTGCTGTCACCACCACAGACAAACTGCTGTGGCCAGTGGGCCCCTCTGAGGCCACCCAAGGCAAAGAATGCACTCTGTAGGCCTGGCAGAAGAGTCCTCTGGGGAGGACCCCAAGGGCCGGAGACCCAAAGATCATGATATTCCAAATGGATTGTGTAAGAGAAACCTTATGTTTACCAGGGTGGGGGTGACTGGCCTTTTTCCCATGTGTGCAGCCTGAGCTTGGGCACACACAGGAGGGTTCCAGTACCTTCTGAACATCTGATTCTGTATCTTCAGTATATATATTTTGTTTGTTTTAGAGATGGGATCTCACCATGTTGCCCAGGCTAGTCTTGAACTCCTGAACTCAAATGATCCTCCCACCTTGGCCTCCCAAAGTGCTGGGATTACAGGCGTAAGCCACTGTATCTGGCCTAGTATATGATTGTGCATGAGTCACGCAATGTTCTGGTCCTGGATTCCAAGAGTAGAGGACCTGGCTTTGGGTCAACTGGTTTCAGCTAAACTGACTAGAACCAGGCCAAAGTGTAATTCTCCCTCCAGCTCCCCCAAACCCCGGAGTTTTGGGGTTGTGGTTGGTGCGGTGCGGGATGTCCCTGAGAGGTAGCAAGTCTAAGGTGGTGAGTTAATTTAAGTTCCTCACTTTTTTGTGACACATGGTGTCAGATATGGGGTCCCGCACCTATATCTGGATAAAGAGGTAGAAACTCTGGACCTCATTAATGAATTATTTCTTGGCCTTCTTCTAAGGACTAGGAGAGCTCCTCATCTGTCTGCTGAGAATGGGGACCAGCTCTGAGTGGGGTTGCTGCCTGTATTCCCTGTTTCTCAGTGACTCACATGGGTCTGGGGAGGCTAGGTAGGTGATTGCAGGTGGTTGCTCTTCTCCTTGGCTGGGGGAGGTAATGAGCAGGTCTCTGTGGGTGTGGAGCTTGTTCCGGGGATGTCTAGGAAGCTTCGGCTTAGCCACATTCCCAAGTTTAGGTGCACTGAGCCATACAGCCCAGTGTATGCATGTGTGGGTGTGTTCATGCACACATACACTCTCTGTCTCTGTCTCTCTCTCTGTCTCTCTTTCTCACTCTTACTCTCTTACTCTCTTCTCAGGTCACTTGTACACTTGGTTTCCTAGTAGAAGCTCACTTGCCACCTCTCAGGGGGGTCCCGGATTGCATCCATCACAATCCCAAGGCTGGAGTTGGGGGAAGCTGGAGGGAGCAAAACACTGATTTGGTGCTAGTCAGTTTGCCTGAAACTAGTTCACCTAAAGCTAGATCTCTTAAAACCAATTTACTGAAAACTTGTTTGCTTAAAGTTAATGACTTAATGACTAATTTGCCAAAAGCTCAATTCTTATTTCAGTGTGTTTATATCCATTTAGGTGTCCTATTCTTTTTTGTCATGCTTTGGATATTTCAAGGATTTATATCTATTCATCCAAGAGTACTTCTGAGTTATTATCAGCAACATAAATTTATCAAATTTGCAGCACTTTGTAAATGATGAGATTGCTTCCTACCTTTATGGATGTCTTTTTCTACGTTATCTACCATTCAAAAACTTTTTTAAAAAGTTTAAAGTTTCTAGCAATAAATGCAATTGGTACAGACAAAAAAAAAGAAATAAATGATAACAGTAAAGTATTTTATTACCTATTTCTGAGGTGATAGAAGAGGAATATATATGATGAGGAAGAATGAATTGATTTGGACTGGTAAGGAAATGTGATTTTAAGAGAAATTTCCACACCTAGTTAGTATGCAGGAAGGTGTGGAATGCAAAAAAGACCTGAGATAAAATTAATGGCTTAAAAAATTCTGAGAGCCCAAACAGCCATGCGCCATTATATTCAAAAACAAAATAAGCACATGCTGAAACATTACCTTAATGTGAGGAAAAACTTGATGTGCCGGGATTAGTGAGAAATGACATATTTCCTGGACTGGCCAGACTGCTTTTTTAGTAAATTGGAGGCACAAAATCAAGGTATATATTCAATCCATGAATGTTTTGATTTCTCATTTGCAGCATTTTGAGATTTTGATACATCAAAACATTCTGAATAATAAAATCTCACATCTAATTTTGGTAAATATGACCACAACAAGCTCTAAAATTCTACACTCCTTGCCTTTCTGCCTGAACCTTGCCCCCCAAAAATAATTTATTTCAGGCATTTCCAGTCAAAATTTTAAAACTGATACTAATTTTGTGTAGTTTGGGTCATGTTTATGACATATTAATTAGTCATAGTTGTCAAGAAACAGAATGACCTAGGTAATATGCTCGACTCTGAAGCTAGGCTGTCAGGTTTTGAAACCAATGGATTAAGAACAGGGAAGTGGCTGGGCGCAGTGGCTTATGCCTGTAATTCCAGCACTTTCAGGGGCCGAGACAGGTGAATCACTTGAGATCGGGAGTTTGAGACCCGCCTGGCCAACATGGCTGAAACTCCGTCTCTACCCAAAATACAAAAATTAGCCAGGCATGGTGGCACACATCTGTAATCCAAGCTACTCAGGAGGCTGAGACAGGAGAATAGCTTGAACCTGGGAGGTGGAGGTTGCAGTGAGCCGAGATCGTGCCACTGCACTCCAGCCTGAATGACATAGAGAGACTCTGTCTCAAAAACAAAACAAAACAAAACAAAACAAAACAGGTAAGGGGTAATTCTCCAAAGGAAAACTACCATTATTTTATCAAAATAATGAAGGAAGCATTCTGGTCAGTCAAACCAACCTATGTCTATAATCAAAGGGCAAGCTTTACAGAGAAATTTTTAATACAGAACTGAAATATTATTCATAAGTAATTGGAGTATTCTGGGGAATAGATGCTAGTAAAAGTTAAGGAAAATTTATGCATTTTCTTGTCTTATAAGAAATGTCAATTAGGGTGAAATTTATGTTGTAAAAGTATTTACATATAAATTAACTTCAAGAAAAAAATTGCTGGAGATATTAGCAGAACATGTTGTACTTTACAAAAAAAATGCATGAATTTGGTCTAGGCTGGGTTGAATATGTTTAGAAAAACATAGTCTTTTGAAGAAAAAGTTAGATTGCAATATCTCAAGTAATAACTAGTGACAATGAAGATAATAAAGTGTTCTTATGAACCCAAGAGTTGATATTTCTATCTTTTATGGCATAGCTGATGAATCATTCAGTAAAACCAAATGAAACAAATACCTTCAATCTCTCAAATCAAACACCATACTATTGAGATCTTAGCTATAACTTTATGTTTGTCTTGTTTGAAAAAGTATTTCAAAACCCCAATGTATTTTTTGTTAAACCATCTTAAATGGTTAAAACATTCCTTTTAGAGTAAATACTTATGAAATGCTTAAGCATTGTAACCTCATCATTCTAAAGGATTAAAATGTTTATTTTAAATTGAACATTTATGAAATGCTTAAACATTTTAACTAGGCTTTTTTAAAGTGCAATCATAAAAACACTGTTTTTATAATGAAAGAAATATTTCCTAATTGCATTCACACATTTGAACTGTTTAGACATGAGGCAATAAAATGAATACAGTTGTGAAACACATATTTTATGTAAAATATAGCTGCCAAAGTTTTTGTCATCTTGAAATAATCTTTTTATACTTTTCTGCTTTTAAAGCATAAGTTTGTGTCACAAGTTAAGTTGATTCTGGCAAGTTGTACTTAATCCCTGACTACTTGTCATGATTAGATATTCAGCTAAGGTATACATCCCAGACCATCTGTGAGAGGACACTATTTCATCTGTCTTCTGGGTAATAGGGAGGCTCATTTTGAGGATGGACCAACCCTGTTTTTTTTTTGTGAAAGCAGGAGAGTGCCAGGTGGTTGGCACAGAAAAACACAAAGGGTAATACCAGGGAAAAAGAAACGCAGGGCTTTGCCAGCAAACCTTTACAATATTGGTGCACTACAACAGGTGGTAAACAGTGAGATGTCATATATGTGTACAAAGCCAGAATACATTTCACAATTTGTAGCTCAGATTCCACGAGACACTAAGAATATAGATGTTAGGAAGTTTAAAATTTCAGTAAGGGTAGAATCTAATACCACCTTGAAAATACCCTTTCTCAACTGCATATACTTATATTGCTAACTGGAGAAAATAGCTCTGGAGAGTAATCATGGAAGTGTGTGGAGTTTATTTGGTTAATGGGACCAAGCATACAATTAGGTAGAAGAAATAAGTTCTAGAGCTCAATAGCACTGTAAGGTGACTAGTTACTAATTTATTGTATATGTCAAAATAGCTAAAAGAGAATATTTGAAATGTTCCCAAAACAAATAAATAATAAACCTTTGTGGTGATGGATAACCTAAATACTGTGATTTGATTTTTACACATGGTATGCATGTATCAAAATACCACATTTACTTTTTATGGATACATAAGAGTTGTACTATATCAATATGTACACCTCTTGCATATCCATAAAAAGTAAATACATGAATAGATTAACAAACAGAACAAGAAAAAATTATTAGTACAGAATATTTAGCCTTTTTCTAAGTTTCATGAGAAATCTGCAAATTTCCTAGGGAAACTTATGATAGCCTATTAACATGCAAATATAATGTATTAGATCTAACTTTTAAAAGTAAAAAGATATTTTTCTTATCATCCTGAAGAAGAAAAAGAACTTTTGCCAAGGTTTTCTTATCCCGGGCTCAACAGGTAATGATGAAGGCAAACTGGAGTAGAAAGTAAGGCAAAGAAAAATAAATATATATTTTTTTCAGTGGTCTCTAAGCATCTTATAAACTTTGTTATCTCTCATGTCTAGCTTTATTCCAGGCATAAACTGATCAAAAATTGGTTCCCTGAATGAGCTTGCCATATCAGATATAGAAATTTTAAGATTTGCTAATTCAAAGTACAAGAACACAGTAAATAGTAAGAGAAGACATGAGCCTGTCAGTATATTAAATTCACTGGTATGCTTTTTTCATCTATTTCCCTTCAGAATCTATTACAATACCTAGAGAAATGTGACTCCTATGAGCCACTGTTATGCAAAGGTGTGCCAGACTCATTGTGTTTAGGGCAGAAGTGTAGCCTCGAGTAAAAAAATAAAAAATAAAGATTTTAAGTCCAAGAATGCTCAAAACTAAGTAAATGATGTATTACCAAATTTTGACTGCTGCATAAAATACCTCTTTGTGACAACCCAGTTTACATGCAATTTCAATGATGACTATTAGAGAACTATTAAGCCGAGCAGGTCATGTAGCTTAGGGTAAACCTCATGACCTCATCTGTTGAAACATGTGTCGATAGGATAGACCAAGGAAAGGCTGGGTGCAGTGGCTCACGCTTGTAATCCCAGCACTTTCGGAGACCGAGGGGGGCGGATCACAAGGTCAGGAGATCGAGACCACCCTGGCTAACATGGTGAAACCCCATTTGTACTAAAAAATACAAAAAATTAGCCGAGCATGGTGGCGGGCGCCTGTAGTCCCACCTACTCCGGAGGCTGAGGCAGGAGAATGGCGTGAACCCGGGAGGTGGAACTTGCAGTGAGCCGAGATCGCTCCACTGCACTCCAGCCTGAGCGACAGAGCCAGACTCCATCTCAAAAAAAAAAAAAAAAAAAAAAAAAAAAAAAAAAAAAAAAAGGCGCGGTGGCTCACGCTTGTAATCCCAGCACTTTGGGAGGCCGAGGCGGGAGGATCACGAGGTCAGGAGATCGAGACCACGGTGAAACCCCGTCTCTACTAAAAATACAAAAAATTAGCCGGGCGTGGTGGTGGGCACCTGTAGTCCCAGCTACTCGGAGAGGCTGAGGCAGGAGAATGGCGTGAACCCGGGAGGCGGAGCTTGCAGTGCGCCGAGATTGCGCCACTGCACTCCGGCCTGGGCCACAGAGCGAAGAGCGAGACTCCGTCTCAAAAAGAAAAAAAAAAAAAAAAAAAGGATAGACCAAGGAAAAGCTATGCTCTGAGTAAGAGGTAAGCATGCAGGATCAATTCAAAATGGTCCCAAATGAAGATGCCTTCTGAGTATACGTCAGGGAAGCGAAGACAATGAATAGTTCCATGCAAGCAATTCAAGTGAGAAAGGGCAATGCGTAAGGCAAAATAAATGAGCTAAGAAGCAACCTTTGCTCTCAAAGAGCCTGGTGAGAAGAAGATTTTTTTTTGTAAATCTTGCTTATTTTTCATTAGAAAAAAAAGTTAGAGACAAATCTTTTTATTTAGACATGTTATAAAAATATTTCTGTATCCTCACTATGAATGAGAAAATAAGCATAAACTCAAATTATAAAAAGATCCAACAGGCAAAAAGCTATGTCATATAATGTTTGTTTGAGGTTGATACTTTAAAAGAAATTATCTACCCACAAGTTGAGGAGAAAATAAATAGAAATCTGTTTTTCTCCACTGCTTTAAGAATCTATACTGATTTCAACTCTCTTAGACAAAATTTCACATAGACCACATGCATGAACATTTTTATGCTGCCATTATACCTTATGTGGCAAATAATTGCTATAGCCATACTTATTTTACTCTGTTGAGCTAAATACATTTTTACTAAAAAATAGTATCAAAATCTTAAATGCTGACATTTAATGGGAAAATGGAATAACTTACATGCGCTATAATTCTCAAGCCTGTTTAGTGCAAAAGATCTTAAAAGATGAAAAAAGTTTAGAGAGAGCAATCACAAATGGAATAGAAAGGAAAATTCAAAATGATGTCAAGATAAAAACTAGAATATTAGCTCCAGGACAGCAAAAACTTCTGTCTTTTATTTTTTGAACTACTCTCACCCTGGTACTCAGAATTTTGTTTGGACACAGTAAGCACTCAATAGATTTATTGAATGAGTAAACACATTTTAAAACATCAAAATTATTACCTGTATTACAGTGAAAAAAATACCTAATGACCTTCTACAATGTGCCATTCTTTATGCAAAGTACTTTATATATATCAGCCTGTATAATCACTGTTAAAACCAATGAGAAAGATAATAATTTATTGATGAGAAATTGGAAGTTCAGATCTATTAAGAAAGTCATCCAAAGCCATGCTGACTTCAAAGTACAGACTCCTTACTTTAGGACATGGCATAACCCCCAGAGGGTAATGATATTGAGAAAGATTTGTCATTGGAATCACAATTTCATAGATAAGAAGAGAAGGTTATGTTCACATTACTTTTCATGCTTCACATGGCAAGAACATTCCGATCTTTAATGTTCGGATTCATAACTTTCCCTAAATACTCTGTGCTCTGTTGTCTAAATGGTAACACCAAGAATCATCACTTTTCCTCCGTAATAGGATGTGCAGTGTCTTTGTATGAAATATAGTCTATAATTGTATATCTTCTAGTTGAGAAATTTAATCATGCAGTATATCTGGAATAAGAAAAAATATAGCAACAATTAAAATAGGACAATAAAAATGAGTATGATGTTTAAATTTCCATTGCCAGAAAAATTGTGCAAAACAGAATTCATGAAAGAGAAATAGAGTGGCATAAAACAACTGCAGGGGAGAAATGATGAAAACAGAGAAAGAAAGAGATAAACTAGTGAAATAAAGTTGAAAAAAGCTTCATTTTCACAGCATTGCATTTTGTGAAAATTTTACACTTTTACATTAAAGGGTTTAAGAGTATACTAAATCGAATTTGTTTTTGACTTGATGCTTCTGCTTTAAATTATATCAAGACTTAATTACCATTTAAAACTTACTATTAGTTAATTATATATCATTACTAATGTCAGCATCTTGTCAGGCATGAGAGTTAAATATAAACTTATATTCCCCAGGTGAATGCAATTGATACAAGAAAAAAAATTACTAATCAAGAAAAAAAGGAGTTCCTTTCTCTAAATGTATCACATAGTGATACAGCTTTTTATACACTACAAATAGACTGGGTCAGAAGTTAAAGAAAGTAGTTTGTCTTCTGGAAAAATTATAAATCATATTTTATTAAGAAAAACAAAAAACTGTATTTACTCAAATTCAGGATAGGATCAATCAATATTTTCTCTTAAATTTACAGTTGACAAAAAATTGGAAAGAAGTAATAGAGGACTTTTTGGTGTTTTATTATTGTTATGTGATATTATTCTTGATGACTCTAGAATTAACTTCACTTTAATCTGTTCAAGGATATTACTCCCATAAGTGTCCCTTCCTCAGGATTATAAAATGTACCCCCTTTACTGTATCATACCCATTAGCATACTGTCTCATATGTTTCATGCTGTGGAACCTCATAGGACTTATAGCAACTATTACAACTCATTTATAACTTTTTTTTTTTTTGAGAGGGAGTCTTGCTCTGTTGCCCAGGCTGGAGTGCAGTGGCATACTCTTGGCTCACTGCAACCTCTGCCTCCCGGGTTCAAGCAATTTTCTGCCTCAGCCTCCTGAGTAGCTGGGTAGCTGGGATTACAGGCGCCCACCACCACACCCGGCTAATTTTTTTTTTTTTTTTTTTTGTATTTTTAGTAGAGACAGGGTTTCACCATCTTGGCTAGGCTGGTCTTGAACTCCTGACCTAGTGATCAGCCGCCTTGGTCTCCCAAAGTGCTGGGATTACATGCATAAGCCACAGCACCTGGCCCCATTTATAACACTTTTTAAAGTTCTCTATACTTTTTTTTTTTTTTTTTTGAGATGGAGTCTGGCTCTGTTGCCCAGGCTGGAGTGCAGTGGCGCGATCTCGGCTCACTGCAAGCTCCGCCTCCCGGGTTCACGCCATTCTCCTGCCTCAGCCTCCCAAGTAGCTGGGACTACAGGTGCCCGCCACCACGTCCGGCTAATCTTTTCCATTTTTAGTAGAGATGGGATTTCACCATGTTAGCCAGGATGGTCTCAATCTCCTGACCTCGCGATCTGCCCGCCTCGGCCTCCCAAATCTACTCTTTTTTATATTTCTCTACTCTTACTCACACTTGAACCCTACCTAATCAGTGTCTTATCACTACCACATTCCTGAAACCACACTGTCAATGACCAAATCACTAAATCCAATGGTCAATTTTCCATACTCATGTTGCTTGAATTATCAGCAACATATTTTTTTTCTTTTTGGAGACAAGATCTTGCTCTGTCACTCAGGCTGGAGGGCAGGGGCTCACTGTGGCTTCAACCTCCTGGATTCAAATGGTCCTTCCATCTCAGCCTCCCAAGTAGCAGCAGCATTTCATACAGTTGATGACTCTCTCCTTATTGACAAAAATATCCTCATTGTATTTTCAGTTGACAACATTCTTCAGGTTTTCCTTCTACCTAGTTTCTTAATCTCCTTTGCAGGTACTTCATCCTGTCTAATCTCTAAACCTTGGGGTAAAAAGGGTTCGGGACTCAGGTGTACGTTTTTTCTCTATCTAAACTCACTCCATCTCTTAATAACATCATCTAGGGTCGAGGCGGACGTCGCTTCCGGAGCAGCGTGGCGGCCACTGAGGATGAGAGGCTAGCAGGGAGAGGTGAGGGAGAGTGGCTGGATTTCTTGCGGGATCTGCACGTGCGATTTTTCCAGCGCTGCCTCGAGGTTTTGCCCGAGCGCTATTCTTCACTGGAGACAAGCAGGTCCTTCCCACAGAAGACAGATCAAATCTAAATCGCTGTGATTTCCGAGGCTCTTCATACCTGGGTATTCCGTTCAATCCATCAAAGGCTCCTGGGTATTCCGTTCAATCCATCAAAGGCATCCTTATGATAGTGGCCACATTGCAATTACCTACACTGGCCTTTCATGCTTAGTTATTCTTGGAGATGACTTAAGCCGAGTAAATAAAGAAGCTTGCTTAGCAGGCTTGGGAGCCCTTCAGCTGGAAGATGGGCGTTTTTGTGCAGTACCTGAAGGCAGTGAAAATGACATGCGAGTTTTGTACTGTACTTCCTGTATTTGCAATATGCTCAACAACCGGTCAGGCATGGATATGAAAAAAGCCATCTCCTATATTAGAAGTATGTCCTATGACAATGGACTGGCACAGGGAGCTGGACTTGAATCTCATGGACGATCTACTTTTTGTGGCATTGCCTCACTACGTCTGATAGGTAAACTAGAAGAAGTTTTTTCAGAAAAAGAATTGAACAGGATAAAGAGGTGGTGTATAATGAGGTGACAAAATAGTTATCATGGAAGACCTAATAAGCCTGTAGACACCTGTTATTCTTTTTGGGTGGGAGCAACTCTAAAGTTTCTAAAAATAGAAATTCCATCTTACCAACTCAAGATCGCCTCGTAGGGGGATTTGCCAAGTGGCCAGTCATCCAGGTGCTTTGCACGCATACTTTGGGATCTGTGGCCTGTCACTAATGGAGGAAAGTGGAATTTGTAAAGTTCATCCTGCTTTGAATGTAAGCACACGGACTTCTGAATGCCTTCTAGATCTCCATCAAAGCTGGAAAACCAAGGACTCTTAAACAATGCTCAGAGAATATGCATATCTCCACATGACTGATTTTAGATTGGGAGGGTGGGGGGATTTGTAGCATAACTGTAGCTCAAGTTTAAAAGCCATGTATAACCAGCTGTGCTCTTTTTTTAAAAGGTAGAGTCTTACAATCAAATCTCCTGCTGATGTCACTTTGGGATATGGTCTTGAGCCAGTAATCTTTGTACTGGGTTTCAAGAAAATCTTTGTTGAAGTTTGAACCACAACTTTGTCATGGTTCCTAAATGTTTATACTGTATTTCTAAGAAGTTGTTTGAGGCAAATTAATTGTATGTGTGTAGGTTATCTTTTTAAAAACTCTTCAGTGCAAATGGTATCTTGTTATAAAATGGACACAAATCTTCAAAACAAATTTACAGTTCATATAGCATTGATAATCTTCAGTGAACACTTAGTAATCATTTAAAAAGCTCACTGCTGATGGTAGAAAATTTGCTTTAATAAATTAAGTATCTGGGATTATTCTTTGAAAACAGAAGACCATAATTTTTTTTAAAGAAGAGTGACTTACTTTGTCTTATTTTTAAGTAAAGTGTGCCAATTAAACCTG
Source organism: Nomascus leucogenys (assembly GCF_006542625.1). Lineage (NCBI taxonomy): Eukaryota > Metazoa > Chordata > Mammalia > Primates > Hylobatidae > Nomascus > Nomascus leucogenys. The sequence continues at coordinate 36,563,365 of NC_044398.1, read as the reverse complement.
TGTGACCTATAATGAAATTAATAACTTCAGAGTAAGAATAAATAGGTTTAACTAATGTGATAGTTTTCTAAAAGGAGATTGTTTGAAGACAGCTATTATGTAACTGAGGGAAAAGCAACTTAACTATATGTGATTGTGAATGAGGAAGTTTTGTGCTATGTGGGTCATTTATTCAGACATTGCTGTGGTGAATACCAGTTATGTTTGATTTTATTCTCAAACATTAGTTGCCTTTTTCTTTTTTGCTTTCTAGAAAGAAAACAATCTTTTTTATCTAGGAGGAAAGATATTTTGTGTTTTTATTTTTAGCCATTTGAATTTTTTAATTTGTTGCCCCCAGAGTGTTAGCTGCTCTAATTTCAAACTAATACTTTTCTAATTTTTTTTCAAATTAAATAAGTAAAAAAATAGAAAAACAGAACCATTCCAATAGATTCAGTGGTGCAACTCTATACATGGTCATTTTTATTCTCATATTTTCAGGTAAGTGAGAGGGAAATGTAAGCATTTAGAGGGTAAGAACCAGGGTTTTGTTTTTGTTCATTGTGTTTTCTTAAGTCTATGAACTAATTATAAAGGAGACAGTATAAAAACTCTTCATTCATAATTAATTTCCATTACTTGCTCAGTGACATTCAGAACTATGAGTCTAGTACTGAAATAGGGAAAGAAATCTCTTCACTAAAGGAGTTGAAGTTAGTCTTGGTGACAATAATTGTTGAAACACAAACATCAGTATAAAAAGTAGATTACTGGTATCACTGTTTAGGCATTGTAATATTTTAAATGTTATCTTTTTTCTAAATTAGAGAAAAAAATGTAAAATAACAGTCCTTCCCAAGGGAAACACTATGTACTTGGAAAATGATTCACTTATTATTGGCATGCTTAGTTTTAAACCTGAGTTTGCCAAAGTCAACTGTATGTTTTTTAATTAGAAATAAAATGAATCTTCTGATGGTGGGGGAAAAAACAAGCCTAATAACAGATGTTATCCTTCTGTGCGTTATTCCAGTTGCTACTGTTTAAATCACGGCAGATTAAGACATCCGTATCTCACACTAAGTCATCTCTTAGACATTGGAAGTTGAAGTAGCATATACATAATGGCTTTAAGACTATATAAAAAGCCCAAATTGCTTTTTCTATATCACCACGAAAGGTTAGAAGGTAATAAAGGTAGTAACAGTGACTGTATTCATAAATGTAAGTTAGAGAAAAATTCCAATCTAAAAGTATTTCTAAGGCTAAATATTTTCTAACTCCTTATAACTTAATACCGTAAGATTATAAATTTTAGTAAGCTCCTAATTGATATACTTGTGGGAGACTTTCTTGTGAAACTTTATGGACTAGTCAATGTTCACATTCCACAGCAACTTAATTGACCAGAAAATAGCAGGCCAGTGTGAATTGCGGAGAAACTATTTCTAACTTTTCTAAGTAGTTATTTACAAGAAAAATATTTACCAATTAAATAAATTATAAGCAATATTTCACATATATACTTTATTCCTTAGCAGGAGTGACATAGCAAGGGGAAATACGAAGTCTGAAATCTCAAAAAGCTCTATTTCCTACTCCCTACTCGTCTCCTTCCCACCCCCTAATTTTGTGGTATTTTTTTTTTAGAAGGTAGGAGGAGGAGCTTTGTTTTGAGCATCTGCATGCAAATAAGATTAATCAGATCATATGGCATAACTTAACCTGTTTATCATTTCAGTGTTTTAGATTTGATCTATAATATATATGTGTTATTAGATCTTTAAATAGTTATTTATATTTAATCTCAATTCATAATAGAAATCTTGCTGACAGTGGTATATAATATGAAGATTGTTGGACCTCATCATTTTTGAGAGACAGTTAATGAGGAGGTGCTCTGGAATCAGATGACCTGGGTTTAAATCCCAGATTTACCAATTTAGCAGCACAATCTTGGACCCTAACTCTCCCACTGATAAAACAAGGAAAATAGATAAAACCTAACATACAGGGTTTAGGATTAAATGAGATAACACAGATAATGCACTTAGGATAGTACCTGGAATAGAGCAAATTTCAAATTATATTTCTTTATAATGATCATAAAATTATTTTTGTAATTAAAACCTCTCTTCTACTGTTAAGAAAGAGGTCTTAACAGTTTAACCTCAGGGAAAATGATGACAACAATGTTGCTTTCTAATCTTGCCATAAAAATACAGAACAACTAGGATAGTCACAGACACTATTACAACACTAGATGACAAAGTATCTTCATGAACTTCAAAATACAACTAAGTGAGGACAAACCACTGACCCACATAGTTTCGGCGTCTGTGGGAGGAAGTAGAAGGAAGGCAGCTGGTTTCTGACAGCTCTGCAAATTGGAGAACGACAACACTGCCCACAGTTTCTCACTACAAAGTGCAGTGGGCCAATCTAAGAACAGGCACTGAAACTGGCAAGTGACTACAGAATCCCATTTGCAGATGAATGTTAAAGCAATATGATAAGGTCTGATGATCGCATTAGAGCAGTCTGGGTTTTACACTGTGTACCTCTTGAAGCTTATGAGACAAAATCCAGCACTGAGGACAAATGAGAAAGAAGATCTAGGTAAGTATTGGGAAGAAAGGTCAAGATACAGAGACATTATATATATGTATTTTCATATATTATATATATTCTTTTAAATCACTGTGAAAATGGGAGCTCTAAGGCTGTGAAGTCATCCTAGAGCCACTCCTCCCTCCTAAAAGTACAGAAAAACTCATTTCAGTTAAGGGGAAAAAAAGAGTAACTGAGCCAGGATTACAGTCCAACTCCATTCAAAGTTAGTGTAAGATATAAGAGAATAAATAGATCAACATCCTCACAGACAATGAAAGCACACCAGAAAGACATGGCCACAAGACAGATAAAAACCTAATATTGGCAAAAAAATAAAATGCATATATGACAGGAAATTTATAGTAATTAGTACAATTATCAGTAAAAGTAGGAAAAGGTGAAAATTAACCAAGTACCAAACACTTGGAGTAAAAAGCAAAATAAAGCAGAAGGAAGGAATTAATAAAGATAAAAGCAAAAAATAATTACTAGTAGAAAACCAAAACAAGAGAGGCAATAAATCCAAGTTGGTGAGTTGAGTGAGATAAACTACCAGCTAAACTATTTAAGAAAAAAAGGAGGAAGCACAAACACAAAAATTTAAATGACAAGGGGGAAATAGTAAAACAGGAAATTTGTTTAAATTGACTACTTTGAGCAATTTTACACAATAAATTCGAAAACTATTTTGAGAAAAATACAAATTGCCATAATTTACTCTAGGTAGATAAAGTCACAACAAACCAATTACCATAGAAGAAACAAATACTTAAAAGTACCCCCTACCGAAAGAAGCATCAAGCCCAGATTGTTTCAAGGGGATATCTACCAAACCTTTTAATATGAAATAATCCTTTTCTTGCTTAAGCAATTCCAGAGACTAGGAAAAGAATATTGAACCTCAAAGTGCCAAAAAAAAAAAAGAAAGAAACTCCTAAATTCATTATTTAAAGTGAATGCAATAGCATTGATTCAAAAACCTGACAAAGATTATACCAAAAAGAAAATTATAGAGCAATCTCATGAATATTAATAAAAAGTTTTAATGATATATTAGCAAACAATTCAACAGTACTTTCAAAAGGTAGTCATGACTAAGTTGGGTTTATTATAAGAATGCAAGGGTAATTCAATACTAGATAATCTGTTAATATTCATCATATTCAGTTAAAAAAATCTTCGTCTTTGCAGAAAAGACATGATAGAATGGAGCACTCGCTTATGTTAAATATACTAAGTAGAAATCAATGAATAATCCATTAACATTGTACCTTTACCTAAAAGCCATCATCTTAAATTTCAAAGCAAAAGAGACTTTCCAGCTGAAGTCAGGAACAAGACATGCCCACTAACTCCTCTGCTACTTAACAATGTGTTGAGAGTTTTAGCCAATGAAGTTAGACAAAATAAAGATGTGAATTGGAAAGGAAGAGGTAAAACTATTTGCAGATATGCATATGTATCTAGAAAGTCCAAAGGAACTCGCTGAAAAACTAAACAATAAAAGGACTTAGTAAAGTGCTATTAAATACAATTTACATACAAATATCAGTAGGCTTCACCAGACACAAGTGCATACTTTGATTCCATTTTGGTGAATTTCAAAACAGATAGCATTTATGTATGGTGTCAGAAATCAGCACCCCCTTTCAGTCACTACCTGTCTTCCTAAAGGTAAGCATTATCAAAATCACCATCAATTAGTTTTGTCTGTTTTTGAATTTTATATGAGTGGAACCATATAGTATACATTATTTTTCAACTGGCTTTAACCCAGTAGGACTGAAAGAGGGTACAAAGGGACTCTGTGGTGCTGGTAGTGTTCTGTTTCATGATCTAGGTGCTGGTTACATAGGTGCATTCACCTTATGAATATTTATCAAGCTGTATATTTATGATTTGTGCACTTTTCTGTATGTATAATTATAGCTCAATAAAAGTGTTTACTAAAAAAAATCTAGTCCTATGATCTGAAATCTCATTTATAATATAAACCTACCAGTCTGAACATCTCCCTTGAATTCCATACTAATATATCCAATTATCGACCCCACCTGTCTATTTGGATGCCCAATACAAGTCTCAATTATAACGTTCAAAATCAAACTCCTCATATTCTTTTTCAAAACAGCTCCTTCTGTCATCTTTCCCCTTGACTCAAGTGTAATATCCATTCTTCAAATTGCTAAAACTAAAACCCCTCGAGTCATCCTCGATATCTCTTATTCTCTCTTTTGCTATATCTAATCCACATTGATATCCTCTTTGACTCTCTTTTTTCAATGAATCTCTTGTTAATTGCATTATCATACCACATCTCATAACTTTCACCTTTACCACCCTAGCTCAAGCTGTGACTCGTAGTAACCTTGTTTTTTGATTAGCTTTTTAAATAGAAATCCTTCTACCTTTACCATCACAGAGTTTGTTTAGAACATAGTATTCTACTAATTATGTCAACACAAGCCATATTGCATCACTCTATCTCACTCAGATCAACAGATTTAGTCCCCACAAGCTTTATGACCTAATAGTATATGTATCTATCCCTAATTCACTCTGATCCAACTATGCTGTCTTTATGATGTTTTTGCAAACATGCTATGTACCCTCCTGCTTCATGAGTTTTGCATTTATTCTTCCCCTTTCCTGGAAAGCTCTTATTCCAGAAACCCATGTGGCTCAATCCCTGACCTTCTTCAAGTCTCTGCTCAAATGTCACGTGGCTAGTGAAGTCTTATCTCACTTCAGCATTTTAAGTAACACCCTTATTCATCACACTTAATTTATCTGCTCTGCTTTTCCTTATATGATCTATTATCATATGATCTACTACATATTTTGCTTAATTTCTTTGCTTATCACTTCACACTAGACATAGAATTGAATACCTATTCTATGCGGGCTGGTTTTTTTTTTTGCATATGCTGTTTCTGTTCAGACTTAGACCAATATCTACAACACAGGAGATGCTGATGGTTTTGAATAAAAGAGTAAACATTTTATAAAGAATGTATACAAAACCAGAAACATTTGGAAATATACAATTTTAAAAATGAAATAACAAATCTAAACCAGAACTATTTACCATATATTGCTGTCTAGTTAGTGTTGGAGTAAAATATTTGAATTTACTTTTTTATTATTTAGTAGATAGAAAAATCACCAGGGCTCAAGCGCACATTAGCTAGTTGGAAAGCAGGATAGAATAGTGCTTAAAAGCACAGACTTAAATACTTGTGGTTCAGAGAATCAGGCAGTTCCACTTATCAGATAGGTTAACGTGGGCAACTTATCACTGGGTCTCATGATTATTACCGAAAATATAGAGAAAATATAGTATTTCTTTCGTGGCATTATTAAGAGTCTTAAATGTAAAGCATTTAATACATTGCTTAATGCATGGTAAGCTTAAATAATCAATTAGCTACTCTTAGTACCATTATTGATGACAGAGAAAATTTTATATGAAAAAGCTTTCAATGAACTTGGAAGAAATGGAAAAGAGAGACTTAGAATAAGTGTACTACCTGCTTTTCTCCAGGGAAATAAAGAAATTAATGAAGCAATGCCATATAATCAAGAGTCTTTTTTTAAAGTTTTATATTAAGATGACATGGATATTTAGATATCAATTTTTTAAAAATTAGACATAACTAAAAATTATACAAACTATCGTACATGTAATCAAATATTTGCCAGCATAGTACTGAATGAGCTGACAAGAGATTGTTCAGTAAGATTTTATTTAGAAATTTTGAATTTGAAAATTTATTTTGTTTGCTCAATGACTTAATGTTCTTTTTCCTAGCTCTTGTTATACAAATCAAATAGCCTGAAGTATATATATACATGTGTATGTGTGTGTATCTATATAAATTATTTGAATGAAACTTTTAGGAAGAGTAATAATAATAAGTTAATAAAGATAGATGCTGCTTGTGTTAGATTCAGTATTTTTTTCTTTTTTTTCAGTTTTATTAATGTATGAGTGACAAATAAATATTGTATATATTTGCAGAATACAATGTTTTGTTTTGATATATGCATGCATTGTGAAATTATTACCACAATCAAGCTAATTAACATATTCATCACTTCACATAGTTTTCGTGGTGAGATTATTTAACACTACTCTCAGCAATTTTCAAGTATACATTTTTTTAACTATAACCACCACTCTGTACAACTCCAGAACTTATTCATGCTTGTATTAGATCTATATTGCTGCTAAAATATGTTACAGAAAGCCTAGCGGCTTAAAGCAACACCTTATTATATCACAGCTCTTTAGGTCAGACATTGGAGTTGGATTTGCTAATTTCTCTTCTTTGGGTTTCAAAGGATCAAATCTAGCTGTTGGTCAGCAGGGCACTTACAAGAAGTCCCTGGGAAGAAACTGCTTTCAATCTCATTCAGATTGCTGGCAGAATTCAGATTCCTGTTGTAGAGCTGAGACTGCTATTTCCTTCCTGGCTGTCATTGGGACTGCCCTTCCTCCTTAAAGACTCCTCTCTGGTCCCCACACATGTCCTCCTACATCTCAGAGCCAGCATGGTAAATCCTCTTGACATTTGGAATCTGACTTTTCCTTCTGCCGCTTCTCTCTTGTTTCCAGTCAGAGAAATTTCTCTGCATCTAAGGCCTCATGTGATTCGATTGAGGAAACCAGGATAATACAAAATAGTCTCCCTATCTTGAAGTTTGTAGCCTGAACTATATTTGAAAAATTCCTATTGCCATGTAAAGTTACTTATTCATAGGGTGTGGAAATTAAAGGTTTGGCTATCTTTGGGGAGGCTATAATTAAGCTCATCAATGGGTATGTTTGATCTTGGGAATTTAGAAACCTCCCTAATAGTGACAGGCTTTGTAACAATTACAAAAACATGAAAGCAAAATCAAGAATGAACACTCAATGATCTATTCTATCATTAATCTGTTGATCTTTTCCTTTCTGTTCTTTTTGTGCTTATCAATCAAATATATTTCAAATAACTCCCCCAAAATAATTTTTTGCTATTGACTTTAGGGACATACATATCCTGTTGAATCAAGACTAAATGAGAGCACTGAAGATTGAGTTTCCAACATACGCATTTTGTATTGTTGATTGCATAGAATACCAATCACTTTGAATGATATGAGAAAAAATTTTCACCAGTAGAATCTATTCTTTCCTCAACAATTGAATATAATTCTGCATTTTCCCCATAGAACAGGTAAAGCAATTTGTGTAAGTATAAGTTTTAAGATAATGTATGAAATATTTGGGGGAATTATATGATAAATTTAAAATAATTTCAATTACTATGCACAATGTTCATTATTAATGAAAATAAATTAAAATGTAAATTGATAGGCTAGTTGAAATATTTTTTCAAAGGTAGAGCTCATACAATTTTTCTTATATATTAATCTACTATTGTAGTTTTATTTTTCATATTACTAAACAAACATTGCAACTTGCTGTGATTTATGTAAGTAGAAATTGGATAAACATTTCGAATACACTGATAGCTTATCAAGCCTTTTGCAGAGTAGTATTTTCTCAACATTGCCTAAAAACAAACTCATTCAGCTTTCACTGAAATATCACAGTCTATAATAAGTACTTTCAAAATATTTTCTTTAAAAATCTTGAAATGTTAAATAAAATGGCAATCATATTTTAAAATGCTATAACCAATCTTCAAGTTTTGTTATCTTATTCATTCCATTTATGTATTTGTTTTAACAATATTTCCATATGTAATAAATCACTTTAAAACATCAGATTCTAAAGAATTTTCTCCAAGGAATTACTGTCACAAATGTGATAAATACTTCTGTTCTATATAGTAAGGAAGGGCTTATTCTGAGCTTCCTTTCTTTGAGAATTCTTCAACCACTCAGTGAACAATTTACTCTTTTTATTAAACTCGAATTTTCTATATCTTACTAAGCATCAATTATAAATTACAAGAGAATCCTCCTGAAAGTGACTTGCTCCAGATCTTGACCTTACTTTGAGGACTATTTTAGGGGCTGTATTTCAGGAATATACTTGAGCTTATTTGCTCAGTGCATTAATATATAGGACTTTACTTAATAAGAACTGATTAATTTGGTAAGAATTGCTTTTAAGAATCACTCTTCCTCTTTAGTTGTTTGTTGTTGTTGCAGTTGCATACAGAGATAATACATTATAATTCAAGTTAAATTGAAATTCATAAGAAGAAAAAAGATGTCTCTGTGTGTGTGTGTGAGTGTACATATATATATATATATAATTATATGTGTATATATGAGAGCTTCAAGACCATAAACATAGTTTTTCCTTTGGCAGAACTGAAAAAAAAAATATTTTGAATCAGGCCAGATTAGAAATACTCTATCATTTATTTTGCCATTTTTATTTTAAAAATTGAATAATATCTACAACTTACTAGTAGTCCCTATTAATTATACCTCAATAATGTAATTTTTGGTACAGTAAGAAAAAATTACATAATTTCAAAGAAAAAAGAAAATGTCAACTTGCATATACCATATACCATCAATGTGCATCATTTTCAATTGAAAGACTCCTAATTTAAACACATCTCTGTCACAATCTGATGGAATTTACATCTCAGCAGTCATTTTATCCAAAGCCTGGGTCCTGTTATGATAATAATAAAAGAGCATTTTATTTATTTATTGTTTTGAGAAGCATGTGTATATGTTTATAGAATTTTTATACTATGTTTAAAATTTTGGCAAATAGGTTTTTTTGAATCAAGAATGGGTTGAATTTATTGTTTATTAATTTTTAATAAAATTTACAATTTAAAGTTCAGAAAGCTGAAAAGATTCAAAGCTAGTTATGAAGAGCCATAAAAATTCAAATATTCAAATTCATTATAGTTTGGGGAAAATACAGATAATGAGCGTGAGGCATCCATCACGTCACCTTAAAATTTCTCGCTAAAAATAAGTACCTTGTATATAACAAGTTATCAGCACATATTAACTCACAGCATTAAGTTGGTTATGACAATAATTACTATTCATAAAGCAACAACAATATTATTTTATCTCCATTTTGGAACTTACCCCATGAATCTGGCAGGTCTGGCTACTCCTGTCTATCTCATCCCTGGTGTATCCACCCTCACTTTTGTACACTTATTCCAGTGCCTACTGGGTCTCTGTACTAGCCATATGAGAGAGGGGTCTTGGATCAATATTTGTTTTAAGCAGGAAGCTTTTCTCATTTCATAGTAAAATTGGAAATTGCTTTGATCTTCCAGGTAATAATTTTAACACTATACAATATATTTTTTTCAAGTTAATAGAAATCAGGTAGCACACATATTATTGGAATATCAAAAAAATCTTAAACATCCAGCTGAAGTTAATCCCATAATCACACAAGGAAATAATCCATTATGTCATGCCTTAAAATAATTTGCATGATATCACCTTGATATTTTTAAAGGTGATTTCACAATAGATAAAAGATATAAGCCTATATGTGGCCTGCAGTGGTGCATCAGAAAGTACAAATAACAAGACATGCTCCATTTTATATTTAAAAAGATAGAATTCTGATTCTATCAGGCATGATGGCTTATATTATTTTATACACTATTTAAAGTTTTGTGTATGCACTTTCATTAAATAAGACTGCAGATCAATTTCTTTGTTCTTTGTGCTACTTTGGTTAAAACATGAAAAGTTTTTTGAACATTTAAAATCGCATATATGTAATAAGTTATCCTGCTGTGTTATCTGTAACAATCAATTTTGTGAAGTAGGAGCCTCTCTCTGCTATTATCTGATCATTTATACAAGATGAAATTATAAATTACCTTAGATCCCCTTGTTCTCGCAATTTATCCTGTATTATTTACATACATGGTTGGAATCAAAGTTAAAAATTATGCTACACTATTATATCCTCATGTAGTTTTTTTATTGTAATGAGAACTACAAAGATTAGATCTTCTTGTGTGTGAAAGTTAGAAGAATTAATAGAGAATATTTAATTAACTGATCATTGAGAATTTTTAAAAAAATAGTAAATGATCAGACCAAGTAAGTTAGATTTAAAAGTCAGATAAATATTACATAAGTGCTTAGAGTGCTCTTCAGATAATTTCCTTTTAGATTCTAACCTGAGATTTTTAACTGTAGCTGAAATACATGGTATGAACTGACATCCATTCATCCATCCATTCATTGATTTTTGAACAACCAATGATAAAATATCTGAAATATACTGTGTCATAGTCAGAGGAAACAAAATATAAAAGCAATAATAACAAATCTTGTTTGTTTTGATTAAAATCATTTTTGAACATATGTAAACTTTCATCTTTTTAATATATAGTGTACCCAGATTAAAGGAGTTAAATATTTTTAACACAGATTTTGAGTATTTTTCTATTGCAGTGCTTTCCACACTGTAAAAATTTTATTTGTTTTAGGTCTCTATGTACTTAGGAGCTCTTCAAAGACAGGGACTACAGTGAGTAATGATTATTTGCTGGATCAATAATATGTGCTAAATTGATATAAATTAGTTAACTTTAGGATTATAAAAAAAGATTTATCCCAGCCCTTTGGGAGGCCGAGGTGGGCGGATCACGAGGTCAGGAGATGGAGACCATTCTGGCTAACATGGTGAAACTCTGTCTATACTAAAAATACAGAAAAATTAGCCGGGCATGGTGGCGGGCGCCCGTAGTCCCAGCTGCTCGGGAGGCTGAGGCGGAGAATGGCGTGAACCCGGCAGGCGGAGCTTGCAGCGAGCCGAGATCACGGCGCTGCACTCCAGCCTGGGGGACAGAGCAAGACTCCGTCTCAAAAAAAAAAAAAAAATCTATCCACTACACATTTTTTTGTTCTTAATACAATCTTCCCACTGAATACACAATCATATTTACTAACTTCTGCAACCATAAATGCTGTATTTTGACATTATAGACTTAGTAGGGTTGTTACTTAAACAGAATACACGACAACATCTTCACGTTCTCTAATCTGCAGACATCTTTTCAGGCTTTTGCGAAATACGTAACTGGCTCAAAATTTATTACGAATTCAAAAATATTTTAGAATATTGAATATAAATATAGAATATTGAAAAACTATTTTAAATATTAAAGAGGACTGGAGAAAACTCTTCCATTAATTTTTTTTTTTTTTTTTTTGAGACTGAGTCTTGCTTTGTCGCCCAGGCTGGAGTGCAGCGGTGCAATCTCGGCTCACTGCAACCTCCGCCTCCCTGGTTCAAGCGATTCTCCTGCCTCAGCCTTCCGAGTAGCTGGGACTACAGGCGTCCGCCACCATGCCCGGCTAATTTTTTTTTTTTTGTATTTTTAGTAGAGACGAGGTTTCACCACGTTGGCCAGGATGGTCTCGATCTTCTGACCTCGTGATCCGCCCGCCTTGGCCTCCCAAAGCGCTGGGATTTCAGGCATGAGCCACCGCGCCCAGCCAACTCCTCCATTAATTTTAATGATGAAATTAAAACTGAACCTATTAGTCATCAAGAATGATGATTAAACCAAAGTATAAAACAGAATATGTGAGTCCATGCTAATATAAATATGTGTTTAGATTAATTAATGAGGGAATAGAGAAAAAATCTCCCATTTAGAAGAATTCCAATTAAATTACTTAGTCCACACTAAAGGAGGGAAAGCATAACTCCTCCCGGCGCTGGTGTAAGAAACTTCTTTCCAAAGAGTGTAGTATGGGAAGGGGGAAGAACAGTGACATCACAATGGAGAAATCTGACAAGCACTATTTCATCCAGGAGATCAAGGTCAACATTAATAGTCATAAATTAAAAAAAAAATTTTTTTAAAGTCATAAATTATATCGGTAGTATGTACCATTGATAAAATGTAAGGAAAATAGCAAATTCCCTCTGTAATATACCTCCCCCAAACACTAGTCTTATCAATAGGAAAAACACCAACATATCCCAACACAGGATATGTATTCTATAATATCTGACTAGCATGCCTCAATACTGACATTAAAAACAAAGTCTAAGAAATTGTCATAGCCATGAGAAGCCCAAAGAGTTATGACAACTAAATGTAACACAGTGTCCTGGATGCCACCCTGGTATAGATGGAAGACATTACATAAAAACTAAGGAAATATGAATAAGCTATGGATTTCAGTTCATAATAATGCATCAGTATTTATTATCTAATTTTAACAAATATGCCATGCTAATGGAAAAATTCTACTAATAGGTGAACCTGTATGCCGGGGTCATACGGGGATTTTCTGTACAATCTCCCCTATTTTTCTGTAAATCTAAATTTTTTCTACTAAAATATCTATTAATAAAAAGAACTTAACCAAAGAGTCTAAGTAGGAATGTGATTATATGCAACTCTGAAGGGCATAACAGCATGAGAGCATAGAGAGAATGCAAATCACACAGTCCAGAGGATTTGACAAGAAGTCTTCTTGCTTTGCAATAAGCTGCTTTTGCACACTTAGATAGTCATTTAAGCCTCTTTTCCCTGGTTTGCTATGAAATAAATGAACAGGACTACAAGAGTTCTGAAGCCCCACTGAGCTCTGTTGTCCACTGATTTACCTGCAAAATGATGTCACCCTCAGAGAGATGACAATCTATTTGAGAAAGTAAACTTGCTGACATTGAAACAAATCAAAACATATTTAGGAACATAGTTCAAGGCTGGGATTATATTCTGTGTAGTTCATATTCTCAGGATTTCAGAGAAACTAAGCAGCATTATGAAATAATTAAGAAATGAGGGAGACTAAAGGATCATTTTGAAAAACTGGAAAATATGCATGAAGAAGTGAAGGACACCTCCATATCCCAAATAATTGGAATCTGACTCTTACATCAAATTCTCCTTTTGCTTCAGTTTTAGGTTTTGAATGGGGTAAAATATTCCTTCAAATCCCTCTATGCTTTCCTATCACGTATAGCATGAAACTCAAGTGCCTTACATGGCGTATCCCACCTTCCTTGACCTTATCCTTGTTAGTTCTGCAAACCCATGTCATGCCACTTGTAAAGTGATCTACATTAGCACAGTCCTGAGCTGTCTTGAGTCTCCTGCACAGACTGTAGTTTTAAATACCCTTATAGTTTTGGAAATCCTTTTCCTTCCTCTATAATTCCTTTCCTTATTCATGTGCCTTTCCTGGCATACTTTGTTTTTTTTTTTTTCAGCTTCAGCTTTTCCAGATGTCATCTCATTCAGATTTCTATCAAGAAGACTGAGAGAAATGAATTTGAGAAAAATCTGAATGAGATGACATCGTTTAGCTTTTCACACTTCTATGGCAATATGTTTCTCATCGCCCTCAACATGGCAAACACTGGCTACTTTATTCTCTCCATTTGAGGAAAGAGACCATGTCATATTAGTCTTTGCAACTAAATCCATATCTAGCAAATAATGATGGTGATAATGATGATGATAATGATGATTGACCATGACTTCTCTTATTGGGTGCCTGTTTTGTATCATGTACTGCATTTAGGTGTTCCATTGCAATCAGAATATCAGAACTTAAGTTTATCTTGTTTTACTTGTCTAACTAATACATATGTTTATCTAATAAATATTGTTATAGTTTGAGGAAGTTAATTATACAGAGTCTTATTTAAATAATAGAGAAGTAATAGGAGTTTAGGAGGGACAAGGTGAAAGTCAAGATGAATTAAGATATGCTTCTTTGGCAGAATTATGGATAAATGTCCTAGATAAACTTGGAGATTCCCCCTCTCTATCATGCTTTGATATATCCGTAATATATATTTTAAAGTTTTGTGTCTTTCAATTCCCCACATTATTTGTCATTTCTGGAACTACATCATACAAAAATCAGCAAATAAATATTAAATGAATACCTTTTCCATTTTCTCCCTTGCATTCTTCTCCCTCAAAGATTATGATTCCATTGACCTTTCATTTCCTATGACCTACAAGTCAGATGCAACTATATCCAGTTTGTTTCTCAAATTCCTTTTTAATGGTGACATTTGAGGAGTTAGGTAAGAGAGTTTGGTTGTCCTTAAGTTAATAAAACTTTTTTTTTCTTTATGCACCAAAGAAAGACAGAAATGTCACTGATAATATTTCATATATTGATTTCAGAGGGACAATACTTCTTAGCTTAATCCATGGAAAGAAACATATTTGTACAAAGAAAAACATTATATTAGAGTGATAGTTCCCTACCCACTCTTTTGATTCTTTGCTTTGAATTTCTTCAAAATTACTTTTAACTACTCAAAATGTATGTGCATATAATGGTTCAAGACAAATTGTACATGTAGAATGCAGATCATAATCTTTGGAATTTGCATTTCTTCACAACTTTACTCTGGCATTATAATATTTAGGGTTACAAATACAGCATATTTTCACCTAGAAATACTTAAAATCAGTGCCTGCAAAGTCAGCTATAATGTAATTGTATTTTAAAAGGTACCGACTTGGACTTCTGTTTCAGATAATGGTAAATTAAATCATTTGCATAAATTATTCAGAAAGTTGGACAAAACATTTTAACAATCTTCAGGAAAGCATCATAAAATTAACAAAGTATTGAAAAATTACCAGGCCACGATCTGTGGATCCGGAGTAGGGTGGGAATCTAAACAGTGAGCTGAGAATTTGGAGATGCTTCACTCCTGAGGTTATTTTCAGATTCTAAAGGGGGCCATTGAGAGGCTAAGAGGGTGAGGTGAGATATTGACTATTCATGTGGATCTAAGAGAAAAAAAATGCATCCCAGTCTGACAAACTGAAACTGATGAAACCCTTTGATTTCAGCTTGGAACCAGAAAGCTTCCTCCCAAAATGTAGCATGAAATGGAGGTATAAAGCCCGGCACAAGGTTTGCAGCTCAGCTTTAAATTCTGTCAATTCCAGAAATTAGATTGATGTGATCCCGAATTACTAGTGTCCTTATTTTCTGAGCAGGAGGAAATTTTCTCTGAAGGCAGGTATTATCTTCCCAAGCCTCAGATTTTCTCTATGACAGTTTCATAATTAGTATCTCCCTCTTCCTCCCTCCTCTCTCTCTCTCTCGCTCTCTCTCTCTCTCACACACACACACACACACACATACACAGATCAAGGACGACATGAAGATAAAATACAACATAACAAAACCAAAGAGAAATAGTCAAATCGACTTAGACCGACAAATATCGATGCTGGAACTATTTCCTAATGTACATCCTCCAAGGTATTCTCCACTTCAGCGTCTGCTTTACAGGAAACCCCAATAACAATGATAGGTCTGAGACAACTGACACAGATGGAATGCTGGAGCTGGGACACATGCTGCCTGGCAGGCAATGACATCTCCATCATTCTTGTGTGGTAGGTTATAGAAAACCCATGAAATAAAGTAGCCTATGACTGTAAAATTTTTCCTGGTGGTAGTGAACTGGGAAACCATCCTCATGGAATGAAATGCCCTAGAAGGTGGGATGTATCAAGTGCATAGAAATTATGTGATAAGAGTAATTATAAGAACAATGCAATGGATTGTTCTTTCTGGGGGCGACTAGTGCTTTGAGAAACACAATGATAGGCTAAGGATGATTACTTATCCATTACAGACTAAAGACTATGTGTGAGAGTCTCCTGGTAGCTTATAAAGAGAGGTCATCTCCTGCAGCCTCAAGGCAGAGAAAGTTAAGGGTTAGGGTGAGGGTTTATTCTTAAAGCTCCAGAAATTCAACAGTTTAAATTTGAAACGTAGATAGTGTTCCGTGCCAAGGACAGGACTCTGTCTGGGAAAGAAGTATAAAACACTGGGACTTGGTTTTGGAAATGCTCATTCATTTTAATTCCTCAGTTTGTTTTGATTATCTGAGCCTGCAGAAATGATGCACCCATTTCTCTCAATCATTCAAATGATTTAAAACAAATGAAATTTTTCTATATAACATACCACATTTCAGTGAGTTGTTGACTTCTGTATAGGAGCCAACAGGAATTTTAAAAATCTGTTGTTAAACACTAATAATAATCAAAGTTGCAAGACACTTCATGTGGAGAACTACAAAGAAACAGCCATAGATAAAGTTAACAGAGATCTGGTGTCGCTGCTCACTCCAGGGTGTAAGCTTAGTGCATAGACTGGCAGGCATGCTTGACAGCAGAGTATGCAATGTCTTTTTTTTTTAATCTCCCATTCTTTTTTCCATTTTATAAAGCATATATAATTACATTTGTTAAGTGAAAGGATGCTTAAAACACTTGCAGCGATGTTTCTCAGGAACACCCTGAGATTTTTTTTTTTCAAAAATTAGTGACTTTAGGGAAACCAGCATCCTTTGCAAACTCACCGAATTAGTGTGTGCATCACCAAGATAGACCATATTTTCTTACGGGTAGGATGCTAGCATGCAACCTGAGATCCCAAAATATTATATATTTACAGGAAACAGCAATACAAAATGGCATGAGAAAGCAGACTATGTACAGAATCCATTCTGGTAAAGGTGGCATCAGAGTATCCATCTTTGGGAAGTAGTTGTGACAAAGTTTCTAGAATCCAGTGCCCGAGGGTCAGTAGGCAAGCTCTGGTGTCTGTATCCCTCAACAATATTTCTTCCTGCATAAGCCAGTTAGGGTGAAATCTATTCTTTGCAACTCAAAGCACTGATAGACACATCCTTCTTTTCTTCTGGCAATACGTTTCTCTAATTCTTTAGCAAATACCTTTTTCTCCGTAGTTCTCAAATTTTGGTTCCCTCCTTAACTGAAAGTAAAAACTGATAGACTCTATTTTCCGGTATTGTAGTCTAAACACATATGTATCTAATTACAACTAATTGCAACTAATTACATTAAATTAGTTCAAATTAAATAAAATTAAAAATTTACTTCTTCAGTCAACCTGAACACATTTTAATGGCTTAATAGCAACATGAGCTACCAGCAACATCAAACAATGCAGATACAGAAACATTTCCATTACTGAAGAAAGTTCTATCAGAAAGAGCTGCTCTAAGGCATAGAAAACTTGACTGGGGCATATGTGTCTGCATCTAGTTCAGAGAATCCCCTTTTAATAAGTTAATTGATTCTGTTAACAGTTTCAAATTATGACCTTGATGCCATGAGATTTATATTCATCTTTCACTCTATTCATTTTGATTTTGCAAGTAAGGTTACGAATGATCAGATTAGATGCAGAGCTCATTTTCTGTTAGAATAACAAACATTTAATCTCATTACTACTCATTCCTAAACACTGAAGTTTTCCTCCCAGTTACCTTCTCATGAATGATATTAAACTCCGAAGTAAAATCTGAAGGCTGAAACTAACAGTGTCATCCTTTGCAGAAACCACATTCAACTATGTTAAAGTGTTCATTTTAGTTAAATGATACCTGAAATGCAGGCTGCGAGGTGGACAGGTAGGATTTGTATCTGCCTAGCATGCATTTCCCATCCTTTTACTAAGAGTGCTCCAATTTTTAAAATGTCCCCTAGTATACAAAGTCTTGGTACTTATGTCAATCAAGTTATTTTCTCACCCTATCCTGGCCTTGTGCTTGACTTAGGAAACAATTAACCAATTGGGTAATGCTGTAGAAACTTACAAAGAGGGAAATTAAATGAAGTTACTTAATCACAACAGAAATTACCCAAACATATGCTCATGAGTTTCTCTTCACTAGACCCCCAGAGCTGCCCTTATTTTGCCCTTCCTGAATTTTGATTGTTTAACATTTACTTTAAATATGTGTCCTCCTACAAGATTTTAATAATTTTTAGATTTTGCTTTTAGGATAGCCAGTTGGCTTTTGCAAAAGTATTAGATGATATCGATGTGCCCATATTTTTATCTACTTGGGAACTTTTTCAAATTACATCTGTTCTTGATATTCTGAAATGCCATGCTTACCCCTTTCTCATCTGTCTTGGTAGCCTCCCACACTATTGACACACTCATCATGAACCAGATAGGTACTTCATCTGCCTGAGAATAATTTAACCTTCATGGTCTGTTTCTGCCAAAACACTGCTTTAATATCCCCAATATTCGTTAACTCTATTTGAAGTTAAATGTCTATCTGTTTGTGCTTCGAGAGATGTTGGCAAAGAGAAAGGGGGAAAATAAACTCTTTTAGATAGGCTTAGCCTTGTCAAATCTGTTGGAGACTTTACAGAAATCACGTTGTCAAAGTGATCAACTTGAAGAAAAACATATTTATGTCTTCTTATTCTCTGTTTCAGGATATAACTGAGTATCTTTTAATTAGACCTTTGATAATATAAGTTATTTTCCCAAACCATCATTTCAAGGTTATTACCATAAGACAAATCACTCCAAAAGCCAGTGGTTCAAGCCAGTCAGAATTGAGTGATGAAAATATACGGCTTGGCTGGGCGCGGTGGCTCACGCTTGTAATCCTGGCACTTTGGGAGGCCGAGGCGGGTGGATCACGAGGTCAGGAGATCGAGACCACGGTGAAACCCCGTCTCTAATAAAAAATACAAAAAATTAGCCGGGCCTGGTGGCGGGCCCCTGTAGTCCCAGCTACTCGGAGAGGCTGAGGCAGGAGAATGCCGTGAACCCGGGAGGCGGAGCTTGCAGTGAGCCGAGATTGCGCCACTGCACTCCAGCCTGGGCGACAGAGCGAGACTCCGTCTCAAAAAAAAAAAAAAAAAAAAAAAAAAAGAAAGAAAAATCAGAAGTTAGGAAGCAGGGATGGAGAAGAGATCATGAACTTAGTTTCACACTTTATGAATTTGAAATAACCATAGAATATCCAAATGAAATTTCCAAGAGACAGTTGGTCATGCAGGTCTGAGCTATGGAATAAAATTTCAAGATGTCAGAGATACAATTTTAGCTATCATCTGTAGACAGAAATTAGTTAAGAATTTAACAGTTGATAAAATAAATCAGAAGTAATATGGAAGGCTGGAGTGGAAAAAAATAAGAAAGTATATCTGAGAACATTAACATATGAGATATACATAGAGTAAGAACAGCTTGAAAGTAAACCAAAAATCTGTCTTCAGTAATAAGATTTAAAATACAAATAATGATAAAAAATAAACAAAAGGTGAAAGTTATGTCATGTAAAAGAAGGGAGAGGAGCGATTCTAAGATGAGGGAAGAGTCAGCAATAGCAAATAATGCAGATGGGTCAAATCTTCCATTGAATTTAGCAAGTCATTGGTGACAACTGGTATAGGTCATCTCACAAAAATAGTAAAGGTAGAAGCAAGATTGCAGTAGAGAGAGTGGAATTGCATTAATAATTCACTCAATGGGTCATTGAGTTTGAAGTTGAATTCAAACTTATGAATCTAATTCTTTAGAGGATCAAGGTCCCCTAGAAACTTGGTCATTTCCTATATGAAGGTTTCAAAGAAGATATTTATATTCCCCATGAGAATAATACTAACTACACAGGATAAGAAGTAACATTGAATGTCTCAGGAATTGTGGCTAATTTTTTCTATGAGAAAACATAAGTACATCTAACATAGTGAATGGCTTCCTAAACATTCATATTTAAAATTCATTTGACAACCAATATCCTAACATTTATAAGAACGTCTTTGATATGACCAACACCAAAGCAAAAACATAAACAAAAATCCTTAAAGACGTACTCTGTGTGAATGTTATAAGTCATCCAAAAATCTTGTTTCTATTTTGTCCCTTGTCAAATTTTCACCCTATGACTTGCTGAGAAGCTGCAGGGGAGAGAATTTCCTGATGAGATGTCTAACAGCTTATTCTTTCCTCCTGCTATGTCCTCAACATCTATGTTCAATATTAAATTGCACTGCAGCGGAGATGAGTGTGATGGTAAGCCTGGCTCTGTGTGTGTGTGTGTGTGTGTGTGTGTGTGTGTGTGTGTGTGTATGTGCTTTAAGCAAAAGACAGAGGCTTGAGTGACTTAGTAGCTAAAAATATAATTCACTGACAAGCAATTAACATATACTTAGGTTCAAAACCAAATATTTCCTTAGAAACAATCATAATCACAGTTTTACAGTGAACATTTGCATATTTATGATATCTTGACATTAAGATATTCAATAAGCATATTGATATTTAAATTCCAAGTTTAAATGCAACTATTTATAAATCAATTATCCCACAAATCACCTTTTCCTAATTTTGAAGTGCAAATGTGCGAGTTTAAGATTTTAGATTGACCAAAGTACTTATTTGTTTTCTTCCACATACCTCAGTTTAAAATTTGTAAAAAGTATTAAACCACAGGAAAGAAACGTGATAAAAGCAAAGATGTGATTCAGCAAGTTTCTTAACGTTTGAAAGTAGATGGAAAGTCACAATTATTTAAAGCAGAATACAAAAAAAATCACATTGCAAATGGCAAAATTGGGTGAGTATGGATAACATACACTATCAAATTGACTGGAGAACATATAACAAACTTAAAAAATAAGGGTAGCATGAAAAGCAAGAAAGATTAGTGGTGTCAGTTAAAATATTAAATAAAGGTATAGGTAAATTAGAGGGATCCTTCCCCAAGTTCTGAGCAATTTTCCCCTAAGCCTTCTACTTCCCCATAAGAGATGTTTTTCTGAAGAAACTGTGAGAGAGCCACAAACTTTAAGTCAAAGAAAGAAAGGCCAACTCTTTGCTTGAGTACAGGAATGTCCACCTGCTGACAAGCTCTGCTCACACACAGAAGATTTCCAAAGAGCATTTCAGTGCCCAGCCATTAGTGACACCGACAACTATCTGTTAAAAATCCACACGCACATATATATTTTTACACATGTATATATTTACATATATATACACCTATATATATATGTTTAAAAATATGTATATTTCCCTCATCTTTTAGGAGCATAGCAAAAGTACTTGTCTCAATTTCCCAATAGTTAAGCTTGGCCATGTGACTGACTTCTAGACAAAGGCAAGTGAGAAGAAGGCACATGTGCCACATCCCATCCTATCTTGACTCATGAAAACTTCTTTGCAGGCTGCTTACTTTTTTGCCCCCAAAAAGTTGTCTGGGGTAACAAACCCTCAGGGAAAGCTTGGAAGCCATGTGTTGCAGATCATTCCCGCGGCCCCAAGATCCTGTTGACATAAAATCCACCCACGGATAGTTACATGAAAAATAAGAAACATTAAACAATTACACGTGAAGATATATGTGTTTCCATGGCCTACATACTCAACTAATAATTTAATGTGAATGGAGAAGCAGGATTAATCAGCCTCTTTGAATAAAACCTGAAACCCCAAAAACGGAAAATAAACCAGAATAAAAAATAAAAGGTGGGAATGGGAAGAGGAAATAATAGCGAGGTAGCCAAATAAAACTGCTTTAAAATAAACATGATTATAGTAAATATCCTCACAAAGATAAGAAAATATAATTTTAAAAAGGAGGCCGGGCGCGGTGGCTCACGCCTGTAATCCCAGCACTATGGGAGGCCGAGGCAGGCGGATCACGAGGTCAGGTGATCAAGACCATCCTGGCTAACACGGTGAAACCCTATCTCTACTAAAAAATACAAAAAATTAGCCGGGCGAGGCGGTGGGCGCCTGTAGTCCCAGCTACTCGGAGAGGCTACGGCAGGAGAATGGCGTGAACCCGGGAGGCGGAGCTTGTAGTGAGCCGAGATTGCGCCACTGCACTCCAGCCTGGGTGAAAGAGCGAGACTCCGTCTCAAAAAAAAAAAAAAAGAAAAAAAAAACCATACACATTCTTTATAATGATATTTTCTCCCATCTTTTCTTGAAATTCAGAAAAAGAAGTATATGTGTGTTTCATTTAAAATTCTCCATACTTCTTAGTTTTATACTTTTTTTCTAACTTAACTGTCCACTTTTCCTTGTCCCTAGTCGATCTTCGCTCATCTTACTATAAACTATATACATTCACTTACTTTTTAAAAATTCCTACCACCTCTGTCTTCCACAACCAGTCCTTATATTAAATAATTAAATAAAAATGACCAAGTCACCACCAGGACAAGATAAATGTCCATTCTCTAAACTATGACTTCAGCTGGCTTTAAGAAAGTAGGATGGACAGTAGGGAGACATCTTTTCCAGCGATTCTGCAAATCAATACCACCATTCTCTGCAAAGCAGACAGGAGGAAATTGATTGTTTCATTGCCATGTTTCATATTAAAAAACCAAAACCTCATTTCAGCTTTTACATACTCTATGGAAACTAATATTCAGAGCAAATATATGTATTCTTCCATTAAATATTTACTGAGTACTTACTAAATTCTGGACACTGACTGAGCTAGTTAGCGGAATTACTAAAATATATTGTGCAAAGCTTCAAATGAAATATGCTTTTTCATTTAATTAACAGAGCAAGACTATGAGATAGAAAATAATACCTGAGTTTTACAGGTGATGCAACTATAGCTTATCAATATTAAATTACTTACTGTCTTCTATGCAGAATAAGGATTGAGACAAGGATTTAACTTGACCTCTGATGCCTTGACCGCTGACACCAATGCTTTTGCTTTCAAGAATTATACCTAAATAATTATGTTGGCCGGGCGCGGTGCCTCACACCTGTAATCTCAGCATTTTGGGAGGCCGAGGTGGGCGGATCACGAGGTGAGGAGTTCAAGACCATCCTGGCCAACATGGATAAACATAAAAAACAACAAAAAAGTTTTTGTGAATGCTGCAAGATTGTTGCATTGTGTATACTGAGATAATCTGAGGCATGGAGAGAAGATTCAGGGTGTGTATGTGTGTGTGTATGTATGTATGTGCGTGTGCGTGCACATGTGTGCCTGCGTGTTGGTATAGGACTTTAAAGCTCCTTTTGGCATAGGGAAGTCACGAAGGATTGCTTGACATCAGGAGACTTGGGGGGGATTGTAGAAACCCTGTCTCTACTAAAAACACAAAAAAATTAGCCAGGTGTGATGGCGGGTGTCTGTAACCCCAGTTACTCAGGAGGCTGAGGCAGGAGAATTGCTGGAACCCGGGTGGCAAAGATTGCAATGAGCTGAGATCACACCACTGCACTCCAGCCTGGGTGACAGACCAAGACTCCGTCTCAGGAAAAAAGAAAAAAAATCAAGCCAGAGCCTTCAGTCATATAGTCATAACCAAATTTTTTTCCAAACAACCTGAATTCTTCCCCAGCTGAGCCTCTAGAAGAGAACTCAGACCAGCTAATACCTTGATTAGAGCCTGTGAGACCCTGACCTGGACCTCTGACTCACACATTTTGAGATAATAATAAATGTGTGTTGCTTCAAGCTACTAAAATTGGGATAATTTGTTATACAACAATACAATACTAATACATCTGGCATATAAGAACTGGAATTGTGAAGAGGTAATGTGTGTAGTTTTTTTGTTTTTTTTTCTGTTTAAACTTATTAAACTATTTTGTAAAGTCTAAATTTTTCTCCTTAGGAAAATACCGGAAGTATCCCTAAGGAAAGTATAAAGTAGCTTTAAATAATAAATGTGTTAAATTTAAAAAAGTATTTTACAAATATTATCTGCACTTCTCTTTAGTTTTATTTTCCAGGTTTCAAATAATTTTAGATTATATGACATATTGAAATAATTTGACTTTATAATACCTAATCTCACTCAAGCATAAAAATAGTCCCTATTTGAAAGCACAACAGAAATGCATAGAAAGGAGTTTCTTGCTCTAAATTTAATACTCTTTAAGAATTATATTTTGAGTCGGAGCCAGAGGCCGCGGGGACACCGGGCCATGCACGCCCCCAAATGAAGCTGCATCTCAAAGCCAAAGATTCCAGCAGCCCAGGGGATTTCAAGGAGCTCAGACTCAGAGGAACATCTGCGGAGAGACCCCTGAAGCCCGCTCCAGGACAGTCCTCATCCAGACGCTCCGCTAGTACAGACAGGAGCGCGCAGTGGCCCCGGCTCGCCGCGCCATGGAGCGGATCCCCAGCGCGCAACCATCTCCCGCCTGCCTGCCCAAAGCACCGGGACTGGAGCACCGAGACCTACCAGGGATGTACCCTGCCCACATGTACCAAGTGTACAAGTCAACACGGGGAATAAAGCGGAGCGAGGACAGCAAGGACACCTACAAATTGCCGCATCGGCTCATCGAGAAAAAGAGACGTGGCTCACGCTTGTAATCCCAGCACTTTGGGAGGCCGAGGCGGGCGGATCACGAGGTCAGGAGACCGAGACCACGGTGAAACCCCGTCTCTACTAAAAATACAAAAAAAAAATTAGCCGGGCGTGGTGGCGGGCGCCTGTAGTCCCAGCTACTCGGAGAGGCTGAGGCAGGAGAATGGCCGGAACCCGGGAGGCGGAGCTTGCAGTGAGCCGAGATTGCGCCACTGCACTCCAGCCTGGGCGACAGAGCAAGACTCCGTCTCAAAAAAAAAAAAAAAAAAAAAGAAAAAGAAAAAGAGACGTGACCGGATTAACAAGTGCATCGCCCAGCTGAAGGATCTCCTACCCGAACATCTCAAACTTACAACTTTGTGTCACTTGGAAAAAGCAGTGTTTCTTGAACTTACCTTGAAGCATGTGAAAGCACTAACAAACCTAATTGATTATCAGCAGCAGAAAATCATTGCCCTGCAGAGCGGTTTACAAGCTGGTGAGCTGTCAGGGAGAAATGTCGAAACAGGTCAAGAGATGTTCTGCTCAGGTTTCCAGACATGTGCCCGGGAGGTCCTTCAGTATCTGGCCAAGCACGAGAACACTCGGGACCTGAAGTCTTCGCAGCTTGGCACCCACCTCCACCGGGTGGTCTCAGAGCTGCTGCAGGGTGGTACCTCCAGGAAGCCATCAGACCCAGCTCCCAAAGTGATGGACTTCAAGGAAAAACCCAGCTCTCCGGCCAAAGGCTCCGAAGGTCCTGGGAAAAACTGCCTGCCAGTCATCCAGCGGACTTTCTCTCACTCGAGTGGGGAGCAGAGCGGCAGCGACACGGACACAGACAGTGGCTATGGCGGAGAATCGCAGAAGGGCGACTTGCGCAGTGAGCAGCCGTGCTTCAAAAGTGACCACGGACACAGGTTCACCATGGGAGAAAGGATTGGCGCAATTAAGCAAGAAGCCGAAGAACCCCACACAAAAAAGAACCGGATGCAGCTTTCGGATGATGAAGACCGTTTCACTAGCAGTGACCTGATCAGCTCCCCGTTCCTGGGCCCACACCCACACCAGCCTCCTTTCTGCCTGCCCTTCTACCTGATCCCACCTTCAGCAACTGCCTACCTGCCCATGCTGGAGAAGTGCTGGTATCCCACCTCAGTGCCAGTGCTATACCCAGGCCTCAACGCCTCTGCCGCAGCCCCCTCTAGCTTCATGAACCCAGACAAGATCTCGCCTCCCTTGCTCATGCCCCAGAGACTCCCTTCTCCTTTGCCAGCTCATCCGTCCGCGACTCTTCTGTCCTGCTCCAAGCTCTGAAGCCGATCCCCCCTTTAAACTTAGAAACCAAAAACTAAACTCTCTAGGGGATCCTGCTGCTTTGCTTTCCTTCCTCGCTACCTCCTAAAAAACAACAAAAAAGTTTTTGTGAATGCTGCAAGATTGTTGCATTGTGTATACTGAGATAATCTGAGGCATGGAGAGAAGATTCAGGGTGTGTATGTGTGTGTGTATGTATGTATGTGCGTGTGCGTGCACATGTGTGCCTGCGTGTTGGTATAGGACTTTAAAGCTCCTTTTGGCATAGGGAAGTCACGAAGGATTGCTTGACATCAGGAGACTTGGGGGGGATTGTAGCAGACGCCTGGGCTTTTCCCTACCCAGAGAATAGCCCCCTTTGATACACATCAGCTGGATTTTCAAAAGCTTCAAAGTCTTGGTCTGTGAGTTACTGTTCACTTTGGGAGCTGGGTCTGTGGCTTTGATCAGAAGGTACTTTCTTTCTTTCTGTTTTTTTTGTTTGTTTTTTTTTTTTTTTTGAGACGGAGTCTCACTTTGTCGCCCAGGCTGGAGTGCAGTGGCGCGATCTCAGCTCACTGCAAGCTCCGCCTCCCGGATTCACACCATTCTCCTGCCTCAGCCTCCCGAGTAGCTGGGACTACAGGCGCCCGCCACTATGCCCGGCTAATTTTTTGTATTTTTAGTAGAGACAGAGTTTCACCGCGTTAGCCAGGCTGGTCTCGATCTCCTGACCTCGTGATCCGCCCGCCTCGGCCTCCCAAAGTGCTGGGATTACAGGCTTGAGCCACCGCGCCCGGCCCAGAAGGTACTTTCAAAAGAGGGCTTTCCAGAGCTCAGCTCCCACCCTTTTGCCTTTATTGTCGACGTGACTCACCAGACGACGGGGAGAGAGCAAGTCAGACCGAGCTTTCTGCTAACATGGTGAGGTAGCAGGCACTGGCATAGCACGGTAGTGGTTTGGGGAGGTTTCCGCAGGTCTGCTCCCCACCCCTGCCTCGGGGGAATAAAGAGACTGTAGTTCCCTACTCAGGCTTTCGTAGTGATTAGCTTACTAAGGAACTGAAAATGGGCCCCTTGTACAGGCTGAGCTGCCCCGGAGGGAGGGAGGAGTTCCCTGGGCTTCTGGCACCTGTTTCTAGGCCTAACTTTTAGGACTTACTGTTCAGAGAACCAAACCAAGGTCTGAGAGATGCAGACACCTCGAGCGAGTACCCCAAAGTGCACAAAGCTGAGTAAAAAGCTGCTCCCTTCAAGCAGAACTAGACTCAGTTTTCAATTCCATCCTAAAAGTCCTTTTAACCAAGCTTAGCTTCTCAAAGGCCTAACCAAGCCTTGGCACCGCCAGATCCTTTCTGTAGGCTAATTCCTCTTGCCCAACGGCATATGGAGTGTCCTTATTGCTAAAAAGGATTCTGTCTCCTTCAAAGAAGTTTTATTTTTGGTCCAGAGTACTTGTTTTCCCGATGTGTCCAGCCAGCTCCGCAGCAGCTTTCCAAAATGCACTATGCCTGATTGCTGATCGTGTTTTAACTTTTTCTTTTCCTGTTTTTATTTTGGTATTAAGTCGTTGCCTTTATTTGTAAAGCTGTCATAAATATATATTATATAAATATATTAAAAAAGGAAAATGTTTCAGATGTTTATTTGTATAATTCTTTGATTCACACAGGGAGAAAAAATGAATGTATTCCTGTTTTTGAAGAGAAGAATAATTTTCTTTTTCTCTAGGGAGAGGTACAGTGTTTATATTTTGGAGCCTTCCTGAAGGTGTAAAATTGTAAATATTTTTATCTATGAGTAAACGTTAAGTAGTTGTTTTAAAATACTTCATAAAATAATTCTTTTCCTGTGGAAGAGAAAAAAAAGAATTATATTTTAAAAGATGCCATGAACAGTTCAACATCTTTACATATTTTACTAAATCACATTGTATATTTATTATACAACTATAATTTTATGAAATTAGTTATTTCTTGGAGCATTGCCCTTAAGCTACTGTATTATATCCCAAATTGCTTTTCTCAAATAATAGTCTGCCTGTTGGAAACTCAGCAGAGACAAGTATTAAATAAAGATTATACTGTTCCTTATCCCTCAAATTGTCACTATAAAACAGGTAAGTGCTAGGGTTAAAAAAAGTGAAAGTAGATATTGCTGGCAAGAAACTAAATTAACTATGTCTACCTTGAATTCTGACAATAAAAGGGTGTCAGAATAAAAAATAAAGCTATACAACATGAAATCATGACAAAGACTTATTGGTTTAAATACAGATGACTCTCCAGTTGCCAAATCCCTGGTTAAGGTCTTATTGTGATTATACCTAACAGCTTTGAATCTCAACTTTAAATGACTGCTGACAATAGTAAGTCTAGAATGACTTGATCCCCAGCAACTTGGTGAGATACTGCTTGTAATGAGCAAGGCTATTTTGATAATACTGCAGAAGCTTTCATTCAGTAAAGCTTTAACCTGGGTTAAAAAAAAAAATGCCTTCTCTACCTCTCTACTTTGCAGTTCCTATTGACTCAAGGACTCAGCCCTCATCTTGGAAGGATAGACAAAATCCTCTTATGTCATGCTTTCTCAAAGACATATATTTGAGAATAATATATGAGCTAGTATGGATTTGCTATATTTAACCTGATACTTTGAAATGTTCCCTACCAAAACACTGGAGTCAAATGCCTATAAAAAATACTATATTTAGTTAATATATAAATTTGCTAGAGTAAGACAATGGCATAAACAGTATTTTAATTCTCTTGCTGGTGAGAGAACTAGCTTTGCACTCTAGCAAACTCTGTATATATATACCTACTATTAAAACAAGTCAAGATTCCAAAAAAATTAAATACAGAAAAAGAAAGTTTGTATCTTTGACTAGATATTTGCTTTTCATTGTTCATTAAATACCAGTGCACAGATGAACTGGCATGAATACAAATGTTTATGGTAATCTTCACAGCTGTGTGTATGATGTAGCTAATTTTTGGCATACAGTAGAGCATTATGTGTTTCTGTATCATTGCTTTGTGGAATGTGCCATGTGGTTAGCTTGTGAGCCTTTGTGCTCTGGCTTAGGGGTGGGTCTGAGGAAGAGGCACCTTTTTTTTTTCTTTCCAAAAAAGGCAACACAATGCTATCCACTATTCACTTGTCTAAAGATGCTTTCTCTAAAGTTCACAGAGGTGCATGTGGACTAGACACACTGCATTTACAGAGTGGTCTGTTACATGAGAGAGAAAATGTGGATTGCCGACCACAAAGTCTGATACACAAGAGTTGCTCTTTAAATCACAGCAGTCAATCATAGATACATGAAATTAGGTTTAGTTTACTTTAAGACGGAAAGAGGTTGTATTACCTCACCTATTAGGTGAGGTAATTTTTTTTTTTTTTTTTTGAGATGGAGTCTCCCTCTGTCGCCCAGGCTGGAGTGCAGTGGCGCCATCTCGGCTCACTGCAATTCACGCCATTCTCCTGCCTCAGCCTCCCCAGTAGCTGGGACTACAGGCGCCCTCCACCATGCCTGGCTAATTTTTTGTAAAAAACAGATATTTTTATGAAAAATTCTCACAAAATTCTAATACAATTAGATGAAGATTTAGAATAACACATAAAATATATATTTGTGCATCAACGTGAACAAGCAAATATCTGTTAAACATACTCAATTTTTTTTAATGTTTGGAAGGGGAGGTGAATGACAAGAAGATGGTGCTAAAAAGGAACTTAAAACTAAAAATCCATGAAAACAGACATACAGAAAAGATTCAGCATGGTCTCTGCAATAATCATCAATTTATATTCATCATGGCATTGTCAGTATTTATGAATATGGAGATGTTTGAATGCAGTTATTAACAGGGAATGTATACTATTTGTCTTCAGCTTTAAAAATTTGACAGCTTATTTTATTTATTGCCACTTTTTAATATGTTTCATAATTGGTACTTAAAGAGCTAGATAACTATCCTTAAAGTTATGTAATGAAATTTATATATCCATTTTTCTATTGTTGATAGATTTAATGATTTATTTTTAAACTGTATTATGTGACTTTAACAATTTTTTAAATAAAATTGTAATCATCAATGTTTAAATATTTTAAATGTTAATGTTTTCAATGTTCAAAATCTTTCTAAAGCACCTAATAGGTGAGGTAATACAACCTCTTTCCGTCTTAAAGTAAACTAAACCTAATTTCATGTATCTATGATCGACTGCTATGATTTAAAGAGCAACTCTTGTGTATCAGACTTTGTGGTCGGCAGCCTACATTTCCTCTCTCATGTAACAGACCACTCTGTAAATGCAGTGTGTCTAGTCCACATGCACCTCTGTGAATTTTAGAGAAAGCATCTTTAGACAAGTGAATAGTGGATAGCATGGTGTTGCCTTTTTTGGAAAGGAAAAAAAAAAGGTGCCTCTTCCTCAGACCCACTGCTAAGCCAGAGCACAAAGGCTCACAAGCTAACCACATGGCACTTCAGCCCACTCCTCCACAGGCACCTTAACCCAGGACCTTGATTAAAGGTGGCAAAATGGAAGTTCAGAAAGTTAAGGGTCTTAAATCAGGATTCTACAAATATCTTAAAATTAGAAACTATCTGTCAAAAAATAGGTGTTTTGTTAAAGAAAATACACAAACATACATACAATGAAACATTAATGATAATTTGAACCTATATGTGTTTATAGAAGTGAATGTTCATGATATATTTTAAGAGAAAAAAAGGCAGTTAAATGTCATATTTAGAGTAGGATTCAAGTGGACTTTACAATGCAGTGGAGGGGCGAGAATATTATACATTTTTTTCAAAGAAATTATCATCTCTAGTAGCAAATATTTCAGTGACTCCATTTTGCTTACTGTGTTTTCAAACTGGTTAAAACTTACCTTTATTCATCCCGCAGTAAATATTGCATTTTTCACATTTCATTAAATATATTTTTCTGAAAACTAGATATTATAATTTACTTTTGAAAATGAAAATTAGCTGTTGTCATTGACAAGCGTTCAATTAATAATAATTTCATTGCTCAAAGAAGATGAGGAAGGGATAAAATTTTCTGTTTTCTAGCTACAATTCTGATGTGTCATCAAAGTTATAATTGAACATTACCACGAATGAGGCTGAATTGTCCTCAGTAAAAATAACTACGCAGGCCGGGCGCGGTGGCTCACGCCTGTAATCCCAGCACTTTGGGAGGCCGAGGATGGTGGATCACGAGATCAGGAGATCGAGACCATCCTGGCTAACACGGTGAAACCCCGTCTGTACTAAAAATACAAAAAATTAGCCGGGCGTGGTGGCGGGCGCCTGTAGTCCCAGCTACTCGGGAGGCTGAGGCAGGAGAATGGTGTGAACCCAGGAGGCAGAGCTTGCAGTGAGCCGAGACTGCGCCACTGCACTCCAGCCTGGGTGACAGAGCGAGACTCCGTCTCAAAAAAAATAAATAAATAAAAATAAAAAATAAAAATAAAAAAATAAAAAATAACCGCTTAATAATTCTTATGGTTACTGATACAATCTTATAATACCAGCTGCTCTATTTAACAAATATCAATATGTGGATTGTTCCACACATGAGACATTTAGTGAAATGAACAAAAAATATCTTTTCACACAAAATATGCACATTGTTTAAACATGTATCAATAAAGTCATCTTTATTAATGTATCAATTTTAAAATCTAAAAATATCAATTCTAACAACTATATAATGTATTCACTTATTACAAGTCCTCATGGACTCCCACTGATCTGTGTTTTTAAGGAAGCAAGTAATTTAGTTTGTTTCAGTGGTACATAAAATAAAAACAAATGGGTTCCACTTGAGACTCAAGGGGTTCATCTATAATTATCTGATTTACTTCTACACGTTTTAATGCTTAAAATTTATAACATATTTGGCTCATCTCAGATTATTTCCATATTCTTAAAGATTTTTCCCTCCTTCCGGAAAAGTGAGCCTGCAAGGTAAGTCCATTTTGTTTTAAATGAGATTTTATTTTCTGCAAATGTTTGTGTATAGATATGGCAACATTTCTGGAGGCATGGTGTGCTTTTTCTTCTTAAGTAGAATTAATGTATCATCCTAGCAAATAATCTACATGGTTCATTAAGAAAACAGGTCTTCTGGGGGATTTTGCCTGTGATACTCTTCACCTGTCATTTTCAACCAATCTCAGTATATTTGCTCTGTCACAATCACTACTAAAATATGTTCTTAAATTGCTTGTTTCTAGATCCTTCCTTCTCATATGCTCAGGTGAATACATGGGCGAAATTTAATATGGAATTGAAATAAATACTATGCAAGATAGATTCCTTAAGAAATGTTTCTCTGATTTATATGACATAATTGTATTTTACTAGTTTACCTGTCCGTCTGTAAAACTTTGTTTTGGAGATTTCATATATTACAATGTTTAAGAAATATGCTATAATGTTTTGTACAGTGTATTTCTTCATGAAACCCTTATATAGTACCACTCATATGTGTTTGTAAAAATCTAAAGAGTACTTTTGGCTCCTATAGAATGTGTGAAGTTGTGAAATTGTTTTTTTTTTTTTTTGGTTTGTTTTTATGCCCCAAAGATGCGGAGGGCTTCGTATAAGAGGGTAGATTTAATGAGAGAGAGAGAGAATGATAAAAGAAGCTTAAGAGATTATTTTGTCTTGTCAATGATATTGTTATTGAATGTAAGCTGCTAAACTTCTTAGTACTGATGAAGTAAAACAGTAAAAACAACCACTCAAAACAGAACAGAGAATCATCAGACAGGCTGACGAACACAGTACAATAAAGCAGCCAGTACCGATGATCAGTGGACATCAATTTGTCTTTTGAGCTGTAGCACCTGCTACTAATTGGTGCAAAGAGCTCACCAGTCAGTGTGTGGTTTAGCGCACTCAGCTGTCTCCTGTATGTGCTGAGAGAAGCAAGATAGCTAATTGCTGTTGCTTCAGTGCCACTGAATCAACGTGCTGAGCTAATAGCGACAGATAGAGGGCAGACAGAGTCCTGCTAGCAGCTTAGAGTTAGTCGCTTGTGATAACTAAGGCAGGTGGCATACATCTCAGAACGTGGAGAATGATGGTATGCTTTCTGAGTTAACATACTGAAGTGTTCTGCTTTTTAAAAAATTTTCCTAGTGACATTTTCTCGATGATATGAGAGTGGATATCAATGCCTCACAGAAACAAGAGGTGGAACGTGTGAATGAGTCGTCTTGGAACTGGATTATGAGCACTGGTTTTTTTAAAGGGATGTGCAAGAGGCCAGCCTTGGCAAGAAAACTTGCTGTATAATCTTACGTGGACTAAAGATGAAACTTCAAATCGCAAGTAAGTTCTTCCCCAGCCCTTCTCTTATTTTTTTCAAATTTAAGGCAGCAGTGAACCACAGAGAAAGTTAAGACGTTCTTTCAGTACAATGATCTCTGTCATGATGCTACTTTCTGTCATGCTTATTGAAAGAATAGAGTAGTGATGATGTGCAAGTGATTATTTGCTGGAAGAGTGAACACAACTGCCTGTCCTTCGATTCTTCCTGATTACTGTCTGGTATTATAATTTTGTTTAGATGACAATGTAATCTTTACGAAGACACAAGCTTTTGAATAACAACTCTGGTTTGTTATTTAAAAGAATTTTTAGTCCTCAACCACTTTTTCTATTCCCTTCTCCCTGACAAAATATAGAAAAATGGCATCAGAATTGACATGTTTTGTTTTTGTATGTGCAAATATTGATGATTTGTTTTATGAGTGGTTGTTGCTGGAGGTTATAGTTGGCAGTTGAGTTAAAGTAGCTAATTCTGCAACACAATGAACAGTATTTTTAATTTTGTGAGTATACTGATATTTTTACTGCAGATGTTTTAGTTTATTAGAATATCTACTTCTTTTTGTAAGTATCTGGGAACATTAACCATTTAGAATTTGAATCTGGGTCGACTTTATCCTTCTAATACGGAATTAATGCTAGATAGTATTAACAGGTTTCCCACTTTGTGCTGTGGCCTTTACTTTAAAAAATATACTTTGGTAGCTGTAGAGTAAGTGGGCCCTGAATAACAAGTTTTAGGTTCAGTCTGTTGGTACTCTGTGTCTCTAGTACGCACAGATGGCCATCGATTTGATGGACTTGTAGCACATATGCAGAAAGCCATTGTTAACTAGAGTATAATATGATGGCCTCCTGTAAGGTTAACTCCAAGTCATACTCATTTGCTTTCACAAAACAGCCAATTGTCAAATCTAGTAACCAAATACTTAAGTTATTATGTTGCTTAACATTAGAGAAACAAATAATCTGTAAAAGTGGCATATTTTGAGCACAAAATGCTTTCTGTGGTTTACATAGCAGGTATTAAGCTTTTTTTGGATATACTCATGTGAACTTGTTTTTTTCACGGAAAATTGTCTTTACTATTAGTTTCTTTAGTTTGCTTAAGTTGTGGCCAAGTGTAAGTGAGTGCATATATCTGTACATATGTGTTTTCAAGTTTCAGCAACTTGATCCCCTTGACTGTGGACTCATTCTCTCATGAAATAAAAGTGCTAATGGGTGCCAAATTCCACTGAGTGGTGACTTCCTAACCCCTCAGCTGTTGCAATTATGTGCTGAACAGGGAATGTGAATCCCTACAACTTTGCCACAAAAATTACCCCTAAACATAATCATTAAAGAACCTGAACAGGTTAGAGTTTGTGCTATCTAAGTGTCAGCAACTTCTCTGGAAAATTATGGCATGAAGTTTTGAATATTATTCACAAAAAGCTTTAAATAAAACATTTCATTTTCTAGGAAATTTTAAAAAATATAGTATACCCACTAATAATATTTGATAAGTATCTGAACTATAGTTTTTAAAAAACACTAATAATTATGCTTTAAAAAATACCTCAGTGAAAGATAAATATCCATTACAACTTTGTTCTTAATTTGTTCACATTTAAATTTTGCATAGTATGTGTTGTATCTTTTTATCATACAACTTTCACAGCAGATAAGCAGACATAAATTGTTTTTTATGCCACTTGCAAAAATTCTCCAGTATTTGATTCACAGCTTATGTTTGAAATTAAAGGCAAAAGGTAATTATTATTTTTTATCGAAGGAAATCACTATTATTATTTGATCACAAAACGTATGTCAAGCAAATACATGTTGAGGAATTAATGATTCCTTTGTGTTATCACTTTATCAAGAGGACTTTTACTCCCTAGACAAATTATGAGCCTTTTCAATAATAGTAAAATGTAAAACCAAAAATTATAAAGTAATTCCCTAAATGTGACCACTTTATTGGGTAGATGAGTGTACTCCCCCTTTCTTTAAATGTGCAGATACAATTTCAGACCATAAGAATTTTTTTGCTACTTAAATGGTGTAAAACAATAGCTTTTCATAAACCAGCTGTTTTATCAATTTTTTCCTAACACAGAAGCCCCCCATATACATTTACATTTTATTGTAGCCCTAATGCTGGGAGAAATACATGGTTTTAAGTTTCACTCAGGATCTCAACCCATGGAAAAGTTAGCAGAAATAATAATCTAAACAAAGAGACCACACTACTTCATAAAATGATCATGTTTATTATCTAAAAGTTTAATTTTACTTTGGACTCTATTTTAAGAGTGGGTTTTAGTCATAGTCATTTTGTTTGTATTTTTCCATTTTTTAAAATAGTTCTTAGTATCGGGATCACTTGTGAACTAGAACCA
Organism: Nomascus leucogenys; assembly: GCF_006542625.1. NCBI lineage: Eukaryota > Metazoa > Chordata > Mammalia > Primates > Hylobatidae > Nomascus > Nomascus leucogenys. The sequence continues at coordinate 36,527,629 of NC_044398.1, read as the reverse complement.
TTTTGTCATTCTGTGTATCTGTGGTTTTCACATGCAAAATAAGACTATACAATTATAATATTGAAAAGATAGTTTTACTTGTCAGGGATGGCATCCAAAAGCTATTTTTGTTACTCTCAACTAAAACTTTGTTTGAAGTTTGATACATTTTCTTTTGTAGTGGGATTTTGTTGTTGTTGTTGTTAACGCCATAGTATGACAGAATGTGGATTCAAAACTAACAATGACCTGTGAGCTTCATTTATTAGTTTCAGACTCAAATATCACTCAATTGCATCCAAGGGTATTGGAAGGAAGTCTGGCTGCTCATTAGTGCTCATAGTCAATTTTGAGTAAGGAAAAAAAAGCTAATGTGAGTAATTTATGGCCAGATTATGTTCTCTTGATAGAGTCGCTATACAAATTCCAGCGGTGTAAAGCACTCAGAAACTGTAACATTTATTTAAATTGAATACTGGAACCACTTAGGTTGAAATGGTAACAAGAACCAAGAATACACACAGAAATTCCAAATGCACATATTAATTCGTTGCATGTATGGATGGCAGGGGCGGGGTAGGAGGTAATTTTGAATGTGAGGGTGAGTAGCTTGACCTTAAAGTACAATTTCCAACTGTGATGTATAAACTGAAGTGAGAGACTTGGAAAAATATGCAGATGAATGTGACTTAGTCTCAGCCCAAAAGTCAGTCACATTGAGTAAGAGGGACCACCCCCTATCCTCGCCCTGCCCCCACACACACGTGCACTATTTATTAATATAAGGAGCATAAAAACATCATACTCTGGCCCAAGGACAACAATTATTTTCCTTGAGAACCTCAGCACACCCCCTAAACATTTGTTCCTCAGTGTCCACATTTAAAATACACAACTTATAAATGAAGCCAAGAAAATGAATGAGAAACCTGTAAATTGCTAAATAATTTAAAATACAATTAATTTTTTAATCTTGTACCAATTACTTCCTAAGATGATCACGTGTGTGTGTGTGTCAACAATAACAGCAACAAAATAATTTCCACCTAAAGAGTAAAAGTTTCTGAGCACTGTAATGGACAAATTTCCTTTTATATCATAAGTTGTTTAAAGGTTGTACTCACCCTTAAATATCAGATCATGGCGATTGAGGCTATAAATGTAAGAGGCAAAAGCAGTCATTATTTCAAGAAACTAAAGAAAATGAAGCATCTCTTTCCTTCAAGTTGGTAAATGGAAAAGTTCAAAGCTTGTTTATTGTGCTCCTTGATGGATAAGAAATTGATAGGAGTGTAACTTTCTGTAAGGCTTTTAGAGTGTAAGCGTTCTCAGGCCATGGCAGATGTGTAGTTCCTATTAGTTGTTTTTTTGTTTTGTTTTGTTTTTTGTTTTTTGTTTTTTGTGTTTTTTTGAGATGGAGTCTCGCTCTGTGGCCCAGGCTAGAGTGCTGTGGTGCGATCTCAGCTCACTGCAAGCTCCACCTCCTGGGTTCACGCCATTCTCCTGCCTCAGCCTCCCAAGTAGCTGGGACTATAGGCGCCCACCACCACGCTCGGCGAATTTTTTGTATTTTTAGTAGAGATGGGGTTTCACCATGTTAGCCAGGATGGTCTCTATCTTCTGATCTCGTGATCCGCCATCCTCGGCCTCCCAAAGTGCTGGGATTACAGGCGTGAGCCACCGCACCCAGCCTAGTTCCTATTACTTTGAAAAGTCGTTCATTCTCATGCCTAATGAAAGAGCGAGTTTCAGATAGAATTAAGCAGTGTTTCCTGACCTCCCAGCAGTGTGTGCGATGAAGTGCATCATTAAAAAGGAAGCCCAGCTAATGAATGCTCTCCCTGTTGTTTTCATGGAGGTGTCAGAATGAGCTTTTTCTGATTCTGCATCACTGAATCCTTATGGAAATGCAAATTGTTTATCCAAGAACAGTGACTTTTCTTTTTGCTTTATCATTTAAGGGACTTACTTCTTTAACTTTGCAGCACACCACTGGAATCCAGAGAAGGGTCATTAAAACTGGATGAGAGGTTTTTATTACTTTAGAACCACACATCTCTGTCTGAGAGACAGAGACAGACACAGATAAGTCACAGAGAGATATTCACAGAGATAGAAACTCAAAGAGAGATACAGGGATAGTCACACAAAGAAAACGAGAGACTCACAAGGAAAAATATAATGAAAGTTAGAGACAGTCAAAGATAAGACAAAGAGAAAGGGAATAGAAAGAGAAACTGCGATATGCAGTTAGGAAAGAACAGAAAGAGAGAGAAGTGGAGATAGGTTCAGACAGAGAGAAAGGTAGAAGCACAGAGACAGACAGGCAGGGAAAACACAGGGTCAAGAAAGACAGAAATAGACAGATTTCCAGAAAGACAAATAATAAGCAAAATGAAACATAAAAACGTAAAGAGATAGGGAAAGGGATATAGTGATAGAAAGTCTGAGAGATTGAGACAGAAAGGGAGACTGAGATAGGCATACATACAGATAATAGGAAGGTTGATATATAGATATATAGATACCTAGGTGATAGATAGATAGATAGATAGATAGATAGATAGATAGATAGATAGATAATGTAAAAAGACGGCGGAGAGAGCCTGTGATTTAAGCATGGAGAATGTGTATGTAAGAGAGAGGCTGTGAGGTTGGTCTTCTAGTTTCAATAACTGTTGCTATAGAGAATTGATGGTAAAGAAAAGAATACAGAACCAGATGGAACTGAGCTTTAATTCTATTCCACTCCCTTACCAGCAAGGATCAAGTTGTTTAATTTCTCTGAGCCTTGGTTTCTGTCTGTAAAGGGTGATAAAAGGATGTAATTCACATATATAAAGCACCCAAGCACAGGACATCAAACCAAGGTATATTTCAGTAAATGGAGATTGACACTTATCATCATCATCATCCTCGACATCAACACAATTTTTTTTTTTTTTAAGACGAGTCTCGCTCTGTCACCCAGGCTGGAGTGTAGTGGCGTGATCTCGGCTCACTGCAAGCTCTGCTTCCCTGGTTCACCCCATTCTCCTGCCTCAGCCTCCCAAGTAGCTGGGACTACAGGCGCCCACCACCACACCCGGCTAATTTTTTGTATTTTTCTTAAGTGTGTTAAAATGTCCTTGAAGCTGCTTTATTGTGTTTTCGGATATATGATAGGCAAAATTTCATAGACTTGAACCCATCAATAAAGATAGTGAATATGAAACTGGCAATTTGTCTGTTTTTTAAGTAAATCATAACACATACAATATACTTTGAAATTAGGAATAGTATTCAATTTTATTCAACATATGTGTTTTTAGCACCAGCTATATACTGTTCATTGTAGTAACCAGTTTTTGCTCTCAAGAAACTGACAATTTTATAGAAAAGACAAAATTGCAAATAGAAACTATAGCACTCTGTAATAAATGAGTGTAAGCAAACAATACTAACATACATTTTTTTAAAATTTTCATCAGCACAGAATTTAATATAGAGTTAACAGCATTAATGATGAGAAACTAAAAGTAGCACTATTGTTCGCCTACATGGGACATTTCTCAAAGTCTTTGTATAGACAGTAAATTTCTTACTTCCCCTTTTGATACTAATGTCTGTGGTGCCTGGCTTGGCATTCAGAGCACATCCACAATGTGTGAAAAGTTGTCTTGGTTGTCTGTTCTATAAAGAAGATAAATCACTTATCAAAAGTATTTATCTAGAGAGAAAGCTCTGTTTTTACACTTTGAAGCCCTTTTAAATAAATTCGCCAGATTTAAATTTCATATTTCTTTGGAAGAGGTTTTCATTTTGTATTCCCAGTAGTAATTTTTAGCATTTAATAATTGATGTTGACCTTTCACTAGATGGAAAGTGGATGCCAGTCATTCAGTTGAAATACTGATTCTATTTATTTCAGTTATTGAGTATATATTTATCAGACTCAGTTTTGCTTCTTGAAACACGAACAATCTTTTGATATCACTATGATCAGAATTGAGCTTTTGTATCATTGCTGCAAATTGGGACCCTTAAATGAGCATAGTTGCAATTTGGCTGCACCTGCACGAATCCTAAATAAAAGCTCAATTCCAGGAAAGTGTTTGAAATTACTATATTACATAATTATTTTTAAAAATATTTATCTTGATTTTTACCCTTATTTTATGTTGGTACCATAAAAACAGAATAAGTATTATTTGTCTAGGCTTGCCAAGTGCTTTCTACTCTGTTACTGTTATAAATGTTTATTAATTAGAAGAAAATAGTTTCAATTTCATATTCTTCAGGGATCCTATGTCACTACTTGGGGCTGTAAGTATCTATCTTAACACTGTATGTTTATTTACTAGTCTCTCTTCCAAACTAGAATGTAAGGTCCTTGAGGGCAGGAATCAAAATTTATTTCAGTTTGTATTCCCATGTCTAACTCTAAGCCTACTACTTCCTAGTCTGCCAGGAAACATTTGTTGAATAATTGAATAGGTGAATACATAAATGGTTATTCTGTATTCTTCAGGATTGACAAAATGTGCCAGATTTTCAGAAATTTAGTTTTATATTACTCTAGAAAAAATTCTTAATATCTCCAAGACTTAGTTTGGCCATTTAAAGGCTATGAGAATTAAATGATTGATGTATATACATGCTCAGCCAGGCTTCTGCCCCCACATATATTAGGTATTACTATTATTAAGCAATAATAATTTTCATTTCTAGAGGTTGGCCACATCGTTTTCAAGGCATCCTGTTTCTTTCGAAGGAAGTGAGAACCACTTATTTTAAACTATAAAATGACACCAAAACCTTTTGAAGTATCAGAGAAACTGGAAAAACTCTGAAAATCAGAGAGAGCATTGTTGTTGAATGTAAATTAAGAATTATAAAATACATGTTTTGCAAAACTGAAGTACTCCAGAGGGAGGAAAAACATATTCCAGGAACTTTTCCCACTACTGAATTAAAGCTAAGAGGATCTCTTTTTTCTACCCTGCTTTTGTGACAGCATTGATGTTATGTAGTTCACATGAGATATGAATAGTGAAGGACTGATCATTTTGGAAATTAAAAATGGCTAACCTTTTATTTCCTTTCACCAGAGATGTCTCATTCCCAAATTTGACAAAACAAAACTGCAGGTGTAATGTTTATTTGCATAATTTTGTTCTTTTGGAAACTGCATTTATGAGGAAATTTTGGAACTATTCAAAGATTAAATGAAAACCAAATCCTTTTATATACACACAGAAAAAAACATGAAAATGAAAGTGATCTAATCAGAAGTATTACAAAAAATAGATAAGAAGAATCAACAGTTATATGATCTCTCTCGTAATGGTAAATTCTCTCTTTAAGTAGGCATGTTGCTATTGATGTATACTGAATGAATGTGTTTTACTTTTCCAACATAGCAAATCTGACACTGAACTTGAAATCAGTTAGACTGGTAAGGGGTTTCTGGCTGGATTCCACATAATGCTCTTGGTTCATATATATATATATATATATATATATATATATATATATATATATGTTGTTATCACTAGTTGATATTCGATTTCCATGTAATTGTAGGCTTTTGAGTGAATTTCTTAGTCTTGATTTCTAATTTGATTGCACTATGAGCTGAGAGACATAAATTAACATTTAATTCTAAACATCTTAAATTGTTTGTGATGTTCATAGTCCTGATAAATAAACACAAAGGATGGATCATTGAACTCAGTAACTTCAAAAGGAAAAATGATCAAGAGTGCCAACACCATCAAACACTGCTGTTAAAAACACAGGCTCGGGCAGCAGTTCGTGAATTGCATGGATACTTCCACATTTGCACTCAGATTTGAGTTAATTTGAATAAGATATTTAGTATCCACTTCTGTTGTTTTCATTATCCAAAGTGTTAACACATTAGATGAGACACAGGGCGGTGTGTGTGGGAGGAGATGTTCCTCACATCAGTGAGGCTATTGATAGAAAAAATATATGTATGTTGTGTTATCCAGATGTTCATCCCATCTGTTTTGAAACAGTTATTCACAGAGCTACTGGTGAATAGAATTTCAAAGAACTAGCGAGGTAAAATAAAAAGGAAATGTGGTCAGTTATCCACTTTGGTAATTTGTAAAGTATATTCTGGGAAAACAGTTTGAGGTATTGTTTCCTTGATATATTGCATGTTAGTTTTTACCACTTTAAAATTATGATTAAGGTTGTCAATATTTTATAAGGAAGTACTCATTAAAATCCCTGAAAGTGTGTATAGAAAAACTTCAATGAATTGTTTTGAGCATTTTCTTAGTAAATGTAAGTTATGCCCTGTGAGCCAAGTATCTGTTTATATTGCTAACCGCTGAGATCAGTATGAACTGACTACTCTTACTTGTCCTATACATGGGATTAGGTCATGAAATAAAGGGTGCAGGAAACGAGAAGGCACTAATTCACTCCTGTAACTTAAGACTGTTTTTGCTCAAGGCGTAGTAGTGAAAGGATCAATCTGGGTTGCGGCTGTATAGAGGCACCTATCACCTCAACAAATTCAGCCCCCAAATGTCAGTGTAGGATAGATGATAAAGCCTAAGTGTAAATCCATTCCCTGAAGAAAACTTTAGGATTTCTCAAAAAGGTACGGGATTTTATGTCCTGATAGTGTGCATTATTGATTGAAAATGTCTGTACACCTTAGAAAGGATGTTGTCAATTTATTTATTCATAACAATTTTAAAAACACACTGTCGAGAGACAAATAATGCCCTAATTCTGCTCCCAGGCATGGCCTTGATATTTTCTAAATTAAGATGAACGAATCATAAATGCCTAAGGAATTGAACTGCATACATGCAGGTTGTTTCTATACTGAGAGAGAAAACAGAACTATCAAAAGGAAGTATTGAAATGGAAATTTATTTAGGATTTATATATTTTAGTACTGAATTTTATTAATATATCATTTTTAGGAAACTTATTTAAATGCATTAAATTGTTCATTTTTATTTTGAAAATTGTGTTCTGCTTTATTCCCAAGGGTTCACAGCAAATTTAGGAAATACTCACATTTTGCAACCTGAACAATGGAAAATTTAGGGTGTTTGCCTGATAGTGTTGCCAGTGGAATTGAACACTTCTAAAAATAATTTTCTTTAAATATCATGTCACATTCTTTATTATAAAGAAAATGATGACAGTACTTTTCAAATTCCTACTTGAAATCTAATTGATTATTTTAAGTGATTTTATTTCATCTGTATGAAAGGGTGCCTCCCATCTTCCTCCCCCTTTAGCTGAGCTTCTGTGTCTTCCCTCCATCCACTCTCAGTGCCTTCCCTCTGAAGATCCATTAGGAGTGCACCAGTCAAATCAGTCCCTCGGTGGCAGCTGTTGCACCTGGCTGCATCTAGTTGGCCATCTTAACATGTATATTTCCATAACTGATTTTTGTGTGTTGACTTTGTACCCTGCAATTTTGTTGAATTAAAATCAGCTCTACTAGGTTCATTTATTTGTTTAGATTCTGGCTTTTGAGATAGGGCTGGAGTACAGTGGTGCAATCTTTGGCTCACTATAACCTCTACCTCCTGGCTCAAGTGATCTTCCCACTTCAGCCTTCTGAGTAGCTGGGACTACAGGCATAAGCCACCACACCTTGCTAGTTTTTGTACTTTTTGTAGAGATGGGGTTTTGCCATGTTGCCCAGGCTGGTCTCGAACTCCTGGGCTCAAGCAACCTGCCTGCGTTAACACCCTAAAGTGTTGGGATTACAGGTGTGAGCCACCATGCCTGGCTAGTAGGTTTATGTATGTGTATATGTGTGTGTATGTATTCTATGGAATTTTCTAAATATAGAATCATGTCATCTGACAATAGAGTTTCACTTCTTCCTTTCCAATTTGGATGCTTTTATATCTTTTTCTTGTCCAATTTTCTTGGCTAGGACTTCCAGTGCAATGTTGACTAGTAGTGGTGAAAGGGAAAATCCTTGTTCTGTTCCCATACTTAAGGGGAACGCTTCCCATTTTTCACCAATGACTATGTTAGCTATGGATTTTTTCATAAATGCTCTTTGTTATTTTTGATTAGTTCCTTCTATTCCTAGCTGAATGTTTTTATTATGAAAGGGTGTTTAATTTTGTCAACTACTTTCTCTGCATCTATTGAGATGATAATATATTTTCTCCCTTTGTTTCACTAATGTGGTGCATTACATTGATTGATCTCTTATGTTGAACTCCTCTTGCATTCCTGGGATAAGTCCCACCTGGTCATGGTGTACACCACTTTTAATCAGCTGCTGGCTTTGGTTTGCTAGTATTTCATTCAGTATTTTTGTGTCTATATTCATAAAGGATATCGGTGTGTAGTTGTTTTTTTTTTTTTTTTTTTGAGATGGAGTTTAGCTCTTGTTGCCTAGGCTGGAGTACAACGGTATCAGGGGAACCAGTCCCCAATATTTCAATGTAGGTTCTTTTCTATTTTCCCTAAGTGTTGGCCGGTCTGATAAAGGGAAAGAGTACAAAAGACAGAAATTTTAAAGCTGGGTGTCCAGGGGAGACATCACATGTTGGCAGGTTCTGTGATGCCCCCTGAGCCACAAAACAAGCAAGTTTTTATTATGAATTTCAAAAGGGGAGGGGTGTACGAATAGGGTGTGGGTCACAGAGATCACATGCTTCAAGGGCAATAAAATATCACAAGGCAAATGGGGGCAGAGCGAGATCACAGGACCAGGGTGAAATTAGAATTGCTGATGAAGTTTCATGTCTCACTGGGCATGCATTGTCATTGATAACATCTTATCAGGAGACAGGGTTTGAGAGCAGACAACCTGTCTGACTAAAATTTACTAGGCAGGAATTTCCTAATCCTAATAAGCCTGGGGGTGCTACAGGAGACCGGGGCTTATATCATCCCTTATCTTCAACCATATAAGACAGACACTCCCAAAGTGGCCATTTTAGAGACCTAACCCTGGGAATGCATTCTCTTTCTAAGGGCTGTTCCTTGCGGAGAAAAAGAATTCAGCGATATTTCTCCTATTCGCTTTTGTAAGAAGAGAAATACGACTCTGTTCTGTCTGGCCCCATAGGCAGTCAGGCCCAATGGTTATCTCCCTTGTTCCCTGAAAATCGCAGCCATCCTATTCCTTTTGGATGCCCAAATTTCATATTTTTCAAACACACATGCTCTACAAACAATCTGTGCAGATAACACAATCATCACAGGATCATGAGGCAACATACATCCTCAGTTTATGAAGATGATGGGATTAAGAGATTAAAGTAAAGACAGGCATAGGAAATTATGAGTATTGATTGGGGAAGTGATGTCCATGAAATCTTCAGAATTTATGTTCAGAGACTGCAGTAAAGACAGGCATAAGAAATTATAAACGTAATAACTTGGGGAATTAATAAATATCCATGAAATCTTCACGATTTATGTTCTTCTGCCATGGCTTCAGCCGGTCCCTCCGTTTGGGGTCCCTGACTTCCTGCAACACAATGGTGCGATCTTGGCTTACTGCAAACTCTGCCTCCCAGGTTCAAGTGATTCTCCTGCCTCAGCCTCCCGAGTAGCTGGGATTACAGGTGGCTGCCACCACGCCTGGCTAATTTTTGTATTTTAGTAGAGACAGGGTTTCACCATGTTGGCCAGGATGGTCTTGATCTCCTGACCTAGTAATCCACCCACCTTGGCCTCCCAAAGTGCTGGGATCACAGGTGTGAGCCACCACATCCAGCCTCTTTCTTTCTTTCCATAGAGATGGGGACTTGCTATGTTCCCCAGGTTGGTCTCAAACTCCTGGACTCTCACATAGTTCAATCTAATGCTTACTTTTCAATTCTTCCTATTTCTCTGAAGCTTAAAATAATTAAAATACATAATAATCCTTCACTGTTAAAACATGTGTGAAAGATACCAAATTTATTTATTTTAAATTTGTTAGTAGTCACTAGGATTCTTACTCCAGTTTTAGAATATAATGAAAAGAGAAGGTAAAAAACACACATGTCACGCACTTACTGTCAAGCTAATTACAAAGACTACCCAGTAAATGACATCAGCCTAACCAGCTCTGTCTGAAGGAAAGAGCAGGGAGCATATGTGAAGTACAACTGTGGGGTCACCGCACTCACCGATATCCTGTCTTGGAACTCTGCTGTGGGTACAATGGGAATAGTTCCACCCTGCTTTCCAGAGTTTTTTTTTTTTTTTGAGACGGAGTCTGGCTCTGTTACCCAGGCTAGAGTGCAGTGGCGTGATCTCGGCTCACTGCAAGCTCTACTTCCCAGGTTCATGCCATTCTCCTGCCTCAGCCTCCTGAGTAGCTGGGACTACAGGCACCCACCACCACATCCGGCTAATTTTTTTTTGTATTTTTAGTAGAGACGGGGTTTCACCGTGTTAGCCAGGATAGTCTCGATCTCCTGACCTTGTGTTCTGCCTGCCTCGGCCTCCCAAAGTGCTGGGATTACAGGCATGAGCCACCACGCCCGGCCCCAGCTCCACTTTTGCATTCTATTTTTTTTCTTCCTGAGAGTAATATGGGGAGACTTTAGCATTCTTTATAACACAAGTTTACTCATGATAAACTCCCTTGACTTTTCTGGGAATGTCTTAATGTTCCTTCGTTTTTAGAGGTTGTTTTTTGCCAGATATAGGATTCTTGGTTGACTTTTTGCTGTCAGTACTTTTAATATATCATCTATCGGTGGGAGAAAGGGGAAGAAGTGTCCTGCCTTCTGTACTCTGTGATTTCTGATAAGCAACTGTTAATCTTACTGAAGATCCCTTGTACAGGATGAATCACTTATCTCTTGCTGCTTTTCTGTCTTTAACTTTCTACAATTTGATTACAATGTGTCTCAGTATGGATCTCTTTGAGTTTATCCTGCTTTGAATTTGTTGAGCATCTTGAATGTGTAGATTCGCAACTCCCATCAAATGTGGGATATTTTTGGTCACTATTTTTTGAGACCGAGTCTTGCTCTGTTGCCCAGGCTGGAGTGCAGTGGCGCGATCTCGGCTCACTGCAAGCTCCGCCTCCTGGGTTCACGCCATTCTCCTGCTTCAGCCTCCCCCGTAGCTGGGACTACAGGCGCCCACCACCTTGCCTGCCTGCTAATTTTTTGGATTTTTGGTAGAGACGGGGTTTCATCATGTTGGCCAGGATGGTCTCGGTCTCCTGACCTCTTGATCCGCCCGCCTCGGCCTCCCAAAGTGCTGGGATTACAGGCGTGAGCCACTGTGCCCAGCCTGGTCACTATTTCTTAAAAAAATCTTTCTAGGCCAGGCACAGTGGCTCACACCTGTAATCCCAGCACTTTCGGAGGCCAAGGTGGGCAGATTGCTTGAGCCTGGGAGTTCAAGACTGGCCTGGGCAACATGGCGAGACCTTGTCTCTCCAAAAATACACAAATTAGCTGTGCTTGGTGGTGGTATGGGCCTATAGTCCCAGCTACTTGGGAGGCTGAAGGGGGAGGATTGCTTGAGCCTAGGAGGTAGAGGCTGCACTTAGCCATGAGCTGTGAGATCACACCACTGCACTCCAGCCTAGACGACAGAGCGAGACCATCTCAAAAAAAAAAAAAAAAAAAAAAAAAGATAGGTATATATCTGCATGACTATGGATTAGGCAATGGTTTCTTACATACAACCTAAAGCACACCAACCAGAGGAAAAATAAATTATGCTTTCTCAAGATTAAAAAGGAGACTATCAAGAAAGTGCAAAGACAACTAACAGATTGAGAGGAAATATTTGCAAATTATATGCATGATAAAGGTCAATTATCTAGAATATGTATTTCAAAAATTCATTTACAGATAGGGTCTTGCTATGTTGCCTAGGCTAGTGTTGAACTTCTGGGCTCAGGTGATCCTCCTGCCTCAGCCTTCTGAGTAGCTGGGACCATAGGCCTGTACCACCACAACCGGCTGTGGAATATGTAAAGAACCCTTACCACTCAATAATGCGGACAAAACCCAATTTAAAAATGAGCAAAGCTTTAAATAGAATAAAAATGAAATATTTAAGACTGCTGAAAGTGGTTGCCTTGGGGCAGTGGAAAATGGTGAGGCAGGTGGTGTCTGGATTGGAGGGGACAAGCTATTGTGAACAATAAACCTTGTGTCACTATTTGGCTCTCTGGATCACGGTTCACAACAAGGGATGAATTTGCTCCACAGGGGACATTTGGCAATCTGAATATATTAGTCATTATTATAACTGAGGGGTCTTCCTGACATCCAATGTGTAGAGGCCAGGGATATATTACTAAACACCCTAATAAGGCAGAGAGAATTACATAGCCTAAAATGTCAATAGTGCTGAGGTGAGAAACTGTCTGAAGTATGTTTGAAGCTGGATGTGTGGCTCATGCCTATAATACCAATACTTTGGGAGGCTGAAGTAGGTGGATCACCCGAGGTCAGGAGTTCGAGACCAGCCTGGCCAACATGGTGAAACCCTGTGTCTACTAATAATACAAAAATTTGCTGGGCATGGTGGTGCATGCCTGTAATCCCAGCTACTCTGGAGGCTGAAGCAGGAGAATTGCTTGAACCTGGAAGGTGGAGGTTGCAGTAAGCCAAGATCGCATCACTGCACTCTAGCCTGGGTGATAGAGCGAGATTTCGTCTCAAAATAAATAAATAAGTGAAGTATGTTTGATAAAAATACAAACACAACTCAATAAAAGTTATGTTAAAAATATTAAAAAATCGTAAAAACAATATTTTGTACAATATCCACAGATGTAGTTTTCTTCATGTGCCACGCTTTGACTACCTTAACAAACAGCAGGGCTGGGAAAGCCTGTCAGGGATGTTTAGTGAATATGGAATTTACTTGCTTGTGAGTTAACATGCCAGGCTTGAGATGGAGTCTCGCTCTGTGGCCCAGGCTGGAGTGCAGTGGCGCGATCTGGGCTCACTGCAAGCTCCGCCTCCTAGGTTCACGCCATTCTCCTGCCTCAGCCTCCCAAGTAGCTGGGACTACAAGCGCTTGCCACCATGCCCGAGTAATTTTTTTGTATTTTTAGTAGAGATGGAGTTTCACTGTGTTAGCCAGGATGGTCTCCATCTCCTGACCTTGTGATCTGCCTGCCTGGGCGTCCCAAAGTGCTGAGATTACAGGTGTGAGCCTCCGCTCTCAGCCATGCCAAGCTTTTTTTAAAAAGTGAATCAGCTCTTTGGCTAGTCATGAAGTTAAAAAAAAAAAGGAAAAGAGAAAAAATATAGAAAAAGGAATGACCAATCCTACTAGTTAGGGTGCCAAAAGCACTGAAAATTCATGCCTTTACTTCTCATCTCCTTAATCAGGGAAATTAGAATACACTCTGGTGTAGAGGCTCATAAAGCAACAGTTAAGTCTTCTTCAGGTGCTATATAAGTCATCTATGGCTATTTCAGAACCAAGTAACTTCAGTATCATGTGTGAGTTTTAAAAATAATTGAAAATAGGTCGGACACAGTGGCTCACGCCTATAATCCCAGCACTTTGGGAGGCCAAGGTGGGTGGATCATGAGGTCAGAAGTTTGAGACCAGCCTGGCCAATATGGTGAAACTCCATCTCTAATAAAAATACGAGAAAATTAGCTGGGCGTGCTGGCACGCATCTGTAGTCCCAGCTGCTCGGAAGGCTAAGGCAGCAGAATTGCTTGAACCCAGGGGGCGGAGGTTACAGTGAGCCGAGATCGTGCTACTGCACTCCAGCCTCAGGGACAGAGCGAGACTCTGTCTCAAAAAAAAAAAAAGAAAATTTCTGTCAAGGTAAAAAGAGTAATTGACCAGATTTTTAAAAACTAAAACCTTCAGGAGCCAAAATTACTGACACTAATGCTCTCATCTTTATATAGCTAGCACAGGTAATTTAGTTTTCTAATATTACTATCAACAGTACTCCTCAACATTAATCTTTAAAAAATTACTATTGGCCAGGCATGGTGGCTCATGCCTGTAATCCTAGTACTTTGGGAGGCCAAGGTGGGAAGATAAGTTGAGCCCAAGAGTGTGAGATCGGCCTGGCAACATAGGGAGACCTCGTGTCTACAAAAAATAAAAACAATTAGCCAGGTGTCCTACCCATACCTGTGGTCCTAGCTACTCAGGAGGCTGAGGCAGAGTAACTGCTTGATCCCAGGAGGTAAGAGGATGCAGTGAGCCGTGATTGCACCACCGCACTCCAGCCTGGGTGACAGAGCCAAGACACTGTCTCAAAAAACAAAAACTAACCCCCCAGCAAAAAAAAAATCAATATTTCCAATATATAGTCAAAGGCCACTAAGACTTATCCCACATTCACATGACTTGAATCTGCTGCCCCACCATTATTCTAACATTCTGGAACTGGTTTTTGTATCACTTTCCCCCTTACACATTTTAGTAGCCCACCTAGAGTGCAGATAGACACCACCATGCTGGGGAAGGGCTTGCTATGCCCATATACTGGGGGCCTGTTTATCTGACTGACCCGATGCCAGGAGCATGCAGAGGCAGAACTGTGACATACAGACAAAGACCAAATGAAAGTCAGGCTTCACACTGGCAGTTAAGTAGCTGATGGAATCAAGTCTAGAATTCAGTTCTGATTACAGTTAGTATTCTCTCTTCAATAGTTGTTACATTCTGTAGCTAAATTATTCCACATAAAATCCCCTTCAGTGAAAAACGGCACTAAAAGTTACTTCAGTATCAGCTTTAAACATTAGAGCCTCTTCCTCAAGAACAGCTGTTGATATTATTTAATAAAATACAAAATAATTCGAGAATAAAGACTATGCTTTCAGGGATCATTTCTACAGTTCGTTACTAGGGAAGTTTCTCAGAATGCGTAGAGCACCAAACAAACAAACAAACAAACAAAAACCAGAATTCAAGAATAAAATCTGGGCAGCTCACAATAAAGTGGAAGGAATGTTATATAAGTGGTCACTATAAACATTTCAGAAATCCAATTGCAGTATTATAGCTTATGAAAAGAAAAACTACCACATATAAAAACACAGAAAAGAAACGTAAGTTTTGGAAAACGTAGACTTTTAATAACTGCTTTTATCACCAGGTTAAGCCATGCAGTTACAAAGTAGTTAGAAATTTCTGAAGGGTGTTAGAGTTAAAAAAAAAAAAAAAAAAAAAAAAAGCTGATTCTTACACATATATTATCTAGCACTTCATGGGGACACCAAAAGGCCCTGGCCAGATAACTCCCAAATGAAACACTCAACCCAAGGATGTTTTCAGCCCACTGTTAGTGAAGCTGGGTGCAGAATGCAAAGCCTCTAAAAGGAGAGGATACAAAGTCAGGTGAGTAGGGGCCATTGGCAACGCTCAGAGCCAGCCAGACTCCAAACAGGGAGCCCAAGTGGTTTTTTTCTGGGACACTCTACTTGAATTATTGTTTAATTAGTCAACCATAGATCTTCAAAAGAGAACAATTAGTTAACATGATAAAAAGTTACTGCATTCTTTGGACTGTGTCATAATTATAGTAAGCAAATTCTGACAGTTTTAACGAAAATAGCCTCCACTATTTTGCAGGTATGAAGATAACTTAATTATCCACAGGGCTTTTAATGTCTGCTGGACAACAATACATGAATGATAAGCTATAAATGACATTGTTTTATGATATAAAAATACTAGTTTTTTTCATTTATTATTTCTATAGGCATTCACTGTTTGAGTCAAGGTTAGGCTTGTTAAGTGATTAAAGGCAATTTTATTACAGCAGCATGTACTTATTCTATTCTAAAAGAATAAAATTCATAAACAGAAACAGCTTTTATATTTGTTTGCAACCTGCAAAATTGAGTTATTTTGCTGATATAAAATACTAAGAACTCACTTCAGGACCATGCCACCTTCTGAAAAGGCCACACACCTACTTCTTAAATGTGTTAAAGTTACAGCGTGTCCCAGACTCATCCAGAGCAAAATAAGAAAGCAACTGACTGCTCTTGACTGTCCCTTCCCCAGCACTCGCACTGATTGTGTTGGGAAAAGCCACAGAGCAAGGCTGCACAGCCAGATAGAGGAGGCTTTTTATCTAAACGCAAAATACCAAAATGGCTCTCTGGTGTAGGTGATTTCTACTTTCACACTCAGCTTGTACATGATCCCCTAACCTTAATTTCTTTCTCAACAGGCTGATTTGGATTGACTTGTTGAGAATGGTATCCATTATTAATGAGTCAGGAGAGAAAGGGATTTCTGTGGTTACATGTAAACTTGTGATAGGTCTGCAGAAGTTACACATGAAGAGGATAGTGAGGAAGTCGGCCATGATCCATCTATGTGAAGGTCACACCAGCTTCATTGTACACTTTGAAGACTTTCTCAATGGCATTGACATAGGCAGCTGTTCTCAGGTCCAATCCCAGGTTATACTTCATGGCTGTGCGCATAATTTGCTGAAATGAAAGAGAAAATGCAGTGAAAATGATCCTGACTCAAGTGGCCAGGCCATAAACACACAAGGCCCAGACAGGCCTGGTCCAAGTTACCCTCTCATTGTTTCAAGGCAGGACTCGGGCAGCCAAAGACAAACTACTCTAGCAGCAGAACCTCTAGGCAGGAGGGCCTAATTCTCTGGACTTAACAATGGGGTGGCTGGGTGCAGTGGCTCATGCCTGTAATCCCAGCACTTTGGGAGGCTGACATAGGCAGATCACTTGAGGTCAGGAGTTCAAGACTGGACTTGCCAACATGGTGAAACTCTGTCTCTACTAAAAATACAAAAATTAGGCAGGGGTGCAGTGGCTCACACCTGTAATCCCAGCACTTTGGGAGGCTGAGGCGGGTGGATCACTTGAGGTCAGAAGTTCGAGACCAGCCTGACCAATATGGTGAAACCCCATCTCTATTAAAAATACAAAAAATTAACCGGGTGTAGGGGTGGGCGCCTGTAATCCCAGCTACTCGGAAGACTGAGGAAGGAGGATCGCTTGAACCCAGGAGGCGGTGGGTGTAGTGAGCAGAGACTGCACTCCAGCTGGGCGACAGAGTGAGACTCCATCTCAAAAAACTAAACAAAACGAAAACAAAATCAAAAATTAGTTGGGCATCATGGCTCACGCCTGTAATCCCAGCTACTCGGGAGGCTAAGGAACAAGAACTGCTTGAACTTGGGAGATGGAGGTTACAGTGAGCTGAAAGTGCGCCACTGCACTCTAGCCTGGGCAACAGGGCGAAACTCTGTCTCAAAAAAAAACAAAAAAAAGAAGGGAGTGATGAAAATGTTCTAGAATTATAAAGTGGTGATGGCTCAAATATATAATAAAGGATGCCAAATTTAATACTTTGAAAGGATGAATTTATACCACATACACCCTATCTCGATCAAAAATTAACAAGAAAAACAACAGCCCTAAGAAGCAACACCTTCTTCATCAATATCTGCTTATGCTATTTCATCATAAATCCAAGCAGATAGAATCTGAACCCAAGAAGAAATTAGGAAAACTGGACTCAAACTGTGGTTGAGGCCTTAAAGCAGGGATCAAGCAGTCAAAATAACTTTTGCTTATACCAAATTCTATAGTAAGGTAGCCTCCTGTAGCTATAACATAGTGGCGCACTGAGCTACAATCCAATTTGGCTAACTCCATACTGGGCTAGCTACCAACATCATTACCTCCTAAATCAGCCTTATTATTTCTTTCCAAAGCCTCAAAAACATATTTGAAGACTCTAAAAAATTGCTCATCATCTGAGACTGAAAAGGCATGTGTTTTGCTACACACAAATGAGGACCATTGAATAGACTGCTGTTTTCTATCAGCACATACAGTCTGGCGGCTGAGATAGCATGGTTGAGTTGCACTTCATGTGACTAGCTGGAAGGCAAACAGCATCTGCACACATACCCTGGCAGAACGCTCCATTGTGTATGCCAAGCCAGAGTGCACGATGTCTTTCTCAGATGCACCCTGTTAGGGAAAAGAACACAAGTTTAACAAAACCACAAAGACCTGTTTTGTGTCCCTGTATAAGATGACAAAGGATTCTCAAGTCAATATACAACCAGACAGAATGTTTTGTCTTTTAGCTAAGATATGTCATTTCTGTACAGTATCATAGATACAGTATCTTGATACTTACTGAAGCAGTTGCTTGTTGACCACAATTTATTTTTATTATATTTGACAACAAACAAATACTTATAAGATTATAGTACAACAATGAAGACAGTTTTTGGACCTAGAGACATGAGAGCATGGAGTGAGATGAGCACCCTCCACTCATGGAGATGCAGATGCACTGAGCAATGTGTTACGCTGTTCATGCCATGGTGCGTTCACCTCAGCTCCCCAGAGAACAGGGACACCACACAGAACACAGAAAGGAATCTGATTAAACCCCATAGCGGCTTTGGGGTAGAATTCTGCCTATGTATTCAGTAGTGCCAGCAACTTTTAAAGCTGTATAGATCTTAGCAGCTTTTTAATTTTACTGATGAGGAAACTAAGGACCAGAGAAGCTGGCCATGGTTACAGATAGCTATTTTTAGAGCTGGGATATGACCCAGGGCCTCCACCATCAAGTCAGCTTCTCTCTTTCCTAATTTGTTTCTTGAAATGCTTTCTCGAAAATTAAGGACAGTTAACTCACTACCACTCTTAAGGTGACATACAGAGCTACAAAACACATATGCCCGATAAAAACTTAAAATGGGTCACTGATATAGTTTGGACACTTATTGAGTACATACTCTTCCAGGTACTAGGGCACACTAGAGAATAAAATCAACATTCTGTTCTCAAAGACTTTATATGCTAGTGGAAAGACAGTGTATATACATGGACTTCAAACCACGAGGCTAAGTGGATCACTGAAGTTTTCAATCTAGATAGAGAAGTGGTTTAGAGATGCAGGCCTTCCAATGTTAGGAGACTGGAGAGTTGAAGAGATACCAGCAAGAGGCAATTGAGAAGAAATGTTTAGTGAGGTAGGAAGAAAACCAGGAGAATGTGGTATCCTGGAAACTAAGCAAAGAAAATGTTTCAAGGTGGGAGTGTCAATTGTGACAAGAACTGCTGACAGGTCAAGCAAGATGAGGACTGAAAAATAGCTATTGGATTTGGCAATGCTGGTGTCACTGGCTGTCTTGACAAGAATAGTCTTGGTGGAGCAGGTTCAAGTAAAGAAGAATTGGAGGCTGAGTATATACAACTCTTCCAAGGAGGTTTGCTCTACAGGAAACAAATGGCAATACTGGAAGGGGAAGTGGGATTAAGATGTATACATTTTTTAAAACAGCATTTGGTAAGCTGAGGGGAATGACTCAGAGGAGGGAAACTGCTGATGTAGGAGAGAGGCGCAGACTTGCTAGAGAGGTGTATCTGAAGAAAAACCATCCAATGCCCACAACAAGAACTGGACCTAAGAAATGAAAGCACAAAAAGCTGATCTATTCGAAGAGAAATGACACAGGACTGGGTACAGGTACCAGGAGCTGGGTAGATGTGGAAGCTCCCAGGCTGCGTCAGTTTTACCTGTGAACAGATAGCAGGTCATGAGCTGAAGTGCAGGGCAGTGAGGAGAAAATATGACGTAATCACTCAGGAGACAGGGAGAATGAATAGAACACGGGAAAAATAGTATGACTGCTGGGCAGCTCTGAGCGCCTACTTGAGGTTAGCGGTCAGGGTGTGAACTGCCAGCAGGGCCTCCTACAGGGTGGAGGCATGGAAGAGACTGCTGGGATTTAATTAGGGCTTAGGTGTTAACAAGGGAGTATGATGAAGGAAACAAGACCGGGGAGTGACTGTAATGATGGAGCATGGAATTTAAGTTAGATAAGGAGGGAAGTGAGGGCACTGGGGGGATAAGGGAGAGTGGAAACATGGCAGGGTCAATGATGTGGGTCCTGATAGTGCCAAACAGGGGCAGGGGGCAACTAGAGGGAGAGAGCTTGAGAAAACTTTTATTTTTTTAACTGACAAGGCATATGCTGGGCAGTGGGGTGACCAAAGGGACGGGTGAACAGTCCTCTGGCAGCGGCAATAGCAGCGCAAGCCCTTCTGATGCACTGCTAGCCACTTGGGATGGATGTTATGTATGAAACAGTGGCACACAGGAGACTTTCAGAGAGCCACAGAACTGCAGTGACACTTAAGCAGGGAGGGGATCAGTGTATTCCAGATACAAGGACCAGAACAAAGACATCACTCTAGGAAAAAGGAAGGTTTACTGAGGGGAACGGTTAGTACCTAGAATGGGTAAAGCATTTTTTCTTTCTTTACAACAAAACCTTTAACTTTTTCCCATGTTGCAATATAGTCTCAGAACTGTTTTCCATCACTCAATATTTCATAAGAAGATACATTGACGGCCGGGCGCGGTGGCTCATGCCTGTAATCCCAGCACTTTGGGAGGCAGAGGCGGGTGGATCACGAGGTCAGGGGTTCGAGACCAGCCTGACCAACAAGATGAAACCCCGTCTGTACTAAAAATACAAAAAAATTAGCTGGGCGTGGTGACAGGTGCCTGTAATCCCAGCTACTCAGGAGGCTGAGGCAGGAGAATTGCTTGAACCTGGGAGGCAGAGGTTGCAGTGAGCCGAGATCGTGCCACTGCACTCCAGCCTGGGTGACAGAGCAAGACTGTCTTGAAAAAAAAAAAAAAAAAAAACAAAAAAAAGATATATTGTAACTTACCCATTGTAATATATTCTTAAACTATGAGTGAATATTTCCTAGGATGTATTATAAGATATGTCAGCCATTTCCCTGCTCCAGAACTTTAAATAAAACCAAATTTAAAAATTCTCTACACCATTTCTTTTCTTTTCTTTTTTTTTTTTTTTGAGATGGAGTTTCGCTCTTGTTGCCCAGGCTGTAGTGCAGCGGCGCGATCTTGGCTCACTGCAACCTCTGCCTCCTGGATTCAAGCGATTCTCCTGCCTCAGCCTCCCGAGTAGCTGGGACTACAGGCACGTGCCACCAGGCCTGGCTAATTTTTTGTATTTTTAGTAGAGACGGAGTTTCGCCATGTTGGCCAGGCTGGTCTCGAACTCCTGACCTCAGGTGATCCACCTGCCTTGGCCTCCCAAAATGCTGGGATTACAGGCATGAGCCACCGCACCTGGCCTAAACATAGTTTCAATAACATCATCGTGCATGGAGTGGTTCCTCCTCTTTTGAATTATTTTCTTAGGATAAATTCCCAGAGGGGAGATTATCATAGCACCAAAGGGCAGGAACACTTTAATAACTTCACATTTTCCAAAGAGCTGCACCAATCTGCACTGTCACTAGAACAAAGGTACAACTGTTTCACCACATACATGGTGAACGTAAGATCCATCAATTGTTTTTGTTAATACATTAAAAAAAAAACACCTTTTTAAAATTTGTATTTCTTTAACAATGAGGTTAAATTTTTCCCCCAGGCTTATGTGTTATGGACTTTTGTTTTTCCTGTCTTCTATCATTTACTGGTAAAGAAGTTTCCCTCCCTCCATCCCTCCTTTCTTTTTTTTTTTGGAGGGGGGCGGGTAGTGGCGGCGGGAATGGAGTATCTCTCTGTTGCTCAGGCTAGAGTGCAGTGGTGCAATCTCGGCTAACCTCCACCTCCTGGGTTCAAATGATTCACCTGCCTCAGCCTCCCAAGTAGCTGGGACTACAGGCGCGCAGCACCACGCCTGGCTAACTTTTGTATTTTTAGTACAGATGGGGTCACCATGTTGGCCAGGATGGCGTCGATGACTTGACTTCGTGATCCACCTGCCTCGACCTCCCAAAGTGCTGGGATTACAGGTGTGTGCCACCATGCCTGGCTTCTTGCTTTCTTTCTTTATTTTTGTAGAGACGGGGACTGGCTATGTTCCCCAGGTTGGTCTCAAACTCTTGGACTCCCAAATAGTTCAATCTAATGCTTACTATTTCTCCGAAGCTTAAAATAATTAAAATACATAATAATCCTTCACTATTAAGACATGTGCATGAAAAATACCAAATTTATTTATTTTATATTTGTTTGTAGTCACTAGGATTCTTACTCCAGTTTTAGAATGTAATGAAAAGGGAAGGTACAAAACACACGTCACGCACTTACTGTCAAGCTAATTACAAAGACTACGTCGCAAATGAAATCCATCTAACCAGCTCTGTCTGAAGGAAAGAGCAGGGAGCATGTGTGAAGTACAACTGTGGGGTCACCACACTCACCGATATCCTGTCTTGGAACTCTGCCGTGGGTACAATAGGAATAGTTCCACCATGCTTTCCAAATTTTCTTTCTAAACTCTCTTGAACAGACACTATAAAAAAACCCAACAGATCAAGATATTGCTAACAGAAAAAAAAAAAAAAAAATCAAAAGTAGTCCCAAACTATAACTGTAACCCAAAAACTTATACAGTGTTTTTTTTTTTTGAGACGGAGTCTTGGTCTGTCACCCAGGCTGGAGTGCACAGGCGTGATCTCGGCTCACTGCAAGCTCTGCCTCCCGGGTTCACGCCATTCTCCTGCCTCAGCCTCGCAGTAGCTGGGACTACAGGGGCACACCACCACGCCCAGCTAATTTTTTGTATTTTTAGTAGAGACGGGGTTTCACTGTGTTAGCCCAGGATGGTCTCCACCTCCTGACCTTGTGATCCGCCTGCTTTGGCCCCCCAAAGTGCTAGGATTACAGGGGTGAGCCACTGCGCCCGGCCTTATACAGAGTTTTAATGACATAAATGGGTTAATCATTTAAAACTCAGTCAAGAAGGAATAAAACACATTGCCAATTTCCTATATAAATGTGAATTTAGGTCACTGCTCTGTTTCCATAACACCCATTACCAGGGTTTTTCCTTGGCTCTATTAAAAAGAAAATGCTGGGGGAAAAAGAAAAGGAAATAGATGGAACACTTCACCCAGATTCTCACAGTGGGCTGACTACAGAAGCTCAGTAGGAGGTCTTGGTCTTATTTCAGCTTGATGAGAAATTCTACTCTTAAATGTGGAGCTTACTCTAGTCAAAGAAAAACAAGTATTCTCATCAGGAGTCTCAAAAACAATTCTTGACACTAGATAGGCCTTTACTAAGAGCAACCAGAGACAGAAATTAGTATCGACAGTGGGGTTTTAAAATCACACTTAAAAAAATATTATTGGCTGGGCGCAGTGGCTCACGCCTGTAATCCCAGCACTTTGGGAGGCTGAGGCAGGCGGATCATGAGGTCAGGAGCTCAAGGCTATCCTGGCCAACATGGTGAAACCCCGTCTCTACTAAAAATACAAAAATTAGCCGGGTGTGGTGGTGAGTGCCTGTAGCCCCAGCTACTTGGGAGGGTGAGGCAGGAGAATTGCTTGAACCTGAGGTGGAGGCTGCAGTAAGCCGAGTTTGTGCCACTGCACTCCAGCCTGGGCGACAGAGTGAGACTTCCTCTCAAAAAAAGAAAAAAAAATGTAGATTATATTCTGTGAACATTATAACACAGAATAAAAATCTGGATATAAGTACATGGGAGAGTTAATATCCAGAAGGACATTGTGCATTTTTGGTCTAAGTTTCATGAGACAAAATATTATTTTCTTTTCTGAGACTCAATTCTTTCCCAAAGGGATCAGTTCTCACAAGTGGACCTTTTTATAGCCTTTTAGCTGGCTCAAAAGATTAGTTTTGGCAAACAAGATTATCGATACTCACTGAGCAAGTGGTAGTTAGAATCCCTTTCATATTTGAAGGTCAAACGGCCATAGCTGACATGATTTAGATTCTTTAGCCACTCAAAGTAAGATACTGTCACTCCTCCAGCATTCAAGTAGAGATCCTATACACAAAAATAAGACACCAAAGAAATTAGAAGATGATCGTTTTTGGAAAAGCTTAAAATGAGCCTAAGACGTTAATTTCAATACCAAGGTAGACTGAACTTCAAATATCGCAAATATATTTTAGCTAATATCAGGAATTTCACACTTAATTAATACTCCTCCCCACCCCGCCCAATTCCATCTAAGGCTTTTTCTATTTAGGAAAAAAAAATCTTTTTTTGGCTTATTAATCAAGGAAAGTCAATAATCTTTGGTTAGAGCCTCTTCTCTACCAGAAGTTCTCAGACTAAATGGCTTGCCCACCAACCAATTGGACTGGACTGTCCACAGGGCCTCTCAGGAGATGGGATTCTTTCTCCTATTACCTAAGGGTAGCCCATTTCAGTTACATTAAATGTCTTAAGTGCTTTCAGCAAAAAGCGTTCTTTAAAATGCATCCCAAGCCCACACTAATTTCCAGTAACTTTTTGGTGTAGACTCATGCTTACCTGCTAAAAAACCTGAGCACGTGTTCCTCATATTAGTTTTCTGAGTAAAGCCGGAAGGGGCACTTGAAATGCATAAGGTTAGGAATCATATAGAAAATCTTAGAGCTTAAGTTAGAATAGTGTTTCTAGCATAGTACACATTTATATAACCAGACTCTTAGAAGGCTAAAGACATTCGGTAAAGAGCCTGAAATTGGAATAAATGTTTAGATCAAAGTGAAAAGTAACAGGCTTAGAATTAACCATGCTTCTACTATATTTTCTGAAAAGTGAAATAAAGATGAATTCACTAGAGCTTGGGAGACTAATAATTCCTCTCTTCCTCCAAATTCCTTGCAAAAGACAATTATGATCCTAAGTACATATAAAACCTAATAAATACAGATGACTTACTGGAATAACCATAATGTTTCTCTCTAGGAAGATCTTGTCAGCTTCTGGAGTTGTTGGCCCATTGGCACCTTCAGCAATGATCTGCAAGAGAGTCAGGAACATAGAGAAATGCCAACACCACCATCAAATCCCCTCCACTGAGGGCAAGAGATGTGCATATATGAACAGGGGGCTGTGGGGAGAAGTACAGTTTCAGTTAAAGTTAAATAGAGGTTATTTTGCTCTGCAAAGTGTATAAAACTACCTGTCACTTTTCTACTTATCTAGGTTTTTTTTTTTTTTTTTTACAGGATTGTCAGGCGGATCCATTTGTTTTGGTAATGGTTGCACAACTCTGTGCCAGTAGCTAAAAGCCATTAAATTATGTACCTTAAATGGGGGAACTGTATGATATGTGCAGTATGTGCCAATAAAGCTGCTAAAAAGAAAGAGAAAACTCAATCAGACTCTTCTATGATCCCCCTAATGTCATTCACATTGATAATGTTGGTTTCGGTTTCTATAATGTTGTCAGTCACCTTGGCTTTGACTCTGGGTGCGTTGGATTTGGTCAACTGCTTCTCACTGGCAGCTGGGATCAGTATGTCACAGTCGGCCTCCAAGATGCTTCCTTCATAGGGCTTTGCCTTGGGGAAGCCCAGAATGGACCCATGTTGCTGCCATTGATTGAAAATCACAATTAATAGCTGCACCAGAGTTTAAATGTTTATATTTAGTGTCTATGCCATAAAAATGTATTAATACCAATTTGAAGTCTTCCAGTTCCTTTGGGTCAATACCATCTGGATTCCATATACTCCCATCAGACTCACCAACAGCAATACATTTAGCACCAAAACGATGTAAATATCTCATAGAGTGTAGGCCCACATTACCAAATCCCTGTGAAGAACAATTATCCATAACACAAAAATTAAAGTCCTGGTATAGACAGCAAGAGTCATATTTTGACCAATGTAAATCCACATTCTGTTCATTTAGAAGTTAACTCTCAAAATTCTTTTGCCAAAAGAAACAATGTACTAACTGGTTTCTCTTCAACAATAAAATTCTCTGTTTAAGAATGTGATGACCGGGCATGGTGGCTCACGTTTGTAATCCCAGCACTTTGGGAGGCTGAGATGGGTGGATCACTTGAGGTCAGGAATTCGAGACCAGCCGTGGCCAACATGGTGAAACGCCGTCTCTACTAAAAATACAAAAATTAGGCGTGGTGGTCCGTGCCTGTAATCCTAGCTACTTGGGAGAATGAGGTAGGAGAATCACTTGAACCTGGGAGGTGGAGGTTGCAGTGAGCCAAGATTGCACTCCCGCCTGGGCGATAGGGTGAGACTCCATCTCAATCAATCAATCAATCAATGGCAGTGGTGGTAAGTACACCACCAGGTCCTCAGTCCTTGATGATCAGACGTCCTATGTTGTGAAAAGGGATGTCAATAATTTGGAGAAATACAATTTTTTTTTTTTTTTTTTTTTGAGACCGAGTCTCATTCTCTCACACAGGCTAGAGTGCAATGGCACAATCTCGACTCACTGCAGCCTCTGCCTCCTGGGTTCAAGTGAGTCTCCTGCCTTAGTCTCCCGAGTAGTTGGGATTACAGGCGCCGCCATCATGCCTGGCTAATTTTTCTTTTTTTTTTGAGACGGAGTCTGGCTCTGTCACCCAGGCTGGGGTGCAATGGCACGATCTCGGCTCACTGCAAGCTCCACCTCCCGGGTTCAAGCGATTCTCCTGCCTCAGCCTCCCGAGTAGCTGGGACTACAGGCGTGTACCACCACACCCGGCTAATTTTCCTATTTTTAGCAGAGACGGGGTTTCACCATATTGGCCAGGATGGTCTTGATCTCTTGACCTCGTGATCTGCCCGCCTCAGCCTCCCAAAGTGCTAGGATTACAGGCGTGAGCCACCGTGCCTGGCTTAATTTTTCTGCTTTTAATAGAGACAGGGTTTCACCATGTTGGCCAGGCTGGTCTCGAACCCCTGGCCTCAACTGATCCACCTGCCTTGGCCTCCCAAAGTGCTGGGAATACAGGCATGAGCCACTGTGCCCAGCCACCACTTCTATTTTAAAGTAATTTCAACTTAATTAAGATTCTCCTAAGTAAAATACATGTTAACACATCAAACAAATTTGGGTCAATGTGTAAACCTTTCTATATACTTACAAAACTTAGAAAATTATGTTAAGAGACTTGCCCTTCTAGATATAATTTCAAGTTTGAATACTAACCAGTATTTTGGTTGAATCTGGTGATAGTTTGGTTGAAGTTGATAATAGTTTCACATGTACTTGAGAGATACCTAAATCAGTTCTAGTTACATGAATCATACCAAGGTTCAAAAAACAAAAGATCTATTACTCTGAAAACCACCACTCTAAAATTTAAGAGATTTGAGATAACTTAATTTTTAAATTACAATTCTAAAAACATTGAAAACTTTACTTAATATCTATCAGTTATTAAGAAAAATTTTTTTTTGTTTTTACCTGAACAACAAATGTTTTATCTCCAAACCCTGGTGTCATTCCTAAAATGCTCATGTAAGAAGCTTCATTGATGAAGTTTTCAATCCCATGGAAGACACCACGGCCAGTAGCAGAGATGCGTCCATGGATTCCCCCTTGGCTGATGGGTTTACCAGTAACACAGGCATGTGCATTAATATCCTGTAAGAGGGGGTAATTGAAAGAATGAAATGTCAAGTCCAATTTCTCTGTTGAAGGAACATAATGAATTAAAGTCAAAGCACATTCTCACTTAATTAAAAATATGCTCATTAGGAGTGTGTGTGTGAATGTATTTAAGGTACACTTTTACCAAGAGAGACAAGACTCACTTTTTCAGCTTTCTGTTCCTAGAAAATACAATAAAATAGACTATATATATATATTTTTTTTTTTTTTTGAGATGGAGTTTCACTCTTGTTGCTCAGGCTGGAGTGCAATGGTGCGATCTTGGCTCACCGCAACCTCTGCCTCCTGGGTTCAAGTGATTCTCCTGCCTCAGCCTCCTGAGTAGCTGGGATTGCAGGCATGTGCCACCACGCCCAGCTAATTTTGTGTTTGTAGCAGAGATGGGGTTTCTCCATGTTGGTCGGGCTGGTCTCAAACTCCTGACCTCAAGTGATCTGCCTGCCTCGGCCTCCCAAAGTGCTGGAATTACAGGCCTGAGCCACCACACCCGGCAAAGTAGACCATATTTTCTGACAGAAAAAACAAGACTGTAGGGATTGAACATCAAGTAAGTACAAATAACATCACAAAAGTGGAGCTAGCTCAGCCTAAAGCTATCATTCCTTCAACAAGTATTTAAGCACTACTAAATCAAGGTACATACGCATCCCATTCACGAGTGTCTTAAAATCTACTATAAGACTTGAGCATGTCACCAAAACAGAGCCTGAGACAGGAAGAGGCTTTACAATTGTCTTGGATGGGAAGACTCAATGCTGTATTCTGCCACTTTTTAAAAAGGAAGCTTTTAATATAACTTGATACTTAATATAACATGATATTCAAGTTCATCTAAGAGTAGACTAACAAAGTATTTAATGAAGTATTTTTAAAAAGGTATGTGTGGGTGAGAGTCCTGTGCTTCTGTGTGAGCAGAGTATCTTTGGTAGCAGTGGTTAGGTCTGCAAAGTGGAGATGGGGGTTAGCAGTCTTCACCACCCATCTTTCTGTCCTCTTTCAGTTGAAGATGTGCGTATATTCTTGTTCAGAAACAGGTGTAATTAGAAAAAAGAAGAATTGGGCCTCAGGAGGGCTTCCCTTCCAAGACATCAACTATACTATAAACATGGCCACGAGAACACTGCAGAGTAAACTCATCAGTGGAGCAGGAGAAACTAGAGACAGTCTTATTTTGTATAGGCAATCAATATAAAATGAAAATCCATATAAAATTTTAAGTCAGTGGCAAAAGTATAAAATACTCAATAAACTTGTTGAAGCAATTTGCTTTCCATGTAAACAAAATAAAATGCCTTACTTCACACCAAACCCCTAACTCCCAACATATACTTAACGTTCCAGCTGGCTGAATTAAAAAGTGATCTGTTCTTTATTGTTTAAATATTTTTACACAGAGAACTTAGAATTATATTATTTGTGTAATTACCAACAAAAAGGATGAAAGCAAGGAAGAAAAATGCAGTCTAGTAAAGTGATTTATAGAATCAGTAGTTTTCCCACAGTTTGCTTTCATGAATAATTAACACTTATGAATACAGAAATGCAAACCGAGTGCCAAATGCTTTTAAACAGTGAGAATGCAAATGCTGGGGCTGAAGGAAATACTGTCTGGGGTCAGGCCTGGCGCCAACTGCCAGGCTCCCCAGCATACGTAATAGTCCTGAAAGCCAAGAGAAGAATACATTCTCCCACCTACACTGCACTTCTAGGTGAGGCTAGGACAAAGAGGGCGGCATGTTCCAGTTCTCATCTAAAAATGAGTAGCAAAAACAATTGCGTCCTTCCCTTAGGCCTTGATTTTAGATTTCTTATCACTCAAAGAAGGAAAACTGTTCACCAGTATAGTTCAAGCGGCAGTGCTTCACCTGAGTCCAGCCTGGTCAACATGGTGAAACACCGTCTCTACTAAAAATTCACAAAAATTAGCCGGGCATGGTGGCAGGCACATGTAATCCCAGCTACTTGGGAGGCTGAGGCAGGAGAATTGCTTGAACCCGGGAGGCGGAGGTTGTGGTGACCCGAGATCGTGTGACAGAGTGAGACTCCATCTCAAAAAAAAAAAAAAAAAAAAAAAAAAAGAGACCACACCCAGAGCTCATTGCTAAATGAGCTCCTGATCTCAGATGATCCACCTGCTTCCGCCTCCCAAAGTGCTGGGATTACAGGCGTGAGCCACCATGCCCAGCTGGTCTCTTGTTCTTTTTAAGCAAGCCACTACATTGAATAGTGTAAACCAGTGGGCAATATGTTATGTGTACCTCATTCTCAGTACTAACAGCAAGAGAAAGTCTTGTGAAGCATGGCCCCTTGAACTATACTGGTGAACAGTTTTCCTTCTTTAAGTGATAAGAAATCTAAAATCAAGGGCTAAGGCAAGGATGCATAAAAAGGTGACAGGTGGAAAACTGTCCTTTTTGGGAAGGGCAGTTGAAACCACAATTATTTGAAGGGTCTATATCGTTCCTGTTTTATTTCAGGGGGTTGTATAATTTACCTGATGTAATACCTATAGATATTTATTTTCTGGTACTTACTAAGGGCTACGTACAGTTCTAAGTGCATTAGATTATTATTCATCTAATGCTCATGAGAGTCTCACAAAGTAGGTACTATTATTACTCTCATTTTGCATAGGAGGAAATGGAGGCACAGAGACTCCTAGGTCACAGCATTGATGGGTGAAGGTGCCAGGGTTGGACTTCAGGTGGTCTGCCCATGTTCCCAGCCACGGCATGACATCACTTCAGGAAATGTCCCCATTTCCACATTCTTCCTCTTCTCCAAGGCCCATCTTTTCACTATGAAAAGAATTCCCGAGGCCTTTATTCCCTTGGGGGACTTCACTACCTCTACCAGCCTGCATCTCTTCAGCATTGTCTATCTCTTGCACTGGTGAATCTGTGTCTTACAGCCAATAAACATGCCAAAAGACAATAAAAACCTTTTTCTTTGGGTAACAGCCACTTTTCAAGCTGTCTTCTTTCTGCTTCTCTCCAGTGCGATTTATCTTAGTTGGAGGCTATACTTCATGCCCTGCTTCCCTCTTCTTATCCCCTTGCAGTCCGGGCCCCTGTAGTAGTCTCCTGCCCTCAAGTCTTCAAATGCACACTTAGCTGAGTCACACCTGCTTGAAACCAGCTCTTTGCTGGTTTCCCTCTGTTTTCAGGACAAAGACCAAAGTTCTCATGGTCATCTACCAAGCAGTAACCTGGCCTGACCCTTTTTTCTACTGGCCTTTCTTATCCCACCTTTCTCTTTCTCAACTCTGGCCACAGTAGTCAGTCCTTAGCCTCCCAAGTTCACCCAGCTTCTGAACTTCAGAACCTTCCCTCAGGTACTTCCTTCTGTTCCAAACACTTGCCACTATCCCTCCCCTAGTCCACGTCCACACACCCGTCTGAGTGCAGACCAGAAGGTTTTATCTCCTAGGAGGCTTTTTCTGACCTTACCTTGAAAGGATTTAAAGGACTGGATGGGCCTGTGATTCTTTTTCATAGCTTCAAAACAACTTCTAGCAATTTATCCCAATTGTAGTGAACACGCTGCTTACACATGGCCCTGCATGTAGTAGGCATAAATGTATTTTTTGACTCAATTTCTCTTCTTACTCCTCAAATGTTTCATTTTTTAAGGTTGCACCCCTTCCAGGGACAGGAGTTATGTTTCCTCTCATGTTCAGTTCTGTGGTACTACCTCTGCTCAGTCCCCAGACTCAGGCTCTCCCGGTTCTCTGTGACTCAGCCTGGTCCCTTTCCTTAATTCCACATATATCCAATCCAGTTTTGCCGAGTCTCTCTGTCATGTGCCTCACGTGCCAATGCTCTTCTCCTGGTCCTCTGGCTCCTGGGCTTGGTGGAAAGGCACTGACACCACAGGAGGTTCTCTCCTGGCGCCAGCACAGCTGGACACTGCTGCCAGCCTATTTTTCCCCAGGAAGGATCAGCAAAATTTCTCCACTGACTACCATGTAAAACACAAACACTGGGGCTTGGTGTTTTTGTCCTGGTTCATTTACCTCTTCATTCTTTCTTTCTTTTGTTTTGAGACAGGGTCTCACTCTATTGCCCAGGCTGGAGTGCCATGGTGCAACCACGGCTCACTGCAGCCTCAACTTCCTGGGCTCAGGCGTGCCTCCCAGGTAGCTGGGATTATAGGTGTATACCACCATGCTTGGCTAATTTTTGTATTTTTTGGAAAGACAGGGTTTCCTCATGTTGTCCAGGCTGGTCTCGAACTCCTGGGCTCAGGTGATTCACTTGCCTTGGCCACCCAAAGGGCTGGGATTATGGGAATGAGCCACTGCATCCAGCCTTCACTCTTACTTTCTATTACCTTTATAAATATGTCTTACCTTCAGACAATCTGAACCCTGTTGTTTCTCTTCCTCTTATCCTCCAAATCTCTAAATGTTCATATTCTACCCATTTTCAAGGTCTAGCCCAAATATCTCCTCTAGAAAGTCTTATTTCAGAATTCATAATCTCCACTGTTGTATTACATTATTTCCATACCTTATCTGCTTATGCGCCTTAGTTCCTCCTTAAATGGAAGCCCTCTGAGGGAAAAATCAGAATTGAATGCTTCTTGATGTATGTTCTAGTGTCTTAGCATAGTGGGCTGCCCTGGTCAGTAAGTGTCCTGTTCCAGTGACAAGCATAGGGTAGCATATAAGTAAAGCTCAATCCGTGTTCATTACGATTTAAGAATAGACAAGTAGACATAAAATAATATGCACATCAAGATTATGATTGAATGAGAGAAAAATCCAGCGATTCTCAACTTTTGATATAATCAGTCAAACTGTTAATTCTTGTAGAGAGCAAATGCAGAAGCCTTGGGGCTTCCAGTGGGTACTCACATAGTGCCCTATGGTGCTGGCATAGGTATCAGCGATCCAGGACATCTCCCGCTCACCTGTGCTCATGTCTGGAGCAGGCACATCAATGCCAGGACCTGCGGGGGCACAGGGAAAGAACAGTGCACCAGTTTTTAAGAAAAATTCTTCTCGAACACAAAGATCCATGCAAGTCTCTGTAATAACCAAGTTACCATGGCTAGAAAACTTTAGATCTCATTTAGGTAGCTAATCAAAGTCCTAGAAATATTCATTAAATGTTTCACTATAAAACGCAGACACATACAACATTACATAATAATTTATCTCTCTGGCATTTACTTGCTATATGTTTGGAAGTTAGCTATGCACAACAGATATAAGCCACTCCATAGGATTTCTGATTGTGTGACCACAGGCTAATCAGTTTAGCCTCTCTTGACCTCATTTCACTAACATGCAATTAGAGATAACAGTACCATTGTGTTCTATATAAGCAGGATTATTATGGTTAGGGAGTTGACATGTATGACATGGCAGAGTAACATGCTGCTTAGTGGGGGTATAAGCCCTCCTTACCAAGTAGAGAAAAAGGGGAGAAGATCATATTGCTAAAGCAATTGTGTTAAGCCCCATATTATTTTTACTTGTGGAAGAATGTGGCTGTGACCTATTATTCGACACTCAGCACATATAAGGTTTTAGGCCTTAGCTTTCAGTTCCTCAGATCATAGGAAATTAAAGTTTTAGGCTAACAAATTAGCTTACAGGCAATAACAGGAATCACTGACTGCACTACTACTGACAGCTACAGTAAGATCTCTGATAAAAACATGTTAAGTGACGCTCACTCAAATCTGTAAAGGTGCAGAAATACTCCTCTCAAACACAGTAAAAATAAAAACAACCTAATTATCTTGTATGCCAATTAAATGAAATATGGTATACCTATGCAAAGTACTAAACAGCCATTAAAAAGGATAACTTACATCCATGTAAATTACCTGGAATTATCATGAACATACATATGGAAAAAGGCAGGTTTCATACAGCATGTATAACATGTTCCCACTTATAATGTTTTTCTCTTCCCCTTTCTCTCTTCCCCCCATATATATATTGTTTATAACTTTCTATATTATTTCAACTGTAAAATACAAACTCATTTTTACAAAACGAAAAACACAACTTAAAAAATGGTTAAACTATTAGGCTGAGCACAGTGGCTCACGCCTGTAATCCCAGCACCTTGGGAGGCTGAGGAGGGCAGATCACGAGGCCAGGAGTTCGAGACCAGCCTGACCAACATGGTGAAACCCTGTCTTTACTAAAAATACAAAAACTAGCCGGCATGGTGGCACATGTCTGTAATCCCAGCTACTCGGGAGGCTGAGCCAGGAGAATTGCTTGAATGGAGGAGGCGGGGGTTGCAGTGAGCCAAGATCGCACCAGTGCAGTCTAGCCTGGGTGACAGATTAAGACTCTGTCTCAAAAAAAAAAAAAAAAAAAAAAAGTTAAACTATTAAACTATTATGTCTTCCCCATAAAATAATTAAAGGTCTTTCTAAGGGCTGTACCCAATTATTACTATAAATTTTACTTTTTAGTCAACAGAATCAGTATATTGTAATGTTTTCCTATAACTCAGGGGCCCAAGGCCTAAATAATAAACTTTTTTGAACAAGCTGTGATGTAATGGATACAGGGCCGGTATAAGACAACTTTGAAATGGTCAAGGATCGCTTTTTACACCCTGACCCTCTCCACCTCCCACCTAATCTGTAACTCTATGTCTTAGCACCCTTTCCCTTAGTCACCTTAAAACTCTCATGAAGTCAACGACAACAACAACAACAACAAAATCTCGTGAAGTCTAACCCCACACAGCACTTGGAAAGATTAATGCCATATTCTAGCCTCATCCACTGACAAAAGGGCTCTCTGGTGCTCTCCAGCTCCTATTTGCTCACTTTCCATTCCTTTAGTGACATACCTCTCTGCTGGAGGTCAGTACAACTTGTTTAACCACTCCTTTTCTCCCAATATACAAATGACAAATTGGTCCTGAATCTTTCTAGAGGTATCTACAAAAGTATTATGCTTGCTTTAGGATTAAATAAGCTTGTTACCTCAAACAACAATTCCAACTAGGCCGGGGCAGTGGCTTATGCCTGTAATCCCAGCACTTTGGGAGGCCGAGGCAGGAAGATGGCTTGAGCCCAGGAATTTGAGACAAGCCTGGGCAACATAGTGAGATCCTGTCTTGATTAAACAATACATTTAAAAAACAAAAAACTGGCTGGGTGCAGTGGTTCACACCTGTAATCCCAGCACTTTGGGAGGCCGAGGTGGGCTGATCACGAGGTCAAGATAGAGAGACCATCCTGGCCAACATGGTGAAACCCCGTCTCTACTAAAAATACAAAAATTAGCTGGGGGTGGAGGCGCGTGCCCATAGTCCCAGCTACTTGGGAGGCTGAGGCAGGAGAATTGCTTGAACCAGGGAGGCAGACGTTGCAGCGAGCTGAGATCACACCACAGAGCTCTAGCCTGGTGACAGAGCAAGACTCTGTCTCAAAATCAAAAAAACAAAAAACAATTCCAACTGGAGAAGGGCTCTGGCAAGTGGCAAGTCTGAAACACATGGTTTGTAAATCAGAAACACGTAATGATAAAATCCTTCTCAAAAACAGTCTATACATGCTAAACGTGAAATAGCTTCTGCCATCCAAAACAAAATCACAAGGTATTAATTATTAGGCCTATGAGTTTTCTACTCCATACAAAACTAATGTATAGGGATGCACAGATTACAAGTAGTTCCTGAGGCCGGGTGCGGTGGCTCACGCCTGTAATCCCAGCACTTTGGGAGGCCAAGGCGGGTGGATCACCAGGTCAGGAGATGGAGACCATCCTGGCTAACACAGTGAAACCCTGTCTCTACTAAAAATACAAAAAATTAGCCGGGCGTGGTGGCGGGCGCCTGTAGTCCCAGCTTCTTGGGAGGCTGAGGCAGGAGAATGGCGTGAACCTGGGAGGCGGAGCTTGCAGTCAGCCGCAATCGTGCCACTACACTCCAGCCTGGGTGACACAGCAAGACTCCATCTCAAAAACAAAAACAAAAACAAAAAACAAGTAGTTCCTGAATAACAGATATATTCTTTTTGTTTTTTTAAAATTTTTATTTTTTAAGACGGAGTTACACTTTTGTTGCCCAGGCTGGAGTACAATGGCATGATCTCGGCTCACTGCAACCTCCGCCTTCCAGGTTCAAGCAATTCTCCTGCCTCAGCCTCCTGAGTAGCTGGGATTACAGGTACCCGCCTGACTAATTTTTTTTTTAATTTTTAGTAGAGACGGGGGTTTTACCATGTTGCCCAGGCTGGTCTCGATCTCCTGACCTCAGGTGATCCACCCGCCTCAGCCTCCCAAAGTGCTGGGATTACAGGCATAAGCCACCATGCCCGGCCTAACAGGTAAATTCTTATATAGAGAACAGGTATGAGGCAGAAGTTAATCTTTTTTAAAAAAGCAACTTTTCGGCCGGGCACGGTGGCTCACGCTTGTAATCCCAGCACTTTGGGAGGCCGAGGCGGGCGGATCACGAGGTCAGGAGATAGAGACCACGGTGAAACCCCGTCTCTACTAAAAGTACAAAAAATTAGCGGGGCGTGATGGTGGGCATCTGTCGTCCAAGCTACTCGGAGAGGCTGAGGCAGGAGAATGGCGTGAACCCGGGAGGCGGAGCTTGCCGTGAGCTGAGATTGCGCCACTGCACTCCAGCCTGGGCCACAGAGCGAGACTCCGTCTCAAAAAAAAAAAGCAACTTTTCTAATAGCATGTGACTATACAGTAGGAGATGAAAGGGTAATTTTGGTACACAGAGATACAAGGGGATGAGAAAGGTGGAGACATCAGGGTCCTGCAGAACTTTACATAGGTGATATTTACACTCACACAAGAGAATGAACATTGACCTTTCAAAAGCTTTTCCAAAAGCAGAAGAGGAAGGAACACTCCTCAACTCATTCCATGAGGCTAGAATTGTCCTGATACAAAGATTAGACAAAGACGTCATAAGAAAACTATAGACCAATGTCACTTACAATAGCATTAAAAGGAATAAAATATTTAGTTGCAAGACTTCTGCGTAAGACTTCTAGACTTCTACAGTGAGAACTACAAAACATCATTGAAAGAAATCAAGAGACCTAAATAAATGGAAAGGCATCTCATATTCAGCATTGGAAGGCTTAATATGGTTAAGATGGCAATACTGGTCAGGTGCAGTGGCTCATGCCTATAATCCCAGAATTTGGGGAAGCTGAGGTGGGAAGATTGCTTGAGCTCAGGAGTTTGAGACCAGTCTGGGATACGTGACGAGACCTTCTCTCTACAGAATATTAAAAAATTAGCTAGGCACAGTTGCGCACCCCTGTGGTTCTAGCTACTTGGGAGGGTGGGGTGAGAGGATTGCTTGAGCCCAGGAGGTCAAGGTTGCAGTGACTGCTGCCTGGTACTCCAGCCTGGGTGAAAGGGCAAAACCTTTTTGGGGAAGGTGGGGAATATGGCAATACTCCACAAATTAGTGTACAGATTCAATGCAATTCCTATCAAAATCCCAGCCTCTTTTTTTCTTTTGTTTTGCAGAAATTTACAAGCTGATGCTAAACACACATGTGACAGGATCAGGGTTCAGGCTCAGGTCTGAGCCTCAATCTGACACTGTCTGTGGAATGGGAAGTCAGGAAATAACAGATAAATAACATCAAATTTGAAGGTTTGCCGAGGAGTGAGAGAAAAAACTCCCTTTGCCTACCTCCTAGGCTTCAAAGATGTCTGGGCCAAGATGTCAATTTAGCTGCATCCTGGGTCAATGAGGCTTTTGCACATTAAGCAAATAAATCAAATTACTAGAGTTTAAGCTGTGTTTTCTTTCAGTATTCCAATGAATCACTTTTTGACCTTTGGAATTATTAGGTACTTGTCAAGACTGATAAAATTAAGCTGGAGATATTGCAGATATGGGCGATAAATATGACTGAATAAAGTCTGAAACCATTTAAGACTATAAAATGTGTTTGAGATTTAGGCGAAGAGGAAAGACCTTTTAAAAATTATGAAGGGTATTAACAGGCTGAACATGACTTCAATTCACCGTATCTCAGAATCAGTAGGCACTCCTATAAAAGTGAGTGAGATAGTTAACTCATGTTAACAGGCTCCGT
This sequence comes from Nomascus leucogenys, assembly GCF_006542625.1. Classification (NCBI taxonomy): domain Eukaryota; kingdom Metazoa; phylum Chordata; class Mammalia; order Primates; family Hylobatidae; genus Nomascus; species Nomascus leucogenys. Next base: position 36,490,251 of record NC_044398.1, on the reverse strand, counting down.
GTAATGATGCACAAGTTCACAGTATTGCTGGGTATGTGGCACGTCAAAGGCCCAAATGCCTTTTATTATGAAAGATAGGCCAAATCTAGTCAAGTTTTAGAGTTACCTAGACTTAGTTTATATTTCTATATTAGGTTATTTCATGACATTTATTTCATGACTTTTTTTTCTTAAAAATGAATCTGAATAGCTTTATTTCTTTTCTCTTTCTTCTTGAGATGTGGTCTCGTTTTGTCACTCAGGCCAGAGTGTGGCAGGCCAGAATGTAGTGGCAAAATCACAGCTCACTGCAGCCTCAACCTCCCAGGCTTAAGGGATCATCCCATCTTAGTAGTTGGGACCACAGGCATGCACCATCACGCTTGGATGTCTTCATTTTTTGTAGAAATGGGGTCTTGCTATATTGCCCAGGGTGGTCTTGAACTTCCAGGCTCAAGTGATCCTCCCACCTCAGCCTCCAAAAATGCTGGGATTACAAGCCCCAGCCACCATGCCCAGCCTTTATAGTTTAATTTCATAGGAACTTGTGGGGGAAATGCTAAGAAAGGAAAGTAGAGAAAAATACACTTTATTTCCTATTTAAGTAGACCTTATTTTGTTTAACTATACTGATATTGATAGGGCAAGTATTCTATTAAGTAACAATTAACATTCTTTTTTTTTTTTTGAGACGGAGTCTTGCTCTGTCGCCCAGGCTGGGGTGTAGTGGCGTGATCTTGGCTCACTGCAAGCTCCACCTCCCGGGTTCATGCCATTCTCCTGCCTCAGCCTCCCGAGTAGCTGGGACTACAGGCGCCCGCGACCACGCCCGGCTAATTTTTTGTGTTTTTAGTAGAGATGGGGTTCCTACTAAACCCCATTAGCCAGAATGGTCTCGATCTCCTGACCTCATGATCCGCCTGCCTCGGCCTCTCAAAGTGCTGGGATTACAGGCGTGAGCCACCATGCCTGGCAGTAACTATTAACATTCTATTAATTATACTGATAGGGCAACCATTCTATTAAGTAATTATGTATATTCTATTCTAACAAATTAGTAGCCTTCTACATAAAAAAATATATAGGTTTAAACTGCTTGAAAATTAAAGGGTACATGACAAATACTTACATATCATAGAAAGAATATTCGGATTGCGCACAAAGAACATATAAACACAGATAATAGTAAGATACAAAAACATCAAGCAAACGAAGACTAGTATCTTCAGAAATGTTGTATGTCTGGCAAAAGCTCCTATAACAAATAGTAGGAGGCTGGGCACAGTGGCTCATGTCTGTAATACCAGCACTTTGGGGGTCCGAGATGGGTAGATCACCTGATGTCAGGAGTTCAAGCCCAGCCTGACCAACACGGCAAGACCCCATCTCTAGTAAAAATACAAAAATCAGCTGGGTGTGGTGACACATGCCTGTAATCTCAGCTACTTGGGAGGCTGAAACAAGAGAATTGCTTGAACCCAGGAGGCGGACGAGATCACACCACTGCACTCTAGTCTGGGCAACAGAGTGAGACTCCAACTCAAAAAAAAAAAAAAATTTTTTTTAGATGTTCCCACTTTATACCAAAAACTATTGTAGCTACACATACCAATAAAGCCCTTCTTTGCTAGCTCCATGGTGAACCTCCTTGTGATCTTTTCCAATTCATTATCCTGTAAAATAAGAAAACAACAACAAAAAAAGAAAAAATTGATATAAAAATCGCTTGAGATTATAGCTAGTATCTTATTTTCTATTTATAGTACATTTTCATATGTCTTCTCATGTAATCCTTAGAACAACTCATAAAGTAGGCATTGCCATTTTAAAGGTGAGAAAATAAGGGATCAAAAGAGTAGGTTATAAAAACAAGATAGTAGAACTAGGGCTCAAATTCCCATCCTATTAATTCCCCACTGAAAAACATACTAAATCTTAATTAAGATTAAATATAATTAAATTCCATTTAAATGGTGAATTTTAAAGAGAATAAAAATCATCCATTTATGTTTGTATATAGACAATTTAGTATTATGTAAAGCATGGTGACAATCAGTTTGAATTAACTTGGAACTGACTGGATAAAAAGTAAGGTTTTTATTGTCTTAGTTAATAATTTGTTACTAGAATGAGATCCTGACATAAAAACTTCAGATCACAGTAATACTTTTTTCTTTTTGAAACAGAGTCTTGCTCTGTTACCCAGGCTGGAGTGCAGCGGTGAAATCTCGGCCAATCTCTGCCTCCTGGGTTCAAGCAATTCTCATGCCTGAGCCTCCCAAGTAGCTGGGATTACAGGTGTGCACCACTACGCCTGGCTAATCAGATCACAGTATTTCTTAAATATGGGTATAAGTGTCTAACAATATGAAGATATTAATTACCTTTTAACTAAGTAAGAAAATAATAAAACAAAAAGCAAAAAAGTAAAACAAAAGACTCATAAAAACAAAACCAAACAAAACAGAAAATGATAAAGGATATAGATATTAAGTAGGTGATCTTTGTATGGCAAAACATTCTATGAGTTAATTCTTTACATTTTTCTATTCCATTTGAAAAGCAATGGGGACTACTGATCTCACTGATATGGGGGATACAGAGAAGCCTAGCAATTTCAAGTCCTTCATAAATGCACTGTGTGCACAAATGTCACTTTGAGGCCGGGTGCGGTGGCTCATGCTGCAATCCTAGCACTCTGGGAGGCCAAGGCAGGTGGATCACCTGAGGTCAGGAGTTCAAGAACAGCCTGGCCAACATGGTGAAATCCCCTCTCTACTAAAAATACAAAAATTAGTCGGGCATGGTGGCGTGCACCTGTAATCCCAGTTACTGGATCAAGGAGAATTGCTTGAACCCGGGAGGCGGACGTTGCAGTGAGCCGAGATCATGCCATTGTATTCCGGCCTCGACAACAGAGCAAGATTCTGTCTCAAAAAAACAAAAACAACAACAATAAAAAAAAAAGTATCACTTTCATACTTACGGTATAGTTCTTGGGATTGATCTTAACACCAGCTTTAGCACCTCCAAAAGGCACATCTGAAAGAGAAGGCTGATGGTTGCTATTCCATACAAATGTTAAAAAAGTAAAATGACAGAAAGCACCACACAATATTAGAGAAACATGTGATGCTTTAAGCTTCAATTTCTGAAAATTCAAGAAATAAACCTACCATCATTTTCTAAACTGTACTTTAAACAGCATTTTATTGAACAAAAATTGTTCAATAAAATTGGCTAGCCAAGTTCTAATATATATTTAATCAGTGCTCTTTACCACTTCTAAAAGATAATAGTTTATTTACTATCCTTCTACTATAATTTGGTCTTATTTACAGAATGTGTTGAGGAATTGAAAACAAAGATCTAGACTTAAAATCCAATTATCTCCTATTTTAAAAAATCCCCCATGTAAAAATAAAGGCTGTATCCTAATTTAGACTAATTGAAAAATGATGCAGGTCTTAAAGAGTACAACTTAAAAAAAATCAGTTTTGATAAGGCATATTTCTATAGCATCTTAACAGTAACATGTGTGTAAACATATTTCCCCAGAGTTCTCATTAGTCAGCAAGAAAAGCGATCACTTACCAACCACTGCACACTTGTATGTCATCAGAGAAGCCAAAGCTTTTACTTCATCTACACTCACATCAGTGCTGTAACGGATACCTGGTGGTGTTTTTAAAAAAAATGTGTTGGGGTGGGTGAGAAAGAAGGGGTAATATTTAGAACAAACTTAAGCTTCAAAAAAGCAAGCTACAAATTGAAAATATCCACTTTTTACATTTTACACCCAAGCTATGTCCAAAAACACTTGAAGCAGCTCGTACGTCAGAACACCATGAAAAATGAATATAAAACGTTTAAAAAAGCTGCTAACAGTAACTATGATTTCACAAGACAAAAATCACCCTGCAATGAATTTCTGTACACTTTCCAGAAGGCTTTTTAATGTTCCTTTTACCTTTGGTTTGGGTGACCTGGTTGCAGGCAGTTCAAGAATTCAGCTTGCTTTTTTTGCGGCGGGGGTAGGGGTGGGAAACAGGGTCTTGCTCTGTTGCTCAGGCTGAGTGTAGTAGCACAGACATGGCTTACTGTAGCTTCAACCTCCTGGGCTCAGGTAATCCTCCCACCTCAGCCTCCTGAGTAGCTGGGATCACAAGTGCATGCCACCATGCCCAGCTAATGTTTGAATTTCTTGTAGAGACAGGATTTCACCATGTTGCCCAGGCTGGTCTCAAACTCCTGCGCTCAAGTGATCCTCCCACCTTGGCTTCCCAAAGTGCTGGGATTACAGGCATGAGCCATTGTGCCTGACAAGAATTCTGCTTTCTGATAATTCACAAACATGGGCAATGAATAGTCACCAGGTTCAAAATACCGTATGTCTAAACAGAGGTTTTGGCTTCAAATGGGTATACTGAAAGAGATCCTTACCTGTTATTCTCCTCACCCACTGCCAACCTCTTTCAATCTGAAGATGAGAAAGCCATCTTCCCTTCCTGAGGTTGAGTGATTCCCTTCACCACTTCTGCAAGGAGGGCAGGTAGCCAAGCAGACAGGTACTAGTGCCCCTGTATCTAGTAGCCATTAGGTGTTGGTATAGGGTATACAGAAAGTGGGGATGCCCACCGCTTTGGCTTTGGGGATCTTGGTCAATTACTCTTCGAAGTTTCGGAGTGCTAAGCCACCTTTCTTTCTCTATAATCCATTGCTTCTCAATCCCAAGGAGGAAAGTGTGAGCGGGGTTGATGTTTGACTGCACAGTGCTTGGGGCACTGGGTGTTTGTGTGAAGGATACCCACAAGAAGCTGCAGCATTTTTTCTACCTTCCCACTCCCAACAGATTCAGCCCCCTTGAGAGGCTGGGTACGATTTCCACTGGGAGTCACAGGTAAGTAATGGGAGCCCCAGGGACAGCTCTTTTAAAGAATTCTGAGAATAAAAGTTTTGCAGACAGAAAATATACAATATCTCATGGACTGGCAGTTTGAGAGAACTTCCCTAGTCAATTTTAAAAGCTAGCTTTTTTATATGTTTCTGAAAACATCAACCTTAATATTGATAATGTTTTAAGATAATTTATTTATTGTACACATGATCATAAAGAGCATATTCTAAGCCAAACATACTTATTTGGTCTACTGTAAAAACAAATTATATTTAGAGGAGTATGTGCTTAGAACTGTATCTTGTATATAACTGATTCTCAAATTGTGAAATAAATGTATTCATTATTAAACTTTCAGAATGCAAAATTACAGGTAATTTTTCTAGCACACAGCAGATATCTGTATGGCTCACTCCCCCATTTCATTCAGGTCTCTGTTAAAAACTTCATTCTGAGCGGCTCTCCCTGACTACTGTATTTAAAAGAGCACATCTTTCTCACTCCCACTTTCCTGCCTCTCCTACCTTACTTGTTTCTTCAAATCGTTTATTATTACTGACTTTGCATTATACATGTGTTTATTATCTGGCTTCCCTACCTGGCAAGTTAGCACCATGAGGGCAGACTTTGTTTTGTTCACTGCTTTAATTCCCGGTTCCTAACATAGAAAATGGCATATATTAGGCACTCAAATACATACTGAATAAATATATGAATATTCTGACTCTTAAAATTTAAAAAAGGAAAGCTATGGCCACAAAAAATTTTGACATACATGTTAAGTTTTAAATAACTTACCATAAGCCTCCATACATATCATGAAAGGACTCAGAGTATACAAAATTGGGGATGGGGGGTGACAGGGAGATGATGGTCAAAGGGTACAAAGCCTCAATTAGACAGGAGGAATAAGTTTCTTTGAGATAGATTGCACAGCATGGTGAATACAGTAAATAATAATAGATTATACATTTGGCCCAACATGGTAGTTCACGCTTGTAATCCCAACACTGGAAGGCTGAGGTCGGAGGATCACTTGAGCTCAGGAGCTTGAAACCAGCCTGGCCAACATAGTGAGACCTCATTTCTACAACAACAAAAAGTACTGCACATTTCAAAATCACTGAGTAAATTTCAGATGTTCTCACCAGAAAAAATGATAATTATTTGCAATTGTTTCCTGTGGTGAACAGGTTAATCAGCTTGACTTAATTATGCAATGTTGTATTCATAAAATTACTTTGTACCTCATAAATATATATCTACAATTAATCAATTTACAATTTAAAAAATAAAAAATTTAAAAAGAATTTCCAGTCAGATAAGGCCCACAGAAAAAGAAAAAAAAACTGTAAATAATATTAAGATGAATCATTTGTATCTTAAAAAAAAAAAAAAAAAGTTGGGCATGGGGGCATGTGCGTGTAGTCCCAGATGCTCAGGAGGCTGGGGCAGGAGAATCGCTTGAGCCCAGGAGTTGCAGGCTGCAATGAGCTACACTCAGGTCACTGCACTGCATCCCAGCAACAGAGCCAGACCTTTTCTCAAAAAAAAAAAAAAAAAAAAACAAACAAAAAAAAATTGTTTAAACACTAAAATGTGCTTTTCAAATTATTCAAAATAGCTTCCAAGTAATACCACATATTATTTAATGATAACTACACTAAGCCGGGGAAATGGTCAGGTGCTGTGCCCAGGCGACCCAGTCTGCACCATCTCCTTGCATGGAGGGGTGCTAAAGCCGCTCTCCTAGGATGGGTGTCATAACTGAGAGGAACATCGCACATGGGGAATCTGGCATGGTGTCCTGCAAGTGGTCAACAGGCAAATCTCAACTATTACCACTGCTATAACAAGTATTACAAAGTAACAGCATGTAACAAAGCAATTAAAAAGTCTAAACTGACAGGAGTTTGAACAAATGACTTAAAAAACCTTGGTTTCATTACTTCTACATAAATTCACGGGAAGTGGTAAAACAATGTTTTAATTAAGAACTAGTATTTCTTCTCCCACACATAAATCACTTTTTCCATTGCTCTTTTAGAGCCTGTGGAATTCATCACTACATTATTTTTAATTTTCCTTGCTTTCTTAAGTGGAGGAAAAGTTACTTTCTTTCAACTTAGAAACTTAAAAATTTTAACGTGCATTTAGTGGGGAGCTAAAAACTGCTGGAACCAATGATATTCATAAATCAAACAGAAGCATTCAAATGGCAAGCCTAATATTCTAGAAATAGATGTTATTAAAAATTAGAAACCAGACCCCTCCTTCCACACAACAGTGTAAACAAAAATGTCCATTTTATCATAAGTCATGGAATGATATGAGTCAGAAACTGTGTGTGTAGAACAAAAGACATGTTCCGCTGGATGGAACCCAGGAATTCTTGTTTGTAAAGTTAAATTCTCTTTCCCAGCTACACCCATTTCGAGAGCTCAACTGCTAAACAGTGAAGAGAAGCAGTTTCACAAATTACCTCTCACAGCACAGGCATTTTCTGTAGGCTATGAACGAATAAAAGCACAGGAGGAGCTATAAAGAAAGTACCAGCTTAGTGGAAGAAGCCCCAGAGCCAACAGAGCAGGGACAGGGAGGGGATAGAAATGAATGCAAGTGATATTGCCTGGGCTAAAGAAGAAACATTTTCATTTTAAATTTCTAGTTAACCAGTGATACACACATGTTTTTAATTCTAGAAATTGGCAAATATCGAGTACTGGGCTACCTAAACTGTTAATCTGAAAAACAAAAAATTTTAAAGTGCACCCATTAATAAAATACTCTGCAGCAATACTTGAGACAAAACAATCTCCAATAAGACACGATGTACCCACACACAGAAAATGCCAGTTACTCTTCCTTCTCTGGGTTTGGAAACCAAAGATAACTATCAAAAATATACGGTCACCTGAAAATAAGTCTTAACTACATTCTAAGGGACACTAAGAGATTTAAGTAGGGGCCGGATGTGGTGGCTCACGCCTATAATCCCAGCACTTTGGGAGGCCGAACAGGGCAGATCACTTGAGGTCAGGAGTTCGAGACCAGCTTGGCCAATATGGTGAAACCCCATCTTTACTGAAAATACAAAAATTAGCTGGGCATGGTGGCACACTCCCGTAGTCCCAGCTACTCACAAGGCTAAGATGGAGGTTACAGAGAGCTGAGATTGTACCACTGCATTCCAGCCTGGGCAACAGTTTGAGACTCTGTCTCAAAAACATAAAAAAAAAAAAAAAAAAAGTAAGAATATGACTGCAAAAAGGAAGGTACTCTACTTAACTCAATGGATTGGGAAAAATTAGCACGACTGGAGAATGTGAAGGACAAAATGATGTGACATATGCCTCAAAGTTCTGAAAGGCAGGGAAAGCCTAGCACTTTTGAATGCCTACTCTCATTCAAATATACTCAATTTGAAGTTGTTCAAAAAAGTCAAATAATAGGTAAATACATATACATACAAGAAAATCAGGAAATCTTAAAATATTTAAGCCAAAATTAAGCAAGAAGGATCTTATGTGGTCTGAATATTGTCACTTTTTATAAAACCAAGCCTTTCCTCCTTCAGCAGAGAAGGCTGAAGGTGAACAGGACCAACAGAGATCAAACAGGGGCACAGAACAGAAACTAGAAGGAGGAAGGAAGAGATGTTTTATTCTAGAAATGGAGGAAAGTAAATTATATTTTTTGTATCCCAAGTCTTAGAGGGTTAGGCATGGTGGCTCATGCCCATAGTCCTAGCACATTGGGAGGCTGAGGCAGAAGAATTTGAGCTCAGGTGTTTAAGACCAGCCTGGACAACATAGTGAAATCCCATCTCTACACACACACACACACACACACACACACACACACACACACACCACACATCTTAAAACTCTGTTAGACTCCACTGATGCATTACTAGTGTTTGGGATCAACTGGGTCTTTGGTCAACTGTGCTAGTAGGAATGAAGGTAAATACTTTTAACAAAGACCAGGAGTCCATGGCTGGCTAAGCCAGACAGTGAATGGGCTTGGTACACAGGTGTCAGCCACAGAACTGATGCCATTAGAACATGGCCTAAAAATCAAGGCCACCCTGCTGACAAAGTAATCTGTGCATCCAGCTCACCAGAGGAAACTAAAGACACACCACCCATGACGTTTATTATTTATCAATCTCAGTAAAGCTGGAGGAAGGGCTAGGGATAGAATGACGTATGTACTACAATGGGAACTTTTAAATCATTCCTTCTATTCTGAACAGAAACCGACTAAACAGTTATTTTATGTTAACTGGTATCCAGATGTTTCCAAAGAATATTAGTGAAATGCAGACATCTGCAACTATATACAGTACAAAGCACTGATCTGATTTTTAACTTAATTACCACAGATATTCCTTAGTATGCTCAAGTCTAACGAGCAGTGCATGCTAAGTTTCTCTAGGAGAAATAAAAATCAAAAGCAAAAACTAGCTTAAGTTGCTATAGTGATGAAGAAAACAAACCAGCTCATTACTTTAAAAAAGATTCGGTGAAAACCACAATTGACTAAGCTTGAATTTTTTTTCCTTTTCCTAGCCGACTCAAAAGCAAACACACAAAAGCCTCCAGCTAGAGTCAGTTTTTTATAATTAGTTATTAACAAAACATTTATGAAAATTCAAGTGGTTTTAAAATTACTTGAACCTGTTTCTCTTAATAGGGTTTGATTTATTCATCAGAAATCTAATTTCCAGCTGTACTTTCTCACTTTTCAGGAACTATTTATTCAATAACCAAGAGTTCTACCAGAAGCACAGAACCCCCAGAAAAGCAAAAAGGCCTCAGAACAACTCTTAATATTTATAAGTTAACAGTCTTGCCACTTATTCATCAGATCGTATTTTTTTCACTTAATATTAATGTACCTTCTAAACCACAATAATGTAGCGTAACTTAAAATGAGGAGAGGAAGGTTAGAAGCAGGGAGGAACTCTCAAGTAATGACCTCCTGAAATACTATGTCTCAGATAAAAATTCAGACATTCAGCATGGGGAAGGAGCACTGCATATAGGAGCTAAGAAAAAGTATACACTTTAGGCTGGGCGTGGTGGCTCATGCCTGTAATCCCAGAACTTTGGGAGGCTGAGGTGGGCGGATCATTTGAGGTAGGAGTTCGAGACCAGCCTTGCCAACATGGTGAAACCCTGTCTGTACTAAACACACAACACAACTAGCTGGGCGTGGTGGTGCACACCTGTAATCCCAGCTACTGGGGAGGCTGAGGCAGGAGAATCGCTTAAACCTAGGAGATGGAGGTTGCAATGAGCAGAGATTGCACCACTGCACTTCAGCCTGGGCGACAGAGAGTGAGACTCCGTCTCAAAACAAACAAACAAACAAACAGAAAAATTATACTTTAATTGCTTTAGCAGCATCAATGTACTGTTTTGTATAAAGTAGGCAAACACCATCTTAGATTTTTAATCCACTGTCTAAATCTTTTATTTTAACCTGAATAAATTTTAAAGAGGTAACTAAGCTTTCTGGGAAGCAAATGTTTAGCTGATATTAGAAAAATATAACCTATTGACAGATCACAGGAAAAAAGGAAAAATACTTTTTCATTAAAAATTTAAAATTATAATACTTATGTATGTATTTCTATCAAAATTTAAATACAAAAAGAAAGCCGAAGACTCCCTTGACTCCCACTTGTGACCCCAGTCTTCTCCTTAGGGGTGACTATTCTTAGCAATGTAAGTGTATATCCTTCCAAATCATGTTCTCTGCAATTATATATGCACATATCCATAAAACATACAGCTTTGTTTTGTGTTAACTTACAGCCTGATGGACGGAAGATTACACATTAAAAGGGGGATTTTGTTAATTTTTCTTGGTAGATTCTCTTATTCTGATCTTGATTAACAGTAACTTAGCTGCACTTTCACACCAAACAGGTCTTGGAATCGGAAATGATGCTAGTTAAAATGGTGACTATAAAGTTGGATTTAGTAAAAGATAACAGTAACTTGTTATTAAAAAGTTTCAGAGGGATAAAGGCTTGAAACCTCAGCTATCCAGTTTCATATAAATTATTTACAAGTCTACGTGATAATTTGAGATGGGTCTTAAGAGAGGCAGAGGAATCCCAGGGAGAGGGAAGCGAGGCATGGACAGGCAGAGGGACTGCACTATGCAAGGGCATGATGGAGAGAAGTACGTGCCTGGATTTCCAATTTCCCTGAGGATAATTTTACGCCAGATCTTCTTTATTTTAAAAATCCAATCCTTTTTCTTAATAACCCCATCTGTCCCTGATACCACCATTTTTTTCTACCAGTCTCTCAGGCTAGAAATTTTGTGGTTATCTTTGCCTCTTCTCTCCTTCATCCTGTAAATCCTACCTGTTGGGAATACATTACTGTCCTTTCTTCAAAATGTTTTATCTGTCTTTTCTTTTTCATTCTCTGCTATTAACTATAACTTCATTCTCAGTTCCACTGCTGCCTAGCTTTCTGTGCCCTGCTAGGTTCATCATTATCCATCCAACAAACATAAAAGGAAAAAACTGGCCGGGCGCGGTGGCTCACACCTGTAATCCCAGCACTTTGGGAGGCCGAGGCGGGCGGATCATGAGGTCAGGAGATCGAGACCATCCTGGCTAACATGGTGAAACCCCGTCTCCACTAAAAATACAAAAAAAAAAAAAAAAAAAAAAAAAAAAAAATTAGCTGGCGTGGCGGTGGGCGCCTGTAGTCCCAGCTAGCTACTCGGGAGGCTGAGGCAGGAGAATGGCATCAACCCAGGAGGTGGAGCTTGCAGTGAGCCAGATCACGCCACTGCACTCCAGCCTGGGAGACAGTGAGACTCCGTCTCAAAAAAAAAAAAAAAAAGAAAAAATTGTTTTTACTCGCACATTTCTGACAACAAATGTGTGGGTTTTCCACACTAAGCAGTTCTCCAGTTCTCTGCAGATACAAACTGGGTGTCCTGCAATTCAGTTCTGACACCGACTACCAGGGTTAGCACAGACCCCACAGCTCAAGGGCTCAGTCTCACAAGACTGTTCCCTATTTCAGATGCCAGTTCCAAGTCCTGGGTGCCCAGGGCACCCACACTTCTGTCCAACTTGGCTACCAATCAGGGGGTTCCCATGGCCCCCTCCTCAGGTTCAATAATTTGTTATAAAGGCTCACAGGACTCAGGGAAACGTTACTTATGTAAAGGATACAAATCAACAGCTACATGAAGAGGTACACAGGGCCATGTCTGGAATGTCCCCATTGCAGGAGCTTCTGTCCCCCTGGAATTTGGAGTGTACCACCTTACCCATACATGGATGCATTCACCAACCTGGAAGTTCTCTGAACTCTCCCCATACTCCACCCATCAGTTAGGGTTTGTACAGAGGTTCCATTACGAGGGCATGACTGATTGCTGATTAAACTCAATCTTCAGCCCCTTTCCAATCTCCAGAGGTCAGAGGGTGGGGCTGAAAGTCCCAAATTTCTAATTATGGCTTGGTCTTTTTGGTGACTAGCCCCCACCTTGAAGCTACCCAGAAGCCCATCAAGAGTGTCCTAGTTAGAACAAAAGATGCTCCTATCACTCAGCAATTTGCAAAGGATTCAGGAGCTCTGTGTTGGGAACCAGGCAAAGAGACCAAATATATTTACTGTCACAAGTCCTTATTTCTCATTATTTACAAATGTAGTTTGTCTTCATGACCCCCTTACACACAGTTCCACTTCCTGCCTTGGGTGAAGCCATCCCCTCTTTATCTGAAATGGCCTTATCCAACTCCTATCCAGCCTTCTCTGTTCCCACATCAAGACTGTCTGTCTGCCGGGCACAGTGGCTCACGCCTGTAATCCCAGCACTTTGGGAGGCCGAGGGTGGATCACATGGGGTCGGGAGTTCGAGACCAGCCTGACCAACATGGCAAAACCCTGTCTCTACTAAATATACAAAAATTAGCCAGGCGAGGTGGTACATGCCTGTAATCCCAGCTACTTGGTAGGCTGAGGCAGGAAAATTGCTTGAACCTGGTAAGCAGAGGTTGTAGTGAGCCAAGATCGCGCCACTGTATGCCAGCCTGGGCAACAAGAGCGAAACTCTGTCTCAAAAAAAACAAAAAAAACAAATAAACAAACAAGACTGTCTGTCCTTGGTATCCTTGAACTCCTACTGCAATAACACATGATTTAGTTTTTTTTTTTTTGTCGTTTATTGACTAGTTCTAGGAAAGGAAAATGTAGAAACAGAATACTGAGCTAATAGCAAAACAAAAAAGACATAGGGTACAAATGAGATTTGAATCTGCTCTACTTGGGAGAAATCAATGAAAAAAATATTCCAAGAAATAAAAAAATTCAACTTTGTTTTTTGAAAAGAACCCTCTGCATAAAGTTCAGAGATTTTGCCTGCAGGAACAAAAAACACATAATAAAAAAATTGATTTACTTAGAATATAGACTATAGTTCATAATAAAAGCAGTCCTTATTTGGTAAACCTCCAGTACGAGTACATGACCCTTGGTTATTTCTTTGCTCTTTCTCTCTTGGCAAAAAAGAAAAAAAAAAATTCATGCAAAATACTACTAAGGCCCAATATGTACAAAATATTTTTTTAAAGTCCTATGTTGATATATTTATGATAATGACAAATGATAAAAGAAGTCATACTACTGACAACCTTTGTAATTTTCACTTATCATCTTTCACATTTTCCTCTAGCCTAGAAGCAAATCAGAAGAATTATGTCTGATAGACTTTCTCCAAGAATAATAATCAAGAGAAATAGCAATTCATGATAAACAAAGCATTTTCTTAGTTTTTAATGAAGAAAACTAAGAAAGTAATTTCAAAATTATTCAACAGAAAATCTTTAAAGATAAATGGAGTACACACTGGTAGAGAAATGAGTTGTTCTGGCTAACACGTTAATCTCTTAAACACCAAAGTCTTCAAACCTCTTTTGATGGAAAACTGTTTAAAATGTTATTTCAGGTCTTCAGAGTTGGGTGTAGGGGAAAAAGGTTATTTCATTTCCTTAGCAATTAGAATAAATGGACCTCTAGACATATCATCTACGCTGAGTTTTATATGCAAAGTTGTTTGAATATGTATTTTTCTAGGAAGAAGGTAGGTCTTCTAATAGCTTTTAACAGAAATTTCAAAGGTATCTACGATCCGAAGTATTACGAAGCATTGTGTCAATGGCATGAGGTGGTTCTCAATCAGTGCTTACAATTAAAAGCCTAAGATACAATTTGTAACTTTCTGCATAAATAAATCCCAGACAACAATGATTAAGGTGGGTGCTGGAATCAGATGCCCAGAATCTGAACCTCAACTCCACTACGTACTAGCTGTGTCACCCTGCCAAAAGACACTTCACTCCTCAACCTTAGTAGCCACATTTGGAAATCAGGGACAACAGTGTTTTGCATGAGGCATACAAGTAATGATGCATGAAAAGTTCTTACATGCATTGTTGCTATGAGGGATAAAACTGATGATGCATGAAAAGTTCTTAATAAAATGCCTGGCACACATAGAGCTGAATAAATGTTAGCCTTTGCTAATATCTGACCTCGGTAAAGGCAATTGACCTCAGTAAAGGCAGAATGTGTATGGCTGCAGAATCTTCCAGGTATAGTTGCCTTTTTGTAAAGATAATCGGAAGGTCTTGAGCAGCTCCTTCTCCTAGTTTGTCGTCTTGTCTTTAATAAAGCCTTTCCTGTCTTTATCAGTAGTATTTCACATATTAACAATTCCAACTTGATAGTGAACACTTGAATCTGTATTAATTTCTGCCTCTGGAAAGGGGAAAATATTGATTCATTTGGATAACTAGTCAGTTTTAGACAGCGGCATTAGATTTAAGATTGTTCATGGTTATACTGGGGGAAGGACTTGAGGTAGAGCAGCTCCACTTTTCATTTTGTAACTTTCATTACTATTTGATAATGTGAATCATGCATGTGTATTTTATGGGTTTGCTGAGTACAAAATTTATGGGCTATTTATGAATCAATGTGCTCTAAAGTGATATTAGAGATTTTTCTCTTTACTACTTACATTGTAAAAGCCTAATTATCGGGTAAAATAAATAGAAAAGAAGAACAGTCACACGGCAGAGACTAGTGTCTAGGATTTTTTAAACATCTACAGGTTAATATTTTAGTTTTTAATGGTTACAGGCAGAACCCTTAGTATTTTTAACATAAGTAGATAAAAACTGATTTTCCTAAGCAATCTGAATTATTAACAGCGGTAAAACTAATTTCTTCCCACTATATGCCAAAAGTTCAGGCTTAATTTTTATTTCTTGTACTTAAACACTACAAGTTGTATTGAACTTTAATATATACTGGTGCTTAGGCTCCAATTTTTGATGCCCTAATTCTTACAAAGTATACTTTGGATAATGAGTGAGCAGTTGTTTGTCTTCCTGCACATGGGGCTTTACTGCCAAAAGCAAACTTGCTAAATGGATTCATACATGCAAGTGACAGAAAGACTGAAATCTGATGTATAGATCACTACCATTACCAAGGGTCTTCATTTTCTAGTATACTTTGGGAGAAAAGACGCATTTGGCTTCCATGAAATAAAAAGGCGTAAGGGCAACACAGTTCCGTATTTAAATAAGATGTATTAAAAACAACAACCTCGGGGCTAAGTGCTTTTAAAAGACACACAAATTACCTATCCTCCAACGGTACTTTCAGAAAAGTCCTAAATTAAATTCACCTACAAAGGTTATATTTTATCTGCGGCAGCAGATGCAGACACACAGCCACTTGAAAATATTAGAAACTGTGAGTTTATTGAAAGTTACCTAAGTTTTGATGGTTGTCAACTGAACATAGCAAAATAAGTCAGAAACATTTTTTCCCCCAGTGAAGGCAGAGAAATATCTCATTTTAAATCAGTATCAGTGCTTTCTATAGTCTTCCCTTAAGCGCTAAACAATGACATCCCAGAGGCTGAGGGCGTCTTTAACACTGCATCGACTCCGGTCTTCTCTTGCATTATGTCATCAAGATTCCACTGTTTCCTTCTGGCATTTTGACTTTTAAAAACTAGTTACTGGGTTAATATAGGGTACACTTTTTTGGGTTCTAATATTTGTAATTAAAAGACTTAGGGTCAATGTATGAGAGAACTCCATCTACGGTCCATCAACTATATGTAAATTATGATAATTTTAGAAAATTTTATGATAGTAGCATCAGTGATAGGGAATTTTAATAGTTTTAATATCAAGACAACTGGGGGGGCAGACTGGAAGAGAAAGTTAATTGACTCCTACCATCAATAAATTGCTATTATCAATCTCTACTTTCCCTCCAAACTGACTTTAAAACGACAAACTTCCTTCTAAAAAGGTAGACTGGTCTCAGGCAGAACCATAGCAAATGAAATACAGATAATTTACTCAGAGAAAGTTAATAGAACAATCTTTGATAATATTTCCAAACGCACCAGAACTTTTGAACCAGTCTTCTCAAATCGGTCGCATATTCTCACAACATGCCCCTTTGCTGGAAATATTTTTAAGGCCTCACTTAAACTTCCCTTCAGATCCTACAGCATACCCTTTCAAATCCTTAACACAGACAAATCTAACGGCCTCAGGTACATGTAGTAACTGGGAAAAGAGAAGCACAAAAACTGTGTGTATTATTAAATATTTACTTGGAAAAAGTACACATCAGCCACCAAGTCTTATAACCATCTGTTTCCCTTAGAGATTATTGCTAGATTGTTGCTTTGCTTCAACCTCAAGAATTTTAATTTAGAAAACTCAGGGATAAGGTTGCTCTTGAGGGAAAATGAGATATAGAAAGCTGAAGGTTGGAAAAAGGGTGGAGAGAGGCAGATGAGGTTTTCTTTTTTTTTTTTGGGAAAGAACCAATGGGAGAGAAGACAGGTTAGTGGGGAGAGGGAAGAAGAATGCGCTAAAATATGTTTAAGAGGGAAAGACAGAATTTCATAGGGATTATCCAAAGCATTTAAAAAAATCTCAATCACCTAATATATTCTGTGTTTCTAAGACTAGAGCGGGACCACAAAGGTTAACGATGTCTTAGACATTAAAAAAGCTTTAAGAAGACCTGTCCCTCTTAGAATGCACATTCTCTGCAAACAAGGGTGATAAATGGGTAGATAGATCTGGGGATGTCTTGAACACAAAGCACGGAAGGCTACAGTACCCAAATTTTGCTGATCATCTGTTGAGTATACTGTTTATTAAGCACACTAAAATATTTAAGGGCTTTCATAGCTATATAATCTTCCCCAATCCAGAAAGCCTTTCAAATTCCTGAAGATAATAAATTTATCACTTCGTAGAGGCCAATTTTCTTTGATGTTCTATCAATGCTTGCAACAGTTTATTAGTAACAATTCAGTTTCTCCATGTTTATATGCTGGGGGTTAATAGCATGCTTTTTTGTAAACGGGATAAATGGAACAGAAAATTGTATCTTACACTCTACTACAAGCAAGTGCTACAGTAACAGTGCTTTGGTATGGCGGACCCAATTTGTTGCTAGGTTCAATATTTTGGCATTAAAACTGCTGTGGCAACAAGAGAAAGAGGACTGACAAACTGGTAAACGAGTTGCTTCGGTGAGTTTGTGGAGCTGCGACTTATAAAAACAGGAGAGAGCTGGGCATCTGAAGAATCGAAGAAAAAGGATTTCAGAGACCAAATCAGATCCTGCAGAAAACCACATACAACGATTTATCTGTACACCTTTTAAAGGACTGGCAAATGCTGCCAGCAAGATAGTAAAAATATAAACTTGATGTCCGTTTTAAGAAAACGATGCAACTCAATATCTGCTAAACATTGCCTGAACTTCCTCCAACATCCTTATTTGCCTTTCTTTGGAGTCTGAACTTGTTTTCCTGGTTTGGAGAATAAAGGAGTGGTAGGAAGAAGGAAGGCAATGTAGGAGACTGACGGTGTGTACATTTTATACAATTTTGAAGCTAGAAAGGAAATCAGAGGTCAAAGTGGCTCAAACACTGGTTTTGGCAGAGGAAACCAGAGCTAGAGGGTAATTAAGCTCCAAAGTTAAGTCCTAGAAGTGGGTGGGGTCAACGCAAATTTAGTAAATCTTTAAAAGCAACCTTTGTCCCCCCTGCTGGGAACACCAGCACCGCTCAAGTTTTTTCCGGTACAGAGAGGATTTCTAAAAATCCTTAGAAGTCAGCGGGCATAATTGAAAGAGCACAGAACCAGGTTTACTAAGACATGGGTCTAGCCCAACATCCTCTGTGCTTCTCAGCCAATCCATCTCCAACAAGACGCCTCGCCTCCCCGGGCTCTTTATTCCATATAATTTTTCTTTTTTACAGTAGACAAAAGTGGTTTGTCCTTTCCATTTTAGGTTACTAAAGAGGTATGGTGCAATGCATTGAGGGGATAAAAGCTCTTATTTGCTCGAAGAAAGCAATCTGACTACAGAGGCCAAATCTACAGACATTAAATGATTTAAACTACAGGATAACCCGGTGACTACCAAACATCTAACCCCTTTCTTCACGTACTATACCTTTCCTGAAGCTCAAATCCAGGGCTAGCCAGGACCAGTACACACCCCCAGAGCTATTTCATTCCACTGGCTGGCTGGCCATCCGCAGCCTACAACATGTAAATTTACTGTCAGGACGCCAGGTGTTTATTTGTCAGAGATATTACATTGCTTGTGATTTTTTGTGTTTTTCCTTTTTTTTTGGTATAAAACAGAACTTGTCAGAACGGGAAAATAACTTAATTGAAGCGATTAACGCGTGATTAGTAAATTCCTTTGGTTAATAAAACTGTCTGGATTTCAAACTTAGAAGCCAAGTCATTTTCCATGTTCGGATATCATCTGTCACTGTTGGGACAAATACCAGAAAACAATTTGAAGTTTGCATTTAGGGGAGAGTCACAAAAGCCCAAGAACACTGACGAGGCATTATCACACGGGCAGGTCATTCCCTTTCCTAGAAGTGCATTTTGGCAGGACCTGCCGTGTGTGACAGACACTGGGACCAAAAGGAGACCGGTGCAGCGTCTACTCTGCCTGCAAGATCAACATATACAGAGGCCCGGGGTGACGGCGCGGGGGAGGGGGCAGGCCAACCGCATGATTTAAGGCGGAAAAATCACCATCCACAAAGCCGGCCACATCCGAGGCGGGGTGACCTGGGCGGGGACCCGGCCCGCTCCAGCTGGGCTGGGCTGGGCTGAGCAGCGGCCCCGCACGGGCAGAAGGCCGGAGGGGAGGGCCGCAGGGGAGGCAGGGAGGGCGGGACGGGGCCCGGCCGACGCTCACCTCCCTTGCAGGGCGTGCGGTGCTGGCTGTGCTGGGCCCGGTAGCCTTCGATGACCTCCCAGGAGCCGTCGTCGCGCCGGATGGGGAAGGAGAGACTCAGCACATGGTTGCACGGCTTGATGATCCGCAGGATGCCGCGCACCCGGTTCCGCTTCTGCTCCTCGCTCTCCCGGGTCCTCAGGTCCTCCACCAGCTTGTCCTCCACGATGCTGGCGCCGCGATCGAAGAAGCCCTCCACCATCTTGAAGAAGTTGGGGTCGTCCTCGCGGTCGGCCACCGCCTCGCTGTAGTGGCGCCAGGCGGCCAATGCGAGCCCCGGCTGCGGGGCGGCGGCGGGCTGTCCCCGGGCCCGGCCCAGCAAAGCGGCCGAGTCGGCGGACGCCGAGCCCAGGGCAGCGGGCCCGGCCCGGGACAGCAGCAGCGCTTCGCCCAGGTAGCGGTACATGGCGACAAGCGGAGGGGAGGTGCGTGATGGTCGCGGAACAGGCGCGCTTTCTCAGACTCTCCGCGACTAGGGAGGAAGGGTCCGGCGCGGGGTGCCCTTTTAAGCCGCCGCTTCCTGCCTACCCGGCTGTCCCCTCCCCTCTGGCGCTCGCCACCTAACGGGGAGGATGGACTTCGGCGGCAGGGCGCCGCCCAGGGCGCCGGGCCTCCGCCTCCGCCTCCGCCTCCGCCTCCGCCGCGGCCTCGCCGGGCCTCGCTGGCGGCGGCGCGTGCCGGCGGGGCGTCGGGGGCGCGCAGGCGCGGGAGGGCTCGGCGCGCATGCTCGCGCGCCAGTGGGGAAAGGGAGGCGAGGGGAGGGGAAAGGAAGGGAGAGGGGAAGGGCGGGGCGGGGCGCGGCGGGGCGGGCCCACGGGTGGCCGGATCTGCCCGGAGGCCGCACCCGCCTCCGGCGGGGTTCTCAGGTATGTGCGCCGCTGGGGTCCCCCAGGGGGGTGGGGGGTAGCCCAGGGAGGTCGGGGTCGGGGGCTGGCCTCTGTGGGGCGCTCAGAGGCCGAGTCCCCGGGAGCGCGACGCGGGTGAGCCTTGGCGGTCTGGTCGGGGACCGGGTCGTGTGAGTCACGGGCGCCCCTCCTTTCCGCCCGCGCGCCCTCGGAACGGGCGGCCCACCCTGGCCTGTCCTCTGGCGGCCTCAGGCCGGGGCCGGGCGTGCGGGTGCTGACACGTGGGCAGGAAAGCGAGGCAGAGCCGCCGCCGCGGAAGGCCGGGCTGAGGGCTCGGCGTCACCAGCCAGGGCTGCAGAGAGCGGCGTGGCACCCGGAGTTGGATTATGCTTGGCTGGCGTGAGCTGGAAAGGAGTCACTCACCCACAAGCTCTCACCACGCGAGTTTTTATTGTCCCGTTCAACTGCGCTGCAGTTTGGAGATCTCACAAAGGTTTATCTACTCTTGGTTAAGGGTTCCTTTCATGTTGTGAGTAAACATGAAAAATGTAGGATCTTATCCTTTTAAGCCATCATGCAAGAAACATGTGAGGTCTCTTAAAAGTTAACTGTGCTGGCCGGGCATGGTGGCTCACGCTTGTAATCCTAGCACTTTGGGAGACCGAGGTGGGTGGATCACTTGAGGTCAGGAGTTCAAGACCAGCCTGGCCAACATGCAGAAACCCCGTCTCTGCAAAAATACAAAAATTAGCCGGGCATGATGGCGGGCGGGTGCTTGTAATCCCAGCTACTTGGGAGGCTGAGACAGGAGACTCGCTTGAACTCGGGAGGCGGAGGTTGTAGTGAGCCGAGATCGCGCCACTGCACTCCAGCCTGGGTGACAGAGCAAGATTCCATCTCAAAAAAAAAAAAAAAATTTGTGCTGGCTGGGCGCGGTGGCTCACACCTGTAATCCCAGCACTTTGGGAGGCCGAGGCAGGTGGATCACCTGAGGTCAGGAGTTCAAGACCAGCCTGGCCAACATGGTGAAACCCTGTCTCTACAAAAATACAAAAATTAGCCGGGCATAATGGCGAGTGCCTGTAATCCCAGCTCCTTGGGAGGCTGAGGCAGGAGAATCGCTTGAACCCAGGAGTGAGCCGAGATGGCGCCACTGCACTCTAGCTTGGGTGACAACAGCAAGATTCCATCTCAAAAAAAAGAAAAAATTAACTGTGCTTATAAATGGGAGCTAAATTAGGAAAAAAATAAAAAGTAGAAAAAGAATGAAAATGAAAATTTAAAAAATATATTAACAAATTAACTGCACTAAGGTAGGATTCTTTTTTTTTTTTTTCGAGATGGAGTCTTGCTCTGTCGCCCAGGCTGGAGAGGAGTGGCACAATCTTGGCTCGCTGCAACCTCCACTTCCCGGGTTCAAGTGATTCTCCTGCTTCAGCCTCCCGAGTAGCTGGGATTACAGGTGCCCGCCACCACGCGCGGCTAATTTTTGTACTTTTAGTAGAGATGAGGTTTCACCATGTTGGCCGGGCTGGTCTTGAACTCCTGACCTTGTGATCTGCCTGCCTCCGCCTCCCAGTGTTGGGATTATAGGTGTGAGCCACCACACCCAGCCACTAAGGTAGGATTCTGATCTCACCTGTATGTTACTTATTATGCCTCTCTTTATCTTCATTTTAAAATAGAGGTCAGGTTTTTTGTTTTCTTTATATATAAAGAATGGCACATTCAGTTATTCATCATTCAAGATGCCTTGCCATTCAGCTCTGTTTAATGCTGTGGACCACCGTCTAGAAAAGAAAATCTTTATCCTATCTTGAGCATTTTGCTTTTGAAACTTTTAGATCAATTGTAATTTCACTATGGTGTTAGAGGATAAGAAAGGAAGTGTAAGGTAAAAATTGGGGCACATCTATAATGCTGTTAAAAACAGACATAACTGAAAAATACACCAGAGAAGCAAAAAGTACCTTCTCCTTGACCATTCTAGAGGTGTTGCAGAAGAAACAGACTTTAGGTGAAGCATATATGTGAGTATAATTATGTTGCGCTTGCTTCTTAGTGAAAGACATGTCAGTGAAGGACTAGGCACAAGGTAGAGACAGTGATAATGTTGAGTCAGCTCAGGAAATTGGACCTGAAGTAAGAAGATAGAGATTCCTTAGGATGCCTTGACCCTCAAGTAGCAATATCCAAATAAAAATGGCTTAAAGGAAAGCCATAAACCAAGATAACATTATCTAACAAGAAGTCTGAAGGCAGGGCTTTTCCATTGTCAGTCCAAGGGCTCAGTGATACCATCAGATACCTACTCTGCTCTTCTCTCTGTTACACATTCAGCAAGTTTGTGATGTCTTTCCTAAGGGTTGTAAGATGGCTTCAGCAGTTCCAGGGGTCACATGTAGCCATAACTAAGTTCTATGGAGAAACAGCAGTTTCCTCCTGTGCATATCCCGGTATTAGTGAAGAAACCTTTTCCAGAGGCCTGCCAGCTACCTTCAACTCTCTTAGACCCTAGTAGCTAGGGTTGGGTTGGTTACATGCCACGCCCTGGCTGTAAGGGAGGCTACAAGGAAGACTTACTGGCACTTTTGGCCTCTGAAGTATAGGCAGACTGTGCCAGCCAGGAAGAAAGGTAGAAAAGGAATAATTGGTTTTGTTTGTTTGTTTATTTGTTTGTTTTGAGACAGAGTCCTGCTCTTGTTTCCCAGGCTGGAGTGCAATGGTGGGATCTCGGCTCACTGGAACCTCCGCCTCCTGGGTTCAAGCGATTCTCCTGCCTCAGCCTCCCCGGTAGCTGGGATTACAGGCACCTGCCACCATGGCTGACTAATTTTTTGTATTTTTAGTAGAGACGGGGTTTCACCATGTTGGCCAGGCTGGTCTTGAACTCCTGACCTCAGGTGATCCACCTGCCTCAGCTTCCCAAAGTGTTGGGATTATAGGCATGAGCCACTGTTCCCGGCCAGAAGGAATAATTGTTAGAAACTCACAGTGTCTGCCATATTTGCCACAGAAAATAACTGACTTGCTCTCTGCTGTCTTACTGTGATAATATATTTTTTTAACACAATTTACAAGAGGGGGAACATTCTTAAATATGAAACTAGGAATTATGATATTTGCAGTTTCATATTGTATACAGTAAAGAGTCTTCAAATTCTAGTTCTCCTTGAGATCTTATACAATAACAGTTTTAAAATTATGCCTTCTGTTTTTTGAACAGCTTTTTACTATTGACAGCTTTTAAGGAAGTAGTTTTCACATTGTCGTATTTACTCTTACTAGACAGGAAGAGAGAACAGAAATCCATCCTCAACTTCTGGGGATAATCTGAGGATTATAATGAAATATCAGGTGCTCAAATGATTTCAACAGACTTTCAGATGAAGTTGCCATTAGCAACTTGTTATCATCAATGTAACACATAGGCAAGTGGATTAAAATAAGAGGGCTAAACTGGCCTTTATGTTGAAATTAGAAGTTTCGTTGTCCTACAGGCAGAAATGACAGTTTCATTGGATTCTCTATGTTATAGTAATATATCATCAGAAGGATAGCTTGGGATGAGACTATTTTGAAGATACATGGGGGTGGATTTTCAAAGTGCCCTTTACATAGTTACTCTCCTCCACAGTTTCCCCAATAAATGTGGAATCCTTGTGATTGCATTCTTGGAGGGCCATCGAAAACCAGTGAAGCACAGAGAGACTATTTTTTTTCTATAGATATTAATCTAGAGCAATAATTGGCAAAAAAAAAAAAAAAAAAAAAAAAAAGAGATTTAAAATGTAGGATAAAGACCAGGTGCAGTGGCTCATGCCTGTATTCCCAGCACTTTGGGAGGCTGAGGCAGGTGGAGCACCGGAGGTCAGAAGTTCAAGACTAGTCTGGCCAACATGGTGAAACCCCATCTCTACTAAACGTACAAAATCTTAGCTGGGCATGGTAGTGCGCCCTTGTAATCTCAGCTGCGGCGGAGGCTGAGACGGGAGAATTGCTTGAACCTGGGAGGCAGAGGTTGCAGTGAGCCGAGATCTTGCCACTGCCCTCCAGCCTGGGCAACAAGAGGGAAACTCCATCTCAAAAAAAAAAAGAAAAGAAAAAAGAAAAAAAATAATATGGTGCTGTGCTATGGGATAACGGGGAATACCTACTTTATATAGGGTGTTCAGAGAAGGCCTTTAAAAGAAGAAACATTTAAACTGAAATTAAAGGCTGAGTTGAAGCAACCTATTAAAGAGCTATGGGAAAGGCATCCTAAGTGAAGGAAATGGCGTATGGAAAAACTGTGATACAGAAAAGACCTTGATATGTTTTAGGAATGGACAGAAATCCAGTGTGACTGTGGTTGTCCTAGTGGAGAATGTTGTGATTTTGGACAGGTGGATAAGCATCAGATCATATAGGCAAGTGCTTTACATTTTACCTTTTGTGCAGTGGAAAACCGAAATGGAAGTATAGTAGGCATAAATTTTGTAGACTACATACTTAAATATACAAAGGTGTAATTTTCTTTCGTTTGTTGTTTTTTTTTTAGAGATGACTTTTTTTTTTTTTTTTTTTTGAGGCAGTCTCACTCTGTCACCAGCCTGGAGTGCAGTGGCGCAATCTCGGCTCACTGCAACCTCTGCCTCCTGGTTTCAAGCAGTTCTTGTGCCTCAACCTCCCAAGTAGCTGGAATTGCAGGTACACGTCATCATACCTGGCTAATTTTTGTTTCTTGCTTTTTTGAGACGGAGTTTCACTCTTGTTATCCAGGAGTGCAATGGCGTGATCTCGGCTCACTGCAACCTTCGCCTCCCAGGTTCAAGTGATTGTCCTGCCTCAGCCTCCCGAGTAGCTGGGATTACAGGCATGCGTCACCACGCCAGGCCAATTTTGTGTTTTTAGTAGAGGCGAGGTTTCTCCGTGTTGGTCAGGCTGGTCTCGAACTCCGGACCTCAGGTGATCTGCCCGCCTTGGCCTCCCAAAGTGCTAGGATTACAGGCGTGAGCCACTGCGTTCAGCCTAATTTTTGTATTTTTTAGTGGAGACGGGATTTTGCTATGCTGGCCAGGCTGGTCTCGAACCCCTAACCTTAAGTGATCCACCGCCCCTTGGCCTCCCAAAGTGCTGGGATTACAGGCTTGAGCCACCGTGCCTGGCCTAGAGATGAGATCTTGCTATGTTGCCCAGGCTGGTCTCCAACTCCTGGGCTCAAGTGACCCTCCCACCCCGGCCTTTTAAAGTACTGGGATTACAGGTGCGAGCCATTGTGCTTGGCCAAATTCATTTCTAAATAACTAAAATTTCCTTAGCTTTGTTTCTACTAGGTAATAGAGAACAATCCTGCTAAACAATCTTGCCGCTTTAGGATAAAAAGTCGGTAGCTTCTGGTTTAACTAAATTAATTACATGTTAATCTAAACCCTTGATAAATACTTGGTCCTTTGGATAAATACTCAGTTTCCTCACAGAGCCCACCCCTTCCCTTTTTTTCCAATGGTAGATGGTATTGGTAGAGAAATCTTGTAATTTTTCCTGGCATTAAGGGAGAGTCGTCTTATCTTTGTGCTGTCCTCTGTCCTTCTGAGCCATTGCAAATGACTGGCTTGGTCTTGAATGGGATTGTCTGCCTCTGCCACTTCTGAGGATGATGTCCCTGCTACTACTGTAGCCCCTGGGCAACACATCTGTGCATGCTGGGTCCTCCTTAATCCCAGGCTCTTTTGGGTATACTGGCCCAATGGTGAGTGCTAATATGCTTGGGACCCTAATAAAGCAGCTTTTCAGGAATATGGTTTGGGCATGTCATTGGCTATTATGCCTTTAGCAAGGCATGATACTGTATTAGGTGCAAGGTTTTGCTAAATGGCTACAGTCCCTGGACCATAACTTGGGAAAGGGAAACACAATTATTTCCCATTCTGGGTCCTTCCCCACAAACACTGGAGATTTTTCTTACCCTTCCACAAATAAGATTTTTTTTTTTTTTTTGAGACAGACTTTCATTCTTGTTGCTCAGGGTGGAGGGCAATGGCTCGATCTCAGCTCACTGCAGCCTCTGCCTTCTAGATTCAAGCGATTCTCCTGCCTCAGCCTCCCGAGTAGCTGGGATTATAGGCGCTTCTACCACACCCGGCTAATTTTTTGTATTTTTGATAGAGACAGTGTTTCGCCATGTTGGCCGGGCTGGTCTCGAAATCCTGGCCTCAGGTGATCCACCCTCCCCGGCCTCCCAAAGTGCTGGGATTACAGGCATGAGCCATCTCACCTGGCCCCTCAAATAAGATTTAGCTCCAGATAGGACGGGAGGTAAAAATTCTAAATTTACATCCACTCTTTTCTTTTAACTCTTGTTTTTCTTTGAACTCTTCCCCCAAGTTTTTATGTCATCTTGATCAGTGTGAAAGAACTGTACTTATGTCATCACCTGCCTTTCCTCCGTGCTGGAGTTTACATGACAAACTCTGCCATGAAAGTTTTCTTGATTTGGTTGGTGATAGTTAAAATCACAGTTTTAGAATTTAAAAAGCTGTCTTGGCCAGGTGCAGTGGTATGGTTCTGAGGATTAATTTTATATACACATATATAAACACACACACATTTGAGTTCAAAATGTATGTTACTACATTTTACAAAGGAATAAGTAATTTCATAGATTCTATATCAATATTAAATCTTGGCTGGATGCAGAGGCTGATCCCTGTAATCCCAGCACTTTGGGAGGCTGACAGTTAAGATCACTTGAGCCCAAAATTTGAGACCAGCCTAGGCAACATAGTGAGACCCTGTCTCTACAAAAAATACAAAAATTAGCTGAGCATGTTGGCATACACCTGTAGTCCCAGCTACTCAGGAAGCTGAGGTGGGAGGATCGCATGAGCCCAGGAGGTTGAGGCTGCAGTGAGCTATGATTCTACCACTGCACTCCAGCCTGGGCAATGAGAGAGACCCTGTCTCTCTAAATAAATAAATAAAAAGTTCTCTTTGGCTAGGTACAATGGCTCATGCCTGTAATCCCAGCACTTTGGGAGGCCGAGGCGGGCGGGTCACAAGGTCAAGAGTTCGAGACCAGCCTGGCCAACAGGGAAACCCCATCTCTACTCAAAATACAAAAAATAGCTGGAAGTGGTGGCGGGTGTCTGTAACACCAACTACTTGGGAGGCTGAGGCAGGAGAATCACTTGAACCTGGGAGGCAGAGGTTGCAGTGAGCTGAGATTGCGCCATTGCACGCCAGCCTGGGTGACAGTGTAAGACTCCATCTCAAAAAAAAAAAAGCTCTCTTTTCTCTTAAGCCTGTAGGTCTTATGATTGAAATTCTGAGCTTTCAAGAATTATCATTTTAACGGATCAAAGACCTAAATATAAGAACTGAAACTATAAAATGCTTAGAAGAAAATGTAGGTGTAAATATTCATGAACTTGGATTTGGCAGGTTTCTTAAATATGACTCCAAAAGTGCAAAAGAACAAATAGATACATTGGACTTTATTAAAATTAAAATTTTTTTTTTTTTTTTTGGTGAGATGGAGTCTTGCTCTGTTGCCCAGGCTGGAGTCAGTGGCGCCATCTTGGTTCACTGCAACCCTGCCTCCTGGGTTCAAGCGATTCTCCTGCCTCAGTCTCCCAAGTAGCTGGGACTACAGGCACGCACCACCACGCCCAGCTAATTTTTGTATTATTAGAAGAGACGGGGTTTCACCGTATTAGCCAGGCTGGTCTCGATCTCCTGACCTCGTGATCTGCCCACCGTGGCCTCCCAAAGTGCTGGGATTACAGGCGTCAGCCACCGCGCCTGGCCCTTAAAATTAAAAATTTTTTTTAAAGTTTCTATTTTTTTGAGACAGGGTCTCATCATGTTGCCCAGGCTGGAGTACAGTAGTGCCATCATGGCTCACTGCAGTTTCAACCTCTCTAGACTCAAGCAGTCCTCCCACCTCAGCCTTCTGAGTAGCTGGGACTATAGGCATGTGCCACCACATCCCACTAAGTTTTGTATTTTTTGTATTATAGAAATGGGGGCCAGGCACAGTGCTCACTCCTGTAATCTCAGCACTTTGGGAGGCCAAAGTAGACGGATCACTTAAGGTCAGGAGTTCGAGACCAGTCTGGCCAACATGGTGAAACCCCCCTCTCTACTAAAAATACAAAAATTAGCTGGGCATGGTGGCATGCCCCTGTAATCCCAACTACTCGAGAGGCTGAGGCACGAGAATCTCTTGAGTCTGGGAGGTGGAGGTTGCAGTGAGCCAAGACCGTGCCACTGCACCTCAGCCTGGTTGACAGGGCAAAAGTCTGTCTCAAAAAAAAAAAAAAAAAAAAGAAAGAAAAAAAGAAGTGGGGTTTCACCATGTTGCCTAGACTGGTCTTGAATTCCTGGGCTCAAGCAACCTGCCTGCCTTGGCCTCCCAAAGTGCTGGGATTACAGGTGTGAGCCACTGCACCTGGCCAAAATTAAAAACTTCTGTGTTTCAAAGGACATAATTAATAAAGTGAAAAGACAACCTACAGAATGAGATTAAATATTTGCAAATTGTGTATCTGTTAAGGGTCTAGTATTTAGAATATGTAAAGAGCTATCACAGCTCCATAAGAAAAAAGCAAATAATCCAATTTAAACAATGGGCAGGCCAGGTGAGGTGGCTCACGCCTGTAATCCCATCACTTTGGGAGGCCAAGGTGGGTGGATCACGAGGTTAGGAGATCGAGACCATCCTGGCTAACATGGTGAAACCCTGTCTCTACTAAAAATACGAAAAAATTAGCTGGGTGTAGTGGCGGGTGCCTGTAGTCCCAGCTACTCAGGAGGCTGAGGCAGGAGAATGGTTTGAACCCAGGAGGCTGCAGTTGCAGTGAGCGGAGATCGCACCACTGCACTCCAGCCTGGGCGACATAGCGAGACTCCGTCTCAAAAAAAAAAAAAAAGAAAAAAGGGCCAAGAATTTGCAGAGATATTTCTCCAAAGAAAATGTGCAAATGGCCAAATAAACACATGAAATAAACACATGAAAAGGTGTTGAACATCATTATTCATTAGGGAAATGCAAATGAAAATCACAGTGAGGCCAGGTGTGGTGGCTTATTGCCTGTAATCCCAGCACTTTGAGAGACTGAGGCAGGAGGATCACTTGAGCCCAGAAGTTAGAGACCAGCCTGGGCAACATAGGGAGATAGGCGTGGTGGTTTGTGCCTGTAGTTGCAGCTAGTCAAGAGGCTGAGGTGGGAGGATCTGCTTGAGCCTGTGCCGTTGAGGCTGCAGTGAGCAGTGATGGTGCCACTGCACTCCAGCCTGGGCAGCAGAGCAAGACTCTGTCTCTAAAATAATAATGATAATAATAATAATAATAATAGAGATACCAATTCACACCCACTAGAATGACTATAATAACTTAAAAAAATTTTCAAAAAAAAAAAAAACCCAAAAAACAAAACCCCAACAACTGTTGGTGAGGATGTGGAGAAATCGGAACCCTTATAGGGTTCCTTACTGATAGGGATGTAAAATGGTACAGATGCTATGGGAAACAGTCTGGCAGTTCCTCAAAAAATTAAACATACAGTTGCCATATGACACAGCCATATGACACATATGCCATGTGACACATAAGGCACATATAAAACAGAGCAAGACCTAAATGTAGATCAGCTGATGAATGGATAAACAATATGTGGTCCAGCCAGGCATGGTGGCTCACACCTGTAATCCCAGCACTTTGGGAGGCTGAGACAGGTGGATCACCTGAGGTCGGAAGTTCAAGACCAGCCTGACCAACATGGAGAAACCCCATCTCTACTAAGAATACAAAATTAGCCAAGCATGGTGGCGCATGCCTGTAATTCCAGCTACTTGGGAGGCTGAGGCAGGAGAATCGCTTGAACCTGGGAGGCAGAGGTTGCAGTGAGCCGAGATCATGCCATTGCACTCCAGCCTGGGCAATAAGAGCGAAACTTTGTCTCAAAAAACAAAAACAAAAACCAGTATGTGGTCCATCTGTACAATGGAGTATTATTCAGCCATAAGAAGGAATGAAGTACAGATTTATGCTGCAACATGGCAAACCTTATAAACATTATGCTGAGTGAAAGAAGCCACGAAAGATCACATATTGTGTGATCCCACTTACGTGAAATGTTCAGAACAGGAAATCCATAGAGATAGAAAAGAGATAAATGGTTTCTAGGAGAGGGGGAGGGAGGCAATTGGGAATGACTGTTAATAGTTATGGGGTTCCTTTTAGGTGATAGAAATGTTCTGAAATTAGCGTAGATGGTTGCAAAATGTGAATACACTAAAAACTGAATTGTATACTTTGAAATGGTAAATTGTATGCTATGCGAATTTTATCTCAATTAAAAAAGATTACAGCCGAGTGCAGTAGCTCAAGCCTGTAATCCCAGGCTTTGGGAGGCCAAGGCGGGTGGATCACCTGAGGCCAGGAGTTCAAGAACAGCCTGGCCAACATGGCGAAAACCCGTCTCTATTAAAAAAACAAAAATTGGCTGGGCATGTTGGTACATGCCTGTAATCCCAGCTACTGGGGAGGCTGAGGCACGAGAATTCTTTGAATCCAGGAGGTGGAGGTTGAAGTGAGCCAAGATCACACCACTGCCCTCCAGCCTGGTCAACAGAACGAGACTGTCTTGAAAAAAAAAACAAAAAGATAAATTATGGTATTTGCTTTGGAATTAAATAATTAGTAACCTTTAGTAAGGTTTAGTAAAAGTTTAGTAATCTTTAGTTAACCCGGTTAACTTCTGTGTCTTATATTTGTCTTTGCACTGAAGTAGTTGAATGCCACTGACCCACAGAATGATTTGCCAGAGAACTGGAGCAACATTCTGTTTGTGGGAAAGAGAATACTCTGTTACTACCTTAAAATTAGATTCCCAACATATCAATTGAAGGGTTTTAAATAGAGTGATGTGTTTCAATTTATATTTATATTATATTTACACTTGATCTTAGCCAAAAGGCTGAGAAGCGATTTTATATTATATTTATAAAGATCACTTTAGCTTTCTCCTGGAGACTGGATTGGTAGGGACAAGGTGACATTGGTGAACTTGGTTAGAAAGCCAGTCAAGCCCTGTGCAGTGGCTCACGCCTATAATCCCAGCACTTTGGGAGGCCAAGGCAGGTGGATTACCTGAGGTTTGGAGTTCGAGACCAGCCTGGCCAACATGGTGAAACCCCTTCTCTACTAAAAATACAAAAATTAGCCAGGCATGGTGGTAGGTGCCTGTAATCCCAGATACTCTGGAGGTTGAGGCAGGAGAATCACTTGAACTCGGGAGGTGGAGGTTGCAGTGAGCCGAGATCGCGCCACTGCACTCCAGCCTGGGCGGCAGAGCGAGACTCCGTCTCAAAACAAACAAACAAACAAACAAAAAACCAGTCAGTACTCTAGGGAAGAAATAACAATAGCTATATTACGACATAGTAGTGAGTTGAAGATAATTGAATAGCCAAAACATATTTTGGAGATAGTTTTTTGTTTTTTGTTTTTGAGACAGAGTCTAGCTCTGTCACCCAGGCTGGAGTGCAGTGGCGCGATCTCGGCTCACTGCAAGCTCCGCCTCCCGGGTTCACGCCATTCTCCTGCCTCAGCCTCTCGGAGTAGCTGGGACTACAGGCGCCCACCACCACGCCTGGCTAATTTTTTTGTATTTTTAGTAGAGAGGGGGTTTCACTGTGGTCTCGATCTCCTGACCTCGTGATCCACCCGCCTCAGCCTCCCAAAGTGCTGGGATTACAAGCGTGAGCCACCGTGCCCGGCCTTGGAGATAGTTTGATATGAGAGGTGAGGAAAAGTAAGTAGTCGTGTGTGGTTCTTTGTTTCTGGCTTTAATAACTCCGGTAGTTCTGGAAGAGACTTAGTGGGAAAATTAAGGACATTTTGGATAAATTGAGTTTGTTCAAATGGGGTTGCCAAGTGGAGAGTTGAGTAAATGAAGCTAGAGCTCAGGAAAGATGTGGACCAGAGTTATAAGTCATAATTATTTATTTATTTATTTTGAGACAGAGTCTCGCTCTGTCGCCCAGGCTGGAGTGCAGTGGTGCGATCTTGGCTCACTGCAGCATCCACCTCCGGGGTCAAGTGATTCTTCTGCCTCAGCCTCCAGAGTAGCTGGTATTAAGGCGTGGGCCACCATGCCTGGCTAAGTTTTGTATTTTTAGTAGAGACGGGGGTTTCACCATGCAGGCCAGGCTGGTCTCGAACTCCTGACCTCAGGTGATCCTCCTGCCTCGGCCTCCCAAAGTGTTTGGATTACAGGTGTGAGCTACTGCGCCCAGCATAAATCATATTTAAAACAATGGGAATGGGTAGGAACACCTAGGGATAGAGTGTGGGAAATAGAATAGGGCCCAGTATACAGCTGTGCCAAATTTCACTTGTACAGGTTAGATAGTGGAGTGGGTCAGTTCTGTTGAGAATGCCCTGAAAGTTTGAATAATGATAAGCACGTCCATTTTAACATAATGAGGTAGTGGTGACGTTCTAAGAGGAGTTTCAGTGTAGTGGTGGTCAAATTGTCATGGGTTAAAACGTGGATTGGATATGAGGAAGTGGAGTGTGCAAAGATAGTTTTCTGAAAGTTTTACTTGGAAGAGGACAAAAAATTGAGACTAGACAGTTTGAGGAGGATGAAAGATCAAGAATTCTAAGCTAGTGATAAAAATTTCGTCAACATCAATGAATAGGTAATGTAAACACATTAATCCTGGGATGGATGTGAGAAGAGCAAAGAAAGGAGCCCTGGGGGAATATCAGCTCTAAAGGTTGAGTAGAGAAGGAAGGAGTGATCTGAGAGGTGGAAGGAGTAGGAATTATCATAGAAACTTTAAGCTTCTTGAGGGCTTGTGACTGTGTCATGTTCATCATTTTATCTGAAGTTCGTATCAACAAAGTAGCTTTCAGTAAATATTTATTAAATGAAGACAGAAATTTTAAGAGCCATCTGTAGCCCACAGTTGAATGAATATGAGGACAGGGAAGTGTCTCTTGATTTTGGTGTTAAGCAGCTGATTGCCACCTTCTGTAGAACAGCTTCAGTGGAGTCTCCATGATAGAAATAAATGCCAGGTTGCTGAGGACTAAGCATGGATATTTGTTGAGAGTGGAGACAGTAAGTGCAGACATTCTTTTCAGAAAGCTTTGCTCTTTTTGAAGCTTTGCTCATAGAGAGATAATGAGATAGTAGGTAGAGAGGCAGGCTGTGTTTAGATGAGAGAGACTTCAGCATGTTTATATGCTAAATGGAAAAAGGAAGAAGGAAGGGAGAAGTTGAAGATGTAGAATAAAGGAGATGTGTATGATTGATTGTACATTGTCTTTGAGGTTAGTGGGAATGGAATGAAGATACTGGGTTGCAGTACAAACAAGAATACAGTTTCCACTGAAGTAGGAATAAAGGAACAATAGATGGTGCAGATGGGGAAGTGTTTGGGTGGCAGGTGAGAATTTGGGATATCAACACTTGATTTTTTTCAGTGAAGTGGGTCTAAGGTCATCACTGAGATTGTAGCGGGGAGGAAATGATGATTGTAGGGGACTGTTTGAGGAGAAAAGGAGAATTTCAAGAAAGCCTCTGAGGGAAGTGAGAGGGCAAGCCGAGTGGGAATACTTAGAAAAAATGGAATCATGGATTTTTCACGGCTGTGGTATATATTTGTATGAATGATTTCCTCCTTCTCTCAGGGCTCAGCAGCCTGGGTGAGCACACAGTTGAACAGTTGGATTGATCTTGGCCTGGGTTTTATGTGTCAGTGTGACAGAGAGGGTAAGGAGGCAAGATATTTCAGTAGCGAGAGTGTTTGAAGTGGTGGGCCATGGAGTCTAGGCTGAATAGGGAACGAATGAAACCAGAAGGTGGCTGCTGGGACATAAAGTGGTTGGTGTTCAAGACTGGATAGTGGAATTGAAGATTGAACGGGAGGAGCAGTTGCTGGTTATGACAGAATACAGGATCCAGCTATGGAGTGGATTTATGAAGTAGAGACAACGTTCCCAAGTCTTTAGTGAACATCAGAGTGTGTCATCTATTAGAACTTTAGCTCCGGCCGGGCAAGGTGGCTCATGCCTGTAATCCCAGCACTTTGGGAGGCGGAGGCGGGCGGATCACCTGAGGTGGGGAGTTTGAGACCAGCCTGACCAACATTGAGAAACCCCGTCCCTATTAAAAATACAGAATTAGCTGGGCGTGGTGGTGCGTACCTGTAATCCCAGCTACTCAGGAGGCTGAGGCAGGAGAATTGCTTGAACCTGGGAGGTGGAGGTTTTGGTGAGCCGAGATTGCACCATTGCACTCCAGCCTGGGCAACAAGAGTGAAACTCAGTCTCAAAAAAAAAAAAACAACTTTAGCTCAAAGGCAAGTGGTAGCAGGTAAGGAAAATTTAGTGAAGAAAAATTCAGTTTTTAAAAACGTTTTAGGCTGGGTGTGGTGGCTCACGCCTATAATCCCAGCACTTTGGGAGGCTGAGGTGGGCAGATGGCTTGAGCCCAGGAGTTTGAAACCAGCCTGGGCAACATGGCAAAACCTTGTTTTTACAAAAAATACAAAAAATTAGTCAGGTATGGTGGCATGCACCTGTAGTCCCAGCTACTTGAGAGGCTGAGGTGGGAAGATCTCTTGAGCCCAGGAAGTTGAGGCTGCAGTGAGCTGTGATTGTGCCACTGCACTCCAACCTGGGCAACAGAGGGAAACGCTGTCTGAAAAAACCCAAGAAAACAAAAAACAACATTGTATTTTGGTGATGGAATTCTCTATTGTTTTGAAGAGTTTTGTTTGTTTTAAAGACATTAACCAGTTTTCTCGAGGGATATTCTATGAAAAAGTGGGTTCTATCATCCAATAAGTTTGAGAAACTGCAAACTCTATCCCCTTGGTAATTCACAATGAACCTCAACTTAGATTAATAAAGGCTCTGGGAAATGATGTTACTATTAATGATTTAACATTTATTGAGCACTGTCTAAGGCTCTGTTCTAAGGCTCCCACATGCATTATTGTTTCCAGTCTTTACAGCAGCTGTCTCATTTAAGCCACATGGCTAAGCTAGAATGGAAGAGCTGGGATTCAAATCCAGAAAGACTTGCTCCATAGGGCTCTCAGGCCTATAACCAGTATGGAAACAGGCTTACCATTAAATCCAGCATTTCCCCATCTTGTTTGGTTATGGAACTTTATTATTTTTTAGTATTTATAGACAGATGAGTCAGTTGTCCACGGCATGGACCCTGGGAAGTGTTGCCTGAGTCAGTTTACACTGGTGACTGCAGTCTTTTAAACAGCATTATTTCAGACTATGAGTAGTTTTTTCTAACTTGGTTCTCTGTTGATAATACTTAAATGTTATATTTATTTTTCTATTTGAGAGCCTCGTATTTTGACTTCAGGGCATTTTATATTCCCTTTCACAATGACCTTCCCAGGAACCAAAGATATTGTCACCACCACACATTACATTTGAGGTACTAAAACAGTTTATAATCCAAATAACTATTTCACTTTCCTTTCTCTGGTCTAAGATTATCTTATTGTAATTTGTTTTTTAAATTTAGAGACAGGGTCTTGCTATGTTGTCCAGGCCAATCTCAAATTCCTGAGTAGCTGAAAATACAGGCATGTGTCACCTCAACCAGTTTATTGTAAAATTTTAATGTTTAGAGATCTTGGAGATCATGCATCTTTTATTTTTAACATTATTTATTTAGTTTTGCAGGTAAAGAAAATGACAGCTGTGTACTGCTGTGGAAATTATAATAATTCATATACAAGCTTGAATGTCAGCTCCACCTCTTTACTATAGCTGTGGCCTTAGAAAACCTACTTCATTTCTTGAAACTTGTTTCTTCCTCTAAAAAGATGAGGATAATATCTTGCAGGGTGGCTATGAAAATTAAGACAGTTCATATAGTATCTGGCACATGGAAAGTTCTCAATGTTAATTACCCATTTTTTTTTCCATTTAAGGAAATAGTCTCAATCCTATACCATGAATGAATTATGAAAATAGTTGGAAAGGAGACAACAGTTTTAAATGTGAACTGTCTCAGTCTTATGCTGACATCAGCTACATTTCTGGTAAAGTGATGGTGTCATGATACAGGTTGTATTAAGGGTTAAAACCAGTTTCCTTGTGGCTTTCCAACTGACATAATAAGCAAAACCTGCCTGGGCAAACATAGACCTATTTATTGGCTCACTTATTATTAATGTTAAACTAGCTTTGGTGCTGACTTCTCCTGTTCTTGTTTTAAAATTTCACTGTTGTCATTTAAAATCTGACAGACCTTCAGAAGCTTCATAGAATGCTTAATGGTTTAAATCGTCTCTAGAACATGTGAAGTATCTTTTCCAAAGTGGTTTTCTCCATCTGTCAGTATGTTCAAAATCATGTATATAGGGCTGGGCGCCGGTGGCTTACGCCTGTAATCCCAGCACTTTGGAGGCTGAGGCGGGTGGATCACGAGGTCAAGAGATCGAGACCATCCTGGCTAACATGGAGAAACCCCGTCTCTACTAAAAATATAAAAATTAGCTAGCCATGGTGGCA
The DNA here is from genome assembly GCF_006542625.1 of Nomascus leucogenys. NCBI lineage: Eukaryota > Metazoa > Chordata > Mammalia > Primates > Hylobatidae > Nomascus > Nomascus leucogenys. The sequence goes on along the minus strand of NC_044398.1, from coordinate 36,453,621 downwards.
TGCACCTGTAGTCCCAACTACTCGGGAGGCTGAGGCAGGAGAATCACTTGAACCCGGGAGGCGGAGGTTGCAGTGAGCCAAGATCGTGCCACTGCACCCCAGCCTGGGCAACTCTGTCTCAAAAAAAAAAAAAAAAAAAAAAAAAAACAATGTATATAGGACAGAATTGCTTATATTTTCACATTTACTACTGGATGCCCGTTTGGTTTTCATAGCAATCAACTTTTGGAGTTTATGGGCAGTACTTAACATATATAACCTAAGTATGGATAATTATTTAAAATAAGGCTATTGAAAGAAAAATCTATAGGGATTTTTCAGTTTTCACAACAACAACTCCCTGAGCAAAGAAAAAATAGGTTGGTTTGAGTTGTATGTGATGAGATTTCTAATATTCTATTCGAAATGCCCCCTAGTAAGCACTAGTGATATGTATTAATGAGCTGAATTCGATTTCCAATTCCAACTCTGTCCCTTGCAACTTCTGTAACCTTGAAGGTTTCTCTATGTTTCAGTTTCTTCATATGTAAAAGAGATTACCAATATTTCCCTCCCAAGGCTGCTGTAACAGTGAAGTGTTGAGGTTTTTAATATAGCCAGCACAGCATGTGGCACATAGTAGGCACACAGCCATTGCTTGTTTCTTCCAGACATCTCACTGCATTTTTCAGTAATATTCTTTTCAAGTATGTTCTTCTTTCTCATTCCTTAACATTTAGAAGCTGTATTCAAGAGAGAATATTAATGTTTGCCAAGTAAACTGAAAATATTTCCTTTGCAGACCACACTTTAAAGTGTTTTAGGCCGGTCGCTGTGGCTCATGCCTGTAATCCCAGCACTTTGGGAGGCCAAGGTGGGCGGATCACCTGAGGTCAGGAGTTCGAGACCAGCCTCAATTTGGAGAAACCCTGTCTCTACTAAAAATACAAAATTAGCCGGGTGTGGTGGTGCATGCCTGTAATCCCAGCTACTTGGGAGGCTGAGGCAGGAGAGTTGCTTGAACCCGGGAGGCAGAGGTTGCGGTGAGCCGAGATTGCGCCATTGCACTCCAGCCTGGGCAACAAGAGTGAAACTCTGTCTCAAAAAAAAAAAAAGAGTGTTTTAGCAAAAAATGATTTTAGCCGGGCGCGGTGGCTCACGCTTGTAATCTCAGCACTTTGGGAGGCCGAGGCAGGTGGATCACAAGGTCAGGAGATCGAGACCACAGTGAAACCCCGTCTCTACTAAAAATACAAAAAAAAAATTAGCCGGGCGTGGTGGCGGGCGCCTGTAGTCCCAGCTACTCGGAGAGGCTGAGGCAGGAGAATGGTGTGAACCCGGGAGGCCGAGCTTGCAGTGAGGCGAGATTGCGCCACTGCACTCCAGCCTGGGCGACAGAGCGAGACTCCGTCTCAAAAAAAAAATGATTTTATGTATGACATACCTTGGTTTAAATCCTGGCTTTTTAATTTTAATTTTTTATTTTTTGAGACAGGGTCTTGCTCTGTGGCCCAGGCTAGGGTGCAGTGATGTGATCTCTGCTCACTGCAACCTCTGCCTCCCAGGCTCAGGTGATTCTCCCACCTGAGCCACCTGAGTAGCTGGGAGTAGAGGTGTGCTCCACTACGCCTGGCTAATTTTTCTATTTTTAGTAGAGACAGAGTTTCACCATGTTGCCCAGGCTGGTCTCAAACTCCTGGGCTTAAGCCATCCACCAGCCTCGGCCTCAGTGTTGGGATTACAGGTGTGAGCCACCGAGCCCGGCCTGAATCCTGGCTTTTGAATGTACTAGTGTTGTGACCTTGGGCAAGTTACTTAACCTATCCATAAAGTATTATGAGGCTAAAGTGAATAATAATACATATAAAACATCTAGTTCATTGTCTGGTTTGTATATTCCCAAAATAAATGTTATTATTTTAAATGGAAACTGTTGTTTAATTTGATAATTCATATAATTCATGGCTTTGGAGAGCCTGCTCTACTCAAACCCCATTAAGAGCAAGCAGGAACATTGTGAATGAATGTTGGGCATATTATTATGCAAGTGACTGAATTTGACCTTGCCTGTAATCAGGTTCAGCAAAAGTGGTATTTTCTTTCTTTTTTTTTTTTTAAATTGAGACAGAGTCTCGCCCTGATGGCCAGACTGGAGTGCAGTGGTGTGATCTCGGCTCACTGCGTCCTCTGCCTCCTAGGTTCAGGCGATTCTTTCACCTCAGCCTCCCAAGGAGCTGGGATCACCATGTCACCATGCCTGGCTAATTTTTGTATTTTTTGTAGAGATGGGGTTTCGCCATGTTGGCCAGGCTGGTCTTGAACTCCTGACCTCCAGTGATCCGCCTGCCTTGGTCTTCCAAAGTTCTGGGATTACAGGCATGAGCCACTGAACCTGGCCAAAAGTGGTATTTTCTATTGCATTTGAGGTAACAGAAATTGATGGGCTTGTCATTGCTTTTGGCGTGGCTTTTTTTTTTTTCCATGTTGTCTTTCTCCACTGACTGTCAAAAAAAAAAAGGCACATTCATGAGTGCCACAAGAGAGATTCATGATTCCCGAGTGCTACAGCAGACCAAGGTATATTTTAGTATCTAAAAAGTTTTTCATCTTTTGCTGATCTTGTTTATTAGAAATAAATATATTACTCTCCTGTATTAAAATTTAACACAATATTGGCAAGCTAAATTTAATCAAATATTCTGCCCATTTTAAAATTCACTTCCTAGCCTGTCCATCCTTCCTTGTTTTGTTGTTTGATTTTGTCTTATTGTATGCTTTTAGCAGCCTGAAGCCATGGTTTTTAGTTTCTGTCTATAGTGATACGTGGAAAGGAGGGATGAGGAAGGGGCTTTATTGGCCCAACCAGAAATAGAAACCAAGAACCCAGGACTGTATTATCTCCCTTGGACACCCAACACTATATAAAATTGATTCCTGCCCTGGCAGACTAAGCATTGGAAAGCTGGTGCTAAGAGTGTTATGAGAATTCCTAATAAATAGAAAAGCTCAAGGATTGACATTATAGTAAAAGATTTCATTTTGAAATGTTTATAATTTACTTATCAAGTTAACAATAAGGTGTTTTTATTTATTTATTTTTGTTTATTTTTATTTTATTTTTTGAGACGGAGTCTTGCTCTGTCACCCAGGCTGGAGTGCAGTGGCTTGATCTTGGCTCACTGCAAGCTCTGCTTCCCGGGTTCACACCATTCTCCTGCCTCAGCCTCCCAAGTCGCTGGGACTACAGGCACCCGCCACCACACTCAGCCAATTTTTTGTATTTTTAGTAAAGACGGGGTTTCACCATGTTAGCCAGGATGGTCTCAAACTCCTGAACTCGTGATCTGCCCGCCTTGGCCTCCCAAAGTGCTGGGATTACAGGCGTGAGCCACTGTGCCCGGCCTTTTTTTGGTATTTTTATTTTATTTTATTTTTTTGAGACGGGGTCTCGCTCTGTCGCCCAGGCTGGAGTGCAGTGGCGCAATCTCGGCTCACTGCAAGCTCCGCCTCCCGGGTTCACGCCATTCTCCTGCCTCAGCCTCTCCGAGTAGCTGGGACTACAGGCGCCCACCACAACACCTGGCTAATTTTTTGTATATTTAGTAGAGACGAGGTTTCACTGTGTTAGCCAGGATGGTCTCGATCTCCTGACCTCGTGATCCACCCGCCTCGGCCTCCCAAAGTGCTGGGATTACAGGCTTGAGCCACTGTGCCAGGCCCTCGTTTTTAATTTTTTGTAGAGACAGGATCTCACTATGTTGGCAGGCTGGTCTCGAACTCCTGAGTTCAGGTGTTCCTCCTGCCTCGGCCTCCCAAAGTGTTAGGATTTCAGGTGTGAGCCACCATGCCTGTCCTATGAAGTCATTACAAAGAAATTAAATTAATTGGTTTCATTGGCAGTATTGAATTTCAAAGCAGAAGGGGTGCTTAAGAGAAATAATGCCTTTGGAGTAATTTCTGATGCTAGATGAAACTCATGTCTCATTTAAGGTGTCCATCTGAATTTTATGTTTGGATGATTATCAATTATTCCTTAAAGCTTGAAGTGAACTCTGGCTCTCTAGGATAAATTAATCTTTATTCCTTTAATCTTTATTCCATTAGGGATATATTAAAGGCATCAAATTTTTTTTTTAGAGTAATGTAAAATTAAGGGACTTCTTTTCTTAGTTAATTTCTCAGGTTTTAAGATATCAGTATCATTGTGGACATTGACTACATTGTCTACTAAATTCTGTAATTTTAATTTATAATTCTCAGTAATTGGCTGGGTGTGGTGGCTGACGCCTGTAATCCTAGCACTCTGGGAGGCCAAGGTGGCAGATCACCTGAGGTCAGGAGTTGGAGACCAGCCTGGCCAACAGGGTGAAACCCCATCTCTACTAAAAATACAAAAAAATGAGCTGGGTGTGGTGGCAGGTGCCTGTAATCCCAGCTACTGGGGAGGGTGAGGCAGGAGAATTGCTTGAACCCAAGAGGTGGAGGTTGCAGTGAGCTGAGAACGCTCCATTGCACTCCAGCCTGGGTGACAAGAGTGAAACTCCATTTCAAAAATAAATAAATAAATAATAAAAAGAAAAATACAAAAATTAGCTGGGCATGGTGGTGGGTGCCTGTAATCCCAACTACTCGGGAGGCTGAGGCAGGAGAATCACTTGAACCCGGGAGGTGGAGGTTGCAATGAGCTGAGATCACGCCGCTGCACTCCAGCCTGGGCTACAAGAGTGAGACTCCATCTCAAAATAATAATAATTCTCAGTAATTTTTGCAATTTTTTTGGTACCTAAAATAATTTCTGTTATTGTGTTGGATAACTTTGTCAACTTCACTTTCGGAATATCTAAATATAGGTAGCTGCGTTCAAGCCAGAGGAATATTGGGTTTTTTTGTTATTGCTTCTTTTTGAGGCAGCCTTGCTTTGTCACCCATATTGGAGTACGTTGGCACAATCATGGCTCACTGCAGCCTTGACCTTCTGGGCTCATGTGATCCTCCCAACCCAGCCTCCCAAGTAGTTGGGACTAAAGGTGTGTACCACCATGCCTGGCTAATTTTTAAATTTTTTTTGTAGGGATGGAATTTTGCTATGTCACCTAGGCTGGTTTCGAACTCCTAGGCTCAAGCAGTCCTCCCACCTTGGCTTCCCAAAGTGCTGGGATTACAGGTATGAGTCACCACGCTCAGTTGAGAAATACTGGGTTTTAATCAAGATTATTGTCTGAATATTGAGTCTTAATGACTTTTTTGATTTTGTTTCTTTGGCCATAGTATTAAGTTTGCAGTTGATAACCTTCTGTACTAACTAGAAGTAGTATGGAAACTGCAAATAAGAAAAAAAAACCCCAGGTAGGGCCGGGTGCGGTGGCTCACGCCTGTAATCCCAGCACTTTGGGAGGCCGAGGTGGGCGGATCACAAGGTCAGGAGATGGAGACCATCCTGGCTAACACGGTGAAACCCCATCTCTACTAAAAATACAAAAAATTAGCCGGGCCTGGTGGCAGGTGCCTGTAGTCCCAGCTACTCGGGAGGCCGAGGCAGGAGAATGGCGTGAACCCGGAAGGCGGAGCTGGCAGTGAGCCGAGATGGTGCCACTGCACTCCAGCCTGGGCGACAGAGCAAGATTCTGTTTCAAAAAAAAAAAGAAAAAAAACCCAGGTAAAATGTTGATGGCTGCTATTTTTATTTAACGTATTAGTAAAGGAAAAGAAGTCAGGGACATTATAGAGGTCAAGTTTTATATTATTAAAACCCAACTTCATGATTTATACATACTTAGAAATAGTATGAGTGATGTGTGACCAAAATATGATTTCTAGGAGGCATGATTGTTACATCCATGGAATAGCTGCATACACTTTATTGTTCTTGGTGCTTAAACTTTAGTTGTCCTGCTAAGATAAGGGAAGACATTCTTTCAGTTGGAAATCATAATGTATTTCTCCATTGAAACAGTATGGTTTGAGCAGTGCTGTATATTCTTACTCATTATTCCTTAAATGAATATTTTAAGCTCCTGATAGAAGGCAGGTACTGTGTTATATGCTGTTTGTGTTACCAGAATACAAAGATGAAGAGAACAACGTATTACACAATTCCTAATCTCACGTAAATGCTATTTTTTTTTGCTAGCTGTGGGGAGCACAAAATAAGTGGTTGAAAGTCATCTGACACAGTTACATTTATTCCTTTCTTTTTCCATGGCTCTTAGGAATAAATTGTTCTACTCTATTGATTAAATTGACCTTTGTTTATTGCCTGGGATCCCAACTTTATTTCATAATTTTATTTCTTTGAGGAAACGTTTCACAAGTTTTATAACAAAGTATAACTCAATTTGGAGAACACAGTCTGTGCATAAGTTGGAGGCTACCTATTGTGAAATGGAAAAATGCTTGTCCTAGCATTACTGAGTTAATGTATAGCTGGTAGAAAGTTTTCACTTTTAATTGCTAACTTGCCTAGTGAGAGTGAAAGATTGATTATGGCAACTAAAATGTATAAAAACGACCTGAGTAGTTTTTAGGTACAGTCAGTTCTTCAGTAGAACAAGAATCTTTAGAAATAACTTTCACTAATTCTTTACTAGTTGTTTTTCCTATTTCTCTTGGATATGGATCATCAGAATGTTTTTTGTCCCTCTTACCCATCCCCCCATCCTCCACCCCCCGCCCCCCGCTTTTTTGTTGGGAGGCTTATGTGAAAGCATTAGAGGCCTTGAATGTTTGGGTAGACAAGGTAAGTATTCAAATAAACGTTTCAAGATAATTGTGACAGTGAAATTATTTGATATGAAAAAGGATCTCAGTTATTAGAAAAAACACAACTGTGTTAATACTGACAGCCAGCATTGCTATAAGTGTTTTATGTGCATTATTTCACTTAAGCTTTACAACAGTCCTAAGAGAGGAATGCTGTGGTTATTACACCCACTTGACAGACCAGGGAGCAGAAGCACAGAAACCCAAGGATTTCTGCTGTCAATGTCATGCATTTGGCTAGAGTTATGATGTCGTGCAAGTAATGTACCTTCTTTTTCCCTCTAATTCATTTTTATGTTTTTCTTTTACAGGGCAATTTTGTTAGATTTAGTTTCCAGAGGTCAGGTTTGTGTGGGTTTTATGTCCTTGGGAAATCCTCAGTACCTTATTTCCCATATTGCATATTTTTTAATCTTAATTTTTTTCCCCTCAAATGTTATACAGTTTAATGAGTCAAGTGGCCTTTCAGGGATTATTAAAACAAACAGTAATTCTCAGCCTCCACCTTCATTTCCTCCTCTCATAGGTAACCATCCTCAACTCATAGGTATTTGGAATTTACCTGTGGTTTTTCAAGCAACATTTAAAAAATTGATTTACTTGAATTTTCAGTTTAGAACATAAATTATTTGCATGATTTGCTGTGTATTTGTGACTAACTCAACCTAAACATTCTATCAGTTGTCCAAATTTCCCGTTTTCTTTCAAATTTCCCATTTCCTTCACTTACTCTGTCAGTTTCATCATCTTGAAGAAGCCTTTTCCAGAGCACAGTGCTCCAACATGGAGTAGTCTCTGTTTTCTCATAGTGCCCAGCAATCATCCTAGGAATTCTCTTTTCTTTTCTCCTGCATTGGCACTTCTGTTTCTTCTCCTCTTATGTCTTCCTGTTTCATGGGAGGCAAATATTTGATACCTTATGTTTTTTGAAAACACTTTATTTTCCTCTCACCCTTCATTAGTGGTATGTAACATTGAGACTGATGATTTTGCTCCATTGTCTTCTAGCTGGTGTTATGCCTGTTGAAAGTACAAAATAATTCTGGAAGCTTATCTATTGTTAGCCATTTCTCTCTTCTGGAAGCTTGTAGGATCTTCCCTTTGTTTCCACTGTTCTGAAACTTATAAATGATACGCTTTAATATGGTTGTACTGTATTTTAAACAATTATGCTCTGCACTCAGTGTTTTTTTGTTGTTTTTGTTTTTTAATTTTTAAATTTATTTATATATTTTTTAATTTATTGTTTTTGTTTGTTTTTTGAGACGGAATCCCACTCCCACCCAGGCTGGAGTGCAGTGGCATGATCTCGGCGCACTGCAACAACCTCCACCTCCTGGGTTCAGGTGATTCTGGTGCCTCAGCCTACCCAGTAGCTGGAATTACAGGCGTGCATCACCATGCCAAGCCAATTTTTGTTTTTTTGTTTTGTTTTGTTTTTTGAGCAGAGTATCACTCTGTCGCCCAGGCTGGAGTGCAGTGGCGCGATCTCGGCTCACTGCAACCTCCACCTACTGGGTTCAAGCCATTCTCATGCCTTAGCCTCCCGAGTAGCTGAGATTACAGGTGTACCACCACGACTGGCTAATTTTTTTATATTTTTAGTAGAAACGGGGTTTCACCATATTAGGCAGGCTGGTCTTGAACTCCTGACCTCAAATGATCCACTCACCTCGGCCCCCCCAAAGTGCTGGGATTATGGGCATGAGCCACTGTGCCTGGCTTCACTCAGTGTTTTCAGTTAGGAAACTTAACATTGTTTAGTTTTGGGACATTTTCTTGAACTATTTCACTGATTTTTTTTTTCCTCTCTTTTCTCCCGTGGATTCCCCATTGCATAGATGCTGAATTATCTTGATTGGACCTCCAGTTTTTTCTTCTTTATTCTGTTGCCATCTCTTTGATTCCTTATTCTTTCTGATAAATTTTCCTAAGCGTAACTTCCATGGGCTCTTTGGAAAAGTAGCAATTTTTTTCATGGATGGAGTATCTACTCTTTTGAGACAGGGTCTTGCTCTGTTGTGGCTCACTACAGCCTTGATTGCTCAGGCTCAAGCGATCCTCCTGCCCTAGCCCTCCCAGTAGCTGGTACTACAGGCCTGCACCGCCAAACCTAGCTAACTTTTTTGATTTTTAGTAGACAAGGTCTCGCTGTGTTGCCCAGACTGGTCTCGAACCCCTAAGTGCCAAGCATTTCTCTTGCCTCAGCCTCCTAAAATTCTAGGATTACAGTGGAGTATCTTCTGTATTCTTTCCATGGACACTAATGATGGGGTATAAAATTCCTTTTATTTATTTGTTTTTTTATTGACATCAGAAATTCCTGCTAGTAAAATTCTTTTTAAATTTTAAGTTTTTTTCTTCCCACAGTTGTCCGTATTTCCTCCAAGTTCCTTTTCTATTTTTTGTTTTCCTTTGTTTTCTTTTTGTGGTAGATGCTTTCCTCAGATGAGTGGTAATCCTTGGCTATTTGCAATTATGCCTCTAAAAGCTGATTGGAAGCTCTTAGTACCTCATTGGTACTTGTTGACTAGAGTTCACTCTAGGGTGATCTATCTGTGTCATTTGCTGGGGCACCCTTCATGTCAGCTTCTGATTACTTTTCCCTTTTCTGAAAAGGGAGAGAGGTCTTTTAATTTCCTGTCTGGTGGGAGGAGGTCTGTATGCCGCTTCTGTTGGAGAGTGAGGGAAGTAGGGCAGTGAGGATTTCAGTATTCAGTACATATATGTGTTTTCTTAAGGCCTCTGTTTTCATTAAGCCTCCCCTGCACCAATGTGCTTTATGTTCTCCTGCTCTGAAATCCTCTTGAGGGAATAATCCTCTAGAATTTTGCCTTGGTGGGAAAAGCATAGTAACCTAACCATGTGGTATTTAGGAAGGTACTGAGAGATTGAGCAGTTTCCTAAGGAGCTTTCAGCCAGCCTTCTTTATTTAGTGCTCCTTCCACACCTGTTTCTACAGGCGCTATCTGTTACCAGTTCCTGAGCCTTTTGAGGATTCTGTGGACGAAGGTTGGTTTTTGGCTTTCCATACTGCTGGTTTCTTGGATCTGCTATGTCAGTTACCCTTTATGCATTTGCTTTCTAGCTTTTACGTTTTGTTTATGCCTTAAAAATACCTGATGAGGGCCAGGCGTGGTGGCTCAGGCCTGTAATCCCAGAACTTTGGGAGGTCGAGGCAGGTAGAATGCTTGAGTCTGGGAGTTTGAGAGAAGCCTGAGCAACATAGCAAAACCCCGTCCCTACTATAGAAAAATTAACTCGGTGTGGTGCATGCCTGTAGTCCCAGCTGCTTGGGAGGCTGAGGTGGGAGGATTGTGTGAGCCTGGGAGGTGGAGGCTGCAGCGTGCTGAGATCATGTCACTGCACTCCATCCTGGGTGACAGAGTGAGACCCCATCTCAAAAACAAACAAAAAAAAACCCCAAAAACCTTATTAGTATTTTAGCACAATTTGGGGAAGAAATGAAGTTAAATACGTATGTTCCATCTTCTCTTTACCCAGAACCTATTTCTAATTTTTTTTTTGTTAAGCATCTTTTTTATTATGGTAAAATATACATAAAATTTATTATTTTAAAGTATATAGTTCAGTGAGTTTTTTATATACTTTTATTATTTAAAAGTATGTAGTTCATTAAGTACATTCACAGTGTTTTACAGCCATCACTACTTTCTAGTTCTAGAACTTTTCTATCACACCAAAAAGAAACCTTATACTCATTAAGCAGTCACTCCCCCATTCCCTCCCTCGCCCAGCCCCTGGCAGCCATGAATGTGCTTTTTGTTTCTATGGATTTGCCTTTTGTGGATATTTCATATAAATGAAGTCATTCAGTATGCGGCCTTTTGTCACATGTTTTCATTTACCATAATATTTTTGTGGTTCATCTATGGTATAGCATAGATCAGTGCTTCCTTCCTTTTTATGGCTGAATAATTTTCATTGTATGGATATATCACATTTTGTTTATCTGTTCATCAGTTGATGAACTTTTCGGTTGTTTCTGCTTTTTCTGGCTATTGCAAATAGTGCTGTTATCAACACTGATGTACAATTTTTTGGGGTGAACATTTACTTTTATTCGTTTGGGTATATACCTCGGTGTGGAATTGCTGGATCATATATGGTAATTCTGTCTTTAACTTAATGAGGAACTACCAATCTGTTTTCCTCAGTGACTGTAACATTTTATATTCCTATTAGCAATACACAAGTGTCCCAGTTTCTCCACATTTTTGCCAACACTGTTTTCCATTAAAAAATTTTTATTATAGTCATTCTACTGGGTGTAAAGTAGTATCTTTTTGTTTTGATTTGCATTTCCCCAGTATTGAGCCTCTTTTCATGTGCTTGTTCGCCATTTGTATATCTTCTTTGGAGAAATGTCTGTTTAAGTCCTTTGCCCACTTTAAATTGTGTTGTCTTTGTTTTGTAGAGTTGTAAGAGTTCTTTATACATTCTGGATACTAGACATGATTTTCAAATTTAGGTACATGATTTTCAAATCTTTTGCCTCTAGATGTTTTTTACTTTTTTATTTTTGATCCTTGAACTCATCTATATTCTATGGTTGTGATGTAATGATGACAGAATTGGTGTCATTTGTGTTTATTTACCAGGTTATTTGGAAGGATTATATTTTAGGTGCTCTCCTCTCCCCCAGTGAATGGTATTATGACACAAGGGTTATAAAGGACTGATAAGAAATTACTAAAGACAGAAAGGGAAGTTGGCTTGCTTCCAAAATGTGGTCCCAGCAGAAGTGAAGTTAGTTACACCAATAACTACAGTCAAAAAGCTATTTTTATCCATGATAATGTATTTGTTGTTATTAATATTAAAGATTATATTTTGCCAGGTGCAGTCGCTCACATCTATAATCCCAGCACTTTGGGAGGCTCAGGCGGATGGATCACTTGAGCTCAGGAGTTTGAGACCGGCCAGGGCAACATGGTGAAACCCCATCACTACAAAAAATGAAAAATTAACCAGGCTTGGTGGTGCGTGCCTGTAGTCCTAGCTACTCACGAGTCTGAGGTGGGAGGATAGCTTGAGCCCAGGAGGTCAAGGCTGTGGTGAGCCGAGATCGTAGCACTGCACTCCAGCCTGGGCAACAGGACAAGACCCTGTCTCAAAAACAAAACAAAACAAAAAAAACACGACTATATTTCTGCATTAAGTGGGGGTGTGGAATCCGATCTAATAATTGAGATAATAATTGTTATAGTATTTTATTGAGCTTTTATTGGGTACCAGCTGTGTTCTAAGTTTTTTTCATGAATTATTTTCGTTAATCTTATTCATTGTTGTGTCCTGAATGAGTACTCACATATTTGTGGAAGGGCTCAATGGTCCCTAAACCCTTAGATGCTGTTTTGGAAGGTTAACTTGCCAAAGGTCACATAGTTGGCAAATGATGAAGCTGAGATTAACATTAAGATCTGATTCCAAGGTAGTCTTAACTATATTGCTTTATGTGGAGTTTTGCAGTTGATATCTAGACAGAAAATCTCTAGCAATGGAAAAAAAACTAATTTTTAATTAATTTTAATTTTTTTAGTGTTTTGCTTCTTTTATTTTTTTTATTTTGTGAGCCACCGTGCCCAATTGGTTTCTTTTAAAAGACTAGTTAGCTTGTACCTTAGGCCTCTTGGTTAATCTGAGGTATTTAATTAATATCTTTGAAATCCTAAGATTTACTGTATCACTTCTGCAATATCTAAATTTTTCCTTCTTATTTCTATTCTCCTTCTATAGTCCTTTCCATTATGTCTAATCATTAAAACATTGTTCTTGTTTTCTACTGCAATCTAATTTTTAGTGTTATGCTGTTTCCAGATGCCATTTGGGTCATTTTCAAAAAAAGATGAGTAATAATTAGCAAGTAATGAATATTGTTCTTTTTACCATTCATTAAGAACAATTGTTAATTGTCTTATTCTATTGTGAAGAATATCTGTAATTCCTGCTTAGAACCTGGGTTGATAGCAGGATATGAGGAAGCACTAAGTGTACACAGAACAATATAGCTGGAAAAAGTATATATGTTAAAGAATAATATGTTGTCTAAGGACAGAATGGAACTGATCACACAGGTTCTTTTTTGGTAAGCTTCAAAACTTCTTATCTCCCATAAAAGTACTTTTTCTTTTATAATATGCAGCAATAATTTTCTGTTTAGTTAATTAGTTTTAAAGCAAGCTTAAACTTATAATTTATAAAGAATCATATTTGCTCCCTATCATTGTTTTATAGCTGGGACTATACTGACAAATAAGAAAAATAAAATTCCTGCCCTTGTGGAAGAGACAGTTAAACAATGAGACAAATACATTTCAGATGGAAATGAGGACAATGGAAGAAAAGCAGAGCAGGATGAAGGCATGAAGGGTGACTGGGATCTGGTCAATCTTTAGATAGTGTAATTACGGGAAACTACTTTGAAAAGGTGACTTCTGAGCAGAGATCTTAATGTACTGAGGGAGTGAACCATTCAAAGTCTGGGGAAAGAATTCGGCTTCCTCTTCGGATGTACAAAATTACAAGATATTGCCATTCTCTTAACTGAAAACCTATAAAAGCAGGAAAAGAAGTACAGTTTCCAAAAACCCACCAAAGAGCTGAGGACACAAGGGAACTTAAATGAACCAAACTCCAGAAAGTAATCAAGCTTTCATAGTAGAGAAGAAACCCATGGTTGCTCCAGGATGGAACAACCAAAGGAATAGGAATCCACCATAGATGAGGGGAAAGGAGAAACCAGCCACATTTTTTAAAATCAGATTTTTAATGGCCACGTATGGGCTGGTATGACAGGTTAGGGTCCTGAAAAGCCCTAGCAACTCTGGCACCAAAGAGCAAGTATGCACCCACACTCCAGCTCCTACCCACAGATGTTCACTGAATGTTCAGGAGTAGTAAGCCAAAAGCCTGGGCCAGTGACGAACTGGCATAGATAATACCTGAGGCATTTGGAACCTTTCCCAAGTGTAGGGCAACCACCCTCAGAAGGCGGGATTGCTAAGAGAAATCCAGCAGAGGCACTCCAGGCTTTCGGTTCTGGAATGCTGCAGGCAGGTGAAGAGCTGGAGATAACCCTCACCCCACACTCTGGCAGTCCGTGTTTTCAGCCACCAAGGACTGGGGACAGGGCAGAAGAGGTGAGTGAAACTGCTCTAATTCATTTCAGGCCTTCACAGAATGTAAGGAACCTGCCCTCCAGAAGGCTGGCTGGGGAGGAGGAGCAGGGCTGCACAAGGGCACCTGAGCTTCAGAAAGCAAGGTGTGCAACTGGAGAACAAGGAGAATCCAGCAAACCAAACTCTGACCATTGCGCTTAACGCAGAGATAGAGCTCCTACAGTTTTTTTTTTCTTTCTTTTTTAAAATATAAACTTGAATTTTTGAAATAGTTTCAGATTTAAAGAAAAATTGCCAAGATAGTATAGAGAGTTCCCATAAATGCTGCCTCCAGGTTTTCCTATTTTTATTTTTCTATTTATTTGTTTATTTATTTATTTATTTAGTTTTTAGTTTTTCCTATTTTTAACACCTTATATTAGTATGGTATATTTGTTATAATTAATGAACTAATACTGACATATTTTCATGAACTAAAGTCCATACTTTATTTACCTAATGTTTTGGGATCACATTTAGCTGTCACGTCTCCTTAGGGTCCTCTTGGTTTTGGCATTTTCTTAGACTTGAACTTCTCATCTCTTGTTTTTGATGACTTTGACAGTTTTGAGGAGTATTGTTCAGGTATTTCGTAGAATGTCCTTCTATTGATATCTGTTTGGTATTTTTATCATTGTTACAGTGAGGTTTTGTATTTTTGGGACGAAGAACATGCAGGTTAAGTACAATTTTCTTTCCTTTTTTTGAGACAGTGTCTCACTGTCACCCAGGCTGGAGTGCAGTGGTATGATGACAGCTCACTGCAGCCTTGAACTCCTGGGCTCACGCTATCCTCCCTCCTTAGCTTCCTGAGTAGCTGGGACTACAGATGCATGCTACCACACCTGGCTAATTTTTTTTTTTTTTTTAATAGAGACAGAGTCTCACTGTATTGCCTAGGCTGGTCTTGAATTCCTGGGCTCATGCAATCCTCCCACTTCAGCCTCCCAAGTAGTTGGGACTACAGACATGTGCCACTATGCCTGGCAGTACCATTTTCATCACATCATATTAAGGGGACATACTGTCAATATGACTAATCAGTGTTGATATTGACCTTGATCATCTGGTTGAGGTAGTGTTTGTGTATTTCTTTACTACAAAGTTACTCTTTTTTCTCCTCTGTTTACATACTGTACTCTTTGGAAGGAAGTTACATATGCACAGCCTACACTTAAGGCATGGAGATTTATGATACCCCTCCTCAAGGGCAAAGTGTCTATATAAATTATTTAGATTTCTTCTGCGTGGGAGATTTGTCTCTTCTTCCTCATTTATTTATCCATTCAATTTTTTAAATATTAGTATGGACTTATGGATATTTTATA
The DNA here is from genome assembly GCF_006542625.1 of Nomascus leucogenys. Classification (NCBI taxonomy): domain Eukaryota; kingdom Metazoa; phylum Chordata; class Mammalia; order Primates; family Hylobatidae; genus Nomascus; species Nomascus leucogenys. Next base: position 36,438,374 of record NC_044398.1, on the reverse strand, counting down.
CCTTGGGTTAAAATCTTATTATTGCTTTATTTATTTTATTGGTCAAGTTGTTCCAGCTTTGGCCACTGGGAGCTCTTTCAGTTGGTATAACTTTTTGATATACCACTGTCAGTATATGTGTGTGTATGTGTGTTTGCACTTTCTCACTTTCTGGCACTACAAGATGCTCTAGTATATTTAGAGACTAAAGCATGTAGTATATGCTTTAGTATATGCTTTATCTAGTATAGTTTTCTGTCTCAATCCTAGAATTAGCCATTTCTCCATGGAGCCTTGGTTCCTTTTACTGGAGAATGGAGAAACCAAGATCTAGGTGCTAGGTGTACATGTTGCTACTGGGGTGTTGTTGCTTGTAGGCCATCTCAGCTGACAGAGCCAGAAAATACATGTATTTATACTACCCTGTATATATCCACATATCTATAAATATGTCTATATGTATCCATCTATATCTAATTAAGCTAAACATGAGTTTATATTGATGTATTCAGTTCCAGTTGAATCACTACATGGATGATTCTAACCTCCTGCCGTTGCTTATCTGAAAACTCCTGCTCCAATAGTGAGAAATCTGTCTCCTACCATCAGCCACCCATTTACTTAATCTTTCTACTCTAGTATATGCATAAGGTACTCCCGCAGTTTTAAAAATTGGTGGCTTGGCTGTGAAACACAAGCAGGTCTCTGTAATTTTACCTAGGCTGAGATCCCAGACCTGCTCAAGTGAAAAGCTTGATCTCAGTCCTTAAATATTTGAAGCCAGTGATTAACTGTCAAATTAAAGCTGCATCATAGCCCACACCCAGCTCAGTTACATATTGGATTGACTCAGACTCCCTTCTAGTGTCCTAATAGAAAAATTGTCATGTCTTTTTCTGGAAATAAAATATTACTTAATTTAATAAGTAATCTATTTTTATATAAAACGTCTGGTGTGTAATAAAAAGTTACAAGACACAAGAAAAGCAAGAAAATGTGACCAAAGGTCAAGAGAAGAAATAGTCAGTAGAAGAAGACCCAGAGATGACCCACATTTATCAGAATTATCAGACAGGGATTTAAAGATAATTATGAAAAAAATGCTAGATGATTGAATGATAAAGGTTAACAATGTGCTTGAAAAGGTGGGGATTTCTGTAGGTCATGGAAATTATGCCAAAGAACCAAGTTGAAATTCTATTAAATAGAAATGAAAAATATACTAGCAGAGGCCAGGGAAAACAAAAAAAGGAAAGAAAAGAAAAGGAAAGGGAGGGGAGGGGAGGGAAGGGAGAAAGAAAAATATACTAGCAGAAATGAATTCATTACATGGGCTTAACAGTTTATGGACATAGCAGAAGAAAGAATCAGTGAATATGAAGACAGATTGGAAAGAGAAAAGACAGAAAAAAGTCAGGGAGGGATAGAAAAGAGATTTCAGATCCATGGGATAATATCAGATGGTCTAACATATATAATTGGAGTTTTAGAAGGAGAGAAGAGAACGTGGCAGAAGACATATTTGAAGAGACAATGCTCAGGAACTTCTAAAATTGATGAGGTCGTCAATTCACAAATGCAAGAAGTTCAGCAAATCCCAAGCAAGTTAAATACAAAACAAAAATAAGCCAACAAATTTAAAAATCCCATATGTAGGCATATCATAATCAAACTGCTGAAAATTGAAGATGGAAGAGATCTTACAAGCAACAGGAGAGCAACAGGAGAATAAAAGACACATTAGTTATGTGAGAATGGCAACATGGGTTATGGCTAATCCATGTTTTTGGACCAGAAAAAAATGGAGTCTTAGCTGAGCATGGTGGCACATGCTTGAACCCAGGAGTTTGAGTCCAGCCTGGGTAACGTAGTGAGACCCCATCTCTATTTAAAAAAGAAAAGAAGTCCAGGCGCGGTGGCTCACACCTGTAATCTCAGAACTTTGGGAGGTGGGTGGATCACAAGGTCAAGAGGTCAAGACCATCCTGGCCAACATGGTGAAACCGCATCTCTACTAAAAATACAAAATTTAGCTGGGTGTGGTGGTGCGCACCTGTAGTCCCAGCTACTTGGGAGGCTGAGGCAGGAGAATCACTTGAACACAGGAGGTGGAGGTTGCAGTAAGCCAAGATCACACCACTGCACTCCAGCCTGTCGACAGAGCGAGACTCAGTCTCAAAAACAAAGAAAGAAAAGAAAAAATGGAATGTTGAAGACAATGAGATGACATCCATAAAGTGCTGAAAGAAAAAAAACCAACATGTTAACCTAGATTTCTATGCCCAGCAGAAATAGCCTTCAGAAATAATGGCAAAATAAAGACTTTTTGGACATATCAAAAAGGGAAAGAATTTGTTTCCAGCAGACCTGGACTGTCAAACATTAAAACATACATATTAACAAGATGTGGGTTTTACAGCATATATGTGATTATACAACCATGAAAGAACAAAAAGGAGGAGATGGAATTATACTGTCATACATTTCTTACTCTGTGAAAGGAGACTGTAGTAACTTGAGGATGCATATATAATCTCTAGAACAAGCACTAAAAACACAAACTGGGATACCATAAAGTCAGTACATCTGCCCAAAAGGGATTAACTGCTGTGAGAATCATTCTCCTACTGTAAACAGCTAGAAAACAGGACAAAAATACATGAAACAACTGTTTTCAGACATTGGACAACAGGCAGCACAGGATAGTGATCCTGAGAGAAGAGAAATAACTGATATGAACCCTACAGGGGTTCCTATAGGCAGTTTCCAGATTGTAGCACAGAGTAGGGGAATCCAAATGGAGCCCAGGGGAGTTTGGAGAAGCCAAGGCAACTAGAATTTGTGGGGCAGAAAACAAGAATAAAAGGAACTACACAGAAATCTATAGAAGTAAGAGAATCTTTGATTGGACACTCATCTGCACATGCAAAGTGTGGAAGTCAACAATGCTGGAGAAAGTCACACTGGAAATCAGAACACTGAACAATGCAGGAGCTCACACAGAGCTGGGAATAGTTTGTTTCCATTAGGCATAGTGGAGAGACTGTCATACACAGGACATTGGCTAGAGTCTTCAAAGTGGGGTTAAATTAGCTATAGACTAAAGGCTTTTCTAAACCTACCCTAAGCTTCAAGGCAGGTTTTGAAAGGACCAGGCTGATTCTAAGTAACTCAATTATGTGCCAAAACTAAACTTTTAAAGAATACAGTAAAAGCCAGCACCTGACAATTAAAATGTTCAGCATTAATAATATATTAATAAAAGATTAGTAGGCATACAAATAAAAAGCAGGAAAATGACCTATAACCAGGAGAAACATCAATAGAAAGAGACCTAGAAATGTAGAATTATTAGGAATAATTCTGATGATTGAATTATCAGCCAAATATGTTAATACAAGTATTATAATGACTAGTAGAGAAATGAATGATAGATAAAAAGACACAAGCCAGATGTGGTGACTCATGCCTACAGAAGTGAGGGTGGGCAGATCAGCCTGCCCAACATGGCAAAACCCTGTCTACTAAAAATACAAAAATTAGCTGGGTGTGGTGGGATGTGCCTGTAATTCCAGCTTGGGAGGCTGAGGCACGAGAATTGCTTGAACCCAGGAGGCGGAGGTTGCAGTGAGCTGAGAACATGCCACTGTACTCCAACCTGGGTGACGGAGTGAGACTTTGTCTCAAAAAAAAATAAAAGACTCACAAGTAGTATCTAAAGATGAAAAATACCAAATATAATATCCAAAACTGGGGGAAAAACTGGATGTGATTAACAGCAGATTAGACACTGTGGAAGAAAAGATCATTAAATGTGAAGGTATAGCAGTAGAACCTATTCACATTGGAGCACAAAGAGAAAAAAATACTAGAACAAAGTTAATAGTACATCAGTAACTTGTGGGACAATAGCAAGTTGCCTAATATATGTATAATTGGAGTTCCAGAAAAGTGGGGAAAGGTAGAAAACAATTACTTTAGGAAGTAGTGTCTGGGTGGCCGGGCAGGTGGCTCACACTTGTAATCCTAGCACTTTGGGGGGCCGAGGGCGGGGGGCGGGGGGCAGATCATTTGAGATCAGGAGTTTGAGACCAGCCTGTACAACATGGTGAAATCTCGTCTCTACTAAAAATACAAAAATTAGCTGGGCTTGGTGGCATGCGACTGTAATCTCAGCTTCTCGGAAGGCTGAAGCATGAGAATTGCTTGAGCCAGGGAGATATAGGTTGCAGTGAGCCAAGATCATGCCACTACACTACAGCCTGGGCAACAGAGTGAGAACCTACCTCAAAAAAAAAAAAAGAAAAAGAAAAAAAAGAAAATAGTGGCTCATCATGGTGGCTCATGCCTATAATCCCAGCACTTTGAGAGGCTGAGATGAGAGGATTTTTTGAGCACAGGAGTTCAAGACCAGCCTGGGCAATTTCCTTAAAAAAAAAAAAAAAGATGAAGAAGAAAAGAAAAAGAAACAGTGAGTATAAATTTTCCAAATCTGATGATAACCATAAACTCTCAGATCCAAGAAACTCAGTGAACTCTAAATAGAATAAACAAATACAATCATACCTAGGTATGTAATAATAAAATTAGTGCCAGTCATGGTGGCTCATGCCTGTAATCCTAACACTTTGGGATACTGAGGCCTGGAGTTTGAGACCAGCCTGGGCAACATAGTGATACCCATATCTCTACAAAAATTAAAAAATAGAAATATAAAAGGTTAGCCAGGCATGGTGGCACTTGTCTGTAATCCCACTTACTTGGGAGGCTGAGGTGGGAGGATCACTTGAGCTCAGGAGGTCAAGGCTGCAGTAAGCCATAATTGTATTCCACCCAGGGTGATAAAGCATGATGGGAGATCCTGTCTCAAAACAAAACAAAACCAAAAAAAGGCCAGGCACAGTGACTCACACTTGTAATCCCAGCATTTTGGGAGGTCAAGGTAGGATGATCGCTTGAGCCCAGAAATTGGAGACAAGCCTGGGCAACATAGTGAGACCCTGTCTTTCAAAAAAAAATTTAAAAAGGCAGGCATGGTGGCATGGGCCTGTAGTCCTGTCTACTTAGGTGGCTGAGGTGGGAGGATTGCTTGAGCTTGGGAGGTTGAGGCTGCAGTGAACTGTGTTTGTGCCACTGCACTCCAGCATGGGAGACAGAGCAAGATCCTTTCTCAATAATAACAAATAAACCAATGTTACAATTAGAAGAAATAAATTCTGGTGTTCGGTTTTTTTTTTTTTTTTTTTTTTTTCCCTGAGATGGAGTTTCGCTCCTGTTGCCCACGCTGGAGTGCAATGGCATAGTCTCGGCTCACTGCAACCTCCACCTCCTGGATTCAAGATGATTCTTTTCCCTCAGCCTCCCAAGTAGCTGGGATTACAGGCGCGCACCACCACACCCAGTTAATTTTCATATTTTTAGTCCACCATGTTGGCCAGGCTGGTCTCAAACTCCTGCTCTCAAATTCTGGTGTTCTATTGCACAGTGGGGTGAGTATAGTTAAGAGTAAAATATTATTACAAAATAGCTGGAAGAGGGGCTTTTGAATGTTCTTTCACAAATGAGAAATGCAGGAGGTGATGGATACACCACTGCTCTGATTGGATCATTATGCAACATGGATATGTATCAAAACATTGAATTGTGGCCGGGCATGGTGGCTCATGCCCGTAATTCCAGCACTTTGGGAGTCTGAGGTGGGCAGACCACCTGAGGTCAGGAGTTCAAGACTAGCCTGGCCAACATGGCGAAACCCTGTCTCTACTAAAAATACAAAAATTAGCTGGGTGTGGTGGTGCATGCCTGTAATCCCAGCTACTCGGGAGACTGAGGCGGGAGAATTGCTTGAACCCGGGAGGCAGAGATTGCGGTGAGCTGAGATTGCACCATCGCACTCCAGCCTGGGCAACAGAGCAAGACTCCATCTCAAAAAAATAATAAATTGTACCCCATAAATACGTACAATTACAATATGACAGTTTAAAAAATAAATTTTAAAAAAATTCTCTTGTGCCGGGCGCGGTGGCTCATGCTTGTAATCCCAGCACTTTGGGAGGCTGAGGCGGGCAGATCGCGAGGTCAGGAGATCGAGACCACGGTGAAACCCCGTCTCTACTAAAAATACAAAAAAAAATTAGCCAGGCGTGGTGGCGGGCGCCTGTAGTCCCAGCTACTTGGAGAGGCTGAAGCAGGAGAATGGCGTGAACCCAGGAGGCGGAGCTTGCAATGAGCCAAGATTGCTCCACTGCACTCCAGCCTGGGTGACAGAGCAAGACTCTGTCTCAAAAAAAAAAAAACAAAACAAACAAAAATATTCTCTTGTACTTAACAGCTGAATAAAAAATAAATTTTTAAAAGGAGAGAAGTCTTAAAAACCAGTTATTTACCCCATCATTAAGTTATAATGAACTTTCTTATGGGAATTCTTTGATAAGGAAGCTCCTTTATGCTGAAGTTTTATTCTTTTCATACCTGTTTAGATAAGTCAGTGCTTTGGGAGCATATGTCATATGACTCAATGGCAGTGTTCTAACTTGGATTCTAGCTCCACATTGTGCAAAGGCAAAAAAACCAGAGAGTCAGTGTGGTAGTTAAGAACTTATGTTCTGCTGCTTGATTTCCTACATTCCAGTACTCCCTCCACTACCTGCAGTCTTCCTGACCTGGGGCAAGTTCCTTTTGTAAACTCTGTGTTCTAGGGGGATGGTGGTGTAAGAAGGATGGTGATTTGAGCCAGGCAGTAGCAGGTGGAGGTGGAGAAAAGTGGTCAAACCCTGAATGAACGTTAAAGATAGGACCAAAAGGATTTGATGAGAAATTGGAAGTAGAGCATGGGGAAAAAGAAAGATATCAGTGATGATGCCAAGGTTTTTGCCCGGGGGAACTGGGATAGTGGAGTTGTTATTTGCTGAGTATGACTTTTCACAAAGGAATGTCAAGGCGTAAGTAGCAAAGTTCTTTTTTTTTTTTTTTTTTTAATTTTTCTTGATTGTGTTTGTTTTATTTTTCATTCTTTGTGGGAGGTGGGTGGAGATGAAAGCAAGCATAGGGCTTGGCAGGCATACCCCTGGCACCTACCTGTGAGTTCATGATTACTAGTCTTAAAGTTCAGTCCTTTTTATTTTTACTTTTTTTTAGAGACAGTGTCTCACTCTGTCATCCAGGCTGGAGTGCAGTGACACAATCACGGCTTACCATAGCCTTGACCTCCCGGGCTCAGGCGATCCTTTCACTTCAGCCTCCTGAGTAGCTGGGACTACAGACACGTGCCACCCTACCCAGCAATTTTTTTATTTTTTATTTTTTGTAGTGACGTAGTCTTACCATGTTGCCTAGGCTGGTCTCGGACTACTGAGCTGAAGCAACCCGTCTGCCTCAGCCTTCCAAAGTAAAGTACTGTAATTATAAGCTTGAGCCACTGTGCATGGCCAAATTCTGGCCTTTTGATGTTGCATGGTGCGGATGGGGAGGCAAAGTGTGATATTTTAGGAATTTGAGGATTTCTTCTTCAACCTTAGGTGTGACATTGGACAAATGACATCTGGGCTGAGACATTTTCTAGTAATGCTGCATCCAAAAAACTCTTATCCCATTGTCTCATAGCTTCATTTCACAGACCTGGCAGCCATGATCCTCTTTTTTTCCCCCTTAGTTGCCAAACATGGGTTCTCTGTCTTACCTCATTTGAGTCTTACCTGAAAGTCTCAAATGTATATCATAATTTTCAGACAAAATTCAACCTTATTTCAATTAGTATTTCATTGTTATTTAAATATTTTAACAGGAAAGCTGAGCAATGTTTCCTTTTTTTTTTTTTTTTTTTTTTTGAGACAGAGTCTCGCTTTTGTCACCCAGGCTGGAATGCAATGGCGCGATCTCGGCTCACTGCAACCTCTGCCTTCTGGGTTCAAGCGATTCTCCTGCCTCAGCCTCCCAAGTAGCTGAGATTACAGGCATGCACCACCATGCCCAGCTAATTTTGTATTTTTAGTAGAGACGTGGTTTCTCCATGTAAGTCAGACTGGTCTCGAACTCCCAACCTCAGGGGATCCACCTGCCTCGGCCTCCCAAAGTGCTGAGATTAGAGGCATGAGCCACCATGCAGTTAATCCTGTTATAATATTTTAAAGTGTATTAGAAGGCACATTCTTCATTAATAAAATATTTATTCATGTGTTTATGTGGTTTTTAACTAGGAACACCATATAGTCTATCTCCAACCCTTTGAGAAGGAAAAAAGATCCTGACCAAACGGGACACCAGAAAAGCATGCTAAACTAGGACTGTTCTGGGCAAATCAGAAGGCATGTTCACTTTATTCTTTTTTTTTTTCTTTTTTTGTGACAGAGTCTCGCTCTGTCACCCAGGCTGGAGTACAGTGACGCAATCTTGGCTCACTGCAACCTCCACCTCCCGGGTTCAAGTGATTCTCTTGCCTCAGCTTCCCAAGTAGCTGGGACTGCAGGCACATGCCACCATGCCTGGCAAATTTTTTGTGTTTTTAGTGGAGACAGGGGTTTCGCTGTGTTAGCCAGGATGGTCTCGAATTCCTGACCTTGTGATCTGCCCCTTCGGCCTCCCAAAGTGCTGGGATTACAGGCATGACCCACTGCGCCTGGCCTCACCCTATTCCTAAGGCCAGAAAACCAGCTAGACTAAAGTTCACTTTCTGTTTGAGTGCTTGGATTTTATTGGGAGAAGGAAAATGCCCTGGAACGAGAGTGAAAGGGAGAAATTCCCATTGTATTGCAAGCCCGAATAAGAGAGGCTCACCCGCACTGGCCTAAGTCATCTCAGGTGTTGATGAGAATGTGATTACAGATGTCTCACTTGAATACCAAAGACAATTGCAAAGGAAATTAAAAGTTATGCAAAGAGAGTCGAGAAGTCAGTTGTCTGCTCACAGGTTGGCTTTAGTGGCTATTACTTTGAGATACTAAATGAGCAATAGCTTTAAACTTCAACTGCTTTTGTTTCTGAGGAAAAAAACATCATATCTTTTCATAAGTCACATAAAATGTGTACATTTTCTATTATTTTAAATAGTAAATTTAGATACTAGTATTTACTAATTTTTTTTTTGAGACGGAGTCTTGCTGTGTTGCCCAGGCTGGAGTGCAGTGGCGCAATCTCGGCTCACTGCAAGCTCCGCCTCCCAGGTTCACGCCATGCTCCTGCCTCAGCCTCCAGAGTAGCTGGGACTACAGGCGCCCACCACCACGCCCGGCTAATTTTTTGTATTTTTAGTAGAGACAGGGTTTCACCGTGTTAGCCAGGATGGTCTCGATTTCCTGACTTCATGATCCGCCCGCCTTGGCCTCCCAAAGTGCTGGGATTGATTACAGGCGTGAGCCACTGCACCCGGCCTGTAATTCTTTTTTTTTTTTTTTTTTTTTTTTGAGACGGAGTCTTGCTGTGTTGCCCAGGCTGGAGTGCAATGGTGCGATCTTGGTTCATTGCAAACTCCGCGTCCCGGGTTCACGCCATTCTCCTGTCTCAGCCTCCCGAGTAGCCGGGACTACAGGGGCCCACCACCACGCTCAGCTAATTTTTTGTATTTTTTAGTGAAGATGGGGTTTCACCGTGTAAGTCAGGATGGTCTCGATCTCCTGACCTCGTGATCCACCCGCCTCGGCCTCTCAGCATTTAGTAATTCTTAAAAGAGTTCAGCATGAATATACACAGCACGTGGGTTATTAGTACTGTGTTGTTAACACAAATGAACTATGATAGCAAATTGAATTTAGTTCAATCAGGTCAAAGAATAAAAGGATAATTTTTTTTAACCACCAGCAAAGAATAGTATAATGAACCCCATGCAACTGTCACTTAACTTCAATAATTTCAAGTTTGAGTAAGTTGCAGAGTAGTGATTTGAGCCCACATCTCGCTTGTTCCAAATCCCTTGCTTTTAATTACAATCCCATGTGGCTTCTTTGTCATTTGATGCTATTGAGCAACTTTATGATTTTTTTGGTGTTTTTGGTAAAATAGACATGAAAAGGCATTACTACAGGGAGTTTTTTCATTCTCTGGTAATAAGAGGGAAAAAGCACTCTCTTTTAATGATACGTTTTGTAATAAGCATTTTTTTTAGTTGCAGTGTTCTGCAAAGACAAAACCTGCTGATACAGTTCATCCTGTTTTAGAAATCTTTGACCCATTCATCAGACTCTGACCACTCTAAAGATAAAGGATTATGGTTGTATTGGTTTTTCTGACTGAAGCGGCCTTCTGCAGATTGAGAAATTGTATAATTATTAACTGCGGTAATGGAGATGTACTTGCAAGTTTCATCTGGTATCTTAATGAGCTTTAACCCTCTGAGTACACCTAAAACATATCCTAGAATTATTGAAATTAATCAGTTGTCCATAACTTTTCTGTCTGTATAATTTGGCTATCATAAATATTTTGTTTCCCCCTGCCCTTACCAGTTTCCATCCTCCTACTCACAAACTCACAACTCCTATAAATTGGAGTATTTAGTAGCAGTAGCCTTTGGTATAAACACTTTTTAAAAATTTACTATTTTTTGAATTAATAGGGCCACTTTCTAGTCAAGTTTTTTTTTGGGCGGGGGGTGAAGAGGGTAGGGTAACGGTTCCACACTTACAAGGGTATTTGTTTAGACCAAGTTTGTTCAACGCACAGCTTGCGGGGCTGCTTGTGGTCCAGGACGGCTTTAAATGCAACCCAGCATGAGTTTGTAAACATGAGTTTTTTTTGAGATTTTTTTTTGAGACAGAGTCTCACTCTGTTGTCCAGGCTGGAGTGCAGTGGCCCAATCTTGGCTCACTGCAACCTCCACCTCCTGGGTTCAAGCGATACTCCTGCCTCAGCCTCTGGCGTAGCTGGGATTACAGGTGTGCGCCACCACTCCAAGCTAATTTTTGTATTTTTAGTAGAGATGGGGTTTTACCATGTTGGCCAGCTGGTCTCAAACTCCTGACCTCAAGCGATCTGCCCACCTTGGCCTCCCAAAGTGCTGGGATTACAAGCGTGAGCCACTGCGCCCAGCCTGCGATTTTTTTTTTTTAACTCGTTAGCTATCATTAGTGTTAACTGTATTTTATGTGTGGCCCAAGACAATTCTTCTTCTTCCATTGTGGCCCAGGGAAGACAAAAGATTAGACACCCCTGATTTAGACAAATAAGTGAAGGCACACTGAAATAAGTTATATATAATAACCTTGTGCCACCCAGCGCGGTGGCTCATGACTCTAATCTCAGCACTTTGGGAGGCCAAGGCGGGTGGATCCCCTGAGGTTGGGAGTTCGAGACCAGTCTGACTTACGTGGAGAAACCACGTCTCTACTAAAAATACAAAATTAGCTGGGCATGGTGGTGCATGCCTGTAATCTCAGCTACTTGGGAGGCTGAGGCAGGAGAATCGCTTGAACCCAGAAGGCAGAGGTTGCAGTGAGCCGAGATTGCGCCATTGCATTCCAGCCTGGGTGACAAAAGTGAGACTGTCTCAAAAAAAAAAAAAAGAAAAGAAAAAACCAAACCTTGTGTTTCATGGATCTCGCATTCATCTCAGATATTTCTTGCCCTGGGAGATCCTCTGAATTCTCAGGACTGCTTCGTGTCACCCCTTTATGCTCTACTATCTTCCCCTGCCTAGAAGGCAAGTAGGACTTTGAATCTCGCCTTTGATTCTACTGTGATCCTATCAAATATAGTAATGCTAGAAATATAGGTCTGAAGTTTGGGAGAGAGATTGGCTCAGTATAGATTTGTAAAGCACAGTTGGATATGTGGTAGTTATATGAATGGGATTGGATGAAATTCTCTAGAGGTGTGTGGAATGGAAAGAGGTGGCCCAAGGAGGAAGAGAGAGAGAAAAATTGGAGAGGTAGAAGAACAATTTAGGAAAGAGTAATGTTCTAGAAACTAAGGAGAGAGTTTCACAACTGCAGTGGTGAAGCACTGTGAGTTCTTATTTGGCAATTTGGACTTCATTATTGTCTTATCACAGATAGGAAATGAAAGGTTGCAGGACATTTAGGAGAAAATATTAAGTGAGGACACAGAAGCAGTAAATGTCGTATACGCCTTTTAAACATTTTGGAGATTACCCATAGTAGGCCTGTCCCTTGGGTAAGGCAATTAGGGCAGCTTTCCTGGGCCCTGTTTTGGGGTGGGGAATGACTCAGGGGCTTTATTATATGACTTTTTTTCTGAACATCAATAAAATTCAGTTCCAAAATTTTGTGATTAACTGTAGTCCTAAGAGCCTACGAAAAATGCAGATAATGGGCAGTTCCACATTGGTTGAATTGTCCCAGGCTTCTCTCTTCTAGAGAGGCTGTCCCTTCCTTTTAATCCTGTAGTAGCTCCTATCACTTTTTTTTTTTTTTTTTTTTTTTTGAGACAGAGTCACCCAGGCTGAGTGCAGTGGTGTGATCTCAGCTCACTGCAACTTCTGCCTCCTGGGTTCAAGTGATTCTCATGCCTCAGCCTCCTGAGTAGCTGGGATTACAGGTGTGTGCCACCACACCTGGCTAATTTTTGTATTTTTACGGGGTTTTATCATGTTGCCTAGGCTAGTCTTGAACTCCTGACCTCAGGTGATCCACCTGCCTCAGCCTCCAAAGGTCCTGGGATTACAGGCGTGAGCCAAGGCTCCTGGCCTCCTGTCACTTTTTATAATTGTCGGTTTGTTTTTCCTCTCAGAAATGAAGCTCCTTAAAGTTCTCTATTATTGTTTTGAATTCCCAGGGCCTAGCATAATGCCCAGCATGTAATGTTGAGTGTTTGTTACGTGAGTGATTGAAGGAATAATCCGATACCTATCTGTCTTAAGTACAAAAGAATTCCAATATGGTAGTCTCACAGTCGAAAAAGCAGAATGTTTCAGGAAAGAGGGATTGATAAACAGTTTCAAATGGTAGTGAAAGTATTGAAAACTGACCTTTGAATTTGGCTTCTAGAAGGTCATTGGCTTCCATAGTGAAAACTTTTATAGCAAAATGGTTGGAGTAGAAGTGGTTGAAGACTAAAGGAGAAATGAGATGTAAGAAACAACAAAGTGTGTGTGTGGCGGGGGGGGGGTTGGTTTTATTTTTAAAGATTTGTAGCTGAGCGTGACAGTATGTATCTGTAGTCCCAGCTATTTGGGAGGCTGTGGCTGGATGATAGCTTGAGCCCAGCAGCTTGAGGCCGCAGTGAGCCATGATTGCGCCATTGCACTCCAGCCTGGGTGACAGAGCGAGACCCTGACTCAAAAAATAAAATAAAACAAAACAAAATAAAATAAAATGAAATAAAATAAAATAAAAATAAAGATTTGAAGCTAGAGGGAAGAAACCATTGGAAAAGAAAGCCAAAGATCTGATGGAGGCGAATTCATTATCATGGTAATGTTATGCATTTGATTTGCATATATCTAAGTATTCCCACCAACATTTTTTTTTTTTTTTTTTGAGACAGAGTCTCACTCTGTCACCCAGGCTGGAGTGCTGGAGTGCAGTGGCATGATCTTGGCTCACTGCAACCTCCCGGGTTCAAGCGATTCTCCTGCCTCAGCCTCTCTAGTAGCTGAGACTACAGGCTCGTGCCATCACGCCCTGGTAATTTTTGTATTCTTTTTTTTTTTTTTTGAGACGGAGTCTCGCTCTGTCGCCCAGGCTGGAGTGCAGTGGCGTGATCTCGGCTCACTACAAGCTCTGCCTCCCGGGTTCACGCCATTCTCCTGAAGTAGCTGGGAGTAGCTGGGACTACAGGCGCCCGCCACTGCACCCGGCTAATGTTTTGTATTTTTAGTAGAGACGGGGTTTCACCGTGGTCTCGATCTCCTGACCTCGTGATCCACCCACCTCGGCCTCCCAAAGTGCTGGGATTGCAGGCGTGAGCCACCGCGCCCGGCCAAATTTTTGTATTCTTAATAGAGATGAAGTTTCGCCATGTTGGCCAGGCTGGTCTCGGACTCCTGACCTCAGGTGATCCTCCCACTTCGGCCTCTCAAAGTGCTAGGATTACAGGCGTGAGCCACCACGCCTGGCCCTAACCAACATTTCAAGATAATATATTTCTCCTTCCACTTGGGTTTGATATATTAATGTATTTTGAACTTGAAGGCTTTTGCTGTGCTATTTGGGGCCCCTAGTGGTAAATCTAATAATGACATGCAATAGAACAGCTAATGTAACAGTTATTCCTTATGCAGGTTATTCTTTCCATGAGGATTAAATGAGGTTGGAATATGTAGTTACAGCAATAATAGTGATTCTTAATCATTTTTTTAAAGAGAGGGTCTCACCAGGCACCGTGGCTCACACCTGTAATCCCAACACTTTGGGAGGCCGAGGCGGGTGGATCACTTGAGGTCAGGAGTTTGAAACCAGCCTGGCCAACATGGTGACACCCCATCTCTACTAAAAAAAACTAAAATTAGCTGGGCGTGGTGGTGGACGGCTGTAATCTCAGCTACTCGGTAGGCCGAGACAGGAGAATTGCTTGAACCTGGGAGGCGGGAGGTTGCAGTGAGCTGAGGTTGGGTCATTGCACTACAGACTGGGTGACAAGAGCAAAACTCTGTCTCAAAATAAATAAATAAATAAATAAATAAATGGTCTCACTTTGTTACTCAGATTGAAGTGCAGTGGTGTGATCATGACTCATTTCAATGTCTGCCTCTCAGGCTCAAGTAATCCTCCCACCTCAGCCTCCCTAGTAGCTGGGACTACGGTGTTCCGCCACTATGTCCAGCTAATTTTAAGAAATTTTTTAGTTTTTAAATTTTTTTATAGAGATGGTGGTCTTACTATGTTGTCCAGGCTGGCCTCGAACTCCTGGTCTCAAGCGATCCTCACACTTCAGCCTCCCAAAGTGCTGGGATTACCAGTGTAAGCCACCATGGCTGGCCGAAAATGAGTAATTTTTTTTTTTTTTTTTTTTTTTGAGATGGAGTCTCACTTTGTCACCCAGGCTGGAGTGCAGTGGCGAGATCTTGGCTACTGCAACCTCCTCCTCCTGGGTTCAAGTGCTTCTCTTGCCTCAGACTCCTGAGTAGCTGAGACTATAGGCACAGGCCATCACAGCTGGCTAATTTTTGTATTTTTAGTAGAGATGGGGTTTTGCCATCTTGGCCTGACTGGTCTTGAACTCCTGACCTCAAGTGATCCACCCCCCCCGCCCCGGTCTCCCAAAGTGCTCCGATTACAGGCGTGAACCACTGTGCTCTGCCCAAAAATGAGTGTAATATAGTTAAACAAATGCCTCTTTTCCCATTCTTTACTAACTTGTTATTTAAATGGGGCACGTTTTTACAGCATAAGAAATAAACAGGCCAGGCCTGGTGGCTCACGCCTGTAATCCCAGCACTTTGAGAGGCAGAGGTGAGCGGATTACTTGAGGTCAGGAGTTTGAAACCAGCCTGACCGACATGGTGAAACCCCGTCTCTACTAAAAGTACAAAATTTAGCCGGGCATGGTGGCACAGACTGTAATCCCAGCCAATCAGGAGGCTGAAGCAGGAGAATTGGTTGAACCCGGGAGGTGGAGGTTGCAGTGAGCCTAGATGGCAACACTGCACTCCAGCCTGGGTAACAGAGCAAGACTCCATCTCAAATGAAACAAACATACTAAAAACCTATTTACTTGTTTGATGTGAGTGTGCTTAGCTCTATTTCCCTTAAAGAGAGTCTTTTTTTTTTTTTTTTTTTGAGATGGAGTCTCACTCTGTTGCCCGGACTAGAGTGCAGTGGTGCAATCTCGGCTCACTACAACCTCTGCCTCCTGTGTTCAAGCGATTCTCCTGCCTCAGCCTTCAAGTGGCTGGGACTACAGGCGTGTGCCACCATGCCCAGCTAATTTTTTGTATTTTTAGTATAGACGGCGTTTCACGCTGTTAGCCAGGATAGTCTCCATCTCCTGATCTCATGATCCACCCACCTTGGTCTCCCAAAGAGCTGGGATTACAGGTGTGAGCCACTGCGCCCGGCCGAAAGAGAGTCTTTAGGTGAAAAATTTTTGTGAATATTGTGATTTCTCCTTAATAATTTCTTGTGTATGAATTTTATATAATTAAATGGCGTATCAAAAAAATCACCTATGTTAATTATGTTTTTGACTCAGTTATATTTTCTTTTGGCACATTATTAATATCCATATGCAAAAATATACTGACAATATATTAATTTTGGATTTTTCATTTTTATCAGAAATCATGAGTGGAGGATCTCAAGTCCACATTTTTTGGGGTGCTCCAGTTGCTCCACTGAAAATGACAATATCACAAGGCACAGCTTCTTTAATGTCTGTTGCTGACCCCTGGAAAAAAATTCAGCTTTTATACAGTCAACATTCTTTATATCTGAAGGATGAAAAACAGCACAAAAATCTTGAAAACTATGAAGTCCCAGAATCTATTGGTTCTCCAGATGTTAGTGGTCATTTCTTAGCAAACTGTATGAATAGACATGTTCATGTGAAAGATGACTTTGTACGTTCTGTTTCTGAAACCCAGAATATAGAGTCCCAGAAGATTCACTCCTCTAGACTGAGTGATATAACTAGCTCTAATATGCAAATATGTGGATTTAAAAGCACAGTTCCGCATTTAGCCAAAGAAGAAAAGGATCAAAAGCTTCTCAGTGAAAATAAAATTATAGATGAACAGCCTAAACATCAGGCAGATATATGTGGTCAGAACTTTAACACAGATTTGTTTCAGTTAGGCCATAAATGTGCAGCTATATTGGATTTGGTTTGTAGTACTGAACAAATTAATATAGGGCCTGAAGTGGTACAAAGAGAGTGTGTGCCAACAGAATATCATGAAATACAAAATCAGTGTTTGGGATTATTTTCCTCGAACGCAGTAGATAATTCAAGGTCTGAAGCAGCAGTTAGGAAGGTCTCAGACCTTAAAATATCAACTGATACAGAATTTCTCAGTATAATTACCTCCAGCCAGGTTGCTTTTTTAGCTCAAAAGAAAGATAAAGGGCGGAGTCCTATAAATAAAGGGAATGTAAACATGGAGGCTGAACCAAAGGCAAGTTACGGGGAGATAAGAATACCTGACGAGAATTCGATTCAGCTTGATGGTTTTACAGAAGCATATGAAAGTGGACAAAACCAAGCATATTCCCTTGAACTTTTTAGTCCTGTTTGTCCTAAAACAGAAAATAGCTGCATTCACATAAACTCTGATAAAGGTCTTGAAGAACATACAGGATCTCAAGAACTTTTCAGTTCTGAAGATGAACTGCCACCAAATGAGATACGTATTGAGTTGTGTAGCTCAGGAATACTGTGTTCCCAACTAAATACCTTCCACAAAAGTGCTATTAAAAGAAGCTGCACCTCTGAAGATAAAGTGGGCCAGTCTGAAGCTCTATCTAGAGTCCTTCAAGTAGCTAAGAAAATGAAGTTGATTTCTAATGGAGGAGATTCTGCTGTAGAAATGGATCGGAGGAATGTGTCTGAATTTAAGGGTATTAAAAAAACATCATTAATAAAAAACTGTGATTCTAAAAGCCAGAAGTATAATTGTTTAGTCATGGTGCTATCTCCATGCCATGTGAAGGAAATAAACATAAAATGCGGACGAAATTCTGGCTCTAAAGTGCCTTTAGCAACAGTTACAGTAATTGATCAATCAGAAACTAAGAAGAAGGTTTTTCTGTGGAGGACTGCAGCATTCTGGGCATTTACAGTGTTTCTTGGAGATATAATTTTACTCACAGGTGAGGTCATTATGGTATAGTGATAGCTTATTTTATAAAGCTAAGTTTTGTTTGTTTTTGTTTTTCTCCCACTTAGTCTTTGAAGACTCTATCTTTAGTCATTTGCCTCTTCTGAGCTCAGCGTAATTGATCCCTTTATCGCATCTGCATTGTTCTCCTTCCCATTGTCCACTCTCCTGCCCATTGCCACTTCTGGGCCTCTGTTCTATCCTTCTGAGCTCTGCCCCTTCTTTCCACTTATCCCCTACCTTTAATAAGCCTTCCCTAGTCAGGTGCAGTGGGTCACACTTGTAATCCCAGCACTTTGGGAGGCTGAGGCAGTAAGATTGCTTGAGGCCAGGAATTTGAGACCAGCTTGGCAACATAGACCCCGTCTCTACAAAAAATAAAGTAAGTTTTGTGTGCCTGTAGTCCCAGCTACCCAGGAGGCTGACGTGGGAGGATTGCTTGAGCCCAGGAGGTTGAGGCTGCAGTGAGCTTTGATTGGGCCACTGCACTCCAGCCTGAGCAACAGAGTTAGACCTTTCTGCTTCTTTACCTAATGTCGAATAATGCTGTGCACATTGTGTTCTTACTGAGGGAACAGTTATTGATTTCTATTGCTTTATTTTACTATTAAAATTATATTAATTACACTTGGAAATATGGAAAGGAAAAAACTGGTATTATACCAACTTCATATAACCACCAATAGAGTTCTAGAGTGTTACCTTCCAGTTATTTTCTCTGTTCTCCTTAAAATGTGTGTGCATGTGTGTATATATCACACACAGAAGCTCATATTTATTGGGAGCTTAGTTTGTGAGACCCTGTTTTAGATTTTACATGCATATTTCGTTACAACAAGTATATGAGGAAGGTACTGATTTTTATCCCCACTTTTCAGTTGAGGAAGCTGAAGCCCAGAGAAGTAAAGTAACTTGTCCAATGTCATACATCTAGGAAGTGGCAAAGCTATAGTTTCTCCTAGACTCCAGAATTTATACTCTTACTATATAGTTGTAACCATAAAGAACATTTTGTTTTTTTAATTTTTAATTTATTTTTAATTTATTTATTTTTAAGAGACAGAGTCTTGCTATGTTGCCAAGTGCAGTGGGTACTCACGGGCACAGTCCCATTACTGATCAGCATGAGAATTTTTAAATTGTTATTTTTAATTTTTTGTTTGTTTGTTTAATAGGGACAGGATCTCACTGCATTACCTAGGCTGATCTCCAACTCCTGGGCTCAATTGATCCTCCTGCCACAGCCTCCAAAGTGCCAGGATTACAGGCGTGAGCTACCGTGCCCATGGTATTTTTAACATGCCCTTGTTTCCAACCTGGACCAGTTCACCCCTCCTTAGGGAACCTGTGATCCTCCACTCCCAGGAGGTCACTATATTGATGGCAAGCTTAGTGCAGACACCTGATCAGCTACAACTCTGAACTCTTGGGCTCAAGTGAGCCTCCTGCCTCAGTCTCCCAAGTAGCTAGGACTACAGGCACGCATGCCGCTGCACCCAGAGAGAGTATTTAATTTTTTTTTTTTTTTTTTTTTTTGAGACAGAGTCTTGCTGTGTCACCCAGGCTGGAGTGCAGTGGCACAATCTTGGCTCACTGCAACCTCCGCCTCCTGGGTGCAGGTGATTCTCCTGCCTCAGCCTCTTGAGTAGCTGAGATTACAGGTGCACACCACCATGCCTGGCTAATTTTTGTATTTTTAGTGGAGACGGGGTTTCACCATGTTGGCCAGGCTGGTTTCGAACTCCTGTCCTCAGGTGATCCACCCACCTCACCCTCCCAAAATGCTAGGATTGCAGGTGTGAGCCACTGTGCCTGGCCAGAATATGTTTTCACCGAACACATCTAACATTGTGTTACATGTTCTTTGTTGATTTAAAATTGACACACGGTGTATTAGAGCAGGAGGAAGTTGATTAAGCTTAATAAAATATCCAATGAAAGAATGTGATACAGAGGAGGTATTTAGAAAAAGAAAACTTCAAAGCAATATTGATAGTCCTACCAAATAATTTACAGGAGGAGTGAGAACCTTAGCTAATGTACCTTGGTGTTCCTGTAGGATTGTCAAGTACAATCTTTTATAAAGAGGTAAACACAAGATTGTAATGAACAGGCTTAGCATAGCCACATCCCACTGGCAGCATTAGCTATTATTATTTATATGTGATTATATTATTGGAGGTTCAATTCACCTAACTCTGTTCTGATTCAGTGCTTGCTGAATACCTTTTTGCTTGTGATTTGGCTTTCTAGTTGTAGAGCTGCCCATAGCATGAGAACAGGCTGAAATACTATTTTTTGGGGCAATTAATGCCTCATTGTAAATGAAAAAAAAAATTGTTTTTTTTTTCTTTAATTTGTTTCATTAATTGATTTAGTATGAGGTTATGTTGCAGAGCTGAAATCTAGTTTTGGAGTGTTAACAAAATTAAGTTTCCCAGACTGTAAAAGAGGGCTGGATCCTGGACCATGGTCATTTTACCAAGGCAATTAATGTCACCAGGGACCTCTCAGGGGCCTTTTCCTTTTTCCTAGGTAGGTGTAAACTCAACTCTGCAATCTCTGTATTTTTTCCTAACATCTCTATAGTTGTTAACAACTAGGTAACATTCTCTCTGGTGGCTTCAATGCAATTTACTTAACCATTTTCCTATTATAAGACATTTAGATGATTTCTATGAACTTTTTTTAAAAAATCAGATTTTTTTGTCTTTTTAAGAAAAAGATGATCTAGTTCACTGATTTCTGAATAAGTTTCTTTTGTGTGGAACAGATGGAAACGTTGAGGAAAAAAAGAAATCTACACTGTTCTGTTGTCCTAATGAGGCAGTGAACTTAGATGGATAGCTTAGATAGTTCATACTACCTATTTATATATACCCCCAAACAGAAATATTCCTTTTTTTTTTTTTTTTTTTTGAGATGGAGTCTCGCTCTGTTGCCAAGGCTGGAGTGCAGTGGCACAATCTCAGCTCACTGCAACCTCTGCCTCCTGGGTTCAAGTGATTCTCCTGCCTCAGCCTCCCGAGTAACTGGGACTACAGGAGCCCGCCACTATGCCTGACTAATTTTTGTATTTTTAGTAGAGACAGGGTTTCACCATATTGGCCGGGCTGGTCTCGAACTCCTGACCTTGTGATCCGCCCACCTCGGCCTCCCAAAGTTCTGGGATTACAGGCGTGAGCCACCACGCCCAGCCCAAACTGAAAAAATTTTAAGTAACAGATGTATTCCAGACCTTGATGAATACCAACACAGTAGACAGTTTGCTATTATATCTTCTAGCGATAGAATGAAAAGATGCCAAAAATAAGGATTACCTAAGGGAGACTACTGACTAGAATTAGAAGAAGATGGGAGGCTTAACATTGGGAGACAACAGTGTTTAAAGGACAGACAGAATAAGGACTAGGAGTGGGGGCATGTCAGTAGGAGGGCAGGAAGGAGCCAGGAGGCCAGGGCGGGCTACCTATCCCCTCCATGCACCACTAGTGATTACCATGTCACTAATCCAACGTAGGCTTCACAGTCCTAGCTTTCAGAACGCTCTCCTTGAAATTTCTCATCTGTTCCTTTTTTCTGAAGAACATGCATCCTGAATGTTGGATCATGAAAAGTCTTGAATGCTGTACTAGCTCTTCCTGGCTAGGCAGTGGGGAACCACTGTTTTTTAGTAAGTCACCTGAACTCATTAATGCTCTGATATATCACTCACCTGAACTCATTAATACTCTGGTAAATGACTCATTAACATTGTAAGAAATGGGTTGCAGGCAGGACAAGCACCTGTTGGGAGGGAAAGGAATGTGTGATGTAAAACAGTAGTAGTGGCAGGGCATGGGCACATTTAAGCAGCAAAGGGGTAGGTGGGGGCTTGTGGCAAGAAGTGGGAAGGGAGAGGCAAGATGACTTCAGATTTTAGTTTACTTGATTAGCAGCATAGTGTCAACAAATGAGTTGGGCACTATGAAAGGAAAAGCAGGTTTGGACGTTGCTGAGTTTGGGGATCCAATAGAATATCCAGGTGGGAATTTCCATCAGGCAGTTGTAGATAAAAGGTTCAAAAGCTGAGGAAAGGGTCTGGAATCTAAATCTGCAAGTAATCACTTGGAATTTATACATCCTTGGTTTTCTTTCCTATTATCTCTAAATTATTTCGCTATTGTTAATATATGTTTATACCTCTGACACTGTATGCTGATTAGATCCTGCCTTAGAGATAACTCCCTTCCCCTCTTTCTCTTTATAGCTCACAAGTTTTGCTCTACTTACAATTGTTTCTACCTGTTGGTATGTTTAGTTCTACATGATTCTACTCTATCCGTCTTAGATATACAGCTCTCTCTTTCCAATTGGAAAATGTTCCCTACCTCCAAAGTCTTTCACTTTTAACTTCTATGGAAGATAATTATCATGCCATTTAGGGAAAAATAATCAAGTGTGTTAAGAATGCCTTATATTCAGATATATTTATAGTAGAAGGGACCAGTGCATACTGAATATTATTACTCTCCTAGGCACTACGGCTTTGGAACCACTACTTTGCCCTCTGCTAAAAAAATTATTTTTAATTTATCAGAAATATACATGATAACATTTTCCTTATGTAAATAAAAACTATTAAACCTTTTTTATATAGAGCAGTGGACTTCCATACTGATATCATTTGAATATAAAGAAGCAATTTTATTAATTTACCTAGATTTAGATTTTAGATTTGCTGTTTTGTCATTTCGTGCCTTTAGGCAGGTTATTTAACCTATTTGATCTCTAGTTGCTTGGTATATGGGAGGCATGCATAATATTTTGCTGTGACTGGTAAGTTAACCACATTGTGAAGGAATTTATGGCGTGATCAGAATGTTTTTTCTCTCTCTAGATGTTGTTATTCATGAGGACCAATGGGTTGGCGAGACAGTACTACAATCAACATTTAGCACTCAGTTATTAAATCTTGGGAGTTATTCATCTATTCAGCCTGAAGAATGTAAGGCACATTTTAAATGAAATAATGTATTAGTGTTTAAAGTATAAAAACATACTAGGAAAGATTAGGGTTAAAATGGTTCTTTTACAAAATGTTTTCTAAACAGTTGGAGAGTATTGGTTTCTTTTCGTTAGTAAGAATGAAAATAGAATTTTAGGAAATGAACTTGTACATTGTAAATCACATTTATTTTAAGAAGTATTGGGTCTCATGTTTCGTTTTCTTAGGCAGTCAGTATAGTGGTGGTTCTTCAGCTTTTAGGGAGTCAAAGACCTTTTTGAGAATCTATAGACCATTTCTCCAGAAAACTGGACTTATGTAGATAGGCACAAAATTTTACTTATAATTCTAAAGCATTCCATGGACCTCTGAAGTTCTTCTGTGGAACTTCTGAGCCTCTGATTAAGAATCTTTGAGGTAATAAAAATGGATTGGTCTCATATTCAGACAGCTGTGGTTTGAATCCTTATTCTCCTATCTACCACTGCTAAGAAAAGCTATCTTCCTTCTTTAACGTCCAGTTTTCTCTTCTTTAAAAGAAGCTGTTTAATGAAGAAACTAGCAGCTATGTCCTTCTCTAGGAAATGAAATAAAATAAAATAAAGAAAGAAAACAAAGTAAGGGAAACAGTATAAACTTGTGGTTATGGTCACTGGATTCAGATAGACCAGGATTTGAATCCTGGCCCTCTTACTTCCAGTCTTTGTCTTTAGGCAAGTTATTTCACTTCACTATACCTCTGTCTCCTTTTCTGTGAAATGGAGATAAAAATACATACATACCTTATAGGGTTGTTATGAAGATTAAGTGAGAAAATGAATATAAGATGTTGAACCTGCACATAATGTAGTACTAACATAGTAAATATTAGAGGGAGAAATAATAAGCTAGCAAAATATATTTGATAAAATTCTGAAATATCATACAAGAAAATAGCTAGAGAAATATACTGATTATACAAGAAGATAACTGGAATAATAGGAAAGTTGTAGGATGTATATGGAAGACAGAGCATGGAATTCCTATCTTTGAATTCTTAAAGAAAGGCAGAGCAAGTAGAAGGGAAGAGCAACAATTAGAATAACAAGAACTGTGTTTGGAATGGGCAAGGTTTCATTATATACTAGGGTGGCCCATCAGCAGAAAATCAACTCTTGACATATTTCATAGACAACTAAAATAGAGTTCTTCATCTGTCCAATATATATTTATTATGTGTTGACATTGTTTCAGGCACTGTGCTTACTGTACACTGGGGGTACAATGGTGCCTGCCCTCCTGGAGCTTATGTTCTCATGTGGAAGACAGACCAAAAAAAATGAATGAAACAGACATATAAGTAAAATATTTGCAGGTGATAATGAGTGCTATGAAGGAAACTAACAAAGGGCTAAGATACAGAATGCCATGGTTCTAGTTGAGAAGGGTTGATCATGGAGTAGAATCAGGGTTAGGAAGTTGTTACAATAGCTGCAGTTGAGAGATGACGGGAGGCCAGTGGAGCTAAAGAGCTGAGATATATTTGTAAATAGAGTTAATAGGATTTTCTGATGATGTGGGTCTGGGGATGCGGGAAGAGGGACAATCTACTGCTACTGGATTACTGGTTTAAGTAACTAGGTAGGCTTTATTGGGAAAGACTGAGAGGGAACTGGTTTGTGGGGAAAAGGGCTATGTTTCAAGGCATGTTAAGTTTTAGGTATCTTTGAGATATTCAAGTGGAGATGTCATATAAGAACTGGAAACAAAGTTCAGGTCTCAGAAGACAGGTTTAAAATTAAGAGGCAAATTTTAAAGTTATTAGCATACAGATAATATTTCAAATTTAAAAGTTTTTTAAATAATAAATATTATCTGTATAATTATAGAATCACAGGGGATTGTAAAAATAATACATAAAGTCCCATGAACTCTTCATCTAGCTTCTCCCAGTGGTGATATCTTATATAACTTTAGTACAATATCAACAACAGGAAATCAGCATTTGTATAATAATATACTAGGATACTTTCCCCTTCAGTATCAATAAATATAGTATCAGCCTGGCACAGTGGCTTATGCCTGTAATCCCAGCACTCTGAGTGGCTGAGGCAGGAGGATTACTTGGGCCCAGGAGCTCGACACCAGCCCGGATGATATGGTGAAACCTCATCTCTACTAAAAATACAAAAATATTAGTCAAGTGTAGTGGTGCACACCTATAGTTACAGCTACTGGGGAGGCTTAAGTGGGAAAGAAAGTTGAGGCTGCAGTGAGCCATGATTGTACCACAGCACTTCAGCCTGGGTGACCGGAGTCAGACCTTGTCTCAAAAAATTATTTTTTTCTTAAATAAATAAATATAGCATCAATGCAGCATTATAATATGATTAATACTATATCAATAAAATAGATATACTTAGTCCTAATGCCAGTGTCTTATTTAATAGAAAAGCACTCGAGGCATTGTCATTAAAACCAGGAAAAAGATAAGGATGTCCACTATCTCTGCAACTATTCATCTTATACTAGAATTATCAACCAATGCACTCAGACAAGAAGAGGCATCTGGTCTGGCGTGGTGGCTCACACCTGTAATCCCAGCACCTTGGGAGGCCAAGGTGGGCAGATCACTTGAGGCCAGGAGTTTGGGACCAGCCTGGCCAACATAGCAAAACCCTGTCTGTAGTAAAAAGATAAAAAATTAGCCAGGTGTGGTGGTGCATGCCTGTGGTCCCAGCTACTCAGGAGGCTGAGGCATGAGAATTGCCTGAACCTGGGAGGTGGAGGTTGCAGTGAGCACCACTACACTGCACTGCAGCCTGAGTGACAGAGCGAGATTCTGTCTCAAAAAAAAAAAGAAAAAAGAAAGAAGAGGCATTTGAATGGATAAAGAAGAATGAAAATTATCTCTATTTGCAAATGCTCTGATAACATACCTGAAAACTCCAGGGAATCAAAGTTAAAACAAATTTAAATAATAAGATAATTCCTGTGATATATCCTGTGATATACAGGATATATATATCCTGTGATATATCCTGTGATATATAGGATATATAGATATATCCTGTGATATAACAGGATATAACAAGATATATCCTGTGATGTAACAGGATGCAAAATTAATGTTAAAAAATATCATTAGGCTGAGTGCAGTGGTTTACGTCTGTAATTCTAGCACTTTGGGAGATGAAAGTGGGTGGACAGCTTGAGCCCAGGAATTCAAGACCAGCCTGGGCTACAAAAAAAAAAAAAAAAAGAAAAAGAAAAAGAAAAAAAAGCTGGGTGTGGTAGCACACACCTGTGGTCCCAGCTGTTTGGGAGGCTGAGGTAAAAGGATTGCTTGGCCCAGGCTGGGGGATGAGGTTGCAGTGAGCTGTGATTGCACCACGGTACTCCAGCCTGAGCAACAGAGCAAAGCCCTGTCTCAAAAAAAAATAATAATAGTAATTAGACTTAATATACACAAATAATAAATGGGCATAATGATAGTGAAAAACTCATTTACTATAGTAATAAAGAAGATCGTTCAAAATACAGTTAACAAGAAATATGCAAAACCTATATGAGGAAAAAATTTAAACACTCCAGAAAGAAATGAAGACATGAATAAATGGAAAGACATTCCCTGTTCTTGGATAGGATGACTCAACATTATAATGATGTTAGTTCTTCCTAAGTTAATATGTAAATTCAGTGTAGTTCCAATGAAAATATATATGTTATGGCATATAAAAGTTGATACTAAAGCTCATATGGGAAAACAGACATGCAAGAATAGCTAGGAAAAGACTGACAAAGGAAAACTACAGAGGAGGGGAACTAGCTTTACCAGATGTTAAAACATGCTATAAAGCCTCTGTAATTAAAACAGTGAAGTACTGATGCATAAATAGACAAGTAGACCAGTGGAACAGAGTAAGAAGATTAGAATTAGACCCACCTACATATAGCAATTTAATATATGACAAAGATAGTATCTGGAATCAGTGAGATAAAGCTAACTTCTTAATGTGCTGAGACAACTGGGTAGCCATTTGGAAAAAAGGGAAAATTGGACACATATCTCACAACAGTAATAAACACCATATGGATTAATAATCTAAATGTAAAAAATAAAATCATGCAACAACAAGAAGGAAACGTGAATGAATCCTCTGTAATCTTGGTGTAGGGAAAGGCTTTTTCTTAATATTACTCAGAATCCAGGGGCAGTAGAAAATAAACTGATACATTTTACTATAGAAAAATAAATTTTGCATAACCAAAACACCATAAACAAAGTCAAAAGACAACTGACAAACTTGGAGAAAATATTTGTAACATATAACAAAAGGCTAATATCCCTAATATATAAAGAACTTTTAAACCTTGAGTGACAAAGGCTGGGTGTGGTCGTTCACACTGGTAAGCATAGCATTTTGGAAGGCTGAGGTGGGAGAATCACTTGAGCTCAGGAGTTTGAGTCCAGCCTGGGCAACATAGTGAGACCCTGTCTCTACAAAA
Organism: Nomascus leucogenys; assembly: GCF_006542625.1. Classification (NCBI taxonomy): domain Eukaryota; kingdom Metazoa; phylum Chordata; class Mammalia; order Primates; family Hylobatidae; genus Nomascus; species Nomascus leucogenys. The sequence goes on along the minus strand of NC_044398.1, from coordinate 36,411,216 downwards.
AGTCAAAAAATTAGCCAGGTGTGGTGGTGCATGCCTATGGTCCCAGCTACATAGGAGGCTGAGGCAGGAGGATTGTTTGAGCCCAGGAGGTCAAGGCTGCAGTGAGCTGTATTCATGCCACTGCACTCTAGCCTGGCAAAAGGGAAAATGTGAAAAAGAGATGAACAGTCAATTTTCAAAAAAAGATATAAAAATGGCTATCAAATATAACTTATTAGAGAAATTCAAATTAAAACTACATGGAGATACGATTTCTCACCTATCGGATTGGCAAAATTAAAAAAAAGCACATTCTGTTGGTGAAACTGTGAGGTAATGTGTCCTCTTATACATTGGTGGTAGGAATGCAAATTGCTACAACCCTTGTGAAGGGATATTTGGCAATATCTAACAAAATTACATATGTACTTATCTTTCAACCTACCAATCCCACTTCTAGGAATCTACCCTGAAGCTACACCTCCAACAATATGAAAATACATATCACAAGGTTATTCATTGCAGTATTGTTTATAATTGCAAAATATATAGGAGAATGATTCAGTAAGTTATGGCACATTCCCATAGTGGAACACTATGTACTATGCAGCTGTACAAAAAGAATGAAAAAGATCTCTATGAACTGATATGGAGTGATTCCCAGGACATACTGTTATGTACACCATATACACCATGGAATTCTACGCAGCCATAAAAAGGAATGAAATCAGGCTGGTGCAGTGGCTCATGCCTGTAATTCCCACACTTTGACAGGCTGAGGCAGGCAGATCGCTTGAGTCCAGGAGTTTGAGACCAGCCTGGGCAACGTGGCAAAACCCTGTCTCTACAAAAAATACAAAAAAATTAGTTAGGTGTGGTGGTGCACACCTGTGGCCCCAGCTATTTGGGAGACTGAAGTGGGAGGATCACCTGAGCCCAGGAGGTGGAGTTTACAGTGAGCTGAGATTGTGCCACTGTATTCCAGCCTGGGCAACAGAGTGACACCTTGTCTCAAAAAAATAAAAAATAAATAAATTGCAGCAACACAGATGCAGTTGGAGGCAATTATCCTAAGTGAGTTGAGGGAGGAACAGGAAACCAAATAACATGTATTCTCACTTATAAGTGGGAGCTAAACACTGGCTACTCATGGACATAGAGGTGGCAACAATACACACTGGGGACTACTAGAGGAAGAGGGTTGAAAAACTACCTGTTGGGTACTGTGCTCAGTACCTGGGTGACAGGATCACTTGTACCCCAAAGTTCAGTATCACACAGTATATCCAGGTAACAGACCTGCACATATACACCCAAATCTAAAGTAAAAGTTGAAAAGAAAAGACTTCCATTCTTTCATCTTTATAGTGAGGTGTTACATGTTTTACAAACCTAGTTCTGATAATGTGACAGGAATATAAATTTATCTTCAATATTATTAAATATATAAGTCAAAGATCAACACAATGTTTCCATGAGGTAGACTTTTTTTTGGAATCTAAATAACCATGTGTTTCCATGTACATTTTTATGAATCAGGGACAAATATATAATTTGATGTCAGAGATGTTTTTGTTCCCCAAAAGCTCTATCTTGTTCATGAAAAACGAAGCCCAGAGAAGTTATGTACAAGTTCACAGAGCTTATTATTGATAAAACCAGAATTTGAATACAGCTCTTCTGATTCCAGATTTGCTGGAAATACTGTGAAAGAAGAATTCAGTCTGGTAGTATTACTTGTGGTTTTAATTTTTTCTTTGTAACTTTAGTTTGAATTTTATGTGTGTGTGAGCATCTGCATTTATTTTTAAAAACTTTTATTGTAAAAGCCTTCAAGCGTATACAAAAGTGTAGAATACAAAGCATAATGAACTTAAGTACCTATTAGCCAGCTTATTAAAACATGGTCAGTCTTGTTTCACCTGTTACATCCCTTTTCTTTTACTGTCTAAAGAAAGGAAAGAAGAATCACAAATCAGTTTATGGACTCTGCTTTCTAAAAAGTACTTCAGTGTTTATTGCCAATATCTTATTTTGGTCAGCAATCAATCACGTACTCAAGCATACTTCTCTTACGTTCAGAGCAATTAAAATTTAATCAGCAAAACTCATCAGCCTATACATTTAAAATATATGCATGTTATTGTACAGAAACTATACCTTAATAAAAAGTGAGAAAAAAAATGAGGCAGGAAAGAGAAAAACATTTAAAAGACATAGTAACTGAAGAATTAAATAACCAATCCAACACTTGAAAAATATTACAATGTAGCACATGCTGAAAAGCTCTCTGAGCTCAGGGAAAGAAACAGCACTGTGAATCTATAGTGGTCATCATTCTGTGTGGTATTGGGTAGGATGAGAAGACAGCCTTGCAGCTGGAAATTGGTGAGGACGGAGGCCTCGCTGTGGAAAGAGTAAGGCACACTCAAGGAAAGAACCAGTGAGGTGGCTCTGAGCCTGTTTCAGAAGGGAAGTCCCCAGGGGCTTGAGGAAGAATGGCAGAGGCTGGGATAGTTGGGAAAGGAGGATCAAATCAGACTCCAGGGATTGGGGAACCGATTGGCTGTTACAGGGTGGTGGAGTCAAAAAAGAACAGAAATTTTGTGTTTGGTTAATTGATAGAAAAATGATATTATTAACAAAGTAAAGAAGTATGGGAACAGCAGAAGTTTTTTGGGGATAGTAAATAATTCCATTTCCATTGATTAAACATATCGTTTATTTTTACATCTAAACTGATTCAAGACTTAGCTATTGTACATGTTTTAGAGAAAACAAAACTATATTTTATATCTAATCATACTTTACAACATAAAATACAGTTCTAAAAAATATTGTTTGTCAAGAAAAATATTATGTTGCCATCTTTTGTCTGTATGTATGTTTTTTTTCCTTAGGTTCCAGTGTAGTTAGTGACGTTGTACTTCAAGACTTACTGGCATATGTGTCCTCAAAACATTCCTACCTCAGAGATCTTCCTCCGAGGCAGCCTCAGAGGGTAAACAGTATAGACTTTGTAGAATTGGAGCACCTTCAACCTGATGTATTAGTCCACGCAGTACTAAGAGTTGTTGATTTCACTATACTGACAGGTAAACATTTTGACTGCCTCCTTAATTTTAGATTATGAAAAAAATTAAGATACAAGACCATCTTAGTGTACCATTTGGTTATCACTATATATGTATCATCAGCTATTAAAGTATGGTATCACATGTGATAGAGTAATACCAACTAAGATACTCATTTTCCTTTTCCAGAGGCAGTATACAGTTATAGAGGACAGAAGCAGAAAAAAGTTATGTTAACAGTGGAACAGGCCCAAGATCAACATTATGTGCTTGTATTATGGGGTCCTGGAGCAGCCTGGTACCCTCAACTTCAAAGGAAAAAAGGTAAATACACCAAAAAGCATTTAACCTATTTATATTTCGGTAAATGATTAATGTTTATGAGCCCAAGATGGAGAAAATCTTAAGAGACGAGACAGCATTTGAAATAAAAGTGATCATGATTGAATATTCTTCTGCAAATTTCTTCTGTTAAAATTTTGTACCTCTTGTAGCAATTCATTTATCTAATAAGTCTTCATTAATTAGTGGTGGTGAAATAAAGGCTTAAATTTATTCCCAGATATACTACTTTACCTTTTTAGTGAAGATCTTACCTCCTTCAAATAATGTTCTTTAAACACTTAATTCTGGAGAAGCTTCTACAATTTTTTTTCAGCCAAAGTACTCTGATAAATAAACGCTATGATTATAAGGCAGATGTCAGGGGAGTTACCTTAACTCTTTCAAGTCACAATTACTGTTCAATAAATTACTGTTTCATATTTTTATTATAGTTGTTTTAAAAGCATGCACTGTTAGCCATCCCTAGAATGTTCCGTGTTAAAATATGACCCATGATTACATTTTTCTTTAAAGCATAAATTATTTCTGGTATAATGAATTAAATGGAATTGATGTTTCATTAAAATAGTATGGTATCTTCCCTTTGCTATTGTGAAATCCTTTAGTTGTAACAATCAAAGACAGTTTCATTCGTGGCTTATGAGTTATTTTTCCCTGCTAAATTAATTTAGAGATTGATTCAGTATATTATTATTTTTTACCTGAAAGAGTTAATGTCTCTCCAAACTTCTGCCTTCCAAATAGTTATTTGTAGATAGAATCTGTCACATTGTCTCTCTTAATCATTAATAGCTATGACTAGGATTTGAGATAAGTCTAACTTTGGACTTTTATGTTAAGATCAAACAGGGACAGATGTTTGTTTGGTTGAGCAAGCTGACAAACATGTATTAGTGATAGACTAACTACGATCATTGACCACCATAGCCTGGCTGAGAACATGAGTCTAGTGCATGCTACACAAGAATGTAGGTCACAGGTATAGTGGAGCTGTAACAAAGCAGATTGCTCCATGTTTAATGTGAATATTCTTTGAAAATTAATAGTTTTTTGGTTAATAGAAGAGAAATTACAGTTGTCTCTAGGTGATTCTATGGTGTTTAGGTTAGTATTGAAAACATATGAATCCAGGAATTAAGATGTTTGTTGTTCTTTGTACATTCATTTATCCAGCCCCCCTTATTTATAACCATCATTTTAAAGTTTTAACATCTACTTCAATACCTCACATCAGTTTTTTAAGATAAAAATACCAATTTTGAAGGATTACTTAAGTAATTCTATTTTCCTGATTTTACTTTTCTTTTCAAGAGACCAGCCCCATTTCCAAATTCCCAGCAAAGAGAATCTGATTGCCCAGAGTAAATTTGATTCAAAAAACTGTGATCAGGAAGACAGAGTCACACAATACAAATATGAGAGCTTGAGCTTATTTCAGTGGATGGGAAAACAGTTAAGGGAATCATTTGTGGTCTGGGTGAATACATAAAGATATTCATTACCAAAAATGTGTATGTTCATTAGCTTAGAAAGATATATGTAATATATTATTTAGTTTAAAAAGTAGATTATAGGCCAGGTGTGGTGGCTCACGCCTGTTAACCCAGTACCTTGGGAGGCTGAGGTGGGTGGATTGCTTGAGCCCAGGAGTTCAAGTTCTCATCTTAAAAAAAATAAAAAATAAAAAAAATTGGATTGTAAAACTTCACGTATAGAAAATATATTATGTTAACATATAATAAATATTTTTATGTTTATATAAGTTAATACATAAAAATTTTCAAGAAAACCCTTTATATATAATAGTATCTCATTTTAATAAAAATATATCTATAAGTATGTATGTACATTTGAAAATCTGGAAATATGTATGTATACCAAAATGCTAGCAGTGGTTGTTTCTGTATGGTAGTATTATGTGTGCTTTAATTTTTTCTTTATACCTTTAGTTTGAATTTTATGTGTGTGTGAGCATCTGCATTTACTTTTAAAAACTTTTATTATAAAAGCCTTCAAGCATATACAAAAGTAGAGAGAATACTAAGCATAAGGAACTTTTTTTTTTTTTTTTTTTTGAGACAGAGTTTCATTCTTGTCACCCAGGCTGGAGTGTAGTGGCCTGATCTCTGCTCACTGCAACCTCCACCTCCTGGGTTCAAGTTATTCTCCTGACTCAGCCTCCCAAGTAACTGGAATTACAGGCATGTGCCACCACGCCCAGCTTATTTTTGTATTTTTAGTAGAGACGACGTTTCACCATGTTGGCCAGGCTGGTCTCCAACTCCTGACCTCAGGTGATTCACCCACCTCAGCCTCCCAAAGTGCTGGGATTATAGGCATGAGCCAGCCACCGTGCCTGGCCAGCATAATGAACTTAGGTACCTATTAGCCAGCTTATTAAAACACGGTCAGTCTTGTTTCACCTGTTACCTCCCTTGTCTTTACTGTTTAAATATTTTACAATAAATATATTTTATTTTATAATTAAAAATAAAATTAAAACCTTGTGCTTTTTAAAATAAAAGAATAGTTAATGTTTGGAAAATCTAGCTAACAATGTGAGAAAAAATAGAATTAAATTTATACTTTAGGTTTGTGCCAGTGTAAATTTCAGATACATTAGAGATTCAAATATAAAAATAATGAAACAATGAAGAGTAGAAGAAAATATAGGCAAAATTATTTGTAATGCAAAGGTTGGTAGGGTAAATAAAATCCAGCAACAAAAACTATTATACATAAAAACCACCATGTACAAAATTGAAAGGCAACCAAAAAAAAACAGAAAAAAAATTGCATTGTCAGAAAATAATGCAGTAAGCAAAAGACACATAACTATAGAGATAAATGGGGAAAGGATATGAGTAGGCAAGTCCACAAAGAAGAAATAAAAATGGCCCATAAATATATGGAAAAATTGTTCTTTTTTTTTTTTGAGACAGAGTCTCGCTCTGTCGCCCAGGCTGGAGTGCAGTGGCGCAATCTCCGCGCACTGCAAGCTCCGCCTCCCGGGTTCACGCCATTCTCCTGCCTCAGCCTCTCCGAGTAGCTGGGACTACAGGCGCCCGCCAACCACGCCCGGCTAATTTTTTGTATTTTTAGTAGAGACGGGGTCTCACCGTGGTCTCGATCTCCTGACCTCGTGATCCGCCCCCCTCGGCCTCCCAAAGTGCTAGGATTACAAGCGTGAGCCACCGCGCCCGGCCGGAAAAATTGTTCTTACAAGTAATTGAAAACACACAAAGTAATGATGATAGATGATTTTTCTTTTAAGAAATTGATAGAGAAGATATGGGAAAACAGCTACTGTCATCAGCTATTGGAAATGCAAACTGGCAGAACCTTTCTTGAGGATAACTGACAATTAATATGAACAAATTGGGGGTACTTTTAGCCCAATCATTTTAGCTGTAGGAACTTATCATAACTATGTATAAAGATGTAGCTGAAAATGGGTTTATCATGGTATCATGTATAATTGTGAAAAATAAAAAAACAACCAGAGTCCCTCAAAATAGAAGTTTGCTGTAATAATTTTTAAGATTTTGGTGTATCTGGACAATGGCATATTATGTAATATTTAAAAGCAATACATATAAAACTATATTTGACTTATTAAGTCAATCCCAATAAATAAAATCCCAAACAACTGGTTGTCTGCTAAAATGTTAACTGCTTATTTAGGGTGTTGAGATTATGGCTGCTATATGTTTATTTACTTGGCTTCTCTTAGCTTACTTTTCAGGTATTTTGTAATAAGACAAGAAAGCTATTTTAGTGATTGGTTTTAAGCAGTAACTTGGAATATATGCTTTAGTTCTAGCTAGTGATGCTCTGTCTTTACAGATTTACTGACATGTTTGATGATTTTCCACCAAAAAAAAAAAAAATCTCTAGTGAAAGAAACTAAGGAGATGAGTAGGTGTAGTAAATTAGATTTATGGCCTGAAGTAAGTGGGAAACTAAAAAGACAGCTGATGTTATCAGAAAAATTAGTGCTAAGAAACCCTCTTTTGTTTTATTATGGTTTTGAAGTTGAATTTACTAATACAGAATATGATAATACAGATAAGTTGAATTTACTAATACAGAATATAACAGTAACAAGGTCTGTGCTACTGTGGCTTTAAGAATTAGAATTGTTTCCGGCTCGGTGGCTCCCACCTGTAATCCCAGCACTTTGGGAAGCTGAGGCGGGCGGATCACGAGGTCAGGAGATGGAGACCATCCTGGCTAACATAGTGAAACCCTGTCTCTACTAAAAATGCAAAAAAAATCAGCCGGGCGTGGTGGCGGACGCCTGTAGTCCCAGCTACTCCGGAGGCTGAGGCAGGAGAATGGCATGAACTCGGGAGGCAGAGCTTGCAGTGAGCGGAGATCGCGCCACGGCACTCCAGCCTGGGCAACAGAGCGAGACTCCGTCTCAAAAAAAAAAAAAAAAAAAGAATTAGAATTGTTACTGAGAGTTAAAAATAAGTGCTATTGTGTCTAGATGCTTTTCGTTCTAGAAAAGTTAACTAAGATAACTAAAGTATTGAAATATGAGTGAAATATTAGACTTGGGTTCATTTCCGTGTCCTTTCTTTAACAAAACAAAACTTTGCCAATAGATAGATACATGAGAATTTTCTTTACAGAAAGCAGTTGGTTATTATAAATGATGACCGTTCAGGAGGGCAAGGAATCTTTATAAAATATTTTATTAAAATTATCTCTGGTGGCCTGGCGCGGAGGCTCATGCCTGTAATCCCAGCACTGTGGGAGGCCGAGGTGGGCGGATCATGAGGTCAGGAGTTCAAGACCAGCCTGACCAACATGGTGAAACCCTGTCTCTACTAAAAATACAAAAATTAGCCGGGAGTGGTGGCACGCGCCTATAATCCCAGCTACTCAGGAGGCTGAGGCAGGAGAATTGCTTGAACCTGGGAGGTGGAGGTTTCAGTGAGCCAAGATCGCACCACTGCTCTCCAGCCTGGGCAACAGAGCGAGACTCTGTCTTGGAAAAAAAAAAAATAATAATAATAGTAACAATCTCTAGCATGCTTCTATTGTCTTAATGCACCATTCATATTTTGTCTCTTTTTACCCAAATTCTTTAGTGATAAAAGATTAGTATTCAATTGACTTAATCAGATCAATCTATTTAATCAGATACTAAGCCTAGTTTTTTTCCTTTTTGGTGACTTTTGTTTTTACTGTTTTTGTTTAAGGTTATATTTGGGAATTTAAATATCTTTTTGTTCAGCGCAGTTACACACTAGAAAACCTAGAATTGCATACAACGCCTTGGTCATCCTGTGAGTGTTTGTTTGATGATGATATAAGGGCAATTACATTTAAAGCAAAATTTCAAAAAAGTGCACCCTCCTTTGTGAAGATATCAGACTTAGCAACCCACCTAGAGGATAAATGTTCAGGTAAGATCTTTATATACATAAATTCTGCTATTTTTATTTCTTTTGAAACAGGGTCTTGCTCTTGCCCAGGCTGGAATACAGTGGTGTGAACACAGCTCACTGCAGCCTCCACCTCCCAGGTTTAAGTGATTCTCCACCCCCAGCCTTTTGAGTACCTGAGGAGGGAAGGGAAGGCTAGTGCATACCATCAGTGCATGCCACCACACCCAGCTATTTATTTATTTATTATTTTGGTAGAGACAGAGTCTCCCTATGTTGCCCAGTCTGGTCTCAAACTCCTGGACTCAAGTGATCCTCTTGCCTTGGCCTCCCAAAGTGCTGGAATTACAGGCATGAGCCACCACACCCATCCCACTGCTAGTTTTAATATAAGCAAAAAGGCTACCACTTGTGGTAAAAATGTATAATTCTATATAAAAGTGAAATATAAATCTTTGCAAATATCTGAACTAGATTCCAGTAGTTTTAGGAACTATGTGCCAGGAACCAGGGACAAAGAGCAAATACCTATTTTTTATTATATGACAAGTGGGAGCATAAATTCAGTTCCTTACTTTATCTTGGCCAGATGCCAGATTAAAATTTTACTATTTGGGTTAATTTACATATATGTGTAAATATGTTTTCCAATATATGATTCAAGGTTAGTGTGGTTATATCATAAAACTATGCTAAGGAGAATACAGGCAGAAAACAAAGACAATACCTCTCAAAAAACCCAACTTTTAATTGAATACAGAGATTTCATTCTCAGAGAAGAACTCCTTATTCCTAGTTCTACAGTGAAGCATTTACTAATACCAGCAGATAGTTTAAATTAATAATATTTCTGGAAGATAAACACAGATGATAGAACATTTATAAGCTTTTATACTATAAAAATTTCATACTATTTTCAAAAATGGAAGTTGCCTATGGTCATAAAAGACTCTAGATTTATACTAACTGGTAAAATATTGGTAATGTTATAGCATCATGTAAGTTCCTAAGCCAATTTTATATTTATGTGCCCCTCCCGTACTCTGCTTCTCAAACTTCACAGACATATAGAGGTGGTCACCACAGGAAGGAATGCCAGACACAGTTGAGGGGCTACATTACTTTGCAGACATTTAGTTTGGTGCCATGGAGAAGTCAACTCTGTTATTTACTGCTTATGCAAAACAGTTATCTGCTGGGATTCAAGTCCTAGAATTAGGTTTAAAAATAAAAATAAATAACATCATGGACAACAACAAAATAGGAGGCCACCGCGCTGATGATGAAAGATTCTGAGGATATAGCCCCATTTGTTTGAGGATGCAGCCAGGAATTGTGCATGTTCTTGGAAATCCTGGCGGTGTGCTCCTCATTGGCAAGCCATGCCAAAACTGTGCCATTAAAATCAGTCCTTCAGAGGCTTTGTTCACAGAGGCCTGTTTAGCCTTTTTCATTCTCTTTATGTTCAGCTATGAGGGCTGAATTCATAGTTTCTGTCATAGTGTATGTGTTTTTAAGACAAAAATGGAGAGAGAATATGAAAACACAAGCAACTTTTCCCTAACCTATTTTATAGTTAAATAAAAGGAGAAAGACAGATCAGCATGGGAGTATTTCCTAGAAGGGTCTGCTTGCTTAACAAAAGCCAGAGAGGGATGAGGCTAGGCCTGAGTCCTTGTAAAGAAATGAAGACGCTTACCCAGTACCTCATCTTACCGCCAGCAGAATTTCAGTGCTCAGCAGGAGTGACCCCCTTGAAAGCAAAGTCCACATTCAGCATGACCTTTTAATTCTTTTCAAGAGTTGTGTAAATTTACAAAATGATAGGATTATGTGAACATTCTTTTAAAATTGTTGAATTATTAAGAATTTTTTAGGCTGGGCGGGGTGGCTCATGCCTATAATTCCAGCACTTTGGGAGGCCGAGGTGGGTGGATCATTTGAGGTCAGGAGTTCGAGACCAGCCTGGCCAACATGGTGAAACCCTGCCTCTACTAAAAATACAAAAATTAGCCAGGCATGATGTCGGGTGCCTGTAGTCCCAGCTACTTGGGAGGCTGAGGCAGGAAAATTGCTTGAATGCAGGAGGCAGAGGTTGCAGTGAGCCGAGATTGCGCTACTGCACTGCAGACTGGGTGACAGAGCAATACTCTGTCTCAAAAAAAAAAAAAAAAAAAAAAAAAAAAGACTTTTTAAGTGGAGGGAGGACAGCAAGGGTTGAAAAACTAACTGTTGGGTACTCTGCTTACTACAGGAGACTCTACTTGGGTGATGATATGCCCATGTAACAAACCTGCACATCTGCCCCCAAATCTAAAATAAAAATCGAAATTTTTTTTTTTACATAATTTTTTAGGCCAGACACATTGGCTCAAGCCTGTAATCCCAGCACTCTGGGAGGCCAAGAAGAGTGGATCACTTGAGCCCAGGAGTTGGAGACCAGCCTGGGCAACATGGCAAATCTCCATTTCCACAAAAAACACAAAAATTAGCCAGGTGTGGTGGTGTGTGCCTGTAGTCCCAGCTACTCAGGAAGCTGAGGTGGGAGGATCACTTGTGCCCAGGGAGGTTGAGACTGCAGTGAGTCAAGATTGCACCACTGCACTCTAGCCTGGACGACAGAGTGAGACTGTCTCAAAACAAAAAATAATGATAATTTTGTAGTGATTTAACATGTCTTTGGAAAGATGTGGTATTGAATCTTCTACAGTTTGTTACATATTCGATCGCTATGCACTCCTGCTAACTCATGTAGGGATATGTGACACAATTGGAAGAGATGATGAAACCATCTTTGGGCATTGAAAGACTAAAGCAAATGAAGTTAAGAACAGAAGACTCATCATTAACTGGACTCTGAAAGAGATAACCAGAAAACAGTAGGAGACTAGAGTGATTAGTTCTTGACCTGGAGTGTTCTTACTTCTAACTGGATGAAGAAGAACAAATTTGAAAGCTTAAGGCTTAAAGAAGCCTTTAAATTGACTAGGGAGAAAGGGAGAATAATGCTCAGGAAAACTCGTAGACCTCACCAGTACACAGTAAGACAAAAGTAAATTAGGAAAAAATAATGTCTGGGAGATAGTAAATGTTCAGTATTTGTTTACTGGTGAATGGATGAGCCATTAGCAGTGAATTATGAATATGCTTGAGGTTTCTTGTGAGTCACCTGAGAAACGATTAATAAATGAGAACTTTTTATAACCCATACCCAGAGTATATAGATGATAATGGTGAGTGGGAAGTTGGAAAAAAGTTTAAAAGAGGACAGGCTATTGATATTTTTAGGTAGAGAGAAGAAGAAAAGTTCACCTCCTATTTGGCTTTTCTTTTTTCTCTTTTTTTTTTTTTTTTTTTTTTTGAGATGGAGTCTGGCTCTTTCACCCAGGCCAGAGTGCAGTGGCACGATCTTGGCTCACTACAAGCTCCGCCTCCGGGTTCACGCCATTCTCCTGCCTCAGCCTCCCGCGTAGCTGGGACTACAGGCACCCACCACCACGCCCAGCTAATTTTTTGTATTTTTAGTAGAGACGGGGTTTCACTGTGTTAGCCAGGATAGTCTCGATCTCCTGACCTCGTGATCCGCCCGCCTCAGCCTCCCAAAGTGCGGGGATTACAGGCGTGAGCCACCGCGCCCAGCCTGTATTTGGCTTTTCACTATGATCAGTTAAAAAGAAGACAGGGCAAGGAGAGAGGGCATGTTAGCTAGTTTCAAGTATTCGAAGGGATTTCGTCTAAAGGAGGTACTGAACTTATTTTGCCTGATTCCAGAGGATGGGGAAGGAAGGAAACATCACATGTTCAGCCAAATTAGCCAAGTAAACCTGCTCTCAGTTGCAGCCAGACCCCCCTGCCCTTAGATTCTAGGACAATAGTAAAGAAGATGAAGAACAAGACCTCAGTGTATCCTTTTACTACAAGTGACTGTAAATCAACTATAAAATTAGCCATGTTTGTAAATTAAAGTTATAATTTTGGCCCCATAATTTATAATATATCTGTTTGTTGTTTATAGGAGTCGTTCTAATTAAAGCCCAGATTTCAGAGCTGGCATTTCCTATTACAGCAGCTCAGAAGATAGCTCTAAATGCTCACAGTTCTCTGAAGAGTATTTTTTCTTCTCTTCCCAACATCGTATATACCGGCTGTGCAAAATGTGGACTGGAACTAGAAACAGATGAGAACAGGATCTACAAACAATGTTTTAGCTGCTTGCCATTTACTAGGAAGAAAATATACTATAGGTAAGGCAACTAAGCAATCCAATTTGATGGAAAATAATTATTATAGCTCTGGAAAAATTCGTCTGTGAACCTTTGCTTTCTAAAAAGAATTAACTAGAGCTAGTTGAAGAGAATAAAATTTTCCCTGAGTGATAGATAGCTATTTATGGAAGCAAAAATTTCCCAGGAATCGTTATAGGAATTTCTTAATGCAGTAATTGGGAGATTTTATTGTCTTCAAACAGCTGTACCAAAGAAACATTTTCCTTGGTTTACTTTTTGACCAAAATCTAAATGCTCATAAATAACTCATTTTCCCACCTTAACATAGAATTAGAATTTAAAGGCTAAAAGTATCATATGATCTCACCTCTGAGTTGTTGTGGAAGCTAGTAAGACATTTAACCTGTTTTCCCACCTTTACCTTAGAAATTAAAGCTAGCAAATAAATGTTGTATGGTAAAACTGCTAACCAGCTCAGTGAAAAACACATTTTTGAATAATAGGTAGTCAAAAGCTCAGATATTTTTCTTTTTACCTTATAAATTACATGTGTTTACAAAATAGCACTCAGTAGTTTTATGCTGCTTCTGATTATTTCTAAATATTGCAGTATCTAAAAACTAAATGCAGATATATTCCACATGTTATCATGGTATACTTCAAGAAAAGTTATAGAAGCTTAATTTGTAGACCTTATTTCTCTTTACAGATATTATGTTTGTTATAAATAAGTGAATGAATTTTGCTATTACTGTGAAAGTTGCTTTTGTGGAAAAGAAGATTGAATTAAGATGCATGGTAGGCTGGGTGCGGTGGCTCATGCCTCTAATTCCAGCACTTTGGGAGGCCGGGGTGGGTGGATCGCTTGAGCCCAGGGGTTCAAGACCAGCCTGGGAAACATAGGGAAACCCCATCTCTACCAAAAAAAAAAAAAAAAAAGCTGGGCATGGTGACATAGGCCTGTAGTCCCAGCTACTTGGGAGGCTGAGGCGGGAGGATTGTTTGAGCCCAGGAGGTCGATTGTTATAGTGAGCTATGTTTGCACCACTGCACTCTAGCTTGGGCAACAGAGTGAGACCCTGTCTCACAATCAAAACAAAAAATGCATGGTATGTAACAAACAACATTGATTTACTAATAGTTAAGACCCCTCAAAAGTATGTATAGGTGACGTATTTATATCATTCCAAATGTTTCTATTAAATATAAGCATTTATTGGACAAAAATGTTGCTCAATACTATTCCTTATGGGGAGGAGGGCCTTTGAATCTTTAGTTTACAAAATGACTATTCAAGAGAAGGACTTCACAGATCAGTATCACCTGATTATGGCATAACTAGGATGAGGTATTTAAGATCTCTTTCTAAACTGTACCACATTAAAGATGTAGTGCTAGTTTGTTGTCTCGCTAGAATGTTGAATGGTCATGTTAAGGCAAGAATTATTATTTTTTATTTAAAAGCCTTTTTTTTAAATTTTTTTATTTTTTGAGACAGAGTTTTGCTCTTGTTGCCCAGGCTGGAGTGCACTGGTGCGATCTCAGCTCATCGCAACCTCTGCCTCCCGGGTTCAAGCGATTCTTCTGTCTCAGCCTCCCAAGTAGCTGGGATTACAGGCATGTGCCACCACGCCTGGCTAATTTTGTATTTTTTTTTTTTTTTTTTGAGAAGGAGTCTCGCTCTTTCCCCCAGGCTGGAGTGCAGTGGTGCGATCTTGGCTCACTGCAGGCTCCGCCCCCTGGGGTTCACACCATTCTCCTGCCTCAGCCTCCTGCGTAGCTGGGACTACAGGCGCCTGCCACCTCGCCTGGCTAATTTTTTGTATTTTTAGTAGAGATGGGGTTTCACCATATTAGCCAGGATGGTCTCGAGCTCCTGAGCTCGTGATCCGCCCGCCTCGGCCTCCCAAAGTGCTGGGATTACAGGCATGAGCCACCGCGCCCGGCCTAATTTTGTATTTTTATAGAGACAGGGTTTCTCCATGTTGGTCAGGCTGGTCTTGAACTCCTGACCTCAGGTGATCCACCCGTCTCAGCCTCCCAAAGCGCTGGAATTACAGGTGTGAGCCACCACACCCAGCCCAAAAGCCTTTAAATTGTTATTAGAGTCCAGATTATGTGGTTTCCTTGAAAAGAAAATATTGAAATTAACAAACTCCCTTCAAGTTATCAACTACGTGACTCCAAAATCATCTACATAAATCAATCAGCAAACTGAATAAGAGAAAACTCTCATTGATTATTTTTCTAAGACTCAGTCAAATATTTATTAGGAATCCACGTATGTTCACATATCACATATGTACTGTGGATGTTGTGCTAGTTGATCTAAGTAGACTTATTGTGCCCAAGAAGCTTGGTAGTCCATTTAAGAAACACTTAATGAACATTTGTGTGGCATAACAGTCCCAAACTGTGAGTGGGTTGATCATATTTTACATTGGTTGTAACTTGGAGCTCATTTTCCAATGGAAGCAACATTAGATATTGCGTTGGAGTCTCATATGAGGCCACAGACATTTATTAAATTAACATGTAGATAGCATAGTTCCTGCTCTTCAAGCTATCATAAAACTCAAATACCATTTTTAACAATGTTGCTACAGAATATTCAGATTTACATTTTTGGAATACAAGAAATACTCTGTACTAGAAGCAAAAAAACCCAGCAGGTCAAACCACAATTAAGGCTCCTATTTAGGCAGCACTAGGAGATGTTTGGGTCTCTCAAGAGGTTGTAATCAAGGTGTAGGCTGGGGCTGCAATCATCTGAAGGCTTAACTGGGGCTGGAGGATTCATTTCCAAAGTGGCTCATTCATATGGCTGGCAAGTTGAGTTCCTCTTCATTTGGGTGTCTCCACAGGCTGCCTGAATGTTCTCACAAAGTGGCAGCTCATTTCCCCAGAGCAGGAAAGGCAAGAAAGAGAGTTTCAGGTGGAAGCCAGCCTTTTTGTGACCTAGACTCAGAAGTCATGTGGCATCACTTCCACCAAATTCTGTTCATCAGAAGTGAGTTTAGCTGCGCACTGGAGAGTGGATTAGAATGAAGCTAGTGCAGAGAAGAGGTAAGAGGCTGTTGCCTTATTTTGGATGGGAGATGATGGTGGCTTGACTAGAGAGGAAGTGGTGGGAATAAAAAGAAGTGGACAGATTTGAGAATGGTCGGAAAATAGTTTGCAAGATGTAGTGATTGGTAGGTAAAGAGAGAGCACAGGTACATTACAAATTATTGACAGTTGGGTGAACAATAAGATTATTTATTAAAACAAGTAACCGTGGGAGAAATGTTGATCATATTGAGCTTGAGTTCCTGAGAGGTAACAAGTTGGAAAGTGGTTAGATGTAAAGAAATGCAATTTGCAAGAGAAGTCTGGGCTAGGCTTATAAGGTTATCTGTGGTGATTGAACTTTTCCTTGGTTTCTGCACCCTGTTTTGTTTTTCCTTCTTAATCTTCAGTGATTACCTCTCATAATGGATTATTCTTACCAGCCTATAAAGACACTCCCATATTTCTCGTATTAAAAAACAAACAAAATCATCCATTAACATTACATCTCCCTCTTATCCCTTTGTTTTTCTATTCTGTTTTATACCCAGCCAAACTTTGTTAAAGAGTTGTAAATATATTCTCTCTCCGCTATTATGTCTTCAGTTTCACTTCAGTTATTCCATTCTACTCCTACCATGCTGCAGAAGCTGCTTTTGTCAAAGTTACACTTTTGATGTTGCCTGAGGCATGGATACTTCTTTCTTCGCTCTAACTGCTGTCAGTTATATTGAGCATGTCAGTCCACTTCCTCCTTCTTGAAACAGCCTCCTCCTTGCTTTCTAACCTGTCTCTCAGGCCCTTCCTTCTCAACCTCTTCTACCCCCTCTTTAAATGCTGGGGTTAATCTTGAGCTCTCGTCTGTGTCTTTCCTCTTATTCTTTCTGTACATTCTGCCTGGATGGTCACAGCTGTTTTCGTATTTGTACGTACATCTTCACCCTGATTTTCTCCTCCAGGCTCCAGTAGTCAGGTATCAAATTCTTTGCTTGACATCCATCTCACATTTAAAAATACCCACAATAGACTCTTGTATTTCCTAACCACACTCAAATCTAGTTCTCTTCATTTTTATACTTTCTGGAAAATGGCACAACATCTACCCAATTATTTAAGCTGGAAACCTGGGCACAATCGTTGAATCATTTTCTCTTCCCTACCTCCCTTATCTAATCTATTAGCAAGTCCTACAAATTTTCATTCAGAACTGTATCACAAATTCATCCACTTTTTTCCATCTCCACTGCTAACATCTTAGTCCAGTGTATCTCAGCAGGGGCATTGTTGACATTTTTCTCAGGTTTCTCATTATGTACTGTATCCCACATGCTGCAGGGCATGTGGCATCTCTGTTTACCTTCCCCTAGCTGAACCTCAGTTACTGTGAAACCAAAATGGAAAGTCAGTGCCTGCTGGTCTGGAATCACTCAGGCCTCATCTGAGTTCCTACTACCTGTTGTGCAAACCAGCACACCAGCAGTCTCTTGGTGGGGCTCCTCCTGGCCTTGCCTCCTCCCCTTTATTCTCCACCCGTTAGCAGAGTGATTACCCTTTGCTTCACCCATCAGTCGTCTCCTTATGCTTGTTGCCTCTGCAGTCGCATCTGCTGCCACTCCCCTGTCGTCCAGCACTCTAGCCACGTGGCCTTCTTTCAGTTCTTCAGACGTTTTGATTTTTCTCCTTAGGATGTTCTCGAATGTCTTCCCTCTGTCTGACTCCACAAGGCTGGTTTCTTCATGTCTTAGATTAAATGCTGCTTTATCAGAGAGGCCTTTCCTAACCACCCTTCTTTATTTTCTGTTATAGTAGCCTGGGTGTGCTTATTGTAATTTGTAGTTGCATACTGTCTTTTCTAAAAAACATTTTTACTGAAGTAAAATTCATATACCATCAAATTAATCTTCTGAAATGTACAATTCAATGGCTTTAGTATATTCCCAGGGCTGTGTAGCTATCACCACAACCAGTTAGGACATTTTCATCACCCAGCCCTTTACAAAGCCTCCTACTCATTAGCAGTCACTCTCTATTCCCCATGCCCCTCAACCCTTGGCAACTACGAATCTGCTTTCTGTCTCTGTAGATTTGCCTGTTCTAGATATTTTATATAAATATTATATAATATGTGATCTTTTGTGACTGGCTTCACTTAGCATGATGTTTTCAAGGTCCATCCATGTTGTAGCATGTATCAGTACTTCATTCCTTTTTATTGCAAAATAATATTGTATTGTATGCATGTACCACATTTTATTTATCCATTCATCAGTTGATGGACAATTGAGTTGTTTCTACTCTTTGGCTATTATGAATGATGCTACTGTGAACATTTGTGTACAAGTTTTTGTGTGGATATGTGTGTTCATTTCTCTTGGGTATATATCTAGGAGTGGTGGAATTGCTGGGTCATATGGTAACTGTCTGTTTAACCTTTTGAGGAACTACCAGGCTGTTTTCCAAAATTGCTGCACAATTTTACATTCTCATCAGCAATATGAGGGTTGTAATTTCCCCATATTCTTGCCAGTACTTCTTATTCCGTTTTTCTTTTTGTTGCATGTGCTTTCAGGTAATATCTAAGAAAGGTGTCATTTCTAAGCCAAGGTTATGGAGATTTGCTCCCGTATTTTCTTCTAAGAGTTTAGTAGTTTTAGCTGCTATATTTAGGTTTATTATCTACTTTGAGTTAAGTTTTGTATATGGGATAAGGAAGGGGTCTAATTTTATTCTTTTGCATGTGGATATCTAGTTGTCCCGGCGTGGATTTTTGAAGACTGTTCCATCCCTGTTTAGTCATCTTGGCACCACTGTTGAGAAGCCTATTTTCTTTCTTCTTTTTGTAGAGATGAGGTCTCGTTGTGTTGCCCAGGCTGGTCTCAAACTCCTGGCCTCAAGCAGTTCTCCTCACCTTGGCATCCCAAAGCGCTGGGATTAC
The DNA here is from genome assembly GCF_006542625.1 of Nomascus leucogenys. Classification (NCBI taxonomy): domain Eukaryota; kingdom Metazoa; phylum Chordata; class Mammalia; order Primates; family Hylobatidae; genus Nomascus; species Nomascus leucogenys. Next base: position 36,392,213 of record NC_044398.1, on the reverse strand, counting down.
AGGCATGAGCCACCACGCATGCCCAATTTCTTCCTATCCCACTACAGTTTTATGTTCCTTGAGTGAAGGAACCAGATTTGTCTTGTTCACTAGTGGGTACCCAGCACTTACCACAGTCCATGATAGATACTCAGTTTGTATTTGTTGAAATAAATAATGGAGGGTGAGAAAGGCTGAGGAAAGAGTGTAGAGTGAAAAGAGGAAGGAACATAGAGTCATCGTGTGAATAAAGGGGGAAGTGGGTTTTTAGGGGGAAAATAAGTAGTTATGTTTTAGCTCTGTTACATTAAATTCCCCTGCTAATGAGCCTGTTTCTGAATTCTGTTCTCAACTTATTTTTAAAAAATCAATGTAGTTATAAAATAAGTACCACATGCCATGGTTAAAATGCACACTACGTAGGAGGTTACAAAACAAAGAGTCAAAGTCTCCTTCACCATTCAACCCTCTCCCACCAGTGCTGCTTCCATGCTGGTGAGAAGGTTTTTTGTATGTCCTTCCAGTGATTTATTATGTTCATCCCAGCACATGTGTATCCCTTTCTTTAGAAGCATGTGGACAGAAGAATATTGTTCATATTGTTGTTCCCTAGAGTCTATCCTGGTGCTCCTTCCCTAATAGCACTTGTAAATGTTCTTCATTCTTTTTATCAGCTACATAGCATTAAGATTTAGGATGCACCGAAAATTGTTAATCCAGTTCCCTGTTTATTGATATGCAAAACAGTTTATTTCTGATAGGAAAGAATTCAGCTGAAAAAAGTAACTTGAAATTGTGATTGTGAAATATGTGATTATTATTTTTATTTTCACTTCTAAAAATAATTTATAAAACAATTTAATATATTTTTATAGTAGTATCTGAAATTTAAAAATGGATATAGAATAAATAAAATGTAGCAATTTATCATTTGAAGCTCTTGGGGAAAAAAAAAACCTTTTTTTCTTTCTAGGATGTGACAGAACATCTAGAGTTGTTTTAGGAATTAAAATTAATCCTGTATAAAAACCAAGTGCTCTTTGGAATTATTTTTCATTTAAGCATTTCTTTTATTTGAAAATCGTTTTGAAGGTTGTGTGTTGTTTACTCTTTTGTAGGCCAGTGTTAATGACTGTCATTGATGGAAGACATGATGTTTGCATCCGTGTAGAATCAAAGCTGATAGAGAAGATTCTTCTCAACATTTCTGCTGACTGCCTCAACAGAGTGATAGGTAATATATCAGTGTGCCATCAAGAGGTTGTTTTATTCAGGAGTATAAATGGTATATCGGCAGAGAAAGAGCACTGTACTTTAAATTAAGAGCTTTTCTGTCCATATAAAAGCAGAAGGATAATTTAGCTTAAGTGAAATATAAGCCTATGTAAGTTAGAAGGTTGACTTGCTTTACACCTGTTAGTACATGAATAGTGGGAGGCACCTAATTTCTTCTTAACCTACATTTCCCGTTGGTAAGCAAAAACTATTTTACTTAACTCTAGTTTTATAAGAGTGAAGTCAATGAGTGTGTGACACAATATATATGAAGATAGTCCACTGTCAGTGGAATGGATTTGCAAGATCTTCAACCGTGATGTCTTAGTCGTCAGTGGCTAAGAATAAAGCAAAGATAATATATTTGTCAGGTATTCAAACTCCATTCCTGTTCTCATTAGCCTCAGATCCTCTAAGCTGATGAGCTAATCTGGTTCTGTGATTGCTTTATCTTTTAATAGTAGATTGTTTTTCGTGTTTTTTTTTTAGTTGGGGGTGTCTAGTAATTTTGGGTTGAATGCTGAACATTGCATATATTAAGTGGAACAGTACAAACTGAGGTAAATAGTATTTGTACCTGGAAACAGGCATGCCTCTTCTGGTCCTTTACTGGAGGTGAGGGGTGAGCAGGATGGTCAGTCTCGTCATGTGTTGAGTTGGATTCAGGTTTTGTTGTTTCTCTGGTTACCTTCAGGTCACCACTGGTTTCAAATTATCTTGTGCTTATGGTGGGAAGTGGTTCCCCAGTATTCCTGCTCCACCATCAGCATAGCCCTCCACTCTGCACCTGGGCCTCAGAGAAAGTTTCTTTCCACGTTCTTGCACCTCCCCAAGTTGCACAAGCTTTTGTCGGTTGTTATTTGGTGCATCCTAACCTGGTGGGTGGGAGCAGGGTTGTTCCTCTTTGATTCTGGTCCAGCCCCAGTCTTATACAGGATCTTGCGTATGGCGCTTTCTTGGTAGCCCTGTCCCTTATGTGGCAGTGGCAGCTGAGCCCTGTCTTCTGTCTTTGGTGGGTCTTGTGTGGTCCTGGCCCTGCCCCAGCAGTAGGGGACCACTAATGGTCTTAACCCAGGGTGGTTTTTCAGTCCTCCCCCAGGATGGAGGGTTTTTTTTTTTTTCTTTTTTCTTTCCCCCATCTGTACTGGTTCCTCACCTGTACCCTGGGGCAACAGGATTTGGTGTCCCTCCTCCAGCAATTGAAGGCTTTTGTTCCTTAAAGGGGAGGCCAGAAGGTGCTTTGTGTTTTGTAGTTGGAAGCTTTCTCTGATGTTTTGCCCTGCCCCCAGTCTTATGAGCACCTGGTGGAGGTGAGACTTACTATGTGGAAGAGCCTGTGAGGATGCAGATGTTCCTTATGTTGCTGACACTGGCAATTCATTGGCTTTTTGTAATTAATTTATTAATAAAAATTAATCACATTCTTCTTTCCTGCCTGTATGGAGGACCTGTCTTCTTCCCAAGGCCTGCCCCAAGGGAACCTGTGCTCCTGTTCCATCTCCGTGGAGGCACCTGTCTCCTTATGTTTCAGTCTTTTTGGCTGTTTTACAACGTTGATTCTCACGTGTCTTCAAGAAAATGATGATTTTATATTTATTCAGTTTTTTCCAGTAACTGTTAGGGTAGGAGCCACTCTTTCCAGCTTTCTACATCCTAATTAGAAGCCTCTCTTCTTTTTTTTCCCCCATTTTCTTTATTTCATTTTTATTCTTTTGGCTATTTTCATTCCTTTTCTTAATGTTACTTATATATTTTCAGTGTTATCTCTTCTTTTTTTTTTTTTTCTTTGAGACGGAGTTTTGCTCTTGTTGCCTAGACTGGAGTGCTGTGGTGCGATCTCAGTTCACCATAACCTCTGCCTCCTGGGTTCAAGCAAGTCTCCTGCCTCAGTTTCTTGAGTAGCTGGGATTACAGGCACGCGCCACCATGCCCGGCTAATTTTGTATTTTTAGTAGAGATGGGGTTTCTCCATGTTAGTCAGGCTGGTCTTAAACTCCCAACCTCAGGTGATCTGCCTGCCTTGGTCTCCCAAAGTGCTGGGATTACAGACGTGAGCCGCTGTGTCCAGCCTATCTCTTCTTTTTTGCATAATGTAAATTAGTCTTTATCTCTTAGAGAAGCATCATTCTCATATCACATATACTTCAGTGTTTTGTGCATTCTTGAGACAATTAAAGTTGTACTTCTTGGCATTAATTAGATTGTGATCATAAGTCAAAATGTCATTGGTTATAAAGTACTCATCAGATCATGGAGACTATTACTAATATTGGTTATGTTTTAGTTTATCGCAGTGAAAATACAAAATTTAAAAGTTATTGTAGAGAATTATCATACCCCCCAAAATATGTCATTGGTCCTCCAGTACTCTGTAGTCCCCATCCAAGAAAGACTGTGGTAATTGTCAGGGGGTTAGTACGGTTTGAGCATGGTCAATGGTGCTTTGTCATTCTGGTATTGAACAACCTGCCAAATGTCTTGATTAGATGTCCTAAAAAAGTGAGGGGAAGAATGTAGGACAAATACAAAATAAAATAACACATTTAGCTATACTTTTAGTATTTTTTCTTATTGAGATTCAATATTTCTTAAGTGACCAATTCAAGATTCTTTTATATAAAAAATAAATATATGCATAAGTAACTGTGATAAGAACTGTGGATGGATAAGAGCACTCTTGTGATGTACTGTAGCATAACCAGAACTGCTGTCGGTCTGAACGGTGTGTTATCTGGGCCTGTTTCTTGTGTCGGGGGATCACATGCTATCACTCTGGAGTGCCTCAATAGCTTGTAACTAGAAAGAGAAGGTGTAGGAAGAGTAGTTTACGTACCTATTTATTTATTTAGAGACAGAGTCTTGCTCTGTTGCCCAGGCTGGAGTGCAGTGGCACAATCTCAGCTCATTGCAACCTCTACCTCCCGGGTTCAAGCAAATCTCCTGCCTCAGCTTCCCGAGCAGCTGGGATTACAGGCATGTGCCACCACTCCCGGCTAATTTTTGTATTTTTAGTAGAGATGGGGTTTTACTGTGTTGGCCAGGCGTGTCTCGAACTCCTGACCTCAAGTGATCCGGCCGCCTCAGTCTCCCAAAGTGCTGGGATTGCAGGTGTGAGCCACTGCTACTGGCCGGGAAGAGAAATTTAAAATGTGTTTGAGACTAGAGGAACCAAGAGAAACAACGAAACCATTCAATGTGTGTGCTCCTGTCAAGCTAACAGCTATCTTGAGAGCTCTGTGTTTTCGTCTTCCGCAGTTCCTTCCTCAGAGATCACCTATGGGATGGTCGTGGCAGACCTGTTCCACTCTTTGTTGGCAGTCAGCGCAGAACCTTGCGTATTGAAGATTCAGAGCCTCTTTGTGTTAGATGAAAATAGCTATCCATTACAACAAGATTTCTTTCTCCTGGATTTTTATCCTGACATTGTAAAGCATGGAGCTGATGGCTGTCTGTGAGGCCAGAGGTAGAATTGCAGGCATTTCAAGGAAGAAGTACTAAAATGATTTGTCTTTTGAAATAAATGAATGACAGGGCTTTTGCTTTGGATTTTTTATGAAATATATTTTACAAAGAGAATTGCACTAGATATATAAATTAAAACTTTTTTCTAAGAAAATCCTGTGAGGTTTAAAAAGATTGTTTTTGTCTTTTGGTTTCTTCCTTTCTTCTGGAGAAATGATCTACCAGTCAAGGCAATATGTAGCAGATCCCTGGGAATTAAAGGTTTGCCCATTTTTTCACTGTATTTAGTCCCTGCTACATTCCAGGCGTTGTACTAAGAATGGGGAACCACAGGGAAGACATTCCCTCAGAAACTGCTGCAGTGCTTTCGCTTATCCCTACCTAAAAAACCGTCAATGTAAAATCATTTCCTTGATTATAACTATAATGATAATGGATTAGTTTATATAAACCTATGTTTAGGGCCGGGCGTGGTGGCTCACGCTTGTAATCCCAGCACTTTGGGAGGCTGAGGTGGGCGGATCACAAGGTCAGGAGATCGAGACCACAGTGAAACCCCGTCTCTACTAAAAATACAAAAAATTAGCCAGGCGTGGTGGCGGGCACCTGTAGTCCCAGCTACTCGGAGAGGCTGAGGCAGGAGAATGGCGTGAACCCAGGAGGCGGAGCTTGCAATGAGCCGAGATCGCGCCACTGCACTCCAGCCTGGGTGACAGAGCGAGACTCCGTCTCAAAAAAAATAAATAAATAAAAATAAAAAATAAAAAATCTGTGTTAGACAAGTTCAAGACAAGCGTGTCTTTCTATAAAAAGTATTGAAAATGAAGGAAATGAGATCATGTTTCAATTTATTAAAGCAGGGAAGAGCATTCTGTGGTTAGTTCATGTCTAGGATTTGAGTGCCTTACTGAATGTATTTACCAGCAAACATGTAGCAGTCTGTTCTCTCATTGTGATTGTGGAAGAAGCTCATGTAAAATGGTAGTCATTAATGAGGAAGTAAGGCGTGGTACTTATTCTGTAAGTTCAGAGTATGCCGAGTGTTAATAGATTATCATATCGCCTGAAAATAAATTTATGATGACATGAACAAGCTTATTTTACTCTGTGTATGTTTTTAAAAATTCCTTTGGTTCAGAGGTGGTTGTTGTTTTTTAACTTTGCTTCCCTAAGAATGAACCACAAGAGTTTTGTGATTCTTTCAAAAATAATATGCCAAAATGCCTTGTGGGAGCACACACACACAAATGCATGTTTCTGTGGAGAAGGATCCATAGCTTTCAACAAATCCTCAGAGGGTTCTGTGACCAAGAAAGGTAAGAACAAGGGTTTAACTGATGAGTTTCTTTGTTGGGGAGATAAGGGAATTAGAGCAAATGATTGCCAAAGTTTTGTCTAGCAACTAATAAGGTGGGTACAGAAAGAATTGACCCCATTTTGTATCTAGAGAGACGGGAATTCAAACAAAATCATTGGCTCCCTTCAACGATTCATCGAATGGGTGATGCAACTTGAGCCTGTAATTGACGCCTTCTAATCTGTGCTCTCTCAACTATAACCACACGAGGCGGAGATTTGGAATTCTGATATAAAATCTGCCCAGTCGATATAGGCCAACCAAGAGAGCTGTTCTCTTAAGTGTGCCCTTCCCCACTTTGTCCTCAAGTGGGGACCTAATCCCTACATCAACCAGAACATAATCCCCAGGAACAGATGGCTTTTCACATCCTATTGGGAAGAAATCTTTAAACCATTTCAGGTGAGTCAACAGATCACACCAACATCTCTTCACAGTTGTTGGTATGTATTTCATTAATTAACACATATTTCCAGGAGCCGTTATTTAGGTTGGGAACTGTTTCCTCCAGTCCTGAGGAATCTGAGCTATCCACAGAAGTTATGAGCTATTTAAGTGGGATCAGGATCAGCCCATTGCTCCTGCTATGGTCTGAATGTGTCAACCCAGAATTCTTACGTTGAAACCTCATCTCTGATGGCATTCAGAAGTGGGGCATCTGGGAGGTGATTAGGTCCTGAGGGCTGTGCCCTTGTGAATGGGATCAGTACCCTTACAGAAGTGGCCCAAGGGAGCTTCTTTGTCCCCTTCTGCCACAGGATACAACCAGAAGGTGTCATCTTTGAAGCAGAGAGCAAGCCCTCACTAGATTCTCAATTTTCTGGCACCTTGATCATCCCAGCCTTCAAACTGTAAAAAATAAGTTTCTGTTACTGATAAATTGCCCAGTCTGTTATTTTGTTATAGTGCCCAGAACGGACTAAGACACCTTCTGTGTGTATTCTTTACCTGAGTTGACAAGTAAGTGTCTTTACTCTGTTATGTTTTCATAAAACTCAGTGGGGTAGCCAGAGTGTCATCCAGCAGTCCCATATCTGGCAGTCTCATGGTGGGCATTTTAGAGAGACCTCATTCTTCATCTCCTGGTAGTTCAGCTTGCAGGGACAGCTCTCCTATTTTTAGAGAACGATTTTTACTTGTTAGTCACTTAGTTTCCCCAAAGGTATCCTTTTTCTGACAGCATTAGAGGCATTCACCTTTCTCCCCACTAGTAAGATCTGTGCTGTTTCATTTTACATCTTGTTTTTTTTTTTGGTTGGGGGAAAGGGGGCTGATCATCAAATGAGTTGACAACACTGGGTGCATGATCCACCCTGCAGACGTTCGCTGAATGTCTACCATGTGCTAGGCACTGGGAATACAAAGACACGAATGTCTGCCTTCTGTAAGTTCACAGGCAAGCTGGTGAAGAAATATTTAAACAAAATTATATCAGCGCCAGGATTAAATCTGTGTGGAATACAGAGCCAAGGCAAAACAGGTAACAGTAGGATGGGTTTGTTAGTCATGACTCTTGGTTGCAAGTGACAAAAACTCAACTCAGAGTAGCTTGAGCAAAAAAGGGGGACTTGATTGACTCACATAAATGAGGGTAGTACCAGCTTAAGGCACAGTTGAATCCACTGGCCTAAATTACCTGTTTACCCCTACTCCCTAATTTCTTTTCTTTTTTCTTTTCTTTTCTTTTCTTTTCTTTTCTTTTCTTTTCTTTTCTTTCTTTCTGTCTGTCTGTCTCTTTCTTTTTTCTTTCTCTCTCTCTCTCTCTCTGTCTCTCTCATCAGAAGAGGTCTTTTACGCTGTTATTGCAAAAGCATAGATGTTTCTACAGACTTTTGATAGGATAACATTTTCACAGTGATTATAAATTTGCATCATCCCTAGAATTCTAAACTACTGGGATCTGAGGCCATAAGTTGTTTAAGAGTATTCTGACATTACCTTAGATTCAGCAAAACTTGAATAGTTGATCATGCCTTTCTTAGAAGAAAATATCTGTAATTTCTCAGAACAATATAGAATGAGATAGAAAAACTAACCATCCCTATGTTTCTTATTTTAAGTGATATATTTGTATCCTGATGGGTTTCTAGGTGTTGGGACACAGATCATGAATCATAGAACAATTAGAATAAAGTGTTCGTCTTTCTCAGTAGTTTAATTCTGGCCCTTGATTTAATGTCAACAGGGGAGAAATGTGTGAGAGGGGATGAGGTTTGCCAATTAATTGTCATTATGTCTTTGGAGGTCTTGAACCTGATTTGTTATTAAGAAGTGAATTCTACCCACTTAAGGCATACATTTGCTAAAGGTGACCTCTCTGCTTGCACGTTGTTAAGAAATCGTGATTTTTTTTCAAAACCATCATCAGCTTTACAGTTTTTGAGGAAAGATCTAGAAGCCTGTTAAAATGGACTTACCAGGCAGGGTTCAGCCCAGGAAACCCAAGCCACTCTGGGTATTCTAAACAGAGAGAGATTAATGTGGAATTCAGGTGTTTGCAAAGGTATTGGAAGGCTGGAGGAGCAGGCATCAGTCTGAGCTCCAGGAGGCTGCCACGTGAACGATGGATTCATGAAAACATCACCATTGGCTGCAATCTTAGGTTGAGGATGCAGCTGCTGGCATCCCCGCAACTGACTCTCAAGCACATGGAAGCTGGGAGTTACTTGCTGCTGCCCAAAACTCAGTCCCCACAGCTACACTTGCCAGGAGCAGTAGCTTCAGGAAGATAGCCTGGATTTCACTCATCTTCCATATTGCACATGTGTGTGTGTCTCATTGATGGAACATGATTCACACTGAGAGCTTTAGCTGCAAGAAAGTTTGGGAAATATATCTTCTCTGAGGCTTTTGGTCTTTGCAGTTCAGGAGCAGTTGGGAGGTGGGACTGGTTGGTTGCAGAGTGAGCCGATTTACTGCACTTAGTCTAGCTTATTAAAGGATGAGCTTTAATAAACACCCCAGGTAATATCACAATACATAAGTGCTACCTAATTAGCTGCTGTTACATGGCTAGTGGCATCTTCATTTGAGGATAGAAATTTCCCCAACTTCTTATTTTGAAAATGTTCAGAGCAAAAGTTCAGAGAATAATGTAATGGGCACATTTATACCTTTCATCTTCATTAACCAAATATTATTGTTTTGGCACACTTGCTTTCTCTCTTGTGGCTTACTCTCCATCCTTTTATTCAACAAATCATTTGAAAGTAATTTGCAGACATCATGAAATGTAAATACTCAGTGTGCGTCTATTTCTTCAGAATAAGGACATTCCCCTACACAATCACAACTCCAAATATGGCTGATTTTATCTGTTATTTTCATTATCACAAATCATGTTGTGCTATAATAATTGATTTTCTTCTTCCTTGCTCTGTGAGCTCATTGAGGCAGGGCCGAAATCTAATTTGACATTGTGTTTCTACTGCATATTGCAGCACCCAGCTTACTGTGTGGGTGTGTTACCAAGAATGTCCTGAAATTGAAGATTGTTTCCTTAAGATTTTGCATCCTAATGTAGAATCTTTCCTATTAGAATATAAGTAAATTCTTTTGGTATGTTATTTAAGAATATTTGTGAATAGGCTTAAACACAATGTTAAGAAATTATAAACTTAAGGCCAGGCACAGTGGCTCACGCCTGTAATCCCAGCACTCTGGGAGGCCGAGTTGGGCAGATCACTTGAGGTCAGGAGTTCGAGACCAGCCTGGCCAACATGGTGAAACCTCATTTCTACTAAAAATACAAAAGTTAGCCAGGCATGGTGGTGCACACCTGTAATCCCAGCTACTTGGGAGGCTGAGGCAGGAGAATTGCTTGAACCTGGGAGGTGGAGCTTGCAGTAAGCTGAGATCACGCCAGTGCACTCCAGCCTGGGCGACAGAGCAAGATTCCATTTCAAAATAAATAAATAAATAAATAAAAATAAACTTTAAAAAAAAGAACATTTTCCTTTAAACAAAAATGCATGTTCCTTGTGTTTTGTTTTGTTTTGCCTTTTTTGAGAGACAGTCTTGCTCTGTCACCCAGGCTGGAGTACAGTGGCACAATTATGGCTCACTGTAGCCTCTACCTCCTGGGTGCAAGCAATCCTTCCACCTCAGCCTCCCTGGTAGCTGGGACTATAAGTGCAGGCCACAACAACTGATTTTTTATTTTGTTTAGAGGCAGGGTCTCCCTATGTTGCCCAGGCTGGTCTTGAGCTCCTAGGCTCAATCGACCCTCTTGCCTTGGCCTCCCAAAGTGCTAGGACTATAGGCATGAGCCACTGCACCAGGCCGTTTCTTGTTTTTTTTTTTAAACTTTGGAAAATATGGATGAACGAAGTGAGAAAAGTAATCCTTCTGTTATTCCACCAACCAAAGCTAATTGCTGCCAACATTTTAATAGATAGTCCTTCAGTTGTTTTATGCATGTGTGATTTATACATGTGTCTACTTTAAAATAGATAGTCTTTCAATGTTGCCCGGGCTGGACTCAAACTCCTAGGCTGAGGTGATCCATCACCTCAGCCTCCTGCATGTATCTACATCTTATTTTATTTTATTTTTAGGGACACTCTGTTAACCAGGTTGGAGTGCAGTGGTGTGATCATGGCTCACTGCAGCCTCAACCTCCCTGGCCTCAAGTGATCCTCCCACCTCAGCCTCCTATAAGTAGCTGGGACTACAGGCATACACCTCCACACCTGGATACTTTTTGTATTTTTTGTAGAGACATGGTTTTGCCATGTTGCCCAGGCTGGTCTAAACTCCTGGCCTCAAGTGATCCCCTTTGCCTCAGCCTCCCAAAGTGCTGGGATTACAGGTGTAGACTACCACGTCTGGCCAACATTCTCATTGATAGTCTTTGCACACATCTTTCATTCCTTCTGGGAATTTTTTCTAAGAAAATAGAATTTTGGGGTCAAAGTACTTGTATGTATGTATCTGTACCAGGAAAAAAGCAGAAATTCCAGTATCAACAGATAACCAGAGCCAAGCAAGGTGGTACATGCCTGTAGTCCCAGCTACTCAGGAGGCTGAGATGGGAGGATTGTGTGGCATGAGCCCAGGAGTTAGAGGCTACAGTGAGCTATGATTGCACCACTGTACCCCAGCCTGGGCAATAGAGCAAGACCCTGTCTCTGAAAAAACAAAACAAAACAGATAACCATTGTTACTATTTTGTTGAACATTTTCCAGATACCCTGATAGAAGACAGATCTGTGCATGCACATACACAATTTACATAAATGGGACCATTCCATATAGGCCAATATGTAGTGTATACTTTTTTTACTCCACAATTTGCCATATACCTCTTTCCAAATCAATCAACATAGATTAAATCATATCAGCTACACAGGATTCCATCGTCTGTGTGTGCTCTCGAATCCTACTTTTAAAATGTTCTCAGAAAGGTTATCCTGAAATATATTCCTATCAGGAGTTTTCCACACTCTCTCTAAACTGAATGGCATAAGTAAAAGACTAGTTGTTAGGTTTAAAAAAGGTTATCTTTTAATTGGAATTTTTTTTTGAGGTTTTCTTTTTCCTTTTTTTTGAGACACAGTTTCACTCTGTCACCCAGGCTGGATCTTGGTGTGATCTTGGCTCACTGCAACATCTGCCTCCTAGGTTCAAGCAATTCTCCTGCCTCAGCATCCTGAGTAGCTGGGATTACAGGTGCACACCACCATGCCCAGCTAGTTTTTGTATTTTTAGTAGAGACAGGATTTTGCCATGTTGGCCAGGCTAGTCTTGAACTTCTGGCCTCAAGTGATCTGCCTGCCTCAGCCTTCCAAAGTACTGAGACTACAGGTGTGAACCACCGCGCCCAGCCTTAATTAGAATTATTTTATTGCTAAAGTGATTGTACATTTGTTTCATGTGCTTATCAGTCATTTGCAGTTTGCTTTTTCATATTTTACCTTAGACCATTTTTATTTGGGAGAAGCCTTTTATTAAATTAGTATGTTCTCCTTATAAAGTTAGTAATTTTTAACATGTGTTGCAGACATTTTTCCCAAGCTTGTTGTATATGTTTTGACATGTAGAAATCATAAATATTTACGTGGATCCACTCATCAATCTTTTTCTTTATTGTTTCTAGATTTTATGACATGCCTAGATAGCTTCTTTTCTACTATAAGATTATACACATTTTCTTCAAAAAATTTTTTGAAACATTTATGATTTTTATGTTTGTATTTAAATCTTTAATTATCTAAAATTTAGTGCATGGTATGAATGGATCTAACTGATTCATTTTCCTAAAATGGTCAGCTGGTTTTCCCAACACTATTGATTTCTTTCTTTCCCCTCAGTGACGTAGATGTGATCTTTATTATAATATGAAATTATTATTCCTGCTAGCATTACTTGTGGACTTTCTAGTCTGTTTCATTGTTCTATATTTATTGCTGAGCCAGAACCATACAGTTAGAATTATTGTAACTTTACATCTGATAGGAAAAGTACCCCCATATTTTTCTTCATTAAAATTATTTTTCTCAGACATCTTTGTCCATCTGTTCTTTTTTATTTCCCATTAAAAGTATATGTCGCAGTGTTTTTTAGTATATTCAGAGTGTGTGACCATCAGCACACTCAATTTTAGAGCATTTCATCACCCCCAAAAGAATCATCCATACAGTTACATTAACTATACCACCCCACAGCTCTTCCTTAAGAGGAGCTAACAGTCGCTCCTCCATACCCACCCCTTTTCCCCCAACCCTAGGTAACCACTCTTCTACTTAGTGGCTGTATAGATTTCACTGTTCTGACATTTCACATGAATGGAATCATACAATATGTGATCTTTTGTAACTGATTTCTTTCACTTGGTATAGTGTTTTCAAGGTTCACACATGTAGCATGTATCACTACTTCCTTGTTTTTATTGCCAAATAATATTCCATTGTATGGATATACCGCATTTTATGTATCCATCAGTTGATGGACAATTGAGTTTTTCCCACTTTTTGGCTATTTTTAATTATACTACCATGAACATTTGTGTGTAAGTCTTTGTGTGGATGTATATTTTCATTTCTCTTGGGTATGTACCCAGGAGTGGAATTGCTGGGTTGTATGGTTTAACCATTTGAGGAACTGCCAAACTTTTCTAATGCAGGTGCACTATTTTACATTCTCATGAGAATGCATTGGAGTTCTGATTTCTCCACATCCTCACCAGCACTTTTTATTATTATCTGAATTTTTGATTATAGCCAACCTAGTGGGCATGCCATCTGTTCTTGCAGATAAGTTTAGAATCATTTTTATCCCATTGATATTTTTAATGAGATTGCTTTGAATTTATGGATCATTTGGATATGTTTTCAGTGGTTAAGGCTTACTATTTAAGAAGAGCATGCTTTTCCAATTAATAAAGTATTCTTTAATGTTCCTTAGCTTTAGCTTTATTTAGCAGTCCACATTTAAAGGGTATTAACCATGGAAAAATTTTTTTTAATACAGGGTCTCACTCTGTTGCCCAGGCTGGAGTGCAGTGGTATGATCTCAGCTCACTGCAACCTCTGCCTCTCAGGCTCAAGCTATCCTCCCACCTCAGCCTCCTGGGTAACTGGGGCTACAGGCATGTGCCACCACACCCAAATAATTTTTGTATTTTTTGTAGAGATGGAGTTTTCCAGGTTGCCCAGGCTGGTCTGGAACTCCTGGGCTCAAGCAATCCACCTGCCTCAGCCTCCTAAAGTGCTTGGATTACAGGTATGAGCCATCAGCCAGTTTTTGTTTTTGTTTTTTTAAATCATTGATTTCAACTATGCTCTACTGAATCCCTTTTCCATCCCCTCATGTCTCACGTGCCTCACATAACTTCCCAGGCATTGTGTTTTAGAAAGTCTGGTATTGTTTAAATTCCAACCTCATTTTGCTCTTCTCCAGAGCATGTCCAGCTAGTCAATAAAGGGACTTGGAATGGGGAGGAGATAGGGGCACTCTTCCTTTCCTTTGACTCTAGCTGTTGGAGCTGGAGGCAGGGTGTGAACTGGCACCAAGGTGAATTCTCCCCATTCCTTCCCAGCTTCCTGAGGCCTAGCTCCTCCAGTGAGCTGGGGAGGGAGAAAAGAAGGAAAGGGGACAGTGGTGCTTACCAGCCAGCTACCACTGGGTCCTCTCCTTTGATGGACTCCGCTTTTCTAGCCAGTACTTACTGCTGATGCCTTCTGTGCAGCAGGCGTTGAGTACTCCTCTTTCTGGGGTCCATGTGAGAGTTCTTTCAGAGCTCACTCTTCTATGTACTCTATGTACTCACTCTATCATATGTACAGTTGTTTTCATGGGAGATGCAGCTCTGTCTGGTCTTTCCTGCCCCCTCCACTCTCTCCAACTACCTCCTTTCTCCATCTTGCAGTCTCTCTCTGATTCACTTCACTGGTGCTCAGACAGGCATGGAGAGCAGGTCAGCAAATTCTTCACACTATCAGACTTTAGACAAACTAAGGAACTGTCCTTCTCTGCATACTGTATATAGCACAGTTTGATTTATGTAACATCCTAATCATACTGTTTGGAAGAATCTTACCAAAATGGCATCATTATTCCCCTACATGGGGAATTAGGGCTTGATTTTACCTTCTTTATTATAATTATTTTTAGTTGACCAAATTACTAGGAAATATTTTCTCACTTCTAAAGAATACAATTTCCCTGTGTTAGAAAGATCAGTCCTGGTGTGGTGGCTCACTCCTGTAATCCCTGCACTTTGGGAGCCTGAGACAGGAGGATTGCTTGAGGCCGGGAATTCGAGACCAGCCTGGACAACATAGCAAGATCTTGTCTCTATAAAACACTAAAAAAAAAAAAAAGTTAGCCGGGCATGGTGACACACTACTCAGGAGGCTGAGGCAGGAAGATCACTTGAGCCCAGGAGTTTGAGGCTGCCGTGAGCTATGATCTGCCACTACACTCCAGCCTGGATGACAAAGCGAGACCCTGTCTCTAAAAAAATAAAAACAACAACAAACATACATAAATAAAAAGATCACATCCAAATAATAGAAAAAGATGATACGGTTTTGATCCCCAAAACTGACATCACATAGGAGATATTGGAACTTTGTGAGTGGGAGCCAAGCACATGCTGGTGCCCCTTCTCTAGGTCACGTCTGTACTGCTTGTTTGGATTCCTTGGCAAAAACTGATTATGCAAAGAGAGTAGGATACCTGACTCAAACTGGGTCAATCAGATCCTTTTTCTTGGAATTAAAAAAAAAAATTGCATGAAAACGTATAGTTAAATGCACAGGTCTTAAGTGTACAATTTAGAGTTTTGACAAATACATACATTCATGTAACCGAACCCCAAACAAGATATGGAGCATTTCCATCACCCTAGAATTTTCGTTCAACTCCACTTACAGTCAGTCTCCATCCATGATGGCCAACCACTATTCTGATTTCTATCACTATACACTAGTTTTGATCTGTGTTGGGACTTCATGTAAATGAAATCATACAGTATATATTCCTTTGTGACTGGCTTTTTTTAACCTAAGAATGTTTTTCAGGCTTATCCATATCTTTATCTGAATCAGCAATTTATTCTTTTTTATTGTTCAGTAATATATCAATGTGTGAATATATTATCCATTGTCCTGTTGAAGGTCATTTGAGTTCTTTCCAGTTTTGGACTATTATGAATAAAGCTGCTAAAAACATTTTTAAAACAAGTCTTGTTGTGGACATAAGTTTTTGTTGCGGCAGGGATTTAAATAGCTAGGATTGAGATTGTCGGTTTGTTGGATAGGTATATATTTAACTTGAGAAGAATCTGCCAAACAGTGCTCCAAAGTTGTGCAATTTTACACTCTCTGCAGCCAAAATGGAGGCTTCCAGTTGTTCTACATTGTTGCCAACATTTGAGGTGTCAGTCATTTTCACTGTAGCCATTCTAGAGGCGGTAAAGTGGAACCTCCTGGTTTTGGTTTCTCTTTCACTGATGACTAATGATGCCCAACTTTTCATGTGTTCATTGGCCATTTGTATACCTTCATTTGTGAAGTGTCTCTCAAGTCATCTGCACATTTATCTTATTGGGTTGTTTGTCTTTTTACTGATCAGACATATGTATTCTAGATAAAAGTCAGATATATGTATTATTGATATTTCAAAGCGTTTTGTTCAGCAGTAGAAATACTGGCTATATGATTTGAGAATAAAAATAGGATGTAATTGTAACAGGAAGTCTTAAATAAATTAAAATGTCACTATTTTGAATAACTAGAATATATATTAAGAAAAATAATCCCAGGAAATAAAAAATATGCTAGTAATACATTAATTACACATAACATAAATTTACAAAATTATATTACCATGTAACAGTAATACATAGTTCTAAATAAAAATAATCATGCTCACAGATAAAACCAAAAACTTTAAGAGCTTAATTTATTGAAAGGAAATGATTTAAATATCATGAGGGAAATAAAAGGAGACAAGAATTAGTGGAACACTCTACTGTGTCCCTGCTGTTCGGGAAGATGTACTATACAGAATTAATTCAACAATAACCAAATTCCCTGAGGGATGGCCTATACAAGTTGACAAGTTGATTTAAAAATTAATTGATGGAATTAAACAGAAATGTAAATATTCCAATAACCATTGAATTATACATTTTAAATGGATGAATCATATATGTGAATTATATCTCAATAAAACGATTATAAAAAAAGAATAAACAGGGATTTTTTTTTTTTTTTTTTTTGAGACAGAGTTTTGCTCTTGTTGCCAAGGCTGGAGTGCAATGTCACGATCTTGGCTTACCGCAGCCTCCACCTCTCAGGTTGAAGCAATTCTTCTGCCTCAGCCTCCCGAGTAGCTGGGATTACAGGCATGCGCCTCCATGCCTGGCTAATTTTGTATTTTTAACAGAGATGGGGTTTCTCCCATGTTGGCCAGACTAGTCTCAGACTCCCAGCCTTAGGTGATCCTCCTGCCTCACTCTCCCAAAGTGCTGGGATTACAGGCGTGAGCCACCGCACCCGGCCTAACAGGGAAATATTTTTTAAGTTAAAGCAAAAAACAAGGTAAGCCAAGTAAAACAATATAAAAATATATGATTTTGGTGTTTACAGCGCATTGGGTAAAAAATCTTACTTGGAAACAGTATGTAAAATATTTCATTTTTAGAAAACCATACATTAAATCAATGGAGAGTGGCCAAAAAATTTTAACACTGTTTATCTCAAGGAGCTACAACTATGGTAAATATTTTCCTTAATAATGAAATGTGGAAACATTTCTGAGAACAGAAATAAGACAAAGATGTCCACTATCATCACTTGTATTCAATACTTTCCTGGTATTCCTAACAAGAGTAATAAGACAAAAAAGTTGAAATAAAAATACTAAGATTGGACCTAAGATACAAAACTATGTATGTATATTAACAACTCAAAAGAATCCAGAGATAAGTTATTAGAATTAATGAGTTTAGCATGACTGAATAAATGGTCAAAATAGGAAAACCAATTTTATTTCTGTATACCAGCAAGAGTTAGAAAATAAAACATTTTAAAACAATACCATTTATGGTAGCATAAAAATTCAAATGTCTGGGGAAAAATTTAATGAAAGATGTCCATGACACTTTAAATATTATTTAGAGAAATGAGAGAAGAGGTAAACAGAAGTATATACCATGTGAACTGATTAGATGACCCAGTATTTTAAAGATGTCAATTCTCCCCTGAATTGACTTATAAACTCAATGCAACCCCGGGCGCAGTGGCTCACGCCTGTAATCCCAGCACTTTGGGAGGCCGAGGCGGGCAGATCACGAGGTCAGCAGATCGAGACCATCCTGGCTTACACGGTGAAACCCTGTCTCTACTAAAAAAAAAGAAATACAAAAAATTAGCCGGGCGTGGTGGTGGGCGCCTGTAGTCCCAGCTGCTCGGGAGGCTGAGGCAGGAGAATGGCGTGAACCCGGAAGGCGGAGCTTGCAGCGAGCCAGGATCGGGCCACTACACTCCAGCCTGGGCTACAGAGCAAGACTCCGTCTCAAAAAAAAAAAAAAAACCAAAAAACAAAAACCTCAATGCAATCCCAATCAAAATCACAATAGGCTTCATATAATATATATATATATACACACACACACACACACACACACAGAGAGAGAGAGAGAGAGAGAGAGAAGTTGCATGGTTAGGTGGTAAAAGCAGTGTTTGCCATAAAAATCAGGTCGTTGGTTATTTTGGTGGGGAGGGCGAGGTAGTGTTTGCGAGGGGACACAAGGGAAGGTTTTGGGACGGCTGGTATACCGGTTGTCAATGTATGGCCTCGCACCCCCAAATCCATCCTTTAATCTTTAATACCTGCTCTGTGGTCACAGCCAGAATCCCCTTCCGCGGCTCCCCTCGCGGCGGGGAGGATGCTGAACAGTAGAGGGCGCTGGAGACGCGCTGCGGCAGGCTGGCGCTCGGGTCCGGCTGCGGGCCACAGGCCGCGGATCGCGCTCTGCCAGCGCCCCACGCCCGCACGCGCGGCCCCTCCGCCACCTCGCGGCCCGGCCTGACCTGTTAATCACGTCCCCACGGCTCTCCTAGCGGGACACCGCCGTCTGCAGGCTCCGTCCCCACAGTGCCCAGACCCCGGGAAGTTTGTCAGTCAGCACCCTGATGCCAGCCGATTCTCAAAAAGCCAGGAGGATCCAAGCAGATCATTTGCCAGACGGTACTGCAGCAATGGAGATGAACAGATAATTCACACAGAAAGAAGGATGGGAGGGAGAGACGTGCATGGGGTAGGGAGGGCGGAAGGAAGGTCTAGGGGAAGGAGCGGAGGGGGAAGGGAGGAAGGAAGGCAAGAATGGAATGAAAGGAGAAGGGAGGAAGGACTGTTTGAATGCACAGCCTCCCCGGTGCTGCACCGGCAAGAGCGGCTCTCACAGGCATGGGGCCCCCAACAGACCCTACCAGGCTGCGGGAATGTTGCGGCCCTGCAGGGCGTCTCTGCCTTTTTTGAGGTCTCTCTGGTAATATGTGATAATGATAGTATTTTTAGACATCTGGAATCTGATTTAAATTCTAGCTCCATCACCTTCTAGCTGTGGGACCCTGAGAAACAGCACATCCTCCGGGATCCTCCCTTCTCTCTTGTCCACACGTGGGGACGGCTCCTGGCCGTGGCGGGCGGGGGGAGGAAGGTGGGGGGCTTTGCAGATTTACCAAGCTGGTGTACAAAGGCCTACTACAGCTGTAAGGGCTAGCTCCTTTCTCCCACTCTGGCAGTCACTCCACTTTGAGAAACATACCTCTTGAAATAAAGCTACAAGTGGAGAGGGGCAGGTGATTTGGGCAAATAATTCCGTACTAAATATTAGGACAAAACATACTAGGCAAATATCACAATCCGGCTTCATAGTGGCATACTAAATTCAACCAAGAAATATACCCATGATGTTGAAAGAGCCAGGCTTATGGAATGTAAACAGCAAACTATTTTATTCTTGTTTTCTATTTACCAATTCAAACCTGCTCTGCAGGTCACTCCTCCCTGCCCCTGGGATAAAATCTAGGGCATGTTCTGTGACTTTTTGGATCACAAAATTCACATGATTTTTGGATCATTCTCAGTTAACCAAAAATTTGTCCTGTAACTTCTAGCTATAAAAATAGGCTCTGTTCAGCATTTAAAATGTCCAATCCCATGTAGGAGTCTGAACTTTCGATTTCATTTTAAGTTTAAGCTTCCTCTTGATTCCTCCCCCAAGCCTGGCCCAGGCTTGCATTTGACTCCGGGCATTGGGCGGGTAGCAGTGTTTCCTCTCCATTTTTCACTTTCACTTTTCCCTCCCCAACTAGCTTGCAGGGATTTCTGATCACCTAGTAGAGTCTAGAGGCGTAAGGGAAGGAGGTCACCAAGGGCAGGCCAGGCTTTATGTGAATAGTGCTGTTGTGAGCCAAGTACTTGAGTACTTCGAGGTCCCCTTCTACTGCAGACATCTTCCCTATGGTTCCTGTGACCCAGGTTTGTCTCAGAGTGGGGTTAGCACACAATACCTTCTCCATCCCCTTTAAAGGTATTTATTACATTTTTCTGGAAATGAAAGTCTGGAAATTATATTTCCCTGATAGTCTTATGAGCAGGATTCTAGGTTGATTCTGCCAAATGTGAGGCACTCAGGTGAGACTAGAAAGCAGAAAGATGGATGAAAAAAATCATTGTTTTCTTCCTTTGACTCTGCACTTATGACAGCAGGATGCTCGAGACTCTTGCAGTAATTTGGGCAAAGATTTCCACAATGCAAAATAGAAAAAACATAACTGGCAAATAGCTGTACAAATTACAGTCCATTTTCATCATGGAATGTCAGTTTGGCAACAATGGCATCGAGGCCCAAAAGCAGCTCTGCAGTAGGGGGGTTCCTCCTTGGTGACTGGATGGGCACAGCCAAGCACAGGCTCCTGAAGATCCCAGCTCCAGGAAACATCAGCATGGTTCGTTGCATTGTCCACCCGAATTCTTCACCCCTCCCTGTGGCTGTGTCTATTGCCCTGTAGTGTTGCAGTTCCCCTCAGGAAAAAGATATCATTTACTTCTCTGCCCCTTGATTTGGAGCTTGGCTATGTGACTTGCTTTGGCCAACGGGATATTGGATGACACAACATAAGCAGAGACACAGATATGCGTCTGCACAATACAGCTTGCCTTTTTATGCTTCTGCATTTACCATGAAAAGAGCTTTCCCTGGGGGTAGCAGCTGTTCCTGCAGCCTGTGTTCAGAATGCACAAATATGAGGAGCCAAGCCCAGCCAGACCCACAGCTTGAAAGTGAGTTGCCAGGCCCGGCGCAGTGGCTCACACCTGTAATCCCAGCACTTTGGGAGGCCGAGACAGGCAGATCACCTGAGGTCCGGAGTTCGAGACCAGCCTGACCAACATGTAGAAACCCTGTCTCTACTAAAAAATACAAAATTAGGCCCGGCGCAGTGGCTCACACCTGTAATCTCAGCACTTTGGGAGGCCGAGGCAGGCGGGTTACCTGAGGTCGAGAGTTCGAGACCAGCCTGGCCAACATGGAAAAACCCCGTTTCTACTAAAAATACAAAAGTAGCCGGGCATGGTGGCACATGCCTGTAATCCCAGCTACTTGGGAGGCTGAGGCAGGAGAATTGCTTGAACCCGGGAGGCAGAGATTGCGGTGAGCCGAGATGATGCCATTGCACTCCAGCCTGGGCAACAAGAGCAAAACTCTGTTGAAAGAAAGAAAGGAAGGAAGGCAGACAAAATTAGCCAGGCGTGGTAGCGCATGCCTGTAATCCCAGCTACTCAGGAGACTGAGGCAGGAGAATCGCTTGAACCTGGGAGGCGGAGGTTGCAGTGAGCTGAGATGGCGCCATTGCACTCCAGCCTAGGCAACAAGAGTGAAACTCTGTCTAAAAAAAAAAAAAAAAAAAGTGAGTTGCCTACCCTAGTTCAGACCACCTCCAGCCAACCCACGGATGTGTTAGAAATGAGTGCTTATTTAAGTATGGCATTGACATGTTGTGATTAGTTGTTATGCACCATTATAGCAAAAAAATTGCACACTGATACAAGTAACTGTTCCCTCATTGGCTTCACCAGCCTTCCCAAGAATTGTTTAATCCCATTCCCTGTATAAAATCACTCTCTGCTGAGAATCCTTTTTCTGAGAAAAGAATTTTTTTCTGCTTGAGGCAGACCAACGCTCATTCCAAGAACAACTGGAAAAGCTGAATAAAACACAGAAAACCTTTTTAAAAAGTTTTTGGAAAGCTTCCCAGTTAACAGGAATTTGAAGGGCCATAATCTCAAAAGAAGAAAAACACAAGGAGGCAAGTTGGCCCTCTGCGAACTACTTTTCCCTTCAGGAAATGTGTTGATTTTAGCTAAGAGGCCGAGCATTTGGGCAGACGGCCATAGCTAAGAGGCAGCAAAGGCAGCAGAGTCTAGAGCTGAAATGGAGACTGAGGTTGTCAAGGCAGCTGGAACCCAGCCGGAGTTCAGGACCCACCAAGGAAAAGAAGCCTAATAATCACATCAGACGCTCAGTTGGAATCCTTGGAGGACCACACTCTAGACAGACAGGCAAACCAGAGGCGGAGATGGAGCCTTCCAAAAACCGCAACACAGACTCTAGTCAGTTCAGTACCATTGGATTAAGGTAAAATCTTCCCACTCTGTCTATCAGATGACATGGTAAACCCTCCCTGGAGACAGACATTCTTTTCAGATAATGTTTCCTGGAGCCACTAAAAGTTATTATAATGGTTAGCATTCAACAATAAATGATCAAACACACCACAAAACAGGAAGGAGGGGAAAACATACACAACAAAACAGAGCCGCTAATGACCCAGATATTGGTGTTATCAGACACAGACTTGATGGGTGGAATAGAGACTTTCATCAAAGAACTGGAATCTATAAGAAAGAATGAAATGGAAATTTAAAACTTAAAAATACAATAATTGAAATTAACTACTTAGCATATGGGTTAACTTCAATTAGATTTAGCAGAAGGAACATTCTTTGAACTGTAATATAGGACAGAATAAAAACTCTAAGCTGAAGAACAGAGACGAAGAGTATGGAAAATACAGCAAGGAATGTAAGATACTTGTGGGAAGTGGTGAACAGACCTAACACATATGTAACTGGAGTCTCAGAAGAAGGGAGGAAGATGGGGCAGAAGGAACAGTTAAATAAATATAGGCTGAGAACTTTCCAAAACTGATAAAGCTTTATGATCTCCAAGTGGGATAAATAAAAACAAAACTGCATCCAGGCACACTATACTTATTATTATTATTATTATTATTATTTGAGATGGAGTTTTTCTTTGTTGCCCAGGCTGGAGTACGGTGGCGTGTGATCTCAGCTCACTGCAACCTCCGCCTCCCCAAGTTCAAGCGATTCTCCTGCCTCAGTCTCCCGAATAGCTGGGATTACAGGCACGCGCCACCATGCCTGGCTAATTTTTGGATTTTTTAGTGGAGACGGGGTTTCACCATGTTGGCCAGGTTGGTCTCGAACTTCTGACCTCAGGTGATCCACTGGCCTTGGCCTCCCAAAGTGCTGGGATTATAGGCATGAGCCACCGTACCCGGCCCAGGGACACTAAAACTGCTGCAAATGAAAGACAAGGAAAAAACATTAAAAGCAGCTAGAGGCAGGTAGGAGGGACACATTTCTTCTTTACTTTTTTCTTTTCCCCTCCCTCCCTCTCTCCTTCTCCTTCCTCCCTCCCTCCTTTCTTTTTCTTTTGTAGAGGGGAGGATCTTGCTCTGTTGCCTGGGCTGGTTTTGAACTCCTGGGCTCAAGGGTGCTGGGATGACAGGCGTGAGCCAGCGCACATTACTGACACATTACTCTCAAAGGAGAAACAATAGCACTGAAAATCCCTTGTCAATAGAAATGATGGAAGTGAGAAGATAATGGAGTGCCATTCTGAAGTTCCTCAAAGAAAAAAGTGTCAACCTGTAATCCTGTATTCACAAAATGTACTTAAAAATGAATTTGAAATAGATGTTTCTATTCAAAAACTGAGAAAGCCTGGGTGAGGTGGCCTGTAATTCCAGTCCTTTGGGAGGTCAAAGCAGGCAGATTGTTTGAGCTCTGGAGTTTGAGACCAGCCTGAGCAACATGGGGAAATCCCTTCTCTACAAAAAATACCAAAAAATTAGCCAGGTATGGTGGTGCCTGCCTGTAGTCCCAGCTACTCGGGAGGCTGAGGTGGGAGGACTGCTTGAACCTAGGAGGTTGAGGCTACAGTGAGCCGTGATCATGCCACTGCACTCCAGCCTAGGCGACAGAGTGATACCCTGTCTCAAAAACAAGCAAACAGAAAAACCTGAGAAAATTTGTTGCCAGCAGATGTGCATACACAAAAAATACTAAAGGGAATTCTTCAGGTAGAAGAAAACTGATCTATGATAAAATCACAGAAATGCAGGAAATAATAAAAAAAAACAACAGAATGAATATGTGGGTGAATACAAATGAATATTGACTGCACATAGCAATAATAATAATGTCTCATTAGGTGTAAAACATATGTGGAATTAACATGAGTAATAATAATATACATGCAAGAGTAGAATGGAGGTAAATAGAGATTGAGTATTGTGAGATCATAGCATTGTCTGGGAAACAATAAAAAGTAAAATTTGTATTAGATTATAATAATGTACAGAAGTTGTAATCTGTGGAGGAAACCACTAAAGAAATTATAAAAGAATGTGTAAGTAGCAACCAATAGTAGGGGGAAATGGAATTAAAAAAATAATCAGAAAGAAAGCAACAGAAAAGAAAAAAATAAAAACAAAAATGGGTAAGACAAATGGAAACAAATAGTAAGATGGTATTTATGAACACAACTATATCAGTAATTACAATAAATGTAAATTCACAAAATACACAAAAGACAAAAATTGACAGACTTGATTAAAACAACTCTATTCAAGAGATATGACATCATTATAAGAACATTAAAAATTCAAAAATAAGGGGGAAAGTGAAAAAAATACCATTGTGAGTGGTAGAGAAAGCCATTTCACATAATAAAGGGTTCACTCTACCAGAAAATGTCAATTTTAAATGGGTATGAGCCTAATAGCACAACCTCTAAATGCATAAAACAAAAATTAACAAAACTCAGAGGAGAAACAAATTCATAATAATAGTGGCAGGCTTTAGCCTCTCTCAGTAATTTATAGAAAAACAGACAAAAATGTCAGTAAAGATGTACATAATTTGACCAACCTGATTAACAAACTTGACCCAGTTGAAATACACAAAACACCTGCACACAACTGCAGAATGCACATTCTTTCAAGTGCAAGAACATTATGATAAGAATATTATAGGAAAGTCTGTCATAAACATAGCTGCAAAAATCCTGAAAAAATAACAGCAAGTTAATCTAAATTTTATTTATTTATTTATTTACTTATTTTATTTTTGGAGACAGAGTCTCGCTTGGTTATCCAGGCTGTAGTGCAGTGGCGTGAGCATGACTCACTTCAGCCTTAACCTCCTGGGCTCATGCAATACTCCTGCCCCAGCCCTCCAAGTAGCTGGGACAACAGGCATGTGACACCATACCTGGCTAATTTTTGTGGTTTTTGTAGAGACCGAGTTTCACCACGTTGGTCTCAAATTCCTGAGCTCAGACAATCTACCTGCCTTGGCCTTCCAAAGTGCTGGGATAATAGATGTGAGCCATTGAGCTCAACTTAAATCTAAATTTTATTTTATTTTATTTTATTTTATGGCCATGCTCCCTCTAATAAATCTAAATTTTAAATAAATAAGTCCAAGTATTATTGTGTTTATGTGTATAAACCTGCGCACACACACAAACGCGTACACACCCTGCTGGTTTCTATTACAAGAATGTAAGTTTGGTTTGACATTCAACAGTCAATTAGTATAAGTCATCACATCCAAAGAATAAAGGAGAAAAATAAAATTATTTCAAAAGGTGCAGAATAAGTATTTGAGAGAAATTTAACCTCATTTGTGATTTAAAAAAAAATCTTTTTAACAGCTTGAGAATATATGTTAATGAGTATATTAAAAATCCTATAACAACCATCAAACTTCATGGTGAATATTGACAACTCTCCCCATGCCACACCCACCACCCTTGAGATTGAGGATGAGACGAGAATACCCACTATCACTACTTATAGTCAGCATTCTGCTGGAGGTCCTAGCCACCACAATTTGTATACCAATTTTATATCTTGCAACCTTGCCGAATTTATTAGCTCTAGTAGTTTTTTTGTGTGTGGATTCCTTAGGATTTTCCACAGACAAGATTATGTCATGTGCAGATATAGCTTTACTTCTTTCTTTATGATCTGGATCCCTTTTATTTCTGTTTCTTGTCCAATTGCTCAGCCACTGCAGTTTGGCAAGAGCTAAATAAGGCATAAAGATTAAGAAAGGAAGAAATGAAAATGTCATTCACAGAGGACATGATTATACAAAAATAATCTGCAAATTATTATATAATTTAAATGAATGTCATAAGGCCACTCACTGGATAACAAGGTCAACATAGTTTTGTAGCAACAGAATCTGTATATACTAGCCATAAACAAATATACAATGCCTAAGAATAAATCTATTGAAGGATGTGCAAGAACACTTTACTGAAAACCACAAAAATAGTTCTAAGAAACACAAAAAAGACTTAAAGTGAAGAGATATGCCATGTTAATGAATAGGAAGATTGAATATTTTAATGATGTCAAATGGCCCCCAAATTGTTCTACATAATCAATTAAATCCAATCAAATTCTAGCACTTTATTTTGTGGAAATTGACTAGCTGATTCTAAAGTGTTTTATGGAAATGTAAAGGGCTTCTTTCTTCTGGAGTTGCCTTGTGGACAGGATTTGAGACAACCCAGGCCAGGTCTCTCTGGTCCATGGGAAGCATGCATATGCTTTTTGCCCTGACTATGTCTGTAGAGAACAGCCCAAACAACAACCTCCTCCCCATCACAGCAGAAAGCCAGCTAGTCTTGCCATTTAGATTTTTCAGGGATGAGTCAGAGATACCAGTCTACTCTGTCCTGCAGAAAAGGATACTTATCAACTTTTCCAAGTGGCCCTAGAAAAGTCACTGCTAGTCAGAAATCTCACCTTGGAATGTGGGGGTGGCTGGCATCTATCGGGATGTCAGATGAAACTGAAACAGTTCCACTGTAGTAGCCTGCTCTATAAACATACAGAGAACCCCTATTACATGTGTGCTATGAAGCTATTAGAAACTACAGCTTTGTGGACTACTTTGAAAATGTGCAAGTGGGTCGGGCGTGGTGGCTCACGCCTGTAATCCCAGCACTTTGGGAGGCCGAGGCGGGTAGATCCTGAGGTCAGAAGATCGAGACCATCCTGGCTAACACAGTGAAACCCCGTCTCTACTTGAAAATACAAAAAAATTAGCGGGGCATGGTGGTGGGCGCCTGTAGTCCCAGCTACTCGGGAGGCTGAGGCAGGAGAATGGCGCAAGTAAACCCAGGAGGCAGAGCTTGCAGTAAGCCTAGAGCGCGCCACTGCAGTCCAGCCTGGGCGACAGAGCAAGACTCTGTCTCAAACAACAACAACAACAACAAAAAAAAACAAAACAAAAAATGTGCAAGTGAAATAAGTGACAAAAGCAAACACAAGATATTCTGTTCATATGAAACACTGCCAGGTGACACTTGTATTTGTAGATTGACAGAAATTGGAGGTGGAGTTAAAGAGGTACCAACTCAGTATAACATTCATTGCCTCTTTTGCTAAAGTTGTTTCACTGCATAAGAAAAAGATCCTGGTCGGGCCAGGTGCGGTGACTCATGCCTATAATCCCAGCACTTTGGGAGGCTGAGGCAGGTGGATCACCTGAGGCCAGGAATTTGAGACCAGCCTAGACAACATGGTAAAATTCTGTCCCTACTAAAAATAAAAAAAATTAGCCAGGCGTGGTGGTGGGTGCCAGAAATCCCAGCTACTTGGGAGGCTGAGGCAGGAGAATCGCTTGAACCTGGGAGGCGGAGGTTGCAGTGAGCCGAGATCATGCCATTGCACTCCAGCCTGGGTGACAAGAGGGAAACTCCGTCTCAAAAAAATAAAATTAAAAAAAAAAAAGAAAAAGAAGGAAAAAAGAGAAAGAGATAGTGGTTCCATGTGCTGGTCAGTTATGCAAAACAACGTGCTGACGTGTAGGCTGCACGGTGCCAGGTGCAAATACACACTGCCTGTTACCGTAACTGTGACAAGCACAAGGGCTGCTTACTAGCTTGAGTGCAGCTTCTGGGGAGTTGATGGCAGTGATTTGTGGGTATTTCCTTCTTAACAAATTTTACATCAATACTGCAACACAGCAATCTCAGCCCTGTGAGCTATACCATAGCCACATGCTTTCACCATTTCCTGCTCAAAGAGAGAGCCCAGGAACCGAATGCTGTTAATCAGGGAGAGCATAGAAACAGCAGCAGAACAGCTGGAGAACCAGGGCTGTGTGGTTTTGGACTGTGGGGAGGGTGGGCCATGGGCAGACTTGACACAATGTGGGAGGGCATTTGACACAGCCCCGTGGAGGACCTAATGCTCAGGGAGGCCTTCACCCAGCACAGTGAGCCATGCCGACACTTGGTGCCTGGGCGTGCTGGTCACAGCGCCCTCCCTGCGATTTTCCCCATAGCAGTGTGTTTTCTCTGCCAGGCAGAAGGCAGAGAAACCCTGGCTGAAAAAGCAGTGAGGGTCATCGACTGCATGAACACATCATCACCTTTCCCAGATGGAGGCACCCAAGTTTACCCTGCACGTCCATTCAGCAGGTAGAGGTGGGTCATCACTAAACAGGATCTTTCTTCTGAGCACCTGAGATTCTGGTCCAAATCAGGGCTGTGAGGACCAGGAGCCGGGATTCCGAGCCCAGGCAGCCCCGCAGGTAAGGAGGAGGGAGTGTGTCGGAAGGCTCTATGGCAAGAGCCGCTGACCAGGCCAGGGCTTCTTTGTCCCCTCTTCTCTCCTGCACATTGGCACTCACGTCCTCCTGGCTCGGGCTGGCCTGGCAGCTCAGGGAGCCGTTGGATGAAATGTCCATGAGTGTGGCTGTGGCTGTCACGTGCAACTGCGAGGATGGTCGGCTCCCAAAGCGGAACCGCGGTGCTGGGCGAAGGGTCAGGGCTCCGTGGTGCGGCACAGCGCATGCCAGCGCTTCACCAGCTCCTTGGGCTTGCTGAGCATCTCATCCCAGTGCTCCAGCTCTCTGCCGCGGGTGTACATGTAGGGGCCCACCACCACTCGGCCCAGCTGCTGGCTCTCTGCAGGGGAGGGAGAGCACCGGTGTGCTCCTGAGCACAGAAGCCACGTCCCCAGTGACTTCCCTTCCTCCCTCCTGCTCCCAGGAGGAAGTAGCAACTCCCCTACTCTCTGAGTGGGAGCTGGCAGCCCGCAAAGGGGCCCTGCCTTTGCTCTGCAGCTGGAAGGGCTGCTTCTCCCCCTGGGAGATTGGGAGGAAGGACAGCCCTGAAAGAGACTCTGTCCTTGAGGGCCACCAGCTCTGCCCCACACCCTTCTGTAGGGCCGTATTAAGTCTACTTTATGCCAAACAGCTGAGGGAGGAAAGGGCCCCTCTAGAAAGAAGGCCTCGGCCGTCCAAGAGTACATTCAGCAGTAACGTTCACTGGCCACCGTGGAGAAGGGTCTTAAGTCCAGGCCATGTGGCCAGCCATGGCCTGATGGCTGTATCCCCAGAGTGGCAGTGGGTGCTGGGGTGTGGGGCAGTGTGGGAGAGCTGGCTGACAGAACTCGCCAAGAACCCCAAAGGCTCATCTAGAGGGCACGAGGAAGGTCAGAGCACCAGGTCCCTGGGCTGGTGGCAGCCCTGGTCCCTCCCACTCTCTCTCGGGTGATTTGCTCCAGGAGAGGGCAGCAGAGGCCATTGCTTAACCTCTTTCTTTTTCTTTTTTTTGACGGAGTCTAGCTCTGTCGACAGGCTGGAGTGCAGTCGCGCGATCTTGGCTCACTGCAACCTCTGCCTCCCGGGTTCAAGTGATTCTCCTGCCTCAGCCTCCCGAGTAGTTGGGACTACAGGCGTGCACCACCACGCCCAGCTAACTTTTGTATTTTTAGTACAGACAGAATTTTACCATGTTGGCTAAGATGGTCTTGATCTCTTGACCTCGTGATCCACCCCTCTCGGTCTCCCAAAGTGCTAGGATTATAGCGTGAGCCACCGCACCCAGCCAACCCCTTTCTTTTTTTCCTTTTTTTTTTTTGAGACGAAGTCTCCCTCTGTCGCCCAGGCTGGAATGCAGGGGTGCATCTCGGCTCACTGCAAGCTCCACCTCCCGGGCTCATGCCATTCTCCTGCCTCAGCCTCCTGAGTAGCTGGGACTACAGGCGCCAGCCACCATGCCCAGCTAATTTTTGTATTTTTAGTAGAGACATGGTTTCACCGTGTTAGCTGGGATGGTCTCGATCTCCTGACCTTGTGATCTGCCTACCTTGGCCTCCCAAAGTGCTGGGATTACAGGCGTGAGCCACCGTGCCAGGCCCTTTTTTTTTTTTTTGACAGATTCAGCAGCCTCGCCTCCTGGGTTCAAGAGATCCTCCCGCCTCAGCCTCCCAAGTAGCTGGGATTACAAGCGTGTGCCACCACACCCAGCTAATTATTGTATTTTTAGTAGAGATGGGAGTTTCACCATGTTGGCCAGGCTGGTCTTGAACTCCTGAGCTCAAGTGATCCACGCACCTTGGCCTCCCAAGGTGCTGGGATTACAGATGTGAGCCAGCATGCCCGGCTGCTTAACCTGTTTCTAGGGTGCCACAGACAGAGCTCAACTGGACTAAAGCTGGGCATGAAACCCAGGCCTTGGGCAAGTATTTCAGCCTTTCTGAGCACTAGTTTCCTTAACCAGGGAGGGAGCTAGTACAGCTCCTTCCGAGGTCAGGACAGGAGGCACTCACTCTGCCTGAACGCTCGGCAGCCCCTCGTGGTCCCCGTCCCAGCAGCCCGGGGTAGGGTGCGGCCTTACTGTCCCCTTCCATGTTCTGCACCACTGTCAGGCTGAGGCTAGCAGTATCCAGCTCGGTGGCATCGGCCTTGAAGCTGAAGGTCTCATTGTACACAGGGTTGATGGAGCCCAGCACAGCTGAAGTCTTCTTGCACTTGACAAACTTGTTGTGGTTCATCAGAGACACTTTGACAAACACACCTGGGGAACAGTGAGCACTAGTGGGCTGGCAGAGGCGGGCGGGAGCCGAGCCCCCGCCTGTGGGAGGTCCGGCTAGGAGGGCACATGCCCAAGCTAGGTGCCAGCGCCCCACCCCTCACACAATGCTGTGACCCTGCGGGCGTGACCAGAGGAAGCCGGCTGAGGAGTGCACTGCCCTGTGGCCCAGGCGGGGCTCCGCTCCCTTCCTTTTCCTTCCTCTTTGCATCAGGAAAGTACCCACAGCTCTGGCAGGCCCCGGTTTACCAGAGCCTGGCACCACATGCCTGTCCCTCCCTGTTGGGGGGCTGCTCACTGGGCCCCCAGGCCCCCTGGGGCCCCTTAAACACCTTATACAGAGGGCTAAGATTTGGTGGGTGAGGATCAGAGTCACAGTGGAAGGTCTGGATCCCACCTGGCTTACAGTGACCCCAGACGTGAAAACAAACAGGTGGCTGACCACCACCACCCCACTGGGATGGGTGGGATGTGTGGGGTGAGCCCAAATGGGGTGGGACATGTGGGGTGAACCAAGGCCTCCCCTCCTGCAGCTCCTGGGTTCTGGGAGGCCAAGCATCAGTGCCCATTGAGTCGGGGGCTCTTCCCCTGCGGGGAGGGAGGTGCGGGCCTCACCCTGGAGGAACTGGATCCATGCCACTGATGGAAAGGTGGAGGTGGAGGCAGGCAGGACAGTTCAAAGAGCCAAGACGCTGCCTCGGGAAACAGGAGGGGCAGGGCCTGGTATTGTGGCTGGGTTAGAACCCTCAGTAGGGGAGGCCAAGGAGATGCAGCTTTGGGTTCAACACAGGAAGAGGCTTCCTGCACCAGAACTGTCGACCGAGGGACAGCACGTCTTGTGAGGTAGTGAGCGCTCCGTGATAGGGTGTATGTAAGCAGAAACTGGATGGTCAGGGGTGAGGTTGGACTGTAGCCCCAGGCTGTAAGCTCGGTGGGCGGGACCTTCCCCAGGAGGAAAGGGAGGAACTCACTGACAATGCCTCTGTCCTCCTGGAGCCGGAGGCCCTTGGCACGCAGCACAACCACCGTCAGGCGGCTCAGGTAGTCGTTGTAGCTGAGGCAGAACTGGAGATCGCCAAACTCCGAGGGGGGCTGGGGAGGCCAAGATGGAAGCACCCCATCCTGTTACTCGGCAAGTGCTGAAGGGGTCACAGAACCCCCAGAGAGCCTCCTGCTTCCTCCCAGCGGTCCACGCGACACACCTGCATGGTCCCCTTTGAGTTCCACTGCCATTTTAAGGATGAGGCAACTGTGGTCTGGAGAGTTTAAGGGGCTTGTGCAGTCCTGTGGACCAGAGCTAAGGAGTCACACCCAGGTCTGAGCCAGCTGGGGCCTTCCCGGGGGTGGTGGGCTGGGGGAAACATTTCCCTGGGCTGGACCATTTGTGGTGTCATCTCTCACAGCTGTCTAACCTAGATAAGAATCCAAATGTGGATATTTCAGGTTGCTCCAGGGAATCTGATGGCCAGTGTGACAACCAGACCTCAAGCAGCCCCTCCCTGCCCAGGGGCAGGTCCGATCCCCCTGTCCCATGCTGCTCGGGGCCTGGGCCCTCCTCCCTGAGTCACTGTTGTAGGGTGGTGTGCGGGTTGCTGAGGGCTGATGCCACCAGCAAGTGCTGGGCCCTGTGCACACCTGCCAGCTGATGCTCAGTGGCATAGGCATGGTGACCTTGACCTTACCTCCAGGCTCTCGGCCTCCAGGTCTCTCCAGATGACACGCCGGCAGTCCCCCACCAGGGTCTCATTCTTCAAGGGGAAGAGCACCTGGCCCAGGAGCTGGTGCTTCCTCTGCCTGTCCACGTGGTAGACGGAGAACTTCAGCACCCTCTGGGTGATGGTCTTGCTGGACACCTGGGGGAGATAAGGACACCAGCCAGAGTCAAGCGTGGGGGTAGGGGATGGGATGGTGTGACTCATTATTCTGGACATGGGTGCTTTTCGGAACGGATGTCTCAACCAGGGACCTACATCCCCAAACCTAGGCATTTTCAGGGGACCCTTCTCAGCAGCAGAGCCACGTACCCCTGGAAAGTAGGGGTAGGTGCCAGTACCTTGCTACACAGAGTGTGGTCCGAGGACCTGTAGAGTCCACCACCACTTGGAGCCCTGTTAGAAATGCAGGATCTTGGGCCCCAGCCCAGACCCATGAATTGGAATCTGCCATTTAACTGGAGCACCAAGTGACACGGCTGCACGGTGAGTGTGTCCCCGCCACCACCCTGCACTGTAGCAAAGGCCCAGGAGCCCGGGGCACCAGCCTGTCTCTGCTGTCAGAGCTGGGCATGCCAGCCCTCCCCTCCTTGAGATTTGGCCTCCTCGCCTGTGAAATGGGGATCATGGGTCTTCCTCTCTGGTTGTAAAACCCCAATCACAGTGTCTGACCTACAGCAGATGGCCCATTAATACTGATTTTCTTTTCTTTTCCCTTCCCCCTTTTCCCCTTCCCTCTGAAGGCACAGAGGGACTGGATCAAGCTGGGGCAAGATAGAGTGGGGGAAGTGATGAGCTAAGAAAAATTAGCCTGCAAGCATGACGTGTCGCACGTCAGCAAGGCTGCAGCCTTGGATTCTGATGTCTCGAGAAGAGCGATTCACCTGTGAATTCTCACAGCCCTGGCCTCAGAAAGATGGCCCGGGAACAGGCCCGACGGCACCCCTCTTCCCAGCTCTCAGCCAGGGCGGAAGGCACAAGTCATGGCCCTCGCCTCGGCAGTCACACTCCTCCTGAAAGCTGACTGGCTGCACCTCACCTCTTGCCTAGCTTGCCACCCAGCTCTTGAGAACATGTTTGTCCAAGGCCTCTTGGCAGGTCTCGATGACTCCTTCCCCTAAGGGCCCCCAGTCACCTGCTAAGGCTCCCAGGCCCCTGTGAAACTGGCTCGGTGCCCCAACAGACTCTCCACATCCAGAACCTGAGCCGGACAGCCCAAAGTGTGGCAAGGCACCACAGCTACCCTGGGAGGCCACTCGGGTCCCGCGCTGGCCTCTGACAGCACAGGAAGCTCCTGCACTCACGCTGAGGCCTGTCTTTTGCCTTCCTTGGATAAACTTGCCAGAAACCCCATACTGCTCCAGGCCTTTGGGATAATTCCCCTGAGCCCCATAGGCCAGGGCCTGGCATTCAGTAGTTGCTCTAAAATTGTGTTTTCACCCACTCTCCTCCAGGCAGTCAGGACAGGGGAGCCCAGGCTTCTGGTCACCACTCACCAAGTCTCTCCCCTGCCCCTCTATCAGGGATTGGCTCCTATAGGCCTTAACCTAGCAGAGTAGGTAAAGCAGAGCTGGTGGCATCAACGGTCCCGGGGGCTGCAGGGCCCTGGCTGGTACAGGAGGCTGGGCTCTCCTGTAGGTTTGCACCTTCCCAGCAACGAGGAGGGCACCAGACCCTGCCTGCTCCAGAGGCTGTACCTGAAAGATGAAGTGCTCGTCAAACTGTGGGTTGGAGGTTTCGCTTTTGGTCTTGGACTGGAGGAAGCGCCGCTCATCGGGCAGCAGGTAGAGCTTCACCAGGGGGCTGCAGGTCTCCGAGGGGGCTTGCAGGTGACGTGCCTTGATCAAGCCCACTAGCAGCCGCTCGGCCTCCTGCTCGTATTCCACCGAGAACCACAACCGCCCCAGGCAGCTGTCGGGGAAGTCGGTCTCACTTTTGTCCTCTGGGAACTTGTACAGCTCTGGGTTGATGGGCCCCACCATACATGCATCTCCTATAACAGAGGGTGGGAGGGCTGGCAGGCCAGAGGAAGGCAGGGGCATGGGAGACAGTGGCAAGCTCTGGGCGCCCATCCCCATCCTGGCCCATCCCTCTCTGCTGAGCCTCAGCTAGCCTGACCACATCTGCCTCACTCTCCTCACCAGGCTAAACACATCCCCTCTCTCTGGTGCAGCTCCTCCAGGAAGCCTTCTCAGCATGAAGGCATTGCATGGCCAGGCTGGGGATCCTAGCAGAGTCCTGCCCCCTGGGATTGGCCCCCATCCTTGGAGGTCAGGACCTGTTTCAAGGACACAGTGCCCATCACCTGGCCTAGCCCCTTCCATGGTGTCTAGGGAATGACTCAGCGATAAAACATTGCCTTTCTTCTTCCTCTTCAAATTAGAAGGGCCAAGGTGATTATTGGGTGGTTCCTGGGATGGTCTCTTGGTAGATCTTCAGGGCAAAGAGGTGGCAGAAAGCTGTGTTTGCAGCCCCTACCATTCTGTCCTCTTGGTCAACCAACCCATCATCCTAGAGTGGGACCCAGCACAAGTTCTGTACATGGCATGCCTGGGTTCCAATTCCAATCTGTTGCTTACAGCCTCAGTTAAGACTATGTAAAATGGGGTGATAATTCCTCCCCCTCAGAATCATGGTGAGGTCTCACTCCAAATCAGCACCCAAGGCCATATCTCACCCTCATGGGGTGCAGCAAGCACTTCATAAATGAAAGCACCCAGAAAGAGTGGTCCCTGGGCAACCCTGGCATCCCTGGCTGGTTCAGGTTGTGTTCCGGAGCCAAGCTGGTGAAAGCAGATGGGGCCACCAGAGCAGACCCTGACCTCTGGGCAGCCCTGGTAAGGACACTCACCAAGGCCGCCGCTGTGGGTGTGAGGCAGCAGCTCTGATGCCGGGCAGGGGTCCCAAGGGGCATGGGCCCACTCTCCACTGTGCAGGGGCACCCAATCTTGGCCTTGAAGGGTTGGGGGCACCACGAATGGCACAGCTGGTGGCCTGTCCAGAGTCAGGGAGACAACATGTAGGTGGCAAGTGAATAGTGTGGTCTCAGAGTGCTCAGCCAGCCAGGACGGTTGAGCACCAGGGGCTTGAGGAAGAAAAGCCATCGAGAGCCAGGAGGAGGCCAGGGCACCATTTTCTGGGCCCATATCAGGCAACACACACACACAAACACACACACACACACACACACACACACACACACACACACACACACACACAGCAGTGGGATTTGGAGAAGGAACACAGCCCCTGACAGTGTCAGCCAGTCTGGGTTTGGATTCTTGTTCGGCCACTTACTAATTGTGTTCTCTGGACCTGTTGCTTATGTGCGCTGAGCCTCAGTTTCCTGGGTTCCATAACACCTGCCTAATAGCTGATGTGAGGTTTCTGGGGTTTCTTTGTGATAGCTCCCAGCACCGAAGCAGCATAGAAGAGGCACCCCCATAAACAGAACTTTCCTTTTCGACCCCACCCCGAGGGAAATTCCAGGGGCTCACTTGGCTCCACATCCTGCCTCACCTGCTCAGTTGGGTCCTAGCATGCGGCTGGCAGGGCCTGTCCCGCTGCCCACTGGAGGCAGCTGCGGTGGCCATGGCTGGTGTCCCAGGCAGCTCCTCATAGGTGAGGGTGGCACAGAATCTTCTCCACAGACAGCAGCTTGCCCCGATCAACAGCAGCAGCAGCAGCCCCCCGATGGTGCCCCCAATCACCAGGGCCAGCTGCTCTGGGGGCAGAGACCACCAGTACTGTGATGCCTGCCTGGGAAAGGCACTCTCCCTCACAGCCCTGGCCTGCTGGGGCAGAACTGGGGCAGCAACCCTACCTCTGGGTTTGATCTTAGGAGTGATAGGAGCAGGCCTGCTGGGGACGGGTTCCAGGAGGGATGCTGCTGGCTGGGTTCCACCAGCTCTCAGAGGAGAAGCCGTTTACCCCAGGGTCTGAGAGCCCGGGGCAGAACCTTCTAGTTTTCCTTGGAAAACAGCTGGCCCTGCCCTTGGGATTCTGGCTTAAAGAAGCCATTTCCTTGCGCTTCTGAGTAGAAATCAAACCTGCCCTCACCAGAACCTCCATATCCCCTGGGCTCCTGTTGAGGCCAGGAGGGGAGCTGGGGTGTGGACGCAGTCAGTTAAGGAAAGCCCTGAAAGGTACCTTCCCCCTGGTCTGCAATCAGACCTCTACCCTCTGGGGCCCTGGAACCTGCTGCAAGGCTGGACTCTTCTCTAACACCGGCTCCCTCCCGTAGCCGTCTATCAAGGTGAGCACCTGCTTAGGGGAGTTGGTGGGAGGCGGTGGACGGGGTGGGGAGGAAGAGGCGGCAGGCCCCTTTGCTGCTGGCCCTCACACGTCCGCATGTGTGGGACCTAGGAGGCTTCGCCCCGGGGGTGCCCAGACGCTGGGTTCCAACCGCTGGCCACCTGGGGCGGGCCAAAAAGGTGCCTCCCTTAGGGTGACGTGCGGCCGCGGGGCATCCCGGTCTCAGGGATCTGCACTGGGTGGGGTGGTGAGAAGGCGGGACCCCCCACACCTCCTAAGCCGCGACTGACCGCGAAGAGCGGGCCTCAGCCTCCACTCCATCCCAGCGCCCCTCGAAGAGCGCGCCGAGGCCGGGCAGGGCAGGCGCTGCGCCCCAGCGGGGGCGGCGCGGCTGAGGCAAGTGCCGGAAGGGTCGCAGAGGGGCCGGGGCTGGGCTGGGGAGGGGAGGCTCGCTTACCCGCCATGGGGCTGCACCCGCAGGCTGGTCTCGCCGGTCTGGGCGGCTGGGGCTGGGCTGCCAGGCCGGCTCTTAAAGGGCGGCGGGGCGCCGTCGGGCGGGCGCGGGGGCGGTCCATGGTGGCGCTGGTGCCCAGCTGCTGCGCGGGGAGCCGCGCAGTGCACCGCAGGGGCAGGGACCCAGCGCCGCGAGGCCGCAGTCCCGCCCCAGCCCGTCGCTGGCCCAGGCCCAGGCCCGGAGGTGGAGGGGCGCAGAGCCGACCGTGAGCTCCAGGAAACCGCAGGGCTCCGGCCGGGGCGGGTCCCGGCCGCCAGTGCCTGGGCGCCCGGGGCTCCCTGCGGCTTGGGGCAGGGTGGGGTGAGAGTACCACCCCCATCCCGGAGAGCAGAACTACAGCCTTCACCGCCGCGTCTGACACAGGGCCCAGCACCCGACCCCTCACACCTGGTGGCCAGGACTGAGCCCCCCCGCCCTCCCAGATCCTCCGCAAGCCGAGGCCCCTCCAGGCGCAGCTCCGACCCCGGCTCGAGGGAGCCTTCCCGGATCCCGGGGTGGAGTCTCCGCGCGGGTCCCGGGCCCCAGCGCTGCCCGCCTGCCGGCCTTGGGCGGGGATGCGGCGCTCGCGCACCCATTCGCTCTCAGCGGACAAAATGGTCGAGAGCGTAATTCTGGAGCAGGTTCCAGAAGCTCCTGGGTTCCAACTCAGGCTCCTCACTTGCCAGCCCTGCGATTTGGGACAACTTAACGTCCGCACTCTGGGTTCAGTCTCCTCAATTGGGTTAATGTCCGTGAGGGGCTCTCGTAAGGGCGGCTGGCCTGCTGGTAACTTACGAAGCATGTAAGGAGCACTTAGAGCGGAGGAGCGGCGCGGCCCAGCCCCTGCTAGGGTGGTTATCGGATGGAGGCCAGCGTCGCCTGGGTCCCCTCTGTACCCCCAGCGCCTATTATTATGGTGATTATTAGAACGCAGGGCCCGTGCCCACTAGTCCAGGCTGGCGAACGCGCCTTGCGGGAAAGGCGGGAGTAAGGTCGCTGCGCGTCCTCTCTGTTCACCCCTTGGCGCGCCCTGGCCGCGCCCCTATGGTTCCTCCGCCGAGCCTCTGGTGGGGAGCGTCTGAGACCTCGAGGCGTCTGAGTGGGGAGCGAAAGGAATGTGTGTATCTGTGGTGCAGGGGAGTGTGTGTGTGCGGTGGGGGGGAGGGGGTGGTTGTAGGGGAGTGCGTGTTTTGGGGGGATGGTCCTTCTCGTTTTATAGCCTTGAAGGTTGTGTCCAGAGTCATAGCCTGGGTCCCACACCCCCGCGTCACCTGTGCCTGTCCTAGGGGGCAGTCAGTGTGCGTGAGGCTCCACTCTGCCTGGGCTTTGGCTCACCTAAGGCGGGTAAGGTGGTGAACTGAGGTGCCCCACTGGGCCGGGTCTGGGAGCCCTCAGCGCCAGGGTGCAGAGGCCGCAGCCACTCCCCTTCTAGGGTCTGGGCGGTGGGGGCATGAGAAGGCGGAGACCCAGGCCTCTTCACCCAGTAACTGTCCTCAGCTGTGCGCTTAACTGGCTCTCCGCTCTACTTGGAGACAGTCTGGGGTGTCTGGAGAATCCTCCCCCACTTCTGCTTCCCCGAGGTCGCTGTAGGGGCAGGTGTCTCAGGAAATGGGGCCTGGGTCCCACCGAAGGCCTCGGGTCTGAGTTAGATGTCTGTATGTTTGTTGTTGCCCCTGCCACAAAGTACCACAGATTGAGTAGTTTAAGCCACACGCATATTATCTCACAGTTCTGGGGGTCGGGAATCTAAACTGGATTGGCAGGGCCTATGCCTTCTGGAGGCAAGGGAGCTGTTTCCCAGCGTTTCCAGCTCCTAGAGGCTGCCAGCTAGTGGCCCTTTCCTTTGTCTTCAAAGCCGGCAGCACAGCCTTTTCTAACCTCTCCCGCTCCGGGTCATTTCACATCAACTCTTTCTGCCTCCCTCTTGTAAGTGTGATAGCCTACCTTGTTTTAACCTGAATTGACTGTCCCTTAGCTGAGAGAGCTAGACAAACTCCATTTTGGCTGCTTCACTTGCAGCCCCTTACCCACCCCCCTTCCTCAAGGACTTAACTTGTGCAAGCTGACTCCCAGCACATCAAAGAATGCAATTAATGGATAAGATACTGTGGCAAGCTATATCCGCAGTTCCCAGGAATTCACCCAGTTGATAGTACCCTAAGCCCCCACATTTGTGTCCGGTTGATGGTACCCAAAGCACCCACGTCTATCACCTTGTGATGGATTTAAAACCCCTGCACCTGGAACTGTTTGTTTTCCCGTAACCATTTGTCTTTTAACTTTTTGCCTGTTTTGCTTCTGTAAGATTGCTTCAGCTAGGCTCCTCCTCCCCTTTCTAAACCAAAGTATAAAAGAAAATCTAGCTCTTTCTTCGGGGCCGAGAGAATTTTGAGCACTAGCCGTCTCTCGGTTGCCAGCTAATAAAGGACTCCTGAATTCATCTCAGAGTGTGGCGTTTCTCTGTAAGAGGCTCATCAGATAATCCAGGATAACCACCACCCCGTCTCAAGATCATTAACTTAATCGCACCTGCAAAACCCCTTTTGCCATGTAGTCACGGGGTTGGGGGATGAGGATGTGATGTCTCTAGGACCATTGTGTGGACCATGTTGTCCATGCGGTACCCTGGGAGGGGTGGCTTACATTTCCCCTTCCTCTGTCTAGAGTTCAGTGTGCCTCAACACTGGACTCAGGCAGCTAGCAAGGCTCAGGGGACTCCTACATGGAACCCGTCAGCTATCTTGACCCCTTCCCCCAGCTGCCATGCACCCCCACCTGACCACCCCAATGGGGCATGGCATCCACACCAGCTGCCTCCATGATTGCGCCCGAGCTGTACTCAGGCTGTTCTGGGGGTGGAGTTGGGTAGTGGGATGTTTTTTGAGAAGGGAATCCCTTCTGGCACTTCCTGAGTGCCAGGCCCAGAGCTGCCATCTCTCGTCCCCCATGCTGTGCTTTCCCAAAGTCCCCATCTTTCTCTGTGTTGCCAAGTCCTGACAGCTGTTCCTCCTCCATCCATCTCTATCATGGCAAAAACCTCGCCCAGCCCTCCATCACCTCTCATCTGGAGCTCTGCATGGGCCTCCTCTCAGCTCTTCAGATTCCATGCTGCACCCACTCCCCTTCCCAGCTGTTGTCTTCCAGGCTCCCCTCCCATTCTCATCCCCCCACCACCCATCTCTCTGCAGTTCTTGTGCCCAGACTGGTGCAGCTACTTCCACGGCTCTGTGTATGCACTGGGCTCTCCCACCATGCTGCTCTCTCCCTGTCTGAAATACTCAATGCCCTGCCCACCCTCCTCCACTGCTCATGTTTCAAGATGAACCCCCAGCATCTTGCCTTCTGTGAAACCCTTCATCACCCCCTCCTTGTCCTCACGGTCCTTGCAGCTACCATGCTGAATATGGGACTCTGTGCCTGACACTGCTGCCTCACTCTTCCTGGCAGCCCAGGGCCTCCATGAAGGCAGGGGGCCGTGTCTTATTCAGCTTAGCATCGCCAGTATCCCCCTCCAGGGCTGAGGCTGTGCTGAATGGCAGATGAAGGGCTCGTGCCATTGGGATGAGCTGCCCCAGCTTCTGCCCACATTGTCCATGCATCATACACATCCTGGGCTCACAATTTAGGGCCCAACAGGAGCTCCCTATCCTGGTCCTGCAGACCAGCTTCTGGGGTCTGCAAAATCACGTTGCCAGCTCTATCTGCAAAATCCTAACACAGCCAGCCAACCCACTGAGTTTTGAGTCAATCTTGCTCCACCAGAAGACAAAAGCAGGTGGCAGGAGGGAGCTCGCCTTTCTTGCTGCTCCTAATGTTCTGAGCATTGAGATGCAGGCCTGAGATGTAAGAGACACCCCCTTTCTGGCAGGAGTTGTTGAGCAGAAGGAGCTAAGTCTGGGGCCATGGAGAGCCCCACATGGAGGAGCCAGAGAGGATGGAGCCAGCACAGGTGCACAGGGCTGAAGTGCAGAGGACGGGACCTATGTTGCCCTGGCAGCCCCTGCATCCTGCTGCATGCAGCCCCTGCCCCTGGAGGGGTGGAGAGAGAGGGCAGCAGAGGGGAGTGAGCCCGCCAGGGCCACTGTGTTAGCAAGGAGCCGAGCCGGTGTTGGCATCAGCTGTTCCAGCTTCAGTCTCTTGACCACCAAGGCTGTCCCACGGCATGGAGAAGAAGTCAGGAACTGAGGCAAGGATTGTCCTTCTTCAATCATCACCTCTGGCCACTCAGCTGTCCTAAAGTTTATTGACTCCCCCTTAGGGATGGGGTCTTTTCAGCCAGGGCCATTTGTGGCAAACAACAACTAATTTACTGCTCAGCCTCCATGGCTCACTCCTGCCCCTCCGCCAGCTCTCTGTGCTAACAGCTGACCCACATTTTTTTTTTTTTTTTCAGGAGCAGCAATGTGCTCAGTCCCCAGGCATGCATCCAATGAGCCATGAGAGGGCGGAAAGAATTTGTTTTTTGATGTATTAATATGCTAAATTGATGTGTCGGTTGAGACATGAAGAAATTAGCTATCAAACTCGAAAGAGTGGTGACAGACTAAGACGCAGATTTCCAAAGGTGGCTGAGAACCTGCTGGACAACTGTCCCCTAGTGAGAGGAAGGGCTGAGAGAGTGAGGGAGGGAGGGGATTTGCCAGATTCCTTTCTTGAGGGCTGGGGCTGTGATGTGGACTCCCACCTCCTATGGCTGGCTGGGGCTGGGGAGGGGGGTGTGCTCAGGGAGAGAGGGGGCAGGTGGAGCAGAGGACAGCCTGCCCTCCAGCCCAGAGAGCGGGGGCTTCAACTCTGCTCTGAGAGCTTGCTTTCTGTCCCCTGGAGTTTGGGAGGCAGACGGACTGGTGGTGGAGGTGCATAGGCAATTGCGGCTTCTTGGTTCTCATGAAGAGAGCAGGCAGCTGCTGCGTTGGGAAGCAGCCGGGCTCCCTCAGATGCCAGCCAAAGGTTTGTGGATCTTGGGGACATGACGTGCCATTGGTAGTGCGAGTGTGGCTCAGAGTGTGATGGGGAATTGCCACCAACCTGTGCCTGGGGACTTGTCAGGATGTGGAATGTGTACATATTTCCCACAAACAGACGCTGGCCGTGTGAGTGAAAGAGCCGGTGTGTGATCATCTCAGTCCTGACCACAGGCCCTACCCGGCGGGCATATGCGGCACAGTGGAAGGAAGTAGGAGGTGAACTTTCTAGGAGTTGAGGAGGGAGCAAGTGGCTTCTGATTCATTTGCTCAGGTCAAGGGCACTCTGGTTCTGGAGTGGGGGTCAGGGGTGAAGGATCAAGGGTTCCTTTCAAAGGGCCCATTTGAGCATGAAACCTCTTCCAGATCTGGAGAGGTAAAGCATCTTACGAGACCGTCAAGACAGAACTTTCCAAATCCCCTTCCCTTCCTCTGCTCATGCTCTTACCTCAGAAGTCTGCTGTGGGCAGTGAGAGAGGAGAGAGGAGGCTGACCATGGCACCCTCTCCAAGGGCAGGGGCTGTCTGTGGCTGGCCCTCACTGTGGGAGATGGGGAGACTTAACTCAAGTTTGCAGATTTGATTATTATCTGGGTGGCCTTTCTGATGACTGTCTTGGGACTGCGGGGACAGTGGCTAGAAGGGAATGATCTCCGCTGAATACCTGCTCCTTCCAAGTGTGGCCCCTCCATAGGGAGCTCGGGCCTCTCCCATGTCCTCCTTTGTTCCCTCAAATAGATCCCGAGATCTTGAACGAGACCATTTTACTGGGCTTTAGTGCTCAAGGCTGAGGTTTCACTTCCATAAACAAATCAGTTAAAAGTGCTGAGCCTGTGGGAAGGCTGTTCTTTGGTTACCTTCTGTGGCCAATTAAACGATTGATCCCAAGTCCTCTCTTCCCTGTACTGGTATTGTACTCCCACACCCTTGCAACATGGTGGGTGCATTAGACTGTTTATGTTGCTTATAAAGGAATTCCTGAGACGGGTAATTTATAAAGAAAAGAGGTTTAATTAGCTTACA
This sequence comes from Nomascus leucogenys, assembly GCF_006542625.1. Taxonomy (NCBI): domain Eukaryota; kingdom Metazoa; phylum Chordata; class Mammalia; order Primates; family Hylobatidae; genus Nomascus; species Nomascus leucogenys. The sequence continues at coordinate 36,348,971 of NC_044398.1, read as the reverse complement.
GTTCTGCAGGCTGTAAAGGAAGCATGGTGCCAGCATCTGCTTCTGGTGAGGCCTCAAGAAGCTTCTACTCATGGCAGAAGGTGAAAGGGGAGCAAGTGTGTCAAGTGGCAAGAAAGGGAACAAGAAAAGGGATGCCCACTTTTTTCAACTACCAGATCTTGCCTGAGCTCAGAGCAATAACTCACTCATTACTACAAGGAGGCACCAAGCCATTCATGAGGGATCTGCTCCCATGATCCAAACACCTCCCACCAGGCCCCACCTGCAACATTGGAAGCCACATTTCAACATGAGATTTGGAGGGGAAAACATCTTCCAAACCATATCAGTGGGAAACATGCTTCCCCATTATTTGACTTTGAGCATGGCCAAGTGACCTGCTTGGGCCACTGGAACGTTGGCAGAGATGATGCGGCAGAGGCTGGAACCGCACCGTGCGGCTGGCCTTGCTCTCCTGTGCTTCAGCCATGGTGGTGAGATGAGCATGGCTCAGGGAGAGCTGGCTCCAGGCCAATGAGTGCTCTATGGCGCAGGTCCAAACCCCACCTGGAGCCTGAGATCGAGGGGTTCAGCCTGAGCCAGCAGACCCCAGCCAACCCACAGACATGGAAGGGAAAAATAAATGCTTGTGGATGATGCCATAGAGACTCTGTAAGGAGCAAAAGCTGAGCAAAACACTGTCACTGTCTTTTGATTCCTTTGGTGAGACTAGAGCTGTGAGCTGGCAGGGCCACACCCCTTGTCCCCTCTCCACACGCCTCAAAGTTGCCTATAAAGGTGGATGATCTTGTCACTTTTCCTTACTGGCTGGCCTTGGTCTTCTCTGGACCAGCCTCCGCTGCTGTGGGAGGAATAAAGTGCTAAGGGGTAGTGGGTTTAGGGGAAAGAGAGAAGGCTTGTGGGGGACATCTGAGGTTGTTACACAGCATACTTTATCCTTCCTTTGTTGCAGTGGTGCCCCAGTCAAAAGTGCCCTCTGGGAAAGCCCTTCCCACCTCTTGGGTGTGGTTGACTCCACCCTCTTCTTCCAGCTGGGCTTGATTCCTCCACAGGTCCCTCCTCCTGGCTGCAGCGATTGGTTCAGGGAAACGCAGAGCCAATGAGCAGCAAGGCTGATTTTTCTTACAATGCTGGACAGAGGCAAGGATTCTTCCGGAGGGTCTTGAATTTAATGAGAGAATCTCAAATGATGAGAAAAAAGCCGGTCTGAGGACAGGGTCAGCTGAATAGGCGGTACCCAGAGAAAGAGAGGGAGAGAGATACTGGATGCTGGTGATGGGTGAATGAGACAAGGCATGAAGCTAGAACACCACCTGGTTTTTCACTTAGGTGAGCCCACAAATTCCGATGTGTACTTAATGCCAGCTTGAGTACGTATCTGCCATTTGCAATCACAAGTCTTCAATGATACAAGATTGCCCACCTGCTTTGGGCCCTCTGTGGCCCAAACTTGTACCTGGCCTTATTTTAGGGACATACACCTTTCTTGGGTTTGCACGCACACATGTGTGTTTACATTTGGACATAGTAGAACAAAATAATTTATATAAGGATTTTGAAACGCTGACCAAATAAATAATCTACACCAAATACTTTACTTACATTGTTTTATTCATTCATTCTTTAAAAAAATTTATTCTTTACAACCACGATCTATGGCAGGTTTTTTTTTGTTTTGTTTTGTTTTTCAGATGGAGTTTCGCTCTTGTTGCCCAGGCTGGAGTGCAATGGCACGATCTCAGCTCACCGCAACCTCTGCCTCCCGGGTTCAAGAGATTCTCTTCTGTCAGCCTCCTGAGTAGCTGGGATTACAGGTGCCCGCCGCCACGCCTGGCTAATTTTTGTATTTTTAGTAGAGATGTGGTTTTACCATGTTGGCCAGGCTGATCTTGAACTCCTGACCTCAGGTGATCTGCCTGCCTCGGCCTCCCAAGTGCTGGGATTACAGGCATGAGGCCACCACACCTGGCCTATGGCAGGTACTTTTATCACTTAGGAAATCTTTTGGTTACAACTTACAGTAACTCTGACTAAATCTGACTAAATAAGCCTAAATAGGGCTTAAACCATAAGAAGATGTGCTTTCATATTTCATATTTCATCTAGCTCTAAGATGCCATTGATTGTGAAATGCACCACTGTTTTGCACCACTTTCTTTGTATAAGCAAAACTTGCTACCGAACCATGAAGCCATTCTTTACTACCAAATCAGATATGAGAAGTGACTTGATTTCAGTGGTGTAAGAATGTGAAAAAAAAATGTCTTCCTTGGAATGGAGAGAAATGGTGTTACTTAGCAAGACATTTGTGGTTGGGTAGCCTCAGATTTGACCTGGAAGCTCAACATCATCATCTAAGATCCAGGTTCCTTGGATGTGTCACCTGCTCTGCCACCTTAAAGTTTCAAGATGGCTTGGTGTCTTCTAACACCAAGTTCAAAGGCAGGAAGAAAAGGAAGGGAATCTGATAGGGGAAGTGTTTATTTCCTCACTCACATCCCTCATCTCATCAGAAAGCCTCCAGCACACTGACCCTCATACCTTGTTGCTCACTGGCCAGACCCACACACAGCCATGCTTGTTTCAAGGAGACCAAGAAAGTGAGTATCTGACCTTTTCAGTCCTATAATGGGAGATTGGTTGAGGGAAGAGGGCATAAGAAATGGCTGTCAATGCCACAGGATTTCAATTCCCATTTTACAGATGAGAAAACTAAAGCTGGAAGAGGTTAGGCAACTCGCCCAAGGTTACACAACTAGAAATTGGTCAACCCCAGATTTGAACCCAGTATCGAATGATTCAGAGCTCTTCCCATTGCACCATAAATCATCTGTACATTAAAGACTGAAGGCTGAGAAACCTCAAATACAGAGCAGGTAAATAGTAAGGAACGTGTTTGGATGAAATACCAGAACACCTGACCATCAGTGGATCAGATAGAGGTTTATTGTTGTTATGTAGCCAGCATCCCAGAGATCAGCAGCCCAGGGTAGTACAGATGCTTAAGGGTTTCATCAAGATCCTAGGCTTCCTCATCATCCTCCTTCACCTTCTGGAGTGTGTGGTTTCTGTCCTTATGTTCACAGTATGGCTGCTGTGTCTCAAGGCATCGCATCTAGCTTTCCAAGAAACCCCTACCTAGTGATTCCCTTTTACATCTCATTGGTCAGAACAAGGTCACATGTAACTAACCCCAGATACAAGGAAGTTACAAGGAAAAGTGAATATATTTAGCTAAACAATTGTCATCCAAGTCAAAACTGGTGCTCTGTTTTGGAAGAAGAGGAGAGAGAAATTGGGTAGTGGTTGTCATTAGTGCAGTGTGTATTTGGCCACTCTATTTGGTTTTCTTTCTTCCAGGCAGATGGTACAACCCTTGCGGTTAGTTATGGATGTGTAACTTACTTTGACCAACGAAATGGGAGGAGAAATGAGATGTATCACTTTCTGGTGGAAGCTTTAAAAGTTGGTGCATAAGAAGACACATGCACCCATATGTTCATCACTGCGCTATTCATGGTAGCAAAGACATGGAATCAACCCAGGTGCCCATCAATAGTGGGTTGGATAGAAAAAATGTTGTGCATATACACCATGGACTACTCAGCATCCATTCTTGCTGCTTCTGGTGACAAAATTCAGTGGTCCCATTTCTCTTTTAACTCCAGAGCTAGATTTGATCCAGACCTGGCCAATCAGAGCGTCACATGCTGCAGGCCTCAGTGAGTGGTTAGGAGATGGGCAGTGGCCTACCTTAGTTTACTATGACTTGAACCTGGAATTTGTGGGCAACTTTTGGGAGCCATAATAACAGTAATGGCAGCGAGGCTCACACCTGTAATCCCAGCACTTTGGGAGGCCGAGGTGGGCAGATCTTTCGAGGTCAAGAGTTTGAGACCAGCCTGGCCAACATGGTGAAACCCTGTCTCTACTAAAAATACAAAAATCAGCCAGGCATAATGGCGGGGGCCTGTAATCCCAGCTACTCAGGAGGATGAGGCAGGAGAATCACTTGAACCTGGGAGGCAGAGGTTGCAGTGAGCCGAGATCGCGCCACTGTGCTCCAGCCTGGGCAATAGAGCGAGCCTCAGTCTCAAAAACAAAACAAAACAAAACAAAACAGTAATGGCTAGTACAGTTAATTTGGCGCTGTCCTTGTTCCTTAAACTCTTGTCCATGGACTTAGAGCTGTGAGGACATAAACATAATCCAGGAGTTCCCAAGACCCACTATGTAGGGAGAGCCTGGCTAAAAGAGAGAGGTGCCAGTTCTGATGACATCATTTAAGCTAGGGGCTCTGGCCAAGCCTGGCTGCTCTGGACTCTTGACTTACAAGAAACAGTGAAAAGTCCCTTTGGTGCTTAAGCCAATTTGAGTTGGGTTTCTGCCTCTTGAAGTCAGAAGAGTATTGCCTAATGCAATAATTCTGTGTAGGCATACAAGACACATCAGTGGTGGTACCTGCCATGCCTACAGCCCTAGAGGAGGAGACAGCCAGCGGGTGGTCCGATTTTAGATCATGTGACAGTTGGACAAGAGCAAGCAAGCACCTGACTCAGGCTCTGAATCCATTGGCTGGTCAGGATTTGTGAGTTTTCCTCTGGCATTAAAGATGACCTATGTCTATTCAATTTCTCTTTTTTAAATTGGAAGTTGAGAAACATGGCAGGAGCGAGACAGCCAGCTGCAAGGGAAGAAGCATGACGGATACATGAAGAGATGCCACTAGGAGGAGCTGGCGTGGTGGCAACTCAGTTTCAAAGCAGCAGAAATTCAGCATCAGGTGAGGGCGCCAGTTGGTGGAAAGAGCTGGCAGAGCACGGTCAGGAGGAAACCGGTCCGGGAAGCTCCAGGAAGAGAGGGAGCAATGGCTATTTCTGAAGTTGTCTTGCCTATTCCTGAGGACTTTTCAATTCTGGTTCAAATCCTCATGCATCCTTATAACAAACCCATTTTTCCCCCAAACAAGTTGCAGGTGGTCTGAGACCAGTGCAGACATCCCCCTTCCATGTTGCCTCTGTAACCCTCCCATGGTGACCAGCGTATCACTAAAGACACTTTTGGTAGCAAAGGATAGAAATATAATGCAAACTGGTTTTTAAAAAAGGAAATGTATTGTCTTCCTTAATTGAGATGTCAAGGGATGAGACCAACCTTAGTCCTCACTGAGATCAAGGCTCCCGGGATGTTCTGGGGAACTTGCTTCTGCACATCCTCGCTTTGTCCTTCTCTGGGCGGCTCCAGTATCTGGCTTCGTGTAAGACGGTGGCTTCGTCCCCACATTACCTTGGGGAATAGAGTGAGTTTCTTTCTCCAGATTCCCAGATAAATTATTTATCATTGGATCTAAGTGGGGTACACACTTATCCTGAACAATATCTGGTCACGAAACTGATGCAGTGATTGGCTGAGGCCTAGCATACACCCCTCCTCTAAGACCCACCAAAAGCACATGAGTGTAGAGGAGATAGAGTGTGAGTAATATCTTTGTGGAATATATGTTGAACTGCTGGAAGAGAGACTTCAAATAAGATTGGCTTAAGCAAGATAGAAGTTTCTTTCTCCCTCACCTGCCTGCAGGTAAGCAGCCTGGGAACCCAGGGTTTTTTTTTTGCCCTATCTTGTTGCTTCTCTATCCCTGGGTATTGTGAAGTGAGATGTTTCACCATCACCTCCACTGCCTAGCCAGTGGAAATGGAAAAGGGGGAAGAGGAGGGCTTGCCCCTCTGTTTAAAAGTGTCACCTCTCCCCACTTCAATGCTGCTGGTCAGTTACTTGGCCAAATATAGCTTCTAGGAAGTGAGGAAATACGGTCTTTTTTTCTGGATTTCCACATCTCCAGATAAAAAACAAGAATTCTTTAAACATAGGAGATGAATGTGATCAGGGGCAATTAGCAATGTCAGCCCCAGCCTGTCCCACTGGCCAGTCAAATGTTCACGTGTCCTCTCCGTAGGGGAGACAACCCCAAATTTGCATCCAGTGCCTGTGTCCAGCTCCAAGCCTAAGATCTGTGGAGGGATAGCCTGCACCATCAGATCTGATGTGGTTTTTGTTTTATTTTTGTTTTTTTAGACAAGTTCTCACTATGTTGCCCAGGCTGGTCTCAAACTCCTGGGTTCAAGCAATCCTCCCATCTTGGCCTCCTGAAGTGCTGGGTTTACAGGTGTGAGCCACCACACCAGGCCTCTGGATGCAGTTCTTTATGGTGTGTTGCCCTTGAACTCTTACATACATTTCCTACCTCCTTACACCCAACATGCAACAGCCAGTAAAAATAAGATAACCACGGTAGGAAACCTCATCCAGAAGAGGGAAAAACACACCCACCAAATCCTGGTGGGCAGAAATTGTGAAGGTTCCCAGGGAGTGGAGCAGAGTCCTTGGATGACAGCGCCTCTCTCCAGGAGTATTCCCTGGGATAGACGTCTTTGGACCTTGGTGGTCCCCTCTTTGTCCACTGCCTTCTATGGCACAACTAAAGGGCATCAAAGGGTGCATCCCTCTTGGGGCTATACAGCTTAAACATTTTTTTTTTAGAGAGAAGGTCTTGCTGTTTTGCCCAGGCTGGACTCGAGTGCCTGGGGTTCAGGCAGTCCTCCCATTTCAGCCTTCAGAGCAGCAGGGACTACAGGCACATGCCACCACACTGGGCCTGGGCTGCATAGCCTTTGCAGCCCACTTTTTGCAGGTGCAGGTTTGGTGGCTAGGGGTCGGTTGATTTAAGGAGTCAAAAATGCAGACTTGTACCAGCCAGACTCATGGTTCTTTGGTAACACATGCCCCTTAAAATCTCAGTTGGCTTTCTGCCTATTTGTGGCTAGTTATCCTCTGGGGCAAGTACAGGTTGGGTATCCCTTATCTGAAATGCTTGGGGCCAGAGTGTTTCATATTTCATATTTTGGAATATTTGCATTATCCTGGCTGAACATCCCTAATTTGAAAATCCAAAATCTGAAATGCTCCAATGAGCATCATGTGTGCTCAACAAGTTTTGGATTTTAGAGCATTTTGGATTTCTGGGTTTTTGGTTTAGTGATGCTCAACCTCCTTTAGATTAGCAGTATTTAAGCCTAAAAATGGTGGCCTTTTATTTATCAGCCTGTGTGTTATATCCATTCGCCTCTCTCTCAGCCTGAGACCAGCCAAAACACTCAACTTGGACTGGAAGGCAGCTTCCTTGATCTGGTCTTTGTGGCCGAGCAGCTGTCATTGTCAGGTTGAGAAACGTAATCAAGTGTTTGAGAAAGACTAGGGTCCATAGTCTCGTCTCCTGCTAATCCTCCTTCTTCAGAAAATTATTCTAGATCTGCTTCAGTTTGTGGAACAGAAGCAATAGATTTTTCTCTTTATTTTTTTAAACAACTATAATTTTATTCCAAAGGAATATTATTATATGGCAACATTTTGAGAACCATAGAGGCTCCTTTGAAATATTGTTAGAAAATCACTTAAATCATATTTTTTATTAATAAATTGATGCCATTTTCAGGCACAGTATTTTTTTATGAAGCTTTTGGGCAAGTACTATACAGCATAATTAAAAATATACCCATTTACAGAATCCAATTAAGTATTTTTCTGCTCACAATTATACGATGGCTGATTTCTGCCTACATTATGATATATAACTGCTCTATAGAACATGAAACAGAATTTCATAACATCAGTTATATTTACACTCTATTCCAAAAATCTTTCAAGATACAAGAATCAAGCTATCAAATATGGAGTTTTTAACAAGCAATAGCTTCTTTTTTTAAGTCTGAAAACTTTTTAAACTGAGGTTATAGCCCATAGGCAAAGGGAGCTTCTTTCAGCACTGCTGTATTCTCTTCCGTATCTGCCTTCCTCGGGCTAGCTCTGTCCACATTCTTCTGGCTCATGTAGGACTCTGTTGAGAGTGGCAAGAAGCATCCAGCAAACACCTGCATTCTGAAATTTCCAACTGTTTCCTTTAGAGCAAGTGCTGACTTTGCAAGGTATTGCAGGAATCAGTTGATCGACTGCTATGGCATGGCATAAACAGGGTTTCCAGACCATCATATTTATGTACAGCATTTAAAATATGTTTTCAGTTTTGTTACCAGTGACACCGCCCTTCTTGGTAATAATTAGTATACAGCCTCTACTAATAATTAGTATACAGGCTTTCCTTCTAAAAGAGAGCACTCACCCCAAATAGTGACTGAAATAGACTGGAGGTTAATTTCTCTTTCATGGAAAACCTAGTTAGAACTAGTCCAGGGCTGATAGGCAACCATAGTGTGTTGGGACAAAGGCTCCTTCTCTTTTGTCACTCTGATATCCTTAGGGTTTTAGCTTCATCTGATTGATACAAACTGGCTTGACACCATGACTTCATTCCTATCAGGGGAGAGGGAAAGGGGTGAGGCACATTCCTTCTGAAGTGCATGACCGAGAAATTGCACAAATTACTTCTGCTGACATCTCACTGCTGAGAACCTAATCTATGGCACATTGGCTGCACAATGCCTGGGAAATGTGGTCATTATTCTGGGCAGTTATGTACTCGGTTAGAGGACTTCTATTACTATAGAAGGGGACAATAAGTATTTGGGGACAATTAGCAGTCTCTATCTTGGGATGATCCCCCAAATGAAATGGGGCTGGATTGTGGGGAGCTGAAAAAGCAACAGATGTCTACTACAATGCCTCTCCTCTGAGCACTCCAGCCCCTTCTATTCCCTTCAATCCTTGTGACCTAATTGTCCTTTGGGCATCTGTCTCAGGTCCCCTAAATCCCCCATCATGTAGGCTTTGGGGCCAAGGCAACTCTGATTTAGCCTATATTGTCAGCTTGCAGCTGATAATTATTATTAGGGACTCAGGAAAATGTCTGTGGAACTAAATTGAGGTAGTAATAGGTATTTCTGAATCAACTGCCTTCCATTCATTCATTCATTCAACCAGCCAGCCAGCAAACATCTATTATATGCTAAGTCCCGGGGAGTCAGTGTCTTTCTGTTAGACAAAAAGACAGCCTTTTCATTTATGGCTCTTTTGGCTAGAGGGGTCTCTTGTACCCTAGAGGTATTTTTGCTAGAAAAGCAGATGCTGTTTAACTGAATCAAAGCTCTCTCTTCCTTAGGCATTGATACATCCCAACTTAGCATTTCCTCAAAGCTTGCACAGAGGCTGTCCCCAGTGGTAATTTGTGCTTTGGGCCAGCTCAGTGTCAGGTTCCCTTAGTCTGGCAACAGTATCTTGCCCTTTCCTTTGGGGAACCACTCTTCACTAGTCTCTGTGACCCACTGTCAGCCCTACTGCAGGGCCCCACTGTCTTGGGAAGAGCAGTGACACAGGCTGGTCAATTGAAGAGCTCTCTCTCTGGTCCAGGATTGTCAAGTAGGGTCAATAAGACTTGATTTGTGGGTTGTTTAGATCCAGAGATGTGAGGATGTAGATTTAAGGTTGCCAGCAACCTTCTTTCCCAAGAGTAGAGAGTAGTCCCAAGAGGAGAGAGACTACAGTACCCCGGTACTACCCCCATCATTTCTTCTTGCTCTGCTATTACATAAAGAAGTCACCTCTTTCCTCCTATTGAACTCCTGAATCTCAGCCCATTGAGGACCTTATTGCCAGTAGCAATTCTGGCTCCTGTATCTCCCGTCCACTCCTTCTCAATGGGTCCTTCTCCCTAGCAGTCAAATGTGCTCAGTTTGTTACAATGTGCAGTGGATATTTGTTTCTGGTCACTCAGGCTTCAACCTCCCTGCTGGGGAAAACTGTCTCGTGAGCAGTCTCGGTGGGGCAGTGGGTGATCCTAGAGAGACATTGGGCCAGGTATTCCTCCAGGTATGTCAATCCAAGGGCAGAGGGCATGTGGCCATAGCTCAGCCAAATGAACTGCCACTCCACTGGGATTTTGAATCTTGAGCTGAGAGACACACCAAGGACCATGGACAGGAATCCTGTCTGTGGAGGTGGCACTGGGGAGCAAGCGGTTCCTCCTGTTGGGATCTGGAGTCACCTGGCTCCTGCCTTGAAGAACACGGCTGAAAGCATTAGCATCTGGAGCTCCCTGCGATCTTTTGACATATCCCCTTTTTGCTTAACTTTTTTTTTTTTTTGAGACAGACTCCCGCTCTGTTGCCTAAGCTGGAGTGCAGTGGCACAATTTCTGCTCACTGCAACCTCCACCTCTTGGCTTCAAGCTATCCTCCTGCCTCAGCCTTGGGAATGGGGGGACTACAGGAGCATGCCACCATGCCCAGCTATTTTTTTTTTTTTTTTTTTTTTTTTTTTTTTTTTTTTTGAGACGGAGTCTTGCTCTGTTGTCTGGACTGGAGTGCAATGGCGGTGCGATCTTGACTCACTGCAACCTCTGCCTCCCAAGTTCAAGTGTCCCGATTCTCTTGTCTCAGCCTCTCGAGTAGCTGAGATTACAGGCAGACGCCACCACACCTGGCTCGTTTTTTGTATTTTTAGTAGAGATGGGGTTTCACCATGTTGGCCAGGCTGGTCTTGAACTCCTGGTCTCAAGTGATCCACCTGCCTTGGCCTCCCAAAGTGCTGGGATTACAGGTGTGAGCCACTGTGCCCGGCCATCCCTTTTGGCTTAACTTAACCAGACTTGCTTTCTGTTGTTTGAAATAAAGGAAACCTACTACAGGATGCAGATATTAAAACAAGCAAGCAAACCAAAAAATAGCATTAAAAAAAATGCCTCTCTTGACCCTACATTCCTTCCCAAGTGACACCTTTCTTCTCCCCTTTATGGCTGTGTTTAAAAGAGGCATCTGCACATGCACCATCTCTGGTTCTCTACTCCAGCTCATCCCCCAACCCACGCCAGTGGCTTCTGCCTCTGCCACCTCACTGAAGGAGCTTGCTCCAAGTGCCCTGTGTCACCATGATGTCCCAGTTTCCCACTGTCCTTTCTGGGTGCTCCTCCACTCTTTGTCACCTGGTGACTCACAAATGAGTCCTAAGCCCTCTCCTCACTCTACTCTTTCCCGGAAGACCTTATCCACCCCTGTGACTTCAGCAACCACCCCATGTCCATGACACCCAGACTTCTGAAAAATTCCGGTCCTTGGCCGGGCGCGGTGGTTCACACCTGTAGTCCCAGCACCTTGGGAGGCAGAGGGGGCCGGTCACCTGAGATCAGGAGTTCGAGACCTGGCCAACATGGTGAAACCCCACCTCTAGCAAAAATACAAAAATTAGCTGGGCGTGGTGATGGGCACCTGTAATCCCAGCTACTCAAGAGGCTGAGGCAGGAGAATCGCTTGAACCCCGGAGGCGGAGGTTGCAGTGAGTCGAGATCACGCTATTGCACTCTAGCCTGGGTGACAAGAGTGAAATTCCATCTCAAGGAACAAAAACAAACAGAAAAACCCCTCCAGTCCTGTATGTGCAACCCACCTGTCCACATGGTGCCTCAAACATCCCAGTGTGGCCCCACTGGACCCGAGTGCGCCCCACACTCATTCCTCTTCTGTCAGGGTTCAGAGTCTCAGCAAATGGTAGTTGGCCCTTGTGGTCCTCAGGCCTGAGCTGCTCTCTACCAAAGCAATCTACACATATCCATCCCCTCCTTCCCCCATGCAGTGCAGCTTGTACCTCCAGGACCTCACCCAGGAGGAGCTCAGTAAATATTTGATCAAGTGACTGATAGCAGCGATAACACTCCACGGGACACGTTCACAAACACCCTCTTCCCCCAGCCCTGTTAGGTAGGTATAATTACTACCACTCTGCAGATGAGGAAACTGATGCCCAGAGAGATGAACAGTTTTGCTTGGGTGTGGGGTTGCACAGCCAGTGAATATGTGGGGGAGTTGAGATTGGAATTTAAGTGTGACTCCCCATCCTGGGTTCTCCCTGGGCAGCTGCCACAGCCAGGGGAGCCTCCTTGCCAGGGCATGAATGGAAGAAGGGGGGCAGTTGGACAAGGAGCGATGCCTTGGTGGTGAGGGCCAGCCAGCGGTGTCCACAGGTAGATTGCATGGCAGACATCTCCTGACACCCAGCCCCAAGAAGGCTTCCTTGAAACACACAGTGAGGTTCTTGGTTCTTGAGATGTCCTGGGAGCTGAGAGCCCCAGGTTTGGGGCCTGGATCTGGCAACAACTCTCAGTGTAACCACAAGCAGTCCATCCCTTCTTGGGACTCAGCTGACTTCACTAAAGAGGGAATATGAGTAAGATGCCTAAGATGTGGAAGCAGAGGTCCTAATTCCTGGACAGGGGCAGAAGTGGGTAGTGGCCTCGGCAAACAAATCCCCTATTTGCCTCCTTTAAGCAGGATCCCCCTACCAGGCAGTGTGTGCTGGTGAGGCCCAAGCCTGGGGTCTGACGTCGACACCCCTGTGGGCATTTGGCCAAAGGGAGCCATCTGCCAGAATCTGAGAGCTGCTCTCAGACCTCGCTGGAGAGGGCTACTTGGGGCAGACTGAGGTCCTTTGCTCCCCAAACGGGGAGAATTAGAGATACTGTTGGCTCCCGGGCACTGGAAGGGAGGAGTGCAGACCTCTCAGCACAGGGCTGGGCCAACAAGTTGGGGGTCCCGGCACAGGGGACAACGGAGAAGTGCCAACATTGGGACCCAATTATGTGATACTGGGGCCCAGAGATAGTACAGGTACCTCATACCACGTGGCCCTGGGTGGACAGCAGGAATCCTTTGCGGGTGGAGGGAGGCCGGGACTGCCTGTCCTGTGCCCCGAAGCTGGCCAGCGGTTGCGGAAACTGGGGGATATTGAGGGAACGGTACGCCGAGGTCCTCAGCCTCACAGTGTGGAACCGGGCGATCCCAGGGCCTGGGTTGGCCCCCGGCGTCATGGGACCGGGAAGGCGCGGTGGCGCTGCGGAGAATTGCGGGGAAGAAGGCGGGCTCCGGTGGAGGTGGCTCATCCCCGCACGGTCACTGCCCTCGCCCGCTTTTGGGGTCCGCGGCTGGGAGACTGAAGGCCTCAAGTCGGGCTGGGTAGGGGCACGTGGGCGGGGAAAGGGTGAGATTACTGGTCTTCAGGGGCGGGGCTGGAGATGCAACCCTGGGGAAGGAGTCTACCAGGCTGGGCTCTTGAGGGGCGATGGAGGGCTCCGGGGGCCAGGCCGGGCCAGGATCATGGAGTTCAAAGGACTGGAGTGAGGTTTGGGGTCCGTGAGGGTGGAGCTCAGAGGATGGGACTGTGGGTCCAGGATTTGGGACCTGGGGCTGGAAAGTCCGAGGCTAGTGGAGACCAGGCCTGGTATCCGAGACGAAAGGGCCCTATAGGACAGGGGTCTCGTGGGCGGGATCGGGAGCCAGAGAATTGTGAGAGGCGGGGCTAGGATGGCGAAGACGAGAGGAAAGGGGTAGCCGCCGGTGCTGAGACCTCAATGCGGGGCGTGGTGCAGAAGGGGAACTGGAGCGAAGGGGCGGGGCTACGAAGAGGCGGACTTGGGGGGCTGGGGCTGGGGCCGGAGGATCGTGGGGAGCTGCGCCTATACACCCGGGACTGTGGGGTTGCGTCGGGGAAGTGGGAGTCTTGGGGGTTCGCTGGGCAGCCTGGAGAACAGGCGGTCGTGATGCGGGCGGGGCCGAAAAGACCGAGGACAGTGGGGACCCGGCCTGAGGAGGGGTCGGGAAGGAGGGTTGGGGGCGCTCGGACGCAGATCCCGGGCGCGGCGGGGCGGTGGCAGGCTCCAGAGTGGGGCGGGCCCAGGTGAGCGAGGTCTCCGCCCGGCGCCCCTCCCGCCGCCCCGGTGCCAGCTGCCCCGCTGGCCCCTCCCTGTACGCGGCGCTGGCCCCGCGGGCCGGGCCGACGGCGGCGGGTGGCGTCTCGGGCCCAAGCCAGGTCGGCTGCGGCTCCATCTTGGGCCGCGGCACCTGGCACCTGTGGCGGCCGCAGGAGCAGCGCTTCCCCCGCCTGCGCGGCCCCGGCGGGCGAGAGGGTGAGAGGCCGGTTCTGCGCGCGCCCGTGGGGGCGGGGGGCGTGGTGGGTGGCACCTCCCCCTTGCTGAGCCCCAGAACCCACTCCTCCCCGCTGCCTGCGCTCAGACCCCCGGCATCCTGGCCCCTGTCCAGCGCCCAGAGCCCCCGGTGGCCGCATCGCACTCCCCCCGCTCCGCCTCTCATTGTCCTGTCCTGTTCCCTCTTCCACGTCTCCTCTGCCCATCCTTCCATTTTCACAGGTCTGTCCGAGACCCTGTCTCCTTCGGCCTCCACCCTTGCTGCCATCGCTCCTCCCTCTCCCCTTCTTCCTTTTCCCCTCCCTCAGCCTCCTGCGCCGCCTACCCCGCCCCCAGCCTTGCTGCCCTTTGGCTCCTCCTGCCCCGCATCCTTACCCCGGCCCACAGCCCCATTTGCCTGCAGTCGCTGCCTTTGCTCCTGAGAAGGTCTGTAGCCTCGTTTCGGGCCCGTATTGAGCCCCCTTCTCCCTAAGTCCGGGTGGGCTTTGTGCAGGAGGGGTGGGAGGGGAGCTGTTCTGGGTGAGGCTGCGTGGTGCGGTGCGTTCAGGCCTTTGGCCCCGCAGCAGGGGCGGCCTGTGCTTGGCGTGCAGAGTGCAGCTGGGTAGACGCTGTTACTGCAAAGGGGCCTGTGTGTCCCAGGCTGGGGCATGAGTGCTTGTGAGCGTGCAGGTAGGGACACAGCGGCCGCCTAGGCTGCTTCTAGGCTGGGGCAACCTCTCCACCTGGGTGCCCCCCAGGGAGTGTGGGCAAATCCTCCCCAGGGGAGGAAGCTCAGGGGCTGTTGGGCGCCTAGGCCTCTTCCTGGTGAGCAGAGCCTCATCCATGGGGCCACTGACCCCACAGTTACCCCAGAACCCTCTCCTGGCACAGCTTGTGACCCGGGGCATGTAGCCCTTAAGGCACATTCATTGTGAAGGGTAGGTTTTGTCTCCTCCAAACCCTCCCTTTAGGAATGTTGCCTGCTGCGTTGCCCAGAGTTGGTCCTGAGTGTTCCTATCAGGCCCCGTTCACTCTGGGGTGGCTTAAACCACCTCCTGGAGAGTGCTGTATCCCCACTGTGCAATGGGGGGCTTGTGCTGTGTGCATTCCTGCCTGGTCCTTGAGAGGTAAAGTCCGTATTTTAACATAGAACCAGTTTTCCTGCCTGACCATATAGGTTTGCTTTTCCTGTTTTGGTTTTGCCGGACACATAAGTCATCATCCAAACGCTTGCCACTTAACAAGAGGCCAGGTACTATGGCTCATGCCTGTAATCCCAGCACTTTGGGAGGCTGAGGCAGGTGGATCATCTGAGGTCAGGAGTTCGAGACCAGCCTGGCCAACATGGCGAAAACCCCATCTCTACTAAAAATACAAAAATTAGCTGGGTGCCGTGGTGCACGCCTGTAATCCCAGCTGCCGGGAGACTAAGACAAGAGAATCACATGAACCCGGGAGGCAGAGGTTGCAGTGAGCCGAGACCGAGCCATTGCACTCCAGCCTGGGAGACAGAGCGAGACTCTGTCTCACAAACAAACAAACGAACAAAACCAAGAGGGGACTTAGATGGATGCCACAGTGTCGTCTGAGATGGAGCCCACTTGTGGTGGTCTTGGTAGTCCCCTGGGCATATCCCAAAGGCCTGGGCTCCTCTGCTGTGGCAGCATGGCAGGAGCTGAACTCTCTAAGTTGACTCAAAGGTCTCTATGTTTGGGCTAGTCTGGAAGCGTCTGAGAACTGGGGGCTTTTACTCAAAATGACATTGGTTGATTGCTACATAGGTGGTTGATCTTCCAGATGCTGACAGGTGGAACCTGAGGCAGCAGGACAGCCTGGCATTGGCCACAGGACATCGGCCACAACCATAGCAACTTCGGCATCAAATGGGGCAGGAGAGAGAACATTAAGGTATTGTTCAAAGAATACTAGAGGTCTTGGATACTTCTGTATGCCTGTTCTTTATCTTGTCCTAAAAGATCTTCCCAGGGTCCCGTTAGGGCAAAACCAGAACCTTCTGTGTTGTTATAAAGGCAGGGTGGGTGTGCCATTCTGGGCATTTAAAGTGCAGACTCTAGACTTGTATGCATGCATAGCCTCCTAGGTTAAGATTTAAAATAGGCTCTGGGAAACCTAGTTTGGTGATACGGAGACTGGGGACACTGATGGTGACTTGGTCCTAGGATGGGATGAAGGTAGCGAGGATGGGAAGCAAGAGGAGGCTAACTTATGGGGTGTCTTGATGGCTTCTGAAAAGGGCCTCTCTGGCCCCCAGTACTAATACTTGTTATACAATGAACTTAAGCTGCTCTTGATGGGAGGGGAAGAGACGATTATTGTTAACAAACACTGTTGCAGACAGTGCATGTGCTGTCACATTTAGTCTTCACAACAACCCTGCAGGGTGGGGATTTACTTCTGTTTTGCAGATTGGAGAAACTGAGGCTCAAAGAAGTTAGGGGTCCACCTGTGAGCACATGCACAGGAAGGGGAAGAGCCCCCATTGGAAGCAGAGCCCTGCCCCTTCCTCCTCATCCCTGGCTCCCTGGGAGGCCCCTCCTCTGGCCCAGTCCACAGCACTGTGACAGGCAGTGTGGAAGCCTCTTTCCCCCAGTACTCCTCTCAGAGCCCTTCCTTCCTTCTCAGCTGGGAAGGCCAGGTTGTAGTTAGCCAGGCCAATTCCATTGGGGTTCTGAATTAGCCACTTTCAGCTGTGTGTTCTTTGACATTTCTGAGCTGCTCCGGGCCTCAGTTTTGTCACCTGCCACTTGTGGAGGGGGAATGGGGAAGGGAACCAATAGATACATAGCCCACCACGGGGGTCTCTGGGTGATGACTATTCCTGGGTGCTGGGCAGCCATCTGGTGAGACAGGCACAGTGGGATGCTCATTGCTCATGGCTTCTCAGTGGGTTTTGGTGAGGGTCTGAGGACCTTATTCCACCTGTCTCCTCAGGGGCCAGAGGCTGCTGGCCTGGCTGTTTATGGCCCCCCTCCCTGGGAGGGTGGTGGGGTTTGGCTAGAGGCTGTGTGGATGTCCAGATGGGGCCTCCCTGGGGTCTTGGACCTGCAACTGAGTGGTTGTCTCCCTGCCAGGGGCTGGTGGTGACCACGGCTGTCCCAGTCAGGAGGACCACCTCCTGCCCTCCTCGTTACTGCAGCCTCAGGAGCTGCTAAGAAGCTTGTTGGGCAGGTGGGGATCCACTCAGTGACTTGTTCCATGGCATGTCATGAGCACGATTGGCAGGGCCACACCAGATCAGTAAAAAGGGCGAGAGCTGCGAGGCACAGGCCTGCTCAGTGCTCAAAGGGGAGAGGAGCTCAGATGCCCCCCAGCTGTGTGCCCTTGGGGGTCACTGAGCCTCTCTGAGCTTATGGAATTCTCCTATCTGTAGAATGGAGATAATGACTGTCTCAAGAGGTTGCGTGCACAGTTACATGAGACAATGTATGCAAAGGATGTGGCACGTGCCTGGCCCTTGGCGAGTGATCAGGCCCTGGCAGCTACTATTATCATCGCTGTTATGGGCTTTATTGCCCATCTCAGAGCTCATTGAGGGCAGGGTCTGGGTCAGAATTCTCTCTTGGCTACTCCTCCTCTTCCTGATCCTCCCAGGGACAAGTCTGGCTGCAGCCCCGTGAAGCAGCTGGGATGGGACATGCTTACCAGGCTGGGGCTGTATTCAGAGCTGCACAGTCCTGTACAGTAGCCATTAGCCTCATGTGGCCAGTTAGATTCAAATAAAACTTAAACATTTGGTGTCTCAGTTGCAGTAGCCCCCTGCCAAGTGCTTGGTACCCACATGCCATTGGTGCCTACCTATTGGACAGCACAAGGTAGAATCTTTCCATCATCGCAGGAAGTTGTGCAGAGCTGGAGTCTCAGGGACTACAACACCAGTATCATCCTCACTGTGGCTCAACAGCCACCAGCCGTCTCCTGAGTGATGGGCGGCCAAGACATTTGTAATTACACAGAAACTGAGTCCCACAGCCCTTCCTGAATTTCCTCTCGGGTAGCCTTGCTCACCTGGCCGAGGAGGTTGTTTCCTGGCAGTCTTTATCAGCCTGGAGTGGGAGGGCAGGGCTGGGATTGCCCAAATGCAGCTGCTGCCTCCTGTCTCCACCCTGTTTCTCCCACCTCTCCTGCCTGGCAAAGAGTCCCAGAGTGATCTTCCTAATTCACTGCTGTGGCCAGGGCCGAGGTGGCCCAGACACTTTGACCCCACGGCTCCCCTCATATGCGCTGGACACATGACCTCTTTCCTCCTGTCCACCCCGCTCTCCACCTGAACACCTTCTTGCTTCTCTCACTCCAGGCCTGACTTATGTGGCTGGTCCTCCAGGAAGCCTTTTCTCATCTCTCACCCAACGTGAGCTCTCCTGCCTTGGTGGTGCCCTCCCTCAGACCCCATTTTTGGCACTCAGTGCCCTCCTCTGTGGGTGTGTTCTTGTATTTGCTTGTTCTCTTGGTCAGGCACACAGCAGATAATTCTCTGAGTGCCCATGACACATCAGGTCAGTGCTGGGTGTTGGACAGCCAGAGGGGAGCAGGCCACAGGCCAGGCTTTGCCAACTTCAGGCTGGTAGGGAGGCTGACAGTTGGCCAGACTGTTCCATGCAGGCCCAATGCTCAGTCAGGGATGAAGGCTGCCTGGCTAGAGGGTCAGGAATGTGGCCCCAGGAGGAGACGCTGAGGTGGAAAGGGCCAGAACTGGCTCTAGGCTGCAGCTGCCAGGTCCAGGGTGGTCTTGATGGCTGGGGGAAGTGACAGTGATGGTAGGGAGGGTGGGGGACAATGAGGACGCAGGTACACTGGGCAAGGGGGGGGTTAAATGTCATGCAGTGTAGGTCTGATTGATGGTACTGGGTGGGCATCTTATCTCACTGCTGCACCATCCCCAGGGGTACAGAAAGGTCTGAATGAATCCTATGTTCCCTAGCCCTAGAGCTGGGCACACAGTAGGGGCTCAGGAGATGCTGTGGAATCAATGACCAGATGCTGAATGAGTCCCCTCATGGAAAAAGCTGATGCGTGGGGCCTCTCCTTGGCCCTGGAGCTAGAGGTGGGAGTCAGGGAACCCCAGAGACATGCCAGCTCAGCAAGGCTAAGCCAAGGAGGATGGGGGTGATTGTGGAAGCCCAGGGTGAGTCTCAGTGTCCTCTAGTCATCACTCCCTCATCCTGTGAACTTTCTCTGAGCTCCCACTCTGTACCAAGGAGAGACCCTGTTCACAGTGAGTTGGACAATGCCAGTCCCAGGAGGAAGTAGCCCAGTGTTGGCCTGTCCAGCTGTGCCCGTTAAGAGGCCATAGTGCTTCCGTTCTGGTTGACTAAGAGCTGTTATCCCACAGCCCCACCCCCTAGGGCTGCAGTTTCGCCCCCAAAGCCCCAGCAGACTTGGCCCTCTCCCTTCCCCTCCCACACAAACCAGCCAGTAAAGAGTCGAGAGCTGATAGAGTGGCGGCCTCCAGGACCACACCCTAGGGCAGATTCTAACTGCTTCAGACTGATGATGAGATAATTTGCAGTGTCATCCTTGTGTCTAATGTGAGATGACCTTGATTTGAAGTGTCTAGTGTATTGTCACTGCCTTGCGTATGGTTCTGACCAGTCAGGCAGGCTGGGACTGAAGGTGGCTCCCTGGTGAACCTAGCACTGTGGGAACTCACAGTAGAATCGGCTGAGGTGCTGCCACCCAACTCAACTCCACTCCCTCCCTTTCTCTCTCTTGCAGGCAGCCATGAGCTCCAGCCGCCCTGAGCCAGGTCCCTGGGCACCCCTGAGCCCCCGCCTTCAGCCCCTGTCCCAGAGCTCTTCCAGCCTGCTGGGTGAAGGCCGGGGACAGAGGCCAGAGCTCCGCAAGACTGCCAGCAGCACCGTGTGGCAGGCCCAGCTGGGCGAGGCCAGCACCAGACCCCAGGCCCCAGAGGAAGAGGGGAACCCACCTGAGAGCATGGAGCCGGCACGGGCCTCTGGCCCCGAGGCGCGACCCAGTGCTGGAGGCCACTGGCGGAGCAGCACTGTGGGCAATGTGTCCACCATGGGCGGCAGTGACCTGTGTCACCTGCGGGCCCCCAGTGCTGCTGCTATGCAGAGGAGCCACTCGGACCTGGTCCGTAGCACCCAGATGCGGGCACACAGTGGTGCTCGGAAGGCCAGTCTCAGCTGCTCAGCCCTTGGCAGCAGCTCTGTCCACAGGGCTCAGCTGCAGCCGGGTGGTACTTCTGGCCAGGGTGGCCAGGCCCCTGCAGGCCTGGAAAGGGACCTGGCTCCTGAGAATGGGACTTCTAACTCAGCCTGGATGCTGGGGGTGAGTCAGTTGTCGGTGCCACCACTAGACCTGGGGGACACAACTGCCCACAGCAGCAGTGCCCAGGCTGAGCCCAAAGCCGCTGAACAGCTGGCTACCACCACCCACCATGCTCTGCCCCCAGCTGCTCTACTCTGTGGCATGAGGGAGGTGGGGGCTGGTGGCTGCTGCCATGCCCTACCTGCCACAGGGATCCTGGCCTTTCCCAAACTAGTGGCGTCAGTGAGCGAGTCTGGGCTGCAGGCTCGGCATGGGATGAAGATCCACTGTAGGTTGTCTGGGGGGCTCCCTGGGCACTCCCATTGCTGTGCCCACCTTTGGGATCCCACCGGGTTAGTCCCAGAGCCTGGCTCTAGGACCAAAGATGTGTGGACCATGACCTCAGCCAATGACTTGGCCCCTGCAGAGGCATCCCCGCTGTCAGCCCAGGATGCTGGTGTGCAGGCGGCCCCAGTGGCGGCCTGCAAGGCTGTGGCCACTAGTCCATCCCTGGAAGCGCCTGCGGCCCTGCATGTGTTCCCAGAGGTAACTCTGGGGTCCAGCCTGGAGGAGGCGCCGTCCCCTGTGCGGGATGTGCGATGGGATGCTGAGGGCATGACATGGGAGGTGTACGGAGCTGCGGTGGACCCGGAGGTGCTCGGTGTGGCCATCCAGAAGCACCTGGAGATGCAGTTTGAGCAGCTGCAGCGGTCGCCTGCCAGCGAGGACAGCCTGTCTGTGGAGGGCCGGAGGGGGCCGCTGCGGGCTGTCATGCAGTCCCTGCGGCGCCCCAGCTGCTGCGGCTGCTCCAGCGAGGCCCCTGAGTGAGGAGCTGTAGCCCTTGGAGCTGGCCTGGGTCCACTGACTTGGTCCTAGACCTGGGCCAGGGACGGTGGGGGCTCCGTGCCCCCTGGACCCACTGGCAGCTGGGCACATCTCTCACCTGAAAATCGGCTGCCTCCAGACCGCAGGACTGCAGCCTGGGGCTTCCTGCCCCACGCAGCTGCACTGTTTTCTTAAGGGCTTGATTTCCAAGGGCCACATCTCTGCACCTTCTGGGCTCTGAAATTTGAGACAGGGCTTTAGCACTGTGCAGAGGGGAGATCCTGAGTTTTCTGTAAAAAATGACCTTTTGTTCACTCCACCCTCAGAACTCTGCCATGTTGCCTCATCAGACTCTTGGTGGCTTTATTTGAAAGCAGTGCTGAGAAATAGTGAATTCTCGACATGAAATGTGAGGCCCCAATGACAGGGACTGCCCGGGTCTTTAGGGAAGGGGACTGATGTTATCAGAGGCCTCCTGTGTGCCACATACTGTGCCTGTCCTGTCTTCACCTCTTCATCCTGGTTTACAGATGAAATGACAGACATTTGGCAAGGCTGTAGCCGATGTGCCCCACACTGGACAGCTTGAAGAGGTGGGACTGAGATTCAAAGCCAGGGCTGGCTGAGCCTGGGGTGTTTCCCTGTAGCATGTGTCCAGTCCAGTCAGTGCAGTCATATATGAGGAGAATTTACTGAGCCCATACTCTGTGCTGGGTTCTGTGGATTCTGTGGTGAATGAGACAGAGGCTGTCCCTGCCCTGGCTGAGCTCATGGTGTGGGTTGGGGATGGCAGGGGAGGATGCTGACCATCACGGAGGGCTGCCAGGCTTCCAGGGTCATTGTGTCAGAGGCTGGCCTGAGGAATGGGAGAATGGGTGGCCATCTGCCCTAAAATCAGTTGCAAAGCCTAAAATTGCACTATTTTCACCTCATTCTGTCGGCTGAAGGATTTCTCCCCAGCTGGTGCAGTTCGTGGAAGGAGGGAGGGCAGGAATGGAGGGGGACAGGGAAGGAGCTTTGCCCTGGCCCTGGGGTAGGGGCTGTGAGGCTGTGGGGTTTCGCTTGCCCACACGACCTGACCTAGGCTAGGCGGTGGGGGCCAGGGGCCTTGGAGAGACAGAAACATGGGGGTTTGGCACAGTCTGACTTCATTGCCCAAAGATTTCTCAAGGCCTGTGAAGAATGGGAGTGGGCTTGTGTTCTTGTCCTGGGTCTTTATCTTGAAGATCCTAAGCTCCTGGGACACAGCCCCCCAATCCACCCTTGTGAGAGACCAGAGGGCTAATGTGGGGTCATGGCCCATGACCTGGCCTGTTTCTGGAGCCTCTTCTGCACCTAGGAGCCCAGGACCCCCAAAGTGGCGGCTTACTTTTCCCCATCCTCAAGGACCTGGTACTCATTGAGGTGGAAATGACTCATGCAACAGTTGGTGAATTTGTAAAGCAGGAGTGGCATTTCAACAGGCCACAAGGACAAAGTGAGAAAGGTGTGCATCAGGTCAGATGCCTCCCGAAGCCCAACGATGGACCATTCTCACCTGTAAACATGCCTTTCCCATATGCATGGGTGCACCCCTTGGGATTCTGGGGCTGTCAGTCCCTTTGTGTATGGTGCCAGGGCAGGCAGCCCACGTTCTGGGGAGTGACACATGGGTATATGCCATCTTCATGCCTGGCTCCCCATGGAGTCTCCAGGAACCCCAGCCTGTTGGGGCCACATGAGAGAGAACAAATGGCTGTGGGTACATGGGGAGGGACCTTTCACACAGGGCCACAGCTAAGTAGGGTCTTGAGGACGCAGGGGTTAGACAGGTGGGTGGAGAGAGGGCAGGACCTGCCTGGCAGATGGAACAGCCTGGTCAGATACTTGGATTTGCCTGTCCTGCCCGGGCCATGATGAGTTTCTGCAGTGGCAGCTCATTTGGGGTGTTTGTTGGGTTGGGAGGTAACCAGGGGTCCCCATTGTGAAGATCCTGATGTAAATGAGGAAAGGAACTTTAGGGGAACTGTGGAAGGGGTTCTGGGGTGGGACCAGATTTCAGTTTAGAAATATCCATTTGGCTTCCAGTGGAGATGTGCCGGGTGACACCAAGGAGGGGCCTGTTTAGGGGCAATGGAGTGGGCAGCTGGGGGCTGGGTTCATACATGTGTACACACACTCATACACAGGCACACGTGTACAGTGGATTTGGGGAGGAGGCACTTCAGGATGCTGAGGTTTCCAGTTTGAGAAAGAGGAGGGTGAGGCCACTACCTGGAACAAGGTGAATGGCATGTTCAGCAGGTGCAGAAAGGGCCACATGTCACAGGGTTTGGCTGGGACCAGTGAAACCTACTTCATGAAGAGACTTTCTTCTCTGTCACGTGCAGATTCTCATGTATTCACGCTGGCTGGTTGCCACTCTGTGCTGCTTCCATGCTGCCCTGGCTTGCCAGGATGGCAGGCCGGGCTGGGCTCAGCCAAGGTCCCACTCACCTCATCGTCACTGAGATGAATATTTGCAGAGTGGTGCTGGAATCCAACACCTGTGTCTTGGTTGGGGCCCCAGACCACTCTCCTGGCTAAACCACAATCCTTGTCTCCCTAGCCCGGTTGCACAGCTGCTGCTGACGGGTCTACCTGAAGTGACTGCAGCCTCATTTCTGATTGGAACTGGAGACCCCTCCCAACCCCCCTTGCTGTGCCCTCTCCTGGGACAGGCCTGATGCCTGCAGTGGTTTAGGGCCCCAGGGCATGGCTGGTGGTTTAGTTTACAGATCTCCTCCCCTTGGACTCTAGATTTCTGGCCAGACTTTCTGGGTCCCTTTCAGGCTCTGCTCTGGGAGGTGCTGGAGTTCACTGTTGATGTGTTTGTTTGGCTTTGAATTCAAAACAGATACAAATTTGAAGGTCAGAGCTTTGCCAGACCCCGGGAGGGATGGGGCATCGGTCCTGGCTGGTCTTGTTTATTTTGTCCTGGTAAATTCTGTTCTTTGGGGCATAAACCCTAGAGTCCTAGAGCCCCTTGCCTCAGCAGGAATCCCCCCTCTGTCTGCTCCAGGGGCTCCCTGCTTCTGCCCACCTGCTGTCTTTCCGTGGCATTCAGGACCCCCGAAAGCTGAAGCCTCTCTTCATGGAGCTTGTCCCCTCTGGACCTGCCTGTCTTGTGTCCAGGACACAAGACGTGCATCCCTTGTCTGGCCCCAGGCTGCCATCACTGTCACAAGAAAGTGGTAGAGTAGAGCTGGTCTGAGGTCACAGTGCTGGTGGTGGTGGAAAAGTAGGGATGGCCTGTTCCACTGTGATCTTACCTCCTGTGTCACCTGGATTGGGTCTCTGTCCCCCTAGACATGCTAGATCCTAACTTTACAAGGGCTGAAGGGGTCTTCTACATGCAAGTCCCCACACTTTGGGCTGGGGTTGGCCACCGTAGCTTAGTGGGCTAAAGCTGGAGTTTGAATCTGGATTTATAGGATCCACACCTATAGCCATGTGATCTTGGGCAAGTTACAAGCCTTGATGGTCTTCCTCATCTGTAAGATGGGGATGACAATGGTGCCTCCTTCACATGGTTGGTGTGGAGATTAAATAGAGTAAGCCAAGTAGTGCCTGGCACTGAGTTAGTGCTCAGCACACAGGCTGGTAGTGTTGGGCACCCCTCTCATAGCCACATTCAGGGGCCACCTCTTACCCTGCCAGCTTGGCTGTGATCACAGCTCACATCCCACTTCCTTAAAAGTCCCTTGTTCAGAGCCTCTTTCCACGTTCCTCGCCCACAGCTTTGCACCCTGCCTGGGACTTGGCCCTCTGGCTGGGGCCTCTGAAAATGTAGTTCCCAGAGTGCATTGAGGAGGGCTACCCTAGCCCTCACCACTCACTCATCTTGGGCTGGGTTCCCCAGAAGCTTCTGCTGAGATGAGGATGCTGGAGTTATTAGGGAGGGGAGAGCAAGTTAAGGGAGGGACAGAAGGCAAGGCAGGGTGTGATTTCAGTCCAAGCCAGACCCTAAAGGGGAGCCCTGGGTGCAGTCCCACCTCAGAGTAAGGACTACCCAGGGGTGAAGATGTAGCCTCCAGGCACTTCTGCTCTCTGGTGCGCAGGCTAGGAAGCTCTAGGAGCCCCAGGGTAGGTCTCTGCCTGGAGTTGTAGGGCCTATTTTGGGGGAAGTTGTGCACAGAAACCACCAGAGGGAGTCACAGGCATCTGGGGGTGCACCCACTGACATTTGCATCCATGTCATGCCGAGCCTGTGGCCCATGAATGCCCAGCCCTTTTCTCCATGCATTGCTCTGTCTCAGTTTTGTTCACGCCAAGCAGCCTTGGTTAATTAAATGCAGAGCTTGGCATTTGCCCATGTTAAATTCCTTCTCCTTTTTCATTCTGGCTGGCCTGGTTTTGCCATCTGAAGCTATGACTAGTCCTCTATCGGTTTTCATCCAGCTTGTCAGGCAGGGCAGGGCTGGTATGAAGCCCAGGACATATCGCTGGGACATCCCTTAGGTCTGTGAGATTCCCAAGTCCCTCCAAATCCACATGGTCATCATGGGCAAATTAGTTTAAGTCTGATCTGTTAAGATCCAGATCTCTCATACCAATAGCACACACCCCTTTTTCCCATGGCCATAGAAGGAGGGTAGCATAGCCTGACTCGAGTCCTCGTTCTCAGCAGAACTGGTTCTGTGGTGGCCACTTCCCTTTCTCAACTTTTACCTAATTCTGTTTAATAGGTTGGTCTGCAAGTCTGAGAGCAACAGCAAGCTTAGAAGTGTGGACTCGGCCTGGTACAGTGGCTCATGCCTGTAATCCCAGCACTTTGGGAGGCTGAGGTGGGCTGACTTCTTGAGCTCAGGAGTTCGAAACCAGCTTGGGCAACATGGCGAAATCCTGTCTCTACAAAAAATACAAAAATTAGCTGGGCATGGTGGTGTGCATCTGTAGCCTCAGCTACTCAGGGGGTTGAGGTGGGAAGATGGCTTGAGCCCAGGAGGCGGAGGTTGCAGTGAGCCAAGATAGTGCCACTGTGCTCCAGCCTGGATGACAGAGCCAGACCCTGTTTCAAAAAAAGAAAAATACAAGAAAGAAGTATGGACTCTACCTTCTTGCCCTTGTGGAGATTGGGAACTGCCTGCCCTTGGCCTCTTTCCTGTCCATCTTGTATTATGAAATGCTGTTTCTGGCACACCTGGGCTCCTCTGTGCGCTTTCTGGGAAGTGACTGAGGGTCAGGGGAATGGAGCCCCTCTGCAGCCGGCCTCTGGTACCTTCCCTATTGAACCCTTCTTTAGGTTTGCTCACTCTTTTTGATGGGTGTCTTTCCAAAGCTGGCTGGGGACCTCCTTGATTGAGAGACATGGGGCTAGTTCTGTTGCTGTGGTTACACGGAAATAATAAAGCAGAAAAACACCTGAGGAAAGTTGATGTTTACTAAAAAAAAGCAAGTGAAACCAAAGTGACGTGGGCCCATAGGATTGGTGATGGGTGGTGGGCTCTGACTCCCTTGTCCCAAGAGTTGGGTGAATGCCGCCTTTGCTCACTTGTGTGGTCACTCTCCAGGACTCCTGCCTGGCTTCTCCCACTGCAAGCCCGAGATAGCTCAGCAAGGAGGCAGGTCTGGCCCCAAAATATGAGCTCCCCAAGTGGATATCCTAAAATTCACCTTTCATGGCCCTACTTTATTGGGAAGGAATGTGAAAATTGTGGGAATATGGCCATTGACATCTGGGGCTCAGGGCAGGGGAGCGTGTCGAGTTTTAAGGTGTACGCTTTTAGCCATGCACTCCTTGCCCAGTCTGTCCTGCCTGGAGCTTTTCATTTCCCTGCAGCTTTCCTGAGAAAAAGACAGAGTGTGCTTTCTCTGCATCTTGTGAATATGGCCCCAGGACTGCGGCATCTCTGTGTGTGCACAGCCAGGGACAAGTCGGGGGACCTCTGCTGGTCCTGCACCCGCTGCCCTGGGTGCTCTGTCTTCCCCATCCCCCATTTCTCTTTAATCTGTTCTTTCGTGGTTTCATGTTCTCTTTGTTCCAGGTTATTTAGAACCTGTCTGCCTCCCCACTGTCCATTGTACTTGATCCTGCCTCCTCCTGCTTTGTGCCAAGGATTTACTTGCCTTCGCCTTCTGGCTCCATACAGTAGTCTCTCTTCTTGCGGTCTGGGCCATTCCCCCCACCAGGCCCCCAGCTGTGGCTGTGTCTGGGTCTTGGCATTTCTGATTTACATGGGTCTAGGCCCTTTCTCTCCACCTGTCCTTCCCCTCTTTGGACACAAGCCAAAACATCTGAGCATCTCCTTACAGAGGGAGGTCTCCCTGGGGTTGCTGTGCCAAGTTTCCATTGCTTTTGCCCAGAATGAGAAATCAGTCGTCAGTGGCCCTGCTGGGTGAATGGAAGGATTTTGGTCAGTGTGGAAGGGCACTCCATCAGTCCTAATTTGGTGGCCCTTGTTGGGGGCTGGCTGGCTAGGCTGCTAGAGAGGTACATCAGGTGGGTGGCACCCATCTGCTGGTGTTAGGCAGGCCATCTCCTCATCCATGTTTTCAGAATCTTCTTGCATGGCTTGTAATTGGGTTGGGGTGTGGCCTGAACCCCTGTGGGGACACACTGCACTGTCCCACCTGTGTGCTTCTCTCCTGTCAGGATCTGGATTTGGGTCTAAGAGCCAAGGCTAGGGACTCGAGGAGGAGATTTCTGTCTTTGACCCCTCCATATTAGTCCGTTTTCATGCTGCTATAAAGAACTGCCCGAGACTGGGTAATTTATAAAGGAAAGAGGTTTAATTGTCTCAGTTCCACATGGCCGGGGAAGCCTCAGGAAACTTACAATCATGGCAGACAGCGAAGGAGAAGCAAGACACCTTCTTCACAAGGCAGCAGGAAGGAGAATGAATGCCCGAGGAACTACCAAACACTTATAAAACCATCAGATCTCGTGAGAACTTACTATCACAAGAACAGCATGAGGGAACCGCCCCCATGATTCCATCACCTCCACCTGATCTCTCCCTTGACACATGGGGATTATAGGGATTACAATTCAAGATGAGATTTTGGGTGGGGACACAGCCAAAGCAAATCACCCTCCCAGGCCTGAGTAAGGCCCAAGCAGGGAGCCTCTGTTGGGGCTGGAACCCTGGGAGGGGTAGAATTCTCCCCTCCACTCAGATTTGTTCCCTGTTGCTGCCCACCTGGCCCCTCTCCTGCAGCCTTCTGCCTGGTCTTCTCTCTGTTCACTTCTCATTTTTAGCAGTCAGCAGACTGGGAGATGGTGGCCAAGGGTGTCATTTTGTACACAAGCTTTGTGGCTTTTGTAAGCCCAGCCTGCAACTCTTGAGGAAAACTCTTTGGTTTGATTTTTTCTCTTCAGAGTTGGGAGGATTCAGGGAGAGGGGCAAGGGCTTCCTGTGAAGATTTCAATTCTTGAAGGGGTGGAAGCCTCCTGGGCTGGGGGAAGGGGTGGGGCAGGAACCAACAGGGGTGTGGACACAGGGGGCTGGCACCTGGGATACTGTAGGACAGCTGGGCAGGAAGTCGGATGCTGCTTTATTGAGATTTTTGATATTTTATCATTTTCTCATTAGTTTTTATTTTAAAACACTGCGTTAAAGTAATTAAAATATTATGTATCTTGGTTACCGAATCACTTAGTGTTGCATTAAATTTTGCGCCTAGTCCCTGCCTGACCTCTCCTCCTCCTCTCCCAGGGCTTTAGGTACTCTTAGTCCCTGTGTCATAGGGACTGGGAGCAGATAGGCCCCCACCCCCCGCCCCGCGTTCCTACTCTAATCTCCTACCCTGATCTGCGGTGCAGGGCGGGGCTGGAGAGGGTGGCTTGCGGCTGATCCCGCGGTCTGGTTTGCGGCTAGGTGTGTGTCCCCGGACTAGCGTGGGTCCCGGGCAGGACCCGACGCCTCCTGATGGGCATCTCGCTCCGAGCCGGGAGCCTTGGAGCCTGCGGGGATTCGGGAGGGAGGAGTCGCCGTGGGGCGGGGAGGGGGAGGGCTCCCAAGGCCCCGAGCTGTAGTCCCACCCTCACTGACAGGTCCGTCCCTGCGCATTCCCCACCCTTTTCCTTCTTCGGGCGCTCGGGCCAACCTGGACAGCAGGGTGGAAGCTTCCAGAAAGGACAGAGATGGAGGAGGTGGGAAGGGTGGGACGCAGGCAGGGGACACCACGGCCTTAGGAATGGAAGACAGGCCCCACTTACAGCTTTGACTCCTGATGCAACTCATCCTCGTGAGGGGCTGGATGACGAGGCCTTCCTCTCTTTCCCCCCTAAGCTGTGCCTCTGAGCCTCTGTGCACATCTGGTGGTGCAAACCTTTGGTCTGCCTTCATCTTTTGTTGTTGTTGTTGTTGTTGTTGTTGCTGAGACGGAGTCTTGCAGGCTGGAGTGCAAGTGGCACAATCTCGCTCACTACAACCTCAGCCTCTGGGTCAAGCGATTCTCCTGCCTCAGCCTCAGCCTCCCGAGTTGCTGGGACTACAGGTGTGCACCACCACACCTGGCTAATTTTTGTATTTTTAGTAGAGATGGAGTTTAACCATGTTGGCCAGGCTGCTCTTGAACTCCTGGCCTCAAGTGTTCCACCCTAATAAACTTGCTTTACTCTGTTGGCTGGCTCTTGAATTCCTTCCTGGGTGAAGCCAAGAACCAACGTAGCCTCCCAGGCTGAACCCCAGTTTGGGGCTTTGCCCCATGACACCAGCAAAGGGCTGGGCTTCCCTTCTTCTTGGGGAGGGGGTCAAGGAAGTGGCTGTATCTTGAACACCCATTCCTCTCTCCTTCCATGCACACAAGGCCTCTCTGCCCTGCTGTCTTCCTTAGGAACACTTTCAGCTGCAAGTAACTTAATTTTGAACTGAAAGTTACCTAAACAATTATTATAGAATGTTCACCTTCCCACTGAAGAATTTAGGAGGTAACTGGCTTCTGGGTGGCCTGTGTGGCTCAGTGTGGACATGGATTCAGGTTCTTTCCATATTTGTGCTCTGCTGTCTTTACAGCGTAGTGAAGGCTGTCCTTACCCCCAAGATGGCTGCTGCATTTAAACTCTGGAATTCAGCTGCTGGAATTCACACTCCAGTCTGTGTGACTCCAGGGCGGTCATTTTGTTTGTCTTTTCAAAAATGAAAGTAATATGTACTTATGATAAGAATTTAAAATAGTACAGACCTCGGCCTTTTGTTTTATTCATGATAGGAATTTCAAATACTGTGTAAACTGAAGGTCTGATCCTCGCCCTTCTCTGGAATTCCCGCGGGTTACCACTGAAGATGTTAATAATTTCCATGGGCCTCCCACAAACTTCCTTGGTAATCACAAGCCCAGACCTCTGAATATTCCATACAAGTGAGATCCCACTTAGATACTATTCTGCATTAATTCTTTAAGATAGGCCAGGCACGGTGGCTCATGTGTGTAATCCCAGCACTTTGGGAGGCTGAGGTGGGCGGGTTACCTGAGGTCAAGAGTTCCAGACTAGCCAGGCCAACATGGCAAAATCCTGTCTCTACTAAAAAATACAAAAATTAGCTGGGCGTGGTGGCGGGTGCCTGTAATCCCAGCTACAGTCAGGAGAATCACTTGAACCCAGGAGGCGGTGGTTGCAATGAGCTGAGATTGTGCCACTGCATTCCAGCCTGGGCAACAGAGTGAGACTCTGCCAAAAAAAAAAAAATTAGGCCGGGCGCGGTGGCTCAAGCCTGTAATCCCAGCACTTTGGGAGGCCGAGGCGGGCGGATCACGAGGTCAGGAGATCGAGACCATCCTGGCTAACACGGTGAAACCCCGTCTCTACTAAAAATACAAAAAATTAGCCAGGCATGATGGCGGGCGCCTGTAGTCCCAGTTACTCGGGAGGCTGAGGCAGGAGAATGGCGTGAACCTGGGAGGCGGAGCTTGCAGTGAGCCGAGATCGCGCCACTGCACTCCAGCCTGGGGGACAGAGCAAGACTCTGTCTCAAAAAAAAAAAAAAAAAAAAAAAAAAATTAAGATATGTCTTGCAGATAATACTGCCACATATAGCAATATTTTCTTTATTTTCTTCCTGGGCATATTGTATTGCATAGTATACAAGTGCCTTTTAAAATTAAACCAGCCTTCTTTTTCTGGACTTTATGTTACACCTCACATTTTTTTTAACTTAATAGATTTATTTCTTAGATGATATTTAGATTAAGAGAAAAAGTATGCAGAAAACACAGAGTTCCCCTACACTTTCTCACTCTCATACACTTTCTCCTATTATGAGCTTGCAGAGTGTACAACATGGTACATTTGTTACAATTAATACACCAATATTGATACATTACTGTTTCCTAAAGTTCATGGTTTAAAGTTTACTCTTTGTGTTGGACACTTCTCTGGGTTTTGAAAATCCATGTGGTGTATCTCCCACTCCACTAGCATACAGAATAGTTGGACCACCTAAAAATCCCCTGTGCTCCATCCATTCACCCCTCTTAACTTCCCCAGGACTCCTGACAACCACTGATCTTTTTACTGTCTCTATAGTTTTCCTGAATGTCATAGAGTTGGCTTCATGTAGCATGTAGCCTTTTCAGACAGGCTTCTTTCACCTAGCAATATGGATTTAAGCTTCCTCCATGTCTTTTCATAGCTTGAGAACTCATTTCTTTTTAGTGCTGAAAAATGTTCTATTGTCTGGACACACTGCTGTTTATTCATCTACCGAAGGACATCTTGGTTGCTTTGAGGTTTTGGCTATTATGAATAAAACTACTATAAATATTCATGTGCAGGTTTTGATGTGGACATATGTTTACTTCAGTTGGTTAATTATGTAGGACAACATTGCTGTAAGACTATGTTTAGCTTCATAAGAAACTGCCAAACTATCTCTGTACAATTTCGTATTCTTACTAGCAATGAATGAGAGTTCCTTTTTCTCATATAAAACTAGATATCTTTGTATGTATAGTTTTATGTTCATGTGTGAGTATATCTGTAGGATAGATTTTTCATCAAGTGGTACATGTAAAATATCTACGGGCATTGGCAAATTGCTCCCCAGAAAGATTGCACCAATAATACAGGAAAATGCATATTTTGTCATACCCACGCCAATATTTGATTGTTAATCGAACTTTAATATTTTGGCTAATTTGATAAGTGAAGAAACAATGTCTTCCTGCTTATTGTGATTTGCAATCTGTTCCCTGTGAGTGAGGTTGTGTTCTGCTGGACTGCGTGAGTGAGAATTCCTGTTCTGGCACTCTCAAGCTGTGTGATGCTGGGCAAGTTGCTGAACCTCCCTGGACCTCAGTTTCTTCATCTATAGAATGAGGATGGTAATGGGTCTTTACCTTATTCATTGGATTGGAGGATTTAATGGCATCATTCATGTAAAGTGCTAGCACAGTTCCTGGCTGAAAATAAGGGCCAAGTAAATGTAAGCTATTATTATTCTCCAATATGTTCATAAGCATTTGAATTTCTTCATTTATGATCTGCCTGTGTTCATATCAATTTCCCAGGATTTTTTCTTGTTGATTGGTTAGAGCTCTTTGTATGTTAATAACATGTTTATTTTTTTCATATCAGTTACAAGTATTTTTTTATTCCAGTGTTTCACTTGTCTCCTGTTTGTCAGATCCTGACTCTGAGCCAGTGCAACATCCTTCTCAGGGACACAGCATTTTAAATCTTACAAAGCCCCTCATTTCCCATCTGTCATTTATGTCTCAGGACATCCACATGAGGCAAGCTGATGTGTTTTTCAGTAAAGAAGGAGACTTTATTGACCAGGCAGGGCGAGTGACTTGCCTAAGGACACACAAGGAATTAGTGGTTTGTACAGACTGAAACGGAGGGTCCTGGCCCCTAGGTTCCACCTCCTCTGCTCTTAGAGAAAGGGAGAGGGAATCTGGAGGTGCAGGAAGGAAAAGGTCAAGGTCATCATGACAGACAGCCTCACCCCGTCCCCTCTCAGAACACAAGAGCCTGGGTCCTTTTTTTTCTGTTAAGCTCTGACCATTCTCTCCTGATAAATCAAGGGAAGAATTCGAGTAAAGGGTATGTGTTACTTGGGCGAGACTCCCTGCTTGGAAGGTCTAGGAGGGGAGGTATGTGTGTGAGTGTGTGTGTATGTGTGTGTGTGTGTGTGCATTCTTTCTGTCAAGTTGCCCAGCAGGTGAGCTGAAAGCTGGCTCTCTTAACTTGGGGATGAGCAATAGAGTCAGGTCTCAGTTCGTCATTTTCCAATTTCATCAGCCTTGAAAGTATTTTAATAATAAAATCCAAGCATTTGATTTTCCTGACTAGTTGTTTATTCTGATTTATTGGCTATGCATGGTGCCTGGAGCTCCTCCAAACTCCCAAGGGTATCCCTGCATGTCTCAGGATGTCTCTTAATCCAGTGCCATGTGAGGGACAGAACCTAGACCAGGCATTCAGAGCCAGGTACCATTGTGCCTACCCTACTCACTGCTAGATGATGCTAATGAGGTGCTCACACCTCTCTGGGCTTAGTCCCCTCCATTGTAAAGCAAATGGGAGGCCTGCTGCCTCTGCCTTTCTGGGTTGTTGGTATGGCTGAAATGAGGGGATGAAGGTGATGTGGAAAACTTGATAGGAGAGTGGCTGCCATGTGTCCATTCTGGTCTCCTCTG
Source organism: Nomascus leucogenys (assembly GCF_006542625.1). Classification (NCBI taxonomy): domain Eukaryota; kingdom Metazoa; phylum Chordata; class Mammalia; order Primates; family Hylobatidae; genus Nomascus; species Nomascus leucogenys. Next base: position 36,315,352 of record NC_044398.1, on the reverse strand, counting down.
TCTCATGTCAAGCCCAGGGACTGGTTCTTTTTCTCTCTTCGGATCTGTGATTCCTGGGAATCCTGCTTGCCTCGGTGCCCGCTGGTGAGATGGTGCCATATAGGTTGCTTTAGCACATCACCGAGAGGGACTCTCCAAACCCTATGCTAAGTGGTCACCGCCAGAACACTTGCATTTGGGCCAGACCGGGCTAGGGTACCTAACCATAGCTTCCTGGATTCATTTCACAGGGTGGACAGCAACTGAGACATGTCCAGGGAAATTTCCCTTTTTAAGAGATGGGGGTTCTGGGGCCCATAAGGGCAGGAAGTATCCCCAACCACAGGCAAGTTCATGAAGCCCATAGGGAGTAGGATGGAGCCAGTTGCCAGGAGCAGGGAAAGGTTCATGCCTTTGCTCCTCCATGTACCCAGGGACTCAGCACCACCTGGAAGTTGATGGGAAGGCAGAATCTCAGCACACTCTGAGCCCCTGAATCAGAGTCCGCATTTTAACAGAACCCCTAGGTGAGGCAGAAGCCCATTACTACAGTATCATTCATTCATTCACTCACCTAGCAAACACTGCCTGAGGCCGACTCTCTGCCGTGCCCGGTGCTGAGGAAGACCGGCCAAAAGACCTTGTTCTGGTCTTCCTGAAGCTCAGGCAGAGCAGACATCCCAACGGCCAACAAATGTGAAGATTGAGAACTGTGGTGGGAGCCTGAGGTGGGAGCAGCTAAGCTTCCCTGGGGAATTGGGGGTCAGGGAAGCAGTCCCAAGAGGCTGAGTACCTCCTGTGTGGCAGGGGCAGGGTGGCCTTTGCTCCCTATTATCTTTTTTTTTTTTGAGACGGAGTCTCACTCTGTTGCCCAGGCTGGAGTGTAGTGGCGCTACCTTGGCTCACTGCAACCTCCGCCTCCCGGGTTCAAGTGATTATTCTGCCTCAGCCCCTCAAGTAGCTGGGATTACAGGTGCCCGCCACAATGCATGGCTAATTTTTGTATTTTTACTAGAGATGGAGTTTCGCCACATTGGCCAGGCTGGTCTTGAACTCCTAACCTCAGGTGATCCACCCACATTGTCCTCCCAAAGTGTTGGGATTACAGGCTTGAGTGACTGCGCCCAGCCTGTTCTCCAGTAACAAAACCTGCAAGCACCTAGAGAGTGGAGGGTGCTATGGTCAGGGTGGTGCTCAGGTCCAGACTGATGGAGGAACCTGAGCAGGGGCGGGGAGGCATTTCAGGAAGAGGGAGCAGTTGCTCCTGCACAATTTTGTTGCATCGGGCCAAGCAGGGAGGCTGGAGAGGTGAGGAAGAGCCCTGGGGGGAAAGCATGGACCGTCAGGGAAAAATCAGACATTGCCATGTTGCTGAAGGCACTCCTGGATGGGTTTTAGCCAGGGGAGACCAGAATCAAATTGGGTGTATAGAAAGACCATGATATCACCTTGATGGGGAGGAGAAAGAGGAGAAGCAGGAGGACTAGGAGGGAAAGCTGAGGCGATTTGACTCAGCATGAGTGAGATGTGGGGCAGGGAGAGAGAGAGAGAAAGACACAAAGACAGAGATAGGGAGAGACAAAGGGGAGAGAGAGAGACAGAGGAGAGAGAGAGAGAACAGGTAGACAGAGGAAAGAGACAGAGGAGAGAGGGGAACAGAAGAAAGAGAGGCAGAGAGACAGCAAAGAGAGAGAGAGAGTGAGAGAGAAACTTTGCATCTGCAGGCCTGGGCCCCATGCAGCACTGACAGCAGTAGGCAGCCGACGTGAAGCAGGAGGCACAGGCAGGGAGGATGGACACAGCACCTCCCATGGCTTCTGAGTCCTTGGTGTAGAATGCTTATGGCACTTTCTTCGTTCTTTCTTAAGACTTATTTAGTACTTATCTTTTCTCCTTTACTCCATTGTGAGCTTCCCAATGATAGGAGCACTGTCTCTCTCATGTCTGTCTTCCCACATTGCTTATATCTAGGATGGGAAATGCAAGGCTCCCAGGCAATGCTTAAAGGGGCAAAGGGCTGTGGCCTTTTCTCAAGTCTCTGCCAGGCTGAATGCCTAGCAATCAGGGGCCTGAGTCACTGTGGGACACAGACTTCTAAAAGGTGAAACAGCAGCCAGCCAGGGGTGAGGAACTAACAGTTAGCAGACACATTGCCTGATTTTAAGATGTACTATAAAGCTACAGTAATCAAGTCAGTGTGGTATTGGTAAAGAATAGACATAGATCAATGGAACAGAATAGAAAGTTCGGAAGCAGATCCACACATGCACAGCCAATTGATTTTCAACAAAGATGCAAAAGCAATTCAATGAAGATAATCTTGCTAACAAATGGTGCTAGAAAAATGGAATACCCATATGCAAACAAATTATTTATTTATTTATTTATTTATTTATTTATTTATTTATTTATTTATTTTGAGGCAGTGTCTTGTTCTGTTGCCCAGACTGGAGTGCAGTGGCGCAATCTCGGCTCACTGCAACCTCCGCCTCCCAGGTTCAAGCAATTCTCCTGCCTCAGCCTCCCAAGTAGCTGGGATTATAGGAGTGCGACACCACGCCTGGCTAATTTTTGTATTTTTAGTAGAGACAGGATTACACCATGTTGGCCAGGCTGATCTCAAACTCCTGACCTCAAGTGATCCGCCCACCTCGGCCTCCCAAAGCGCTGGGATTACAGGCATGAGCCACCACACCCGGCCTATTTATTTGTTTTCTTTGTATAAATTTAGGGGGTCCAAGTGCACTTTTGGTACATGGATGTGTTGCATAGTGTGAAGTCTGGGCTTTTAGGGTGGCCGTGACCCAAATAGAGTGCACTGAACCCTGTAAGTAACTTCTCATCCCTCACCCTGCTCCCACCCTGCTGCCCTTCTGAGTCTCCACTGTCTATTATTCCACACCCTATGTCCATGTGCACACATTATTTAGTTCTCACTTGTAAGTGAGGACAAGCAGTATTTGACTTTCTGCTTCTGAGTTATTGCCTTAAGGTAATGGCCTCCAGTTCCATCCATATTGGTGCAAAAGACATGATTTCATTCTTTCTTATGGCTGAATAGTATTCCATGGTGTATGTGTACACACACACACACACACACACACATCTATAAAATGAATTTTCTTTACTTAATCATCTGTCATATACAAAAAAGATTTATCTTGATTCATACTTCACAGGATATATAGAAATGAACTCAAAATGGATCACAGGCCTAAATGTAAAATCGGAAACTAACAGATACAAACAAAGAAGAAAATGTGTGACCAGGGTTAGGCAAATATCTCTTAGATGTGACACAAAAACATGGCCTATAAGAGAAAAGCGAATAAACTGGCTTTTTTTTTTTTAAATTATTATTATACTTTAAGTTCTAGGGTACATGTGCACAATGTGCAGGTTTGTTACATATGTATCCATGTGCCATGTTGGTGTGCTGCACCCGTCAACTCGACATTTAGCATTAGGTATATCTCCTAATGCTGTCCCTCCCCCCTCCCCCATCCTACAACAGTCCCTGGTGTGTGATGTTCCCCTTCCTGTGTCCATGTGTTCTCATTGTTCATTTCCCACCTATGAGTGAGAACATGCGGTGTTTGGATTTTGTCCTTGCGATGGTTTGCTGAGAATGATGGTTTCCAGCTTCATCCATGTCCCTACAAAGGACATGAACTCATCATTTTTTATGGCTGCATAGTATTCCATGGTGTATATGTGCCACATTTTCTTAATCCAGTCTATCATTGTTGGACATTTGGGTTGGTTCCAAGTCTTTGCTATTGTGAATAGTGCCACAATAAACATATGTGTGCATGTGTTTTTATAGCAGCATGATTTATAGTCCTTTGGGTATATACCCAATAATGGGATGGCTGGGTCAAATGGTATTTCTAGTTCTAGATCCCTGAGGGATTGCCACACTGTATTCCACAATGGTTGAACCAGTTTACAGTCCCACCAACAGTGTAAAAGTGTTCCTATTTCTCCACATCCTCTCCAGCACCTGCTGTTTCCTGACTTTTTAATGATTGCCATTCTAACTGGTGTGAGATGGTATCTCATTGTGGTTTTGATTTGCATTTCTCTGATGGCCAGTGATGATGAGCATTTTTTCATGTGTTTTTTGGCTGCATAAATGTCTTCTTTTGAGAAGTGTCTGTTCATATCCTTCACCCACTTGTTGATGGGGTTGTTTGTTTTTTTCTTGTAAATTTGTTTGAGTTCTTTGTAGATTCTGGATATTAGCCCTTTGTCAGATGAGTAGGTTGCAAAAATTTTCTCCCATTCTGCAGGTTTAAACTGGCTGTCTTTAAAATTAGAAACTTCTAAGCTGGGCACAGTGGCTTACGCCTGTAATTCCAGCACTTGGGGAGGCCAAGGCAGGAGGATTGCTTGAGCCCAGGAGTTTGAGACCACCCTAGGCAACATAGGGAGACCTATAAAAATAAAAAATAAAAAAATTAACCTTGTGTGGTGGCATGTGCTTGCAGTCCTAGCAACGTCGGTAGCTGAGGTGGGAGGATCACTTGAGTCCAAAAGGTCAAGGCTGCAGTGAGCCATGATTGTGCCACTGTACTGCAGCCTGGGCAACTGAGCAAGACCCTGCCTGAAAAAAAAAATCCAAAACTTCTACTATTTGAAAGACACAGTTAAGGAAATGGAAAAACAAACCATAGAGTGGAAGAAAATATTTTCAAAACACATATCTGATAAATAACTTGTATTAAAGATATATGAAGATCTCTCAAAACTTAACAATAAGAAAACAAGCAACCCAATTTAAAAATGGGAAAATATTTGAACAGATGCTTCATCAAAGGAGATACATGATTGGCCAATAGTTATGTGAAAAAATGCCTAACATGCTTAGTTATCAGGGAAATGCAAATTAAAAGCATAATGTCAGACCAATGCACACAAAATGGAGTGGCTTAAAAAAACCCTAACGGGGGGCGGGGGTGGTGGCGAAGCAGAGGGAGAGGGGCGGGCCCGGCCCGGCTCATCCCAGCCTCCGGCGCACGGCTCCAGGAGGCCCCGGGCCCGGCCCGGGCGGCGGTGGCGGCTCTAGCCACCTCTGTGGCGCCCTTGCACCGCGCCGCAGCCATGGCCCTGGTGACCCTGCAGCACTCGCCTGCGCCCAGCGCCACATCCTCCTCGGCCAGCAACAGCGAGTTGGAGGCTCGCAGCGACGAAGATCGAAAATTAAACCTCAGCTTAAGCGAGAGCTTTTCCATGGTGAAAGGCGCAGCCCTCTTCTTACAACAGGGAAGCAGCCCTCAAGGCCAGCGGAGTCTTCAGCACCCCCACAAGCATGCAGGTGACCTGCCTCAACATCTTCAGGTGATGATCAACCTTCTGCGTTGTGAAGACAGAATCAAGCTGGCCGTGCGCCTGGAGAGCGCCTGGGCGGACCGGGCCCGGTACATGTTGGTGGTGTACAGCAGCGGGCGCCAGGACACCGAGGAGAATATCTTGCTGGGAGTGGACTTTTCCAGTAAGGAAAGTAAAAGCTGCACTATTGGGCTGGTTCTCCGACTGTGGAGCGACACGAAAATCCACCTTGATGGAGATGGTGGGTTCAACGTGAGCACAGCAGGAAGGATGCACATATTTAAGCCTGTGTCTGTCCAGGCCATGTGGTCTGCCCTGCAGGTGCTTCACAAGGCCTGCGAAGTGGCCTGGAGGCACAACTACTTCCCTGGGGGCGTAGCTCTCATCTGGGCTACCTACTATGAGAGCTGCATCAGCTCCGAGCAGAGCTGCATCAACGAGTAGAAGGCCATGCAGGACCTGGAGTCCACATGGCCCGACTCCCCGGTGCTGTTTGTGGACAAGCCCACTGAAGGGGAAAGGACCGAGCGCCTCATCAAAGCCAAGCTCTGAAGCATCATGATGAGCCAGGATCTAGAAAATGTGACTTCCAAAGAGATTCGTAATGAATTAGAGAAACAGATGAGTTGTAACTTGAGGGAATTCAAGGAATTCATAGACAGTGAGATGCTACTTATCTTGGGACAGATGGACAAGCCCTCCCTTATCTTCGATCATCTTTATCTCGGCTCTGAATGGAATGCATCCAATCTGGAGGAACTGCAGGGCTCAGGAGTTGATTACATTTTAAATGTTACCAGAGAAATTGATAATTTTTTTCCTGGCTTATTTGCATATCATAACATCCGAGTCTACGATGAAGAGACCACAGACCTCCTCGCCCACTGGAACGAAGCGTATCATTTTATAAACAAAGTGAAGAGGAACCATTCCAAGTGCCTGGTGCATTGCAAAATGGGCGTGAGTCGCTCGGCCTCCACTGTCATCGCCTATGCAATGAAGGAATTCGGCTGGCCTCTGGAAAAAACATATAACTATGTGAAGCAGAAGCACAGCATCACGCGCCCCAACGCAGGCTTTATGAGTCAGCTGTCTGAGTATGAAGGCATCTTGGATTCAAGCAAACAGCGGCACAACAAGCTATGGTGTCAGCAGACAGACAGCAGCCTCCAGCAGCCTGTGGATGACCCTGCAGGACCTGGAGACTTCTTGCCAGAGACTCCAGATGGCACCCTGGAAAGCCGGCTGCCCTTCTTGGATGATGCCGCCCAGCCTGGCTTAGGGCCCCCCCTGCCCTGCTGTTTCCGGCGACTCTCAGACCCCCTTCTGCCTTCCCCCGAGGATGAAACTGGCTGCTTGGTCCACCTGGAGGATCCGGAGAGGGAGGCTCTGTTGGAGGAAGCTGCTCCACCTGCAGAGGTGCACAGGCCGGCCAGACAGCCCCAGCAAGGTTCGGGACTCTGTGAGAAGGATGTGAAGAAGAAACTAGAGTTCAGGAGTCCCAAAGGCCGGAGTGGCTCCTTGCTGCAGGTGGAGGAGACAGAAAGGGAGGAGGGCCTGGGAGCAGGGAGGTGAGGGCAGCTTCCAACCCAGCTCGATCAAAACCTGCTCAACTTGGAGAACCTAAACAACAACAACAGCAAGAGGAGCTGTCCCGACGGCATGGAGGTAGGCAGAGCCCGGCCGGCAGGGTGGCACACCTCATCTCTTCCATCCCACTCTGATTGGTCTACCTCAGCCTCTGTAGCAGGGACTACAGGCACCCGCCACCACACCCAGCTGATTTTTTTCTATTGCCTCTGCTGGGCCGCCAGCTCCCATCTCCAGGGACCTGAGGATTTTTTCAGAGGGTGATTCTGCTGGTGGGTACGTAGTGCATACCTTATACAGCAAATTGAGAATCTGTTGGGAATAACACATACCTCTGCACGCCATGTACCTTATTCATACCCTGGGCAGGGCTTCCAACTCAATTTCTTTTTGTGTATGTAAAATTAAAACATATAATTTATCAGCCAACTTAAAAAAAAAAAACCCTAACAGTGTCAACTGCCTTGAGAGTTCTCAGTACCAACTAAGAACTCTTGTACACTGCTGGTAGGAATACAAGATGGGATCACCACTTTGTCAAACTCTGTGGAAGCTTCTTATAAAGTCAAACAAACATTTACCACACGACTTAGCAAACATACTGCTAGGTACTTACCCAAGAGAAGTGAAAAATTATGTTTGCACACAAGCCTATACACCAATGTTTATAGTAGCTTTATTTATTATCACTGAAACCTGTAAACAACCCCAAAGCCCTTGAACAAACTCTGGTATATTTATGCAATAGAATGCTTATCAATAAAAAACGATGAACTAATTATATATATATGTATATAAAAGATGGATAAATCTCAAATGCATTCTGCTACGTGAAAGAAGCCAGACTCAACAGCTGCGTACCTGAATTATTCTATCTATGTGAATTCTGGAAAAGGGAAAACTATTGGGGTAGGAAATAAAGGAGAGCTTGCCAAGGGCTGGACAGTAAGGGAAAGGCTGACTACAAAGAGGCTCAAACGGATTTGGCAAGTGAAAGTGTCCTATATTTTTACTGTGATGGTAACATGGTTGTGTTTGTCAAAACTCATAGAATTGTACGCTAAAAAGAGTAAATTTTACTGTACATTTATATCTTAATATACTTTTCAGAAAGCAAAGTATATATTATACAGATCAACAGGAAGAACAAATAAAACCATATAATACTCACACCTGCAACATAACTGGAAGACATAGAACACTATAATCTTCCAATTACCCAAGAGAATAAAAATAAGCAACCATTACCAGTGGAGCTCTTTCTGAAGTTCCTGCTCCAAACCTTGTCACCGAGTAAGGCAGAGCCTGGATAAAACTGCATGGGAGGTGCACAGATCACCTTAGGTCAGGAGTTCGAGACCAGCCTCGACAACATGGCGAAACCCCGTCTCTGCTAAAAATACAAAAAATAGCCAGGCGTGGTAGCGCACGCCTATAATCCCAGCTACTAGGGTGGCTGAGGCAGGAGGATTGCTTGAACCCCGAGGGCTGAGGTTTCAGTGAGCTGAGATGGCGTCACTGCACTCCAGCCTGGACGACAGAGCGAGACTGTGTTTCAAAAAGCAAAACAAAACAAAAAACAACAACAAAGAAAAAACTGCATAGGAGAGAGAACAGGGGAATAGAGTGCTCAAGACTGAGCTAAAACCTTCCCCGGAAAGACTGGAAACAGCCTAGTTGTCCTTCAATAGCTGGATAGTTAAAGGTTAAACCAGCATGGTACATCCATGCCCCAGAATGCTGCTTGGTAATCAAAAGGAAGGAACTGTTGTCTCAGAATGTGGATGGATCTCCAGGGTATTCTGCTGAGTGAAAACAGACAATCTCAGAAAGCTACCTTTTTATGATTCCATTGATGTAACACTCTTGAAACAAAACTTTAGAAATGGGGAGCATATTAGTGGTTGCCGGGGGTTAAGTAGATGTGGCTGTAAAAGCGCTGCAGGAGGGATCCCGTGGTGATGGAGTGTGCTGTATCCTGACTGTATCCACGTCAACACCCTGGTTGTGATATGGTCATGTAGTGTTGCAAGATGTTACACTGGAGAAAACTGGGTACAGGGTACAGTGGGTCTCTCTGTATTATTGCTTACAACTGCTTGTGAATCATGACTCTGCAGTTAAAAAGCTTAGTGAAAAAAAAAACCCTCATTTACAATCACATCAAAAAATGTGAAATACTTAGAGATAAATCTGACAAATATGTGTAGGACTTGTAGACTGAAAACTACAAAACATTGGTGAGAATGAAAGGCTTAAATCACAATATGCTAACAATAGATGGATTTGATGAATGTAAGTGAAGGAAATAGTGTTGATCACAGACCTGAAATTTTTCTTTTTCCTTTTTTTGAGACAGTCTTGTTCTGTCACCCAGTCTGTAGTGCAATGGTGTGATCTCAGCTCACTGCAACCTCTGCTCCCCGGGTTCAACCAATTTTCCTGCCTCAGCCTCCTGAGTAGCTGAGATTACAGGTGCCCATCACCACGCCCAGCTAATTTTTGTATTTTTAGTAGAGATGGGAGTTTCACCATGTTGGCCAGGCTGGTCTGGAACTCCTGACCTCAAATGATCCACCCACCTTGGTCTCCCAAAGTGCTGGGGTTATAGGCATGAGCCACCATAGCCGGCCCGAAATTTTTCAAAATAAAATGCTGGTAAGAGGAAAAAAACAAAAAAAAAAGCATAGGAAGAAGATTTTAGGAACGTATAGTTAGTTCTGCTATAACACAATATATGTGTTCCTAAAAAACCAGTGCTCTCTGCAAAAATCACATAATAAAAACCATTGGGCTTATGGGAAAAGTGGGGTTAACCGCACAACACTCCAAAATTTTGTCAGTGGCCCATAAGAAACAAAAAGATAGGAACTTGATAAAAATAGTCATTGAGTTTTGCACGTTTGATGATTAAGAAAAGCATGCATATTGCAATAAATATGACACCTGACCTTGAAAAAGCCCTGGAGTTTGTGTGTGGATGTGTGTTGACATGGAGCTGTAACACCAGATGCAGATGGATGCGGCTCATAACCCACGAGGTGGATGTGGAGCTGTGGGTACTTGAGGTGTCCATCTGGGTGTATTTTGTGTATTCCTACTTGGCTTGGTTCAGTTGGGTACAACTTTCTGTGCTCACGTAGAGTTTCTTGTAGACCACATTGCACATAAGTAAGTGTGACATTCACGTCATGCTCAGATTGTTCCCTAATACTGTAACTAAATCTCATGGGAACAAATTTCTGTTTTCAAAACAAGTGTTAACAGAATGGACTGTGCTTGTTAAAGTCACAGGTGGCAATCATCAACAACTTGTTAGACAGTTTGCTCTTTAAATGCATAGATTTCTAAATCTAAAAATTAGGGAAAAAAAAGAAATCTCATGCCCAGGTGTGACCATTTCTTGATTGCATCCTCACAGGATTTTGGGTTGAAAGAAAACAAAGTCCCGGATTCTGCCACAGCCCACCGAAGCATGTCCTCAGAGGTGGCATTGAACTGTCCCATTGCACTGTCCCCTGTTGACTGAGACTGCACTGTGGGCCAAACACCCATGGCAGGCCCCACGGAGGGGACTCTGATACCAGGTCGTCTCCACTCAGTCATCTAATTAGATGTTGGTCAGGCACCCACTGGAGGCCAGACAGCACATAAAGGTGGGGAGGGGGTTTGTGGGGGGCTTCTGATGGAGAGGAGTACACCAGGTGAGTACTAAATGACTCACTCCAGATGAGAGGAAGAAAGGGTCATAGGTATTCGGAACCCAGAAGGTCTCAGACAAGTGCTGTGCATCTTGCCCTGGACAACCCAGCAGGGTCACCCTGAAGCTGCAGGGCAGGCTCTGAGCTCAGACACTGAGCCTGGGCAGCCTGAGGGTACAGAGGGTGCCAGAATTAGGCCCCTTTCTTTGCCGTTGGGAGATCAATGCCTGCAAGGGCCCTGATGCAGCCAGGTGGAAGGAGCTCAGCGTGGGGACAGTCTCTCCCATGTGCTGGCTGGCCTGGGGACAGCTTTGCCTCTGCAGATTAGTGTGAGAGGTCAGGACCCCCATGAAGCCATGGCCCTCCCCCACCAGGACATGTGAGGGTACCAGCTCCTGGAGTTCTGTGTCCCAGGCCTGGTCGGGACAGTTGGGCTGCCAGGGGGCCTGGTCCAGGGACACTCTCAGGCCAACTCCAGGCTGAGGACCGGGAGCTGGAGGAAAGGGCTGGTGGTCTCTGAACCACTAGCTTCCCTGTGGTTCCTGCCCTGGTGGCTGAGGTTGGTGCGACTCCCCTCAATCCAGCCCGGTCCAGAACGCTGAGTTGGGGATGGGAGCTTCTTCCCACGAGAGAAAGCATTGCAAACCTTTTTGTGGTGAAAACATTCAAATGGACAGAAAACTAGAGAGGGTGGATCCATGACCCTATCACCCATCACCCAGTGGGCCCAGTTCTTGACTCTGTTTTACCAAGAAGAGGGATCAAGGCCCCAGCTTTTGAGGATATGCCAGACTGGGTTTGAAAACTTCTGCTTCTCTCAGACAGAGCACTTTCCAACCCTTGGCCCTAGTGGGTCCATCTATGATGCGGAGACAGGAATCCCAAACTCAGAGGGGGCTGCGAAGATCTAACGAAGGAACCTTTGCGAAGGGCTCCCTGGAGAGGCAGGCACACTGAGGGTGAGGAATTCAGGTTGGACCTGTCTCCGGCCATGGCCAGTCCAGGGCTTAGCCCATCCTTGCTGTCCCGCAGCCCCTTGCTCTCAGCTTTGCCTTTCACAAGCCTCAGGTCCTCTGTAGGCACTATAGAGAGGCGACAGTCAGGCCCCACTCCATCCTCCTCCTCCCTGCTGCCCACCGAGGTTCCTTCACCATCTGGACATAGCCCTGAGCCTGGGCCCAGCTCCAGTCCCAAGGCTTGGGCCTGCAGGGCATCGCCTCCAGTGACCTGCCTTCTCCCCCCATCAAGGGCTGTGTGACGTGTGTGTGCATGTGTATGATGTATGTGGTTGTGTGTGTGTGGTATGTGTGATGTGTGTGGTCCGCAGTCAGCTAGGCAGGCCTAGACCTGCCCAGTGCCCCCAGGGACAAAGGAGCAGTCCTTTCGGATCCTCCCAGCTCAGGGATCCTCTGATGATGGACAAGGAGACACCGCAGTCAGATGCACTGTGTTTTCAGGACAGACTGAGGCAAAGCATTTTGGCAAATGGCCTTGGAGCCCTGAACACCCTGAAACCTTGTCATCGTCAAGCCCCCAGACCAGGTATACATAGCAATTCTAAATTTGCTAATAGCCTCATTCAAAAGCAAAAGGAAACAGGTGAAAATAATTTTCATAATATATTTTACTTAACCCAATATATCTAAAATGTTACCATTTCAAAATTTAATTTGTATATGACTGAGATATTTTGCATTTCTTTTCATGCTCCATCTTCGAGGTCTGGCATGCACCTGGCACTCACAGCACATCTCAGTGGGACCAGCCCAGCTTCCAAGGCTCAGCAGCCACCGGGGACAGCTCAGGTGTAGTGCAGTTGCTCTCAACTCTGCTGTGTGTTAGAATCACCTGAGAGCTTTGAAAAAGTGCCAATTTCTGGGCTGCCTGGGAATCCCCTCATAGTTATATGAGAATCTCAGGGAGGGGTGGGGCAGACAGGGGTCACTGATCCTGGGGTGGGTGGTGTCACAGCCCCACAGAAGGGCTTCCCATCAGAGGGAACAGCGTGTGCAAAGGCAGGGGAGTGGGGAAGGGCAATGTTTAGGAGGAACTGTGAGTGGTGGTGTGTGTGTGCGGTTGTGTGTATAGTTGTGTGTGTGACTGTGATGTGTGTGCACGTGTGTGTGTTGTATGTGGCATGTATTGTGTGTGTGGTGTATGTGGTTGTATGTGTGTGGTGTGGATGTGTTTGGTATGTGTGATGTGTGCGGTTGTGATGCTGTCTGTTCGTGTGGTGTGTGTGTGTGGTGTGTATGGTGTGTGTGGTGTGTGTGGGGTGTGGTGTTGTGTGTGGTTTGTGTGATGTGTATGGTATGTGTGGTTGTGTGTATGTGATGTGTGATGTGTGTGGTGGTGTGTGGTTGTGTGATGTGTGTATGTAATGTATGTGTGTACATGTATGTGTGGTGTGTATGATTATGCATGTGTGGTGTATATGGTAGGTATGGTGTGTGTGATTGTGTGCATGTTGTTTGTATGATGTGTATATGTGTGATTGTGTGTTTGTGATTATGTGATGTGTGTGTTGTGTATGGTGTGTGGTGTGTATGCAATTGTGTGATGTGTGATGTGTGTTATGTGTGATGTATATGATGTGTTTCGTGTGTGGTTGTGTGTGGTGTGTGTGGTTGTGTGATGCGTGTGGTTGTGTATTTGTGTGTGGAGTGTGCGTACTGTGTGTGGTGTGTGGTTGTGTGTGATTGTGTGATGTATGATGAATGTGATGTGTGTGGTTGTGTGTGATGTATGTGGTTGTGAATTTGTGTGTGAGGTATGTGGAGTGTGTGTATTGTGTGTGGTTGTGTGCAGTGTGTTATTGTATGCGATTATGTGATGTGTGATGAATGTGATGTGTGTGGTTGTATGTGGTGTGTGTGGTATATGTGTGTTGTATGTATGTGATATGTGTGGTTGTGTGGTGTGTGTGGTGTGTGGTATGTGTGGTTTTATGATGTGTATGGTTGTGTATTTGTGTGTAGGGTGTGTGTAGTGTGTGCGGTTGTGTGTAGTGTGTGATTGTGTGATGTGTGATGAATAAGATGTGTATGGTTGTGTGTGGTTTGTGTGGTATATGTGTGGTGTGTATGTGATGTGTGTGGTTGCGTGGTTGTGTGTGTGGTTGTATGATGTGTGGGGTTGTGTGTGGTCTGTGTGGTTGTGTGTATGTGATTTGTGTGGTTGTATAGGTGGTGTGTAGTGTGTGTGGTTGTGTGATATGTGTGGTTGTGTGTATTTTGTGTGGTTGTGTGTATGTGACTGCGTGATGTATGTGATGTGTGGTTGTGTGTATTGTGTGATTGTATGTGGTTGTGTGATGTATGTGATGTGTGTGGTTATATGTGGTGTGTGTGGTATGTGATGTATGTGGTGTGTATGTGGCATGAGGTGTGTGGTTGTGTGATATGTGTGTTTGTATGTGGGGTATGTGTATTATGTGTGATTGTGTATATGTGATGTGTGTGGTTGTGTGTGGCATGTGTGGTTGTGTGTGCGATATGTGTGTTTGTGTGTGGGGTGTGTGTATCATGTGCAATTGTGTGTATGTGATGTGTGTGGTTGTGTGCATGATATGTGTGGCTGTGTGTGGCTGTGTGTGTGGGGTGTATGTATTGTGTGTGGTTGTGTGTGATGTGTGTTTGTGTGTGGTTATGTGTAGTATCGAGGGTGTGAGTTATGTGTGTGGTATGTGAACCCAGCTCGCCACTTCCTGACCTCAGCAATCTTAGAGCTGTAAGTGCCCTGACATGGAGTTGCAGTGGCTTCTGACTCCCAAAGGTGCCCATTCTTCTGTGGCCACTGCTTTTTTTAAAAAGCGATTTTATTGGCTTCAATCATCAAAATCTGATACAGAAGAGAGAAAAGAGGAATTCTTCTGGTTGAAATGTGTGTATGTGTGTGTGTGTGTGCATGGTGTGGGGTGTGCATGGGCGTGCTCGTGTGTGTGTGTATGCACACACGCGCTCACGTCTGTGTCTGTGTTTGGATGTGGGGCCTCCTCAGACCACTTGCACTCAGAATAGCTTGCTTGGAAACCACAGCGCTCACTGGCTGCTGGTGAGACCCGGCCCAAAGAGGGCCACCTTTGAGCAGGGTTAGTGCTCTTTGGCCAGGGCCCTTTCACACCCTCAGGCTGCCTCTGGTCCTCAGGCTCAGTCTGGAAGACACTACTGCTCCCACTCACCCCCATATTTTCTGTGTGGTCTTGGGCAAGTCACTGCCCTCAGGACTCTGGCCCCATGTTGAGTAAAATGGGTGGCCAGATATGGGCCTCGGAAGCATGGCCCTTGCTGCCATTCCTCCAGGGCTTTCCATGCCAGTCCCAGGGTGTTCTGGACATGACCCTTACCCCTGAACCAGCTCTGATCCCATTGCAGCCCGAGGTGGGTCCCTGGGCTCCTTGGAGCAGGATGCCAGCCCATTCCAAGCCCCAGCACTGAAACTCCTCCTCCCCATGAAAATGACTTTGCAAAAATTATAACAGTGAGAAAATGATGGCAGTGAAAGAGATCTGACCTAACCGACTCCATCTTGCTTCTAACCTCCAAGCTATCCTTGTTCATTCCTGGGGGTAGGTGAAACGAATTTTGGGAGAAATTTAGTTTATAGTTTTACTTTGCAACAAAAATGATAAGAGCCCTTTCCTGAAACAACCCCGCTTCTTGCCTGGGGACCAGTCGGCCTTTGAAGGACTAACAAATTAGCCACAAGATTAGAAATTACGGTTTAGGAGTCACGCAGCCAGGGGCTGCAAGATTTGGAACCTCCCCAAATTGCTCCTGGGGCTAACGTCACTGTTGTAAAAACTAAGATTAGTGCTAGAGCTATTTTGCAGACCCTGTGTTCCAATGCACCAGCAGGCACCCAGACAGGTACTCTGGCTCAACCAGTTCTGTGATGCCACCCAGGAACCGAATTAAGACAGCAAAAAAATCCCACTTTGACACCCTATGATTTTATTTCTGACTCCACCAATCAGCACTCCCCACTTTCCGACTCCCTACCCACCAAATTATCCTTAAAAACCTGAGTCTCAATTTTCAGGGATACTTGAAAATTTGAGTAATCATAAAACTCTGGTCTCTCATACAGCTGGCTCTGCATGAATTAGTCTTTCTCTATTACAATTCCCCTGTCATGATAAATCAGCTATCTGGGCAGCAGGCGAGGAGAACCCCTTGGGCAGTTACACCCCCACAGAAACCTTGTCTCTGCTTCCTGCTCCTCTTGCTGTTCCCCACCCAGGCTGGCTCTGCCATGCCAGGGCCCTGCAGAGGAACAGCAGAGGTGTGGCTGCCAGCCCCGCCTGGAGGCTCTGAGTTCCCTTCCTGCACCCACATCCAGGACCCCAGCCTGGGCTCTGTAAAGGTCTTCTTAGGGGAGGAAACACAAGCCTAGCCAGGGGGTGCCCTGAGGGACCGTGGGTATGGGCAGGGCCCTTCCCTTCCCAGGGCCTCCTAGATCCTGAATCTGTGCATACAGCAGGCCAGTCCCACCACTGTGGAATTTCCTGGCTCCAACCTCCCTTTGGCCTGGGCTGTTCCTACCAAGGCTGCCTGGCTGGGGTGGCAGCTTAGTGGGTGGCCTCACAGGCCTCACAGCAGCCCCACAGGGGTTCTGTGAGCCTGGGAAGGAAGGAAGGACCCTCCAGCTCATAGGGGCCTAAAACCCACTGGCTGGCGTGCCTCAGCCTGGGGGCAGCCTGCAGATGCCCGAGACCCCAGGCCATCCCTCAGCCCAGTCTATCCATAATTACCCTGTCCACAGGGGTGGGGGTGGGGCGCCCTCCCTGCTTCCACCCAGGGTCAAGCCAGTGAGATGCTGATAACCTTCAGTGACCCACTCCCTGCCACAATCACTCAGGGAAAGCCAGAAAACCCAGAGCTTGGGCTTGCTGTGTTGAACCTCTGCAGTTTCCTCTCCTTGAGTCTAATGGGCACGTGGGCTGGTGGAGACATGTAGAGTCTGAGAAATTACTGGGTCAAGGGTATGGTGGTGAGAAGGGAGGTGTGGGAGAGAGAAAACTCGGGAGGTGCAATCTGTGGAAGAGAGTACATACGACCCCTTGCTGGGGTGTGTGGGAAGACCGGGGCAGGTACCTGTCACCATAATCTGTCCACTCAGTGCACGAGCCCTCCCTAATGGGGATGCCAGCTGGATTTTGACATTTCAGGCACTTCAAATGCTTTTAAGGCATTTGCTAACAAAGAGGTGAGTAAGAGAGCTTCATGGCATGAAGGAGCAAGTGAGGTCTAGGCAGACCTCGCTGCCCTTTGCCAGCTGTGTAACCTTGGGCAAGCACTTACCCCACTCAGGCTTGGTTTCTTCATCTATAAAGTGGGCTTCTTGGCTCTGTCTCAGAGGTCGTGATGGGGTCAGAGGTGATGAATGCAAAGTCAGTGAGTAGGGCCTCTTCCCCACCAACCAAATGGGGACTGAATTTGAGGTCTTGCCATGTGTTTAATTAGCATTTGAGCCCACGGTGCCAATCAAACGGACGGAATGGGAGGTTCTGTGCTAGGCAACATGTGCCTCTTGGCCTCTGCACCACTGTCTAGGTGGAGCAGTGTTTGGTGAAGAAGGGAAGAGAGATTTCTAGTGGCCCATTGGCAAGGAGAGGCAAGGAGAGAGAGTGCTATAGTTTGGATGTCTGTCCCCTCAAACCTCATGTTGAAATGTGAACCCTAGGCCGGGCGCAATAGCTTATGCCTGTAATCCCAGGACTTTGGGAGGCTGAGGTGGACGGATCACGAGGTCAGAAGATCGAGACCATCCTGGCCAACATGGTGAAACCCCGTCTCTACTGAAAATACAAAAATTAGCTGGGCGTGGTAGCACACGCCTGTAGTCCCAGCTACTCGGGAGGCTGAGGCAGGAGAATTGCTTGAACCCGGAGGCGGAGTTTACAGTGAGCCAAGATCACGCCACTGCACTCCAGCCTGGCGACAGAGAAAGACTCCGTCTCGGGAGGCGGGAGGAACAACTGAGCCCTACTGTTGGAGGTGGGGCCTAATTGAGAGGTGCTTGGGTCATGGGGCCAAGTTCCTCATGAATGGTTTGGTGCTGTCCTACAGGTAGTGAGTGAGTTCTCACTCTGTTAGCTCCTGTGAGAGCTGGTGTTAAAGAGCTAGGCACCTCTCTCTCTCCCTCTTGTTTCCTCTCTCACCATGCAATCTCTACACACATCGGCTCCTCCTCACCTTCTGCCATGAGCGGAAGCAGCCTGAGGCCCTCACCAGAGGCCCAATCTTGAACCTTCCACCCAGCAGAACTGTGAGCCAAAGAAACCTCCTTTGTTTATAAATTATTCAGCCTCAGGTATTCCTTTATAGCAACAAAAAATGGACTAAGACAGAGAGAAATGGCAATTTTGTTCCTAGGCACAGTCTAAGGGAGGGACTCTTTACCTGCCACTCCTTCCCTGCAAAAATAACAGTGCAAGACCGTACAAGCGCCCAGGCCCTGCTTCAAGTGCTTCCTATGTGTTGACTTGTCATCTTGCGAACACCAACATGAAGCCATCCCCATTTGTCAGAAGTATGACAGTTGACAGAAATAAGTAATTTTCCTGAGGTCACAGAGCTAAGAGCTGCAGTGCTTCAGGGGTTGAGGGTATTTAAAATGGTAAAATGTTTTTCACTGAGTCAATTAAAAAAATTAGCATTTACAGGTGGTAAAGTGGCTGTTCTTACAGTATCTCATTTAATTGTCACAATAATCCTGGAAGGTACATCTTATCGGCATTATCTAGATGAGAAATCAGAGGCTCACAGAGGTTAAACAGGTGCCTATGGAGGCAGAATGAGCCAGAGACAGAACTGGGATTTAAGCCAGCTCAGCCTGACTCCCGGCAGTGGTTTTTGCCACCCACAACAGGGATGCATGTTAGAGCCAAACCCCTAGTGCCTTTGAAAGGGCCTGGCTGGGGTCCAGACCCCCACCCATCCTCCACGCAGCTGATGCTTTACATTCTGGCAGATGGCAGGGCAGTTTGCCCCAGCATCAGTTGCTGAACCCCACTGTGTGGGGGACAGACACAGACCGATAGTCACCCAGCCTGAGCAGATCAGGCTTCCTGAGGCAGGGTTTGGGGCTTTTGCTGAGGGCACAGATGCTTTTGAGAGTCTGGTAAAATTGTGAGTCCTTTTCCCAGAAAAACACACATGGGACAAATACCCCCCTTTGCATCCAATTCGGGGTGTGCAAAAGCCCTCAGATTAAAGAACTCCAGGCCTAAAGAATGATCTAGAAGAGAAGGCTGCCTTGAGTGCTTTTATGGGACAGAACAGGGAGTAGCCAAGAGAGTGGAGACCAGCCAGGGGAAATGTGGGGCAGGCAGCCCATCACAGGGATTAGCATCAGCCAGAGCCTAGCAGTAAGGACTCCAGGAACAGAGTGGAACCAAGATGGGCTGGCCAGATGGGCAGGGCCATGTTTCCCACTGAGCACAGCTGCGAGCACACAGTTCTGTAAGAAACGGGCGCCCATCAGGATCTTAGATGAGCATATCAGCAGCCCTTTGCTGCGTTGAGCCCCCATTGGGTCCCAAGATCCTTGCTGTGGACAATGTAGTCCCTGCTTCCATCATTAGGTATGGTCGAAAACAGCTTGTCCAGCAGAGCAGATGCTGCCTGCCCAAGGGTTTGTCTTTGCCTTCTCTGCTCAAATCTCTTTTTGTGATGGATTAAATGGAGCCTGTTCCTAGTTATTGGCTTCCCAATCTACTCTTTTTTTTTCTTTTTTTTGGGACAGAGTCTCACACTGTCGCCCAGGCTGCAGTGCAATGGCATGATCTTGGTTCGCTGCAACCTCCACCACCTCCTGGGTTCAAGTGATTCTTGTGCCTCAGCCTTTGAGTAGCTGGGACTACTGGTGTGGACCACCACATCCGGCTAATTTGTGTACTTTTAGTAGAGATGGGGTTTCACCATGTTGGCCAGACTGGTCTTGAACTCCTGACCTCAGGTGATCTGCCTGCCTCGACATCCCAAAATATTGGGATTACAGGCATGAGCCAAAGGCCCCAGTCTACATTTGTAGGCAGGCTGGCATTGTGTGCATGGCTGGGCTGTTCAAACTTTGACTACAATCTACAGTTAGAAATACAAATTATCTGTCAGGTGTGGTGGTTCACGCCTGTAATCCCAGCACCTTGGGAGGCTGAGGTGGGTGGATCACCTGAGGTCAGGAGTTTGAGACGAGTCTCACCAATGTGGTGAAACCCCGTCTCTACTAAAAATACAAAAATTAGCCGGGTGTGGTAGTGGGTGCCTCTAATCCCAGCTCCTCGGGTGGCTGAGGCAGGACAATCACTTGAACCTGGGAGGCAGAGGTTGCAGTGAGCTGAGATTGCGCCATCGCCCTCCAGCCTGGGCAACAGAGACTCTGTCTCAAAAAAGAGCAAAACAACCACAACAAAAAACAAATTACGACTCAAACAAATTTACAAGAAAAAAACAACCCCATCAAAAAGTGGGTGAAGGATATGAACAGACACTTCTCAAAAGGAGACATTTATGCAGCCAAAAAACACATGAAAAAATGCTCATCATCACTGGCCGTCAGAGAAATGCAAATCAAAACCACAATGAGATATCATCTCACACCAGTTAGAAAGGTGATCATTAAAAAGTCAGGAAACAACAGGTGCTGGAGAGGTTGTGGAGAAATAGGAACACTTTTACACTGTTGGTAGGACTGTAAACTAGTTCAACCATTGTGGAAGTCAGTGTGGCAATTCTTCAGGGATCTGAAACTAGAAATACCATTTGACCCAGCCATCCCATTATTGGGTATATACCCAAAGGATTATAAATCATACTGCTATAAAGACACATGCACACATATGTTTATTTCAGCACTATTCACAATAGCAAAGACTTGGAACCAACCCAAATGTCCAACAATGATAGACTGGATTAAGAAAGTGTGGCACATATACACCATGGAATACTATGCAGCCATAAAAAATGATGAGTTCATGTCCTTTGTAGGGACATGGATGAAGCTGGAAACCATCATTCTCAGCAAACCATCGCAAGGACAAAATCCAAACACCGCATGTTCTCACTCATAGGTGGGAATTGAACAATGAGAACACATGGACACAGGAAGGGGAACATCACACTCCGGGGACTGTTGTGGGGTGGGGGGAGGGTTAGCATTAGGAGATATACCTAATGTAAATGATGAGTTAATGGGTGCAGCACACCAACATGGCACATGTATACATATGTAACAAACCTGCACGTTGTGCACATGTACCCTAAAACTTAAAGTATAATAATAATAAAATTTAAAATAAAACAAAAAAGACAAATTACGATGTGACACATATGTCACATATGCATGCATATACACACTCTGACTTTTTTTTTTTTTGTATTTCATTTCATTAAAAACTTACTGGTCTCAGTCCTGATGGATTTCACACCCACTGGTGAGTTGCAACCCGCAGCGAGCTGGGATGCCAGAAGAAGGCCTAGGCTGTGCTCCTGCCCTCTCTGTTGGATCTAGGGCTGAGCCACAGCAGGCCCACCAGAGAGAGTCACCTGGGCACTAGGAAACACTGCCACTCTGTTCTAAGGCAGAGCTGAGAACTGTCAGCTCGCAGCTGCACCCTATCCTCAGGGTAAGAGCCATACCCAGCTCTTTATTGAATTTGTATTTTACCATGAGTTCCTTAGTGGTGTTGGAAGTAATTTGAGGCAGCTTATAATAGTAAGTATTTTTCTCCCAGTGGAGATGAGAATCCTGTAGAGATAGGGCAGCGATGTCTGGGAGAGTGCTTCGTCAGCTATAAAGGCTGTCCCTGGATTACTGCTGCTGTCCTTCCCCAGACACCTGGGAGGAAGCAGAGCCATTGAGGAAACCCAGGAGAGACAGGGACCTGGCTATGATGAAGCCGCTGGGCAGGAATGGAGGCTCTGCACATGGACATGATTTCACATTCAGGTGATGAAACTCTTAATTAATCCTGTGAGTTGATGGATCCATTCATCCATTCATTCAGTAAACACCTTTTGACACATAATGTAAGGCTCATGTCTTGCAAACAGTGGCATCAGCTTAAGATGCAAGGAACATCTTGTCACCTTCAGCTGTGGCCAGTGTTTGTTAATTGGCAGTTAAAATCTTTCTGATGCTAGCAAGCATCCGAAAGCATTTTTGTAAACACAGAGAGGAGTCCTCTCTCACCTTCCTCTTCTTGGTCTTTCCTGTCTCTAACTCTCAACTCCTCCCCACCCGGGAGCAGTATAATAGCCAAGGGACTGAATTTCAGCCAAGGACTGAAATTGCAATGCGAGGGGAGGCCTGTCTGGGCAGGGACGTGGGCCTGGGGCCCACATATCAGGGTTCCTGGTCCTCAGGGATCCTCCAGAAACCTGGACCCATGCTCCTGAGAAGGCAATGCTGAATAGAAATAACAATGAGGCTTTTCCCTGCCAATTTGATGAGTGCTCAAGAAGCGGTAGCTAGCACTATTTCCATTTTAGATAAACAGACATCATGCCCCCAAAGGCTAAGTAAGTTGCCCAAGGTGATAAAGCCGCTTAGCAGAGCTAGGTTCAAAGCCAGGTCCTCAGGCCACAGTAAAGTTTGGCTCCACATCTGCTGCTTCTGTGAGGCCAAAGCTCTGCTACTCCCAGGGTGTGGCCAGGCTTGGCTTTGGGTTT
Source organism: Nomascus leucogenys (assembly GCF_006542625.1). Lineage (NCBI taxonomy): Eukaryota > Metazoa > Chordata > Mammalia > Primates > Hylobatidae > Nomascus > Nomascus leucogenys. Next base: position 36,293,079 of record NC_044398.1, on the reverse strand, counting down.
TCTGAAACCAGGAAGGCAAAAGGTGTGATGTTCAGGTGGGATACCCAGGTGGAAGGTCCAGGTGGGATGTCCAGGTAGGATTCCCAGGTGGGGTGTCCAGGTAGGATATCCACGTGGGGTATCCAGGTAGGGTGTCCAAGTGGGGGGTCCCGGTGAGTCAGGTATGAGGGTCATGGTCCCAGGTCATGGCTGAAGCAACCTCTTAGCAGCTAGGAACTGACAGGGTCATTGAGGCTGCAGAGAGGGAATCCGTGTTAATGGATTATCCACGGTGCCCTGGCTATAGATGTGACACTCCTGGGGCAAGGGGAGGCTCTTCACCTATCTAAAGCTCAGATGGAAGCAATTGGCACTAGGTTTAGAGCAAATCAAAATCACCATCTTGCAGCCAGTTTTCACAAAGGAGTCACTGGTAGAATGTTTGGCAAAGAGAGTTGTCATCATTCATTCTCACATTCCTTCCTTTGTTGAACAAGCATTTCCGAGGTATGCCTTATTTCAGGCACTGGAACATAGCCATGAATCAAAGATGGTTCCTCTCCCTGAGGAGCTCACAGGCGGCTGAGGGGAAGGATGATTCGTGAGCAAACAATTACCATACATGCCACAGCTGTTAACCCTGACTCAGAACTTTATAGATGCCAGTAGTTCTCAGAAAATACTGAGCGCTTCGCAGCAGCTATTGTATGCATTTCTTAAAATGACCTTGGGACAGCTTTTGCAGATGAAAAGCTGAGATTCAGAGAAGTGAAATAACTTGACTGTGATCACACAGCTCACTAGAGGCAGAACCAGGATTTGAACTTGGATCTCTGGCTGCAGAGGCCACACTTGGCAGCTGTCCCCCCAAAATGAGCGTCTGATAACAGAAGCTGTATATTGAAGAGTTCTTCAGGCAGATCCAGGTGGGAGGCAGCTGAGTCAGAGGACCCATGTGCAAAGCACAAAGATGGGGACATGTGGCCCCAGTGACCGCTGGCTGGGCTTGAGGCTGGGGGTGAATGGACATGAAGGGAGATGGGGTGAGAGGCTGACCAGGGCCTCCCTAACTGTCTTCAGTTTTAGCTCAGTACTGTCTTTTTCCTTTTTCTTTTTTCTTTTATTTTTTTTCGAGACAAGGTCTCGCTCTGTTGCCCAGGCTAGAGTACAGTGGTGTGATCTTGGTTCACTGCAACCTCCACCTCCCAGGTTCAAGCAATTCTCCCACCTCAGCCTCCTGAGTAGCTGGGACTACAGGTGCACACCACCACACATGGCTAATTTTTTTTTTTTTTTATTTTTAGTAGAGATGGGGTTTCACCATGTTGGCCAGGCTGGTCTCAAATTCCTGACCTTTAAGTGATCTGCCCGACTCGGCCTCCCAAAGTGCTGGGATTACAGGCATGAGCCACTGCACCTGGCCAGTTTTAGCTCAGTACTGAGGGCTAGAGCTGAACCTGAGCCTTGGGTTGCTGCGAGAGCACCACACCACCCATTCAGAACCCCTCCCTTGCTGCCCTCTGCATCCTGCTTGGGGAGAGGGAGGATTGGTGCATCACTTGGGAAGCCCATACACCTGCCTGATAGCTGTGTCCTTAGGCAAGCAACTTGCTCTCTCCAGTTCCAAGTTCTCATTTGTGATGATTTGATGGCTGAGAAAGGTAATATGCATAAAGTGCTGTGTTCATTAGACCTCTTTGACTTCAACGAGTGGAAACCCTGATGAATTTAGGAGTGAACCTGGAGCAAGGTTGGAACAAAAGCACCTACAGAGGAGTACAAACTGGAACCTGGGGCTGGCCTGACTCCAGACACTATCTCTAGTCTCTTCCCCTCCAACAGCTCGTCCATGTGGCTACCAGTTTTCTTCCTAAATATTTCCTTGTAACCACCCTGCTAAAAAGCCTATGAAGGCTTGCCAGTAACACAAAAGAAATCTCAAAATGTTGAATCTTGCCTGCCTCTCTGCTGTTAGTCTCCTTACCCGACACTCCTCTCTAACCCATCATTTTCTTGTACTCTAATTTCTGGTGTTTTTACCTTCTGAAATGCAGCATTCCAAACCTGGAGAACCCCAACTTATACTTTGGAACCATAGGCCATATATATTACAGAAAAAGTGTTTATACTAATAGCAACTGACCGGTAACACATACATGTTGTTTACTGATGTCAGTGACCTGGGCAAGTAACCCTGATATCACTGTTCACCTTGGACCCAGGGCCTGCCCTAGGTGCAATATCAGTTGAGGAAGGAAGGCTGCACAGGCACACAGAAGGGCTGCCTTCTCTGTGCAATTGTACGATTTGGCCTCATAGTGTTGCCAGTCTGTCTCTGGGGCAGCTGCTTGCAAACTACAGGTTTTTTCGTGTCTTTGTGCTGTTGAAATGATATAGCTAAGGGGCCTGTATGACCCCCACATAACTCAGGGCCATCAAACAGTCACATTGCTTCCTCATGCAGGGACTGAGAGGCATTCCTGGTTTTCACACCTTCTCTCTTGCTGTGTTTCTCGTAGGTCCATTTCATAGGCCACAGCTGCTTTGGCCATGGCTTTATAACAGCGGCCTTTAAAGCAACCTGCCTTCCCTTCTCAATGTCCCTGAGGATCCCTGGGCAGTGAGTGGTTCTGTCAGCTGGGGTTCCACAGCATAGTGAGGCCACACCTCTGGGCTCTGACATGGGCAAAGGACCTGAGAGCCCAAAGCATCTCACTTGCGTCAGGGGCTGTGGGAACTGGGAGCCAGGGCAGATCCAGCCACCTGTGACAGGTGGCTGGAAAATACTGGAACTGCCACCAGGGCTAAGGCTTGCAAGACCGGCATGCCTGAGAGGGCAAGAGGGGGCAGAGGGAACCTCAAAGGTAGTTCCTGGGCCAGGCCCTGGGCCAATGACTGGACTGGCTAACTCCTCTGTTTTGGCATTTCAGAACCTCGGAGCTCTCAGAGCAAGCCTCGTTTGGGACTGGGTACTCTAGAAGGCCAGATGGGAGCAATGACAAAATCTGGGAGGGTGCGGGTGGGTCTTAGAGGTTAATGCAGTGGGAAGAACAAAACGCAGAATTCCTATTGCAAGCGAACATTTTGAAGCATGTGAAAAAACTAATTCTAAGAAAGGTGACAAAACTAATAATAGGAGATGAATTCACTGCCAAAGAAATGGAAACATGAGAAAAATCTCAAAACCAAAAAGCCTTAAGCATCTTAAGACCCACAAAGAAGAAGAAATAGCATTCATAAAAAGTAATTATAAAATAAATCCAGGAAGGTATAAATTAAGAATAGATTGGCTCTGAAAAAAAAAACTGAGTAGAAATCTAGGTGTAAAAACTATGATAATTAAATCAATAGATGAGCTAGTCAAAGATAGAATTTGTGAATGGAAAGCTAAAAGCGGCTCACAGATAGAAGGAGATGAAACTGTGGAAGAGAACTTAAGAAATGGCTGAGTTTTTAACAACCAATGTTCTGGAGGAGAAAATGTGGAGAGAATGGTAGAGAAGACACAGTAGAAGGAGTGGTAGAATGACATGACCGAGAATTTTCTACAGGTTAAGAAAAGGTGTGACTTCAGAGTAAAAGCATGCATAGAAAGCTGAGCAGGACAAACAAAAGGACATTTCGAGAGAGACCCCAGAGCAGGTTAGCACTGCCCCCTCCCTTCCGACTTTCTGCAACATCATCCCTTCCTTCTCTTTTGTAGCACTCGGGACATTTGTGATTGTTCAAGGGCTGGCCTGGTTCCATGTGTGTCTGCATGGCACATGCAGCAAGTGGTCTGGTACCTGGCCTCTGGGACATGCTCAATAAACACATGTCAGTAGACTGTTGAGGAACTGATGGATAAGTAGGTCAGTGCTCGGAGAAACCAGGTGCACATGTTCCAGCATGCAGCCAGGGGGCAGGGGCATCTAAATCACTGCCATGGAGTCTGGGAAACCGCCATGGACAAAGTCCATGACCCCCTCTGGTTGGGCTGGACAGGCCCGGCTGTCCATGTGGAGGGCTGCTCCAGGCGCTGAGCCTGAGAGGTGCCCTCTAGATGAAGCTCACTCGGGCAGGTTTGGCCCTAGCAAGGGAAGGAAGTAGGAGGACCAGCTCCTCCATGAGATCTTTCTGGCTTCCTGGCCCGGAGAGCAGCCGGCCCAATAGATGCACAAACGCACTGTCTACAGATATGTAATTTGAGATGAGTTATTAATAGAATAATCTTAATAAAAGCACGATCAACCAGTATTGATACAGCACTTTATGGGTTCCAAAGTGCTTTCACATTTGCAATATCATCGAATCTTAACATCCTGAGAGGATGTCAGTTTTGTACCCATTTTATAAGCTGGGAAACGAAGTCTGGAGAATTGAAAGCCTGGGGACCCTGTGCTCCTATGGGGACAGATTCTGGGCACTGAGCTCACCCTCTGGCCATGATCCTGTGTGCCCTTGCCAGCTCCCTGCCTGTCCCCTCCTTGTCTGGGCAGAGGTTGGGCTGCCAGTGACCTTTCCTCTCCAGAAACAAAGGGTTTACTGAGTGCTTGAATAATATATACAGCAGAGCAGGGCATATTTGATGGCTTCCCAGGAATAAGCTGTCTTCGACATTTTCAGACACAGAGCAGGACTTCCCTATTGCGTCCACAGAGTGGGTCATATGTAGGGGGTGTGTTGGGGCCAGAGCAGATAGATTTGGGGTGGGGCCCCTTCTCAGAGAGGTAAGGAAGCGACGGTACAATCCTTGCTTCCTGCTCTACATCCAGGTACAGCATTCAAGACTATATTGCTAGCATTTCATACACACCCTTGAATTTTGTTCCTTTCCTTCACACATGAATTCAGTCTAGTGGCTTAAGACCTAGGGACACACAACAGAGGGGAAGGACTTCTTTGGGCACCCCTGAAAACCCATGCTGTCCTTCCAATTGTGTTGCTCTTGAGTGTAAGCCCTTCCACTTTAGTGTTTTTCACTATTTTAATAAAACTGGGGGAAAATAAACCACTGGAGCAATGAACAAATGCTGCTGTACAGACATGAAAGTCTTTCTGCCTGGATCCGCTGGCGCATGCAGAGCTCAACACCTCCCTGTAGCTGTGAGCAAAAGTCTGAATCAGGCATATGCAAGACTGCATGTGAGATATATTCAGGGCAGGTCATTCGAAAGCAGAACACGACACGTGGAAGTCAGTGACAGCTTGTGTTTCCAAAACATTCATTTATGACAATTGACCTACTTGTGAATTACTCATTCAGCAAACATTTATCGTATGCCTTCTGTATGCCAGGCACTGAGGCACATCTGGCTGCTTGGGAATGACTGAGACCCCACCCACAAGAAGCTCACAGCCAGGTCACAGAATTCATGCAGGGTAGAAAGTTCTGTGATGCGACTGAAGCTTAGCACTATCTATAAGGCATGGTTTCTGAGTGAGGTGCTGTATCTCAATGCATTTCTGTATATGTATCCTGAAATTTAGCCTGGACTTTCCCAGTTTCATCTGTATTATATTAGTGTAGCTTTGCTTGCAGAGAAAGTGCTACTTAATATCAGAAATGGGAAGAATCAGCAGAAAAAAGTGGATGTGCAGTTAGGCACCTTCTGGGCAGCTGGGAGGAGGAGAGAGGCAGGGGAGGCGAGTGGGAGAAGAGACAGGCAAGACTCCGGGACCAGAGGCTAAACCACTTTCCACGACGGGGCTAGAACATGGCATACGTGATTTCATTTTCTGGGGTTTATTTGAAAGATTACTCTTGGTCTGAGAATGCCTGACAGTTGCAGAATAGAATGAATCCCTTTTGTTTGCTTGTTTGAAAATCACGAGGTCTCTTTCAGCAGATCTGTTACCTGGCCTTCAGTTGTGATGCTTGGTTTCCCCGTGTCTACCTGAGGGAATCCTGCTCAGCCAATATGCCCTCCTCTGGGAAGCCGCCTCTCACCTCCAAAGGCTGAGTGGTGCCAGTGGTCCCCTGGTTCGTGCCTCTCCTGGGGCGTTAAGCACATCCTAGAGCTGACTGTTCATTCCTGGGGCTCCGCTTTGAGGTGATGAGTCTGTGAGCGGCCTCCTCACAGTCTCCTCTGGCTGTTTGCATGTTGCCTCCTCAGCCCTCGTTTCTTTGCAGGTTGCCTTCCCTGCCTTGTTTCTTCCCATTGCTGTGGACTCTGGTTTGTGATAGCTTATGAGGCATTGGGGCCTTCCGCCAAAATTCACCTTTGTGTCTGGCTTCCCCATGTGATGGGGAGCCCCTGAGGGCAGGGCCATGGCAGGGTCATCTCCCTGTTCCCAGGGCCCAGCACAGAGGGAGTGAAATCTGAGCTGCAATAAGCTGACTCAGGATGGCAGTGCCTTCTGCCCTAGGATGAGGGACCCCCTTCTTCTTGAGAGCAGAGACCTTCCTTCCTCATCATTTAGCCCATCCCCAGCACCCAGTTCAGTGCCCAGCACAAGACTGCAGGGGACCTCGGCTGAAGGAAAAGGTGTTGAAGGAATGGAGGCATTAGGGCCCTTTCTTTGAGACAAGGGTGGTTATTTTGTGCCTGACCTGGTTTGCTGTGGACAGGTCAGAGCACTTCAGGGACAGCAGCCTTCGTGAAAAGGGGCAAATGTGGACAGCAAAGCCTGCCAGGACAGCGGCTCCTCCAAGCACCTGGTGCATTCCTGCTAAGTGCTTCTTGAAGCTTCATGCCCAGGCATTCCGCAGGTGGGATGCAGATGCACCCCTGGCCCTGCAGTGTGGGAGTGCAGGGACAGTAGATCGCTGCTGGACAGTTTCCTTGCACCACCCATTGCCCACAATCCAGAGGGCTCAGGCTGAGGCCGCCTCTCCACCACCTCACGGAAACCAGTGGCCATGGATTATCCGGACGTGGTGGCTATTACTGTGCAAGCTGGGCCATGCCATCTGGCCTCTCTGAGCCTATTTCTTATACATAAAAAGGGATTGATGGCTGGGCATGGTGGCTCACGCCTGTAATCCCAGCACTTTGGGAGGCCAAGGTGGGAAGATCATGAGGTCAAGAGATCGAGACCATCCTGGCCAACATGGTGAAACCCTGTCTCTACTAAAAATACAAAAAAATTAGCTGAGTGTGGTGGCATGCACCTGTAGTCCCAGCTACTTGGGAGGACTGAGGCAGGAGAATTGTTTGACCCAGTAGGTGGAGGTTGCAGTGAGCCGAGATCACACCACTGCACTCCAGCCTGGGCAACAGAGCAAGACTCCATCTCACACACAAAAAAGGATTGATAGTAAATTTTATCCTTGCCTGGCCTCCAACAGGCTGCCAGGCCACCTCCCTTGGTCTGCAGCTCACAGAGGGCTGTCCTCACATGGTGACCACACTGCCAAGGCCTGGCCAAAGAACCAGCAGGTGGAGGCCTTGGGGGAAAGTGGATAATGCTGTGAAGCCTTCACATGGGTAATCTTAGATTTGATTTGTGGGGACAGGGGGAATCTAATTTTCTGTTAAACGTTTGTACATTTCTTTCTTTATATTCAAAATAACAAAATTCAATGGGATTTGACTTATTGTCTGTTTTTGAATTGTCTTATAGCTCTCAGATTTTTCACGTTCTAAGACTGGCCTGCATCTGCCGCTCACCTCCACGAACCACTTGAGGAACTGGCGTAGCTGTGAAGTCCAGCTCAGAATGTATTTGAGAACTCCTCTTTTTTTCTGGCTTACACATCAGTAATGCAGATCCCATTTTTAGAAGTCCTCACTTCTGTGTGTGTATGATTTTTAAATTAAGGAAACATATAAGAGTGTTTAAATTTGAGATAATTAAGTAAATATCTCATTCCCTGCAAACAGCAGGCATCACCAGGTTCAGAATCAGCCAACTGCAGCTGCTGACTTCAGGGCCTGTCAGCTGGCTGGCCTGAGTTGGGGACAAGATCCCTAGACTTCGAGTAACTTGCAAACATGCATCACAAGACTTAACATAGGATAGTCATGCTGATAAGGAGTATTGTTTTCCTTTCTACCCCAGAGAGGGCACTGTCTTCTTTAACGGGGGAAGGCCTGTAGCTCCGTTTGGACCTACGTGACTGTATTCTGCATTAACCTGTTCCAGTGAGGCTCTGGTGGCCACTACAGCCTGGTTCTTGGGCAGAGACCTGGTTTGTAGTGTCCTGTGTGATCCTGGGCCAGCCCATGGGGAGCTGGACTGGCTTATGTCTGAAAGAGGCACTGGTGGTGCGTTAGTGTTTCTGTCTATTTCAGAGGCACTTTCTTCCCTCCCTTCTCCCAGTGTTTCTGGCTGCCTTTTGCAGTCCCGGAAGTTTCTCTCAGGGTCAGTCGTGTAGTGAGAAATCAGCCTCAGAGCTGAGATGGACTCTTAATTCTGGATGCCTGTGTCTGTGGCTCTGTCTTAAGCTAGTGGGGCCCAGAGAGGATGTTGGCATGACTCTAAGTGGAATGTCTGCAGCCAGCGTTCTGGATTTTACTGCCCAGTAGAGGTGGAATGCTCCTGTGGTCCTCAGTGAGACTGGGAAGTTCACAGCCCTCCAGCATTGCTGTGGGTAAGTTGACTGCTTCAGGGGCCAGTGGATCTTGTCTGGCATGCCCACTGTCAGTCCACCTGTGTATCAGCCCAGCCTCATCAGCATTTACAGAGCACTTACTGTGTACTAGGTGCTGAATGCAATGAGAGAAACAAAGCACGCCCTGCTCATAGGTCAGTAGGAGAGAGATAGCAGCTGTCTTGGTTTGTTTTGTATTGCTATAAAAGAATACCTGAGGTTGGGTAATTCATAAAGAACAGAAATTTATTTCTCATAGTTCTGGAGGCTGGGAAGTCCAAATTGAGGCAAGCCACGGACCTTCCTCAAACAGGCACTAGCCTGGTGTGGAAGACAGATACATATGTATGCATGTATACGTGTGTGTGTGTGTGTGCATGTGCGCGCATGTGCACATGCATATACACAACATGGGAAAATTTAAAAGCATTCCTGAACTGTGCCCCACACCCTGTGAATCAGAATCTCTGAACCAGGTTATTATTTGCAAATAAACAAAGCTATAAGAAGCCACATAAAACAAATGAATGGCTTAATGGATTTTTACAAGAGTAAAGCTTTATAACCACCACCCAGACCAAGAAACAGAACTTTGCCCAGAGGCACCTCCCCACTCTCTTCTCCAAAGTCACCACTACCTTGACTTACAGTAGACACTCCCTTCCTTTGCTTCATAGTCCAATTATTACCCACATATATATCCCTACACCCTATAATTAAATCTCACCTATTTTATAAAAATACGTCTTTTAAAAGTTGGTTAATACACAGGTTTTCCTACCCCCTCCCAAGACCCAGGTTATTTGATCTGTAAAGTTTCCAATGGTCTGGATTTTGCTGACTGCACTCTCATGGTGCTATTCAGCATGTCCCCTGTCCTCTGTGTTTCCTGTAAATTGGTAGCTCATCCATGTTCCAGCATGCATCAGTACATCATTCCTTTTTACGGCTATTATTCCATTGTATGTCACAATTTGTTTATCCATTCATTTGTTATGGAAATTTGGGTTGTTTCCACCTTTTGGCTATTGTGCATAGTGCTGCTGTAAAGATACATGTACTTGTTTGAGTACTTATTGTCAATTCTTCTGGGTATATACCTAGAAGTGGAATTGCTTGATCATACTGTAATTCTATACTTAAGTTTTCGAGAAATCACTAAACTTTTCTCAGCAGTTGCACCATTTTACATTCTCACCAACGTTTGAGGGTTCCAGTTTTTCTACATTCTTGTTAGCCCTTGTTATTTTCCATTGAAAAAAATATATCCATCCTAAGTCAGGTGCAGTGGCTCATGCCTGTAATGCCAGCACTTTGGGAGGATAGCTTGAGGCCAGGAATTTGAGACCAGCCTGAGCAACATAGTGAGATCTTGTCTCTACAAAAAAATTAAGAAATTAGCAGGGCATGGTTGTGCCTGCCTGTAGTACCTCTTAGCTGCTCAGGAAGCTGAGGTGGAGGATCACTTGAGCCTGGGAGGTTGAGGCCGCAGTGAGCTGTGATGGTGTCACTGCACTCCAGCCTGGATAACACAGCAAGATCCTGTCTCAAATCAATAAATTATATATGTATTATATAATTTATCATATAATAACATTGTTATATATACATATTATAAATAATTATATATAAATATATATGTCCATCCACCTATTACATATATATACAGTGGGTGTGAATTGGTGCCTCATTGCAATTTTGATTTGCATTTCCCTAATTACTAAAAATGTTGAGCATCTTTTCATGCGCTTGTTGGCATTTGTATATTTTCTTTGGAGAAATGTCTGTTCAAGTCCTTTGCCCATTTTAAAATTGAGTTGTGTGTTTTTGCTGATGAGTTGTAAGATTCTTTAAATACTTTGGATACCAGACCTTTATTAGATGTATGATTTGCAGCCTATTATGTATGTTGTCTTTTTACTTTGTTGGTAATTTTCTTTGATGTACAAAAGTTTACTATTTTTATGAAGTCTAACTTATCTAGTTCTTCTTTTGTCATTCATGCTTCTGGTATCATATCTAAGACTCTATTGCTAAATCTAAAATTATGAAGATATACTCCTATGTTTTCTTCTAAGAGTTTTGTGGCTTTAGCTCTTATATGTAGGTTGTTGACCCACTTTGAGTTAATTTTTCTATATGGTGTAAGATGGGAGTCCAACTTCATTCTTTTGCATGTGGATATCCAGTTGTTCCAGCACCATTTGTTGAAGAGATTATTTGATTATTATTTCCCCCATTGAACGGTCTTGGCACTCTTGTTAAAAATTAACTGACAATACAGTTGGGTATGGTGGCTCACACGCATGTAATCCCAGCACTTTGGGAGGCCAAGGCAGGCAGATCACTTTTGGCTCAGGAGTTTGAGACCAACTGGGCAACCTGGCAAAACCCCATATCTACTAAAAATACAAAAATTAGCCAGGTGTGGTGGTGCATGTCTATAATTCCAGCTACTTAGGAAGCTGATGCAGGAGAATTGCTCCAGCCAGGGAGGTGGAGGTTGCAGTGAGCTGAGATAGCACCACTGCACTCCAGCCTGGGCAACAGAGCAAGACTCCATCTCAAAAAAAAAGTAAATTGACAATAGGTGTATGTAGATAGATTATGGATTTATTTCTGGACTCAGTTCTATTTCATTGATCTGTTCTTATGTTAATATCACACTGTTTAGATTACTGTAGCTTTCTAGTAAGTTTTGAATGTGGAAAATGTGAGTCCTCCAGCTTCGTTCTTTTTTCAAGATTCTTTTGGCTATTCTGTGTTCCTGGATTTTCCATAAAAATTTGAGGATTGCCTTGTCAATTTCTGCAAAGAAGTCATCTGGGATTTTGATAGAGATTGCATTGAACTTATAGATTAACTTTGGGATATTTCTATCTTTAACAATAAGTCTTCTGGTCCAAAAACATGATATGTATTTTCATTTATTTTGATCTTTTAAGACCCCTTCCAACAATGTTTTATATTTTTCGGAGTATATCATTTGGATTTGTTTTGTTATCTTTATTCTTAAGTATTTTTTGATGTTATTGTGAATGGAATTATTTTTCTAATTTCATTTTTGTCTTGTTCATTGACAGTGTATAGAAACAGAATTGATTTTTGTAAACTGATCTCATGTACTAAAATCTTGCTGAATTCATTTACATATTTTAATTTTTCGTGAATTGCTTAGGGTTTTCTACATAGAAAAATCATGTCATCTGCCAATTGAGACCATTTTACATCTTTCTTTCCTATCTGGGTGCCTTTTTTTCCCTTATCTAATTGCAATAGCTGGAACCTTCAGTATGATGTTGAATGGAAGTGGTGAGTAGACGTCCTTGTTTCCTTTGTGATCTTAGAGGGAAAGCATGTTGTCTTTCCCATTAAATGTGATGTTATCTATGTTTTTGTTGCTGCTGCTTTTTTAGTATATACCTTTATTAGGTTGAGGAAATTCTCTTTTGTTCTTTCTGAGTGTTTTTATTATGAAGGAGTTTTGTATTTTGTCATTTTTTGCTGTATCTATTGAGATGATTATGAGGTTTTGATCTTTTATTCTATTAATATAGTATTGACAGAACAATTAATAATATGGTATTACATTGATGATTTTTTGGATGTTAAACCAACCCTGCATTCCTGGGATAAACTGCACTTGATCATTGTGTATAATCCTTTTTATATGTTGCTGAATTTAGTTTGCTAGTATTTTGTTATTATTGTATCCATATTCATAAGAGGTATTAGTAGTGTTCTTTTTTTGTTTTGTCTTTGTCTAATTTCAGTATCAGAATAATAATGGCCCCATAGAATGAGTTGGGGCCTTTACGCCTATCTTTTTTGCAAGTTTGTGAAGAATTGATAATAATTTTTCTTTAAAAGCTCCTTTAAATGCAAATATCTTTAAAATACAAATTATTCTTTAAATGTTTAATTTCACCAATGAAGCCATTGGGGCTTGGATTTCTCTTTGCAGTTAGTTGTTGGATTACTAATTTAATCTCTTTAGTTGTTAAAGGTTTCTTTAGACTTTCTATTTCTTCTTTAGTCAGGTTTGGTTTCTGTGTTTTTCTAGGAATTTCTCCAGTTCATCTAAGTCATTTAATTTATTGACATATAATTGTTCATAGTATTCACTTATAATTTTTTATTTTTGAAGGTTAGAGGTAATATCTTCTTTTTCATTTCTGATTTTAATCTTTCTTTTTTTCTGGTCAGTATAAAGATTTTCCAATTTTGTTAATATTTTCAAATAACCAATTTTGGTTTTTAAAGATTTCTCTTTTTTTCCCATTGGCATTAGCAAGGGTTGGGGGAGTATTTTCTCTATTGTCTTTATTATTAAAGAATCAGCCTGGTCTATGTTATTTATAGACTAGCCTCTATTATTTTCTTCTTTCTTCTTGGTTTAGGTTTGGGTTTGGGCTCTATGAATATAGAGCTTGATCAACTACTGGTACATGCCTAAATTCCATCTTGTGATGACAGAGCTGGGATTACAAAGATGAATGATACACAAAGATGAATGATACACACACTCTTCCATTGAAAACTCATGGTGCAGTGGGAGAGGCTCAAATGCACCACTTCCATATAAGTGGCCAGTGCTATAAGGAGCCATTATCAGGAAGGACATGATAGCCTGGGAGGGCCTCAAAGAAGTCAAAGGAGCTTCCCAGAAGAGGTGATGTTAGAATGGGGTTTTGAAGGAGAATAGAAATCAGTTAGGTATTGAAGTGAAGGAAGGGAGGTTCTGAGAAGAGGTTAGCATGTGGAAAGCCCAGGGCTGAGAGAACAGGGTGCATTCTCAGAACTGGAAATTGTGTGGTGTTTCTGGAGCAGGATTGAGAAGGTGAGGCTGTGCTTGAGAGAAATGTAAATGGGTCCTGTGCGAGAGTCCCTGATCTTTCTGCTTCACAAGGCTGAAGGCAGAGCCCTTCCCTGAGCTCAGGCTCAGCTTTGCCAAGTCAGAAGTGATTGCAGAGCTGTAGAAGAGTTGATCTATTAATGGTATGTAGAACAAAGGGAATATTTTTAAGGACTGTAGTACAATATTTAAGAAGCTTCCACATGGCAAGAGGAACTGCAGCCCCTACCCAAAGCCAGAAAGGGAACCCTACCTCATACTTGCTTTTTTGAGGCTGACTTGCGAGGTGTGAAGCCTACCTCGAGAGTGATGGGGTGCCTCTGTGTGTCCTGAACTCTGCGTGAGGACAGGCCCTGCTGCCTGGGCAGAAAAGCTCCTCCCTAGGCCAGACCAGACTGGGCCCAGGCCATCATGGCAAGGACTCCACCAGAGAGCAAAAGGTCAGAGCAGATGAAGCAGGATGGGCAGAGGCTGGCAGGTCTATACCAGGAAGCTAGGGGGACTTATGAGGTTCTTAAACTCCTGTTCACATCAGGAGCTTTGCATCAGTGCTGCCAAAGGGAAGGCCATAGAAGATACCTCTGAGAGACTGTGCTGTGGGTCTGTGAAGGGACTTGGGTTGTGGCAGGAGAAGTCATGACTCATCCAGGCTCCGAAGAGCCGTGCAGCCTCATTCACCTGTCCCACTCCAGTGTAGGAAGTCCTGTCTCACACAGGAGCTGGGGACATGAGGATGGTGGAGGAATTCCACTACAGGGAGACACCAGGAACACAAAGTGTGGTTGTTGGAGCTGGCAGGTGAGGATGAGTTCACCAGCCAGAGAAGAAGAGAAAAGAACTCCAGAGAGAAGGTACAGCACATGCAAAGGTGTGGAGCACTCACTACTCCCTGGGCAACTTCTGCCAAAAATAAGGACCCTCTCCTCCTATACACCCTTCTCACTTCCTGGGCTGTCATGCATGTTTGCTTGTGCGACACTCTGGGAAGCAGGTGGCACAACCCCATCTCACAGATGAGGAAGTCAAGGCTTGAGAGGTGCGATGGGAGATCTGGGACGAAAGTCCCAACTCCTGCTCCTGGTCCAGTGCTCTGCTTGTGTGTGTGTGTGTGTGTGTGAGAGAGAGAGAGAATATGTATGGATGTGTGGATATGGAAGGTGTTTGTGTGAGTGCAGGTTTTTGTATGTGTGAATATGTAGGGTGTTTGTGTATGAGTATTTGTGTGTATGTGCATGTTTGTGTGTGTGTGGATATTTATGGGTGTTTGTGTCTATGTGTGTGTTTGTATGCAGGTGCACGTATATATGTGTGAATATGCTTGTGTGTATGTGTGGATATGCAGGGTATTTGTGTGTGTATTTGTGTGCATGTGTGTGGACCCTTATAGGTGTTTGTGTGTGCAGGTGTATGTATGTATGTGTGAATGAGTATGTGTGTGTGAAGGGTGGGCACACACAAGGGCCCTGTGAGAGAGAAGCCCCTAACTTGCCTATCAGTCCTTCCTACACTGGGGATGAAGGTTTTGTGAGCCAGGCAGGCTGACAGCTGACACAGAGAAATCTTGGGTACTGGAGTTGCCAAGACATGTTTCATGTCCATGTTCTGTCACTCATTGGTTGCATCACCTCCTTCACTCTCAGTTTTCTCATCTGTAAAATGGTATCCTCATGGTCTCTCTCATGAGTTGCTGTAAAAAAAGGATAATTTTTTTGTGAAATTTCTAGAGCCTGGCCCATGGAGGGGATCTGTACAAGCTAGGCTGCTCTCCCCTGAAGATCCCAGGGCAGCCAGCCTGGCTTGGCTTCCTGGGGGCCCAACACAACAGGCCTTTCCTCATGGCCCTGGAATTCAGGTCATCCATGTACACATTGGATCCATGGACACACAGCCTGTCAAATGTGCAGCTCAGCATCCTCTGGGGCCCTGTGGGGCAACAGAGGAGAATCAGGCAGATGGGTATTGGGGTGACCTGGGCGGTGGGTCAGCATCACACGTGCATCTCAAAGCCTGCCTTTCCCTAGCTGGGTCTGCTATTCCTGGTGGGCAGAGCCCTAGGACTTGCCTTGCCCACAGGTTGGGGCACACGGGCAGGGTCTTCCCTGACAGCCATTCTGTGGCACAAAGGAGGTGGCTGGCCCAAGGCTGGTGTGGGGTGTGTGTTGTAAGAAATGGGGTAGGCCACCAGACCCAAGGTGACCTCTATCAGGGAGAGAACTGGAACCTGGGTCCTGGATGGGGAACCAGGACTCGGGAGCCAGTTCTTCATGGAAGCTAAAGTCAGAGCTGGAAGAGTCCCATGTGAGAGAGGAGCCTGGAGCTAAGATTAGGATGGCCCTGAGGCTGAATGGCAGTGGGTGCGGCATGAGTGGGAAGGTTTAGGTGACATCTGGTATCACTGCCATTAGGTATCACTGCCACTATGAACGATGCAGAGGGGGGCCTAATAAGTCCAGGGGTGGGACCATCAAGACCCTGGGCCTGCTGCCCTCTCTCCACAGTGTCTCTGAGCCACATTAGAGGTCTGTGCTTACGGCTTCAGTTCCTCCTTTAGGGCAAGAACCCAGTAAGTTACCTGGTCTGCAGCGTTAGGTCCTGGCCAGGAGTACAAACTCAAATGCCCATGGGGCCAGGAAGGTGCCACTGGTGAGTGCAGCAGCCTGGAAGAGTTCCAAGTGTCCTAGATGGACACAATTGAAGCTGGTGAGAGAAGTGGGTCATTCACCACCTGGAGGGCATGTGCCTGTTCCCAGGGCAGCAGGTGCTCAGCTATGGCTATTGTTGTCCAGCGTGTGGCCAGAACTTTGGATTCTTTCATGAAAAGCTGGACGTCGGATTTTTTTTTTTTTTTTTTTGAGATGGAGTCTTGCTCTTATCGCCCAGGCTGAACTGCATTGACGCAATCTCAGCTCACTGCAACCTCTGCCTCCCTGGTTCAAGCAGTTCTCCTGCCTCAGCCTCCCGAGTAGCTGGGATTACAGCGATTATATGCCACCACACCCAGCTAATTTTTTTGTATTTTTAGTAGAGATGGGGTTTCATTATGTTGACGAGGCTAGTTTTGAACTCCTGACCTCAGGTGATCCGCCTGCCTCGGCCTCCCAAAGTGCTGGGATTACAGGCGTGAGCCACCGCGCCTGGCTGAAATCTGAATTTTTAAAAATCAGTAAGCCCTCAGTAAGCCACGCCCCAGGACACCCCCAGAGGCAGATGCCCTTTGTTAGGAGCCACATGGTCGTTGTTCCCACCATCCCCCAACACTCAGGAAAGGGGCAGGGACTGTTTCAGGACATCAGCTCCTTTCCTGGGCCCGTCCTGGGTGTACAGCCACTGTCCGTGGCCCCTTTCTGCATGGACTGGGGTTCCTTGACTGAGTACGCAGAGGGTGGCAAAAAGGTCTCTTTCTGAACTAAAAAAAAAAAAAATTAAAAACAAACTTAAAAAATAAAATTGAAAAAAACCCCAAATCCCAGGATGGAAGAATAAATACAATCAGCTAAAGTTCTGTTATTTATAAATGGACAATTTTTGCCATTAATAATGATGTGATACTAAAAATTTTTAATGCATATTGATTATAAGGTTTTACCAATTTTTAAATGGGACACTTTGTTTTATATTGTTAAATATAAAACAATATAAAACAAATTTGGACAAGGCTGTCCAAATTTGGGTAATATTTGCTTAACTGCAGTGTCATAATGAAAGTAGCTTGGTCTTTTCAAAATTAGTTTCTTATTTCTGGCCAGTTAAAGTTCTCAAGGAGAAAACATTTTAACAACAGAAGGTCAAAGGAATGCATGGTCAAAAGAGGAAACACCCAGTGGGCAGGTGACACGGGCGGGACTTCCAGGGAAGGTCAGGCATGCTCAGACTTCGTTCTGCACCTGGCTGTGATCCCTGCTCCTTCTCACAATTTAGTGTGTCTTTTCTTTGACTTCTAGTTAGCTTCAATCTGTGAATTCAAGTACCAACTTTGTTTTATTTTCAAAATCTTGAACTCTGGACCACTTTTGGCATGCTGTTTTAAGAAAGTGTTTCACTTTCTTAAAATGGTTTTAATTACTTTGCTATTCATGGGGAAGCATAATTTGCACATTCAGCCAATTTTTATAAATAACTTTCCTCTGTTTCATATTGTTTCCGGCCTAGAGGAATAATAATTTATTGTGCCAGGAGACACTGCTTTCAGTCATTAATTGGTGATTTGATTAAAAAACAAATTCTGCCTTCTGCCTGGGTCATAGTGATCCCCAAGGGGCTGTTCTGTTAAGTTTGCAGATCTGAGATATCAATACTCTGTCTCCCCAAACAGAGAGTCAGGAGAGTCTGCTGCATACACAGTATCCTGTATCAATGTCTGGCTTCTTTCTTTGAAGGTAAAAAGAGGGTGTGCTCTGTGCCTTATCACCATGGTACAGAACAGGATGGCCCCTGCAGCTTGGTGAGAAGATCACTAAACTGAACTAACTTCATAGGATCTGGTTTCTGGCAGCAAATGTAAACATGAGACTAGAAGGTCCCAGGAATTCACAAACTTCCTGGCATTGAGCTGGGCTCGTCCATCGGGTGCGGACTGAATTCAAACGGATGTCCCTAGGTCTCAACAAGCAGAGTAATCACTGCTGTCTGACTTGCACTGATAGGTTTTAAGTCTAATTTGAATTGGGGCTTGCTGAATCTCAAAGATATCAAACAAGTCATCATGGAAACCAAAAGTCTCCTAACCAAAAATTACCTGTGCTAACATTCACTAGCAAGCAAGTTTTAGCTCAAACTCACAGTTCCCCCTGCATTCTGGTTGGCAAGTGGCAGTGTGAGAAGGCAGCCAGCACCGCTGCTGGCTAACAGGAGGGCTCACATGGCAATTTGATTTCCAGAGGCCGAGGTCTCCTAGTTAGCTCCCTTCCTGGTTGCCGGTTCCACTGAAGGAAACTCTACAGTGAGAGTAATTGTGGCTCATTGGATACCACTGGGCACCGCCAGTGTAAATCTATCCTCCAACTGGTCATCAGTGGATGTGACCCTTCTTAATTCTCACCAGAGACAAAATCAAGCTGTGTCCAGAATTTATTCCTTCTGGTGGGTTCTTGGTCTCGCTGACTTCAAGAATGAAGCCATGGACCTCACGGTGAGTGTTACAGCTCTTAAAGGTGGGCGTCCGGAATCTGTTCCTTCAGATGCGTTCATGGCCTTGCTGACTTCAGGAGTGAAGGCACAGACCCTCGCTGTGAGTGTTACACCTCTTAAACGTGGCACAGACCCAAATAGTGAGCAGCAGCAAGATTCATTATGAAGAGCAAAAGAACAAAACTCCCGGTGGAAACGGACTGGTTGCCTCTGCTGGAGCACGTGGCCAGCTTTTATTCCCTTATTTGGCCCCGTCCATGTCCTGCTGATTGGTCTATTTTACAGAGTGCTGCTGATTGGTCCATTTTACAGAGTGCTGATTGGTCCATTTTTACAGAATGCTGATTGGTGCATTTACAATGCTCTAGCTAGACACAGAGGACTGATTGGTGCATTTACAATCCTCTAGCTAGACAGAAAAGTTCTCCAAGTCCCCACCCGACCCAGAAGCCCAGCTGGCTTCACCTTTCAAAGCAGTTCCATGCTCATGATAAAACTCAAGTGAAAATCCATTTGATTAAAAACTCCCCGTCTCTCCATTTTCTTTTTTGTTTAAATTGGGACAGCAAAGAGAATTTACAAAAACAAATCAAAATGGAAATCAAAATGAATTCCAAACCAACCCCCTCTTCCCCAGTAAACAATGAGAAAGTGTTCCACAGTGAGCTCTCCTGGCCAGGGTGGCAGTGCCAGCATTGCCCATTGGCCATGTCCCTATCATCCTGCTGTGCTCCTTGTGGCTCTTCCCGTCCCCACCCAGCCTGGGAACACTCTGGAAGAAGGGTTGCCAAGCTGGCAGGAAGGCCTTGGAACTTCTAGGCAAGTCTGCTCTGTACAGGTGAAGAGGTGGAGGAGTAATTGCCCTTCCATTGCCCAGTGCGGGGCTGGAGGCATGAAGCATGCGCTCTGGTCATGGCTTCCTGTCTTAGCCATTTCCTCTTTAGCAGGTCTCCATTTGTTTGATGCATGCTATGCAGATGTGCTTTGGTGTCTGGACAATGCCAGACCAGTGTCCAGGGGCCCACACAGAAGGAGAGCGGACTGGCCCTGTGTCATTCCCTTGGGGAGGCAACTGCCTTCCCAGACCCCAGGGCCCCAGGTTCCTAGAAATTCATTGCCTATTCATTCCTTCAGCAGACGTTGACCCTCTGGCCAGTTCAAGTCATTCTGAGGACCTCCAGGATGCATTAGCTTAGGGAGAAGAGGCAGCAGCCCACGGTGGTTAAGAACAAGACCTCTGGAGCCAGACAGCTTTGGGTTCAACCCCTTGCTGCCGAAACACTCATGGTGTGACTTTGGAAAGTTGCCCAACCTCTATGCTCCTATTTCCCCATCATAAAGTGAGCACAATAAGTGTGGTCACCTCATAGGGTTGTGGTAAGGACAGAGGGAGTTAATTTTTATTAGGTATTTGGAACCAGCTGAGTGACTGACACTCTGGCTGTCATTTGATCATTTCTTGGAATATCTCTTCAGTCATCTTGGGTTCTTGTAGCCCCTTACTAATTTCATTTATTCATGGTAAATATTTACCCTGTATATGCAAAGCTCTGGGCACTGTCTAGGTGCTGGGGATGATGGTGACCCCCTGAGAGTCTCATGAGGGAAAAAGAGGTACATATCCTAACATAAATGACCCTTGTGGTATGTGCCACCAAGAAGAGAATTGGGGGCCATGGGAACACATGACAGGGCCCTGACTGAGTGTGGGGATTTCAGGAGAAGGGTGTCCCCGGTCAGGGACTTCCCTGGAACTGTAGATCCACATGCTTGGTTCTCTAAAGTGCTAGCATGAGACTCCTGTGCTTTTCCTTATAGGAAACAGAAACTTAAGGGTTGATGCCGGACCTCAGTGCCCCCCAAAGCCATGACCTTTTGTAGCAGGGAAGATGGGGGTGGGAATCACTTTAGCTTCTGGACAGGAATGCTTCCTTTGAGGTTTTTTTCTATCTCCAATCTAAGGCTTCAACCCCAGAAGCCAAAACCAATTCTTGCCGTGATAAACTTTGCCAAGATGTAACCAACCCCCAGGAAGACATAATTACACTGTACTTAAGTAATTGCTGTTATTACCATCTCAGTTTGAAGCAGCTGCAATTGAATTACGTCCTTTGTTTATTTTTATTTTCTAAACTTTTTTTTTTTTTTTCAGCTATAGTGGATATCCTGCCAGGCCAATAATAGTAGTTTCACCTTCTTTTTCTTTTTTAAAGAGCTGCAGTGGTTCCAGATTGATGATCCTTCATAATTTAGTAATTCTTCTCCCTATAGATGAAACTTGGGATTGTTTCCAGGTTTGATGTTTGTTTGCTAAAATAAACAACTGTACAAGGAGCATACTCATATACATCTATTTTTAAGTATGGTACAGTCTTATTGGTTATTGTGGTCAGTGTCTGTTCTGATCAGGGCATGCTTGTGATGTAAGAGTAACTTAATGTTTTGATTATGATCCCTGGACTTTTCCAGAAGCGGCATCCAATGGTATCCAGATTAAAATGTCAGTAGTAACTGCCAGGTTAATTCTCAAAATCATTGTAGCAATTTACAGTGTCATCAACGTTAGACTGTAGGTACCAACGTTTTTAAACATTTGCTAAACTGATGAATTTTAATTTGCATTATCCCAACACTGTTGTCTTGTAATATGCTATTGTCCATTTGTATAATCTCTTCTGTTATTTGCCCGTGTCCTTTATCTGTTTTATAGTTGTCTTTTTATTATTAATTTCATAAAGTTTTCATATCAGGGATATAAACCTTTTGTCTATTTTAAGTATTGCAATTATTTTCTTCTAGTCTAGTAAAAAACTGTTTAATGGCTTAAAAAATCAGGAGTTTAAAAAGTTTATGTAACCAAATTTATCAAGTTCATTTTTCTCTTTATGGGCTCTAGAGTTCCTGTTTTTTGTTTTGCTTTATTTGTTTGTTTGTTTTTCGAGACAAGGTCTGGCTCTATTGCCCAGGCTGGAGTGCAGTGGTGGGATCTTGGCTCACTGCAACCGCCACTTCCTGGGCTCAAGCCATCCTCCCACTTCAGCCTCCCAAATAGCTGATACTACAGGCGCACACCACCATGCCTGGCTAATTTTTTTTTTTGAGATGGAGTTTTGCCACATTGCCTAGACTGGTCTCAAACTTGTGAGCTCAAGCGATGCTGGGATAACAAGTATGAGCCACTACACCTGGCCTAGGTTTCCTATTTTATTTAAGTAGAAATCCTCATTGTAAGGTTACACAACATTTACTTATAATATAATATATGTGTGTGTATTTATTTATTTACATTTAGATATTCAATCTATCTGGAAATTTTGTACATGGTATGTGACAGGAATTTAACTTTATTTTCTTTAAAAATGGATAACCAGGTGTGTCAATATATTTTTAAGGAACTCGTCCTTTCCTCACTGACTTATAATATGACTTTACCATATAATAGATTTATACTCATGCTTGGATCTGTTCCGTGCTTTGTCTGGTCCTTGGCTAAGTGAATGACTCAGTCTCATACTGACCAGAGATAGAGATAGGAAGGAGTGCCTTGGGGGGCCCTTCCTTCTGCTGGGGGCTTTATCCCTGCCTCCTGGAAGACCACCAACCCCCCTGCATGTTCCTGCTCTGCCCAAGTCCATCTTGAGACCCATGTCATTGGGAAGCCATTGTTTCTTTTGTCAGTGGGATTCAGGGAGATTGTCCAAACTGGCCGTCATTCTTAATTAGGGCATTCTGTCTGCTCAGGCATGAGAATCCCTTTCCTGAGCTCACACTATAAAATCCCCAGGGTATGAGACCCCAGTCAGGCAGAGATTCAGGGTTAAGCCATCCTCTCTCTCCAAATGGTGCTTCATCATCATGAAGAAGATGATCTGTCTGAGTACTGAGGACTGCCGACGCACTAAAATTTACCCCCAGGCCCTGGGCTTCCTTATCAGTGACCTTGGTACCCCGTTCTCTAATCTGAAGTTACCGAGAGAAAGATAGAGAGAGAGCAAGCAAAAGACACCCAGAGCACTGAGAAGAAAGGCAAATAGCTTCCAACGGCAATGCAGGGTGTCAGTATGTGACTGGATAAGAGGAAGAGTCTGGGTTCAACTCCATCTCTGTCACCTACCAGCTGCATGACTGTGGGTAAGGTATTTCATCTTTTGGAGTCTCATTCCCTCAATAAATTGACTAGAATTAAATACCCAGTCCAGCATCTGATGCCAAGAAGATCCTCAATAGGGGTCAGCTCCCACCTTCCTTCCAGAGTTTGAAGTCAGAGCTCTGGCCATATCTTTTCCAGATGGAAATTAGTGTCCCTTCCAATGCCTGTCCTATAGGATCTCCAAGGGACAGTTTCTGTTGAATGTTCTCAGTTGCCAAATGTGCTCCTTCCTTCCCTCTCCTTCTCTCTTGGGAGAGCAGAGGTGGATTCTAAAATTCCTGCTCCTGGTGTGGTCCTGTGAAGGCAGATGCACTTCTACAGGGATTCCTCTGCTTTTCAATGATGGGAACACTAAATCAATCTTGTGACCTCAGGCTGTGGGAGGGATGCTTGAGTAAACCAGATACCTTCATTCCATGCTATGACCTGATGGAGATTCAGAGCGATCACAAGCATATTCTGCTGGTGCCCTTCTTGAGAAGTGCTATGGCTTGAACATTGTCTCCAAAACTCATGTTGTAATTTAATTGCCATTGCGATGATATTAAGAAGAGGGTGCTTTGAGGGGTGATTAGGTCATGAGGACTCTGCCTGCTTGAATGGATTAATGCTGTTATTGCAGGAGTGGGTTTCTGGTAAAAGGATCAAGTTCGGCCCCCTCCCTTCTCTGTTTTGTGTGCTAGCTTGCCCTTCCACCTTCTATCACAGGATGATGCAACATGAAAGCAGAGGTGCTGGTGCCATGCTCTTGGACTTCACAGCCTCCATAATTGTGAGCCAAATAAATTTCTTCTCTTTATAAATTACCCAGGGTATGGTATTCTGTTATAGCAACACAAAACAGACTAAGACAGGAGGGATCAACGAAAAGGAGAACAATCCCCAGGTAGAGTTATCATCCACAGGAGTACTGTGGACTAAAGCCCTGATAGAGTGACTATCTGAAAAGTACTGGCAGTATCAAGCAGCCTCTGCTGATGACTTTTGGTATCCTGAGCAAGCAACTCAAACTTTCTGACCTTCAGTGTCAGACAGCATACTTTACAGAGTATACTCTGTATGAGGATTAAATAGGTGCATAGTCCATAGGATACAATCAATAAGGATTGAAGCAATAATAAACACATTTGCTGTGAATATTATAGTTTGGTAAATAGCAACAGGATGGTACAAGAGAAAAGCCAAAGTTTAGAGTGTGTTTAGATTGCAAATATTCCTGACAAAAGGAACATATTAATTCAAATTTACCCACTTTAAACTATAAAAGTTGATTTCCTTAAAATAAAGATTAAAAAAATTTCAAAACATTATAAACCTTTTAGAAAATTTAGGAATATATGAATGAAAATAAATAACACACAGTTATTACTTGGTGACAACCAGTCAACATTTTGCTTTATTCCTTTTCATTCAATTTCCTATTATTTGAAAAAAAAAACCTTTAAATATCTTTGAGATTGATACTGTGTATGAAATTTTGTAGGATCCATATTAAAATAAATTTACCACATGTATTTTACACTACAAAGTAAACATTTAGAATTTTGAATAGGCCAGGCACAGTGGCTCATGCCTGTAATGTCAGCACTTTGGGAGGCCAAGGCAAGCAGGTCACTTGAGCTCAGGAGTTCAAGACCAGCCTGAGAAACATGGTGAAATCCCATCTCTACAAATAAATAGAAAAAAAAAAAAACCAGACAGGATTGGTGGTGCATGCCTGTAGTCCCAGCTACTCAGAAGACTGAGGCAGGAGGAGTGCCTGAACCTGGGGAAGTCAAGGCTGCAGTGAACCACGATCATGCCATGGCACTCTAGCCTGGGCAACAGAGTGAGACCCTGTCAAAAAACAAAAACAAAAAAAACAAATTCTGAATAAACACCATGTTAGAGTCTACCCAATGTTTTATTACATTGCTATATTCACTTCATACTACAAATGAATGTTTAATAATTCTGGTGAAACACTGTTTTAGAGCCTGTCCAATGTTGTATCATATTGCTGTAGTTCCTTAACCAGTTCCATATATTGTAAATTGAAATTGCTTTCAATTTTCCACTTTTGCAACTAGCAAGACAATATCATTTTCTTGCATTGAGCTTTGTGACTTTTATATTTCAGATTTCTCTAGGATACATTGCTGAGACTGAATGCCTGGGTCTGAGGGATGAATATTTTTAATGTTTTGATATAAATGGCCAAATTGCATTACTTTTTTTGTTTCTGACAGCAATAGATTTATTAAGTATCCCCAAAAATATAAACACAAACCAGTAAAAAACGAAACCATAAAACATCAGGCCTGGAGCTGCAATAAGACAGAGACAGGAGCAGCTCACACGTGGCCTAGGTGGGGAGGATGAGGCCATAAATACTGCAAGAGGGCGGCAAGGGAGCCCTAGGGCGAGGGGAAAGCAGGGTACGGTGTCGGCAGCAAGATGGCTCTGGGGGTCAGACACTGCTGGCCTTGGCCCCGGCCGCCACCTGCCTCTCACTCCAGCTGCAAGCAGCTTCACTTGGGGCCCTGGGCCTCCGACTCCTCCTCGTCGTCTTCGTACATCTCGCCCTCCTCCGCCGCCGTGGCATCCTGGTACTGCTGGTACTCGGACACCGGGTCGTTCGTGTTGCTCTCGGCCTCGGTGAACTCCATCCCGTCCGTGTCCTCGCCCGTGTACCAGTGCAGGAAGGCCTTGCGCGGGAACATGGCTGTGAACGGCTCGGAGATGCGCTCGAACAGCTCCTGGAAGGCAGTGCTGTTGCCGATGAAGGTGGAGGACATCTTGAGGCCGCGGGGCGGGATGTCACACGGCCACCTTCACATTGTTGGGGATCCACTCCACGAAGTAGCTGCTGTTCTTGCTCTGGATGGCCAGCATCTGCTCGTCCACCTCCTTCATGGACATGCGGCCCCGGAACACGGTGGCCACCATCAGGTGGTGGCCGTGGTGTGGGTTGCAGGCAGCCATCATGTTCTTGGCATCAAACATCTGCTGGGTGAGCTCGGGCACGGTCAGGGCCCGGTACTGCTGGCTGCCCCGGGCTGTGAGGCGGGCGAAGCCGGGCGTGAAGAAGTGCAGACGGGGGAAGGGCACCATGTTGACGGCCAGCTTACGCAGGTCAGCGTTGAGCTGGCCCGGGAAGCGCAGGGAGGTGGTGACCCTGCTCATGGTGGTCGACACCAAGTGGTTGAGGTCCCCGTAGGTGGGTGTGGCCAGCTTGAGGGTGCGGAAGCAGATGTCGTAGACAGCCTCGTTGTCGTTGCAGTAGGTCTCATCCGTATTCTCCACCAGCTGGTGGATGGACAGCGCGGCATTGTAGGGCTCCACCACCGTGTCTTACACCTTGGGCGAGGGCATGACGCTGAAGGTGTTCAGGATGCGGTCGGAATACTCCTCACGCACCTTGCTGATGAGCAGCGTGCCCATGCCAGAGCCCGTGCTGCCCCCCAGTGAGTGGGTCAGCTGGAAGCCCTGCAGGCAGTCGCAGTTTTCACACTCCTTCTGCACGACATCCAGGACTGAATCCACCAGCTCCACACCCTCCGTGTAGTGACCCTTGGCCCAGTTGTTGCCGGCCCCACTCTGACCAAAGATGAAATTGTCAGGCCTGAAAAGATGTCCGAAGGCCCCTGAGCGGACACTGTCCATGGTTCCGGGTTCCAGGTCAACCAGAATGGCCCGAGGCACGTACTTGTGAGAAGAGGCCTCGTTGTAGTAGACACTCATCCGCTCCAGCTGCAAGTCCGAGTCGCCCACGTAGTTGCCACTAGGGTCGATGCCATGCTCATCACTGATGACTTCCCAGAACTTGGCCCCGATCTGGTTGCCGCACTGGCTGGCCTGGATGTGCACGATCTCCCTTATGCTGGGCGCGTCTGGCTGGCGGCTGCGGACGGGCGCGGGCGGGCCGGGCTGGCTGCTTGCATTACTTAAAAAAGCATTTTCAATTTATATTCCTACTATCAACACTATGAAAGTACCTGTCTCCTTGCATCTTATGAGCATTACATATTACTATGTTTATAAATGTATAGGGTTTTCATGATTTATTTTGCTAACTTGATTGATTTAAAATGTAGAGAGCAAATTATAATGGAGAGAGGGTAGTAAGAAGAGATGCAGGCTGAAGGCGAGATGGAGGATACAGGAGAGAAGGCTGGTTCTTCAGGTTTTTCTTTTGCTTTTCTTGCCTGGGAGAGGGGTAGAAAAGGTTGCCAAAGCTACTCTGTTTCCTTCCTCTTCTTTGGGTAGTGTGGGGGTGGTGAAAGCAGGAGGGAGGAACAAAGGGTTCATCTCCATGGGAGAAGGGCTAAGCTTTGTTGTATGCACAGGCTTCTGCATAGGCGAGCGAATCATGACTAGTATCACGTCCAGCTAGGAAGAGCAGTGCCTGACCTGTCAGCGTATGGTCAACAGAATATTGTACTGCCTGAGCTGGGGAGCCCCAGCAGATTCTGTGAGCTGTGGGCCAGCAAGGGCCAGGCCATGGGATGGAACGGAAAGGTTTGGACTGCCCCTTGTGGTCCAGCTAGTATCTGCTCTAAGAATCCTTAGATGGAGTTATGGATGATGGTTTTGCTTCCAGGCACAGGCCAGAGCAAAAGGCAGCTTCCCATGGACCGAGTGTCCTGACATCCCTAGTTCTGTGGGGCCCCTTGCCCTTCTGTGGCCACAATGTTGTCATTTCCTATGCAGGTGGCAAGTGGGGTTCTTGGGCAGCAGAGCTGAGCTGTGGCCATTCCCCAGTTTCCTGGTACCAGGTGTGGCAGCCCTATTCCTCTGGGAGCAGCACGTTGCTGGAAACTTCTCTGCTCCCTGTCTTGCTCTCCACAAATGCCCCACCTGTACCATGCCTTCCTCTTATGCCCAGTGAATAGCTCCTGCCCTTCCAGCTGTCCTACCAGGAAGTGACACCTTCCTCTGATTGGAGTCCCCTGGCTTGATAGATGGTAATTCTCTGAATTGTTGTCCTTTGGGGTGAAATGGGGGCTCTCTGTTCATAGGCGCTCGTGAGAAGGGCAGCTGGCCCTGACGTGGCTGCGGCACACAGGGTGAGGGTACTAAGTGTTCACCCAGTCCCGGCTGTGCAACCCTGAGTGGGGAATGCTGCACACTTCAGCCACTGGAATTCTCACAGAACACTTGCACAAGTATCTTCATTTCATGGAAAACGGACTGAGGCAGAGCTGGGATTTAAATCCAGGTCTGCCCAATGCCAAGTCTACATCCTGTCTATGAAGCCATCGTTGTGGCCTTTGCATTGCCCCCATCTTTGCCGTTCCAAGTGGTCTCCTCCAGTCAGTCCGAGGTGGGCCCTCAGAAGGGAGGCCAGCTGCTGAGTGAGAGAAGAGAGATCTCCCTCATGTGTCCTGGCTCTAGTGCCGGTGTGCCACATCAGCCCCTTTAAAGCCGAAGTTTTATCATTGTTTAATACGTTTGTACTCTTTAGAGATTGCTTCCTAAACTGCAAAGCGCAAAAGATGAGGACTTCCAGTCTGGTGATGGGGAGGAAAGATGGGTCCACAACTAACGCCCTGGGCTGGAGGGCCCTGCCTGGTTTGCGGATTCCGCTCCCCACACTGTGCCCCGGCCGGCCGGGCCCTGCAGCAGCCTTTTCATTCTGTTGTCACAGGGAACTCCCCGCTCCTGATCAGGCCTCCTCCTTTGCTTGGCTCACGCACCTCACACTGGAAGGCATGACTTCAAGGCCTACTCCGAGTAACAAGGGAGGCCCCCCAGCAGCATCTGCCGTGACTGCCAGGGTCCAGCAGATTTGCGTGGCTCACCCTGATTCACCCGCATGGGCTCAGAGCCCTCAGAGCCTCTCCCTCTCTTTGGTGCGTGCTTTGAGGTGAGCAGAGCGGCTGGTTGGAGAGCGCATCCAATGACGGTTCAGAGTAGCTCCTGTGGCCCCGCTTCCCAGCTCTCTGTCCCAGTTGGCACAACTCCTTTGAAACGGTTCCCAGGCGATTCCTGGAAATGGGGGTGCTCGCTTTTTTGAAGTCAAAGGTGATATTGAACATATGTAACACCTAGCCATGGTGGAGTTCCGCTCAGCCAACTCCCCGAGGCAGGAAACACGGCTAAGGTGTCCTCACCTGTCCTGAAGAGAAGGGCTCAGGATCCTTCAGGTTGAGGGATCTCTCCACTCAAACACAACACAGCACACATGCCACACACAGATGCCACACACCACACGTACACACCACCCATTTCACCACACACATCACACACCACAGAATTCAACACACACACACCACACACATGCCAAACACTGCACCACACACTGGACCACACACACACTACACACACCACACACACCATATACACCACACACACACCACAGAATACAAACCCCCCACACACCACACATGCACATCACACAATGCACCACACACACACACCACACACATGCCACACGCTGCACCACACGCTGTGCCACACACACACTACACACACCACACACACCACACACACCACAGAATACACTCCCCACACACCACACACATCACATACAGGCACACATACTAACACCCCATACAGTACACCCTATACACATACCACACAATACAGCACAAACACACCACATATACACAGCACACATCACAGCACACCACACACACACCACATACACATAACACACAGCAAACACACACCCCACACAGTACACCACACATGCAACACACGCCACTCACATACACTACACAATACACCACACACACAAAATACACACACAGCATACACACATCACACACACCACGTAACACAGCACGCACTACACACCTCACACACCACACATACCACACACACACTACATAATACGTCACACATACCACACAACACACACACACGTATCCACACAATATACCACATACAGCACATACACCGTACTCACATATGCCACACACATACCCCACATGATATATCACATAAACACACACACACTTAATTTGGCATAGTCAGCAGGGTGAGTACAGTATCTGCACGTAGAATTGGCATTTGGAAGCCCTGGGATGCTCCTGGGGATGGAGGATGGCGGGGAGGAGACAATGTGACCGGGGAGCACCGGCCACTGGGGAGGAGATGGTGCGACCGGGGAGAACCATGAGTGCCTGGAGGGATGCCCCAAGAAACGAGTTTCCATGCCCTGTGTGACAGCAAAGGTGCTCCTTAGACCCATCCTGTGCTCAATCTAGGACTGGAGTGCCAGAAACCAGACCTAAAGGCATTGGAAAAGAAATACAGAGATCCCAGCACAAGGAGTGAACAGTGAGGGGAAGAAGGAGCCTCTGAATAGGCCTGGAGACTGGAATTGCCAGTGTTACCCATTTCTAAACTGTTTTTCTGATGCTCTTTCTAAGAGGGAAGGCACTATCACTCCTGG
The DNA here is from genome assembly GCF_006542625.1 of Nomascus leucogenys. Classification (NCBI taxonomy): domain Eukaryota; kingdom Metazoa; phylum Chordata; class Mammalia; order Primates; family Hylobatidae; genus Nomascus; species Nomascus leucogenys. The sequence goes on along the minus strand of NC_044398.1, from coordinate 36,263,072 downwards.
ATAAAGGCACAGTGTTACAATGTCCTTCTGATGGGACACTTGCCTGCTTTAGCTTTAACCTCACAGAAGGTGTGCTTCTGGCAATTGCTATGCATTGACCAGCAGTCATAGTGAAGCTGATACCAAGGAGCTGATTTCTTTGCCTCTGTCTGATTCCTTCTCAGAATTGCACCAAATATTTGCCACAGCTTCTGGCTGGAAGTAGGAATGTTGTTCTGAACAATATTATGGGGTGGCGGTGAGATGGACTTGAGAGGCATACCGGACTCATGACTCATCTCTTTCCCTGCATCCCCAGAATCCTGTCACATTACTCTTAATGGTCCAGAAAATACAGACTCCTTGAAAGATGAAAGAAGGGATTTGGTTAGCAGAGGAAACTATAGCCCACACTGTGTGCAGTGGAGGACCGGTGAGAAAGTGGGGGCTTATGGAGTGCTTCCAGCAGGGAAGAGGCAGGTAGAAGGCGCAGAGGGCCCTAGAGCCACAGCAGGCAAACCTCTTGGGAACATGAGACAAAATACTACACATACGAAGCCACATTTGTTCATTCTCCTTGCCAGGAGAATTTCATGAAGCCCCTGACTCAGTGGCTGAGTGCCGCCCTCCAGAAGAATGCCCTGAAGATAAGCAGGATAGAGCACCGGCTGCCATGTCTCTTGCCTAAATCACTACATTTTAAGAAAAAGATAAGTTCAATGATCCTACTTTTGCCTCTTCTTGTACATAAGACAATGCTCAAGAGGATTAGAGATTATGCCTCTATAATCTATAACCAGGGGCACCCAAACATTGAGGAGATTCTGCTCTAATGTAACTTCTGAGCACATGCAAAACCTCCACCGCCAGTATGGAAGCTGTGGGCTGCCACATTGCTTTGGAGCAGTCTAACAGAAATTCTGTGAAAGGCTCTCCTGGGTTGCAATCCTCAGTGAGACTTCTGAATAAAACTAACGTTAATTATCGAAAAGCCTGATTTTTTTCTTTCATTGACAGGAACCAGAGTTGAGATTGTTGGCTCTGTCCTCCTTCACCCAGCAGCAGGCAACTTTGGGAGCGGGCACTTGAGTAGGAGTGTGAGGGTAGCCCCAGAAGCACTGGGGACCTCCCATGCATAGAACACTAATTACTGGCACACTCAGCCCAGTAGAATTCTCTCCACCTCCCCAGCCCTGGAGATAGCCTTCACTGCTTGCAGGTAACAAAGATAATGCTCACTGAAGGATCTCAGAGAACCTTAGGTCAAAGATAGGTATTCAAACAAGACACAAACAATTGTGAAAAAAGTCACAATTGAATACCGGCACCAAGGAAATAGAGTTAATTGAATGAAGAGATTTTATTTATTTATTTATTTATTTATTTATTTTTACTTTTTGAGATGAAGTCTCACTCTGGCGCCCAGGCTGGAGTTCAGTGGCGCGATCTTGGCTCACTGCAACCTCTGTCTTCCGGGTTCCAGCAATTGTCCTGCCTCAGCCTCCCGAGTAGCTGGGATTATAGGCACAGCACCACCATGCCTGGCTAATTTTTGTATTTGCAGTAGAGACGGGGTTTCACCATGTTGGCCAGGCTGGTCTCAAACTCCTGATCTCAAGTGCTCTGCCTGACTCGGCCTCCCAAAGTGCTGGGATTACAGGCATGAGCCACTGCGCCCAGCCTGAAGAAGAGATTTTAGAAGAAGGAAATATCTCAAGTGGAATGAAAGTATATCAAGAACAAGTGATTATAGAGATGAAATAATTAGATCTTGGCAATGAAAGATATGATTGTCAAAATACACTAAATAAATCAATGATTAGGATTAGTGTCTTGATAACATACATAGAGAATTAGTGATGTAGAAGAACAAGGCAAGGGATACTCCAGAATTCAGTGCAAAAAGATGGAAAGGCTGCTAGTTGTCTACCAGATTCCAGTTTCCTCTTGTTTCAGAGCACAAGGCTGGACTACATGCAGGTTGACATGGCCACGTGACTAAATTATGTCCAGTGAATGTGAGTGGGGGGTCTGTGTGCTGCTGATGAACTAAGGGTGTGCCTCCTCCCTGCTGTCCCGCTTCCCACTGCCTATAGCCAGCTCTGCAAGCAGGTGAGGATGGCACACTAGAGATATCAGAGAAATGGAATGGAGGGAGCTTTGAGCTCGTCAATGTCAAATAAAAGATAAAATAAAAGATTAGAGATGAACATCCAAATTTAAAACATTTTATTTGGAAGCAAGAATTGCAAACTGGGGCATACACATAGAGTGGGTGGTCTTAGGTCTGTCCAAAGAACAAAGAAAAGATGGGAGGTTTTGCAAAAAGGATAAATGTTATGTATCATTTTGAAAGAAAGTTATTTTGCATTAGTAAAGTTTTGGAGAGCTGGTGACTCTGATTAGTGAGGGATGGTGGTGGGTAGAGTCACAGCAGATTGTTTCAGTAGCTGTTAGATAAAACTGGTTTCAGGTTACAACAGGAAGCTTCAGCAGTTGGGCTTGTGAAAAATGTAATTCTTGGAGCAGGTGCTATGTGCCCCAAGTAATTTTTATCCCCCTGGGCCCTTCGATTTGGATTTAGTCGGGTATAACAGGAATGGCCCAATTTGCATAATCTTCTTTCTTATGTCTCCCTTTTGATCAAGATCTTTCTCCAAAACCATTGCTGATCAACCATACTGTCTTGGGAAAAGCTGTCTATCGCATGAAAAACATCAATTCCTCATTCTGGTGTGCAGTTTGAATGCCTCTGGTTATGGTATCAGGCCGTTTGGTGAACTTTCTGTGTGGCACATACATCAGGCATGAGACATGTTCCTTAAAATTTGTCTACTTTCAGCTTTAGGAATAGAACAGTTCATGTTTTGGTAATTTTATGAGGGAAAGCTGGATTAGAGGAACCCAGAAGAATTTAGGTCTATACTAGTCTATAGGTAAATAACAAGAACTCAAACACAATGTAGAGTTATCATTTATTAAGAGGTATATTATAACTTTAGAAACACAGGTTTTAAAAATTTTAACATTGATCACATAAGAACCTCAGATTTAAAACTTTGAGACTGTGAAGCCAAACTAAGGCAGACTGTAGATTTTGCTTACAGTTTTTAAATTTCCTGTGCCAGGAAATGACAATTTTAATGTACTCATTGTAAGGCTGGTAACCCTTGAAATCAGGCATTTTATGCATTCTTCAAATATGACATTTAAGTCAAAGCCTTGGTAATATAATCAATTATATTCTGCTATAGAAAGATAATGGATTTCTTTCTTTTCTTTTCTTTTTTTTTTTTTTTGAGATGTGGTCTCACTCTGTCTCCCAGGCTGGAAGTGCAGTGGCGTGATCTTGGCTCGCTGCAATCTCTGCCTTTCAGGTTCAATCAATTCTTGTGCCTCAGCCTCCCAAGTAGCTGGGATTACAAGCAAGAACCACCATGATCAGCTAATTTTTGTGTTTTTTTTAGTAGAGATGGGGGTTTGCCATGTTGGCCAAGCGCATCTTGAGCTCCTGACCTCAGGTGATCCACCTACCTTGGCCTCCCAAAGTGCTGGGATTACAGGCACGAGCCATCGTGCCCCACTGAAGAGACTGGATTTTCATTGCACTTAGGCAAATAATCATATTGCCATAAGAATACTCACAAATAGTTTTTGAATTCTGGAAGAATCAAGTAAGGAGAAAAAATCAAATGCTTTTATCTTTGTTTAAAAAAGTATAATTTATCAAATTGCTGTAAATTATAGATAAAAAGAAAATTTTTTCTTAAATCTGGAGAACAAAACATTTAAGACAAGAATCAACAGTGTTTTAAATAAAAGTGATAAAAATAATATTATTATTTTTTGAGATAGAGTCTCGTTTGGTCACCGAGGCTGAAGTGCAGTGGCATGATCTCAGCTCATTATAACCTCCGCCTCCTGGGTTCAAACTATTCCCCTGCCTCAGCCTCCTGAGTAACTAGAATTACAGGTGCTCACCACCAGTCTTGCTCTGTTGCCCAGGCTGGAGTGCAGTGGTGCGATCTCAGCTCACTGCAAGCTCCGCCTCCCGGGTTCATGCCATTCTGCCTCAGCCTCCCAAATAGCTGGGACTACAGGTGCCTGCTATCACGCCTGGCTAAATTTTTTGTATTTTTAGTAGAGATGGGGTTTCACCATGTTAGCCAGGATTGTCTTGATCTCCTGACCTCGTGATCCACCCGTCTCGGCCTCCCAAAGTGCTGGGATTACAGGCATGAGCCACCATGCCTGGCCAAAAACATCTTTATCGATTACTTAATTCATGTAATTAATTTTTGTCCTGATTGATCTTGATTACTAGTTTCATGGACCCATCAATTTATTTATTAGAGATCTGGACATTTTTATTTAGTCCATTGATCTCAAAGTTAACAGAAACCTGTATTTAAGAGTATTTGTTAGAATCTTTTGCATTAATCTGATTGCAAATGTTTTTAGAGAAGAATTCAAAACTGTGGATGACAAAAACTTAGAATAGCCATAGTTAAAAATCTGATGAAAGTTTATAATCAACAAGAAATTTAGTTATTTCTATTTTATATAGCATTTTAAGATAACCAGAATTATGACCAAGATATATTTCTATAAATTTGTTTATACTTTTTTCTTTTATTCTCATCTGATATTTTTATAAATTTACAGAATTTTCAAAACTTTCGTATCAACAACATACCAATAAATGCAACTAAAAGAAGATCTAGTATCACTTACCATTTGACAGTGTTTCTTGTATGATTTACCAAATAACAGTAATCATTTAATATCCCCATCTACAAGATGAGAGGTATATCTCTTGAGACTTTCCAGGGGCCCGATTAGAAAAATCTCAAGGTTAATTCTAGGTCATAAAGACTTAGGTTAGGATTTGGTTTTGGGGAAGTTTGTCAATGATGTTAAAAAGCTTAAAATATTTGATTGAAACAGAATCACAGATCACTGAAAAATAATAGTCATTCACTTAACTAAAGTGATAGTCAAGGTTTCAGAAGCAATACAGAAAGTTACATAGATGTAAACACCTTAAACTTTTTGAATATCAGTTTTTCTAAGTAATCAAAAACCTAATAAAGACAACACAATAAATTATCTTGATAAAAAAAAATTTTTTTTTTGGCTCAGTAACCAAAAAGTTAAAAAGAAAATCTTCTGCAGAATGATTGTTTCTCCTTACTGGAATCTCACTAATATAACCTGGAAGTTGAACCTAATGAAAAATATACTTGATTTTAATCATACACAGGAAGAATATGTCCAAGATTGTGAGTGTACACTATATTATAGAAGAATGTAAACAAGAAAACTAATACCTTGAGAAAGAAAATACATGGCCTTAGTAACAGCATGGAAAAGTTTCCTGGTTACATGGTACAATTCAGACATATTGAGAAAAGCCAAGAGTGTAGAATCAAATTATACTGGAGGAAAACATTGCTTTTCTAGGCTTTTAAGAGAAACACTTCAGCATCAGACCATAACAGCAGAGTTAGAACTGGCGGGAAAAAAAAAGATGTAAAAGTTGACAAAAAAAGGTTGAAGGAGAGAATTATCACCCCAGCCAAGCAAAAAAATACTCCTTTTCAAGGGGAGAAAGTTCAGAAGGCAAGGATCTTTTGCTGCAAGTCATGTGCTGCAAGGTACAGCAGAAGTTGAACTTCTAAGACATAAATTTGAGAAATTTCAAAAGGAAAACTTTACCTCAAGGAATGAATTACCATTGTAAATAAAGAGGACCATATTTTTAAGCCAAAACTGGGGAAATTAATTAGATCTCAGGAAATGTGGCAGGTATTGACACTGGCTGCAGTTTAGAAGATTGTTGTTAAAAAAAAACAGATTTTAGAATTAAAAATAAAAACCTCTTGCAATTTTATTAAGAGCAGACCAATACTTCAAAAAAATCTTGTTGTTCTAAATAGAGGGTCACATTTTTTTGGTTTAGTATTAGTGTATTTTTAGTATCAAATTTCAATCTTTAGAAACATTTATAAATAATTGCCTTCTAATTATAAACAACTTGATCATACACAAAATTTATTTCATAACTTCCCCCTTTATGAACATTTTATAACTTACTTGGACCATAGTGGACATGCTTGTACTTTTTGCTTTTTTCTGTACTTCTTGTTTCTTAAATAACTAGTCATTTTGCTTTAGGACAACAATTTACCACATAAGATTCTTTCTCAAATAAATTTTTTTATATTATTTATATTTTGATTCATAGACCTAAATATATTTAGTATTATTATAAAATTGAAGAAGCCAAGAACAAACTTACATTTATTTAGCAATTTGTTTGTTTTTTCTTATTTGGATATGAACCAGACATTTAATGAGTACCTATTATTTAATTTACCATAACTTTAAGATTTTAGATTACATGAAAAGTTTATTTATAAACATTTATTCTATTTATAATCAACTAACTTTTTAAACAATTATATCTAGAGTTTATATGTATAATCATCTAATTTTTTAACAATTATATCTAGAGTTTACTATGAAAATTGAAGTATTAAAGCTAGTCATCAAGTTCTTTCATTTGCCAATTTGGTAGCCTGTTAATATCAAGTGTTTACCTAAGTAAGAGCCTTAAACTTAAATAAATGGGTATTTGGTTGATAACTCACAAGCTATAGCTATTTTTATTGAATCAACAATATTAAAATAATCTTATTTATCAAAAAATTGCACAAAAATCATTCTGTTTTAGGCTGGGTTCACAGCTTTATAACCTTAAAGGATCTAACAGAGGCAAATAAAAAACCATCTAATCAGTAAACCCAGGCAAAAAATATATGTTGACAATTTTGAAGACATTTCTAATTTTATGTTACCAACAATTTTGAAGCCAATTAATATATCCAATATTTACTTAATTCATGTGAACGAAAAAAATTTTGGTTAATTGCTGTATATTTTATATGGGTGCTCATTTATCTAAAAAGAATTCTTTAGGGAATTTTTGGCCAGCTATGCCAGATTTTGCCATGTAGACACAACATGAAACACAATACATGTACATATGTGTAAACACATCTAAACACATATACACACACACCAAGATCTTACAGCATCAGCAGTAAGCAAATAACTGTGGAAATGACTTTAAATAGGCATAGTTAAAAACATAATTGACAAGAAAATTTGGTTATTTCTGTGCTTTACAATAACTTAACATAATAACCATAATTATTATTGGTAGCATATACTCAGACATATTAGAATTTTAGAAACCCCATAAATTGTGGAACATATATTAATATCATTCACTAAAATATAGCCTGAAGAAGGCTAAACATTAGTTTTTATTTTGACAATGCTTCTCATGTAACTTAACATGTCAAATAATCCTGCTAACCTCTCTTTTGGATGCTTCAGGAGCCCTCTGTAGCACCTCAAAGTTAGAGGTCAGAAAAGACAATTTTGAATGTGAAATTTGGTTTTGGGAAGCTTATCAAATATGTTAAGGTTTAAAACACTTAATATTATGAAATAGAATTCCAGGCCAACATAAGTCAGTCATTTAGCCAAAATGATGACTCAAAAATATAAAAGGCATAAACCTTTACTCATTGATGGAGGGAAGACTTAGCTTTCAAATAATTGGTCTCTTGTCTTTCCCTTCTTTTTGTGGTAGTTTATTCAAAAGGCAAACAAAAATGTTTCATTTTTAAAAACATAGCATAAAAATCTTGTTCAAGAGAGAAAGCCAATTTTACCATTGCATTAGTGCATTATTGATGTCAAACCCCATTCTTAATAAAACCTTATAGACAAATATGTTCAATTTTAATGTCTGACCACAAGATAAGATTCTCATAAGTCTTTTTTATAACCCTTTACAATTTTTGTTAAACAGCAGATCAGTGCTCTAAGGAAACTGTTGTGCTTTTATTCCAATGTTCAATTTACAGAAAAAACTGAATAATACCCCTTTAAATTTAGCCAATATGTTCACACATAGAATCTCTGTTACAATTAATTTTTCACAAATGTTTCACAACTTGTTCAAACCTTTAGCTTTATCCTAATTTAAAACAATAATTTAGCCCTCTAAACTAGGCAAAAATTTACATTTCCATGCCTTGTTATAATCTTTTAGTAAAAGCACATTTTGCTTTCCTTACACACTTTGTGTGTAAAACTTTTTTTAGTAGTCTTAATTACATGTTACAATGTTAATTCTTAGCAATTTTAATTTTTGGTGAAAACCCTGTTAGGTAAGTGACTTTAATTAGGTACTAGGTTTGGAGTCTAGGACACCAGACAGAAGTACAGATAAGGTCTGACTCTTTTCAGCATAGCTAGGGGTGTGGTTCATTCCACATGTCCCTAGGTCTGACCTAGCTGTTAAGCAGGCAAGTTGAACAATTTTCAAAAGCCAAAGAAGCAGTTTATGACCTTAAAGCATTTAGTAAACCTAATATCTGACCTACCTAATTTACTTATTTTATTTTATTATTTTTTGTTTTTTTGAGATGGAGTCTTGCTCTGTCACCCAGGCTGGAGTGCAGTGGTGCGATCTTGGCTCACTGCAACCTCCACCTCCCAGGCTCAAGCAATTCTCCTGCCTCAGCCTCCTGAGTAGCTGGGATTACAGGCATGTGCCACCACGTCCAGCTAATTTTTGTATTTTTAGTAGAGATGGGGCTTTACCATGTTGGCCAGCCTGGTCTTGAACTCCTGACTCGAGGGATCAGCCTGCCTTGGCCTCCCAAAGTGCTGGGATTATGAGCATGAGCCACTGCACCCAGCCTGACCTACCTAATTTAGACCAAATGTCTTTATTTTACCAATAATCTTTAAAACTGTTTTTATTTCTCAAAGATTACTAAAGTCACGTCAACTACAAGGCATTGCAGTTTTTTCTTTCAAAATATTTTATTTAAACCTTATTTTTCTTTAAGCCAATTACTAAGAGTTTGTTTATATAAACATTACACACACAACACATATATAACTACACAGACAGAAAAAGATCCAGTAGTTGTAAGATTTTTCATTTGCCAGTTTTTAAGTTTCTTAATTAGATTACTGGCTTCAGGGTGGAGTCCTTCAAGGAGCAGGGCCAGGAAAGGATGCAGTTTCTAGGAACTAATAAGGAGGCACAACTGGATGACAAAAACAGATCTCCAAAATAAGGGGCCCATTTTTATATCACATCCTGGATCCCCAAAAAGAGGAAAATGCTATAGGAGAAGATGGTGCAATGCTTTTACCATGCATTTAATTGCATTGCAACCCAAAGCCAATCAGCCCATTTTGCAATCAGCCTGTCCCCTATGGGAGTCAATTAATTTGACTCCTAGTAGGGGGTGGGGATTTTTCATTACCTTCTAGGTGGCCAAGAGCATGCCTCTCTGATTCAAGCATGAGAAGTATCCCCCCATAACTGCCATTAATCATCTCTAAAAGTATATTTCCTACTTAGTTATTACACACAAAAGTTCTCTCATAATGCAAGTAATTTTTGATACCCCCAAAACTGAAAATCTTCAGGTAACACAATGCAAAATCTATTTACTTTCAGTTCCTGGGGTTTCATGAGGAAAACCGAGATTTTTTCCCAAAACCGGGTCTGTGGCACTTCCTCTGTTTTTCCTAACGAGTCCCAGACTATTGGAAGTTATCTTAGGTATTCTCATGTGTGCATTAAGCGTGGCAAGAAGACAAAATGGAGAAAAACAATTCAGTTGACTGAGAAGAAAAAACAAACAAACCTATTTTCTTCAGAAAAATAAGATCCAAGAAGAGAATAAAAACCCATAAAGGCCATTTAAATATACATATAGCTTGGATATATGTATCCAAGTCAGCTTTAATTAAACTGACTTTTAACCATAGCACTGTCTAACAAAAATGTCCTTTTAATTTCTCATTACTCTACTTTAGCCAGGCCAAACAGCCAATATATCTGGCTTTTAAACTTTACCAAAAGTAACCCTACAAGTGAAACCAATAAACCTCAACTAAGGTTATGACTTAACCATGAGTGTATGAGGTATTTTCAATTTTTACACAATTAAGAATCTTCAAAGGTAGCTCAGAGAAAGGAAAATTTAAGAAGGGAAGCCAGAAGTTGTTAATGGAGGGGAAGAGAATCAACAAATGGTAAAGGTCACAGAGATGTCCACCAGAATGTACTCATTCTGTAAGCCAGGATCAAACCCAGGCTGCCATTATAAAATGGCAAACCCTTAGCTGCTGATCTAAAACACTGGGCAGTTTCCATTGCTCTTCCCACGAAGAGTCTAGAGCAGTCAATTTTGAACTTGCAATGGCTTTTAACTACTCAAAATAATTTTTAGAGCTAACTATGATATGAATCCCAAAATTCCTCTTCCCTAGATGGCAGAGACCAAGAGAAAGTACTGCCATGTGGTTACAAGGTCAAGCTCCCAAGGACAAAAAACAAGATGGAGACCTCATCCAATTTTTGGTTGTTTCAGGAACCTGTAGCAAAGTTTGTAACCATAGGCAAAAGCCTCTCAATTTTGCAAGTTGCCACCCAACTAGCTGCATGGAGGACCCAAATTAACATTTTCCATTCTGGCCAGAGCAAAATACATGTGACAAAACATAGACATTAGCCACTCTGCTTAGCACCCACTATGGAACTGGTGAGGCTCAAACTTGCCCCCAGTTGGTCCCTGTCATCTTTAATACATTAAAGATGGATTAAAGGAGTTTCAACATATGGTCTTTGGGCAAGATGGCCGCCCTGAGTAACAGAAAAGAAAGGGAAAGAAGAGAAAGGGAGAAAAGCATTGCCTGTGGCAGAGTGGGGAAGATGAGGAGCTCAGGGAGGCCAGAGAAAGACCCACCCATTGCAGGGATACTGAATCAAAAGTTCAGGCGGCTGATTGTTGGTCATGAAGGGATCTTTTCGAGCAGTCCCATCAGCTCGCAAATTTTGCCCTTTGGGGAGAAAAAGTTCCCCACATTCTATGGTCCAGTACATGCCTAATCCTATCACCCACTGGTGTTAGCAAAGAGTGCAAGGCAGATCACTCCAAAGAGAATAGTGGTTAACCCCGTAGCGCCAAATCCATGTTTAACCAAGAAGGACCTTACTGACGGGGAAGGCCTCTAACCCAATCCTATCCTTTTCCAGGCAAAATGAACCCACTACTCACCCAAAGTCAGCCAGTTGGTGCTGCGGTCTATTTCCTTTGGATCGGGATCATAACTAAGCTAAAAGGTTAGTAGATTTAATTTTTTAAGTCAATGAGTCACATAAGCTTTCCATTTGCCTTTTGTAAAGTCTTTAAATAAAAATACTGAAATCTTTTTAGAAGCTTCCACATATCAATAGACATCCTTAGATGAGGCTAACTTGGGAGCCTTCCTTTTCAAATGCACTTCTGTGCAGTTTTGTTCATTTAGAACATTCCACTCTAAGTTATCTTTAGTAAGATTTCACCATTTCTATAAGACTTTGCCGCTTCCGGGGCCTAACACTTATGCATGTATTAGCCAGAAGGAACTCAGTTCTTCAGAAATTAAGGATCCAATTTTTACTTCAGATTTTGGCTTTGCTCTCAGGTTCCTTTGATCAACTTAGCCAATGATTTTTCTCCTACCAAAGTGCGTAAGAAAAACGAAACAAGGCCAGGTGCAGTACCTCACACTTGTAATCCCAGCTCTTTGGGAGGCCGAGGCGGGTGGATCACCTGAGGTCAGGAGTTCAAGACCAGCCTGGCCAACATGGTGAAACCCCATCTCTACTAAAAATACAAAAAATTAGCAGGGCATGGTGGCAGATGCCTGTAATCCCAGCTACTCAGGAGGCTGAGGCAGGAGAATAACTTGAACCTGGGAGGCAGAGGTTGCAGTGAGCTGAGATTGCACCACTGCACTCCAGCCTGGGCAACAAGGCGACACTGTCCTAAAAAAAAAAAAAAAAAAAAAAGGAAAAAGAAACAAAGGGGTAAAACACAAAAATCCCTGTGAATTTTCAATAGCCAAATTTTACACCCCCTGCAATATTACCATTTACTACCAGTTTCTTTCTGACCCAGTCAGATGTAAGAGGCCTCTAGCTGAATCCAAGCCAGTTAATTACCGGATCAAATCCATTCCTCGAACCAGCCCAGTTTCTGTCATGACTTCCAAAGCCAGTTTGGAACAGAAATTTGCTCAAAAAAACTTGGAGAGCTCAAAACACAAATCCGTGGAGCTCTGACATTGGAGAGAAAACTTACCATGACCTCCAACTGCTCTGAGAGATCAACAGACACAAATAGGTCCTGCAGGTCCCTGGCTTCAGTCACTCAGCACTCCTGGGAGCCGTTAGGAGCTCTACTTCAGATCCACTCTGACACCATCTGATAAAAGAAAAACTTCAGCTGAATTAAATTTGAAGATGCTTAAGTGAGCAAGCAATGAATGATTCGCGAATCGGGCAGCCTTCTGAGCCAGAGTAGGCTCAGAGACTCCAGCACAGCCACATGGTGGAGGAAGATTTATGGACAGAGAAAGGAAAGTGAAGTACACAAAATGGAAGTGAGGTACAGAAATAGCTGATTGGTTACAGCTCGGTGTTCACCTTATTTGAACAGAGTTCGAACAGTTGGCTACATTTGATTGGCCAAAACTCGGTGATTAGCACAAGTGTAGACTACAGTCTGTTTACACCTCCACTTGTTATAGTTCATGATGTACAGAAAAACCTTCAGGCTTAACTTAAAATATGTAAGGAGGCAGATTTAGGCTAAACTTGATTTATTTTTTATTATATTTTTGAGACGGAGTCTCGCTTAGTCACCCAGGCTGGAGTGCAGTGGCGTGATCTCGGCTCATTGCAACCTCCATCTCCTGGGTTTAAGCGATTCTCCTGCCTCAGCCTCCCAAGTAGCTGGGACTACAGGCATATGCCACCATTCCTGGCTATTTTTTGTATTTTTAGTAGAGATGGGGTTTCACCACGTTGGCCAAGCTGGTCTCAAACTCCTGACCTCAGGTAATCTGCCTGCCTTGGCCTCCCAAAGTGCTGGGATTAGAGGCATGAGCCACCGCACCTGGCCAGCTAAACTTGATTTAACAGTACCTTCTGGGAGATAGATTTTTTGTATAATGGAATAGTTACTCTAATTATAAGCTGCTATTATAACCTCATTTGGATCTGGGAATTTTCTCATGTGATGTATGTACACACACACACACACACACACACACACGACTAATATTGCAATATTCTTTTTTGTCTATGTTTGTGTGTCCTTGTAGAACTTTATATAGCCCAGTCTGGAAGTGTAGAGAAACTGTATCTGTTTCAGAGTGAAACTGCTCTAGGGGATGGGAAATTTTGAGTTTATTATTTCCATGAGAAAATGGAATGGGGCTTCTTTTGGGGGAAGATTTAAAATTATCTGTGGAAAAAATGAGTTGGACTTGATAATGTAAGATGGGAAATTTTTCATTGTTATATTCAATGAGATAGATACAAATACTGGTTTCCTTAATATTTCTGAAATTGTATTATTGGCTGTGATAGATGAGATTACTGTTTAAACATATTCACTCTTCCACCTCTCCATTTCATTGGAAGAGTTTAGTTACTGGTTCTATTAATGTTGGGCATGGCTCTGACTTGCTTTGGCCTCAGTGTAGGTGGGGGACAGTTCTTTGCCTCTCGACTGTGCTCAGCCATGCAGCTTGCTTTGGTCAACGGATGTTAGCCGATGTGACCCACGGAAGAATGGAAATGACCTTGCATAGCTGGGCTTGTCCTCTTGAACTGCTGCCATCTCCATGCATAACACTTCTTTTGAACTTCTCCTTCAGCCTGAGCCCCAGATGGAATATCAATGGAGAAGTTTAAATCTCAGTGAGGAGCCAAGTCCAACTGGACTCATAGCTTGAAACAGAGCTGTCCCATTGAGCTCAGCCTAGGTCAGCTAGCCCCAGCTGACCTGCAGTCATGTCAATTGTATGTCACTGAGATTTTGTGGCTCTTTTTTATGCAGCTTTAGCTAACTGATATATCACCATATCAGGGAAATTTGGTAGGACAACATATCTAAGCACAATCTGAGATGGGGAATAGAATAGGGTAAATTCTCTGTTCAAAGCATATGGTAATCTGGTGCATATTTTACTTATTATCCCATCTGTACCCTTTTTTATAACATGTCTTTGGAAGTGAAACTGTACAACCAGTGTCTATGTAACACTGAGTCTATTGTCCATGTAACATTCAGTCTACTGAACTGCTTTAAAATATTAGTCGAATGACAGTAGACTGAACGAATCTCTGTAGTTCCGGAAGGCAGGGAGAAGGATTGGGAGAGTCGATACAAAGTGTGCAGCCAGGGCTGCGTTGGTATTTTTCCTCTGATGTGCTCCACAGAAGGGCAGCTGACCCACTGTGGGTTGATAATTTCACTGGTTCACAGAAGACAGGGAATATAGGCCTTTAGGGAAATAATGTGCCTTTGTCTTTGTCTTTCTCTTATTCTCTGTCAAGGGGGAAAATGCTGTTCTGGGCTGGTCAGATTCAAGGTCATGGATTGGACCATGGGATAAAGCTTTAGTGGCAGATGGCAACTTCCTTGAAATAGAGTGGAGAACAAGGGTGGCAGCATTGGTGAGTAGGGGCAGGGAGGAGGCAGTAGGGAAGTCCGGCTTTACCCTGGAGAGAAGAAGATGTGGGGGTGGGGAGGGCAGAGCCAGCTGTTTGGGTGGGAGGCAGGGAAGGTGTTGGCTGCCCAGCTGACATCTCTTATCTCTTTCCTGGGGCCAGAGTAGGTTATTTTACAGCGCAGCCTCTTTATGGCCTCAGTAGAGAAGCAAAGGCAAACAAAGAACAGGTGATCCCTTAGGGCCCAAGGAGACGCCTCCTACAGCAGGTGTGCCCACTTCAGCAGCCCTGCTGGCCAGAATCTCTAGTTAGAAGGCTTCTCGGAAGTCCAGGCCCTTATCGGCTTCCGAATCTGAAGTCCTAGGAACCCTCCCTCACACCTCCCTTCTATGTGGCTTTGAAAAGACTTTGATATTCTATCCCTATCCCTTAATTATTTGAACCCTCACCAGTTTGTAATGAGCCTGAACCCATCTTTGCTCCATTTTACAGATGACGAAACTGAGGCTGGAATTGTTGTTGCCAAGCTTCTTTGCCCTTTGTACCATGGGATTTAATTACATATATTTTATGGATTCTTTCCTTTGTAAAGTTGTAATCATTCATTCTTTTTTAATAGAGAGAAATTTAGAAAAGGAAACAAAGCAAAAAATGACCTAAAATCCTATGGGTCAGATAACTCCCGTTAATATTCTTTCCTTATTTCCCCCAGTTCTATTTCCAGAGGTTACCATTTTCAATTTTTATTTCTGTTTTATTCTATAAAGATGAAGAAAATTTTTGACACCTTTAAAAATATAATTTAAATCATCTTAAACTTATAGAAAAGTTGTAAGTGAGGATAAAGAACATTAATTTTTCTGTGCCACTTGAGAGCACGATCCCAGCAATTTGCATGAACACCTTGCTACTGCCTTATCTGCAGGCTCCACTGAAGTTTCATCAGCTGTCCCAAGATACACAGGTTTCTTTCTCCTGTCTCTGGTGTCCTTCAATCTGGAACGGTTCTCCCTTCTTTCCTTGATTTCCATGGCCTTATGTTTCCTGATGACAGGTCAGTTATTCTGTAGTGTGTCCCTCACCTGGGTCGAGGCTGATGCTTCTTCAGGGTTGGATTCACTTGCATGCACCTTCAGCAAGAAGATCACAGAAGCTATGCTGTGCTCTCCTTGCATCCTGTCATGCGGTGAGTAATTTCACTCTAGGATTAGTGATGGTGTTTGCTATTATCATTTGATTACAGAGGTGACTGCCAGCCTTCTCCACTGTAAGGTGACTCCTCTCTTTGTAATAAACAAGTATTTTGTGATGAGGCACAATGAAACCATGAAAATATTCCATTCCTCATCAAACTGTCACTTTATTCCAGCATTTACTTATATTGAAATGGACTCAGATTTTTATTTTATTCAGTAGGTTATTATCCATCATCATTATTATTTACTTTGATGCTCACATGGTCCAAGATTTGGCCATCAGGGGCCCCTTCAAGCCAGATTCTGGGCTTTTCTGGCCTGCACCCATCATTCTTAGAGTACTTCATTACTTTCTAGCTCCCAAGATCTTTTGGGTTTATCTTGGGCTTTCCCGGCCCCTGCCCTGGAATCAGCCATTTTCTGAAGGAGCCTTGGATTCTTTTAATGGAGAATGGCATTTAGAAGTCAATATACGGGTGCCAGGAGTGTTCATTGCTATTGGGATATCACTGCTCCCAGACTCTGTGGACACAGCAAGGATATATATGCACACACACTATTACATCAATATTTATCTCTCTATATAGAACACCATGAGCTCACTTCAATACTTTCAATTCTAATCAAAACCACAGGGCTTATTCTGGGTTTCCCTCCTTCCATATTCATGACTGCCTTCTCCATGAGTGAGAAAACTGGCTCCCAGCTTTGCTCGGTTGGTCCCCCTGCATGTACCCAATCTCCCATAGCAGAACTCTGCCCCTCCACTCATTCTGCATGGCTCTGGCATCCACACTTGGTTGTCCCCTTCTGCCATGTGGACTTTCATTTGACAGTACTTGGACTCTAACACTCTGTGCTAGGCCACTGTGCCCCTGCCTCCCTGCATGGCCACTCTTAGTCCTATTCTGGCTCTGACATGCCATGCCAGGCTCCCCCACACCAGATGGGTGCCATCTGGTACATATCCAGTGTGCTCAGCTTAGACTGCCCGGGCTATGATGGCTACTGCCCCACCCATGCCCATGTGCTGCATGCATCTTATGAAGGCATCTGGTTTATTTTCCCTGCTCATCAGTTCAATGAGCATGTGCTACCAGTGTAGTGCACCAGCATACCATCTGTGGATCTGTGGGATGTTCAGAAGATCAAGGTCTCTGTAGACCACACTATAACAGAAAGCTGGAAAATGAACGTGATCTAGGAGGAGACACTGATTTTGTATTTCTATCCTTGCCAGGTGAAAGCAAACTTCTGCTGGTTCTTACTGATATAGATGGGGAGAAAACATAAGCTGAGTCAATAGCTACATACTAAGTGCTAAGAGTGGTTAAGTTGTTCTATGCTGCATTTAGAAAAGCAGCTAAAATTGGAGTTATTGCCTGATTAAATTTATGACAACATATAGTCATTCTCCAAGATTCAGCAACTTCCTGCACAGGCTAAAGAGCTAAAGAGGTGAGCCAAGTGGGCAGAAATGTGACAGGCATCCCTTTCCCTGCATCTTTCAAGTCTTTAATCATGGCACCAATCCCTGTAATTCCCCTAGAAATACAGTAATGCTGGTTTACTATTTGGGTAGGGAAAGAAAATCCCAGGCTCCTGGGTCAGTTCAACCATTTCTTTGACCTCATCTCTCCTTGCTTGATTTTAGTACCAGTTGTGCTGGAGCACCTTCTAATATGGTTTGTCTCTGTGTCCCCACCCAAATCTCATGTCTAATTGTCATCTCCACATGCCAGGGAGGTACCTGGTGGGAGGTAATTGGATTATGGGGGCAGTTTACCCCATGCTGTTCTCGTGATGGTAAGTTTCCATGAGATCTGATGGTTTAAAAGTGTTTGGCAGTCCCCAGCCTCTTTCCTGCCGCCATGTAAGATGTACCGTGCTTCCCCTTCTGCCGTGGTTGTAAGTTTTCTGAGGCCTCCCCGGCCATGTGGAACTGCTAGTCAATTAAACCTGTTTTGTTTATAAATTACCCAGTCTTAGGTAGATCTTTATAGCAGTGTGAAAATGGACTACTACACTTTCTTAATGAACTCCCTCAGAAAGGATTCAGGAAATGTAAGCCTGCAAGTTTAGAAATACCCTTATTCTACCCTTACACTTGATATTATGGCTGAGATGAGAGTTTTAGGTTCAAAATATATTTCCAGGAGTCCTAAAAATATAGTTCCATCTTTTCATAGTCTTCCACCATCCTATGTTGTTGACAAGACTGAGAATGGTCTCTGTCTCTCCTTTACTTTGTAGGCAACCTGTCTCTTCCTGCTCCCACCCGTGGAACATTTTAGAATCTTCTTCTTTTTTTTTTTTTTTTTTTTGGTGTTTTGAAATTTTGCAGTACTGGTCTAGGTGTGGGGCAGTTCCCCGGGCTTCCTTTTAATCTGTAGCTCTGGAATACTCTTGCTATTGATGATTCTATGTGTCGACTATTTTGCCCACACCCCACCCAGATGCATTCTCTACTGTGGTTCTCTGTTATTCCCTGTGCCTGGGAAGCCTGATGGCTCCTTTGCTGGCAGGGCTCCAGCTGGGTTTGGTCAATGGGAGGGACCGACAGGAGACTGGAAGTGGAAGGAGAGAGAGGTTGGTATAATTCTTTTCTACTTCCCCTTGCTTTGATGCTGTCTGGAGGCGGTGGCATGCCTCCACACTACAGAAGCTCCCACTGGGGGCCCTTCCTCTGCAGTCCTCTGGCTGTGGTAATGTGGTTTTCTCCTTTTGTTCTTTTAGCTGTAGAGTGGTAACTGCTTCTCTCTTCTGCCAGTCTCTGGGCGCCTCACCATTTCTTGTTTTTTTCCTTTAACCCTTCCCACACCTCTGTAAGTTACCTTTTTATTAAAGTCCCTTTGTTTGAAAATCTAGGGGTGAATTATGTGTCCTGTGCAGACTATGACTGATATGCTGGTTTCATTGTCTTGATTTTTCCTTCCTGGAAATTTTAGTAATTGGATGATGGGTCATTAGTGTTAATTATCCATGTCTCTTATTTTAGCTCTGAAGTTTTCCATCTTTTTGTGTTTTTGCTCTACGTTATGGGATATTTCCTTAGCTGGTTCTCCCATCCCTTCTAATGATGTGTTTTCAAATTTCAGCAGTCATGCTTAGTTTTCAAGGGTTTTTTCTTGCTTTCGTGGTCTCTCTTATTTCATGGCAATCTGCTCTTGTTATATGGATTCAGTAATTTCTCTAATTTAGGCACCTAAAGGAAGTTTTTGATCTCTTAAAGTTATTTTCTATTCCCTGAGTTATTTCAGCTTCTTTTGGGGTCAGTCATTTTGTTTATTCATCTTGACCTATCTCCTTTGTGCTGTTGATTTTCTAAATGTGTGAGGATCTTTGGTTCTCTGTTATAAGTACCGGAAAATAAACTGGTTTCCCCAGATAGCTGATGTGGCTTCCCTCTGCTATAGCCTTCCATGAAAAAAGTAGGACAGCTTCCGGGAGCTATATGTGAGTGGATCGTGCTTGGCAGCTGCCCTTCAGAATGCACAGGTTGGAGGCAGGGATGGCCAAGGACATTTCTCAGGGAGCTGTGTGTACGGGATGGGTCTCTGAGAATGGAGAGCTTGATGAGTTCAGGCCGCGGAAGCAACATCTACAAAAGCCTGGATCTGAGAAACTCAACCATACTCCCTGAAAATGAAGAGTTTACATGCAGAATGAGTCTGGGGGAGGCAGCACTAGAAGGGCTGAAAGAGCAATAGAGTCAGACTGATTTCAGAGGGACCCATCCTAGAGGGACCACTGCCATGATTCCATGGGGACATTTCCAAGGGGAGCCACAGGAGGTTTCACTGGGGAGTTGTGTATGTCTGTCCAGTGTCTAGGAGGTGCCCACCATGGCTGAGCTTGCAGGGCCTCTTAGGACTGTCCAGGTGAGATGTATGGGTTGTGATGTGGGTTTGGAGAGGTTTCCAGATAGAATTGGTCGGGATGGCCCATTAGCTCTGGGGCAGAGGCTCAGGGAGGTGGGCAGGCATGCAGGACACAGGAATGCTAATAGCCACAGCTCTGCAGGGTGTTTCCCGCCCATAACTGTGTGGAGAGCCGTTCTCATCTCAACTCATTCTTGCCACAGCAGCTCCCGAGGCAAACTTCCTTATTAGCTCCACTTTGCAAATGAGAATCTGGGGCAATGCGAGACGGCTTCTGTGCCCGGCTTGTGACCAGTCGCCACGCTGACTCTCAATGTGATGTAAGCAACTGTGAATGGGCCTGATTCCAAATCCCAGCAAATTTATAGTAAGGAGGGTGGCTGGGGTCTATCCATCCCCTGACTAGCTGATCTTCAGCTTCCTCATAGGACCAGGGGGAATACTGAGCATGCAGCGGACTGAGGTTCAGAGAGGTCATGTGGAGCACTGCACACACCTGAGGGAGTCGTGCGCCTGTCTGACTTTCGCGTGATTCATGAGGAACATTCCTGATGGGGTGGGAAGGGAACCTGTCACTAAGCTATTTAGGAGAATCAGTCTCCAGCAGGTCACACCAGCCAGCCACTTTTATGGCAGAAGGAAAATCCTACCCAGCCCCTTCCCCAGAGATGGCGGAATGCAGCCTGGCTGACTGGCAGAGCCTCTCAGGCTGTGCTCCGGACCCTGGACTCCAGCAAGGGGGAAGAACAGCAGCTCCCAGTTCTTTCTTATAGACTGCTTTCTTGAGGAGCTTCAAGTGCTCTGGCTATGATTGGTTCGGGGCTCTGCTGCCTCCAGGGGGTGCTGTCTCCTTTCCCTAGCAGAGGCAAAGGGTCTGGCAGCCAACTCTGGGAGTATTGGTTTAACCTGAAATGTCTGCTAGGACGAGCTACCTACCCCTCTCCTGGGCCTTACGGTCCTGAAGGAAGAGCTTGGACATTGGATTGAAAGTCCAGCCCTACCATCTACAAGTTGGCTGGCTGAGACAAGACACTCTACTTCTTCGAGGCTCAGTTTTCTCGCCTGTGAGATGGGATGATCACACCACACCAGTTAGGCATGAGGATGGACTAAGGGCAGGTTCACATGCTTCTGCCTGGCATGGGAGCTGTTTGCTGCTTTTCCCACCATTTCAGCTCTTCTGCTGTTCTCTGACCCACAAGAGCTAGGGCTCAGGCTGCATGCCTTGGGCAGTAGTTCTCAAATGTGTCTATGTGGAAGCTTGCCTCCATGGGCTTACCAGCAAATCCAGACCCCACACAGCTGCCCTGCAAGAAGGAGGTGACAGTGGCTGAGTTCTTACCTGCACAGAGGACGGGTGTCCATAGAGCTCCCAGCTGGAGTTGAGCAGTTTCTGGTCAAGCAATGTTCTCTGATTTTACACGTCTGGAAGCTACCATTACAATCAGGTCTCCTTAAATGTCCTCCCTCCCTCCCTCCCTCCCTTTCTTCCTTCCTTCCTTTCTTTCTTTGTCAGATGCTGTGTGTGGACTTGTGCTGGGATCTGGAGGCAGAGACAAGAGCTGTGACCTAGACATAGGGGAGTGGGGAGACAAAGGTGCTCAGGCAGACAACCAACTAGGCTGCTACATCTGCCTCTGCAGCAGAGCATGGGAGGGTGGCAGGAATTTGTCATGGCAGCAGGGACATCGGAGCTGGGGTGCAACGGAGGAGCAGCAGCTTTCCAGGTAGTCGAGACAGGAAGGAGCATGGTCCAGAAAGAAGAGATGACAGGTGCCAGTCTACAGCGACAGTGAGCAGAGGCCTGGGTGGTTGGCAGGTGGGTTCGCATCCTGGATCTGGCTCTTTCTTAGCTGAGTGTCTTTGGGCAAGTTGCTCAATCACTGAGTGTCACTTTGCTTCATCAGCACGATGGGAATAAAAATGCCGACCTCTCAGAACTGTTGTGATGGTTAACTAAGGTAGTGTCTGCAGAGTCTATGCACTACAAACGGCAGCTGCCATTCTAGAGGGACCACTGCCATGACTTCATGGGGACATTTCCATGGAGAGCCACAGGAGGTTCACTGGACAGGTGTGTATGTCCAGTGTTTAGGAGGTGCTCTTGAAGCAGATCTGTTACTCTCAGGAGGTCCTCTAAGCACACATGTGACTTTGCCATGTGGTGGTGGGGGGCAGGGAATTATAAGCTAGTGTATTCAAAACAGGAGCAGCCGTTGTAAGCAAAGCTGTTCCATTACAGCCAAGTCGTGTGCATCTCAGCTCCAAAGGAGAAAGTGACCATTCTCATTGAATTCTCATCGCCACAACCTTGGGACTGCCTGAGATAAGACACTCCACTTCCAGGGCCCACCCTGAGTTTTCACTCACACCCTGGATGCCCATCTCCTTCCCTCACTCTGGCTGACATTCTCAGCCACACTGCCGTCCCCTGGTCTCCAGGGTCTGAATGCTCCCAGCCTCAGGGCTTTTGCCGTGGCTGTGCCATCCATCTGGCCTATCGAACCCGTTTGCTCACAGCATCTCACCCTCGGTAATAATTTATTGCCCTCTTTCCTTGCACCGTGTCTGTCTTCTCCCCCAGGGCTGAGAGCTCCAGAAGGAACCAAGGACAGGGAGCCTGTCTTGTCCAGCTCTGGTGCCCAGCAGGAGAGCCAGGCTCATAGAAGGTCTGCAAGTAATGTTTCTGAACGAACTTATGAAAGGCAGGTCTTTTTACACCCATTTCATGGATGAGGAAACTGAGGCAGAGAGAGAGAGAGTCAGGCAGACGCACACACCCCCAGAGAGAGAGAGAGACACTCCTAGAGAAAGAGAAAGGGGGGAGGGGGGGAGAGAGAGAAAGAAAGAGAGAAAGACAGCGCAGCTCCAGTATGCCTGTATCTAGGGTTGAGGTGGGCGTGAGAGACACACGCAGGCAGGGCTGCAGCTCCGGGCAGGCCTTGGGGGCTCAAGATGCGGCTCCCCAGGGCGAGTGCTGGGGTCCCGGGGCAGGCGGGCGGCTGGAGCGCTCTCGTGGGCGGGCGCAAGGGGCAGGCTGGGCGGGCGCAGGCGGGAGCGTAGCAGCCGCTCCGCTCCGCACGCAGGCAGCATCGGGGCAGCAGGAGCAGGTGAAGCAGGCGCGGCTCTGCCCCGAGCCTGGTGCCTCCTGGGCACAGGAGTGCGGCCGGGGGCGGGGCCGAGTGCGCCCCCGTACGAACCCTCCGGGAAGCCGGGCACCCTGCCTGCCCTTGGCCCGGGGCGCAGAGCGTCACACTGGATCTGGGGAGCATCCTGCCCCCACTGTGGACCTCAGTTTCCTCACCTGAGACATGGGCGGCCCCATCCGCACCCTGTAAGCTGCAAGCCAAGGAGGTAAGGGGTGCATCTGAGGTGTCTGGGCGCTATGGGCATTAGGATATAGTAGCTTTTGCTGAGATTTCAGGAGACAAAGCAAAGGGCCTTCCCTATTCTAACCCCACTGGGAGATTAGCATTGTGTGTATGATTCATTAATTTTCCTCTGATTGACTGGGAAGGCAGGCTGCCGGGGGTCCCTGTTGGGGCTTGCAGCTGGTTCTAGTTTTTGTATCTGGAGAGCTGCCTGGGGACAAAATGCAGAGACACCATTTTACTGACCTTTCATAATAATCTACCCTCCCCCTCATACACTCGCCACCCCCTTGGGTGTGCCTGAGGGACTTGAGGTCCCCTGGTCCTCACTGGTCAGTGTACCCCAAGCCCAGCAGCCCCAGGCAGATGCCCAACACCACCTTTTCAGTGCTCCTCCTCCTCCTGTCTTGGCCCTGTCTGCCAATCCATTTTCTATATCCAAGTGATCTTACTGGAATGGACCTGGCCTTGCTGGTCTGGCCCACCACTCCAGCTTCATCATCTGCCACCCTGGAACCTGTTATTCTGCTTACTTTTCCCAGCAGGCTCTGCTCCTTCCTGCCTCTGTGCCTTTGCACATGCTGTTCCTTGCACTTCGAGTTCCCTCCTCTCCCTGTCCCTTTGGCTGGTTGACTCCTCTTCAGCCTTTGAGCCCTGTACCATTGCCACCTCTTCTCTCGTCTCCCTGCTCCCTGCTCCTTCTCTGATCTCTCAACTCACAGGCCTCTGTTTCATATTGGTGTTGGCAATGGCAACGAGTTCCATCTGCATTCGTGCTGGTCAGCCCCTCTGTTCTGGGAGGGCCATGACTGTATAAGTCATCTTTGCAGCCCTTGTTTCTAGCCCAGGGCTTGACACATTTATTGAGTGGGTAAATGAAGCAGTGAGCGTTTTCTGGAGCCCTCCCAGCCCAGTCCTTCCACTCTGATCCTGCTTTAGGTGGTTGGTTTGGGATGAATGGTGTTTCTCTACACTACTGGCCAAGCCCTGCTGATGGTCACCCAGAGCCTTGGGTTCTGGCCCGTTTGCTGCTTCTGAGTGCAGTGCCTCTGCCACAGGTTCATGCAGCTGGGA
Organism: Nomascus leucogenys; assembly: GCF_006542625.1. NCBI lineage: Eukaryota > Metazoa > Chordata > Mammalia > Primates > Hylobatidae > Nomascus > Nomascus leucogenys. Next base: position 36,238,963 of record NC_044398.1, on the reverse strand, counting down.
CTGCTCTTTTTCTTATATTTGGCCTTGTGTTTGGCTCTGGAATAGTTTATTTTGTCATGTTCAGCCCCAAATGGCCCTTTTTGCCAGAAGACCATAGTGCCGGAGAAATCTTCCTGCCTTTGAGATCTGGTTCCTAAATAACCAGACTGTAAACTATCAGGTGAATTCACAGCTTGATCTTTTAAATGACCAAATGAGCCTTTTTTTTTTTTTTGAGACAGAGTCTCACTCTGTTGCCCAGGCTGGAGTGCAGTGGTGCACTCTCTGCTGACTGCAACCTCCGCCTCCCAGGTTCAAGTGATTCTCCTGCTTCAGCCTCCCATGTAGCTGAGACTACAGGCATGCACCACCACACTTGGCTAATTTTTGTATTTTCAGTGGAGATGGGGTTTCACCATGTTGGCCAGGCAGGTGTTGAAGTCCTGACCTCAGAGACTCATCTTTATAAGTAGATCAGATGCACAACAAGTGACACTTATGACAGCCGACAAATAGAGTTTACTGAGCTCTGGTTGATTTTGGTCTTGTACTCTGCAAAAACTGCCTTAACATAGCAATTGATCATGTAAAAAATACATATGGCCATTATATGATACTTAAAGAATATCTCAAATAGGGTTTTCTGCTATAGTGTTTTACAAGGCGGGGTCCAAGGGCCATGTGCATCAGAATCACATAGTCTACTTGTTAAATACAGATTCCTGGCCCCCATCCTGGACTCACTTAACTATATCTCCTGATGGAAGGGCCCTGGGATCTGCACTTTCAACATGTTTCTAGAATGATTCTGATGTTTACTGAAGGTCGAGAACTGCAACCCTGTGGGATTAATAATGACTAGAGAATCTGAGAGGTGAGTCACAATGATGTATGTAGTGGTATGGTGCTTCCCGTGCAAAACATCCATCATTGGCACTACCACGGGAGAACTCTGGAGTCTAAATTCCAACTCAGTCTTGGCAGGGGGTCAGTTGTGCTGAGGAGGTCCTCGGGGAAGGGACAGCCTGTACCAGGGCATAGAGATGTGGAAGAGTCTGGTGTGCTTGTGAGCTGCACACTGCATCAAGTGACTTGAACATAGTCATGGAGTGGGTTCTGGGGAGGGCACTGGGCACCTGTAACTTTGGCCAGGTATGTGTGTGCACATGGTGGGTGGTAGGAAGAAGCTGGTGTGCTGATTAGCCAGGCTTTGCATACTGGGCAGTCTTCAACTTTGCTAGGTATCACCTAGAAAACAAGGCTAGCGGGGCAGGGAGGGGCTGAGACCAGGAGGGTGCACTGACTATGGATCCCCGAGGCTTTAGCTTTGTCTTGAAGGGAATGGGGTGCCGTGGAAGGACACAAGCAATCCTGTGCAGAGTGGCATTTATTGCTGTCTCCATTCAGATAAAATGTGACAAGGGGCATTCTACCCATGCTCCCTGAACAATTCCATCACTAAACTCTGCATACAGCACTCCAACTTCTTTATCATCAGAACAGCCTCATCCTGAGGCCGGAAGGAATTAGTAGAACAAGTTCTGGCATTAGATGACCTGAGTTTGTAACTGGGCCCTGTTACTAATTAGCTGTGTGACTATGGGCAAGTTGCTTTCCATCTCCAGGTCTTAGATTCCTCATCTATGAAATGGATTGATAATATCTACCTCTAGGAATAAACTAGCTAATAGATGAAAGTGCTGAGCACAGTACCCAGCATGCAACAAGTGCTTCTAACAGGGTAGCATCATTGGATGCCAGTGTCTCACCATGAGCCTTATGTAATAGCCCCTCCAGATACCAGCCTTGGGTGGGAAGCAGCTGAGAGCCTTTCTACCCAGCCCTGCTCCTCCCTGGATTCTACCCTGGGCACGATCCCTGAGTATTGTTTGTCTGTTTGCCTTGTAGGCGTCATCCCTCAAGTGTATCACTTAGTTCAAGAGTCCTGGAATCTTTTCACATCCACCATGAACACCTCTCACCTCCTGGCCTTGCTGCTCCCAAAATCTCCACAAGGTGAAAACAGAAGCAAACCCCTGGGCATCTCATACAACTTCTCTGACCATTGCCAGGATTCCGTGGACATGATGGTCTTCATCGTCACTTCCTACAGCATTGAGACTGTCGTGGGGGTCCTGGGTAACCTCTGCCTGATGTGTGTGACTGTGAGGCAGAAGGAGAAAGCCAACGTGACCAACCTGCTTATCGCCAACCTGGCCTTCTCTGACTTCCTCATGTGCCTCCTCTGCCAGCCGCTGACGGCCATCTACACCATCATGGACTACTGGATCTTTGGAGAGACCCTCTGCAAGATGTCGGCCTTCATCCAGTGCATGTCAGTGACGGTCTCCATCCTCTCGCTTGTCCTCGTGGCCCTGGAGAGGCATCAGCTCATCATCAACCCAACAGGCTGGAAGCCCAGCATCTCACAGGCCTACCTGGGGATTGTGCTCATCTGGGTCATTGCCTGTGTCCTCTCCCTGCCCTTCCTGGCCAACAGCATCCTGGAGAATGTCTTCCACAAGAACCACTCCAAGGCTCTGGAGTTCCTGGCGGATAAGGTGGTCTGTACCGAGTCCTGGCCACTGGCTCACCACCGCACCATCTACACCACCTTCCTGCTCCTCTTCCAGTACTGCCTCCCACTGGGCTTCATCCTGGTCTGTTATGCACGCATCTACCGGCGCCTGCAGAGGCAGGGGCGCGTGTTTCACAAGGGCACCTACAGCTTGCGAGCTGGGCACATGAAGCAGGTCAATGTGGTGCTGGTGGTGATGGTGGTGGCCTTCGCCGTGCTCTGGCTGCCTCTGCATGTGTTCAACAGCCTGGAAGACTGGCACCATGAGGCCATCCCCATCTGCCATGGGAACCTCATCTTCTTGGTGTGCCACTTGCTTGCCATGGCCTCCACCTGCGTCAACCCATTCATCTACGGCTTTCTCAACACCAACTTCAAGAAGGAGATCAAGGCCCTGGTGCTGACTTGCCAGCAGAGCGCCCCCCTGGAGGAGTCAGAGCATCTGCCCCTGTCCACAGTACATACGGAAGTCTCCAAAGGGTCCCTGAGGCTAAGTGGCAGGTCCAATACCGTTTAACCAGGTCTAGGGCTTCTCCCTGCCATGTCCCTTGCCAGGCTCTTTCACTTAGCTAAGTGGGCACACTGCAAACTGGGGTGGCACCCCAGCATTCCTGGCTTTCTGGGGTCCAGATAGGCTGGCAAGAGCTGTTTTTGCATCCATTTGCATCGTGAAGACTGGCATTTTGATACTTCAGCTGTTTGTTCCTGGGAGAATTCTGAGTGCAGATTCCAGAGGTCACAGTAAGCCTTGCAGCTTGAGCTGAAAGATGCCAGAGCCGGAGATGTCTGCTGGCAGCAGGCAGGGTTCATTCTGGTGACACAGCAACAGATGCCTGGCCTGGGAACCCAGAGATTTCACCTCCACCAGTGAGACCACGGGGCCACTGTCGGGTGAGGGAAGGAGCGCTTGGAGTCAGAGCTCTAGACCTTGGTCAACTCCTCACCTCTGTGAGATATGGTGTGTGGAGTCGCTTCAGAAGTAAAGAATTCTGTGGATGCAAAGCAGTGGGATTACTGTTAGATCATTAGCACATCCAGCTGAAGAGAATAGATGCAGTAGTCTTGGCTTACAGCCCTCTGCAGCAGGAATTCCAGGACTCACTTCCTACTCCATCCCTTTTCTCTACCACCGTGTCTTCCACCTTACATGGAAATCAGCCTGCAAGTTCCTCTCCTCGATGAGATGGCGAGCGCCTTGCAGGTGAAATCCATATCATCATGGGGCTTGTGTCTTACATGCCATGGACAGGCCCTGGCACAAGGAGAGAGCTCCAGGGAAGTTTTCCATGGTGGGTTGATGGTAAAGGTGCCACTCACTGCTGAATGTTTGGTGCTGGACAGGAGTCCAGCATGGGAAGGGGGCCAGGGCTCAGGCTGCTGCAGCCATAGTCTCCTGCCTGCCCTTCCTTGCCTCCCAGGACCTCATTTGATACAGCAGCTGGACCGAGACTCTGTGGCTCTCCCCACTGTTGACCCACTACAGAGGCCTCCAGAACTCAAGGCCATGGCTGCAGCCTCCTTCACTCTGTGCTCTGACCACTGAGCTGACTTGCCCCAGATAATGTGCCACGTATCTTTCAAAGCTTCCTCAGGGTATTGGGCATCCCAGTGGCCTTAAGTAGGATCAGGGGCAGGGAGTCCTGGGAGTCTAACTTCATGGGGCACTGGCTGAAAAAAGCAGGGGTCCCCTTCCTCCAGCCAGCCAGGGAAAAAGGAGAAAAGGCTCCAATTAGTGTGAATATCTTACCTTGGGGGTTATGGCCTCGTCCTCTGGATGCTGAACCAGGCCCAAGGCTTCATCTATGTGTGGACCAGACAGCCTGTCCTTGCAGGGAAAGAAATGTCAAGACTGCTCCTGGGCTGCATTGGATGGGATATCTCCACATGGCTCTGTTGGCTCAGACTGACCCTCCAGCAGAGTGGACAGTGGCTGACCTACTATAGTCTCCCAGGGCAGGGTATTCATGTGCCGGAGCCCTGGAAGAGCCCATCATAAGCCGGCATAGGTTCTGCACAGGGGGTCTGGCACAGGGCTCTCACCCCTGACCAAGAACCGGTGGAACTGACATCCAAGACAAGTGCTCTTTGAGCCAGCAGCTCCCTTCCTGGAGCTGTTTATCTTACCTCTTCTTTTGGTCACATCTCCCATTCAGTTCCTTTGTTCATTTTGTGTTGGATTTTGGGCAGATTTCTTGAGCCACTTTCTTGGACACAGCTTGTGCTTGTCCTGTGGTGCCATCTGCTGCTGGCTGCTCCAGGTGACCACCTGCCAGCAAAGCCCAGGTTCCCAGACCCATCTATTTTGTGAAAAGCCCACATGCACAAAGCAACCCCCAAATGCCAAAGGAGCCAAGAGACCAAAGAAGGAGGCAGACAAATCCAGTTTGTTGGTACTGAGTGATTTATTGAGGAAACTTTTAGGCAGAAGGGTGGTCTTGGGTGGCCACAAGACAGACAGACCTCTGCACTGTTACTCTCGGACCCAAGGCTTATATACCATACGAAAAGGATATACATGCTCCAGCGAGACAATGAAAGGTAGTGTGCCAGAGCAAGCAAGAATGCCATGTGCATCATAGCCCAGAATTTGCATGATAACATCAAGCTTGCTTTGATCTAAAAGCAGGAGTACATATTCTTACACTCGGGACAGTAAATAAAGTAGGAGTCAGGAGGCATTCATGGGACTGGGGCTAATCAGAAGTCAACATGGGCAAATTAGCATCCAAGATGGAGTCACTTTTGTCTTCACATCACCCCAGAAAGATATCATTGTCCAAGCTTCCCAAGGAATTGGGGGCCTCAGCCCCCACTGGATCCCACGCAAGTGCCTGGAGTTGCTTCCATTATTAGTCTCAATGGTGCCAAGATGCTGGGGACAAAGATGATTTCAGGTGCAGGCATGCTTGAGGACGGAGGGCCAGGCCAGGCCTCTGGGGAAGGTGTTTGGTGCTAAGAATTGGGGTAGTGGGTAGAAGCCTCATTGAGTGTGTTCTGTGCCCCAGCATCACCTGGAGCTTGTAGATATGCAGAGTCCTTGTTGCCAGCCCAGCTCGATTGAATCCAAATCCACGTTTTATCAGGATCCCAGGTTAATTGTGTGCACACTGAAGTTTGAGAAGCTCTGCTCTAAGAAACAGGTTGCCCTGGAACCTAGAGTTACTGGGTAAGCAACTGTAGACACCCATCTTATTCTGGGAACGTCTCTAAAATTGTTATTGCTGAAAAGGTGCATTCAGTTTTGGTTGTCTGTCTCATCTCTGGCTGCATGTGGTCATATTTTTTGTGAGACTTTTTCATTCTTTTGATAAATATTTGCCATGTGCATAGTTTGCATAGATATGTTCTTAGTGAACATGGCTTTTTGTATTCTGCTCTATTTCACTTAAAACTGTTTCAACAGTTTTTCATCTTGCTGGATATCTTTTTTTTCTTTTTCTTTTTTTTTTTTTTTTTTGAGACAGAATTTCACTCATGCTGCCCAGGCTGGAGTGCAATGGTGCGATCTTGGCTTACTGCAACTTCCGCCTCCCGGATTCAAGCAATTCTCCTGCCTCAGCCTCCTGTGTAACTGGGATTACAGGTGCCTGTCACCACAACACCCAGCTATTTTTTTTTTTTTTTTTTGTATTTTTAGTAAAGACAGGGTTTCACTATACTGGCCAGGCTGGTCTCGAACTCCTGACCTCAGGTGATCTGCTCTGCTCTGCCTTCCAAAGTGCTGGGATTACAGGCACGAGCCACCGTGCCCAGCCTAGATATCATTTTTGATGGCCGCTTATGAATGTAGAAACTGCCCCAGTGAAAGCCAGCACCCCTCAGTATCTCTAGCTCCTGGGGGCAGTGGCGGGATGGGGGGGCATCTCTAGCCAGCAAGTGGACCCTCTGCCACCCATTGTGGGAGGAACCCATCTTACAGAGGAGGATCATGGCTGGAATTGGAGACTGATACCACAAGGACTGACTGGGAACCCTTGGAGGATGCAAAACTTTATCACGTCCTGGCTGTGAGTGCTAAAGCCCTGCCTAATGCTAGCCTTTCTTTTTTAAAGTATTGATGTGGCCTTTTTTTTTTCCATTATGAAAGTAATCATATTCATTCTGAAAGATATACAATATATACAAAAATAAAATTTAAAAAAGGAAATTATCAGGAGTTCCACCACTCAAACATAATCACTGTTTACATTTTGGGGAGTCATTTTAAAAGTTTTCATATGCATAGTCATATACATATGTCTGTTTTTTAAGAAAATGGTTGAGATCGTAGTGTGTCCATATGGGAACTTATATATCACATTTAAGGATTGTTTTATATCTTTTTTGTTTAACCTGATATAAATTTTTATTCACTTGTTTATTCATTAAACAAATATGTCAGACACTATGTTAGCTGCGGGGATACAGTGGTTGTAATCAGACATTGTCCCTGTTCTATGGAATTTAAAGTCCATTGATAGATATATCCTATGTCCTTAATATCATCTGTTGTGGCATTCTGAGCTGTCTCTAGACCTGTTGCACAGAGTTTTATGATGAACCTCTGTGCAAAGAACCTTTTCTATATTTGGAATTATTTCCTTAGGAGAGATTTCCAGAAGTGGAATTAACAAAGGGCATGGACATTTTTCAAGGCTCTTGACGCGTGCTGCAAAATTGATTTCCAAAAAAGGTCTGGAACAATTTCAGGGCACTCCCTGAAGAGTGCCCATTTCACCATACCCTGGCCACTGTTGGTGGTTTACCATTAACCAAAAGGCTTTGACCTGAATTGCCAAGACTAGAGGGTGTCCCAGCTCCTGCCTCCAGGTCCAGCAAACAGTGCGGGCACTGACCATTCAAGGCTAGCCTGACCGTATCCCTCTGTGAAACATTTGGGGGTTCCACAAAGCCTTTAGGATTTCAGGACCACATAACTTATCCAAACAGGGATACTTGAGCATGAAAGGGGCCACCATGAATAATCACCCTGGGACAACAGGCAAAACTACCCTGGGAAATGGGAACATGAGATCATCCTACTATAGATAAATCTGATCCCTTAAACATAGCTTGAATTCAACCCTCTCCACCATCTGGCCCCAACTTACCTTTTCAGTCTCTTTGCATCCTGACATATCACACGATCCAGTCACAGTCGGCCTGCAATTACCAACCACACCTTGGGTGTCACTGTCTCTGTACATCTGCTCCCGCCATTCCCTCCTCCTGCCTCCAGCCACCCCACCCCCCGCCAGTCTACAATGCCCCCCTTTGCCCATCTGTGTAGGTCCAAATCCCACCCTTGCTTCAAAACACAAATTAAATGGTACCATTCAATACTGCTTTCATTCAACAAACATGTACTGACTGCTTACGATGTGTCAGGCACATAGAGTACAAGACCGAAAACATCCCACCTCCTGTGGAACTTTAATCTGTGTGTGCAACTGTGACAACTGGTCCTAAAGACGAACACAAAGTGGTGTGCCAGAGAGTCTGCCCTGTTATGGTTTTGAATAGACACACCCACCACCCCACAAGGTTATGAGCTCTTTGAGGGTAAAATCCAAGAGGCTCATCCTCCACCCTTGCAGAACTTCTGACACACCCTTGGATAAAGCAGGCACTTAAGCATTTGCCAAGTGAAGAATTAATATTAAAGAAGCTTACCTATTCACTCTGCAAGAGTTTTCTAATAACCAGTTCTGGGTTCTCCATGAATCTGAGATCAAAGGGGAGCCTAAATTTCCACATACCTTAGAGAAACACCCCCAGGTCCTACCACTGTGACTCTCTGTCCACCCTGATGCTGGAAGAAACTGAAGTCACCGGATTCACTGATTGCTGCTTCTTGTGAGGTTAAGTGACTCATCCAAGGTCACACAGCTAGATAGTGACTGAGCCACTGGAAGGGTCAGGAGGTGATACAGGAAAGACTCAGAATGCATGAGTGGATAAGTCACCAAAGGAGTCACTGGAGTGGAGGGGCCTGGAAGGCAAGGTGACCCTGAGAGCTGGAATTGCCAGAGAAGAACAAACAAGCTAACAGCCCCAAAGACCTCCATTGTCCCCAGATCCCATTCACTGTCATCTCCTGAAGAACATCACTCTCACACCATCAGTGTTCTCTGCTCCTTTTTGCACAAAACTCCTCCAGAGCCTTGTCTAACCTCTTTCTCTCTCTCTCTCTCTTTTTTTTTTTTGTTCTTTTAGAGAGACAGGGTCTTGCTCTGTCACCCAGGCTGGAGTGCAGTGGCATGAACATAGCTCACTGCAACCTCGAACTCCTGGGCTCAAGTGATCCTCTCACCTCAGCCTCCTGAGTAGCTAGGACCACAGGTGCATACCACCATGTCCAGCTAATTAAAAAATTAAATCTTTTTTTTTCTTTTTTGGTAGAGACTGGGTCTCCCTATGTTGTCCAGGCTGGTTTTTCTTTTTTTTTTCCTTTTTTGTAGAGATGAGGTCTCTCTCTGTTGCCCAGGCTGGTCTTGAACTCCTGGCCTCGAGTGATCCTCCTGTCTCAGCCTCTCAAAGTGCTGGGATTGGCATGGGATACTGTGCCTGGCCCCCTGTCTAATCCTGAAGCTTCCACTTCCTCTCCTCTTATGTGCTCACCAGTCCATTCATATAGCTCTTGCCATGTTGCCAAATCCTGTGGCCAGTTCTCAGTCTTGTCTGATATGGTCGTCAGCTGTATTGGGCAGTTGGTCACTCCCTTCTCCTTGAGACTCCAGCATGTGGCTTTTTCAGGGCATAATGGTCGTGGCTCTCCCTGCCTCATTGGGCTCTTCTCCCCCATCTCCTTTCCTGGACTCTTGTTGCCCTGAATTTGGGACACCGAAGCATCCCCAAGGAGCCCTGGAGGTCCTCTCATTCCCCTGGTGAGCTCACCCAGTTTTCTGGTGCTAAATGCCACAAATACTCTAATGTTCCCCAGTGTATCTCCAGTCTGAACTTCTCCCTGACCTCCAGATGTGGGTGTCCAGGCATGCTTTGTGTTTCCTAGACATCAGTCGGCATCTCAAGCTTGGCACATTCAAAAGCAAACTCCAGATTTGTCCCTGCTACCTCCTTCCTCAGTGTCCTCCTTTTCAGGAAAGGGCAAGTCCTGCTTTTCATTTGCTTGGGCCACAGTCTTTGGGACCACCTCCTATTCACACCCCTCATCCAATCTATCAGTGAGTTCTGCAAGCTCTGCCTTCAAAATGTTCTCAGAATGACCACTTCTCACTGCCTCCAGGCTCTGCTTTCAGGTTCAAGCCACCAACCTCCCTACTGAGATCACGGCAGAGGCCTCTTTTCTGGCCTCATTCAGCCAGAGTGATCCACTGAAGCTAGTCAGGTGCCTCTACAACTTTGTTCAACCCTCCAGTGGCTTTCCATCATACTCTGTGCAAATTTCACAGTCACAGTCTGCACCTGTGTCTGCAGACCATCCGCCCCTCTCTGGCCTCACTTCCTACTACCCTTCCCCTCACCCACTCCTCTTCAGCAGTGCTTGCTTCTCTGCTATCTTTTGAACAAGCTAAGACTGCTCCCGCCTTAGGCCTTTCTACTTCCTGCTCTTGCTGCTTGGAGTGCCACCCCTTGATATCAACTTTCTCCCTTGCTCCCTTCACCTTAAGTGAACCTTTATTAGAAGATTAATTTCCTGGCTTGGCATGGTGGTTTGTGCCTGTAATCTCAGCATTTTGGGGGGCCAAAGCAGGCAGATCACTTGAGCCCAGGAATTTGAGACCAGTCCAGACAACATAGTGAAACCCCATCTCTACAAAATTTACAAAAATCAGCTGGGCATGGCGGTACAAGCCTGTATTCTGAGCTACTTGGGAGGCTGAGGTGGGAGGATTGACTGAGCACAGAAGGTCAAGGCTGCAGTGAGCCGTGATCACATCATTGCACACCAGCCTGGGCAACAGAGTGAAAGCCTGTCTCAAAAAAGAGAAGACTAATTTTTTAACCATCCTGTAAAAATATAACCATCCTCCCTCTCTCTTCCCTTTTCTGCCCAGTTTCTGCCACAGGACTTAGCACATTGGCTGGTTCCTTGTTGAGGGTCTCCACTCCCTCATTAGAAAGTGAGCCCCATGGACGCAGGCACTGTAGATGTTTTATTTACTGTCCAGCTCTCAGCAAGAACAGGCTGTTCACGAGAGGTGCAGAAGAAATATCCATAGTACAAGTGAATTTCCAACTGTTAGAGTTCATCAGTGGAGAGCTGCACTTCAGCCTCCTATTTGTGGAGAGCGGGCATCTGGTTTTGTAGCTGTTTGGTCTCAAGTTTGACAGCCGTTTGCCCAAGATTGCTGACTGAAAGGGAGATGAAGCAGCTCCCTTAGCATCCTGGTTTCCTGGTTTGTAATAATAAACACTGGCTGCCATGTATTTAGTGCCCCAACCACTGTGCCAGATGTTTTACATTGCCTTCCCTCAATCCTGAGATCAGATAGATGAAGAAACTGAAGCTTACAGAGGTGAAATGAGTTTTTCCACATTTTCAATAAGAGCCAAAGTTGAAACCCAATCAGTTGTCTTCCAAAGTCTATGACTTAGACTGTTGTAGCAGGAAAGACAGTTGGCCAGATGACCTCCAAGTGGCCTTGAAGCTCATAGCTAGAGAGTATGAGCTTTATGGGCAATGGAGAAGCACTGAAAGCTTTTAAGCAGGGGGATGGCATGGTCAGGTTACATGCAGGGAGAGTAGTGTGGCTGGATTGGCCTGCATTCCCCAGAAAGCAGAAGCTGGGGCAGAGGTCTATGAGCTCTTCCTTTATTAGGGAGAAAGGTCCCAGGGAACAGAATGAAGAATACGGGGAAGGAGACAGGGAAGGAGGGAGAGTCAATCTGAAGATGTGCTACTGAGCTGGCAGCTGATTACTCGATACCTCTTAAAACCATCTAAGGACAGTTTGTCTGGATGAAAAAAGAGGTAAGAACTCATCCATTGGCTCCAATATTCCCTTGGCAAAGGTTCGTACATGGAGCATTACCTCCCCACACCCTGGGGACACACAGGAACACTGAACATACCTGGACATAAACAGAGCGCTCCTGTGGAGGTGAGAAGGGTGTTTGGGGTGTGAGGTGAGGTGCCATCAGGTTGCACCTGTGTGAAGCCAGTGAGCTCTCTCAGAGTTGGTGCCTCAGTGGGTGCTGGACCAAGAGGCCAGTTGAGGACAAGAGGATCATAAGCAGAGCAGAAACAGCATCCAATTCAGGGTCAGAGGAGGTGGTATGGGCTGAACTGTGTCCCCCCAAACTCATATATTGAATTCCTAACGCACAGTACCTCATCATGTGAGCTTCTTTGGAAGCAGTGTCGTTGCAGGTATAATTAGTTAAGATGAGGTCGTACTGGAGTATAGTGGGTCCCTAATCCAATCCCTTGGCAAAGGTTCATACATGGAGCATTGTCCATATAAGACTGGTGTCCTTATAAGAAGGGGAAATTTGGACACAGAAACACACACAGGGAGGATGTGTTGTGACCATGAAGACAGAGTTCAGGGTAATCCTTCTACAAGCCAAGGCATGCTGAAGATGGAAGTAAACCACTAGAAGCTGAGGGAGAGGCACCCAACAGGCTCCTGCACAGCCTTCCGAAGGAACCAAACCTGCTGACACCTTGACCTTGAACTTGCAGCCTCCAGAACTGTGAGACCATAAATTTCTGTCATTTTAGCCGCTCTGTCTGTGATGTTCTGTTGTGGCAACCCCAGGAAACTAACAGAGGAGGTGAGATTGGGGGCAGGGAGGCCCATCTCGGGGGGGCATCATGTCAGTCAGGCACTCAGTAGCTGGGGGAAAATCCCAAACTCAAGTGGGTGATGGCAAAATGTGGAACTTATTGGCTCATGGAATGGGGCTCTCCAAAGGGAGTTCTTTGACTTCAGGCTTGATTCAAGGGTTGAAACGAGGATGGTAGGGCTCTCTAGTCCTTGCCCCCTTGTCTCCACATGTTTTGAACTGCACGTTTGTGTGCCTCCAGAATCCCTATGTTGAAACCCTAACCCACAGTGGGATGGTATGTGGAGATGGAGCCTTTGAGAAATGATTAGATTTAGTTGAGGTTATGGGGATTCTTCATGATGGGATTAGGCCCTTACAAGAAGAGACCAAAGAGCATGCTCTCTGTCTCTCTCGCTCTCTTTCTCTGTCTCTCTGTCTGTCTCTCTCTCTCTCTGCCATGTGAAGATACATCAGGGAGACGTCCATCTGCAACCCAGGAAGAGAGCCCTCACTAGGAAACAAGCAGGCCAGTACCCCAGTCTGTAGGACTTCCCAGCCTCCAGAACTGTGAGAAATAAATTTCTGTGGTTTATAAGACACCCAGCTTAAGGCATTTTATCACAGCAGCCAGAACAGACCAAGAGAGGTGCCTGTGTCTTGATCTCTAGAGAGAGCACTGGCCAAGGCCGACCCAGCCATGAGAGAGAGACAGAGACAGACAGGACTGGGCCGTGGCTGGCTGGGGTGTGTACTGATCCAGGGCTGGCGGTGGGCCAGAGGAAATTCAGCTCCCCAGGGCTGGATCTGGTGAGAGGACATGGAGGCCAGCAAACAAGTTAGGGTCCTGAGGCACTGGGTGGGGGTGGGGTTCAGCAAGGAGGTCTTGGTGGACAGGATGGGGCAGCTGGCAGAGGAGCTAGTTCTCCAGAGCTGAGACCAGAGATGACACCAGGTAAGTGGCCCTTCACCTGTGTTCTGTGGCCTCACTTCTGTAGAGAATCAAGGCCAGCTTCAGGGTCAAGCTTCTTGGCTGGAAGCTGGGAGTTGTTGCTGTGGTTCACTGAGTTGCAGGGATACAGTGATGACTGAGAAAATGCTGAAGAGACCTGGAAGTCCCCCATGGAAGAAATCTGATGCTTACAGCGCTGCGGAGAGGTAGTCTGGGAAGGCCTTTCTTCCCAGAATATCTCTTCAAGGTTCTGATACACCTCACAACCCCTGCAAATACAGAGAGACCGGACTGGGGCTCCCAGGTCCAGAGGAGATATTGGGAAAGGGTCCGAGGAGCACAGCAAGATGTCTGCTTAGCTGGCAGTAGCCAGCACTCCCGGCCTGGGCAGCCGAGCAGGCATCTGCAAGGGTACTTCACAATGACTGATGGAGCAGGAGGGTGCTTGAGAGTGTGGCTCTGTAATCGTGGCCTTGAGGTTTCTTGTTGTTTAAATGTCACCACTTATTTGAAACTAATTCCTGTCAGACTGCGAAAAGTTTATCAGTGTAATTGGGTGCTGGCAGAAAGCTCTCTTAAAATACATATCCTTTCATTCATAAAGCTATTAATGGGGCATTCGATTAGCATCTTTTTGACTGCTAAGGAAACCATACTGAAAGCAGGGCATCCATTCAGAACAAAGAACTCCAGCTCGTGGGTGAAAACTCTGCAATAGCCATATCTCCCCCACCAGACAGTGTGCTTGGTGATGGCTGGCAGCCTGTGCTATTTTCAGCCCCTTCTGGGCTTGGGACTAAGGTGTGGGTGGTGGATCTACAAAGGATTTCCCAAAAAGAAGGCCTCCTTTACATACCTTTTTTTCTGTGGACTGACCCATTTGTCCCACCCAGATACCTGCAGCAGGTGGGAGACTTGTGCCTTAACTGGGCAGCTGTGAGCACCAGTTTTTTTCCCCAAATTCCTGGGTGCTGTCTGAGCATGCTGCCGTTTGGCAGTGGGGCCTCAGTCACATCCTGATGGAGAAAATGCGGAGGTTTCTCATGAGCTTGTTTAACGATTCAGAGGCTGGAGTCGATTCCACTTTTTGTCCAGTATGTAGCTTTAAAACAGTTACATATAACATGGAACAATAAGACATGAAAAGAGAGAGGTTTATAGAGGGAGATGGGAATCATGACAGCCCCTGCTTATGGAGTTAGCCTCTCCAGTCCTGCATTCTTCTGCATCCCCACATCCTGCTTGTCTGGAAAACGGCTGCAGCTTGCTACTTCAATTCTTGGCCTTCCAGAAACTGGACTCCTGGCCCATCTTTTCATCTCTTTGGAGAAACAAACAACAAACAATAATCTCGTCATAATTAAAATTCACTGTGATATAAAGCTACTCTAAAAATAGTACAATTAAAATTAAAATTAAAATTTATTTCATTTCTTGAGCTGACATTTCAGACAGCCCAGTGGCCCCCCATTAAACTCGAAGGTGATGAGTCTCTGCTCAGTCTCACCTCATGGGCTTCTGTTCCAGCATGAGTCTGAGCTCCATTCAACTCTTCCCGGGCCTTTTCAGCTCTAGGTGTAAAGGTTCAGTGTGAACTCGTAGAAAGAAGACAGGCTTTTCAGTCAACAGATCTGAATTCTTACACGGACTGTCTCATAGTCCTTGGTCTCAGTTTCCATATTTGTACAGTGAGGATCATGGGTTCCAAGGATTTGGGTTCCAAGGTGGGGTTGGACAATGAAACCATAGCTGTCCAGTGTGGTGGCCATGGGCCACATGTGACTCCTGAGCACGTGAGATGGGACTGGCACAAATTGAGATGTGCCAAGTGTAAATTACACACTGAATTTCAAAGACAGCCCTACAAAGGATGTGAAGTGTCTCATTAATAATTTTGTATATTGATTATATGTTGAAATAGCAATATTTTAGATATATTGGGTTAAAGTATGAAAATCAACATCAACCTTTTCATTTTACTTTCACTATTTTTTAGAGCAGCTTTATAGTCACAGTGAAATGGAGTAGAAAGAACCCAATGACCACTCCATCTGTCCTAAGCCAGTCTGAGGGCTTTCTGTCCAGCCCTAACTCTGTACCATGATCCTCATGGAAACTGAGACCAAGGACTATGAGACAGTCCTTATAAGAATTCAGATCTGTTGACTGAAAAGCCTGTCTTCTTTCTACGAGTTCACACTGAACCTTTACACCTAGAGCTGAAAAGGCCCTGGAAGAGTTGAATGGAGCTCAGACTCACACTGGAACAGAAGCCCAGGAGGTGAGACTGAGCAGACTCATTACCTTCGAGTTTAATGAGAGGCCACTGGGCTGTCTGAAATGTCAGCTCAAGAAATGAAATAAATTTTTATTTTAATTGTACTATTTTTAGAGCAGCTTTATATCACAGTGAATTTTAATTATGACGAGATTATTGTTTGTTGTTTGTTTCTCCAAAGAGATGAAAAGATGGGCCAGGAGTGCGGTTTCTGGAAGGCCAAGAAGGACTTCCCGTATCCTTCCTGGGCCCCAAACACGCACAGCCTCCCCGTTAGCTACACCGTCCACTAGAGTGGTGTGTTTGTTACAGTTGATGCCAGACTCCGTGGTTCAGGGTTCGCTCTTGGTGTTGTACATTCTATGGGTTTGGACAAATGCATCATGACGCATATCCACCATTATAGTATCACACAGAATAGTTTCATGGCCCTAAAAATCCTCTGTGTCTTACCTATTTATCACCTCCTTTCCTGTTAAACCCTGGCAACCACCGATCTTTTTACCGTCCCCATAGTTTTGCCTTTTCCGGAATGCCATGTAGTTGGAATAATACAGTATGTTGTCTTTTCAGATTCGTTTTTTTCACTTAATAATAAGCATTTAAGTTCCTCCATTTCTTTTCATGGCTTGACAGCTCATTTCTTTTTAGAGCTGAGTGATATTCCATTGTCTGGATGTGCCAAAATTTATTTATCCATTCACCTACTCGAGGACATCTTGGTTGCTTCCAAGTTTTGGCAATGATGAATAAAACTACTACTGTAAACATCCATGTGCAGGTTTTTATGTGAACATAAGCTTTCAACTCCTTTGGGTAAATATCAAGGAGTGCTTTTGCTGGATTGTATGGCAACAGTGTGTTTAGTTTTGTAAGCCACTGCCAAACTTCAGCCGGTTCCTGGTTTCCCTATTCTCTGCAGGCTGGCCTCACAAAGTTGGTCTCCTACAGAGCTCCAAGGAAGCTGGTTTTGGCTGAATCTGAAGATGATCAATGCTGGTAGGATGCTGCTGTGTCACAGGCTGGAAGCCCAGCTCCTGATCATACTGGAGTGGGGCTGCTGCTCCCTGCAACCCCACCTGCCTCCCCCATGAGCTGGAAGAGCAGGGCTGACGGCCAGAGTTCTGCCATACCCCACTATGATCGGATCAAGCTCTGATCCCACCAGGCCAGGGGCTGTGCTTCCCTGATCATATAAGCCCAAGGTCCGGGGTCACTCTCCTGGAGTCTGACATCAGCCCGGGTAGGTCCCAGTGTGCTGCCCTGGAAGGGGTCAGAACGCTTGTTCCTGAGCTTATCTCTGTGGATTTTCCCTGATGAACTCTGATCTAGCCGGCAGCGTGTGGGCTGCTAAGTACTTTTCCCTTGTTTGCTCAAGGAGTTTGCGGCCCCAAGATCATTTCCACAGCCTTTTGCTTCAGCTTGCTAAAGGGAGGCAGAGTTCTGAGGAAAGCAGGCACCTTGGCGGATGTTGAAAGCTGCCTGTTTGCTGTGCCTACCACCTCCTTCTAGTCCCCCTCTCGCCGCCCAGATCACCCCCTACAATGCATTACCCAGGCCTGCCCCCCACCACCCAGAAGCTATGCGGACTCTGGTCCAAGTCCCACACTTGTCTGAAAGAGGTGCCTGGGCCCCACAGAAGCCTTGTCAGATAATGGCAGCTGTCTTCTGATGGTTCAGTGGATCTGCCACCTACTCAGAGAGGTCTGAGAGTCGCTAACTCTCTCTGAGTCTCAGATTCCATAGTTGTCAAATGAAGGGTTTGAACCAGAATATTTTCAAGAATTTGTGCTCTTCTAAGAGTCCATGGTTTTTTTTAAAGTTAATTTAAGTTTTAAAATTTATTTTTTATTTTATTTAAACATTTTTATTTATTTTTTAAAATCTTTTATTTCAGGTTTCGGGGTACATGTCCAGGTTTGTTACATAGGTAAACTCGTGTCATGGGGATTTGTTGCACAGATTATTTAATCACTCAGGTACTCAGCCTAGTACCCAATAGTTATTTTTCTGATCCTCTCCCTCATCCTACTCTCCACACTCAAGTAAGCCCCAGTGTCTGTTGTTCCCCTCTTTTTGCCCATGGGTTCTCATCATTTAGCTCCCACTTACAAGTGAGAACATGTGGTATTTTGTTTTCTGTTCCTGTGCTAATTTGCTAAGGATAATGGCCTCCAGCTCTATCCTACACTATGGAATACTATGCAGCCATAAAAAAGAATGAGATCATGTCCTTTACAGGAACATGATCTCGTTCTTTTTTATGGCTGCATAGTATTCCATAGTGTATATGTACCACATTTTCTTAATCCAGTCTACCACTGATGGGCATTTAGGTTGATTCCACGTCTTTGCTATTGTGAATAGTGATGCAATGAACATATGCATGCATGTGTCTTTATGGTAGAACGATTTATATTCCTTTGCATATATACCCAGTAGTGGGATTTCTGGGTTGAATGGTAGTTCTGTTTTTAGGTCTTTGGGGAATTACCTCACTGTTTTCCACAATGATTGAACTAATTTACACTCCCATCAACAGTGTATAAGCATTCCTTTTTCTCTACAACCTTACCAGCACCTGTTATTTTTTGAGTCTATGATTTATCTTTGTGGCAAATAGAGTAATTTTGTGGCCCTCCAACCTCTCCATGGAATGAAGTTGAGATCTGCCAGCAAAGCCAGTATCAGGACCAAGTAGAATATCCAGTACATGGCAGGTGCTGTGTGATTTTTGTTAAAATCATAGTCTCATTTTAAGAAGACTGTCCTACACAGGCCAAGCTTGATTCCATGGCTCTTCCAGTTAATTTCCTCATCTAAGTTAGTATTAGCCATGTCCATGCCTGAGCTGTGCTATTAAAAGCCAGAAGAGCAGCCTCATCGCTCCCATCGACGGGCATGTGGTACTAGATAACAAGCCATAAATGTCCAAACTGTTGAGAAAAAATGTGAGATGAGTTGAGGGAGACGCAGGTTGCCAGCCTGCCACTCCGGGCCCTGTGCTGGCCTGGGTACAGCCCTGTGTTCCGTGATGCTGCCCTGTCTCCCAGTGTCAGGCTTGAGCCTTCCTAGGAAAATTTTCCATGGGGTTATGGGCCTCCTCCTCCCTCCTGCCTCTCCTGAACTGGCCCCACACTCAGGGCTGGGGAGTGTCAAAGTATCTGAGCCTGGGGGAAGGAACAAATGCAAAGCACGTGAGGATTCCTCCTCTGGGGAGAGTTTATCCCATAAGTAATGACATCACGGTTCCCCAGCCTTCCAGGATGGCATCCTCAAGGTCATCTTCATCCTCTCTTCCTCTACAGGCTCTGCCACTGCAGCTACAAACTGCAGCAAAGGCCCCCATTAGGAAAAATACTCCCCATGACTTTGCCAGCCCCTGTTCTGGACCTTCTTCCCCTCAGAGCCAAGCCCTGCAAGAGTGTTCTACACTCCTGGCAGCCACACTCTCACTTTCTCTTTGTTTCTCAGCTGACAGGCATTTTCACTTCTGTGACTGCTGAAACTGCTGTGCATAAAAGCCCGTCTCTACTAAAGATAAAAAAAATTAGCTGGGTGTGATGGTGGACACCAGTAATCCCAGCTACTTGGGAGGCTGAGGCAAGAGAATCACTTGAACCCAGGAGGCGGAGGTTGCAGTGAGCCAAGATCGTGCCATTGCACTCCAGCCTGGGCACTAAGAGCAAAACTCTGTCTCAAAATAAAAAAAAAATAAAGCACAAGTGGCATGGTCTTGCCATGCGATTTGGGTCCTTGCAATACTTGATCTTCGCAGCTTCATTCTTTACATCACCTCCCTGAAATCTCTTCCCTTAGCTCCCATGGCATGACTCCAGCTAGGTCCTCTGTCCCTCATATGCCAGGCTTTCCTGGTTCTGCTGTAGCTTTTGTGTCCTGCCCCCAACACCCTCCATGAGCAATTGTAACTGTGCCCCGTTCCCAGACTCACACCTTCTCCAGTCTCCGTCGACCTGCAGGCTGGACGCCTCCACGGGGTGTTCCACACACACCTCAAGTGCAAGTCCAAAGCAAAATGTGGTCCTTCTCAGATTCCAGCTGGATTTTCCATCACAGTTATGCCTATTGTGAACCACTGAATTGCCTACTTAGGGGCATCTGATTCAGACTTGTTCCTTTAGCTTGGACTATGTCAAGAACCTCCCTCAATGACATCTCTGCCTCCAGGCCTTTTGTCCAGTGATCCTTTCTCTGGAAAAGGTCTCACATCTGACCTTGACTCTCCCACTTGGCGGGTCCTGCCCTCTGCAGGATGGGGTCCCCATGCTTTCACATGGCCCCTGGCCATTCACAGCTTCCCCCTGGCTGGCCTTCCTCTCCTGCTTGTTCCAGCAACCCCTCACTCCCACCCCATGCTTGAATCCACAGACTCCTTATTTTTGAGTCCTCACATATGCCACACTGTGCCCAGCTCAGTGCCTACCGAATCTCATGCTTTCCAATTCCAAGTTTACCTTCTCTGAAAACTTTTCCTGGCTCCCTTGTTTCTTGTCTGCATCCCTGGATTTTGCACTTTGCCATGTTCCTGTTGGGCACTTAGGGAATCTTAGAGCTGGGAGGATGCAAGAGAGTCTCCATCTTTCCACCGGCTGTAACCCTGGCAAACAAAGGGTTTAGGTTGTTATCTCCTGGGCAGCCGGCACAGTTTCTGGCCCAGAATAATGCCCCCTGAGAGGACAGTAAATTGGTTTCCACCGTGAAGAACAGATGTTGGAGCTTGAAGGTGAGCTAACCTCCAAGAGGGGACCAGGGAGGGGCAAGGCCAGCGAGCCCACCTTCCCCACGATGCAGCCAGTCAAGACTCCAGAGGGCTCCAACAACAGCATGAAAAAATAGCTCTCCATACAAAGCATGGAAACTGGACTTCGGGGCCTAGGGGAATGGGGCTTGTCTGCCTCTATTTAAGAAAGCAGGACAGGCCGGGCATGGTGGCTCACACCTGTAATCCCAGCACTTTGGGAGGCCGAGGCGGGTGGATCACGAGGTCAGGAGTTCAAGACCTGCCTGGCCAACATGGTGAAACGCCGTCTCTACTACAAATACAAAAAATTAGCCAGGCGTGGTGGTGGGCATCTGTAATCCCAGCTACTCGGGAAGCTGAGGCAGAGAATTGCTTGAATTTGCAAGGAGGAGGTTGCAGTGAGCCGAGATCATGCCACTGCACTCCAGCTTAGGCGACAGAGCGAGACTCCATCTCAAAAAAAAAAAAAAAAAAAAGAAAAGAAAAGAAAGCAGGACAGTATATTGCAAATTAAGCTCAATAAAAAGAGAGAAAGAGAGAGAGAGAGAGCAAAAGAGGGAGGGAGGAAGGGAGGGAGAGTGAGGAGGGAGGAAGGGAGGGAGATTGAGAAGGAAGGGGGCAGGCAGGCAGACCATGGTCCCCTGCCAATTCTCTGGGCACCGGGGGAAGCAAGTTCTGCATCTTGGGCACAGTACTTTATCACCTGATTGTACTTCCTCCACCTTTCCCCAGGCAGAACTATTGACCCAGGGATCTATAACATTTGTATATATCAACACAGAAACCAATTAACAAATGCTTATATTCCTGTGCAAATATGCAAACTTCCTTCTGCAGACAGGGGTAAGCAGACACCTGGCAGTATTTTTAGAAATATTTAAGAAACACAGTTCAGGTAAGAAGCAGGCTGCTGTGCCCTCCTCCGGGAGGGCCAGTACCTAGAACCATCTGTTTTTCTCTGTCTTCCCTGCTCTGCTCTGAGCATGGGGATGGTCCTTATGCTTAGCTTCATCTTTATTAAAGCTGGCATTTTCGGCTGGGCATTGTGGCTCACGTCTGTAATCCCAGCACTTTGGGAGGCCGAGGTAGATGGATCACTTGAGGTCAGGAGTTTGAGATCAGCCTGGTCAACATAGTGAAACCCTGCCTCTGTTAAAAATATAAAAATTAGCCGGGTGTGGTGGCGTGTGCGTCAAGTCCCAGCACTTAGGAGGCTGAGGCACCAGGATCGCTTGAACCCTCTGCAGTCAGCCAAGATTGTGTCACGGCACTCCAGCCTGGGGGACAGAGACTCTGTCTCAAAAAGAGAAAAAAAAAAAACAGCTGGCATTTTCTTCAGTGCTTATGCTGTGCCAGATACATGCATTTACTCACTTCACAATGAGAGGGAAGCCACTATGTATGTCATCAGTGAAGGAGGGTCATTTGGGAAGCATTATCAAATGCCACCTACTATGGGCCAGGCCCGTGGCAACTGGAAGCAGCACTATTCAGAAGGAAAAGGCATGTGGAGAAGCTCAGAGCTGACAGGGGAGTCTATTATTTGATTGTAAGATTTCTGTACAAAATGCCTTTCTGTGTGCTGTATCATGGAGTGAAAGATAAGAAACAATAGAATGTCCAGCAATCAGAGAAGGCTTGACATGACAGGCTGCTTTTTAACAGCACTGAGAAAAGCTTGCTATCTATTAAATATTTTAAAATCAGGATGCTAAGCCACGGAGTAAGTGCCTCATTATTTGGAAATGCACTTATACATTCACAGAAACAACACCCCTGGAAGGAAATACCCCAGCGATCATGGGATTGTAGTAACATTTTTGTTTGTATTTTTTATATTCCTTAAATTTAAAATTCCTTATGCATAGGTGAAAAGCTTGTCCAGGAAGCTTTGTAGGGTCCCCTGAGTTCTTGGTGTTCTGTCAGTGGAGGCTGGTTTGAGTCATTCCTGTAGGGGAGCTACCTAAAACAAAACAAAGGGGAAGCAGGAGATGCAAGCTTCTAAGCTGACACCTTTTGCAAAATTGCTTTCCTGCAATGCTGTGCTGCTTCACCTGCTCCCCCACCAGCTGGTGTGAGAGGCACAGGGTTTGGAGCAGAAAGCTGTGTCCTGAAGGGATGGCATTCTGTCTGGTGACACTTAGTGGCAGCCCACTTTTCTCCCACAGGATGCTGGCTGATCTAGTTGCCAAGGCTCCTGCGTAGGTCTTATCTCCAAACATGCAGGCATGGTTAAGAGATGAGAAATACACGTTTGGACAAGAGGCTGGAGCACAGTTCAATCAGCCTCAGCAACATTATCTCCAAAAGCAAATGAGTCCTGCTGTTGCCGGGGACCCTACTCCTCTGCCTTGGCTGGAAGTGTTTGAGTCTGTCTGAACGGTCTGTTATCTCCACGGCAACATGAAATTTGCAGGAGGCCTGTTCACTCCAGGTGTTATCGCTGTCGCTGAGATGGTGTTAAGCCTACAGGCGGCAGAAGGCCAATTGCTAAGGCAGAGGGAGCCTTTAATGGGGAGCCAGGCAGCCTGGGGACCCTGGGCCACAGTTTCCTTCCCTATGACATGCACTCTCATGCCCTTCCCACTCAAACATCCAATCATTCTGCACGTCCTGGTAGAGGGAGATGCCAGGCAAATCCTTGGGGTAACCCCAGCACCTGGAAAACCTCCACAGTGGGTTTGCTCAGTGTCATTTGAGGATCCCAACCTGGAAGGTTTTGGACTTGGGATCACACATTGTTTCAATCAGAGAGTTAGGATAGGGATCTGTCCAGTTCAGGCATCTCAAGTTAGAGATGAGAAAAAAGACTCAGAAGTCTGACGGTCCTTGGAGGCCGGCCGAGAGGAAGACCTGAGGCTCCCTGTCTCCCTGCATGGGCACCTCATACCACCTTGCTTTTCCCTGCCCCATATGAAGAGCAAGCTGGAGCCGAATTTGGGGCTCCCAGTTGGGCTCCGAGCATGATTTCCTCCACACTCGATGACCAGGAGGCCATTTGTAGGAGGCTGGGAATAGCAAAGTGGGTCAAAGTGCCCCCTGCCTCCAAGTGCTCGCATGGAGGTTGAGCAGTCAGACTCCATGGGGGAGAAACCCCAGGACTTTATCAGAGCAAAAGAAGGGCACCCTCCCTTCCTGGGCCCTGCCAGACTCTTGGCAGAAGGCCAGGGCTACTCATGGAGTGGGGAGTGGGGAAGGAGGGAGGGGCAGGGACGGTCTGTTCCAGCCCTCCTGTGTTCGTCCTGAGCCGTCACTGAGGCCTGCAGCACAGCTATGACACAACTTTTGGGGTGTCCTGGTAGGAGGGCTTTGGGTTACAGGTGGGGCATTGGAAGCAGATTTCTCTCTATACTAAGGCAGTAGATCCCCAGGCCTTGCCCTCTGTTCCTGAAAATGTGAGTTGTACCTTGAACCACAGAATGGGCTGTGGGGTGCAGCTTGGTGTGTTGGAAGGAGGGCTTTGGATGTGGGTTGCAACTGCATCATCCTTGCTCAGTTCTCATGTGGCAGGGGTGCTCCTGCCTGGTCTGGGGCAGTCTGGCAGGCTGCTCTGTAGCCCCAAGCCTGGATCTGCCAAAACTGAAAAGGAGTGGAGGCCTCCCCATGGAGCAGTGCCTGAACCTGCAGCCCCTGGGGCAGACACTCCCGGCTCCTGGGCGCCTCACTCACCATGGCTCCCCACTTTCTTAGTCGGCTCGGGCTGCTATTGCAGAATGCCGTACACCAGGTGGCATGTGGACAACATAAGTTTATTTCTTACAGTTCTGGAGGCTGGGAAGTCCAGGATCAAGGAGCTGAAACAGATTTGGTTTCTGGTGAGGGCCTCTTACTCTTTCATAGATGGTGCCTTCTTGCTGTGTCCTCCTATGGCAGAAGGGGTGAGGGACCTCTCCAGGGTCTTTTGTAAGGGACCTAATCACCCCTGCACAACCCAGCCTCCCAATAGCATCACCTTGAGGTTTGGGATTTCAGCACATGCACTTTGGGTAAACACAGTCAGTCTAGGGCATCCTCCCTCCCCATCATGCTGGCTTCCGGGCTCTGCTCCCAGGTGAATGTCCACACCCAAGGGGGGCCCTGAGTCTTCCTTAAGTCTCTTTGTCAAGGACAGACTGTGCCGAAAGGGCCCACCTAATCTCCTGATATGGTTTGGCTGTGTCGCCACCCAAATCTCAACTTGAATGACGGTGGGAGGTAATTGTATCATGGGGGCAGGTCTTTCCCATGCTGTTCTACTGATGCTGAATAAGTCTCATGAGATCTGATGATTTTATAAAGAGGAGTTCCCCTGCACATGCTCTCTTTTGCCTGCATGTAGGATTTGACTTTGCTCCTCATTCACCTTCCACCATGATTGAGAGGCCTCTCCAGCCATGTGGAACTGTGAGTCAATTAAACCTTTTTCTTTTACCCAGTCTCGGATATGTCTTTATTAGCAGTGTGAGAATAAGCTAATACATCTCCTGGCAGCCTGGGACCCCCCTAAACCCTCAACCCTCCTCCATCTCTCCTTGTACAGGTTCCTTCTCCTCCAGCCCCATCGCGCTCCATGTGACTTCTTTCTTCCTTAAACTCTCTGCACTCCCTCCTGCTCCCAGGATTTTGTATCTGCTGTTTCCTCTACCTGGAATGTACTCCTCCTGGCCTACAACTCCTAGCTAGCCTGGAGTGGAGAGCTTCTATGTCACTCCCTCTGGGATGCTCTTGCTGACCCCCAAGACTAGCTCAGGCCCTGAGTTTGACCCTCTTGTGGTTCAGAGAATTCCTGGGCATAGCCATGCCCTCACTTGTGATTCCACTACCATATGGGGTTGCTGGACTGTTGTCCACTTCCTCAGGGGCATCTGCTTCCTCAGAACAGGGCCTGGGCATTTTGTCCCCTA
This sequence comes from Nomascus leucogenys, assembly GCF_006542625.1. Lineage (NCBI taxonomy): Eukaryota > Metazoa > Chordata > Mammalia > Primates > Hylobatidae > Nomascus > Nomascus leucogenys. The sequence continues at coordinate 36,213,820 of NC_044398.1, read as the reverse complement.
GGATTCCAGTGCCAGCACAGAGAGTGGGCTCAGCTGCAGACACTTAGCAGTGTTGACTGAATCAGAAGGCAGCAGGTGACTCGATGTTATGGGATCACGGGAAAACCCCTCTCCTCTTCAGAGGTCCTTACCCTGAGGTGGCCTCACCCGAGTTGTCTTCACTGGGTAAGGGCCTCTTTGCCCACCCGCTGCTGCCTCACTAACCTTCCTGGCCTCAGACAAATCTAAACGCAAATCAAAACCAGGGTGAAGATGGGCCTACATCAGCTCCAGAGAGGGACAGCCTGAGTTCCCCTCCCTCTGGTCCCATTTCCTTGGGAGGATCAACCTCTTCCTGGATGATGACACCAGGGCTCTTCACCCCCCAGGGAGGGGTCCAGCCCACATCTGTGGCTCTGGTCTGGGCCCTGAGGGGACACACAGTAAGTGGCAAACACAGACAGACCAGGCCAAGAGCAAGACAACATCCTCAATGGTTAAGATGCGTAGGCCGGAAGGAAGTTGATCAGGGAATGACCTTAGAAGTATCCAGGGACTGATGGGGAAGGAGCTGTATGTGGAGGACCTGTGATGCAAGTTACAGGATCAAAGTCATGGCCCCTGGTTTTGCTGTGTCTTCCTGGAACAGGTAGCAGGACAGGAGCTACCATGCAGAGGGTGGTCACACACACTTGGGCTTGCTTTAACCTGGGTCTTTCCTTACCAATGCATTTCTGGTTATACTGGGGAAAACAAGGTGGCTAACACATTTTTTTTAGGTGTCAGAAGACCTGGGTGCAGTTTCTCTCTTTCTCCCTGCACTCCAGCCACACTGGCCTTTGAGTTTGTAGAATGCCTACACTCTGCTCTGCCTCAGGGCCTTTGCATATACTGTGCTCACTTTATGGAAAGCTTTGCTCTCAATCTCATCCAACCCCTTTAATTATTTGAATGCTATCCATCCTTCAACATTCAGTTCAAATATCACAGCCAGAAGGGGTAAAATCTGCTGTAATAAACTCTTTTAGTTTCCTCCAATTTTTTCTTCCTAATATTTATCTCAGTTTGTAGTCATGTATTTTTTGTGGTGGTTGGGCTAATATCTGCCTCCTCACTAGTGTTTAACCTCTAGTAAACACTAGAGGTTTAATCTCTGAGGTCACATCTCTGAGGGCAGAGATATGAGTGACCAGTCCAGTCTTATTCCCAACATCAAGGCCCGAGCCTGTCAGGCAGCAAATGCTTAGTAAGCATTTGTTGAGTTGACTTTGAATTGTCAGAGCCAGAGGGTCGGTTTAGCATTGACACATGGGAGACATCATGGGAGAAGCCATGTTTTTGTTAGGACCTGGCCCTGGGGAGACTTCTTAAGCCAAAGGCTTTGGGTCTGCCACCCTTCCATCCAAGGAGAAGTCTGAAGACAGGGTCAGCATTTTGTTTGTCCTCCACAGTTGCTAACTTTTTTTTTTTTTTTTTTTTTTTTGGAGACAGAGTCTCCCTTTGTCACCCAGGCTGGAGTGCAGTGGCGTGACTTCAGCTCACTGCAACCTCCGCCTCCTGGGTTCAGGCGATTCTCCTGCCTCAGCCTCCCAAGTAGCTGAGATTATAGGCATGTGCCACCAAGCCCAGCTAATTTTTGTATTTTTAGTAGAGACAGGGTTTCACCATATTGGCCAGGTTGGTCTTGAACTCCTGAACTTGTGATCCACCCTCCTTGGCTTCCCAAAGCGCTGGGATAACGGGTGTGAGCCACCGAGCCTGGCCCACAGTTGCTAACTTTTAACACACAGGAGATTTCATGTAAAAATTGTGACTGGCAGCTTCTTTTGAAGAATCTGAAGTCGAGCAGCCCTGGCCTGCATTTGTGTATGGCTACCTTTGTGGGATCTTGGTCACAGCTGACCCTTTGGGTGGGCATGCTACTCTTCAGTGAGTTGGGCCCTCTTCACTAGTTTTTTCACTAGCTTTTAGCACCTGCTTGCCCCTGTTAACAGGTGTGGACTTTTACCTGAACACTCAGATTAGAAAGAGAAGGAAAAACCACATGGCCTTGCAGAATAAGGGAGATCTCATCTCCATGCAATGAGGAATCAGTGGCAGGCCTCTTTGCAGAATCTCCCTGGGGGGGGATTGCTATGGTTGCATGTGTCCCACAAAGTTTATGCGTTGGAAACTTAATCTCCAATGCAGCAGTTTTGAGAGGAGGGAGTAACGTACAGAAAAATATCCAGAAATCTGTAGAGTTGATATGGCTTGGCTCTATGTCCCTACGCAAATCTCCTGTTGAATCGTCGTCTTTCGTGTTGGAGGAGGGGCCTGGGGGGAGATGACTGGATCATGGGGGCAGATTTCCCCCTTGCTGTTCTTGTGATAGTGAGTGAGTTCTCATGAGATCATCACTCCCCCTCCTGCTCTGCCATGTGAAGGATGTGTTTGCTTCCTCTTCCCGTTCTGCCATGATTTTAAGTTTTCCGAGGCTTCCCCAACCGTGCTTCCTGTACAGCCTGTGGAACTGAGTCAACTAAACCTCTTTTCCTCATAAATTACCCAGTCTCAGGTCATTCTTTATAGCACTGTGAGAATAGATTAATGCAACAGGATTCCCCATGGATCTGTTATAAAAATTAGGTTGTGGATGTCTATCATGAAACTCCAGGAGGCTGGGCAAAGGGTGACTGGAAAGCAGTGAGCAGGCACTTTCAGAGTTCATGTGGGACATGGGGGGACTCCTGTATTCCTACCAGCCAGAGTGGAGCATCCTTGTAGAAAATCCAGTGCGTTCAGTTGAGATCCCAGAACAGTCATGTCTTGGCAGGAGCAGTAAAGATGCCCTAAATAAAGTCTAATATAACCCCTTTCCTTCAGTCAAAGCTTCAAAACAAACCTCAAAATGGTCAGGGTAATTTCTAAGTAACTCAGTTGGCTGCCAGAAAAATATCTACCAATCTTTAGAGGAGGACAACAAAATCCAGCATTAAGTAAGGTATAATTAACAATGTTCAGTGTCATATAAGAAATATAGACATGTAAAGATGCACAAAAGTGCAACTCCTACCAGGAGAAAGACCAGTCAATAGAAACACACTCAGGAATGATGGATGTTGGAAATAGCACACAAAGGATTTAAAACACCAATTACAGAGATACACATGAATTTAAAGGAAACATGAAAGTAATCATCAAAGAAGGAGAAAAATTAAAAAGGAAATACTAGAGCCAAAAATAAAAATCTTAAATAAAAAATTTCTTTATGAAATGAACAGATTAGATGTGAAGAAGAAAAGATCAGTGAAGTTGAATGTTGCAATAGAAACTTTTGAAACTGAAATTCAGTCAAAAGAGACTAAAAAGAAAATTTAAATGAATCTTTAGTAACCTGTGGGAAAATACTCTTGCAAGTATGGATCACATACTTGTAATTGGAAGCTGAGAAGGAAAGGAAAGAGGGAAGAGAAAAAATATTTGAAGAAATAATTGTAAAAAATGCTCCAAATTTGATGAAACATATAGAACCACCCATCCACGATGCTCAATAGATTGAAAGCAAGATAAGCACAAAGAAAACTATGCAAGGTAAAACATAATCCAATTGCTAAATACCAGTGGCTGAGAAATGTGGGTGGGCTTCATCAAATCTATTGAAGACCTGAATAGAACAGAGAGACTGACTCTCCTGCAAGTAAGAGAGAATTTCATCCTGTCTGACTGCTTTGAGCCGGGAGGTGGTTTTTTTTTTCCTGCCATTTTTGAACTGAAGTATTAGCTTTTTATGAGTCTTGAGCCTGCCAGCCTTTGAACTGGAAGTACACCATTGGCTCTGCTGTTTCCAGCTTACTAACCGCAGATTTTGGGACTTGTCAGCCTCAATAATCATAGGAGCCAATTCCTTACACACACACACAGACGCACACACACACACACATTATGCATATGTATAAAATTATATATAATTATATATTATATTTAAGTATAATAATATCTATCTATTCCAAAATTAGGTCTCTAATCTGATTACATTTAAAGTTGCTAATAACTTTATTTCCAATTGTAAAGAGAGCACTAATAGTCCATGGCATGATCTAGCAATAAAGATATCACCACTGGATACTCCTAATCAACCCCTTATAAAAGACAAGGAGCTGGGTAACTGTGTATACTTTCAATTATTTTCCTCACACTAACAAATATAATAAGACTCACCAGGTGTTTCTAATGTGAAGTGATGCCAAGGGGACAAAGGATGAAAAACACTTAATAGTAAGTATGTGGGTAAATACAAAGGCTTTTCTCATTTTTACATTTCCTTAAAAGATAATTGATTGTTTAAACAAAAATAATAACAACGTACTGTGTGGTTTATAATATATTAAAGCAAAATATGTAATGATAGCACGATGGACAGAATGGAGGAAATGGAAGTATATGATTGTAAGGTCTTACATTGTACATAAAGTGTTATAATAGTATATTTGTAACGAGCTAATGATACATATTGTATACCCTCATGCAACCACTAAACATGAAGCCAGAGTTATAGCTAATGAACTCACAGTGGAGATAAAATAGAACCATAAACATTTTTAATTCCTCTAAAAGAAATCAAGAAGAGAGAAATAAAGGATGAAGAACAGATGAAATGAACAGAGAACAAATGACAAATGGTAGATTTATACCCAACTATACTGATAATTATATGAAATGAAACTAGTCTAAAAATTCCAATAAAAAGACAAATATTTTTAGACTGTATAATAAGGCAAGACTCAACTCTATGTTGTCTAAAGACCCCAATAATTTAAAGGCACAGGTAGGTTAAAAGCAAGAGGATGGAAAAAAACATACCATGTAGCATCAATTATAAGAAAGTTGGAGGGGCTAGTTAAATATCAGAAAAAGTAAACTTCAGAACAAGAAATGTGCAAAACAAGAAATAAAAGAGAACATTTCATAAAGATAAATTTATCAGAAAGAGAAAAATTGTAAACATATATTCACCTAATAATAGAACTTCAAAATATGACAAAGAAATGGACAGAACTGAAGGGGGAAGCCGAGAAATCTACACTTATATTTACAAATTGTCATACTTGTTTCTCAGTAACTTATAGAACAAGTAGAAAAAATGAATAAAGGAGAAGGACACTTGAACAATACTACTAACCAACTTGATTTAATTGATGCCTATAGAACCTTCTACCTAAATACAGATTTTTAGGTGGAGTGTTCTATATCCTAGGAATGGAAAGTCAGTTTAATCAACAGTGCAATAAATCAATCAATGCAATTCACCATATTCATAGAATCCACATTGTTTCCAACTGAACACAAAACTTTCATTATAATGGACCATATCTGGAGCAGAAAACAAGTTTTTTTTGTTGTTGTTTTTTGTTTTTTATGAGACGGAGTCTTGCTCTGTCGCCCAGGCTGGAGTGCAGTGGCGCGATCTCGGCTCACTGCAAGCTCCGCCTCCCGGGTTCACGCCATTCTCCTGCCTCAGCCTCTCCGAGTAGCTGGGACTACAGGCGCCCACCACCACGCCCGGCTAATTTTTTGTATTTTTAGTAGAGACGGGGTTTCACCGTGGTCTCGATCTCCTGAACTCGTGATCCGCCCGCCTCGGCCTCACAAAGTGCTGGGATTACAAGCGTGAGCCACCGCGCCCGGCCAAAACAAGTTTTTATACATTTAAGAGGACCACAATAATATAGAACATGTTATCTAAATTCAGTGGAACTAAAATAGAAGTTAATAGCAGAAGGATATCTAGAAAATCCCTCAGTATTTGGAAATTGAGCAACATACTTTTAGATAATACATGGATCAAAGAGAAAATCACAAAAGATATTTTAAAGTAATTTTCCTAAATAAGAATTATAACACAGAATATCAAAATTTATGTAATGATTAGAGACAAACTTATAACTTTAAATGATTTTTATTAGAAAATATAAAAAGTCCAAGGTCAATGATTTAAGCTTTACTTTAAGAAGCTGGAAAAAGAGGAGCCAATTAAACCTAATGTAAGTAGAAGAAAGGAAATCAAGTTAATAGCAGAAAACAATATAATAGAAAAAGGAATAATAAAGAAAGTCAATAAGATAAAAAGTTCTTTGAAAAGATCAATAAAATTGATAAACTCCTAATAAAAAGTCATAAAACAAACTACCAACATCACTAATAAAAGAGGGAATAAAAATTACAGACTATGGAGAGATTAAAGAAATAATATGGGGATATTATAGAAGCTTTATGGCAACAAATTTGACAACCCAGAGGAAATGGGAAAATTTTTCAAGAGAAAAATTACTGAAGCCCAGTGAAGAAAAAATAGATAACCTGAATAGCTCTATAACCATTAAAGAAACTAACTTTGTAATTAAAAACCTTCACACAAAGAAAATTCCAGGCTCCAATGACTTCACTAGTGAATTCAATCAAATATTTAAGGAAGTAGTAGTATCACTTTTTTTTAACATATCCATCACCTCAATTTTATTTTTTGTGGTTAGATATTTGAAATTTACTTTTTATTATTTTGAAATATACAGTATATTATTATTGACTATAGTCATCCTGCTGTGCAATAGATTTCAAAACGCATTTCTCCTGTTTAACTGAATCTTTGCACCTGTGAACAGCTTCCCATTTTCTCTCCAGCAACACAGCCTCTGGTAATCATCATTCTACTCTCTACTTTTATGAGTTCAATTTTAGACCTACATTTAAATCCAAAAGTTGTAAAACTTCTGTAAAATAACAAAAGGGATATTTAGGTAACTTTGGGTTTGGCAAATACTTTGTAGATACAACACTAAAGTACATAAAAGACAAATTTCTACCATGAAAGAAGATATTGGTATGACTTCGTTACAATTAAAAACTTTTGCTCTGGGAAAGGAAATATTAAGAGAATGGAGAAACAAGCCACAGACAGGGAGAAAATATTTGTAAAACACCTGTCTTGCATCCAGACCATTAAAAACCACTTACAACTCAACAATGAGAAATCAAGCAACCCAAGTAGTAAATGGACAAAAGATCTAAAAAGGCTCCCATCAGAGATGGCATATAGAAGGGGGAAAGTTTATGAAAAGATGTTCGCCCTTCTCGCGCTTTTCCCTCCCTGCGTCCCTCTCTCTCCCACACACCCTCCGCTGCAGCGAGAGTGGGAGCGGGTCAGGGGCCCTAGGCGGTGACGGTGACTTGCTGTCTCTCGGGCGAGGCGTGGGATTTAAGCGCATTATAAGCCATAGGTCCCGGGGAATCCCGAGAGGCTGTGCTTGGAGCCCAGACTGACACGCCTCTCTCATGGTCCCGGGCAGCTGCCCTGCAGAGCCCACCTTACTCTTATTCTCCACAGGCCTGTTGGCCGCGGCGGGCCTTGGCTCCCCTGAGCCTGGTGGGCCTACAAAGAGCTGCGTCCAGAAGGAGCCGCCTCCCGGGAACAAGCTGTCTGCAGGCCCTGGGGAGAACCGCCCGTCCGATGAGCTCGGCTGAGCGTGCACGCAGTGTCGACATCAAGGACGCCTGGATGCTTTTCGTGGCAGAGTGACAAAGGTTTAACAACAGGAAGAGGATCAGGGGCCAAGACAAGAAGCTGAAGTTCGGCCTGCCAGGACCCCCGGGCCCCAGCATCCCACCCAAGGCACTGCTGCAGGAATTCCAGCTGCTGCTGAAAGACGCGGTGCCGCAGGGCCAGAGTGCGGGACCCTGAGCCCTGCATGCCCGTCCTCGCGGGGCCGATCGCTGCGAGCCTCGCTCAGGTCCAGCCGCCTCCAGGGAGGACAATGTCGACGAGATGCGGGGCGTGAGGGCGGTGCTGGCCGCACCCCTGGTCTTGGGGCCGGGGGAGCCGCGCGAGGAGGCCGCCTTCCACTGACGCCTGTACCGGGACCGGTTGCTGCAGCGGTGCCAGCTTCAGGAGCTCCGCGTCTGCTGCTTCTCCGACGCCAGGGTGCCGCCAGGATGACAGGTGCACGAGGCTGCGGCTGTGGGCAGATGTGGTATCCAGCCCCAGGTCCCGGCGTCCCCTGGCTTCCCAGCCCGCTGTCCTGTGAGCAAGAAAATGAAAAAAGCCACCCGATCAACAGGTCAGCTGCCCCGCCTGGCAGCCCAGCCAGACAAGGCAACCGAAGTTCATCCTCTCTGAGTTGACTTCGTGCGGGCAGCGGGCTGGCGCCCAGGATGCTGGGGAACCCTGAGCGCCGGAGGCCGACAAGCCGTGGGGCCCAGAGGCGCCACAGGGCAAGAAGGCACCCGCCTCCCAGCGCTTTCACCCCCTGGCCTGCCCGGCCCGCGAGGTGTCCCAGTGGCTACGGCCACGTCAGGCATTCTGCCCGGCGGCGGCTGCACAGGGATGAGAACTGAGAACCCCTGCTCAACCCCATCCGGGGTGACTGCAAAGTGCCCATGCCAGCGGCCCCGATCTCCCTCTGGTGGAGGAATGGGGCGGGAGACACGGCCTGGGGGCCTCAGGCTGGGAGCTCTGGCGATCCCGAGGACCACCAGACCATGCACCTCCAGCCCGCCTGGGCACCCAAGCTGCAGCCGCCTTCTGTGTGCAGGCAGCGGCCTCCAGGCAACCCCCGAGCCCGCCCGCACTCCCCACATCCCAGAACCGGGGCCAGATGTCCCTCTGGCTGCCGCCAAGCCAGGCGGTCTGCCCTGCGGCGGCTGCACAGGGGCGGGAACCGGCCCTCAGCCCCATCCCCGGTGGCTGCAGAGGGTCACTGGCTAGAGGTCCTCAGCTCCAGCAGAGGAGGAGCCCGGCGGGGGCAGGGCCTGGCTGGCTCTCAGGCCAGGCGCACTCATGATCCAGAGGCGGCCCAGGCCATTCTCCACCACCTGGGCGCCCAAGCTGCAGGCGCCCTCTACCTGCTGGCAACAGCTGCCTGGCTACTCCCAAGCTGGCTGGCGCTCCCAGCCTAGCAGAACCGGGGCTAGATGTCGCCGTGGCTGCAGCCAAGCCAGGCGGTCTGCCCGGCGGCGGCTGCACCGGGGTGGGAACCAACCCCCCCAGTCCCATCCCCGGTGGCTGCGGAGGGCCCCTGTCAGCAGCCCAGATCTCTCTTCGGAGGAGGAGCGGGGCGGGAGTCACCAGGAAGTAGTAGTATCACTTTTACACAAACTTGCAGAAAGTAAAGGAGGAAGAAAGACTTTCTAACTTAATTTATGGGATCAGCATAACCCTGATATCAAACTCAGAGAAAAGATACTACAGGAAAAAAACTTACAGGCCAATGTCCACAAGGAATATACATGCAGCTGGGCACCATGGCTCACGCCTGTAATCCCAGCACTTTGAGAGGCTGAAGTGGGTGGATCACTTGAGGCCAGGAGTTCAAGACCAGCGTGGGCAACATGGTGAAACCCCATCTCTACCAAAAATACAAAAAATTAGCTGGGTGTGGTGGTGTATGCATGTAATCCCCGCTGTTCAGGAAGCTGAGGCAGGAGAATCACTTGAACCTGGGAGGTGGAGGTTGCTGAGATCATACCACTGCACTCCAGGCTGGATGACGGAGCAAGACTCCGTCTCCAAAAAAAAAAAAAAAAGGAATATATATGCAATATATGCAAACATCCTTAAAATATTTTAGTATGTTGAATCTAGGAATATATGTAGAGGGTAATACACCGTGGCCAAGAGTGCTTATCCTAGAAATACAAAGTTAATCAGTGCAATTGACCAATCAATGAATGCAATTCTATCAGTTTAAAGCAGAAAACCCACGTGATGATCTAGATAGATGTTATAAAAGCATTTGACAATATGCAATACTCATTCACGATGTACTTTTCTTTAAAAAATAAAATCCTCTTAAAACACTGGAGTAGAAGGGAAATTCATCAACCTGAAAAAATGCAGTCATGAAAAACCTACAGGTATTATCAAATTTGATAGTGAAAGACATGTTTTCCTCCTCAGGTTGGGAGTGAGGCAGGAATGTCCACTTTTGCCATGGTCATTCAACATTGTACCAGAAGTCCTAGGTAGTGCAATAAGGTAAGAAGAAATACCGATATAAGATTTGAAAGGAGGAGGTAAAACTGAATCCATTCATAGAAGAAATAATAACGTACTTGAAAATCCTAAGGAATTTACAAAAAGTTACTAAAATAAGCGAATTTAGCAAGGTCATAAGATACAATGGTCAATAAACAAAAGATCAGTTGTTTTCCTAAATTGTGGCAATTTGGAAGATTAAATTATATAAATAATACTGTCTATAGTACCATTTGAAAATACTCACAAGATGAGCAAAATCTCTACGTAAAAAAACTATGAAACATTTGCGGAGACAAAGTGAATTGCCAATATTGTTAAGAAGTCAGTTCTCCTGATTTTTGGTTGAAACTGACAAAGCGATTCTAAAATCTACATGGAAGTACAAATAATCTAGAATAGTCGAAGCAATTTTTAAAAAGAATGAATGTTGAGGACTTATCTACTTTATTTCAAGATTACAGGAAAGCCAGTAATGAAGACATGTGGTATAGGTTTCAGTTTAGACAATTCGTCAGTGGAACAGAATCAGATGTCCTGTTTCTGGACATACATAATATGTTGATTTCTAACAAAGTTACCAAAGTAATTTGATGGGGAAAAAGACAGTCTTTGAATAAATGGTGCTAAAACAAGTGAAGATCTATATGTGAAAAAAGTGAACTTCAACTTGAAATGGATCACAGACAAAAATAAAAGCTAAATTTGTAAAGCTTCTAGAGAAAAACGTAAGAGAAAATCTTCACAATTTGGGCAGGCAAAGATTTCTCAGGGCACATGAAATTTTCAAGGAAAAAAATTGATAAATGGGCCTTATTGAAATTAAAAGTTTTTGGTCTACAAAAGACACCATGAAGAAAATGAAAGGGCAAGTTGCAGACCAGGAGAAAATATACACAGGTATTTGGCAAAGTAATGGTATGCAAAAGTTAAAAAGAACCCTGGAAGATCAGTAAGAAGAAGACAAAACAACTTGATCAAAATAGGCAGAAAATTTTGAGCAGACACTTCCCGAAACAACCAATAAACACATGAAAAGATGCACTGCAGCATTACACAGCAGGGACATGTGACGACCCCTCACACCACAAGGATGCCTGAACTTAAAGATCGACAATTCTGAATTTTTGTAAGAATCGGGAGCAACTAGAACTCTTGTACAATGTTAGTGGAAATTCAGGATTAATACTGTCACTTTGAAAAACAGTTTGGAAGTTTCTTATGAATTTAAATATATACTTACTATACAAACCAGAAATTTCCACATCAAGTTAAAAAGCTGCACAGCAAAGGAAATGACAAAGTGAAAAGACAGCCGACAGAATGGGAGAAAATATTCGCAAACTACCCATCTGATCAATAACCAGAATCTATGCAAAGCTCAAACAACTAAATAGGAAGAAATCTAATAATATAATTAAAAATGGGTAAAATATCTGAATAGACACTTCTCAAAAGAGGTCATACAAATGACACATAGGCATATGAAAAGGTGCTCAACATCATTGACTATCAGAGATATGCAAATCAAAACTACAATAGGATCTCATGTCAACCCGGTTAAAATAGCTTTTATCCAAAAGAAAGGCAATAACAAATGTTGGTGAGGATGTGGAGAAAAGTGAACCCTTATACAGTGTTGGTGGGAATGTAAATTAATACAGCCACTGGGATGAACAGTATGGAGGTTCCCCAAACAACTGAAAATAGAACTACCCTATGATCCAGCAATTCTACTGGTAGGTAAATACCCAAAAGAAAGGAAATTAGTATATCGAAGAGATAGCTGCACTTCCATGTTTATTGCAACACTATTCACAATAGCCAAGATTTGAAATCACTCTAATTGTTCACCAATAGACAAATGGGTAAAGAAACTGTGGTACATATATACAATGGAGTACAATTCAGCCATAAGAAAGAATAAGATCCTGTCATTTACAAAAACATGGACGGAATTAGAGGACATAATGTTAAATGAATTTAAAAGGCACAGAAACACAAATTTTACATGTTCTTACTCATTTGTGGGAGCTAAAAATTAAAAATATTGAACTCATGGAGATAGAGAGTGGAATGATGGTCACCAGAGCTGGGAAAAGGTTGTGGGTGTGGGGAGTGGGAAATGGGCGTGGTTAATGGGTACAAAAGTAGAGTTAAATACAATGAATAAGATGTAGTATTTGATAGCACAACAGGTTGGCCAGTCAATGATAATTTTTAGTATATTTAAAAATAAGTAAACGTGTATAATTGGAATGTTTGTATCACAAAGAAATATAAATGCTTGAGGTGATGGATACCTTGTTTACCCTGGTGTGATTATTACGCATTGCATGCCTGTATCAAAACACCTCATGTACTCCATAAGTATATACACCTACTATGTACCCATAAAAATAAAAATAAAAAAACAGAAATTCCTCTCCTAGGTATTTATTTACTCAAGAGGAATAAAAACACCCATGTTCACAAGGACTTATAAACAAATATTTATAACCATTTTAGTAGCCTCAAACTGGGGAAAAACCCCAAACAGTAGAATGGATAAGCAAATTGTGATACAGCTGCAGAATGGAATACTACCCAACATTAAAGCAGGAGAGATTATAGATACACATGACAAGGAGAATGGAGCTCAGAAACATTATGATGAGTGAAAGGAGCCCACACAAGAGACTACAGTCATGGTGGTATAGTTTGGCTGTGTCCCCACCCAAATCTCATCTTGAATTCCCATGTATTGTGGGAGGGACCCAGTGGAGGGTAATGGAATCATGGGGGCAGATCTTTCCTGTGCTGTTCTTGTGATAGTGAATAAACCTCATGAGATGTGATGGTATTATAAGGGGGAGTTCCCCTGCACAAGCTCTCTCTTTGCCTGCTGCCATCCATGCAAGACGTGACTTGCTCCTCCTTGCCTCCTGCTGTGATTGTGAGGCCTCCCCAGCCACTTGTAACTGTAAGTCCATTAAATCTTTTTTTTTTTTTTTGTAAATTGCCCAGTCTTGGGTATGTCTTTATCAGCAGCTTGAAAATGGATTAATACACAACGCTGCTCGATGACAGTGATGCGTTCTCAGAAACACATCATTAGGGGATTTTGTCATTGTGTGAACATCATAGAGTGTACTTACACAAACCTAAATGGTACAGCCCACTACATACCTGGGCTCTATGGCATAGCCTGTTGCTCCTAGGCTACCAATCTGTGCAGCATGTGACTGTACTGAATACTGCAGGCAACTGTAACACAGTAATATTTGTATATCCAAACATAGGAAGGGTAGAGGGAAAATACAGCATAGAAGATAAAAAGTAGTGCACCTCTGTGGGGCATCTACCATGAATGAAGCTTGCAGGTCTGGAAGTTGCTCTGGATGAGCTAGTGAGTGAGTGATGAGTGAATGTGAAGTTCCAGGACATCATTGTACACTAGTACAGATTTTATAAACACTATACACTTAGGCTACACTAAATGTATTTTAAATTTTTTTCTTCCTTCAATAATAAATGAACCTTAGCTTCTTTATGTTATCAACTTTATTTTTTTAACTTTTTGACTTTTTTATATTAATACTTAGCTTAAGACACACGTTGTATAGCTGTGCAAAAATATTTTCTTTCTTTATATCCTTATCCTATAAGCTTTTTTCTTTTTTAAAATTTTAAATTAGAAAAAAATGAAAATGAAGACACACACACATTAGCCCACACCTACCCAGGGTCAGGATTATCAATATCACTGTGTTCCACCTCCACATCTTGTCCTACCAGACGGTCTTCTGGGGCAGTCACGCACATGGAGCTGTCATCTCCTGTGATGAGAGTGCCTTGTTCTGGAATCCCTCCTGAAGAATCTGCCTGAGGATGTGATACATTAAATTTTTTTTTAATAAGTAGAAGGAGTGCATTGTAAAATAATCACGAAAGTATAGTATAGTAAATACATAAACTGCTAACAGTCATTTGTTATCATTTTCAGGTACTATGCACTGTACATAATTCTATGTGCTAGATTTTATACAACTGGCAGTGCAGTAGGTTTGTTTACAGCAGCATCACCACAAACACCTAAATAATACATTGCACTAGGTTGTTGCCAGGCGATGATTCTTTCCACTCCATTATAATTTAATGGGACCACTGTCTGTAGTTGACTGAAGTGTCACACAGCATGTGACTGTATGCATATTCACCTCCTAGAACCCGGACTCATACGAAGAAGTAGGGAATGCCCTACTCGCAACCATGTTTTATTTCCTAGTTTCTTCCATTGGCCACTTTCTTTTTCAGGCTGGAGACTTCCCTCCCATCCCCACTGGTGTTCCCAGTCTCTCTGCCTCCTAAGTCTTCCTCTGTTGCTCTCTGGGGACCAGCTTGTGCAGCAGTTTTGTATCACTGTAGGGTAGGGCTTCACTGAGCCCTGTCCTGTGTCCTTCCCTGGCTTACTGCATCTTGCCTTCCCTTGCTCGCACAGCCCAGGACCTGACACTGCCTCCTGCAGTAGGTCATACAGGAGCAGGGCACTCAGGGAAGGAGATGGCTCTGCTTTGAGTATAGCCTGGGCACCATCCACAAATGCCCTGGTGTTTGAACTCACCTGTGCATCCCAGATACAGGTACAGTCTCTCCAAAAGAAAGGGTGTAGGAAATATTTTTACTTTTCCATCTTTCCAAAGTATCCTTCCCTTAGTATCTCAGCAACCATCCCCGGAGAGGCTCTTTGGGCTGTGGATGTAGTACCCAGCATCCTGGGCTGCAGATTCATTGATTTTCCATGCTTTGATTTGGTATAATGGTGCTCAGAGGAGCAAGGATGGCAGTGAGTGGGCCACTGACATCAGCTTATTCATGATCTCTCTGTGCTCCGATTCTGACATGAACTTCCTTTTCTGTCTCAGAGGAGAGAGACTTCAGGGCTGTGAGCCTGAGGATGGACTGACACTCACGTCAGTTGTGTCTCTGAGGACTAGAGATGGCCAGGACCCAGGACCCCAGCTAGCCTCCAGATGCTGCTGGCTGCTGGAGACCTGTGACCTAAGGCACACCCCTCAACACATTTTCTTTCATTCCTGTCAATCTCCTATGCTGGTGACTGGGCTGGGACCTCCTGCTGGCCTCCAGGGCCCCACCTGAGCCTCTGGTCCCCGGCCTCAGTCAGGCCCAGGCCTAGGGGGCTGGCTTCTTGTTTCCTTTCCCCAGAGCTCTCTGGGAGTCCTTACAGTAGATTCCAACCCAGGCACTTTTGACAGTGAAAGGAGATTTGTATTATTTTCTTAGGGCTGCTGTAACAAATTCCCACAAATTTCATGGTTTAAAAGAACAGAAATTTATTCTCTCATGGTTCTGGAAGTCAGAAGTCCGAAACCATGGTGTCACGGGGCTGTGCTCCCTACTTAGGCTCCAGGCAAAGTTCTTCTTTGCTTTCCTGCTTCCAGCAGCTCCAAGCTTGGCTCATGGCTCTGATCTCTGCCTCCAGCCTCCCACGGCCTTCTCCTCTGTGTGTGTCTCTCCTTTTCTGTCTCTTACAAGGACTGAGTACTCAAACTTATATCTAACAAAGTACTGATATCAAAAATATAAAAATTACTCCTGCAATTAAAT
This sequence comes from Nomascus leucogenys, assembly GCF_006542625.1. Taxonomy (NCBI): domain Eukaryota; kingdom Metazoa; phylum Chordata; class Mammalia; order Primates; family Hylobatidae; genus Nomascus; species Nomascus leucogenys. The sequence continues at coordinate 36,198,225 of NC_044398.1, read as the reverse complement.
AATAAGAAGACAAACAACTTAATTAAAAATGGCAAAGTCAGGATGAACTTACCCGAAGATCCTTAATTTAATTACATCTACAAAGCCATTTTATCCAAATAAGGTTATAGTCACAGGATCCAGGAGTTTGGACCCAGACTAACCTTTTGTGGGGGCCACAATTCAACCCACTCCAGGATTTTAATAACAATTATTCCATAACAAAAGGCAGAATACCACGACTGTCCCTCCATTGGCCTGCATGGCCTCCCAAACCTAACGACACCTTAGAAGTGGCATCTCCAGCTCAGCGTGGTGGTTCATGCCTGTAATCTCAACGCTTTGGGAAGCCGAGGCCAGCAGAGCACTTGAAATCAGGAGTTTGAGACCAGCCTGGGCAACATGGCAAAACCCCGTCTCCACTAAAAATACAAAAATTAGCCGGATGAGGTGGTGCACGCCTGTAATCCCAGCTATGTGGGAGGCTGAGGCAGGAGAATCATTTGCACCTGGGAGGTGGAGGTTGCAGTCAGCCGAGATCAAGCCACTGCACTCCAGCCTGGGAGACAGAGTGAGGCTCTGTCTCAAAAAAAAAAAAAAAAAAAAATGTGTCATCTCCACCACTGGCTCCCTGGGCCACAGACAGGCAGGAAGGAAAAGGACTCAGATTCCTCATGTGCCTTCCACCGACGGCTTCACCTCCTCCTCTAACAGGCCTGTGGTCTGATGTTGAATCCATGTGGCCCCCAGTCTATGCCAGGGGTACTCCCCGGCTATCCCTAGAAGCCAGTTGTATTAGTCCTTTTTCATGCTGCTATGAAGAAACACCCAAGACTGGGTAATTTCTGAAGAAAAGAGGTTTAATCGACTCACAGTTCTTCACAGGGCAACAGGAGAGAGAATGAGTGTTAGCAGGAGAAACGCCGGGCGCTTACAAAGCCATCAGATCTCACGAGACTCACTCACTATCATGAGAACAGCATGGGGGAAATTGCCCCCATTATCCAATTACCTCCATCTATCTGGTCCTAACTTTAACACTTAGGGATTATGGGGATCGTAATTCAAGATGAGGTTTTGGGTGGGGACACAGTCAAATCATACCAACGATGTTATCCTCTCAGAACTCAAGGGAAGGGTGAGGGCTGGGGGAGGGCAGGTGGGTGAGCCCATCTGAAGTGGCCAGTGGAAGCAGTTGGCCTTCTGGAGAAGGAAGCAGGAAAGGCTGGGGAGATAGGTGGCCTGGGAGGCCCAGAGGGTAGGGGGAGAATGTGGGGGTGGAGTGACAGCTGAACATCCCAAGGTAGGGACTGGAAAAAGAGACCTAGGGAGTTCCAGATGTACCCACCTTTCTCTTTGTAACTTAATGCTGGTTGCATGACCTGTAGGTCACATTGCAGGGGATTTGGGGTACAGTATGAGCTCTGTGGTTCCCTGCTTTGAGAAAAGGGATCCTCCTTACCAACTTTCTATGTGTTTGTGGTGGGGGTAATAATAAAGAGAGCCCCCCACTGCCCACCACAAGGGCAGTCAGAGGACCCACATTGGCCAGAGTGTGTCACACATTGGACGTGCTTATTAGGTTGGGATCAGCACGTGGACAGCAGGGCCAACCAGAGTCCATTGTTAGGAAACTGAGTGCTCTAAGGAGTCTGAGCTTGGACCTGCTGAGCTCCATAGCTGTCTCCTGGGGAGCCTGTGTCTGAAGCTGAAGCCCATTAGAGCCCTGCAGAGGCCAGAGACGGGGAGGGAAAGTTGATGACCTTGCTTGGACTCCCGGATCCAACCTCATTTCAAAGTCATGGTCATGGATTTCCCACTTAGAGAGCTCGCCTTGAGAGGTGGGGTCTCTATCCCATCACCTGGAATCTAGGTGAGCTCTATGACTTCTCTGACCCATAGAGTGAGGGACATGATGCTGTGCCCACTTCTAAGCTCAGGGCTAAGAGGCTGTCAGCTTCCACTTCCTGCCTTTCTGATCCAGATGCCATGCTGTGAGAAGGCCCAACCCACAAGGAGGAGCCGTGCCTAGGCCTGCAGACCACAGCCCTCACTTGGTTCCCAGCTGCCAGCTATGTGAGGAAGCCACTTGGGATGTCCAGCCCTGTCAGGCCTTTGGATGACTCAGACGCCATCTGACTAATCCAGGGAGAGACCCCACACAACACCTGCCTGGCTTAGCCAAGCCAACTCCCTCAACTGTGAAAGATAGTGACAAATTATTGTTTTAAGCCACTAGGTTTTGAGGTTATTATGCATTATTTAAAAATAATTAAAACTATTTCAAAAACTGTTTATTGTGACTGATATGGATGCCTAAGGTCCTTGCATAAATGTGTCCTCACTTGATTTAGATGCCAAAATAGGAATCTGCACCTTGAATCTCATCATGGAGCTCCATGAAGCTTTGGGTAGCCTCAAGAATTCTAGAGTGCAGGGGCTTAAATTCAAATAACTCTGGCAGAACACTGATGGCCTCCCTCCTCTGGCTGTATCACGCACAGCCCGCTTCAGCTAAGGGGACAGAAGGAGGGAGCCAGCATTTCTCTGAGAACCAATTATAAACACCTTGGGGGAACTCTCGTGATCAGTAAGATGCTTGTTGAGCATCGCTTTATGCATATGCTAAGAAGCTGGGGCAAGAGTAGCTTTTTTTTAACAGGACATTTTATGTAAATTTTTATTGAAGTGAACAGACATATACAAAAATATACAAATTATAATTATATGGTTCGATTAATCTTTGCCAAGGGAACCATGTCACCAGCACTCAGATTAAATAATTGAACATTGTAAGCACCCAAGAAACTGACTTGCACCCTGTGTTGGTCATGCCCCCGCAACAGTGATAGTCACCTCACTCTCTAGAGGCCTTAGGCATTGCCTCAGGATCATGGTGGAAGCTTCTCTGGGTGGGGCTGCTTGGGGACCAGCCATCCTGCAGTGGGCCCATGATAAACACCTGTGGCACCACACCCCTGGCCAGCAGGCCTGCTGGGAACACCTGTAGGAAGACCTTGGCAGGATCATCGGCCCTTGAGTCAGCTGCTTGCTCAACTTTATGATCAGAAATAAAGGTGAATGCAAATACAGTGGCCATGCCATGCTTAGGACGCGAGAATGGTGCAGCGTCTCTCTAGGCCAGGGAAGGACCATTAATATGGCTCCCAGCCAAGGGCCTCAGGGATTCTGAATGGCACAGTCTCTGCAGACCTTGCACTGTGTGGCTTCAGGTCATCCAAGACAGCTAAAATGTGTGGGCCTTGAGAGTGCCTTTGGGTGCTCATAGCCTCATTAGGGAGATGGAGAGGTGAGCAGACGTCACATATGCCAAGACAGTGGAAGCATCAAGAAAGGGGAAAGGATGAGGAGGATATCACCCCAGAGGTATGGGAAAGGGCCTGGTATGTCTGGAAACTGAAGAAGTCCAGTGTGGCTGGAACAAAAGGCGCCTGGCCAGAAAGCTGGGAGATGAGGGCAGACAAGGAGGAAGGGGCTTTCTAGGCAAGGCTGAAGCCTGGATTTACCCAAAAGGCAATGAAGAGCCACCAGACACTTTAGGGGGCCCATGGTGTTGTAAAATGAAGCATTTGGGCTTTGTCCCAGGTTCCTGGAAGGGAGCTTCTACACCCTTGGCATTTTCAGGGTGGCAGGAGTGTCTTTGCTATTCATCATGGGTCCCTGGGGCCACACCAGAGTTTATGCTGACCAAGTGCTTCAAGGTGGGACTCCATAGTTTCAGGATGCAGGCTGGCCAACCATGGAAAGACGAGCCATGTGAATAAAGGGTCAGGACTTTGAGCCACATGATATCAGCCTGACCTCTGGGGAGAGAGTGGGTATTGGAATTGAGTACAAAGGTGTAAGCAATGATTTCATCAATCATGCCTAGGTAACAAAACCCCAATAAAAACTCTGGACATTGTAGCTCAGTGGAGCCACCCTGGTTGGTAATCGTATAACCGTGTTCTGGGAGGCTTCACATTTGAGAATCTCCCCAGACCGCTCCCTGTGCATCTTTTCATTTAGCTTGTCCTGATTTGTACCAATCAATAAAACTGGAATTGTAAGTACAGAGGTTGGTGAGTCATTCTAATGAATTATTTATTCAACTTGAAGCCCTGAGTGGGAGCCTCTATCTTGGTAGCCAGTGATTGGAAGTGTGGGTGCACTGGGAATGCAGCTGGCATCCTGCAGGGCTCTAAGTCTGTGGCATCTCTGCTAACATCAGGTAGTTACTGTCAAGACTTTCTTCACTCAGTCAGGTCTGTGCTTCAGGTGCGCTGCTCTGTGGAGTGGGCAGGGGGCCTGGAGTGCATTTCAGCTCATGGGGCTCATGATTTGAACTCAGGCCTAATATGTTAATGAGCAGACACCTGGCCAAGCTCTGGGGGCCTCAAAAAACCAAGACAGAGGAAGCATCAAGAATGTGATGAGAGAGTATGCGCCCATGAGAGTGTCACCTTTGCCTCCTCTTCTCCCTGTGGCTGGAAAGCCTGGCCTGTCTGGCTGCCCAAGGATAGATGGGGAGAGGTTTAATTGAATCACCTACTGTGTTGGATAAAGTAAACTGTCGTCATTGCAAATATAATCAGGACTGTATTTTAACAGTCGAAAATGTGATTATAATGACATATTTATTAGCTCCTTTCACCTGGGTGGATCTGAGGACATTTCAGAAAATAAGTGATTGGAATTGCTTGGCCTACCTCACACACTTACACACACACACACTCTCACACACTCACAGAGACACACACTTATAAGCACACACAGTTCTGTGCCTGCACACAAGTGTATACACACCCACACACATTTCCACATGCATGTGTGTGCACACACATACACAAACACACAGAGACACACCCTTACAGGGCATCTGGTGCTCTGGCCTGCTCTGACACGCAGCCCCTCCTGGGAGTGGGCAGTAAGCATTGGGGGGACAGGTAGGTACTCCCTGGGGAAGCTGGAAGGCTGACCACCTGGCGAGCAGCAGGGCGCACTCACTGGAGCCCCTGCCTGGATGAGCTGGCTTTGCTCAGCTCCATCTGCGTTTCCCTCTGTAGACTGTGGGATCAGAAAGCCCTCATCACATGATGTAACTCTCACAAGGCTACAATCTACTTCCCTGTCCGGGTCCCAGAGGCTCCAGGCTCTTGTGGAGTCACCTGCTTGGGCAGCCATGGTTCTGTGGAGCTGCTTGTCAGAGAGTGCGCAGGCTCTGGAGTCAGTCAGACCTGAGTTTGACTGCTGACTCCATCTCTTACCTGCTGTGTGGCCATGAGCAAATGCCTATTCTCACTGGGACTCAGTTTCCTCATCTACAAAGTGAAATGTGTTCATACTTCCCTTATGGTCAATGAGGATGGAATGGGATAACATTCTGCATCCTGCCTGGCACCACAGGCATATGAGGTGTTCGATAAGTGAATGCTTGATTGTGTCAGACAAGAAAGATGCCTGCCCTCCTCCTCCTCGGCCCTGTGCAGGGACTGGGGTGGATGAGAAAGCCCATGTTTCCTGAACACCTGTTTGTGCCAGGCACCTATTTGGCTGCTGCCTGGATGTCCTTCTCAGGTTCCGGCTCAGGTCTCTTGGACCAGTCCCCTGGTCTGGGGTAGGGATGCCTGGAACGGCTCTAGCGGCAAGGCCATATCTCACCGGGCAGCCAGGATGAGCTGAGCGTTGTGTCCATGGTGGGCATCTGAAGGAAATAATGTATACAGTGATCCATTTCTAAGACCAAGTGCCTTGAATCAGCTTAGGTCAGCAAACTATAGAAGCAACAGGACATACTAGGCCCCTGCTTGAATAGCTGATGCCTGCTTCTCAGCCTCCCTCTTCCTCCCTCTTCCCCACCCACTTAGTTGCCCTCACCCAAACCAAAGAAGTTTAAGATAAAAGTTTATTAGTCTGCAAGATAGCTTGATTTGTCTCTTCTTGTCAGCCTGCCTAGCTACTTAGGTCATAAGTCAAACACTTGAAGAGCCCCTGAGCTGACTAGGATTGCAATGCATTGTGAGCTGCAACAAAATGCAGCAAGACAATCCTAAAAAAAACACCTAAAGCCCCTGACTAACAATCAATAGGCAACATCTGGGAAGATTGTGACCCTGTAGTACTCAGTCTGTGAGCAACTGGGGGAGGGACCCGTACTCTAGGGATAAACTGCTTGTCGAAACTGCTGGGTGTGCTTGTCCATCAGACACCCGATCTTGCAAGATCATCATTAAAAGTTTCACTTTCGCTGTTCTCCGGGTCTCTGAGTCCATTCTTTGGGTTTGGACGGGTAAGTTTGTTTCTCACAAGTACGAGCCAGAGGTCCATGGGTGAGAATCCGGGGCCAAGGAGCTTTGTCTATGGGGCCATAATGGGATGAGAGGGCAGAGGTTATCAAACTCTCAGGGCTGGAGGAAGACATGGTTTCTACCTCTTATCTCATTTCCTACTCATTTAGCCTTCGGAGGCAGGCACTGCCGCTATCCCACCGAGGAGGAGTCTGACACTGTGGGCGGTGAAGGCCACAGTTACCCGGTGAGTAGCCGGGCTGGACTCCACCCTTGCTCCCTCCTACAATCAACATCCTGCTCCTCCCAACAACTTTCCTGAAAGGAGGCAGTGACCACTGTGCCCTTGCAGCCTCCCCGGCAACCGACTTCTGAATCATCCCACTGCAGAGATCTCATTACCGCAGTGAGTGTGGCTCCAGCCTCCCTCCCTCGGCCGCTAATGAGCGCCCTAATTTGATTGCCTCCAAATGAGTGTGATGTAAAATTAAAAGATGCCAGAAGACATGACCATAAATCCAGTGAGTTGGCTTCAATTTATTATGTTTGAATTCAATTGGATTTCTCCTCCGATCTTTTCCGAATATTCATCTAGCTGCTGGCTACAGAACGATAACTGGAAGGGGCAATTACTGTTTAATTCCAGCCTCCTCCATTCAGCTTGGGCTCTGGCAATACTGTTGGATGGAAAATCTCAGCTTGGATGTTGGGGGGTCAAGGGAGTTCAAGGTCAGCTGCTGAGCCTTCTGCCAGCCAGCCAGCATATTTCCTGTTGGGGAAGGGATTCAAAGCAATATACCCTATTAAAATGTTTTAAAAATGATTTTTAGTGCATAAATGCTACAAGAGACTCCACAGAAGGGAATGTTGGTGTCAAGGCCTTTGTTGTGTGACAGGCAGCAAGGGGGATGGGGATCTGGGGTCTGGGCTCAGCTGGGCCACAAACTTTGTGTGACTCGGGAAAATCACTAACCTTTTCCAGCCTTGGCTTCTCCATTTGCAAAATGAAGGAGTTGGACTCTGGGAATTGTTTTCAGTGGCCCTGGATTCTGCACTGCTACTCTCCTTTTAGTTTCAGGATGTTTGCCCACTCTCCTTCCCCACCCCCACAGCCATGTGTCCTGCTACCCCGGGAACCTGACTTCTTTAAGCTGCCTCTTGAGCTTTCTTACTGACTGGGCAGAGGTTGGAATTAGCCAGTGGGAGACTCTAGCTGGAAGGCAAAAGTATAGGAAGAGAGGGAGAGTGGTCAGGGTATCCCCCCACCCCGTCCCCACTGCCCCTGCCCAAGGCTGTGTCTCTCCAAGACATCAGCTCCTGCTGGAAGCCCCTTCTCCACATCTCCAGCTCCTACTGGCTCTGGCAACACTATTCCTCTCTGTCTCGTTAGCCCCATGGGTAACAGCATCCTAGAGTTGTTTGTCTTCGTGCTTCTCAACATCCCTTGTTCATCCTCTTCACCTGGCCACACTTCTGTAAGGACTACTGCCATTAAAGTCTCATCATTTGAACCATTCAATGCCATTTCTTGCCATGACTCTGAACAATGCAGATGCTAAATCCACTTTTCGACTGTGGTTTTCCACGGAGGGCTCCCCAAGTCTAGAGGGGAGCTGAGACAAAAGCATTCCTGGCCTGGGAGCCTGCTGTGCAGTTGGCGAGGTCCCAGAGCACTGAGGCCAAGCTGGGGAGACGTTGTCCCTATGAGCATGGCCAGGCCTCCAGCCTCAGGGAGGAGAGGGAGATGGTGATCGTGGAGGGGAGGTCCTGGGAGTGAGAAGCTGGGGAAATGGTTCCACCCTGCCCCTCCCCCCAACCTCCAGAGAGCGAAAGATGATGGGATGTGGGAGGAGGGCAAAGGGGAAGAGGAAGAGGCTCCCTGTCCTGCTGGGTCCTTAGCCAAGTTGGAAGTGGGAGAGTGAGAAGCCCCCATCTAGGGCAAAGGAGTGTGCCCCCAGGGGAGGAGAGAGAGGCTGATGACACAGAAGGCTCATTTGCTCTGAAATGGGCCTCCCAATGGAACAGTGAAGAGGAGGCAGAGTCAGCAGTGGCGGAAGAGCAGGAAGGAGAGGAGTCCCAGAGCAGGATGGAGGGAGCATCAGGGAGATGGGTGCATGGCCAGGGCTGGCCTATGGGGCGATGACCAAAGGTTGCAGGGGTGGGTTCAGGAATGAGACCAATGAAGGCTCCTGATTTATGGCTTCCAGCTTTGATGTAAGTCAATGACCTGAATCCCTGGGGGAGGGTGGGGAATCTGACTTTGACTATGTGGCCCGGGAGCCCTGCATGAAGGAGCTGGGACCTGAAGAGTAACTCTGCATTGAGCACTAGGCCTGGGTCATGGCAGACCAGCATCCTAGGGCCACAGCTGGCTGCCTGAGGCCTCTGCTGGCAGGGCAGGCTGAGTTCTGCCTCAGTGGCTCCCATAGCTTGGACCTAGTGCTGCCCCTTGCAGGAATGGAGGGAAGCCTGGCAGTGAATGTTGACTTACCTGGAGATGTCTGGGGATGTGCAGCCACCAGGAGGGATGGTGCTCCCGGCCGTCTGAAAGACCAGGGCTGATAAAGACGGGATGTGAACGTAAGAGATGGATGTGGATGGGAGCAGGTGGCCTTAGTGAGCTTCCTAGCCTTGGGGCTTTGGGTGGCTGTGACCTCTGAGTTGGTAGGAAACTTGGGTACCAGGAACCCAGGCCAAGACTTCTGGGCAAGCAGAGTTGGGATCTAGGGAAAGAGTCTGGGCTCCAACCCAGACCCCAGAGATGCAAACGCAAATCAGATCCTGGCCAGCTGCTCTCTCTGATGGCTCCCAGTCCTCCCCTCAGGCCCAGGGCTGTAGGCCAGACTGGCAGGGGCAAGAGGCAGGAGCCGAGTGGGACATGTCCAGTATCCCTGCCAAACATACACTGGACGCAGATGAGCCATATGCCTGGGAAACAGAGAAATGGGGTGAGGCCAGGTCTTCTTGTAAGAATGAATGTGCCTTACTCTCTTCTGGAGAGAGGGTGACGACAAGAGTTCATTCATTCATTTGTAATTGCTTTTTGACTTAAGCAGGCGAGTTTGTTGTTTAACAGGCTGGGAACATCTCTCTTTTATTGAAACATGTGACATAGCAGGTTAAACTCCTAAAGATTCAGCACAGCAGATGAGAATCAAGGAGTTTCCTTAAAAAGCATAACTTGCATATGAATGAAGATGATTCCAAATTATGTTTTTTTCCCCATGACCCTAAAATTTTATCCCAAATGGAGTTATAATATTAGATATTGATCAGATCAGCATTTCATATCAAAGCTCAGGACATCCATCTAAATATTTAAAAATCTTTCTCACAGCACATCTTGTGATCAATGTAAAACAAACAGATAGGAACAAATCAAATATGAGAGAAGGGTTTATGGTGAGAGAAAACAGTTTCTATCCTCTCCCCTCCCCAGTCCTGGCCTCACTCTCCAGAGGCAACTTCTTGTAAACATTTCCATTTTTAGTGCTTCTGGTGGGTGCCTCCACAATGCTTAGCAGCATGTATAGGCACCCTTATTTTTTTATTCATCTGGAGAAAATTTATCTACCTCCTGTGATGGAGCATAAGAAATGGCCTCATTATGCACCTCTGCTTCCTCCCTTCATCCTTCCAAAGTTTTATCATTTTGGCATAATTATTTTTAGTTTTCTGTTATTTACTTTTAAAACTTTAAACCATATAATTGTACTTTGATTCTGCATTCCATCCACCTCAGGGAGGGTAACAGTCTGGGGCGGCCAGGTTGGGTCTGTTCCCATATCCTCCCCTTCTTCTGAAAGGACTCTCCCCTCCCTCTCGGGGGCCTGTGCCCATGACCAGCCAGTCACAGGGCCAGGCATATGTCCTGGGCCCTGGCCATTGTGGGATACAGGCATGCTCCCCAGTCCTGACCACTAAGAATCCTCCAGGACTTTCACTACTAAAACTGCTCTCTTCAGGCCACAACAGTAACTATCAGTTCAACTACACCAAAGGTTTCCGAAGACAATGGCTTCTCCACCCAAGCAGGTTGTATATAAATTCCAAATAGAACCTGGCATCACCCTAAAGGAATTCTAACTTCACACTGTTGGGGAAATTTAACAAGATGGCTTCAGAGTAGACTAACTTTACACAGCACATTAAAAAAAAAGACATTTATTCAGCGTCACAATAAGACTATTGCATTTAGCAATCAACAGCATGGGTGCAAAAAAAAAAATCTACATTAAAACCCTTTGTTGGAATGCTTTACACTTTCCACAGAACAGAAACTAAAATAACCTGTTATACAATTAGTCACAAATACAGTCCTCGAGTTTTTTGCCCATACACATGAGTATTTGTCTAAAACATGCCTTCTTTGTAGCAGCTAGGCCCTGCCACCACTATGCTTGGCTGAGTTCACAAATCTGTTGTAACCTGTAGCTTCCCTGTCACTTCTCTGGCTCTCTTCTCCTGCTAAGCTTTGTTTCCTAATTAAAATCTGCCACTGCCATAGCTACTGCTGCTGCTGGAACCACCATAGCCACCTTGGTTTCGTGCTTTTGCAAAGTATTGGCCTCCACCGCCATAGGGGCCAGAGCTTCTGCCTCCAAAATTTCCTCCCTTCATGGGTCCAAAATTTGAAGACTCATTGTTGTAATTGCCAAAATCATTGTAGCTTCCACTACCTCCAAAACTGCTTCCATCATTACCAAATCCATTATAGCCATACCCACTGCCACCATATCCACCACCGCCACGGCTGCCACCAAAGCCACCACGACCACTGAAGTTTTCCCCACCACCAAAGTTGTCATTCCCACCGAAACCACCTCCACGACCACCACCAAAGTTTCCAGAACCACTTCGACCTCTTTGGCTGGATGAAGCACTAGCCATCTCTTGCTTTGACCGGGCTTTCCTAACTTCACAGTTGTGATCATTCACAGTATGGGATTTCCGAATGACAATCTTATCGACGGAGTCATGGTCGTCAAATGTTACAAAGGCAAAGCCCCTTTTCTTGCCACTGCCTCGGTCAGTCATGATTTCAATCACCATTAAAAGGGATTACTCAAGCAAAATCATGGAATTATTGGTTATAAAAGTAATTTTTGGCACATCCTATGCAATATATCTAATTGAATAATGGTACCAGATAAAATTATAGATGGCAATGAAGCTTGTGTATCATCCATTATCATGTGTAATCGTGTAATCAATAAACAATTTAATTCTCTTGAAAAAAAATAAAACTGCTCTCTTTTGTTCTGGGATTACCTCTAGGAAGGAAATGTAAAATCGGCTCTTGTAGGGGGCCTCCAGGCCCCTGACATGTGGAAAGATCATGCAGGAGAAAACCAACCCAGAGGTCAGTGGAGGTGGAGAGGAAGTTGTGAGAGAGATCAAGCTGTGGTGGTGAGAAAGGCAGCCGGTCCTGCTCACTGAAGCCTCCATTGCTTCCAGACTGTCACAGTTACACTGACCTGACGATTTCAGTATTCGCATTAGAGAATTGTTTCAGCTTTCCAACTAACACTGGGTGTATTGTACACCCCACCTCAGGGTAAGATGAGAATTCTCAGGTAAGATGAGAATTAGCACGTAGGCTGCCTGTGCTAGTTTTCTGTTGCTGCTGTAACAAGTTTCCACAAATTTACGATTTGCTTAGAGCATCACAAATCTTACAGTTCTGGAGGCCAGAAGTCCAGCACGGGTCTCACGGGGCTAAAATCAGTGTCACAGGGCAGCTGTGTTCCCATGAGGCGGCGGTGCTCCCATGAGGCTCTGGGCGGATACCGTTTCCTTGCCTTTTCCAGCTTCTAGAGGCTGATGGCGTTCCTTGGCCAGCCGCCTTCTTCCTCCATTGTCACAGCAGGTGTGGCTTCACTCTGACCTCTTCTGCTTCTCCCTTCCACCGAAGGGCGCTTGTGGTTACACTGGGTACACCTGGGGGCTTAGCCTGTCTAATATTGCCACACCCTCTTGTGAATCTTCTTTTTTCTTTTCTAAGAGACGGGGTCTCGCTTTGTTGCCTAGGCTAGAGTAGGGTGGTGTGACGGTAACTCACTGCAGGCTTGAATTCCTGTCCCCAAGCCATCCTCCTGCCTCAGCCTCCCAAAGTGCTGGGATTACAGGTGGGAGCCACAGTGCTAAGCTGCTCATGAACCTTGTCTTCCAGAAATGTGTTGGACTCTCATCCATTAGTAAGCCATCTTTCTCTCTTTTTTAATGCTTTTCCCTTATAGATTTACTCCATCTTAAATTTATAAGCTTAAATTTCAGTGATGTCTTAGGAAGAACAAGAGAGGAGGAACAAAGGAACAAACCTCTTTAATGGGAAGCTGAAAGGACCCTTTTAAAAGTGTGCAGTGGGGAGAGCCTGGGCTTGGGCTCTGGTAAACCTGATGAATGGTGGGTTAACACTCCCTCCCTCACTCAGTGTTGCTGGGAGGATAAGACAGAACATGTGGCGAGCAGGTGTCCAATAGCTGCCTCTTGCTATGTGCAGCTGGTGCCACATCCAGGCTGAATGCTGTGGGGAGTGTGGCTCATCCCGCTGGGGCCACCCCAGGCCTCGCTCACTGGAGACTCCAGAATCAGGGCTGACTGAGCAGCCTGTGGCACTGAAGAATGTTCTAGGAAAGGAGGTGTGTCCTCTTTGGAGGGGGAAGCTTCATGGTGGGTGAGCTGAGGGTAAGGGGTGGGTGAGGGCCATTTGAAGAGTCACCGCCCCTACATTCTTTTATCTTTTGGAGCCTCCATCCACGCCACTTCAAACAACGAAACACACACATCCAAGTCAGTAAGTGCACTTTGTGTAGATCTATATAAGTGATGCGCAATTACTATATAACAGTTCACTAGCTGACCTGACGTTATTCCCATATCGTAGGCATGTGACTAATTGTAGGCGTGTAATGAAGTGTTCACATCTTATTACATATTTAATTCCTAAGGCATTTCTACAGTTTTACTTGAGAATTTTGGAACTCCCAGTGTGTTTTTCATGTTTCAAACCTTTTTACAGGCCCTGAAAAAACCCAAAGGCCTATATTCTGGAACCGTGATGGACAAAACAGCCCTGGGAAGTATGCTTGGGAGGATGGCAAGGGCTGGGTTTGCTGAGGGAGGTGCCAGCTAAGGTGCTGGGCACACCAGAGGCAGGGGATCTGGACCACAACTGTCAGTTTGATGAACACACTAACGGTGGAGTGACCCCACCAGGAGTGGCCAGCAAGCAGGGTCCAACAGGAAAGACATCTGGGAGGCCAGCAGGTGGAATCCTGGCTCTGCCACCTTCGTGCTGTGTGATATCAGCCAAGTTACTTGCCCTCTCTGATTCTCAAATGCTCAGAGGCCCTTTGACCTTTAGAGTCTGTGGGACCCGAGTGACCACGAGGCTCTGGTTTGTTGGTGGCTGCCTCTTTATTTAACTCCTTTTCTCAAATATGGTCTATGGGCTTTGCTTAAAGTGATGTGTCCCGTGCACACTCTTCTCCATGACTTTGAGGCCATGAGAAAGCCCGCCCTGCGGAAGGACTGAGGAAACTAGTGCTGGAGTCTCCTTTGTTGTATCAGTGAAGGGAAGGGGAGAGAGGAGATAAAGTGCTCAGGTTACAGAATGTGAGGATCGTGCTCCTTTTTTCCAACCGAGGACATTCCTAGGTGCTTTATCTCCCCTGTTGCAATTCCTAAATCACAAAAGCCTTATGCATCCAGTTTGGCTGACATCCACCTGCAATGGGAGTGAGTGAGATCGAGCCACTCCTCAGGTGAATGGAAAATTAAGGCCAACCGAGGCCCACCCTGTGCCCCACTGTGGGGCCTAAAAGGAGCAGGCACTGGCCATAAAGCTCTTTGGGGACCCAGCAGAAACAGCAGAGGTGGGGATGAGAGCTTCCGCCTGCATTTGTTCCAGGGTGGGCCAGTGAGGATTTGGGAGGAATGGTGTGGAAAGGCCCTGCCCAAGAAGGCTGGATGCTGGCTGGGGAATGCCCAGGGTGCCAGCTCCCTACCCTGGGGAAAGGCCACGCTGGCATAAGCTGGAGCCAGAGTCCAAGGTCACAGAGAGGCCGCACCTGGGCACCCCTCCCAGCAAGGCAGGGTCCAAGCTGGGAATTACTTCTCTTTGGAAAGTGAGGGGGATGGTACAGAAATATTGCTATTGTTGCTGTTGTCCTGTCACTTCTGGCATTGGAAATGGTGTTGGGCTTCTATGTGACAGGCATTGGAGGTCAAACCTGAAACAAGTGAGGCCCATCCCTTTACTAGGCTCATGTTCTAGGTAGGGAGGAGGCAGGTACCTCCTCCACCTAAGAAACAACAAGAGATAGAGAATGCAGTAACTGTCCTAAAGAGAAAAATCAGGGGATGGAGAGAGAATAATGGTGGTCAGGACGGGTCAGGTTTTAGGATGGTAAATGAGGAGTGGTCTCTGAGAAGGGATGAAGCAGAGGAAGTGAGGCTCAGGGAAGTGAAGCACTTGCCCAAGGCTACCTGCTGGTCATGGCAGAGCTAGCAAGCTCATTCCCTCCTCATTGTGTCAACCTTCTGGGACCAGAGTCTGGGCAGGGCAGAAACTACTGCACCAGGGGTGTGTGGCTCCAGCAGAGAAAGCCAAGGTGCCCCATGCAATCCAGAAACCGAGCCTTCTGGGCTCAATCTTCAAAGGAATGACTCTCAGAGTTGTGTCCCCTGCCTTTTCTCCACCATGGAACTTTTCCCAGCTCCACTCTGGTGGGCTTGGGAACAGGACCTGCCCTCTGCAAAGTGATGACCAAGGATAAGTCGGATTTTCAAGGGGACCTTGGAGAACACCACCCTCTTATTGTGCAAAAGAGGAAACAGGTCCAGAGAGGGTGAGCCATTTTTTCAGCATCGCACAGCTGACCTGGAGCAGAGTTTCCTAAAAGCTCCCTCGGTGCTCTTTCCCCTGCTGTGACTAGACCCTTCCACAGGAACTTACAGGAACCCAAAGGAATGAGTCACTCATGGCAGAATCACTAATGTGATGGAGGGCAGGAGTGAGAGACGGCATAATGTCAATGCTGGCACACGCCTGGCACACAGGAAGCTGTCCATGAGTGGTTGCTTCCCACCACTTCCATCGCCCGGTTTGGGACACGTCTGAGCTCCACTGCTGAGCCCAGGGTCTAGCATGTCATGGGAGCTCAGGAGTTTGCTAATTGACTACATGAATGCTAAGGTGTGGGATGTGCTCCTTCCTGCTTTCTCATTCTCAAAGAACACTCTTATACACCCGGTTGTGGGGAGGGTATATAGGCAATCAACTTTTGCCTACCCACTTCCATTGTATGATCATGCATGCATGTGGACGTGTGCACACAAACACAAATGCACACACACACACACACACCTGCCTTCTCAAACTTGTGGGACCAGAAAGGATGCTGCAAGGCCTAAGATAATAATTGCTGGTCTCTTTTTTCTTATGCTTTAGCAGGAAAAACACATTCCTCCAAGCACACAGCTGCAGAGGTCTTCCCGAGCATCATGTAGTCTTTAATCATGTTGTGGAGGACAGGATGATCTGTGCCTCAGGAATCAGCTTAGTTGATAACTCAATTCCATGGCTGGGCCCCATTTGTAAGCAGTCATGGCACATCCCATGGAAACCTATAATCTAATTATGGCTGCTGCATCAGTCCTCATCCTTCATGTTGTCATCCACAGCTCCTCACCACCCATCTTACTTGGATGAAGGCTCTCGGAAGTATGAAGGGCAAACATCTGATCCTCCCACTGGAGGCCTAGGCTGCTTTCCTTATTCTCACAGCAGCCACAAGTATTGGGATCACAGCTTGAAAGGCTCTTCTTGGTCCGTGGGACTGGGGCAGTCAGGACAATTTCAGGCCTTTAGTGAATGGAGGCATTTCATTACTTCAGATCTCACCTAGTCTTGGAGGTCCTGGGCATTTTTAGAACTCACCCAGCCAGGCTGCCACTCAGGGTGAGGCTACCTGGATTGTTTATTGGTAACGAATGTTGAATCAGAGACTGTTAGAAAACCAAAAATGAAGATTTTAATAATACAAAAAGCAGAACCTAAAGAGGTTTAATCAGTAGGCTTGGTACCAGTTCTTTGTATGTCTGATAGAATTTAGCTGTGAATCCATCTAGTCCGGGGCTTTTTGTTGTCGTTGTTGTTGTAGGTTTTTTATTATTGGTTTAATTTCAGAGCTTGATATTGGTCTAGTCAGGTTATCAGTCTCTTCCTGATTCAATCTTGGGAGATTGTATGTTCCCAGGAATTTATCCATTTCCTCTAGATTTTCTAATTTGTGTGCATAGAATTACTCACAGTATTTTCTGAGGATCTTTTGTATCTCTGCATGTATCAGTATGCGATACTGTTCAAACACATTGACTTTGCAGTTGGACATTCCTGAGTACAAATTATGCTTCTGGCAGAGCATTTAGGTGACTTAGTCTGCTGACTAAGCTGCAGTATCTTCATCTGCAAATGAAGATGAATTGTAATATCTTTGTCATCTCTGATAGTACTTATTAGGAAATTCTTTTTTCTTTGTTAATCTAGCTAGTGGTCTCTCAGTCTTGTTTATGTTTTTGAAAATCAACTTTTGGTTTCATTTATCTTTTGTATGGATTTTTGCATCTCAATTTCATGAAGTTCTTCTTTAATTTTAGTTATTTATTTTCTTCTGCTAGCTTTGGGGTTGGTTTGCTCTTTTTCTCTAGTTCTTCTAGGTGCACAGTTAGATTGTTAATTTGAGAATGTTTTAACTTCTTGGTGAAGGCATTTAAGGTTATAAACTTTCCTCTTAACACTGCTTTGGCTGCATCCCAGAGATTTTGTTAAGTTGTATCTCCATTTTCATTACTTTCAAAGATTTTTTAATTTCTGCCTTAATTTTGATTTTCACCTAGGAGTTAATCAGGAAAAAGTCATTTAATATCCATGTATTTGTGTAGTTTTGAGAGATCTTCTTGATATTAGTTTCTATTTTTATCGCACTGTGGTCCAAGAGTGTATTTGGTATAATTCCAATTTGTTAAAATGTATTGAGACTTGCTTTATGACTCAGCATGTGGTTGATCTGAGAATATGTTCTGTGTACAGATAGGAAGAATGTATATTCTGTGGTTGTTGGGTGGAGTGAATGTCTATTAGGCCCCTGTAGATAAAATAAAAGCTGAAATTAGAAAAAGAGGTTTAATCAGCTTTACTCATTTAAAATGCAAATGTGCTATTAGATAAGGGCCACATCACTTGGCATCAGGCCATAAGACAAGATGTGTCTGGATTATCCTGGGATTAATACTCATTTCCAAACTTCTAGGACTATTGAGAGTTGTTGTTTTTTTTTTCTAGAAATCTCTGATGGACTACATTTGTTCCATAGTTCAGCCTCATCATCTTATGAACTATTTAGATAAGGGATAGAAAGTATCTTTTGAATTCATGTCAGCACCAATAGATTGGTGGTGGTTGCTTTAAAAACTGGGCCTAGAAGGATTCTGAATTCTTAACTGGGCTTAGAGAGAAAGAATGCCATGTTCAAAAAAGAAAGTTCTTGATGGCTGCAGGAGGGGTGAGGTGACCCATGTGCCACATGACTTGCTATCTTTGCACTGGGCAACCCTAACCTCTGAGAGGGTCCTTGTTAAATAAGATAAGTAGGTCCAGTCCTGAAGTTGTTATCAGTATAGCAGAGATGATGAGCCACCAAGTGCTGCCAGATCACTGTATTGCGTTCTGGTCATGGCAGGTGCATGTATCAGTATGCCATACTGTTCAAGCACATGGACTTTGCAGTTGGACATTCCTGAGTACAAATTCTGCTTCTGACAGAGCATTTAGGTGACTTAGTCTGCTGACTAAGCTGCAGTATCTTCATCTGCAAATGAAGATAATACCCACCTCACAGGGTAGCTGGGGTCATTAAATGATATCAGATTTTGAAGCATTAGATGCTCACCTTGTAGTAATCATTATTACTATAATTAGTATTGGTGTGGAAACACAGACACGCCTCTAAACTGTCCTGGGTACAGAGAAGGCTCTACAGACAGGCCCTGTTTTAAATTGCACATGATACTCAGGCAGTCTTCAGTAGACAAAGGCAGAGGCCATTCAGTGCAGAGGAGGACATTCTGTCCCCTGGTTAGGAAACCTGAACTATGGAATAGAAAAAAATATTAGAGTCAATATTCAGAACAACTTTCCTGAAATAAAGGAAGACTTGAATTTTCTGACTGAAGGGTAAATTGATTTAGAGAAGTCAATGCTGAGATGACAGATCCTAACAAAATGAATGTTTGACTTCAAAGAAAAGAATCCTAGTGATATCCAGTAGAAAACCATCTCTCCAAAAACCAATCAAGACAACAACAAAAATAAAAACAACTACCCCAAACAATCACATGAAAACTCAAACCAAGAGAAACACTTGCAGAATGTCAGAATAAGGACTTCTGAAAATCCTTCCTTAACAACAATGAGAGCACTGGCAAAAATGTCAAAATTAACATTTTCAGAGTCCTGGAAATTAACCAAAGGCTTTCAGCAATCCAAGTTAGATTTATTCAAGAAACATAGCTGAATCTCAGTAAGAATAGCAAATTTTGTGGTGTTTTAATTTGCCTTATTCGTAGTCTTCTTTTCCAAACTCTATGATAGACTTGAACATAAATGTTCTCAGCTAGGCATGGTGGCTCCTGTAACCCTAGCACATTGGGAGGCTGAGATGGGAGGATTGCTTAAGTCCATGAGTTTGAGACCAGTCTGGACAACATACAGACAACTTCTGTCTTTACACACACACACACACACACACACACTTAACATTCTTACAACCATGAGAGCTGTGAAAACCAGCAGCCTGGTAGCCACTGGGTAGGACAGAATAGGTTTGGAGCTCTCCAAAAAAATCCCATCCTCAGAAAGTTGTTACTATTTGATCTGTCTGACAGCTCCCTGGAAAAGGCACATTCTTAGGGATTGTCTTTGCTTAACATGGTTTGGAGCTTAGTCTCTGTGAACAGCCCTATCCTGAGGGAATCTGTCAAAAACAATCAGCAAAAATTGTTTTACATTGCAACTGCCTGAGATGGCAGTACCAGCTGGAGCTAATGAGAGGCTGACCAAAACAGTTACAAGGAAAAACTGGGGAATGAGGTATTCATAGAGGCTTTGGAAAAGCTCTGACATATTCTTAAGAACCTAGAAGGCCGTGTGCATGTGCAGGGTTGTACACATGTCCAAGACGGATCTAACTAGAGCTTAACTTTTGTTTGGCTTTGAGGCTCTGTGCAAGCAGGAAGTAAACTCTGAGGCAGAGTTGTCAGCTGCTTGCTGAAGCATTGAAGGCATGGCCCAACACAAACAAAGCTCCTCAGCAAAGGTAGGGAGATTTAGTTGTGCAAGGAATTTAAAGAAATCTCCGTCCAAAAATTAACAGACAACTAAACTGAGGAAAGACTTTGGTGGCTACACATGACAAAAAGTATACATTAAAACTTAGTCCAGGAAATTCACTAAACAGAGAGAAACAGCAGCATCAGCAACAACAACAAACAGAAGCAACAACAAATTGTGAAGGGGGTGAGGTCTGATTTCTGGAGATGCCACATTATTTTATTTAAAACATTCAATTTTTAAGAAAAAAATATGAGAAATGCAAAGAAACAAAATGTGTGGCCTATTCACAGGGAAAAAGCAGCCATTAGAAACTTTTTCTTGAGGAAGCCCAGACATTGGACTTACTATCAAAGACTTTAGCACAAGTCTTAAAAACGTGTTTAAACAACTAAAGGAAAACATGTTTAAAGAATTTTAAAAAGCATGCCAGTGATGTCTTACCAAATACAGCATATCAATAAAGAGATAGAAAATTATATAAAAAAGGGAACAAAATAAAATTCTGGGCTGAAAGTGCAACTGAAATAAAAAACTATTAACCAGAGGGGCTTAACAGCCAATTTGAGCAGGCAGAAAAAAGATTCAGTAAGTTGAATATGGGTCAATTGAGATTATACAATCCAGGGAACAGAAAGTCAAAAGAATGAAGAAAAACAAACAGAGCCTCAGAGAGCATACCAATATGTATATAAAGAGAATCCCAAAAGAAGAGGAGATAAAGGGGCAGAAAGAATATTTGAAGAAATAATTGCCATAAACTTCCCAAATTTGATGAAGAACATTAATTTACATGCTCAAGAAGTTCAGTGAACTACAAGTGGTATAAAAAGAAAGAAATCCATACCTAGATACATCAGAGTCAAACTATCAAAAGCCAATGACAAAAAGAGAATCTCAAAAGCTACAAAAGAAAAATAACTCAGCATATACACTCTAGCTTCAAATTCCTCAATAAGATTAACAACTGACTTCTTATCAAAACCATTCAGGCAAGAAGGCAATGGGATAACATATTAAAAGTATTGTAAGAAAATCACTATCAACCAAGAATTCTATATCTAGCAAAGGTATCTTTGAAAAAAAAGGAAGAAATGCCCAGATAAATGAAAAATGAGAGACTTCATCATGAGTAGATCTGCCCTACAAGAAATACAAAAAGGAGTCTCTCAGGCTGAAATGAAAGGACACTAGATGGTAACTTCATCCACACAAAGAAATAAAGAGCACCGCAGGGTAATTACATAATTAAAAAGACAGTATAATGTATTTTTATTTGTAATTCTTTTCTTATCCTATCTGATTTAAAAATAGCTACATAAATGAGTAATTATAAAACTGGGTTGTTGGGCTTATAATGTATAAAGATGTAATTTGTATGATAATATTAACACAAAGGAAGGGGGCAGGAAAGGGACCTATATTGAAGCAATCTTTTAATATATTGTTGAAATTAAGTTTGATTGATATGGATTAGATTGTTTTATGATAAAATCCCCAGGGCAAGAATAAGAAAATAACTAAAAATATATTGTAAAAGAAACAAAAGAATTAAAATGATATGCTAGAAAATATCAATTGAATTCAAAAGAAGGCAGTAATGAGGGAAAAGAAAAACAAAAAAGATGTAGGACATATAAAAATAGCAAAATGGAAGGTGTAGAGCCTATCTTTTCAGTAAATCATATTAAATGTAAATAGAGTAAACATACCAATCAAAATGCAGAGGTTGTGATTTTAAAAAATGTATCAACTATGTGTTATCTATAAGAGACATATTTTACATTCAAAGACACAAATAGGTTGAAAGTAATAAGATGGAAAAAGATAAACCATGAAAGTAGTAACCAAAGGGGAGCTGGAGTGGCCGGCTATACTAACAGCAGACCAAATAGACTCTAAGACAAAAATTATTACAAGAGACAAAGAAAAACATTTTATATTGTAAAAGTTTCAATCTATTAAGAAGACATGGCAATTAAGAATATATATGCACTTAATAGCAAATATCCAAATACATGAAGCAAAAACTGAAGTGAGAAATAGAAAATTCAACAACTATAGTTGGAGACATCATTACTCCACTTTCAACAATGGATAGAACAACCAGGCAGAAGATCAACAAGGACATAGAAGATCTGAAAAAAACAGTAAACCCACCAGAGCTGGTAGTTACCCACAGAGCACTCCACCACCACCAACAGAATAGACATTCTTTATATGTGTATATGGAATGTTCTCAAGAATAAATCTTGTCATGAGAAGAATAGTGGCCCCCAAAGATATCCATGCCCTAATCCCTGGAACCACGTTATATTACATGACAAAAGGGGCTTTGCAGATATGATTAAGGGTATAAACCTTGAGATGTGGAGATTACCCTGGATTGTCTGGGTGGGCCCAATCAAAATACATGAGTTCTTAAAAGTGGAGACACTTTCCTAACCATGGTAGGGAGATGAAATGGAAGGAGGAGGAGACAACTGAGGTGTGAGAAAGGTTTAAGTGACTACTAAACTGATGGACTTGACCCACCGTTGCTGCCTTTGAGGATGGAGGAAGGGGACTATTAATAAGGGAATGTGGGTAGCTTCTAGAAGCTGGGAACAGTTCAGCTGACAGCCAGCAAGGAAGTGGGAATCTCAGTCCTACAACTTGCAGGAACTGAAATCTGTCAACAACTCGAATGAACAAGGGAACTCTCCAAGAATTTCCACAAAGGAATACAACCATACAAATTCCTATTTTTAGCCCAGTAAGACATGTCAGACTTCTGATCTTCAGAACCACAAGATAATAAATTTGTGTTAGGTGCAAATTTGTGGTAATTTGTTATGGCAGCAATAGAAAACACATACGTGTATATTCAGCCATAAAACAAAACTCGGTAAATTTAAAATAATTGAAATCATATAGAATATGTTCTCTAACAATAGTGGAGTGAAATTCAAAACCAAAAACAGAAAGAAATTTTGGACGTCCACAAATACGTAGAAATTAAATGACACACTCCAAAATAATCAATGGGTCAAAGAAGAAATTACAATGAAAATTAGAAAATTATTTGAAATGAATGAAAATAAAATCACAACATATCAAAGTGTATGGGATGCAGTCAAAGCAATACTTAGGGAGACTTTTATAGCTGTAAATGCCTACATTAAAAAAAGAACGATCTCGATAACCCAAACTTCCACCTTAAGAAAGTAGAAAAGGAAGCACAAACTAAGCCCAAAGCAAGCAGAAAGAAGAAAATAATAAAGATTGTAGTGGAAATAAATAAAACAGGGAATAGAAAAAACACTAAGGGAAAAAACAAGAGTAATTGCTCCACTGAAAAGGGCAATAAAATTAGTAAACCTTTAGCTTGACTGACAAGAAAAAAGTTATGTGCCCTATTTCATTCCCTCTACGTTAAATTATTAAATTATTAATGTATAGGGAATTAAATTATTAAATTATTAATGTTTAGAGAATGAAATAGGGCACACCACTACCACCTCATAGAAATAAAAGGATTATAAAGGAATACTATAAACAATTGTAAGACAGCAAAATTTTAACTTAGGTGAAATGGAAAAATTCCTAGAAAGACAGGAACTACCAAAACTGAATCAAGAACAAATAGAAAATTTCAATAGACCTTAGTAAGTAAAGGAATTAAATTAGTAATTAAGAAACTCACCATGCACAAAAAAGCTCAGTACCAAACAGTTTCGCTGATTAGTTTTCCCAAACATTTGAAAAGGTTATTGTCAATTCTTCATAATCTTTTCCAAAAATAGAAGAAACAAACTTCAACTCAGTCTATGATGTCATTATTATCATGATACCAAAACAAAAGACATTCTAAGAGAACAGAGCAATATCTTTCATGACTATTAATACAAAAATTATCAATAAAATACTAGCACACTAAACCCAGAAACATATAAAAATGATTATGTAACACAATCAAGTGAAATTTATTTCAGGAATGCAAAGTTGGTTGAACATAATAAAATAAATCTAATTAATATACCACATTAATAAAATGAAGGACAAAATCCACCTAATCTCCATAGATGCAGAGAGAACATTTGACAAAATCAATATCCTTTCATGATAAAACACTCATAAAACTAGAAATAGAGGAGAATTTATGAAATCTAATAAAGAGCATCTATGAAAAACCACAACTGACATCATCCCAAAGGGTGAGAGAGTGGATACTTTCCTTCTAAGACCAGTAAGAAGGAAAGGAAGTCCATGCTCACCACTTCTATTCAACATTGTATTAGAGATCTGAGCTAGGGCAATTATGCAAATAAGTATGTAAATTTAAAAAATAGCATCCAAATCGAAAAGAAAGATGTAAACTATATTTACAGATGACATAATCTAAGGAATTCACAAAATAACTATTACAACTAATAAATGAGTTCAGCAAGATTGCAGATACAAGAACAATATGAAAAACAATTATATTTCTACACACTAGCAATGAATAATCTGAATATAAGACTAAGAACAGGATTCCATTTACAGTGGCATCAGACAAAATAAAAGGCTTATGAATAAATTCAACAAATAAGTCTAAGACTTGTACGTACTGAAAACAATAAAACACCACTAAAGGAAATTAAAGAAGACCTAAATAAATGAAAAAACATCCTATGTTCATGGATTTGGAAGACTTAATATTGTTAAGATGTCAATGCTTCCCAAATTGATTCAATGCAATCTTGATTGAAAGATTGTGTGCCTTTTTCTCAGAAATTCATATGCAGATGCAAGAGACCCAGAATAGCCAACATGATCTTGAAAGAGAGAGGACTACACTTCCTGATTTAAAAACTTACTACAGGTTGGGTGCAGTGGCTCACACCTGTAATGCCAGCACTTTGGGAGGCTGAGTTGGGAGGATTGCTTGAGCCCAGGAGTTTGAGATTAACCTGAGCAACATAATCAGACCCCATCTCTACAAAAAATAAAAAGAGATTAGCCGGGCGTGGTGGTGTGTGCCTGTAGTCCCAGCAACTTGAGAGGCCGAGGTGGGAGGATCACTTGAGCCCAAGAGGTCCATGATACAGTGACCTATGATCAAGGCACTGCACTCCAGCCTGGGCAACAGAACAAGACCCTGACCCTATCTCAAAAACAAAATGAAACAAAACAACCCCCCCAAACCCCAAAGAAAACCAAACTTACTACCAATGTCTAGTAATCAAGATAGCCCAATACTAGAAATGTAATAGAATTGAAAATCCAATATTAAACCTTCATTGATGGTTAACTGATTTTTGACAAAGGTGCCAAGACAATTCAAGAGGATTAAAAAAAAGCATTAACAAATGATGCTGGGACAACTGGATTTCCACATGTAAAGGAATGAAGCTGGACACTTACCTTACATCATGCACAAAACTTAACTCAAAATGGATCAAAGTTCTAAATCTAAAAGCTAAAACTATAAAACCATAGAGGCAAATGTTCATGACCTTGGATTGGTAAAAGGATTATTAGACATAACATCAAAAGCAGAAGTGACCAAACAAAAAAAAATAAACGGGGCATTATCAAAATTGACAACTTTTGTGCTTCAAAGGACACCATCAAGAAAGTCAAAAAGCAACCCACAGAATGGGAAGAAGTATTTGCAAATCATATACATATATATATATATATAATTTGATAAGCGACTTGTATCCAGAATATATGAAGAACTCTAACAACTCAGCAATAAAAGATAATAACCTAATTAAAACATGGGCAAATGATTTGAATAAATATTTCTCCAAAGAAGATACACTCATGACCAAAAAGCACATGAAAAGATGCTTGACATTATTAGTCATTAAGAAAGTGCAAATAGAACCGCAGTAAGATACAACTACACACCCATTAGGATGGCTTTCATAGAAAAAGACAGGCAATAAGAAGTGTTGGTGAAGATGCAGAGAAATTGAAAACCCCATTCATTGCTGGTGTGAACAGAAGATGGTGCCGTCACTTTGGAAAACAGTTTGGTAGTTCCTCAAAAAGTTGGGTGTAGTATTATCATATGGCCAAGGAATTCCACTCCTAGATACATACCCGAGAGAACTGAAAACATATATCCACACAATATCTTGTACAAGTGTATTCAAAGCAGCATTATTCATAATACCCAAAAAGTAGAAACAATCCAAATGTCTGTCAACTAACGAATGGGTAAACAACTGTGGTATTCCTTTCCAGTGGTAAGAGAGAGAATTGATTAGGGAAACGAGGCAGATTCACTAAACTCTACTGAAGGACGGACCTGAGCCAACAGTTCACAGGAAAATATATAAAAAGCATCATGTTTAAAGCTTCCCTTGTCATCATGGGAAGTCAAACTAAAACACTGAATTACTATACTTTGTCCACCAGATGAGTGAGGATCAAATTTTGAAGATGTACTGTCTTAGTAAGAGGTTTAGTAAATTGGTATTTTCCTTCTGTACTGATGAGAATGGGGACATCTTGACAAAATCTATCTTAAGTACAATTCCACATGCCCTTTGATCTAAACACAATATTTTAGGAGTCTATCCTATGATGATACAAAGTAATGTAAGAATGTTTATTGCAATAACTTCCAATAACAAGCTACTGAAACCAGCCTAAACAACCAAAAACATTAAATGAGTAGAGATTGGTTGAATAAATTATGGTACATTCACAGTGAAATCTTACACTGCTATTAAAAAGTATTAATTTTTCCTAAAGATATATTAAATACATATAATTTAAAATAGAAAGAAGACTAGCATTAGACAAAAGCTAGTGAAGTAGGGAGAGTACATATATTTTTGCGTATTCCTAGAGAATTTCTAGAAGCATATACAGGAAACTTAACAATTGTGAGAGAATTTGGAGAGGACTTTGGCTGGGGGTTCTGGAGTGGTGCAGAGATTTATTTTCACCACTTACTCTTTTGTACTACTTGATTTTCTAGAAGCATATGCAAGATGAATTTCTAGAAGCATATACAAGAAACTTAATAACTGTGAGAGAGTTTGGAGAGGACTTTGGCTGGGGTCTCTGGAGTGGTGCAGAGATTTATTTTCACCATTTACTCTTTTGTAATACTTGATTTTTATCAAGTGCATGCATTACTTTTTTGACTTTTAGGTTTTTATTTTATGCATGTTTAGGCTTTGAAATTTTCAAATAATCATAGATTGACAAGAATTTGTGAAGGGGTCCCAATATCCTTCACCCAGTTTCTCCATTGTTTACATTTTACATTCTATAGAACAATATCAAAACAAGGAAACTGACATTAGCACAATGTGCGTTCTTCTATTACATTGTATCACATGTGTAGATTCCTGTAACCACCAAGACACAAAACTATCCCATCACCCCAAGATCTCTCCTGCTACCTCTTTGTAGTCACACTTCCCCACCACCACCTCTAACGCCTGCCAACCGCTGATCTGTTTTCACTGTTTATAATTTTGCCCCTGGAAGAATGTTATACAAGTGAAATCGTACAGTATGTGACTTTTTGAGATTGGTTTTTTTCACTTAGCCTAATGCCCTTGAGATCCATCCATTTAGTTATCTGCATCAATAATTTGTTTCTTTTTATTGCTGAATATTGGCATAGATGTGTCACTTAGTTTAAGCATTCACTTAGTGACGGATATTTTGGTTCTTTTCTAGTTTCTGGCTATGATAGGAAGACACAGGAGAAAATCATCTGGACCTAGGAGTTGAGGATGAGTTCATAGGCATGGCACCCAAGTACGATTCATTAAAGAAAGAATTGTTAAATTGGACTTCATCAAAATTAAGAACTTTTCCTCTGCAAAATATTCTGTTAAGATGATGAAAGGACAAGCTATGGAGGGGAGAAAATATTTGCAAACTGCGTATCTGGCAAAGGACTCACATTTACAATGCATAAAGAGCTCTCAAAACTCAACAGTAAAAAAAAAAATCTAATAAGAAATTGGGCAATAGACATGAAGAGACATTTCATGGCCGAGGCAAATCAGCATGTGGGAATATATTTAATATCATTCGGCTTTGGGGAAAGGTAAATTGAGATAATGAGAAATCACCCCACACTTATTTGAGCAGTTGAAATAAAAACGTAATGATAAAACCAAATGCTAGCAAGGATGCAGAGAAACCAAATTTCTCATCCCTTGCTTGTGGGAATATAACATGATACACACAGCCACTCCCAAAAATAGATTGACAGTTTCTCAAAAAACATGCACTTACTATATTACTCAACAATCACATTCCTGGGCTTTTATCAGAGAAATTATAATTTAAGTTTGCACAAAAACCTACACACAAATGCTCATAACTGCTCTATTCATCATGTTTCTATTGGCAGGTAATTTACATACAACGAAATTCAAAAATCTTAAATTTCACAATTCAATGTGTTTTGTCAAATGCCTGCACTCCTGTCCCTCCCCCACTGTAAGATTTAGAACATTCTAGCACCCCCAAAAAGTTATTTCATGCCCCCTTCAGCTAACCTCTGCCATGCCACTCCATCCATAAAACCCAAAGCAACTATTAAAAAAAAAAAAAGGCAAAAACCGCAATTACTTTTGCACCAACCTAATACTAGTCTGATTTTTAAATCACAGATTCATTTTCATATAAATGGAATCATACAATGTTTATTCTTTCATACCTGACTTCTTTCATTCAGGAACATGGTTCAGAGCTTCTGCTGTGTAGTAGGGGGTATCAATAGTTCATTTTCTTTTTATTGTCTGCTAACATTCCATTGTATGCATTCAACCTAGTCTGTTTATTCATTCTCCTGTGAATGAATATTTGGGTTATTTCTAGTTTTTGTCTTTTATGAATAAAGCTTCTATTTTGATCTTTTTATAAGTCTATTTGTTAGATATGAGTTTTCACCTCTTTATCCTTGGATAAAAACCTAAGGATGGACTCGCTGTATAATATAACAGGGTATTTGCTTAAATTTACAAGAAACAACCAAACCATTTTCAAAAGTGTTTGCATTCTTTTCCTTACTCGCTAGAAATATGTGAGGTGGGCTTGTTTGAAGTTTGTGGATGTGCATGCGCTTCTCATGTGTGTACTGGCATTTGTCTACGTTCCTTTGTGAATAATTTACCCAAGCCTTTTGCTCATTTTAAAAAATTGAACTTTTTGTTGAGTTATAGGAATTCTTAAATACTCCAGAATCAGGAATCAAGTCACTTTGTTATGTTTTATGCATATTTTCTCCTAGTCTTTGACTTGTCTATTGACTTGTTTCTTACTGATGAAGTTTTTTTTTTCTCACGGCTTAAGTTCAAGGTGTGTCTTTTTCGTCCAGCCACGTGGCCCCGGCAGGTCGCTCCTCAGGGACCCACATGGGCCAGGGCGGTGCAGCAGTGACCCACAGGGGCCAGTGCAGTGAAGTGGCTTTGAAACCTGATTGGAGAAACAGACTGCTGAGTTGTGAGAACACACAGCGCTCCAGAAAACTGGTGTTCAACAGAACGCATCACTCCGGCTTCCACTGCTGCTGCTGCGGAGTCAGGTTCTCCTGCAAGGTCCCGCGCGCCCGCCCCCGCGCGCGCGTCCCCTTCTCTGTCCGGAGATCGTCTTTCTGCTGGCGGAGGCGGCTACGAGAGGGCGCTGCGGGAGCGGGTTTCCAGGCACGCCTGGCGCCACTAAGAGGCACTGAGGCGGCGCTGCGCCCTGACGGCCGGTTGGAGGCTACAGGGGCTCCGGGGCAGGGGCAGCTTTTAGGAGTTTGCTGGTCACGAGGGGGGACGCGACCTGGTCCAAGATCTGTCTGCAGGGGACCCTTCCCAGCCGATGTGAACACAGCCCGGGCAAAGGGGCCGTCCGGGGAGCAAAGGCAGCCCGGGAAGAGGAGTAGGGGCTGAAACGAAAGGCGGCCTGGGTACCCAGGTTTTCCCAGGGACCAAGTCCCCCGGTTAGCTGGGTACAGGGAGGCATGGAGAGCGGCAGCAACTGCGTTGGGATGGGGCGGCTGCCCCCAGGTTGGGGCGGTGACCCATGTTCCACCAGGCCAGGCGCAGGGCTGAGGTGGCTGACTGCTGTTTCACAAGTGAAGACCTGGTCACCCCAGCAGCAAGGCATTCCGGAGTGAGAGAATTCCTGAGTCCTGGGGAGGAAGCCGTGGTTACAGGACTGTGGCCCTGAGCAGGAGCTGGCTGGCCCAGCAGGGTGGGCCGAGCACTTCAGTCAAGGCTGAGCGCCAGGCACCAGGGACTCGGGTCTGAGAGACCTGATGTACATCCTGCTCCAGAGCAGATCACAGAGATGCGCCCGCATGAATCCCCAGGCCAAGCCCAGAATTCCGTGGAAGATGCCCATGGGCCAGGAACACAGGTAGTCACCGCGCTAGGGCATCACACAGGGCCCACCTTGGCCAAATACCACGAGAGAACTTGGACACCTGCATGGGGCCATGGAAGTGCCTGCAACCTCACACTCAGGCCTAGGGCTTACTGAGGTATTGCAGATATTTGTGGTCTCAGAGTGGGAGCTTGGGGAATCAGTATCTGCTCTTCACTACAGGGACAGAAATGCAGTGGCCTAGGACACATCACAAATATTTAAAAAGACGTCCTTGGTCAAGGACAGAGGTAGCCAAGGCCAGCCTTCTCCCAGGAAATTAACCCAGGACCCCAAAGCGCAGGGCTGTTAGGTGGGAGGGAATTGGTCTGTATGTGTCCCTATAGTGTTGCAACACTTCGGCGCTGGGCACCCTGTCCCAGACTCACCCTCCATACTCAAGCCAGAGGCTTACGAAAGCCGGGCTAAGATCCTCCCCTGCCTGTCCCTGTAAAGCTTCCCCACTGTCTCTGGAAATCCTTTGAGCTTCTTAGCCCCACAGCATGAGCCCGCTCTGACTCAGGCCCTGACAAGCTCTTTCTCTTCTGTCTCTCCCTCCTCTGTTGATACGGACACACCATTCCTTTGGCATGTCTAGTACAGACCAGACCCCCTGCTGTTGTTAGCATTCCTCCCTCTCCCTGGAATGTTTTTCCGTATCTGTCTACCTGATAAGCACTGAGTCATCCTGCAAAACTCTGCACAGCTATCACCTTCCCTGAGGAGCCTCCCCTGGCCAGCCCCACCTTGTTGCAGGCAGAATGCTTGGCAGTGGTAACAATGTGGGTTGCTGACCACAAATCCATTCCCCCTTTATTCCTTGCCAAGGGAATGCTAATTTTGCCCAGGTTGTCAACCCTCAGGGAGGTGACCCTAAACATGCCAAGTCCAACACACTAGCTCTACCCCCTGAAAGCATGAGACCAACACGGGTGGGCATGTGCCCGGTTGTGGCCTTGGCCTCATGGACTGCAGGTCAGGGGTGGGAAGCTCTTATAGAGCAGCCCCAGGAGCCTTAGGGACCATCCTGCTGGCCATGCCATGGCAGTGTCAGAATGCCAAACAGCACCCGGGGTGAAGGAGCTACTGAAAGAGTGGAGAGACTCCACTTTGTCCTGTTAGATCTGTCTCAGAAGTATTTTTATTAGGGTTGGCTGGGTAAGCTTTCTTCCACAGGGAGCCTAAGGGGGCCCAGAGAGTCTTCTCAGAATTGGAGGCCATCAAGGATTGGCTCGGGCTCGCTGGCTAGTAGACTCTCCTGTTCCCAAAGTCCATACTCTTGTTTGTTGTTATTCAAAAATATTCGTTGAAAGCCTGCTGTCTACTAGGCCCTGAATGTTTAGAAACAAAGTTCCTGCCTTCAAGGGGCTCACAGCTTTTCTGAGAAGACACGTAAACAGATAAAATGTCATTAGGGTGTAGTTCTGTGTAATAGAGAGTGTTCTTAGGTGCTAACAAGAGCATCTACTCTGTAGTTTAAGCAGAAAACAAATGTATGAAAGGCTATTGGACGGCTCACAGAAGTCTGTGTGGCACGAACACTGTGTCTCAAATCATGCTGCAGGACAAACTTGGGGCTCAGTATGCTGGACCATGTTGTGCCTTCTCTCCCAGCCAGTGCTGCAATGGAAGAAAAGGAATTCAGCTCCTAGGAAATGCAAAACATTGATCTGAGGCTAGAGAGCGCGTATATGTAGATATCATCTCTTGGAGGGAATTAAAAAGCAACCATGATAGAGCTATGGCAAGGCTACAAGTAGGGAATACCTACGGCAAAGAAAAACCAGAGCTAGATGATAAAGTAGTAAAACCAGATTTTATTCAAGACTATTGCAATAAGCGAAAAGACACCTCAATATACAGTCAGGCTCATTCTAAAGACAGCATGAGAAGTTGAGACTTGGAGCCATGGAGCAGGTAGGAGTTGAAAGATGGAAAATTACCAAGAGGAAATGCCAGGGGTGAGGGTGATGCTGGCTAAACTGACCCAACAGGAGACCTGCTGAAGAAAGGCCAGGGTGACCAGACATCACCTGGGAAGGTGGAGGATGAGGACCCTGATCAGATATTGGGAGTGGTCAGATAGGAACAAGGGGAGTCTTGCTGAATTGACTTAGTGGGGTTCTTGCTCAAATTGGATTTTACAAGAAAGTACACAGATGAGCCCAGAAGGTTCAGGAGCCTGACTCAAGTTTGCTCAAGCAAAGAAACTTTGTCACTACTCCCTTATTTTTCCCCTATGCTGAAATTAAACTAGGCAGACTCCAAATTATCTTTAAAAACATAGGTGTGTTTTTCAAAAATTCCAAAGAGCAATTGCAAAAGCACCTGTGGAGCGTGTCTGCTTTACCAGAAGTGCCCAAAATGTTACTCCAGCAAAAATGATTAGCAGGTGCTGTGGATGCTACTGGTGTCCTGGCCAGGTCCCCTTTGCTTCCTTCCCCAGGTGCCATGGGGGTCACCTGGTGGGAGTCAGCACATGGGGCCGTGACCCCCTACACCCATGCTGCTCCAACTCTGACCCCAGGCAGAGAGAGCTTCCCCTCTAATCTGAGGAGACCTCTTGCTTCCAGGCCTGTCCCAGATTTCTCTGCTGGCAGGGAGGCAGTGGGGGTGATGTCCATTCTGCCCCATCAGGGGAGATGATCAACTTCATGACTCTGCTTAAGCGGATCCCCTTGCTGGGCATGTACTTGGACTTGACCAAATTTCCTTGGCTGCAGCTCTTCTCAAGGCTCCTGTTTGGCCACGTGAGGCCTGTTTCGGGGTGGGCTGCAAAATAACCCACCGAACCAGCGGTCACGGGGGCTTGCAGGGCAGAGAGATCCTCTAAGTCCGTCCTTCCTTCCTTCCTTCCTTCCTTCCTTCCTTCCTTCCTTCCTTCCTTCTCTTCTCTCTCTCTCTCCTTTCTTTCTTCCTTCCTTTCTTTCTCTCTTTCTTTCTTCTTTCTTTTTTTTTTTTTTTTTGACAGTCTCGCTCTGTCACCCAGGCTGGAGTGCAGTGGCACGATCTCTGCTTAGTGCAATCTCTGCCTCCCAGGTTCACGCCATTCCCCTGCCTCAGCCTCCCGAGTAAGCTGGGACTACAGGGGCCTGCCACCACACCCAGCTAATTTTTTTGTATTTTTTAGTAAAGACAGGGTTTTACCGTGTTAGCCAGGATGGTCTTGATCTCCTGCCCTTGTGATCTGCCCGCCTCGTTCTCCCAAAGTGCTGGGATTACAGACTGAGCTACCACGCCTGGCCCCTCTAAGTCCTTTCTAAAGGGCTTTGGCAGAAAGCAGCTAGGCAATGGCTCAGCACTGAAAGCAAGTCTGCACACAGAGCAGGACTTGAACAGAAAGCAAAGGAAAAAGAATTCTCACCCAGGGCTGGGATCCAAGAGACGCACACTGATACAGCTACTAAAAGGTTGTTAAACTCCCGAAGGGCCCCCACCTTGCTGTGTTATGGTCTGATTGTGTGTTGTTGAAGCGCTCACCCCCAGTTTGCTGGTGTTTGGAGATGAGCCTTTGGAAGGTAATTCGGGTTAGATGAGGTTAGGAGGGTGGGGCCCTCATAATGATATAGTGATCTTATGAAAAGAGCAGGAGAGAGAGAGAGAGAACTCTTCCCCCCCATGACCAGGTGTAAGCACAGAGGAAAGGTCATGGGAGGACGTGTCAAAAAGGCAGCCGTCTGCAAGCCAGGAAGAGGCCCTCCCCAGGAACTGAATTGATCTTAGACTTCCCAGCCTCCAGAACTGTGCAAAATAAGTGTCTGTTATTTAAGCCACCTATTTACCTATTTATGGTATTTTGTATGTCAGTCTGAAAAGACTAAGACATGTTGGTGAATAGCTGCTGCACCCCCAACACCCAGGAGCCTCCCCTGGGGCCCCACAGACACCCTGCCATCCAGCACTAAGGGTTGAGGCCTGGCCTTGCAGGGGCCACTACTCAAGCTCTGCTCCACCCCTGCAGACAGCAGCCATTCAGGTGAGTGGGCTGTGCTGCACCAGTTGTTAAATATTCTGAGCAACTTGTGGTGGATTTAAAAACAGTCCCCAGATTCGTTGACACTCTTCTCATTGACAGATTGGGTCTGTGTCCCCTTTCCTTGAAGCTGGGGTGGCTTGTGATGTCTTCAACTGATAGGGCACTGGGGAAGTGATGCCATGTGACTCCTGACACTAACTCACAGAAGGCAATGTGGTGTCCTTCTTGTCCACTGGGAGACCGTGGAGCCCTACCACTTGCTACCCTGAGGCCACCATGCTGGAGAAGCTACGTGTAGGAGTGCAGGGGACAGTCCCAGTTGAGCCTGGCCTTCCAGCCATCTCACCAGGGGCCCAACATGTGAGTGAGGAGGCATCCAGATGATTGCAACCCTTTGCCCTAGAGTCACCCCAACCTTCAGGTCTTCCCAACTGAGACTGAGTCTCCTTACTGGTTGGGGCAGAGACAAGCACCTTGCTGTGCCCTTCAGAACTGCTGACCCACAGAATCTGTGAATATTATACATGAGGATTTTATGCCACTGGCTCTGGGGTGGTTCGAAAGGCGGCAGTTGTAACTGGGAGCCCACCCTGTATAGAAATGTGAGGAAACTGAGGCTCAGAGAGAGAGAAAGTGACAGTCACTGATATAGTTTGGATGTCCCCTCCAAATTTCATGTTGAAATGTGATCCCCAGTGTTGGAGGTGGGGCCTGGTAGGAGGTGTTTAGGTCAGGGGGCGGATCCCTCATGGCCTGGTGCTGTCCTCACCATCTTGAGCTCTGACAGGATCTGGCTGTTTAAAAGTGTGTGGCACCTCCCCCCACCTCTCTTGCTCCCACTCTCGCTACGTGATGTTGGCTCCCCCTTCACCTTCTGCCATGACTGTAAGGTCCCTCCAGAGGCCTCCTCAGAAGCTGAGCAGATGCTGGCACCATGCTTCCTATATAGCCTGCAGGACTATATAGGAAGCATGGCAGGACTGTGAGCCAATTAAACCCCCTTTTTAAATAAATTACCCAGACTCAGGTATTGCTTTATGGCAACCCAAGAAATGCCTAACACAGTCAAAGTCATGGAGCTGGCGCAGGGCAGAGCCAGAATCTGCCTCCCATCCAAGTGAATTCATAGCCCATGCTATTCCCATCTCCCTGATCAGGCTGGTTCCTGGGCACACGCTTACCCCTCAGGGCCACTTGAGGGGAAGTTTGCAAACTGGAGCATGTTCAGGGGTGATGGCCCCAAACAGGCTCCAGGAGGGACCACTGAAGGGACTGGGGACACTGGGCTTTGACAGAAGTCAAAATCGCAGAATTTGTGGGCCTTCTTCAGATATCCAAAGTGTTGTTACTGGGAGGGAATAAGCGTTGTGGCCCTAGATGGCAGAGGTGTGGGCTTGATGCGGCTGATTTTGGTTCAGGTAAAGCAAGAACTTTGCTGGTCACATCCATTGGAAAAAGATTGCGCTGTCAAAGGACGCAGTGAGTCCCATCTTTGGAGGCAGCCAAGTGCACCTGGAGTACTCAGCTGCACCCTGAGTACCGCCAGTACCCCCTGAGTACCCAAGTGCACCCCAAGCACACCAAGGACCACCCCTGGGTGGATGCCAAGGGGGTAGTCAGGCCACAGGTTGGAACAGGACCAGCTGACTTTAAATCCCTCTCTAACCCTGAGATATGAGGATGTAGCCTACACATCAGCAGGTGAATAGAATCTACCCTCATTTGCAAGGATTGTCCCCAGGGCAGCGGTGGGTGCAGCCCACCCGGTGTTCCCACTGGGAGATGCCCACGAGGTGCTCAGGCTTCGTGGCTCCCCAAAGCTCTGTTTCTGACAAATTAAATTGGTCCTACACTGGTCCCTGCTAAACATCCAAAGATACTTTGAGTTGAATACAAATCTTTATAATTTTGAAAACCACAGCAAAGGCACTTCAGAATCTCCAGGTACCCAGTCTCAGTTGCCGTTCAGTGGGGACAAGAGTGGTGCTGAGGGCATGGTCACAGCCTTCTGTGCTGCATGCAGAGGGGTGCAAGGCCAGGGCAACTGACCTGGAGAGCCACCAGGGGAGCCCACACCTCTTATAACACAGTGTCCTTGGGTCAGGAATTTGTAGTTTATTTTGTTATTAAGATGGTGAGAGAAGTTTTCGTCCATTTAGAGCCTAACATTTTTAGATGAATGTTAATGGCATCTCGGTTGGGATGGATATGTGTTCGTTTCTCAGCTGCTGAAGGATGTGTGTTCTAAAACAAAAGGGCTCCCAGCCAGCTCTCCAGCTGCCTGATAGAGAAGCATATCAGTACGACGCTTGTTAAAAACCCATATTCCCTGGCCCCTCTTGTGGAGACCCTGTTTCAGTAGATGGGAATGGGGCTGGAGTCTGTATAGCCTGTGCCCAGGAGACTCTGTGACCAGCTTGGGAAGCTCCTGCAGGGAGGAAGGAATGACCCACAAG
Organism: Nomascus leucogenys; assembly: GCF_006542625.1. NCBI lineage: Eukaryota > Metazoa > Chordata > Mammalia > Primates > Hylobatidae > Nomascus > Nomascus leucogenys. The sequence continues at coordinate 36,161,772 of NC_044398.1, read as the reverse complement.
TCCCCAAGCCATTCATGCCGAGGCATCTGTCTGGCTGGAGAAACGCTAAGGTTGGCATTGTGCTCACACTCGGAGATGACCTGGAGGAAGTTGGGAAGAGGAGCCCAGGCCAGTTCCACCCTCTGGGTCAGAAACCCGGCTGGAAAGCACTGGAAATAGGGAAATAGAAGACTGAAAGGCTGGGACCTCCCCTCAACACCCGACCTGCGTCCATGGCCGAGGTTGAGTGAGGAGTCCTGGAGACTCTGGCTTCATGGTCTTTGCTCTTGTTCTTCTGTGCCTCAGGGGTCGCTGCCCACCAGGCTCAGCAGGGCGTTCTTGTAGTCGCCGCTGGTGTCTTCCTGTGGGCAGGAGGCGCATGAGCTTGAGAAGGGGTTTGTTTGTGCCTGGCTGGGCAATGGTGGCTGTGTTATTATGACTAAGAGTTGTGCCCCGGCCTGCACCTGGCCCGGCCCTCCAGGGTTCCTAGCCGCAGGGGTTGTGCTGTCACCCCTCTTTCCTTGTTTTTAATTTCAGGCTATTCCTGTACATTTCCTTTTGATTCTCTTACCAACTACATGCAGGATTGATGTGGAAAGTGAATCAGAGACAGTTCCACTCCTAAACAAGGAAGGGGTCAGCTGTCCCAGGGTTCTTCTATTGTGGAGCCAGGGGTGCCCAGCCATTCATTTGCACAACACGATGCATCATTATTCAACACCTGCTGTGGCAGCTTTGGAATCAAGGCTGAGACTGAGGCACCAGCACACACCTGGGGGCAGGGCTGGGGGTGGAGGGAGCCTGGACCATCGTGCCCTGACGGTGTGGCCAAGGCAAGCCCCTTCACCTCTGTGGGACTCATCTATGAAATGAGATTGAGGCTGTGCTGCTGTGCATCTTACTGAGACGTGGTGAGGGCACAGCAGGAGGAAGGCGAGCTGGTCTGCCCTGCAGCTGGCTCACATCGGATCCACAGTGTCTGTCTCCTGATGAGACTGACCTTGTGGTCCTATGGCTGAGGAGCCCTGTTTCTTAGATACTGGTAGGTCCTGATGGGACTGGCTAGTCCGGGGTCTGCACACAGAGCTGGGAAATGGGCCAGGTCAGATCACCCAGATTCTTCTTCATGCAGTTGAGGACAGCGGGGTCAAGAGAGGGGAGTGGATTCATTCACAACGGCATGGTGAGTAAGGGGTAGACTGGGGCTAGACCCACTTTCCACACTCTGGACCAGTTTAGGTCTCATGGTTATTGTCTACTTTTCACCATTTAGTAAAATTTGCCTGTTTTGAGCCTGAAATCTTGTTACCGGTTTCAAACTACAATTACATTTTTTTTAACTTTTTTCTTTCTAGACACGGTCTCACTCTGTCACCCAGGCTGGAGTGCAGTGATGCAGTCCTAGCTCACTGCAGCCTTGGACTCCTGGGCTCAAGCGATCCTCCCGCCTTGGCCTCCCAAAGCACTGGGATTACAGGTGTGGGCCACCATGCCTGGTGATTTTTATTATTTTGAAGACAATTTTTGTAATAGTTTTTAGAAAGAAAAGCATTAATTTTGTTTACTTTTTCAAATACATGAGTTATACTTGGAGTGTTTATACATTTGCCTCTTAATTTCAATGCAGGAGTTTTTAACTCATATTAGTGTTGAAAACCATTTTTGCTTTAATGACATCTATCGTCTACACTAAAAAGAAAATGTTTGATCAACGTATTCCTGATTCGATTTTCTTAAGTAACAACATTAGATAAAATTTGAAGAGGGTGGCTTCATGTATCTGTAGAAATCTCTCTGATGCCATTAAGTTACCACGTGTGGTTAAAAGGGTTAATGACAATCAGCTCAGACTGTCTGCAGGGGACAGCGGCAGTCCAGGCTGGTGTGTGCCTTTCCCTCCTGTCTCCCGACAAGATTGGCTGGGGAGCCTAAAGTGAAACCAAGAATAT